>NC_138663.1:167107175-169507175 GCF_964273445.1 Streptopelia decaocto
CTTGAAAGAAAAGGAAGAAAGAAAAAAAATCAATCATCTCCCTGCTGCTGACTTCCTAGAGTATACCAAGGAAGACACCTTTGCGCCAAGATTGTACAGGTCTATGTATCTCACAAACAATGCACATATCCTTTACTTTGCCTAGCTGGTAAGAGGATCAATATCACACATATACAAGCTACACTATTGTGAGGCTTTTCTTCTGAAGTGCTTTGTGCTCTGAGTCAAGAGTAAAAATAACGGGAGAGACCATACCTGCCAGCCAGTTTGTTGTGAACAGCACACTTTATCCAAAGGTGCCAGAAATGGCAGCATCTAAAAGATGTGAATGGGGTCATAACAGAAAGAGAGGTCAGGACTAGAGGAAGAATACCAGGGAGCACTGCAAAAGCTGTTTAGAGAGGAAGATGTTTAATTGAGATGTTGTTCAGGTTGAGCAGAGTGAATTTACTAAGAGGATCAGGTGTTTAACTAAGCTCAGATCAGAGGTTGAATCAATGTTTGTGAAATTCTTATTTCACCTGAAAAGGTTCAAATAGCTTAACATTTTTGAAATGTAGTTATTTTTATTTTGTTAAACACCTGTGATGCTCAATTAAACTATTTTAGAAGCAAAATGTCTGGAAACAGAAGTACGCTCTTCCTCCATATTTCCTTCTCAATGCACAGTGAGAAAAAAAAAGGTGTATAGCCTTTAGCATTTTTAATTTTCTTTAATCTGTTCCTCATCCTATCATACTTGTGTTTTTTTTTTTCTTCCCTGCTTTTATGGCCAAAATTAGTTAGCATCTACTCACACCAGTTGATAAAATTCCTGCTGAACCACTCTCATTTATTCAGCTATATTTTCATGTTTATTCAGAATTTCCCTGGTTCACACATTTATTCCTATGACATCACTGTGGTTTTATCCCAACTCTGTCTAGCCACATCTCTTGCTGACCTTCTTAAAAATCCCAGGCTTTACAAAAATTTTTTCGGTCTCTGCCCTCAAATATTTTTAACCTTCAGTTTCAAAAATCTACCTGAAAGCCACTGTTCCCACACTTGCCATTGTAAGATGTTTTTCCAAGCATAATGAAATTACCTAGTGGATGAAAAGAAGTAACCACATAAAACTATGGACTTCAATATGAGAGCTGGAGACTTAAACTCTTAGCATATATTTTTGCCTATATTTGTATCTCACCAAAACAGGATTCCTTTTGGTTATTAATACTCAGAAAGAAGGAGCATTTTGTTTACCAGTTCTCTTAATCAAAGTATATTTGGAATATCTTAACAGAATTTGGGATGACTTAATATGGGAAACTGTGAAATACTGTGAACAATTACTACTCTAAATCACTGGGGAGTTATGAGTTTGAATTTATTAAATATTATGAGATCCTAAGACATTCCAATAATAGTCTCATATATAATGTGTCTAAAAAGATGGAACTGAGGTCAGTTTTGAAATATTACATTCTACTCCAACACTCATGAGGAGGAAAGAAGACTTACTGTCTTATGCCAACAGCTAGTACTATAAGCAATATGGGACAAGTCTTAACAAGCAAGTTACACACTTTCATTTGATCTTTTCCATTTGAATTAACTGGACGTGAAAAACAATCTAAGTACTTTAGTGGAACTGGATTTATCTGAAGGGCTAGTTAAATATGGCATCCATCTCAAGCTCTGATATTGTTTCTAATTAATAACTGGAAATAAGTTTAAGGAAAATAAAGAGAATAATAGAAAGACAAAAGAAGAGGAAAAAGGAAAATAATGAAAAAAGATTATAAATACAATCATTTTTCCCCTTCTCCATTTTATTTCAAATGAGAAATTTACATGTAAAATTTCACTACAGCTGTTCATCAAAGTAGCCTGTTTGATTTGGACATTCTAGAATTTGTTTTCCCTTTGTTAATGCAACAGCCCCCAGCCAGAATAAAAAATAGTGAAAACAGTTTTTGGAAAGAGAAAGATATAGGACTGGGGAACAGCAAGAAAGGCAACTCTTGTTGGGGGGATTAACATTATATAATTCTGTTAAGTCAATTGCATAAAAGTTTTCAATTGATAATTTTTATATGCCAGCCACACATTTCTTTCCTCTAGGCAGTTGTCAGTCACCAGGTTACAACAAGTAGAAGTCTCTTTTCAGGGGCAACTCTTTAATTAATTGGCTGCATACTACCCACCCTCAGAAACTGTGTTATGAGCCAAACTGATGACGTGAAAAATAGGTATCAAGGAGAACTGCTCCACTGGCATCATAAAGAAAAATAGTAAAATAAATAGCTAATAGGATGTAGTCTGTTTAAGGAACAGTAATTTTTTTTCATGAGCCAGCTGCCTTGTTAAGCCCACTTTGTTGCACGCTCTCCTCTTCCACTCAGGGTGTAAGCACATGCATAAACTCTGAGTCCTTGCAGCATACGAAGAAGTGCTTCATTTATTAGAGATGCCCAAGGACATTTCCTATTGGCCTTCAGCATTTGTCATTTGCAGCAGTTTGAGTCTTGTAAGAATTTATATATTGGATTATTCCCTACTTACTCTGCTGAATTAGAAGCTTCATTATATTAAAAATGTATTTCATGAGAAGAAAAGAACCAAATGGGCTGCCTGATTACACTTGAACGGATATTAACTACTGTTGCTTTTGGGCTGAGAGATAGGCAACACATGGCTAGATGTTGCAACATGCTGTTTTTCAAAGTCTGGCCTCAAAGCGCAGCCCAGATAAGTGTAAGGTACCCAGATGTTTTATGCAGAGCACAGGGTGAAGGAAGTATACTATAGATATAAGATATCCTCTTCTGATAGGATTCAGAACTACAGCTGCTCTGAGCTGGTGCTGTGTAAGTTACTGTGCTGGGAAGGAGTTCCACCAAGTTACATAAAAGGGGAAATTCTGCGGACAGGGTTATGTCTGAAGACTAGGGTATTTGGGAATCACCTGTCCCCATTTGGGATTTGCAAAACAGAAGCTGGTATTAGGCCTGGATGCACAGTAACCTATATGTGATTCAGCAGATGCAAGGTCTGAAATGCTCAAATGTTATATAGCAAATGAGTTTGAGATTTTGTGATACTAGACAGAGATGTGTGAAACCCACCCGGGTCTCATTTTCTGTTCCCCTATACAGTTTCTGTGCTACATAATTCTGTAATAAACAGCACAAACAACTCCAGAGACCTCAATAAACTTTCACAGATTATGCAGTTCATTGCATAAACCAACCCTTTGTCATATCTGTGGAAGAAATTAATTTCTGCCATTTTTAATGAATTACAGATCAGTAATAATTTCAGAAGCCTCTCATTGAGTAACAGGAAAATATAATATCTAACAAAAAAGATAGACATAAACTGCAGGACTGTTGGGATGGAACCTACCAAACAGGAATTTTTGATTATAGAGTCAGTAAATTCTGGTGGTCTTTGCCAAATACTCAAACAGCCTCTGCAGATGTGTCACCACTGCTCACATCCCTTAAGATCAAAGGGTTTTGGTGGCTTATACTGCAGCTTCTGCAACCACATCTGCATTGTATACTCATCCAGGTTTTAATTTGCTGAAAGGCAGTTCTAAGTGGCACTCTGTCCAGAAAATGCAGAGAGGGGGGGAAAACAGGCTTCCAGGAATGGAACAAAATGAGGACAACATAACCTTCAATAGAGTCCAGTCTGTGCTCCCATGGAGCATTAACTGACTATAGCCCAGGAGAACCTGGCCACAACATATTCTGTCCTCTAATATTCACCTTTCTGTTCTGGAGTGATTTAGGACATGTTCAGCACTGTAGTTAAGGGTTTAGGCCACTAAACAAAGATTAATTTGGAGAAGAGATAGTGTGACTACTTTACAGAGTCTGACCTTGAGCACATAACTGATGACTTTGCCAATTGTTTGCCAGTTGATATAACTAGATTTCTTTTTGTCTGCATGGAGAATGCAAATGTGGAGACCACTGACAGCATGGATATAAGGATTCAAGAATAATATTTTGGGTTATGTCATGTTGTTACAGGTTAACCCTGGTAGGCAGTGAAGCACCAGACAGCTGCTCCCTCACTTCCCCCATCCCTCACCGCCAGTGGAACAGGAGATGAGAAAAGGAAAGTTAAAACTTGGGTTCAGATAAAAATAGTTTCATAAACAACGGAGAAGTGGAAGAAGAAACAAAGAAAACCTGAGAAGTGAGGCAAAGGCAATCACTTGCCACTTACCACAAGTGATTTTTCTGAAACACCTAGTGCCTTTTCACATACCTAAGGTATCAAAGATACCCATGCAGATTCACTAAATATGACATAGTGTATAGGAGACCTCAGCTCATCTGCAGCTTTATCTGGCACTGAGGCAGCTCATGCGATGTCATATGGCCAAATATCTGTGTGGGAGTCATACCCTGTGAGAGCAAATGCACTGATTGACAAAGGTCCAAATGCTGTCCAAGTAAGTGCATCCTCTGCTACACCACAAGCAATGGATATACTCATATTCTCCTCCTATGAATAGCTGCCGTGTTGCTCATAGTCAGCTCTGAAGGTCTTTCTATAGAGAGACAATGTGGAGGGGAAGGACTTTTTTAGCCTGAGGACCTTTCTGGAGATTTATTTGTGCAGCACTGCAATTGTTACCCATGTATCTGCTACCAAGCTATGGTAAGCATTCTGAGTTGATCTACATCAAGTCACATTTAAAGTCAGATTTACCTTCCAGACAAATGTTTTGATCCAAGTGGAGATGTGACACTCCTTCCAGGTGAATTTTCATGCTCAGAAACTCAGATTTTTGCAGGCATGGCTTTCTCTACAGCATAAACTGTAACACAGGAACACTTCAATAAATATGTAACAGTGAGGATATCTCTGTTTTATCCAAAGACTCCAGCCAGGGAGTGGATAAGTGAATTTTGTCTAAATGTCATATTATAAACTACTTGTGGTTAGGAGAAAAGAGCACTTTAGCATAGGACTACTTAGGAAATTACTTTTATTGATATATTTAGCATCATTACCATGTACAAAAGAGATCTTTAGTATCTTTTATTCCTTTTAAAAACAACTACTAGCCTTTCAGCAAATATATTTTTCATTCAGTATTTAGGCATGAAATATGCAAAGATATATTCTAAGATCTATTAACAGGTGGTAATAAAAGTCTATTAACCAGTAACAAACCAGTTGCTGACTTCTATCAACCTATATCTTTATGTTTTAAATCAACTTGTCTCTTGATCATTGAACAATATGGCAGATTTTCCTCCACAATGTCCCAAGAAGGTTCAAATTGGCATCCCCAGTGTGAGCAGGACCCCAAGGAGTGTACATACTGATAATTACTTTCTTGGGAATGATTTATAAAGATAGAAAGGACTTCAGTGTGGGCTGTTCAGCCAAAAGGATCATAGAATGACAGAATGGTTCAGGTTGTAAAGAACCTTTAAAGATCATCTAGCCCCTCTGCCATGAGCAAGGACACCTTCCACCAGACCAGGTTGCCCAAAACCCCATCCAACCTGATCTGAAATACTTCCAATGATGGAGTATCCATAACTTCTCTGGGCAATCTGTTCCGCTCTCTCACCACACTCATCATAAAAAATGTCTTCCTTATGTCCAATTGAAACCTACCCTCTTTCAGTTTAAAACTATTGCCCCTTGTCCTGTCACTGCAGGCTTTGGTAAAAAGTCTCCATCTTTCTTATAAGCTACCTTTAAATATTTAAAGGTCACAATAAGGCCTTGCCGGAACTTTTTATTGTCCAGGCTGAACAAATCCAATTCTCTCAGCCTGTCCTCATGGGAGAGTAGTTCCAGCCCTCTGATCTTTTTCATGTCCTTCCTCTGGACCCTCTCCAGGAAGTCCATGTATTTCTTGGACTGTGGACTATGAAGCTGGATGCAGTATTTCAGGTGAGCTTTAATGAGTGTGGAGTAGAGGAGCAGAATCACCTTCCTCAGCCTGCTGGCCACACTTCTTTTGATGCAGCCCAGGATATGTTTGGCTTTCTGAGCTGCAAGTGCACATTGGCACATCATGTCCAGTTCTTCATTCACCAGTATCCCCAAGTCCTTCTTCACAGGACTGTTCTCAATTCCTTCATTCACCACTCTGTATTGATATTGGGGATTGCCCCGATTCAGGTGCAGGACCTGACACTTGGCCTTGTTGAACCTCAGGAGATTCACATGGGCCCACTTTTCAAGCCTGTCAAGGTCCCTCTGGCTGGCATGCCTTTACGTTAACATATCAACTGCACCACTCAGCTTGGGATCATCTACAGATTTGCTGAGAGAGCACTCAAGCCCACTATGTCATTAATGAAGATATTAAATAGTATTCATGTCAGTATGGACCCTTGAGAGAAACTACTCATTACTAGTTTCCACTGTTTTCTCTAATAGTACAGGGTCAGTAGACGTTCTAGTCGTGCTAAATACATCATTTCCAGAGTACCACTCTTCAGTTTTGGGTTGCCGTGGCTCCCTGAAAACTGCTACAAACTGTGAAATTAGGTTAGAAAATCCTCCTGATACCAAAAAGCCTACTTCTATTAGTTATGGTGTTTTACATTTATATTGCCATAATCACAGTATCACAGTATGTTTGGGATTGGAAGGGACCTCAAAAGATCATCTAGTCCAATCCCCCTGCTGGAGCAAGAACGCCTAGGTGAGGTCGCACAGGAACATGTCCAGGCGGGTTTTGAATGTCTCCAGAGAAGGAGACTCCACAACCCCCCTGGGCAGCCTGTTCCAGTGCTCTGCCACCCTTACTGAGAAGAAGTTTTTTCTCAAATTTAAGTGGAACCTCTTGTGTTCCAGCTTGATCCCATTACCCCTTGTCCTATCATTGCCACCGAGAAGAGCCTGGCTCCATCCTCGTGGCACTCACCCTTTATATATTTATAAGCATTAATAAGGTCACCCCTCAGTCTCCTCCAAACTAAAGAGACCCAGCTCCCTCAGCCTTTCTTCATAAGGGAGGTGCTCCACTCCCGTAATCATCTTTGTTGCCCTACGCTGGACCCTCTCCAGCAGTTCCCTGTCCTTCTTGAACTGAGGGGCCAAGAACTGGACACAATATTCCAGATATGGTCTCACCAGGGCAGAGTAGAGGGGAAGGAGAACCTCTCTCGATCTACTAACCACCGCCCCTAACCACACCTGAGGATGCCATTGGCCTTCCTGGCCACAAGGGCACAGTGCTGGCTCATGGTCATCCTGTTGTCCACCAGGACCCCCAGGTCCCTTTCCCCTACACTGCTGTCTAATAATGCTAGGGCAGAGGTGATTTGACAGGGATGTTATGGAAAAAGAATCCCTTCTTTGATGAGTATGGTCATATCTTGTGTTAATGTAACTATTATATACATTTTTCTCTTACTTTGAAGGCTTTTATAAAAAAAATAGGATGTTTTTAGTGATCATTTCTATCTCATCCGCATAAAAACAAAATATGCTCCACTGTCACTGGGATCAAATCAGTGCCTGACTTACATCTAGATAGTTAACAATCTTTGACTCTGCTTTCCATCAAACATAATGGTGAGGTATAAATTATTCAGCTCCATAATAAACCTTTCCAGAGAGTTGCAATCATTTTTCCAAATCAGGAAAATACCACTGATGTGCTATAACCATTACAAAAATTGTTTAAATTTCTTTAGGGTGTATAACAATTCTTCTTCAAATATCCCCATTTCAATCATAAGTCTTTTCATGTCATTGAGAGGATCCTCATATTACTTTCTGCACTAATCAGGGCCATCAAATGTCATTTGTCATATTTTGGCTAATCTTCATATTATGTATAGCTGCAATGGGTATTCCTTTATTAGTTAGGTCTCTAATGTTTTTTGTCATGATGAGATATTTGAATAATATTATGCTTTATGCTCAGATGTAGCTATGCAAGGTGGAGCTAAGTAGATCAGCCAAAGTCCACTGAAGTCAAGAGAAGTTGCTTTTAACCTGAACTGGACAGAGGTCCTGTGGTCTCTTTCTGTGTATTAACTACATATGTAGCTATCAGAAGTAATCTTCACACAGTAATAAACAGCACTCCAATTCAGCTTGCAGAGTAACCACTACAAGTCCTAATTCAAAGGCCAATGAAAGTATGGTGCTGTGATTCTGGTTCTTTTCCATCCACAGGTTTGTTGTTGTTTGGGTTTTTTTTTTTGTAGGTTTTGTGTTTTGTTTTGTTTTATTTTTCAAAACTGTATTTCTGGCTGAGAGAAAGATATGCAGGAGTGATCAGCCAGCTCAGCTTGAAATTGTGAAAGGTTGTCATGCAGCCATGCAATATCAGATCTATGCCACAGCTACTCAACATCTGGTCTTCATGTTTACACTATTGCTCTTTGAAATGTTCAGGTGACAAGAGTCAGACCTTCAGAAATCTGTCAAGACATTTACATTGAATGATAACATGAAAAAAATATTTTTATGGACTTCTTTATTTTCTCGACTTCTATATTTTCCCTTAGTATTGTGAAGATGTGCCTTGCCAGTTTCAAGGTTCTTGACACAAAAAACTTTATTGTTGTAGCTTCAGATATATAGAATCAGTTACAGTATAATTAAATGCTTATATACAATTACATGTATATATGTGCAGTGCAACCACCCTACTAGTTGAATGGAGAGAACTGGTACCATTTCTCTCCATCTGAAATAATTAGATTTACTCCATTTACTCCTTGGGTGAATTATCAGTGATCTCTTTTAGCACCATCTATCTCTGCTTCTCCCTAAGATCTGGCCTTTCTTCATCCACATATTTTGACTTCTTTAACCATGGAGGTTCAGCTTTCCTCTGTTTTCCCCCTCTGACATGCCTGACTTCCTTGCTACACCTCTTCATGTACTCCATCCTCAATATCATTTTTTATGGGTTTATTTGTGTGTCATATGCAACAACTTCTCATGTATTCTTTTTACATCCACATCATTTAGCCCTCACTGTAACTTTCACAATCAAGGCATCTTCAAATTCTCCTGTCTCCTAACTTGTCTTCAGATAGTGACTGAGTGACCAACCTTTTCCTGAAGGTAAGTTTGATTTTATCACCAATAAGAAACTATGAAAGAGAGGTGGGCATTTTGTTGAAATCAACCTGTGACCTCAGTGTTATTTTCCATCACAGGAGATGGCAGACCTTTCAGATGGAAATAGAGGTTGGATTAACACGACAACAGGGATTATTAACTTTAAAGAGAAACATGAAATTTCATAGTGGTCTGGATAAATTTGCAGAAGCATCTAACAGTTTCTATTATTAAGACTTAAGGATTTGTTTTAGTAGTTAAACTAAAAAAAAAAGGATAAAGTAAAGGCTTCAAATTTCAGTTGTTACTATAAAATTTTGGCAACTGCCCTTTCTAAAATGATTTGGGCTGATAACATTAATTTTTACTCTCCTACTGCAGTAATGAGTTTTGGGTATGGATACTATATTCTATCAAAATATACTTAGACTAAATTAATTTGCAACTGGTTTACTGGCTTATGCTCCCTAGATATGCAGGAAACAAGACATTTTTCTGACTCTCACTAAGATGACCCATACATTCATTCACATGTATTAAATTGACACCTCTCTCATCCAAATTCACAATGGAATCTTTGTTAGATTAGAAAAAAAGCCTTGAATAAACCCAAGATGTGTCTTCATAAATATTAGAAATATGGTAAAGGGAAATTCTTTATCTTTTATCAGCATTATAGAATAACTGCAGAGCCAGTACATTTTATATCATAGGGACAAGGATCACAACAGTATGAATGACTTGAATTACCTTGGGTATTTTCCTAGCTATAAAGCGATTTATTCCTTATTGCTAGAAGGTAATACTTGTGCTGAAAAATGGGACACAATGCTTAATTGAATTTTTTTTTTAATGTACATAAAGGCTGCTTATATTTCTTAGAACTGAATGGCATAAGAATGCTTCAATACTGAAGTACACAGGCTGCTGTCACTTACTGTTACTGTGGGGGAAAGTATTGAAATAATTTTGCACATAATGAATGATCATGGGGATGTTCAAAAAGGCCAAGGGAAGCAGAGATTTCAGTCAACATAACAGATGCGTAGCTGTTATCCCATATAGGGCCAATTACATCCTTATATTATGATTTTCAAAGCAATTTCTAAGACTTCTGATTATGAATCTGTAGACCTTAGGTACAAAAGATGTGCATCACACCTTTATATTTATATCTCTGTTTCTCCCTAGAAACAGACCCCTTTCTGGAGGCAGTAAATTGAGGTGCTTCAGTGAAGGGCATATTTACAAAGATTTTGGTAAGAAATCCAGATGAATGAAGAGATACAAGAGCATGAATTCCTAATTTTGTAAATACTGGGTGGGAGGCACACAGTCTAACTGACATACTTCACATTTGCCTGGTTACATTCCTAGTCTTTGTTGGGTGGCTCTTCCTTCTGGACGCTTCAGAAGTTCCCATCTAGAAAGTCTAGAAAGACTAAGCATTTGGTATTTAAAATTTGCTTAATGTGGACAGTTTTGATCTCATCCTTTTTAACTGAAGTCATTGCGGATACTCTATGTATCAGGCAGAATTAAGAGATCCCCTGTCTTCAGCAACAAGAATACTTTGGATGCCTATTTAACAAGGAGACTGTCCATTTAATTATCAGGACCACAAAACAGAAAAAAAGATCTGGTACATTATCAGAAGTGTAATTCTGAAAAAAGAAGGACAGAAGAGTAACACATAGATCTTTGCTCTTTTCATGATGAAAATGGCAAAATATACATATATTGACATGTTTCCATGAACAGGGCAAGAGGAATATTTAGAATTTTATATCCTTAAAAACTGCTTGCCTTTTGTAAGGACAGAGAAGAAAAACAACAATTAATAAGACTAAATGTAAGAATATGTGATTCCATAGCTACATTTTCTACTCCTAAATAGGCTGTAAATTAGAATAAAACCAGAAAAGTTTTATATATATATAAAACTTCCTGATGGAAAAGAAGAATATTTCACTGTGTGCACTGTAACTTTATTATTTTTTTTACTCTTGTAAAAATTTAAATGCAATGAAGTACAAAACCACAGATTTTGCATTCACCCCAGAAGTTTTTTAGTTTTACTGCTGGAAAGTGCTGGATGAGACATGGATTGCAATAAAATAGTAATAATAATGAAGCCTAGGGAGTAATTTTACTCAAGATATATAATGAGATACTTTTAGCATACTGTATTAAAATGTCTAATCAGTAATATCACTGCTTTCACATATTTCCAATGATGGCTGCACATAGGCTGGTGAAAATAAGCTTGTAAATATTAGAAATCAATACACAGAACAAAAAGGCAAGAAAAGCTCTGTGAAATACAGTCTACATAGGTGCAACATCTGCAGAATGAATTATCTTCAAATGTAATAGAATTATTGGCAAAGTAAAATGGGAAAGTTTAAAGTTCACCCATCAGACTTTTCTTTTTTTTTTTTTTTTTTAATTTCTAATCAATTGGTTCTTGGGCTGAATGTACTATGAATGAAAAGGATTTACTTTCTGATATTTAGCGCTTGAATTTTGCAACCCAGAAAACTTATTAGCAAATTGGTGAGATATTAGTAGTGTTTTCACCTAGAGAACAGACTGAGATTTACAGAATCTTTACTTTACTGTCCTCCTATTAAAGATTACAAAAGTAATCTGAGTATTTTGGGATTGATCTTGTATATACTAATTTCAAAATGCCTGTGACTATTGCTTACATGTGAAACTTAGAGTGATGTACCCGACGACAGAATTTGACCAATTTAAATTTTATTAGTACCAGTTTTTCTACTGGGACTACACTTTCACTTTGAATGTCAAACATATTTCCAGAATATTGGAGCAGTTTAGTAAAGTGTTCAGTCACAGATAATTTAATCAGATCATGGATTTAATTAAATGGTATTCACCACTGTTTTAACGTCAATGTTATCAGCACTAATTATGTTGAAAAGTGGATTGAAGTAACCTTTTGACTCTTGCCAGTGACAAAATAAAAAATATGATTTCTGTAACTTCATCTTCATCAAGGCTGGATTTCAGCATCAGTGCAAGCAAGGGAAACGGCATTGTCCAGGGCACAGTAAAAGCAAGACTATCATCTGAAGAAAGTAGAGGCAGAAAAGATGTTGCTACAGCCCTTGTGGTGTGCCTAATTTCTAAAGACAAATGATAAGATTTATTTTTTTAAACATAGGCATCCATACAGAGAGCAGACACTGGAGACCAGTACCTTCAGAAGCAGGCATTGCAGGCTGCAGCACCTAAAATGACATTACACATCTATTTTTATCAAAACATCACAAGAGAAAGGGTTCTTGCTAGCTCTTATATTTGATCTCTACAGTGTAGGTAGGTATCTAACATGTCTATCTGTCATATACGTGAGATACTTTAGGTATTCTGATGACCAGATTTAGGTGTCGAGCTGTTGTGGTTTAACCCCAGCTGCTCATTCAGTCCTCCATCCCCTGCCGGTGGGATAGGAAGGAGACTTGGAAAAAAGGTAAAAGTGATGGATTGAGATAAAGACAGCTTAATAGTACAGAAAATGGAAGGAAATTAATAATAAGAATGATAATAGGATATACCAAATGAGTGATGCACAGTGTAACTGCTCACCACCCATTGACCAATGCCTATCCTGTCCCTGAGCACTCATCCCAGACCCCTACCCAACACCCCCTAGTTTATATACTGAGCATGATGTCATGTGGTATGGAATATCCATTTGGTCAGTTTGGGTCAGCTATCCTGACTATGCTGCCTCCCAGCTTTTTGTGCACCTCCTCACTGGCAGAGCATGGGAAGCTGAAAGATGCTTGACTTAGTACAAGCACTACTTAGCAACAACTGAAACATCAGTTTGTTATCAACATTATCCTCACATTAAATCTGTATTAAATCCAAAACACAGCACTAGAACCGGAACTGCTTGAGAGAGTCCAGTGCAGAGGCACAAAGATGATTAAGGGAGTGGAGCATCTCCCGTATGAGGAAAGGCTGAGGAAGCTGGGTCTCTTTAGCTTGGAGAAGAGGAGATTGAGCGGTGACCACATTAATGTTTATAAATATGTAAAGGGTGAGTGTCATGAAGATGGAGCCAGGCTCTTCTCAGTGACAACCAGTGATAAGACAAGGGGTAATGGGTGTAAACTGGAACATAGGAGGTTCCACTTGAATATGAGAAGAAACTTCTTCTCAATAAGGGTAACAGAGCACTGGAACAGGCTGCCCAGGGAGGTTGTGGAGATCTTCTTTGGAGATATTCAAAACCTGCTTGGACATGTTCCTGTGTAACCTGGTCTAGGTGTTCCTGCTCCAGCAGTGGGATTGGACTAGATGATCTTTTAAGGTCCCTTCCAATCCCTAATATTCTGTGATTCTGCAATTCACTACCCCAGATACTAGGAAGAAAATTAACTCTATCCTAGCCAAAACCAGGACACTAGCTTGAGTTAAGCTGATTAGCTCCCTAAACCCCTTTGACTAGGTTGAACAGGTGCAGGATTAACAATCTATTGCAATGTGTAGTGGTCTATAGTATCCAAGACATCTCCACATGGGGCTGGCATGCATGACACTTATAAAAGGATATACAAAAACCTCACACAATTCTAAAGCAGTAAGTAGTGTCTAGATGCAGTATTCTACATCAGATATCATAATACTACATTCCTGTGTTGATAAAGCTGAAACCGGAGCAGATCTCTGACTACAAGGAAGCTTGGATACCTATATCACCTATCAGTACCTACATTGTAGTCATTTAAATTTAGGTGAGTTCTACGATTAGGCAATTCCACCCTGACTGGATCATTTTATTGCCCATATGCATCTTTGGAGATGTGTTAGGACAACATGATTAACCTCCAAGGTGTCAGTGGGTTTCCATCATTATGTCTGTCAACCCCTGGGTAGCCTAGGGAATCTCACATAGCAATAATTTGATTTGGGTAGGCAAATGAAGAAACTAATTTTTCTTATTTTTTCACTCAGATAAAAATGCCCATATCTACTTAAACCACCTGCACCATTTCCATTATTTTAAAAGTGCTTAAATGTGTTTTAATTTAATGAAAGGCCTATTTTTTAAAAGAGGTATTTAAAGTGTTCAAAAAATTTTCATGTGAGTACCCAACATCCACTAATATCAATGGAAGCTACTACTGATTTTGGAAATTTCAGTAGTCCTTGTCTGCATCCTTAATACTCTAAAAAAATTTCTCCAATTTATTAGCCAAAAGTAAATAAATCAAAATCCTTCTCGGTTAAACCACAGGGTAAACATATCTTCTTATAAAATGTCAATAGCTAAGGATACAGCCTGATCCAAATTTTTGTAAATGCCACAGTTTCCATCTTTTTTGTTCTAGGATACAAGAAAAAAAGTCTATAATTGGTTAGACAAATCAGTAGATCACCTGAATCCTTATGAAACAGGTATCCTCCAAGAAAAACTTCTCCTGCTTTCCACCCACACATTCATTCTTATGAAGCTGTATTTAGTACTTAACATTGTGCAGTTGTTAAACACAGCCCTGCCTGGTTGAACCCTCATATGCCAAGTTAAAGCTCCAGAGACAATTTTTATCTCTGAACTGTATATGGATCCATAATGGAAGCCGTAGACTCCATGCAGCCTTACATATAACATCGTGAACGTGATGTCCTTATAAGTCAGCAGTATTTCTAAACTTTTACAAAGGGCAAACATCACACTCAAATTACTGGAACCGTTTGTATTTTCTTGCTTGACTATAATGTTAGATGTATACATTATTTATTAATGGAGGATGGATTTTTCTTTTGATTAAATGCTACTGTTACTTTAACAAACAGATATGAGATCCCCAAGCTCTCAGTGTGCAGGGAATTTTGTCCACGCATGCCATGCCAATGGATTGTCAGTAATGGAAAGCGACAGAGTGTAGAGGGGAAGGGGTTTTGCTGAAATACCCTTACTTTCATGGTAATCTACCAGCTACAAATGCTTATCTCAAAGGACTACACCTTGCTATAATTGCTACATTTTGTCTAAAACTATAAAACATTGTTCTCCTTGTCAAAGCCACTGAGAATAAAGTCCAATGTTTTAATGTTAGAAAAAAATCCCAACAATATATTTAAATTTAGAATTCAGTAATAAATTCAGTTTTGAGTAAATAAACTAAGTGTTGTAGGGTATCAACAGTTCTTTGATATTCTCCCAATGGGTGAGTTAACTGTAGGATATCTACTGTTGTAGCCAGATTGCTGCAAGATAACAGGTAGAAAAAAGCAAATAAACATGAGAAATCCCAAGAGAACTGTCCATTCTATTTTATTCTATTCCATAATGATATTACAGTAACTTATTTTTTCACTTCTGAGTTATGCACTTCAGTGATCTCGGTTTTGATGGCTGTTTTCCAGCTGCAACTTCACCGGGACACTTTGCAGTTCCTGAAAATTGTTACTATAGCTCTGTCTTGGCACTAGGGGTGCCATTCATTCAGTCATCTAAACATCAACTGTATAAGTTTTCTCTGCAGTCACTGAAGATTGTCAACTCCAGAAAGTGAGTAAGCTGCTAAGTGCTTTTCTCTGTGTTAATTATCTTCTGGAACTGCCTATCTTTCTGGTTTATATCAGTTAGAGCTAATATAACTAATTGTCTAACTTTTAAATGGTTAAATTTTGCAGAGACTAATTTCAATCTCAAAGTCTACTGATTGTACGTGAAAGTATCATGCTTGTTTCATTGAAAAAAAAGGACCTCAAAACATAATTCTAAAATATTTTTTCATAAATCTACTACTTAATATTTATTGTTTATTTAAGGTATATTTCATAATTTAATGACACAAAACTGTGGAATATCTTACAGTCAGTCATCTTGAGTTACTGGAACAACCTTGACCAAAATAGAACGAGAAACCAGAATGTTTTTGTACAAGAAACAATATTTACAATGTGTTAGCCAAACTGCCAGAGCATGTGCAAGATTAAGTAAATCAATCGCAAGATAACTTTAAGCACGTGAACAGCTAACATAAGCCAATTAAAACAGAAAGTTAAATGCATGTACAACAGCTACTAACTATAAATGTAAGTGCCTTGTGGAAATAAAGGGTCTCTAGGTTCACCCACGCCAAGAGTCCGTGTCATCAATCCCTCACAAAACTTCATTCATTTGCCATACTGAGTCATGACTTTTCACTGAACTATGAAATGCTTTGCAGCCAGGTAACCAGGTAACCAACAAACTTGTTTTCTACAAGGGACTTAGCTGGTTCCAAAAAACTATTGTTTTTCTTATATGAGCCTGAAGTGCAGCTCTCCTGCAAAATGAAAGCATTCCTATTAGTTGACCTGAACTAAAAAGCTCTCTCTATGTATAATATGTAATATGCAGATTCAGAAGTGTGAAACACCACAACAAAGAAGATGGATGGCAGCATCCTCAATGCTAGAGCAGGAAGGCTCATTATCATCACCAAATTGTCACCAAGAGGATACAAATAACAGAGTATCAGACGCTGACATTCATGATTGAAATTCTGAACATTCTGTAGTAGAATAAATGACATCTTTGGTTATGTAAGGGTGATAGCAGTAGCTGCCCTCACAGCAAGACTATTTGCATATAAAAAGTTACACGGAAACTAGCAGATAAAAGATTCAACAAAGGAGCACATTTGTTATTAACTGAAAGTCAAAGTTGGAATACAGTAAAAATATCAGTGATAACAAAAGAAAGCTTACTGTGTAACCAGCCAAATTCTTGGTGGGTGGATTTGCTACAGGTAATCTAATTCTGACAGCAGAGTTGAAAGGAGTCAAAGCCAAAAAAAGGAAGTTTCAAATATCAGATATCAAAAATTTGTTTTTCTTAATGCTTAGAACTGCACCAGAAATCAATAAATAAATCTGTTCCAGTCACATTATCTCTTTTTACAGTATTAACAGGAGAGAAAAAGACTTAAATAGATCAGACAACATGCTAAAGTCCTTCCAATAAAATTTAATTAATAAATGCACACAAGAAAATATAATGCCCATGGAAGGACAATAAAAAGTTCTGGACACATATGTATACAATCCAAACCTGATCATCCATATTCCTTACCCGTTGAGCTGAGTTTCTGATTGTGTTGGATGTCTCTGGCTTTGTGTCTTTCAAGCAATGCACAGTCATGGTTTTGGGAATAGCTCACTCCCCACCAGCCAGCTCCAAACCAGACCCACCACAGGACACAGCTGAGCCTGACAGGCAAGCTGGTGGTGCCTCTGGGAAAGTGCATTTTAAAAGGGCAAAATGCTGTGCAGCAGCTGTGAGACACAGGAGTGAAGAAAAAACAAAGTGTGAGAAACAACCATGTAAAAACTAAAGTCAGTGAAGGAGAGTGGGACATGTTCCGAGTGTCAGAGCAGATTCCCCTACAGCCCATTAAGAAGACCATAGCGAAGCAGATTCTCCATCTGCAGCCCATGGAGGATCCTATTCCAGAGCAGGTAGATATTCCTGAAGGATCTGTGGCCCTTGAAGGTGACTCCATGCTAGACCAGTTCTTGAAGGACTGCAGTCTGTGTGAAGCACCCACACTGGAGCAGGGGAAGTGTGTGAGGAGGAAGGAGTAGCAGATAGGAGCTGTTATGGACTGACCACAGCCTCCATTCGCCATCCCTCTGCACTGCTTGGGGCATACAAAGAGTAGCTGGGAATGAAGGAATGAAGCTGAGCCAGTGAGTGCATTGTTTTAATTTTGTTATGGCTTCTCACTCTTCAAACCTACTTTAATTGGCAAGAAATTAATTTATTTTTCCACAAGTCAACTCTGTTTTGCTGAGGAGGGTAATTTAGAAGTTATCTCCCTGTCTGTGTCAACCCATTTTTTTTCGTCTTGTTCAGAACAGAGAGAGACAGAGTGACTAGGGAGGGGACTGGAAGCCAGCTAAGGTCAACACACTATGAGAAACCTAAGAAAACAGTTACTGTTTTAGGACACTAGGATCCAACGGATAAGCACATGTTTTCTAAAAACATCATTAGCATTTTCTGTTTCATACAACACAAATATCTATTTCTGATCCCGGTCTGTTGACTAGGCAGGCCAGAACCTATAAGTAACCACTTTCCAGGTAAGAAGGGAAATGAAGAGTTTATGTAACAAGGAAGGAAGTATAAATGTGATGTATGTTTTAATATCAAAATGAGGCTTTATATTAAAATAAGTCCCAGAAATTTAGACGGATAATTCTTTCTCCTTAATTTTAGATGTCTACACTGTAGATGTCTACATCTGACACAATGTAAGCTACATGGTCAGTGAAGGCAAACGAGGAGCTTTAGGAACCTACTACTTTAAATGTAAATACACATATGCTAGAGGCAGATCTTCATTACAAGGAAGGCCATATCTAACATTTAACTGACGTTTCTAATCTGACGTCAGATTTGTTGCTTCTTGAGTATGTGAGCACTGAAGGAACATTCAACAGCATATACAAAGCATCCTTAAGTCTTGACTGCACTGAGCTGTGTGGAGGTTTGCTACGGTTTATGAGTTGTCTCTGAACTGTCCTCTCTATCCTGGCTGTAGGACCTGGCCACACACCTTTACTCCCTGAGTGCAACCACTTGATATAGGAAAAACCTGATAATACTCACATCAAGTCTGGTGGTTTCTATCCCAGCTTCACAAGTTCGTTCGTTATCCTATTGGATATAATTATGTAGTCTTTTTCTTTCTCTCCACTCATCTCAATTTTTCATTTTAAAGGACTGAATTGCTTTAAACCTCCAGATCTAAAAGGGACTTTAACTATGAATACTAAATGGATGAAGGATTCTGCCCTCAGGCCTGACGTGAGAGGCTTCCTTACTCATTTTACTGCTTTCTGTGTTTCACTGACTTTCTAGTGTTGTATAGAGAACCTAGGCAAGCAGCTCTTGCTTTTGAATTCAGAAGTTGACAAGAGCTATGTTGGTGGGATGTTTCTCTTGGAGCCACTTCTTTCCCATATCTCACTATCTCTCATAACTGTTTGTACAGCCATGCCATGAAACAGATTCAGTGTCCAGCACAGTTCTTCCTCCAGCCAAAGCCATATGCTAAGCTATTTGTAAGTCTACAAAGAGTGGGGGAAATGCTGCTCAAATCAGTATGGACATCCATTAACTAGGGAGCACTTTTCTAGCCAAGACCAAGTAATTGAGAAAAATTTTATGATTTAAAGATATAAAATAAATTCACACCTCTTTGCTAAGTACCAATTCTCATGAAGTGATTAAGAACCTACCTAAGTCATTACCCGAAAGAAGCAACTTTGGAAAATCATCAACAGCAGTCCATATGGTTGAAAGCTCTCAAAAGGGCATGCCACAGGATATTTTCTCTGATAGCATTGTTGACTTGGGAGATTGCCAAAGACGGCAAATGCTGTTGCTCTCCTGGAGTACAGCTTAAAACAGCTGAGCCTACTGAACAGGTAGCCTTGGCCCTGCTTTTTAGCTAACTTTTCTCTCCTTCCTTGCTTCCAGTTGGGCAGTCTGGCCCTCAGACCTGTGTGCCCATTGAAGTAATCTAGAAGAAATCATTTTTTTTTTTTTTCTGAGGGGATGTGTGGCCAGGTAAGACTAGGCAAATGGACTATCTTCTAACTTAAACAGATGGATCAGTTCAACAAAGTGTCTGATAAAATGCCACAGTTGACACAATGAAAAATACCTGGCCATGAGTAGTGAAGGAAAGAGTGCGAAAGACATTAAGTGGGCTCAGCTGTATTTTCAAACTGTACTTTAGCTTCTATTTCACTTCTCAACTACAGGTATAAAGGTAGTGAGCTTTATGATTCCCCTAAGGACAACTAATGGTCTGAGAATGATAGAGTTTGGCTCTGCTTAGTTGTGATAAATCTTTAGGAGTTACAGGATTACATGTTTTTTATGCCAGCGGCATTCTAAGCCAGCCTTCTTAGTCATTAAATCAGTTGTTTTGTTTGAGGAAATAAATGGTTGAAGCCACCTTGAGGCTAGTTTGGAGGCATTCACATCCCTGCTACTCTGTGAAGAGTTTCTTTTCTCTGTCATACTATTTCGTGCTATATATGCCTAAATTGTGCCTAGTTTTTCACTCTGAGAGCTGTTTAACTTAACTTTATCTGTGTCTACAGCTGACCTAATCATCTTACTTTGCATTTTCAGTCAGAGAAAAAGTAATTTTTAAGGCAGTTTCAGGCAATTAATCTAAACTATATGAGGGAGGGCCTCTTTCTCTTAGTTGCCCACAGTCAAAGCACCGTGACAAGTTTAGATATAGGATGTCTCTGCCTTCGTTCTGCAAAGGGAGGATAAACTCTAATGTGGTGCAATCTGTGAACATCTGCAGAGTGAAACCCTTGTTACACAACACAAGGTTTGTGGGTTTTACACCATATTAGTTCCATTCCAGCCCCCTGCACTGTGTAAGGGCCTGCTTCCTGGTGTGTCCTGATCCCTGGCTGAACCTGGTGGGATGAGACCTGGTTATGATTCCCTATCCTGCCACCTCCCTTTGGGACCTTCCGTGGCACCCAGCCCCAAGGATCCCCATGTCAGCAATGATTTTGCAGCAGTGATTGCTCTGCATTGATCAAATCACATCTTCTAATTTAGTCTCACCAAACCTGAATTCAGTTGAGAACTGAAATAATTTTATGATGAGAATCAGAACACTGTAAGCTGAGCTGACCTGGAAATCCATTTCAAAAGCAGCTTCTTGATCAAAAAAAAAAAAAAGTCAATGAAGACATGGCATGTACTTTCAAATTTCTTTAGATAACTGAGGAAATCCATTAATTTAAAATATGCAAAGTTAAATATTATTTGATTTAGGGACTCTACCTTGATTTACTTTGCTAACAAATACCTGTTGTTCTAGCCCATGGTGTGAGGGACCATAAGTATGAGGAGGCAGAAAATGAGCCATGGATCCAGATATCAACAAATACTATAATTTCACTAAGGTTTGTTCTAGTACCTGATTACTTCTTTTTTGTAGGATATGTTTTCTTCTTGGATATTGCTGTTGTTACCACAGGTCTCCTGTATTTGGTCCTAACATTCTTGTCAGGCACAAATATGTATATGAGAACTGGAAGTGTAAGTCATTCCAGGATCATCTCAACTATTACTAAAACATACTGGACTGCAGCAAGGCCACAGGGAAGATGATAAAATGTATATAGTGACTCCATAGACTAAATCACTTTACAAGACATCTCTGATCTCTACAACTGTCTCAAAGTATTTGGAAACACATTGACAGCACAGTTATTTTCCAGTGTTATTAATAACCTGTTTCCCTTAAGCACTGGTTTTTTGTTGGTCTTCTGAGTGGCTCCTTATAATAGGTTTCATTGTATACAATGTTTCTAACTATAGGCATTCTCTGTGTGAAGAAATTTATGTCAGTGACATATGGTACTAAGCAACTCACAATAAACAAGAGGAAAATCTAAGTTCAAAATACAAATTGGACACTTGTCCAAATAAATAAATAATGGGCCATTGTGCCATAAACTCAATGGCAAGGCTCATGCCATTCTATGTTAATTTAGAGGATATTTGAACAGCAGTAGAAGACAAAATTTTAACATGACACCAAGGCAATTTCTTCTTTGTTTATTCTTATTAAAGCTAGTTGAATGGTGAGAAATGAAGACAAAAACTAATATACCTTCCACCCATCCCCAGTGGTGCACGGGGATGGGGAACGGGGGCTATGGTCAGTCCATAGCAGTTCCTTTCTGCCGCTCCTTCCTCCTCACACTTTTCCTCTGCTCCTGTGTGGGCTCTCCAGGATTGCAGCTTCCTTCAGGCATATTCACCTGCTCTGGTGTGGGGTTCACCACAAGCTGCAGTATGGATATCTGCTCTACCACGGTCTCTTCCATAGACTGCCCCACCATGGTCTCCTCCAGGGGCGGGCTGCTGGGGAATCTCTGTTCCAGTGCCCCGAACAGCTCCTCTTTCTGCCCTCACCTTGATGTCCGCAGGGCTGTTTCTCACACTTTTTTTTCCTTACTTCTCTTTTATTCTTTTTTTTTGCCCTTTCTTAAAGCTCTTTCCCCTGAGGTGCCACTGTTTTGGCTGAGGGGCTTGGTCGTGCCCTGCGGTGGGTGGGTTGGAGCCAGCTGGAACCATTCCTATCCAGCACGGGGCAGCCCCGGCCCCTCCTCACAGAGTCCCCTCCAGCCCCTACTGCCAGAGCCTGGGCACCTGCACCATTACAGTGCCGAAAACAAAATTGTCAATTGCTTTGTCAATTAAAGAGTTTATATTTTAAGCTGAGTTATAATTGTGCTGTCAGTAAACTCATGATCTGACAATGAATATTCATTTCTAAATGAGGATTGTATTGGAAGAACGGATGCTAAACTCAGGGATTTTTAGGGAGTATCTACTTAAGACAGTGGTCTTGTTTTTTTTGTATCACATTGTATGTTATCTACAGTGGAAAGTATGTAAATAGATGAGGCATAAATTATACAGGCTTCTTCATGTATTCGTCATGCAGTATACATACAGTATACATAACAGGTCTAAATTATATACAAAAAGTTCTAAAATGAACTCTGAATGGGGTCTTGCATGTACACAATTTGAAAGGGCAGGCTAGCACACAAACACATACCCCCTCCTGCTGAGTACATTCAAAGCTGGCATCGCAGAAGCAAGCTGCCAGTAACCCAGCTAAACAAAACTTCATCCCATAACACAGCATTTTTACTATACCACTGGCATATTACAAAAGCTCATTTCTCACTGCAAGTGCCCAGTGAGCTGTACAGACTTCCACCAGGCTCTGCAAGCAAACTCCAACCGTTTACTGGCTAGATATTTTATTCAACTCGAATTACTGCTTTTCTCAATACAAACTGAAACAAACACTAATATCTCTTCCTGTCTGTCCTCCATAATTGCTGTTCAAGAGCTAACGAGCATATTTAGACCATCATTACAATCTAAGCTGGTACCACAAATACAATTCCTTGCTATTGCATTAATAGGAACTAAGTGATTAGCTTTTAACAGATGATGTTGCTTTGATAAGTGTGAAAATAACCAGGTGTTTCTTAGTAACCAGATGTTTCTTAGAAGTACTTAAAGTTTCACAGGACCTGTGTTCAGTCTCTTGAAAATAGCGTTGGATAGTTTAACTGCTGTTGTGGTTTAACCTGCCAGGCAGCTAAACGTCACACATCCATTTCCTCATTCTCCCCCCCATGGGATGTAGGAGAGAATCGGAAAAAAGGCAAAACTCATGGGCTGAGATAAATACAGTTTAATAGGACAGAAAAGGAATGGAAAAGAATAATAATAATAATGATAATGATAAAAGAATTTACAAAACAAGTGATACACAATGTGATTGCTCAACACTTGTTGACCAATACACGGCCTATCCCTGAGCAGTGATCCCAGCCCCCTGGCCAGCTGCCCCCAGTTTATAGGCTGAGCATGATGCATATGGTATGGTTAGGGTCAGCTGTCCCAGCTGTGTCCTGTCTCAGCTTCTTGTGCACCTCCAGCCTCCTCACTGGCAGGGCAGTATGAGCAGCTGAAAAGTCCTTGCCTTAGTGTAAGCACTGCTCGGCAACAGCTGAAACATCAATGTCTTATCAACATTATTCTCATTCTAAATCCAAAACACAGCACTACACCAGCTACTAGGAAGAAAATTAACTCTGTCCCAGCTGAAAAAACGACAACTGCAAAATGGATTGAAAATAATGGAAGTTAGGTTGCACATGGGAAAATAATTTTCAAAGGAACATATTGTAAGGTTATGGAACATAAAGTACCTGTTAACATGCATAAAATATATTTGTTCACTCTGCAGCTACTAGTTTCAATATCTGAACTGTAACTGATATCTCAGTTGAGAGCAGGTAACATTTGCTTGTGTAAGTCACAAAAAAATACCTATTCTTCTGTGAGAGAAAGAGCAGCTGGAAGACATCCATTGTTAAAAATCTTCAGATCCTGAGAGGAGCTTATTTGCTAGAAGCTATTTTTTTGCAAGCTAGGGAATTTGGAATAAAAATAAACAGGTTACATAGCAATTTTTTTTGCATGGCACATTGCATAATTTAATGCTTATGAGACCTTGAAGCATGCAATGGAGTACCAAATAACAAAGAAATATCAATATGGAGCTAGAAGATTGAAAGTCTGGAAAGCATTGATGACATAGAGTTCTGCATAGCCCCCATTACTTCCAGCACCTTTCTGGAAGGCTGAATCAATTTGGATTATTTACTAACGTGTTTTCTAGAGCAGCCTTAAGACCAGTTATGTTTACACAAGAGAAATGAGCTGACACATGCTGGCACGGGATCTGGAAAAAGCTGCCAGGGTGACAAGGCAGGGTCACTTCCTTCATTACACGCAAAGGCGTGAAGCTATTGTGAAGCTATGGCCCAAGTCCGACCTTCAGCTTGGAGATAAAGTGACAGCCTTGTGAAGAGTGAACCTGTGCATAATGTAAGTTATACAGCAAATTTGTTCCTCACAGAGCTTTGACAAAATGCTCCACTGGAGTAATTAAAACTGTGATAAATTGCCTGAAAACATGTTGCAAAGATTCATAATCACTTCAGCTTGTTCTTGCTTTACCACTTAGTCTTTTTGTTGTTCTTTTCCTTCTTATTTTCAGATACACTAGTGTATTATGGAGATAATGAGTAACCTGCATGATGTTACTGAAATTTAAGTAGAAGATAGTAAGGGAAAACAATTCCATACAATCCTGCAGAAGGAATAAAACCAAGAGTTTTAAGGCAGGCTAAAATCTGGCAAACAGAAAAAATAAGATTTGTATTTGCTGTGTTCTGTGTCAGGAATAAATGCTTTCTGATATACTCAAAGATAATTTAGATATTCATCATTAACTGGCTGGGGTTCGTGCTACCCAGAGTGTATTACTTCTTGCTGACAAAATCCCTGGAAGTGATTTTTAAGTGTATATGTCACATCAGATTGCGTGTAGCTATTTGGAGGTGAACCTCTCATCCTGTGACCTCACATCACTTCCCGTGCAGCACAGTTCGCAAAAGTCTAACAGTAAAAAATACACTTCTGTTTACAGCACAAGGGGAAGCAGGTCAAAAAGGTGGGGTGGAAAAGGGTGTAAGTAACTCAAATTGCTCTATGGATTTAGACACTGATTGTCCAAAGCTGTAACCTGCCTGCTTGGTGATTGCTTTTCAGTGATTTTATACCAGTGTGTAAACTCCTTGGGGAGAACACTGATATGACAGTGTCAGATTTGCTGCCTTTTATCAAGACCCTCTCCAGTTTCAGAAAGTGGGTTGAGGAGCATAGACAAGATAAACCACTAAAAGTAGCTCAACCTGAGTTTCTCACTGTGCCTCCGTGTACTGGAAGCAGGGGTTCCCTGTTGCCAAACGCACGGTTGAGTGCTGTAAAAGGCAGCTAATATTCCTGTCTTTTGAAAACACCATTCCATTTAATGAAGACAACACTTGTAACTGCTTTGTGGCTCAGATGAAATTGCACTTCACCTTGTAGCTTTAGGCCATTGGTTTAAGTCCAAGCTGACATTTTCAGCATATCAAGTCCCTGGTGGACAGATGTCCACCACACAAAACCACAGTACATAATCTTGTAAACTTGGCAGTCAATGAATTAGAGCAGCCAGAATGATAGAGAAGGATCTGAGAATGTGATGGGTCAGAGGAGAAAGAGGGACAGAAAGTTTAAAATCATTATTTGGTCACCAGCTATTACTTTTGCCCTAAACCAGTTTTTCTTTTTCAAGCCTCTTAGTCAAACTTAAAAATAGAAGAAAATTAAGAGAAAACAGCTGTTATTTCAGTTTTTAAGGAAGGTCCATCAGTAAGACTTTGAATCAAAAAAAGATAGCTGGTTTTAGATAATTTAATAGGGTCATCACTGAGAAATTATTCATGCATTTGTTAAATTAAAGGAGCCTTTTGCTACAGAAACTCACATATTTTTTGTTTACACAATGAAGTAAAAGAGCAGTACAGGGCAAAATAAATCATTTTTTGTTAAAAATAAAACATGACCACATTTATTCCTCCTTTTAAAGTGAAAACACACAGAGTCAGAGGTAGGACTGCTATACAGACATTCATTTGCAGATACAGACTCACATAAATATGGTATCATTTTGCTTCTGAAAATCAGAGCACATTCAAATATTGAAGAAACAGCCCCAGCACCACAGAATAGAGAATTCATGCTCCCAAGCTTGGTTCTTATATGTAAAGCTTGAGCTATTTTCAATCATCCGTCCATGTTAACAAGCACTACAAATATAATTACAGTGAAAGATAAGGATTTAAAATGCAGTGAAGTAGTTTTCCAGTACAGCTCAAATACAAATCACAGTATCACAGTATGTTTGGGATTGGAAGGGACCTCAAAAGATCATCTAGTCCAATCCCCCTGCTGGAGCAGGAACGCCTAGGTGAGGTCGCACAGGAACATGTCCAGGTGGGTTTTGAATGTCTCCAGAGAAGGAGACTCCACAACCCCCCTGGGCAGCCTGTTCCAGTGCTCTGTCACCCTTACTGAGAAGAAGATTCTTCTCAAATTTAAGTGGAACCTCTTGTGTTCCAGCTTGATTCCATTACCCCTTGTCCTATCATTGTTTGTCACCGAGAAGAGCCTGGCTCCATCCTTGTGGCACTCACCCTTTATATATTTATAAACATTAATAAGGTCACCCCTCAGTCTCCTCTTCTCCAAACTAGAGAGACCCAGCTCCCTCAGCCTTTCTTCATAAGGGAGGTGCTCCACTCCCTTAATCATCTTTGTTGCCCTACGCTGGACCCTCTCCAGCATTTCCCTCTCCTTCTTGAACTGAGGGGCCCAGAACTGGACACAATATTCCAGATGGGGTCTCACCAGGGCGGAGTAGAGGGGAAGGAGGACCTCCCTCGATCTACTAACCACGGCCCTTGTAATACACCTGAGGATGCCATTGGCCTTCCTGGCCACAAGGGCACAGTGCTGGCCCATGGTCATCCTGTTGTCCACCAGGACCCCCAGGTCCCTTTCCCCTACACTGCTCTCTAATATGGAATTTCCCAACCTATACTGGAACCTGGAGTTCTTCCTGCCCAGATGCAGGACTCTACACTTTCCCTTGTTAAATGCTTTTATTCTGAATTTTTAAGTAGCAGTTTTTCAGATGAGAGTTCTTAGACTTAAGTCTGTAATCTTATTATCATCCCTTACTTTGGTGGAGTGACTTGTGTGAATAAGGATATTCAGTCTTCAGAGAGGTTTGTGAAAATGATCCCTTGGAGTGTTCTAGAACTTGGATCTGTTAATTTATCTGAAAGAAGAACAAGAGTCAGGAAAAATTAGTATAGTTCTCCATAGGGAGGCTACTTATGCATAGGACTAGTTGTAGTTTGTGTCCTTCATGGACAAAGCAGTAGGAAACACAGAGGAAAGACTTTTATGAAGAGTATATACTGTTTATTAAGAGATAAAATACCTTTCAGAAGTAAAAAAACAAACTAAACCAAAACCATCAAAGCCAACAACAACAACCACAACCAAAAAAGAACCACAGTCTATCCCATACTTTCTCGGTTAGAGAAGTGTATAGCTGACACTTCTATTTGAAGAGAATGGTTAAGTGGAAGAAGTTAGATTAGCCAAAAAGAGTCAGAATTTTTAAGCCAAGAGTAAAGCAATTTCTAAGCAAGAAAATATTTAAAGTAGTGGCCAAAAGAAACTTCATGGTAACCAAGAGAGGGAAAATTTCTAGCTTTAAATTTATATTAGAGACAAACAGGGATATCTAATTTATAACAGACTGAGACAGTGTTGATTTATTGGAGAGAAAGGGAGTAGTAGGTAGGAGGGGTAACAAATGCAGTTGTCTACACTTTTGAAATCCATTTTTTCATGAATTGTCTTCTTCACAGTATGTTCAAATAGTGTTAGACCTTCCTTGATCTCAAGAATGCCTTTCAGTCTCCTGATAACAAGGGAATCAATTAAGAAGAATGGAAAAGAAAGGGTCCCCAATGGGTTTTTTCGTTCCCTTCTTAGGTCACACTAAGATTTATGCAAGGGAAGAAGTGATCTGAGAGAAGGAGGAGTAAATGATCTCTTTTTTCTTTTCTTTTTCTTTTTTTTTTCTTTTTTTTTTTCTTTTTTTTCCACTAAATGCTTTAGATGGTGAATTTTTAACCAATCAACCCAAATGACATAGGACAGGTTTCTATCGACATCCTGAAAACCTTGTACTTTGAAAAAAAAAGAACAGTTGCTTGCACTCACCAAAGGATTATCTCATTTACATTTTCAAAAGGGATTACAGTGCCTTTAAAGGACAAGCATCTTTTGGGCTAATTAATTTTCTCAGACTAACTTGCAGTGTATGGTGAGCACTTGATTAAATATTAATATGGGGTAGAGGGTCACACTTTTTGCAATATTCTAAATCTGTTAGTGTATTGTCAATGGGCTCAAAATGTAAGTATATGTGCAAATGATTTTGTGTGTGTGTATTTATGTGTTCTGGGAGAAGAGAGAAAATGAAGCGGACTAACAGACATTTGTGATAACGTGGCTCCTGCTGAGGAATACAGGGAAGTTTGTGATAAGTGAGAACGTCACACATTTAATCTACATCAGTAACATGATGTGATTTTAGAATCCAGGAATTTCTGAACATTATGCATAGATAGATGCCTAGATATAGGATATTTAGTGTAAGCTTTTCATATAAACATTCAAAAAGCATCAGGCTGAAGAGTGTGGTACCTTAGATCAAGGAAAAGCCCCACACTACCCCCTAGTGATCAAAGTTTGGTGACCTCCAAATAACAGAAAACACAATAAGTGGACTTTAGATCACAAGAACAAAAAAATGCCCAGGAGCGATGCAAGTCACTGCTGGTGTTCTTTACTTAGGATCCTTTTTATGATAGAAGAATAAAGCAATGGCTGTCGAAAGGCTGCAACTCCCAATTCCTTGGTCTGAAGCCTCAGTCTTAGTAACCAAACAAATATAAAAATGTATATATTCAGAAGGAGAAAAAAAAAAACAAAACAACAAAACCTCAGGGGAGATATCTCAAGTGTTAGGATTTGTAAAAATAAAATAAAACAGGTTTTATTGCAAGCTTATAGTTGCCAAAATATTCTTTCAGTTTTGTTAGCTGTTTACATTGCTCAGATGTACTGATTCATCAGATATCATACATATACATTTTTCTTAGCTTTACATAATCTTGAAATTACACAAACCAAAAGCCAGTATCATATGTATATACATAATGAAGCTGAAAGTAAGCACTGATTTATGCATCTGAGGCCAGAATCTGAATCTTAAAGGAAAGAGGAATCACCACCAAGAGCTTCGGTACAACTTTGTACTGATTTTGGCCACATTTCACTAAAGAATTAAGAATATATGTAAGTATAAGCAGCAGAAAGGACATATTCTAAATGAAATCAGTGCAGCAATTCACTTGTTGTAAGCTGAAAAGTAACAAAATCACAGCTTTTTTACCTGATAAAGATGTACCACGAAAAAAATGAAAAAGGTTCTGTTTTCATTTTGTATTGCCATTTTCCCTTTGAGTGATTAAGCAGTTAGTTGTTTTGGATTCTCTAGCCAGTGAGAAATCCCAACCTTATTTGCAGAGGTTCTCTGACACAGATTCAGCTTTTGTTGACAGATTTTATGACCTAACCACAGGTACATAATCTGCATAGGGTGTTCTCTCTTATTCATAACCTAAAATCAAAGCCCTTCAAAATGAAGATATTTCAGTACCTTTTGCAGAAGTGATATTATGTTATCTGGTTATGATATTATAACCAGATTTAATGTGGTTATTTACAGTTAATCTGTCACTTTAAATTTTACATTGAACTTATTAGCACAGTATCTCAGAACATCTAAAATCAATGCATGAAGTCCCATCTATAAGCTATATTCCTCTCTCCTTCCCAGAGGAAACTCTTTAAGGTCATCGTTTTTATTCTTTGTTTTCTTTTAGCAAGTTCTGCTGAGTGCACATCCTCTTTTGCTGCAGTTGTGGGAAATCTTCATCCTTGCAGCTGACAACTTCATAACATGTAGGAAAGGGAGATATTGAAAAAGCTGGCAGCTCTTAGATTAGAATCATCAGGGCCACGAGATCCTCTAAATCTCATATTCCAGTTCATGATGGGCCTCTGGTGTAAGACAGGCCATGCAGGAAGCAGTCAACATTATGATGGAAAACATCCAGAGGAAAATAGTACTAATAGGAGGGAGAAAAAAAAGTGAAGTAAAATCAGGCATCTTAGAGCAGATGCACTTCTCATTGAGGCAGAGCAATACTATGTTAACAGGAGAGCAGTAGCTGAGGCAAGCAGTAAACTCAGTATAATAAGAAAGACTGGAGGGATGTAAAGAAAAAACCACAGCATCCAAAAAGAGAAGAGGGTAAAGAAAAATAAAGTACAGGGTTGTGCCACACACTGAAATCACCTTGGCGAAGTCTCAGATCCACAACAAAATTCAAAATCATGGCAGGTGTAAATACAGTTTAAAAAAATATATAAATACAAATCCAATAAAAAAATCAAATATATTTGAAGAAAAAAGCATCTATTATAGCCTCCACAACCTAAAGTCCTTTCCAGAAGCACATAGTAACAGGCATTTTACATTACCTTTAAAATTTGATCATTGATTATGGATTTGTATGAAATTAAAATGGGAAAATCCATGCTGGTCCCATACTTGTATTGCAAACGTGAAATTTTACCCCCATTTCTACCACTGTTGTTGGGAAAAAGAGAATAAATGACTGATCCTTGACCCTAAGGCCAAAGGGCACAATCTGGATCACATCCCAGCTGTTTAGGGCTACTTCTCTCTAGAGAAGATGTATTGGAGAAAATTAACTGAGGCAGTCCTAAGAAGAGCTAGGGAACAAGTCAAAAATTAAGCATGTAAACAATTGGGATTGCAGTGCTTGACTCCTCTGACTTGCATTTAGCTCTATAGACAGGTCTAGAAGCTATGCAATAAACTAGAAAAGACAGCAATGATTTTACCTAAACCAAAGCAACTTTAAATGGAGAGGAATTTTTTTTTTTTTTTTTTTTCAGGGCACACACTGCACATTTTTACAGACAATACAAGACAGAGATTGTAGGACTGTGTGTATTTAGGTTTTGTGATAAACACAAATAGTTGATAGACTACTACAGAGGCTGGTCTACTCAGTTATTAAATTCTTTTTCAATCCCTCATGAAACTCTGACACAGCATCATAAGGTCTAAGGAATTCATACTTGTCATGTTCACAGGTACAACTCGAAGAATAAACAAGTAGTATATACATTTTAATTATTAATCTCTTTCCTTCTCACCTCCCTTGAGATTGATTTGTATCTGTTCCTATCTCCTTATATCTATATTTATTTTGTTTCTTACACACATGTTTAAATTTAATCTGATTGTGTCCTTAGGCCTGTTGTTGATAATTAAACCCACGTATTTTATTCCCTACAGCATGCATTGCAAACTCAGTCTCTAAAAATGAGTCTGAAGCTTCCCCTTGATCTCAGTAAAATTATAGTTCAGTTTCCCTTCTAATTCATTTTGTACTGGGCATGGTTTTGGATTTTTCATCTGGGGTAAATATTCATTCCTGACTTTAAGTCCAAAGCAGTTTTTCTGATTGATGTCAAGTTAGTATCCAACCTGTAGTTCAAACCTGTTAGCAACAATGGAAACAGTAATCAAATGTCAGTGGTGTCTGGAGATGTGTTTGTTTTTTTTTTTTCCTAAATTTATTACCTGGAACTCATCTCACTGGAGCAACCAGAGGTTTAAGCTCTTCAGAAAAATGACAGGGTGGAAGGAGGGAAATGACCAGCAAATTTAGGTGTCTTGTCAAATATGTTACATCCAAGAAAATTTTTCATTACCATTACAATTCCATACGCTGTCCTAAGATTTATGAATTCCAGGCTCAGAGGTCTTCCTGATGACAATATATACACAGATCAATAGCAGATTATGAACCTCATTTACCCATTTAAATTGGCACATTGAAAGCACAGGAACTGTTCAAATGAACAATGCCTCTAAAACTCCAAGGAATTGATGGAATTGTGTTTTTATGTTTAAAACCAATTATCATTTCAGTCTTCTCCACATAATGCTATATTCATCTATCATGAAATAAAATAATTTCTATTTAAACCACAGTCTATGCACCTGAATGTATTTCTACATGGCATATGAATGCCTAAGAAGGGATATTTCTGCATAAACACAGAATTTATGTGAAACAAGTACATCACTGAACATGTCAGATTGGCAGAGATTTCAGAAAATGCATATGTACCCAGAAACACACATATTTTTTTTATTCCATTGGTTGTATTAAATGAAAGATAAAACCTCTTTCTATGTGCCTTTCTTTTCTTGTATCGTTAGATCTCCACAGCTAAACTACAAAAGTAGCATGCATAACACCTCATCTAGGTGTTCCTGCTCCGGCAGGGGGATTGGACTAGATGATCTTTCGAGGTCCCTTCCAATCCCTAACATTCTGTGATTCCGTGAAAAGCATATGAGTCGGTGGACAATATTCTAGGCTTACAATATAGAAAGTTAAACAACTTCACTCAGTCTCATCACTAAGGGGAAACATTTTGATTCATGCATTCTTCTTTCCCCACCCGATGTCATATGGCTCTGTTTTTTGATATGCTATGCAAGTATGTGTGTCAGACCTATGGAGTCTGAGGCCTTACCTTGCCAGTATTTCATCCTGTAAATAAGATCTGACAGATTCTTTAGGTTGACCTCTTTTGCCTTTTCCTTCACATCCTTATTCAACAGAAGCTGAAAAAAGTCTCTGAAAAAGTATTTATAGGGCCACTGAAGACACTGTAGTGAGGGAACAGTGACTTCAAGCAGAATCTCAGCAGAATTTAACCACAGGCCTTAGTTGGAGACACCCATATGTTTTAACATGAGTGATTGCTGTATAACCTGAGCACATGCCATGATGTTCTGCATTTTACAATACCACCTGTACATACTGTTTGTAAGAGTTAATTCCTATGGAGATGTGCAAGAGCATTAACACTCTCAGCAAACCTTGGTGTACCATCTAGGAATTTCAGTACTGTGTAGGTATCAAATTGACAGCTTTGCTTGCTAAAAAAATCCTACAAAGATGACAAGAACAGTGACGGTGTTGAACATCACCGGGCAGGTGATTTGCACAGCATGCCATGACCACTGTGAAGTCGCTCATCAGATGCTACATCACTTGCTGTTCCCAGCACTGGAAAGGCCATAGGACTGCTGTTACCTTTTCTGCTAATTTTATTGAACTAGGTAATCAGCTTTGAGTATCTGTGCCTTCCTTATGGCACAGATCCCAAAAGACCCCAAAAGATCCCAAAATAACCGGCATCTTCTTTGATGGATATTGAAGAAGAACTAAAGACAAGTGAGCCTAATACTGCAGAAAGCACTATTCAGAAACATGTCAGCCTTTCTTAGCTATCTCCCTTGAATGAGTACCCCTGAAGCTTCCACATTATTGTCATTATTTGCTTCCTTTTGCGATTTTTTTTTTCATTTAACTGTTCAAAATACTATTGTACACTGGACACCCCTGGGCTGACAATAATATTGGCCAGGTTGTCACTAGTGGGAGGCAATGCTCCCACAGTCATGGTTCTACTACTGAATTACAGAAATTCTGGACTTCCTTTTTATCCAGTCTGTGGCTGTTATAATTCAGCACAATGCCACCAGAGTAAAAGATATTTACACTGATTTTCACAGACGTGCAAAATATATAGGCTTAAAAAAATAAAAAGGATTGAAATTGTACAAGCTTAAAATATAGCTAAACCCAAGTGGCTAAGGTCTTACCACTTTTTAATCACTTTATGAACAGAAGATTCTACAGTCCCTCATGTGCAAAGTTTGGATGTCTATAGCTGTAGTGGGGTTCCAACAATAAAATTCCTGCAGATATTTTAGAGGCTGGGATACATGAAAAGTGAGGACTTCAAATTCAGGAGAGACTGATGACTAAACAGCCATTAGCCTTTTTTATCTAGAAAATGTATGCAGCTATTTAGCATATTTCCTTGTCCACGGTTTTGAAGAGATTGTGTGACAGGATTCTTTTGAAAATATCTCAGCCATTGCAATTCCACACTTGAATTTATGATCATCTTGAGTATCATAGATGTCCAAGTTTATGCCACTTCAGCAACAAATACCATGGCTTGTCTTGAAGGCAAAACGTGAATGTGACCACAGAGCTTCCCTGTTTGTCCCAGCTGGAGAGAAACAACAGAACTTTCTAGTAAAGATATATTAATAGAAGGATTTGGGCAGGTAAGCCAGGGGTTAACTTCCTTCCCAGCACTGAGCTGCAACACACAAACAGTAACCTATAGAATAAGAACAACGCTAGATAATGCTCCGGTGTAGATGATGCATTAAGGTGACTAATATTGTGTATCCTGATTTTAAAGGGATTAGTAAAGCAAATATTATGATTCTGAAAGAAACTTCTGCCTGCCACCTTCCCCTTGCTCCCTGTGAATGATGTGTTGGGGGGATGGTGGTGTCGGAGGAACGATGGTGAACATAGCCCAGCGCTGACTCAGGAAGGCTCCAGTCCTCACACTCGGGGAATGCTAGCATGATGATTAGGATTTAGAGCAGAGCTGGTCCTGGAAAGAAACCCTAGGGACAGACAAGTTTTGAGAAGAAGTTTTAATGCTCTCATTGCTACTGTTGTTTCCAAGTTGCCAATGAAGATAAATCCCAGGAAAGCAGAAATTAAAGAACTGCTCAGGCCTTGACATGGTGAGGTTATGGACCCAAGCATTGTGTTACCACCTGCACAGGGACATATTATCAATATGTGGTTCTCTCAAGAGACGTACTTCTGAATTTTAGTTGCCATATGTGTGTCAGAGCTGGGGAGAGAGCAAAAGTCAGGTTTTGATAGCTCAGCTGTAGGGTTTTAGATCATGTCTTTCCCTGTGTTGCTTAAACTAATTTCAGTGAAAAAAAAAACAAAACAACTTAGGTTATACTTATGCCTTTATTCACCCAAACTCTGCTGAACTGAATTTGATTAATATGTGCTGTGTATGAGGATGACTTCAGAGGATCCCAGAAGGTTGACCTGTTCATCAAAATTGTTTTGAATCTTTTCTGCAAATCTCTTTCATTTTCCTTCTTGTGAAGTGTTCAGAATTAAGATTTTATTTGAGATATTATGTAGGTTTAAACATTGTACTAAAAAGCATTTATTGTAAACTGATATTTAAAGCCAAATTTTGCCCTAATTTCTGCCACTTGAAGATGTACTGTCTTTATAGCAATAGCATGAACTAAAAAATCTCATCATCAGCTCTTATTTACCGTCAAAAAGAAAAACACAGCATAAACTGCATGTGAACAATTATGAACATAGTTTATCCAAACATATCCCCTTAGTCTTAATGTTTCAGTATTTGCAAATTTTTGCCATAAATATTGTACTTGTATTTTATTTGAGAGAGTAAGATAACAGGTATTTTATTATCTCTAATTGTTCATTGCTTTTACTCTCAGAATTCACAGACAGACACAGTGTGCTCCTATGTCCTGATATTCCGATTTTTGTAAGGTTATGAAAAATAGTGAGTGTACAGTGCTAATTGCAAATGTGTGATCTGTGGTAAGCTTTATTAAGAAAAACAGAGTAATTTCTTGTTTCTGACAACAGCTCTGTATACCAGACACTGACAAAATATGCAAGAAGTACAGAGAACAGAGCAAGCTAATCACCAACTTCGGTTCTAAGAATATTTTGCCCTGGAATGCAGGTGATTGTGATTCAGCATAAAAGGTAGCTGCAAGCCATTAAATATGCTTTCATTGGAAAGAAAAATAAATTATCATCCAGCCTTCTAAACTACATACCTTCTTTCTAACTTTGGTGAGATTAATTTCTACTTTCTCTTTCACTCTTTCTTAAAAAAGAAAGAAATTTAATGATACTATTTTCATTATACAGCTATCAGTTACATAAAATATCTTTGTTTAGAGGCCTAATAAAATTGGTCATATAAAGAGGAAATGAGATTTTTAATGTAAAACGAAGCTGACAGTGCTCTTCTATTACTATGGTCTTATTAGGGAAAAATTCTCTGACATCTGTTTATCCCCTGCAGCCAACCTTGTATTCAGAATACAGTAATTGATTCACAGCATCCACTAGGGATCTAACTGGCTCACTTTTCCACACCGCACTACACAGGTATCTCTGCAGCTAATTCTGAATGTACATCTACATCGTTATCTCCTGGTGAACTGTGACCCGAAACACTTTGGAGGCCCAGATGAAAGTGCTTCCTCACCCCTCCAGTGCTGGGGGTGCAGGCGTTTCTGCAGCGCGGCAATTCACCCAGGACACCCAATCACAACCAGCCCCTTTGAAGCCCCGCTCAGCTGGGAGACCATGAATGATTCATGGCTTCTCTACACACACTAAAGGGGGAAGAGCAAAGCTAGTGTGTATTATTCAGGACTGCATCCTCAATAAGCCTCCGTGTTCAGCAAATTGCTACAACATTTTCTGCTTAGTCCTCACCTGTACACAACATCTCTTTTCGTGCACAACCTTCTCATTTTGACAAACATAGGCTGATTATTTAGGAGGCAATGTTAATTAGTGTTAACGCAAATAAATAAGTCCAGTGTCAGTGCATAAAACCAGCGATCCAAGGATTGGAAGGAAATTAAGGAAGACAACAAGATAATAATTTTGAAATGGTTGAACTATGAATTTTTTTGTTTGTTTACTTCCATTTCCACTACACTAACTGTCATCACACAGGTCAATTTGGAACGCGGTTTAGTTTAGGATTTCAGACTCCATACCTATCTGTTTGATGAAAGACTATTAACTCCAGTTCAATGCTGTGACCTGATATTGATAACTAATATCTGCAAAAGAACCTCCAAATTTGCATGCATCCAAGGCTGGACACCAGTCCTGAAAGTGTGTGTCCTGGAACATCTTACAGGAAAGATGTCACTTCAGTTGTATTATAGACCCATTCACAGAAAGATTTCTGGTACAAAAGATAATAATGACTCAAACAACAAACTTTCTCTTTTCTTTCAAAGACCTCAATATACAATTGGGCTGGTTGGATCACAAGACTGCAAACATCTACACCTTTCTACAGCCTTTCCACACCATTCACATAGACTGCTGGGACGCTTCTGAGGTCAGAATTTGAAATCCCTCTTACTTATAAGTAAAATACAGAAAGTGGCAAAGGCAAAAGGCAAGTCAGTTCTCATTGTCCTCTGTTCTTCATTGCTGGTATACAAAGGAGTTAAAACAGCTAAAAGTCATTCATAAGAGAATGATACAAAGTGTTAAGAAGGCAGAGGATTCAAAAAAAATGGTTTTGTAACTACATTTGTAACTTTGCAGGTTCTCAAGATGCCTGTCTTCAGAGATCACATACAACTGTGCATCATCAGTTTCTCTTATTTTAAAGGACAGTTACTAATAGAATAATGAATTACGTGAATAAAAAAAATACAACAGACTGTGGGTAATGCTGATCACTAATGCAATGGGATGTCTTCACTTCAGGAGGCATTACTTGTTAGGCTTATTATGCACCTACTTATAACCTTATATATACTTTGGTATATGCTCATATTTGGTCCCTTGCCAAAGGTAACTTTTTTTGGACAAAGACTTGATTACATTGTTGAGGGTAATGTGTAACCCATTAACTTTCAGGGAACCAACTCATGTAGTAAAGTGAGGGATAAACTGCCGAACAGCACCACTATTTCATATCCAAGCCTTTCTGTGGTTATATCTATTCAAGTGATGGATTTCTGACATGTGAGTGTTACCTTGCTATGTATATAAATAACCAGCACTGTAGTTAGATTGATGTGAAAATAAGGGAACACCTAGACAGAGAACAGCTAAGAAGTGAAATTACTTGTAATTCTTTGATTGACATTGTGGAATACTTTATTAATATATTAGTACAAGTATCAATGCAAATAAACCATGCTTACAATAAGATCAGAGGGAAATACTGCTGTATACAGCAACAAAGAAACAATAAAATGTTGCTGCCTCTGGTACTCAACAATTCTAGTCTGGTGTATAGAAATGTGATTTCAAAAAGTAGACCTGGATTTTCTGCACATTCAGTATAATCACTTTGTCATCTCTTCCTATGAAAAGTACCAGCCCTATTACAATTAATAACAGATTTCAGGAGGTGCTTAAAATAGGATCCACCACGTATCATAGAGTTGTAGAATCATAGAATGTCCTGAGTTGGAAGGGGACCACAAGAATCATCGAGTCCAGCTCCTGGCCCTGCTGTCCCCACAGTTCACACCAGGTGTCTGAGGGCATTGTCCAGTCTCTTCTTGAACACTGTCAGGCTTGGGGCCATGACACCTCTTTGGGGAGCCTGTTCCAGAGCTCCACCACCCTCTGGGTGAAGAATCTTTTCCTAATGTCCAACCTGAACCTCCCCTGCTACATCTTCTTGCCATTCCCTTGGGTTCTGTCATTGATCACCAAAGAGTTCCACACCTTCCCTTCCTCCTCCCCTTGTGAGGAAGCTGTAGCCGTGATGAGATCTCTCCAGTCTCCTCCAGGCTGAACAAACCAAGTGACTTTAGCCGCTCCCCATACAGCTTCCCTTTCAAACCCTTCACCAGCTCCATAGCCCTCTTCTGGACACTCTCCAGTAGCTTTATATCCTTTTTATCCTGTGGCGCCCAGAACTGCACACAGTGCTCCAGGTGAGGCCACACCAGCGCAGAGCAGAGCGGGACAATCACCTCCCTCGCCCGGCTGGCAATGCTGTGCTTGATGCACCCAGGACATGGTTGCTCCACTTGGCTGCCGGGGCACACTCTTGGCCATATAACACACATGGTTGGACATATTACAGACACTGCTTGGACTGGACTTACTACAGAAAAGTTATAATCACAGTTACTTTTCTTTTAAAACATGAGAGAAGAAGAAAGAGGAGCCATTTATAGCTCCTCAGGGACAGCAAGTTTCAGTGAAACACTGTCTCCCCCATGAGATCCAGTCTCACTAGGTTATGGAGACTGGCTCCTTGTTTGTGTTCTTCCTGACCTTATGAACCTTATACCTTATTTTATTGTGGTCCAGCTTCAGTAGGAGCTGAGAACTCTTGGAAGATGTGAGATGTGGATGGAAAGTGAAATTCACTTGTGTCTTTTACAGCCTGAAGAATTAACCATAGAAATGAAACATACCAACTCTGCACTTTGAAATGAGGGAATCTCCTTCATCCTCTCCAAGGTGAGCAGGAACCATGTCTGAGAGGTTTTGCATAGAGGCAAGAAGCACTTGCTTTACTATCTTGGTGCAGCTTAAAAACTTGGGAAATGTGTAGGCTGCCAGGGAGACCCTGAACCTTAGCATATTTTGTCCAGTAATGGCCTCTGATTCAATATGTGGAATTTTAGCATTATTTTCTGAAGTGTTTAACTTTGCTTATCGAGAATGCAGAGGGGTTAGGCTTTTAATTATGGGGTATGTGCATTTCACGTGCAGGCCAGATATTTGCAATTTACAATCCTGCAAGTAAATTAAAATTTTTTCAATAATTTTTTACAAAATATATAGCCTCCTTGAGCCATTTGAGTAGCTCCAACTAGCATCATTAACTTCATCTATTAAAAAAAAAATTGAACTGAGATGAGAATCACACTTGAGGGATAAACAGTAAAATAAAAGAGACAGTTTTCCACTGGAGTGTAAAAGTAATGAGTAAAACAGTAAGAGTGGCTAAAGGACAATTACTGAACAGAAGAATTTGTTAAATCAAAACAAGGCATAGTCAGGGCAGACTATAATTCTGTGGGGCTTTATAAAGATACACACATATAATACAGGCAAACAAATATGTGGAGAGATTATATGTGTAATAGACTCTTTACATCCAAAGCTAAAACTGCCAGTGAAAAGTAGTGGCAAGCATCTAAAACTGTTTGAATGTTTTTGTATGCAGCTTTGCCCCTTTAATTCTGTTTGCTCCCTGTGAATGTCTTCCTGGCTGCACAATACCTCTGATCCAACACAAAAAGGCAAATCTCTAGCCACTGCTGGGCTAATCTATATTTGGTGATTAGGGCACTCTAATCCCAAAATATGCATGGAAAAATATTTCTTCAAGCCCCTTTATATTAAGGGCTGTCTTAAAGAGATTTGTAATTAGATTAATTTTCCCATACCAACATAGTTATATAAAAGTCCCCTCTGTCTTCAAGCTCAGCTTTTCTATTATATATACAGAATATTAGATTCAAGACAAGATCTCACAGTCTACTAATGGTCTTAGTCCGTTGTGAGGTATTGTTCTTGTGTGTCGTTTAGAGAAATTGTGCCTAATTTATTTAGGTATTTGAATTGTATCTAAGGGCTAGGCAACTGAAGATTAGGCATTGCAACACTCATCTCTGAAGTGCCACATCTCATTTTTAGATACAGTTTTAAGACTTAAAGGCTTGTATCTCTGCTCAACACAGCAAGCCTGAAAACCAAGCAGTTGCTAGGGACTAAGACTGAGCTGAGGTTTAAATGCATTAACATTGATCAAATGATAGCCACTGAAATCGATATTCTAATATAAACTACAACTCATTAGTTTAGCATTTTATTGTAAAAACCGTTTCAAAGCTTTTTCAATTTAATATGTAATTAATTTCAGTATATCCAGTTAGCTAAACATTCATTTTAGGAATAACTTCAATTTAGATATTTATGTTCTCTAGACCTGAAATCGGTAATGAATTTTGATCTATAATTTTACTTTATGCTGGGTCTGTAACTTTAATGGCACAAACCACCAAACCTGAAGTTTAAAGAACTGAATTAAATGCAACTTCATCAATCAGTTTAATAACACCCCCAATAAAGTATTTTACTATAAATCACAATTAAACTGATTTCTGAACTTCTGATTTTCTACTTATTTCATTAATCAAGAATTTCAGAAGTTGGTACAGACTAAAATTTTGCTTGAGAAGAAACCAGCTTTACTGATTTTCAGAATTATGCCTTTCCCAGGTAATGCTGTTCTCCTTGTACTTTGTGACTAGCTAGATGTTCTCTCCCATTGCCTTTTGCATTTTTATATAAAACTGTAAAATTTCTCTATAGAGTCCAAATTTTTTTCCTGGTTCTTCAGTAGGATACAGAATATACAAAGGAATGTTGGTCTGTAATGTGTCCCCAGGTGTTGAAACAGTACAAGTGGAAATAAGAGCAACATGCAAGACAAAAAAGATTACTGAAAATGTTCAATTATTTGTCAGATTATACCACTCCAAAAATTAGTTTCAGGATCAAATTAAGGATGTGGACGTAACCCACCTTTTATGTATATCAGGTTTCTTCAGATCTGGATTTCTTTACATCTGGCTCTCAACTGAGGGAGTAAAAGAACTACCAGGTCCCTCCAGAATAACATATATGGATGAGAGAGAACAGGTAAAGATAAACTTTCACCTCTTTGTATTTTCATTTTTACTCTTTTACATTTGAGTGTTTAACAAAAATCATGTAAACATTCCATAATATCTAAGATCTGAAACTTACCAAGGATCATTATGCATATATTCAGAGTGACTTGAATAAGCAGTAGGGCACTTATTTAAAACATTAATATGTATGCTGAGATTCTTCTTCTGTGAATCTGGTGTTTATAGTACAGGGAGCTCTAGCGATCTAGTCACCTTAGGCTCCCTTTTATACCATTGTAAAGAGACAAGCATTGTTATTGTGCAATTCATCTGAATTATTTTAGATGTCCCCTTCTGGTGATGTTCCTACCCCAAGTCGCGGTGTCAGGAAGATTATGATATAGCTCAGATAGATACCTCTCTACAGTCCCAGACGTGTGATATTGTACATATATTTTCATTTGTCATACTGAGATGAAAAATGTTTTGAGAATATCTGTAAAAGAAGGAAAGGTGCAAAAACAGACAGGAGGGGTTGCAAGTAAAAGGAGCCAGTAGGAAAGAAAGTGTGCACATAAGAAAAGGATTCTAAGCACATTAAAAGCTGGAGGGAAAGTGGAAAGTTACTGCATCTCAGTGAGGTGAGGGAACCACATTAAGAAGTGACATGAGAAAGGCAATTGGATCTATGTTGTTCAGAGCCATCAAGATGAAACCAAAAAGCTTCAATTAGATGGGAAAGCTAAAGATGATCTAGTGAAAGAACTAGAAGACCAAAAACTTGCCAGAACACAAGCAAACAAGGATTGTAGATGGCTGCATTTGAGCGTCACAGAGGCAGAAACTCCACAGAGCAGGAACTTGCAAGCATGGGAGGAAAGAATGCAAACCAGGGAGACTTATGGTATATTATATGTGTGCATCCCTTCAGAGGGTACTGTGCCTTGAGATTCTAATCTTCCCTTAACTACAGTCAGTTTTAGGACATGAAAGGGAGAGATCTTCACTAGAAGCATGAGAAAAAGATGTTCAAATATTTTTTGCTGCCTTTCTCTTTCAACCTCACCATTCACTTTTTTCCTTAAAAATTTTCAGGCCATTCAGCATGCATGGTAGTATCTGGTCTCTAAGTAATTGAACAGTTTAACAAAATCACTGATCACTAAAATATCCTTGTCTAAGCAAGCACGGTAGTGGATTCTGAATTAATAAACAAGGCTTTGTGACTGTAATGTCCTTTCAAGATGAAAAATGGAGAAAGGACTAATGAAAAGAATCTTAGAATGATACAGGAAAGGACAACCCTTTTCTGATGCAAAAAGAGAAATTCCTTGTGTGTAAGGAGGACAGAAAAAAGTGAAAGATGCTTTAAAAGAAGTGGCTTGTTATACACTCTTCTTGTTTCCCAAAATTCCTGAAAGTAGCTGTAAAATTTTTAGAGTACTTAGCAAATCAATCACCAAACTCTTGCAAAAAAGACTCTTAGGAGTGCTGACAGTTGCACAAGCCATCACGATATTTCTCTGGGTCTTTTACTCATACATTTTACTCCTTCTCATGCTAACCAATGTGCATGAAGAATGAGTGCAAACTTCAACTTTACAGAATTCTGGTGTGGCTTCCTAAAAACATAATTCTGTCTCAACATTGCAAATAACACCATTTTAAATTCACCATTTCTGTTGCATCTTTGAAGATATCTGTTTACAGCCAGTAGCAGCAAAACTCATTAGGTATGTAATTTTCCAAGGAATAGCACTTTTCTTTTAATCATATCAGTATTTAGGTGATGGAATATTTTGCAAGCTATACAGTTGCAGTTATCAAGTCATTTACATACATGAAAAATAATTTAAATGTGCACAAGCAAAAAGAATATTCACAGGATGCTAAATGCCGGTAGTGTAAAGAGTGAAAAGAAATAAATTTGTTCCTTTCATGACACATTTTATTTCATAAAATTTTATTAATGTTTATAATTTCCTAACAAGAACATCTGTGATCTAAACAATTAAATTGATGAACTTGTGAAAGTGCATATTTGTCTAATTCTGACAGAAGAAAATTCTGTTGAAATGAGAGCAATAAAATTTAAATGATTAGAAATCGGTATAGCTAAAGCATAAAACCCTTCAGTAAATATCTCATGGACAAAATGGCAATATAGAATAGATATCAGTGCTCACAATTAAATAAAATGCAAAGTCAGCAGTCTGGTCAAGATGTCAAAGGAAGTTTAGTTTGAGTATGTAAGCTAGAGTCATTCAGGGCAGGAAAAAAAAATGGATCTAGAGCCTGCTCCTTGAGGCCAGAAAGCTATTTATCCACAGAACTCACATGAAAATTACAAAATACAATTTACTTCATTTCTTTTTCTATAAAAGCAATACCAAACCTGCAAGCTGCAGCAAAACCACATCTTGGACAATGTACTAAACAATCCATTGGGCACATAGTGTGTTGGACAATGTATGTGCATAAATTATATTTTACATATTGCAAAGCTGCACTAGTTGTAAAATTCGAGCCAGGTGTTGACAAAATGCAAACCGCTCTTTCTCTTTAAACAAGCCTTACCTTTTCACTTACTTTTTCTCTAAACCTTTTCTGGGTGCACTTTCACATTTCAGTGGAATAAGGAATGATTTCATACAGCAGTGGGTAAAAGTTCATCTTTGGGAAAGTATGTGAAGAAAACTTCAGAACATTTTGAAGTGTGTGAATTAGTGCTCCTAACTCTGAACCAAACACTAAGGCCAAAGGAGGAGAAAAAATATAATATTGATTTTTCTTCAGAGAAAAAAGGGTAGCTGCGTTTCTACTGATCCTTATCTGCTGAGCTCTCCCATTCTGGGCCTACACCTGTGCCTGAAAAATCTACACTATGAGCTATATCAGGTCAAGCTAAGGTCAAGCTATTAGGAACAGTTATTTCACACAATGTTCAGGACCTATTTTGAGCATCCTTGTTAAGAGTCCATCCTCTTATGGAGGACTTTGCTTGTTATCAATGAATCTCAGTATCTAGCCTTGAAAAAACACCCCAGTGAAGACAATTTTACTGGATCTCAGCCCATGCATATTTTTTGTTTAGCTGTGTCTATAGCCTGCAACGTAGTATAACATTCAATGAGAAGATCCCTACCCAGCTGCAAGTGAGTTGACCCCAGAGTTAAGCGCGGGAAGACTGAATTAGTACATTGCTGCCTAGTGGAGAGAGAGGAGATCTGGTCACGGGGTTGTGCTGATGCAAGTGTCCTGCCTCTGTGGTTCAGCTTAGCCCCTCGCACTGGTACTTTGTTCTAAATGTACCAGCCCACTGAGAATTAGGTGGAGTTTCAATGGAGACACATCACTGGAAAACACTTTTAGGAGCACGAGTTTATTATTCAGGTTCCCCTTATGAATTAATGGTCGTTCCAGTGAAAGGAGTCAGATCACATGTATGGTTGCAGTAAGTGGTCAGTGAGGCCACAGCCTGGAGGTGGGACCTCCTTCTGGAGGAGAAATTGAAAAAATACAGCATTTATAAATATTAAATCTAAGTTTAACATATCTGTCCCCTATCAATTAAAACTAAATGAGGAGGCATAATGTTGTATTTGCAGTATTGGTCACTATAGGGATGTTTTGATAACCCAGATTCAAAATCAATAATTCTCTTCATGACCAATGAAGTAAGAGTAAATTGTTCAAAATGGAGTAACTTTGTCCTGAATACTAAGAGCTTCCGAAATTATATCACTAAAAATCTCTTAAAGATCTAGAAATAATTTAGGTAAATAAGATGGTTAATTTTTTTCCTCCAGCTGAAGGTATCTCTTTAAGAGACCCACACTTAATTTTATTAATTTGGAAACGAAAGAAAACAGGCAGATGCATAACACTGACATCTTTATAAAATATTTAACAAAGGTATCATCTGTTGAAGGTTTCTTTAATTTTTTTTTTCACACCATAAGCTTCCATCTACTACTTGACATAGAAAGAAAAGTAGAATCTGAGCCAAATGGAAAGAGCATATCAGATCTCCAGAAATCACATCACTAGAGAGCAAAATCGTTTTCTGACTTTCAGACTTGTGAAATAAGAAAAGAGTATCGTTAACTTCTCACCAGATAAACTGACAGTTTTTAAGAATTCCTGTGTCTTTTTTTTTTTGCTAGGCTTAAATCTTCTCTGTGAAATCAAACAGGGCTCAGCTGAAAATGCATTAGCATTAAGAAAGGGCTAAATTCCTCTTACAGGAAGCAGTTTAGAACAAGTAGGGATAATTTTAGGTTGTCTTGCTGAAGAAAAGGTGAGCGGGATGAGTTTTCCTCTTCTAACGTGCATGAATGTTTTGAAAACTGGCCTCATCCATACCTAGAATGAGTAAAGGCCTGCAAGTCTAAATAAATAAAGGACAAAGGGGATGAACCAGGTAAATCAATTAATCTTCTCTAGCAACATGTTCATACGAAAGGAAAGAATGTATCATTTCAAGAGAAAAGCTTTAACATCAGTAGTTTAAACTTATTAGACGTTTAATGTGCATATATTTAGGAGAATATACTGTATTCAAGAATTACCTTGATGCATCAAACCAAGATTTAAAAAAAAAAATGTACTTAAAAGTGCACATAACTGTGCACATATATGTATATGCAAATGTAAATTTTTTTAAAGCACATATAGGTTGATGGAAGTTCAGCTATCCATTTTCTTCACAAGTTCTTATCACTGTACATTAAATGTTTGTGATTCAGAACCATGTAACAAATTGCAATCTATGCAGAAAAGGACCTGCCAAAAAAAAGTAGCTCAGATATGCATTCAAGTCACTGTGTCTTTACTTTTTTACCTGTCTTAGCCTTAAAGGTTGCTAAGCAAAAATTCATGGGGTATAGAAACTAAAAACTTTTCTAAATCTTTTGACTTGATACATCACTGATGTGGTACTTAAATCTCTATGTCCAACTATCAAAGGTCATGCTCCAGTTAAACAAACATCGTCATGATCTGAAGAGCCAAAGGCAATCCTGTAGTAACGGTTCTTCTGTAAAAAAGCTATAATGTCTCCTAATCAATGGACCAGAGCCTAGGCAAAGGAAAAACTAGAGTATTAATTTTGACATAGTGAGTGATCCTTTTTCCTTAACATCAGCAGTGAATGGTCACAGCGCTAGCCACTTTCCTAGGAGTCGTGCTTCTACCACATCTAGATTAAATTATGTGCCTTGATAGATGACATTTCAATAGAAGCAATAAGTACAGGCGTCTTAGAGCAGAAGCTGTTCTTCTCTTCAGATAATATCCAACATTATTTTGTGTTACATTACCATAAACATCTGCCTTTGGAGTCTGTTGCATGTGTTATTTAATTATTTTGTCATTTACTAGAATTATACTGTGCACAGAGGGTTTTCATCCCAACTACCCTATATTAATTTGAAGTCACTAGTCTTAAGTATCATTGCAGGGAGGATTTCAGATAATAGACAATATTGAAGCAAGAAGTTCTAACAGGCTACAAAATTTTCCAGAGGTATGGCTTCATTATGAATGTGTTGGCTTTCTGTATATACCTGTAAGAAAACTTCTCCAAAACTTTACTAGTGTCAATGAAAGAAGATATCTGAGTACGCATGCTGTAATAAGATTAAGTATGTCTATTACTTTAGCACTATATATAATGCAAAACTGTTACACAACTCTCTGGTCAAATGCTAACAAATGAAATCTCTCACTGCTTCAAATAAAATGTGTGTTGCGTTTCTTTATTTGATTTGTGCAAGAAAACAAGGAAGGCCTGACTGCCTTCTACACAACTTACAGGAAGAAATTACAGTAAAATGCATATTACCTGCTTCAGTCATCAAGGCATGATGTTCCTTCTCACTCCCCTTGCAGAATTAATGCAGCCCCACATGGGTTTAGTTCCCTCAAAATCACCACTAATTTGAAATGGAAAAAAAAATCTTACTCCCAATCAGTTTGCACTGTTGATGACTACCAACAAGTCCACACTGCAAAATAATATGACCGGGTCAGTGTGCATCTGAGTCTCATTAAAACTAAGGAGTCATTTTTATGTATAGTGAACAATTAACTTTATGCAAAATTCCTACTGTATGTACTTGCCTTGGGGCATTGTTTGTTATGAAAGACAAAATAAAAATTGAGGTCTTGATCTGTCAAAGTGCTGAGAAACTCAACTACTGTTGAATTCAATGCGTGTTCAGTACCTTCCATTCTTGTTTAATTCAATGTCAATTTAAGGTACTCAGCTAATCCACAAGGTTCTCGGAGACCTGGGGTTTGGGCTCTGCTGTTCTACTCTGCAATGTCACTTCTCATACATTTCACACAGACAAAGCTCTTCTTTCAAAAACCAAAGTCTGCCAATGCCAGCCATGTTAGATCAGGCACTTTTAGAGATTTTTCTTTCCCCCTTGTTAGCATGAGTTTTGAAATATTAAGACCATTACACTGTTTTAATTTGTTTGCAGCCTTTATGCCAAACCATAAGAACTTGCTGCCTTACAGTGATTCCTATCACATTTTGTAGCGCCTTATAACAAGATTGCTGAAACATATGAATATTTTTCTTAAACATTGTTAATAAAATATTAAATTGCATATTAAATTTTTCAGAATGACATTCTCATGTCTTGAATTTATTTATAGGGGAAATAAAAGAAAACTTTCTGAACATGCAGTGATTTATCCCTGCTGTATATTAGTGTGGCATAAGTTAAATGTAAGACAAACACATTTATGTTTATACAGTTCATGTTTCCATTATCTATATATCTTTACATAATTTAGAAGTATGAATAACAGTAATTTTCCAGGCAATAAAAATAACACTTCTGAACCTCTTTTATGTTTATTGTATCTACTTGCAATGTTACCTTGATTTTTCATACTGAAATACCTTCTGATGAGATTTTTTTAAATTATTATTTTTCATGCTTTAGTCTACTTCTCTTTCCTTTTACATAAACATACAGCCTCAAAGCATAATTCTAAGTCTCACTCTTTCAGTCAAGTTAACACACTGTCATTAAATCTGACCTGTTACAAAGAGTTTCTTAATTTTCTCTTTACTAAAATATTGAATAACTATTTATGAACACAATGCACGCCCATGTGTCCATTATGTAATAGCCGTTAGAAAAACATGTTTAATTCTGCTGCTAGGGAAATGGATCATCAAATATAGAAAAAAAGAAATTGCAAGGGAGGATAGTTTTTAAAACAACAAAGAGTTAAACAGGAACATGATGTGCAAGTGTTTGAATACTAATTCTGGTCTGTAAGTAACATCTTTACAGTCAAAAGGATAGATTGTCATATCGGTCACTCGCTTTCAAACTGGTGCTTTACTGACAGTCTCCCAGCTTAATTTAATTGGTTTAGGTTTTCACCATTACGAAGTGTCTCTTCCCTTAGTACTTTTTAATAAGGGAAAACTGGGGTTTGAGTTATGGTGAATTTGTATGAATCACTCTTTTTATACATTCTTTTGCTTTTATTTGCCAGTCAAATATAAATGAAAAATATAGATCTACTTTCTGGTTTTCTTCTGTGCAATGCTTATTCTATAGTTTATTTTAAATATCATTCTCAATTACTGATTCCAATATTTTTTTTATACACTAACATTGCAGGTAGCTGGATAGAAAGAAAATTATAAAAAAGCAAAGATATTCATACAAATGGCATTTTGATCTGAATGAGAAAAGTAGATCAAATCCAGTTGATGTACTTTCAAGTTACATTTGTAGGTGTTATCGAAGAACTTATGAAATAACTGGTTCATCTAATCTGCTTCTTTGTTTTCATTTTATATTGTACCTCATTTTTTTTCTCTTTCTTAGAAAAGATGTTTTGATATTGCCATCTCTAGGATATCCTTTTTCTTTCTTTCTCTTGCTTTTAAAATGTGAGATAACATGTTGTATGTCCATTTCTTGTGGTTTATTTTTCCTTAGAGAATTCCCAAGACTATGCACTGACAGATCTTGGTATCCAAGGGGGAGTCTACTTACAGGATTAAAGGCGAGAACCTCAATTAGACTATCTCTGATTTCTTCAGATGTTTTTTCTAATCTTTTAATATGGGATTAAAGTCAGCTAGAACCTAGCTTGCTTTTTTCTTAGCTGAGATCTTCTTTGTTGCAATGCAAGCTAGATATATGTTTTTGTTTCTCCATTAAAAAAAAAAAAAAAGAAGAAGAAAAAAAAAAAAGCATACCTCTTTTTCCTTAATTTGGAATCATTCTAGTCCAGATGAGGATAATGAACTTTTGTCAGCTCTTATGTGATATTGCGTGCAAAATAGCTTGATAAGCAATGTGAAGCATACACACGCTTCTCAATGATCTGCAGGAAAACTCCCTCAGAGACTGATTAGCCCATGCTTGTCACAAGTAGGGGAGATAATTATGGGGGCTTAACAGTCTATATGGTGGATCTTTTGAGAGGAGAAGGGTAGATCTAAGACTGTCTCGTGGATCAACCGTAATTTTTAATATTACAGATAACGTGTGTGTTTTTTTTAGCATATCCCTGGAGTCTGGGCAGTGACTCTTCCCATAGAGTGACATCATATTACTTTTTGAGAAGATAAAAATTGTTCAAATTAGATTATCCCTAATTAGTATAATCTTATAAACCATTCTGAAAAGTTTATTGCACCCGTGCTGGCAGTCTCTGATTCCGTATTGAGAGCTCCTTACTACAATTTGTGTGCTAATCCTTAACCATGGAAATGAATACATGGTACATAAAAGTAATGTCATTGTATTTCTTCATTTAATAAACTCCACATTGTACTCTCATTCCAATTCTAATAGCTATTTTTATGGATCTCTGTATATCAGATAACAAAGTATTTCAACTATTTTAAAGTAAAGAATGTGTCATTCCAGCAGTAATTTACATTCATTAGACTAATGTGTTTGTTAAGCAGTACTGGTAATATTGGGGGAAGGGACCTTTAACAAATGTCAAAGAAAAAAATTGTTCTTTACCCTTATTTATGAACACAGACATCTTGTGAACACTTAGTCCTGTGTATATATAAGTTACTAAGCAGAATGGTGAGTAACATAACCACATTAATTCTCTCTTGTCTGCTGTTGTTGACTACAGTGTTTGTGGATGCTCAATCCTCTAAAAATAAAGATACAATTTTCCCTTCAGACAGGTGTGAATACTCTGCAGAAGCGGATTTTCTTGTTAAAAGGGCATGGAGGCTTGAGAGTTTTGAACTAGTCCCTTACAAAACCTCTTTTTGCCATTTGACACTAGCTGCACAACCCAGTAATTCTGCATGCCTTCCAGTACAGCTTTCATCAAGGTGATATCCCGCACCATTTTACAACCCAGTATTTCCTTTTTTACCTTTTTCCTGGGTTTTCCTCACCTCTGCCCACCACCTTCTTGTGTATGAGTTGGTGGGCTTGCCAGACCACTTGCTTGGACTGCCTTTATTACGTGGCCAGAGTAAAGCAGCCACTTGTGGCTTTGCAGCATGCAAAATCAGAAGGACCCATGGGATGTGCATCTCTCACTGGAGGCACTGTCTCCTCCTGGACCAGGTTAGCCTGTACGGCACAGCAGGCATGAGCTTTGCTCTGCACCCTTCCAACCGAGGGAAATGCTCGACTGTGTACAGCCCCACTGCAAAAATTACACAGTTAAGTAGGTGCATAAGAGTAATTTTCTTCCTCCACTTTCTAAAGTGTATTCAAGGCCTGCAGTTATCAACAAAAAAGTTGAAGCGTAATAAAATATGTGGGCTTCTACAGACAGTCCCTCAGCGTCATTATGGGGAGATTGCAAACAGCAGCAAATTGTAATAACTCTGTTAAATTCAGTGAAGTTTCACTGACACTATCCAGATATCTAGAGGTTTGCCCCTCAATCTTGCATGTGCTTTTCTGCTTCTAGTTAAGAGACACCACCCCTAAATTTGCAAATTTTCTTTGACCTCTGCTTTGCAGGCAGGGCTAAAATGACATTCTGTCTTGCTCCCTCAGCAGAGGACTTAAAGGCGAATTTGTTTATTGTATGGTGGTATTTATTTGTATGGTGGTATTGCTCTTGCTGTGTCTGTCCCTGAAATTTCTTCATGACAGAAGGGCAACAAGAGTGTAAAGAGTGTTTTAAAAGAGCAGAAAGATTCTCGCTTATGATTTTTTCTGGGTCTAAGTCTTGTAATAGAGTAAGGCCAGGATAATGCACTTGGTAGTAACCCATGGATCAGTCAAATTTACTGAGACACATTTCATTGATTTCTGACTATGAGTTGCAATTGATCCTGCTACTCTTAGCTGTCCTCACAAAGCCAGCCAGTGCCACTAATCCCCTTAAACAGCAGTCAAGAGATGTAGATAAAAGCTGGTGATTCACCTTGGCTTGAATTACAGTGCTTTTAAAAAGAAAATAGAGGGTTCATTCCTTGGATATAAAAATGTATAATCTGCATGCTGACTGCAGGTTGTGTCACAGTGGAGTGTATTTCAAGGCTATTAATTAAGACAATAATAGATTGGGAGCTCAGAAAGAAACTGCTGCTAACAAAAGCAATAATTCTTCTGTCTTTACATATGAAAATGGCTATAAAATCAAATATAAATGATTTTGTATAGAATTATTCTACTTAGATGAACCTGGGAGCATGGGAGACAGCTGTTCTCGCAGAACTAACATTTTTATTTCAAGACAAAGGAAAGCAATTTACAGAGAGCCACAGAATATCTAGGTGCAACATTTTGGCATCAGTCACAGTATAAAAAGCAGGGTACTGTGCTAGGAGGAAATACTACAATCAGACGACAAAGTATAAAAATGGAAACAGCACATGATAGCATGAAGGCAACCTAGACCAATATGGGAAAAAACAGATGAAACCTACACATTTTCTCTAATGGTATTCAGAACCTTTTCTTGTGCTTCCTACAAGGAAATATAAGCTATGTTGTGCTTTATTGAGAAGTTGAAAGAAACTGAAAGGCAGATGAAGTTCTCCTGTGAGCATGTTCACATGAGGCCTTTATTGGAAGTGTTCACCAGACTATCAGCAATTCTCTTTCACCTCCTGAAAAAAGTTTTTGGCATCTCATAAAAAAGTAACAACAATACCATGAAAATTTGATGATCAAAAAACACACAACGAGAGGCAAACAGTGATGAGTTACAAGCACAGTTAAAGCAGGATTACTTGTCTAATCTGTATGATGAAATATATTTGCGTAGTCAAACCACATGAAATACTAACCAAGCTCCATGTGTGGGATTATTGATTATTAAACCTGACTTAACTTATCATCAAATAAATTATTTGCTGGGAATAGTTCACCCTGTTCTAGCTAAGAAGTCACACTGTGACTGTTTTACATCTTTCCATAGCTCTAATCAAAAGTGCGTTCCTTTTTTTTCTGCAGTCCTAGGCGGGAAAGTAGATCTCTTTTCCTCCTTGGGTCCCTTCTGTTCCCACCACCTTCCCACCATGTGGGGCCCTTTGCCCAGGCTTCACTCAGAAGCCTGATGTGTTTCAGGAAGGAAAAGTCACATTCTGTGCATCACAGTCAGTCTGCGTTCCAGTGTCATGTGTCAGGATGGACCCATGTGGGGCTGCAACTTCCCACCCCACTCCAGCTCCTGGTCACTCTGCTACCTGGATACCAGGGCTGTCAGATAGGATTTGGGGAAAATCATTCCCATTGTGTGAGTGCACAGGATCCTTGCCCTCTGAGAACATGACTTGAAGACACTCTGGCCCCTATCCAGAGCAAATACTGGCTTTTCTGCCCATGGAAATTAAAGTACAGGAAAGGGCTACCATGTGCCTGGGGTTGGGCTCAGAAACTAGGAGACTTCTGGCATGTATTTATGATATTCAAAGGCATTCCTGGATGTACCTACATAGACATAATGCAATCAATATGATTTCCTTTGCTGAGATAGTCATCTATGCTTGTGTTTTCTAAAAAATAAGAATTTAGTAATTCAGCATGATGTAATTCACATATTGCCTGGTTTAAAATACTTCTGTTCAGTCGCCAATAAAATACTTTATAAAGTTCAAACACAGTGAAGTAACAGTGGGATGCAACTGAAATCTACCTTTTGACAGACAGCTCCTGTAGTTAAAATGATCAAACTAAGTGTGACTTGAATAAAGACATGCCCACCCCAGATTTTGGAAACACCAACGTGATCTTTAACACATGGTGTTACATTGACTACTGTAACTTAAAGCTACTAAGAGCTTGTTAACATCAGGCCAAAGAATCATCTTTTTCTATAAGATTTTTTCCCCACAGGTGGGAAAACATAGTGTGAGCGTAGAAAGGATAATTAAGAGCTTTGCCTAGAGAAAACCACCATGTTAATTCTTGGATTCCTCTATGGACGGCAGTGGAGGTGAACAGCAAATGGGCTCAATAGGCTGTTAAACAGGACTGGCTGTCAAACAAGAATTTGCTGTGCTTCACCATTTGTTTTTTCTTCTCATGAAATGAAAAAGAGACCTTTAGAGTATTCTGGGGCAAAGAATGAGTGAGAAGGATGCTCGCTACAAAGCAGCCAGCAGTGCTACTGTGAGAATTACAGAAAAGGTGTAGAAATAGCTTGAAAACTTCATTTTGCCTTTTCTGGAGGAGTTTCCAAATTTTAAGCACGTATTTTGTCTACTGGTGTAGAGTATCAGGCTTGTTCATTAGGTACAGAAGGACAAAAAATTCTAAGAGAAAACCTTGAGATATCTCCTCTGAAACTGAGTGATTTCAGTAACTGACATTTTCTGACACGTAAAGTATTTTGTGAAAATAACTCAAACAAAATGGTTCTGCTATTAAATTAAAATCAGTTTTGAATCATTAAAGATGTTAATCTGTTCCATCATGAGCTCATAGATCACTGCCAGCTTTTTAGTACCTGATGATGGCACTGAAAAACCCCTCTGACCAATTTGTTTCATCATTCAACTTCCTTTGAGCCAACAAAACTTTATAGGTGGGATTCATTTCAGTTACTGACCGTAGCACTTAGATATTGAACTCTCAGCTAGTCTGTTTTTAGGTACCTGGTTTTTGTAACAGACCACAGAAGAAGCGTCTGGTTTGTCTTCAATATTTATAACATGGCTTTTGAATACCTACATTTCGGCTTTTCCTCCACAAAAATAACTTTTCTACAACATAGATCTCAGGGATTCTACAGATATTTCCAGTCTCCCTATGCCATCATCAGAAATCGCTGATGCTACAGACATGTTAACAACATATCACGTTTTTTGATTTCTTCTTGAATATACAGCTGCTAATAATAAACATCCCCACTTAGAACTGTCAAATATCTGCAGTAATATGATGCTACAGTAATTTCTAGGCACAAGGAGGGAAGTGGGGAGGTCTTTTTCATTTAGGTAATATTGCTCTGCCTTTTTTTTTTTTTAATAATGACATTCATATTTTTGTATAGGTGGGATTTATTTCTCTTTGGCAAGCATTTCAATTTTAAATATTGATTAGAAAAAATATTTATAAGCATCACTTTTTAGAGAAAGACTCTGCAGTTATTACCACAGATTAGATGAATTTAAGCAGAATCCTGTACAAAAATACCTTGAAAATCAGCAAAAGCATTCTGTTGAATTCCATACCAGAGTGATTAAAGTATGTCTGCCAAACATCTAGCATCAGAACAGAGACAAAGCATTTCAAAAAGCTCCTATTTAAAAAAAAAATTTATAGCATTGCTTCATAATGGAAGAAGTAACAATTCTTTCTTTATTGTCCCAGAAATGGATAAACTTTTATTATTTCTGGTGATCTTAAAAATGTCCATTTTAGCCCATATTCTGGCACTTAGAGATCAACTATTTACAACAGCTGATTACAGAGCTAGCACATGTGGATATATGGGCATAATATCTGCACATTTTATTTTGAAAACCATCTTTTGTGTTCTCTCCCTTTTGATCAACCAAAATTCAGCATGATGTCTCTATTCCAGAAGGGAAGATAAACAGATAATAGAATCAGCTTTCTTCAATATATTTCTCTAAGCATATAAAAAGTCCTGTTTTGCAGAGCAAAAATCAAGCAGAAACTGTTTCATTGCTTGCCACTCTAAATCTCTTCCAGCCAACACTATAACTTAGCCTCCCACTTCATGACTGTCTCCCAAATTCATAACCAAGGGCAGAATGGGCTTTCTTCAAGCTCTGCATTTGCCTTTGGGCTGAAACATGAGCTCAGCTGTCTCTTATAGCAGCTTTTTTTTTTGGAGGGAAGAAAAAAAAATCTATTTCAACAAGTTTCACCTTGCGGTGTTGTTATTATTATTATCACCATCCTTTGTAAAGGGAGTTTGTATTATGAGACTGCCTGTGAGCTATCACAGAATGCCTTCTATAAATATAACTTGTGAAAAAGAGCTTACATTCAGAGTGTAAAATGAGAGACAACAGGTGGAAGCAGCCATCAGCTGGAAGGGAGCACAAGGGAACAATGAAGCAATTACGAACAGTTGATGAAGCAGCAGTCAGAGAACACCAGCTGCTTAACTATTGTGGGAGCTCTAATTACAATTCTTCTTAGGAGAGTGAATTACTCTTGGAGTACTCTGCCTAGATCCCTCCCTCAGGAAGGAGTACGTGATTTTGGGAAGAAGGAAAATGCAGTGGGGAGGAGTGCAGGGCCCCTGTTCTCCTTTCTTGAAAAGGCAAAGAAAAACAAGTTCATGTGTGTGTAATGCACTTCTCTTTATGTATTCAGAGCAATACAACATGTGTTGCAGCAGAGGTCCTTGAGCTGCTAATATGTGGATCTCTAACATGATAAAATGTGATATTTCAGTATAGATATCGAGCTATTAAGATAGATCTTGTCAAAAATCTTAGTGTTAATCGTTCCACGCTATGCATTGACATGATCCATCTTAATGGCTTCTTTCCTTCACAGTTGCTACAACGTACTATGTCAAAGCATAATATTGAGCCTTTCATTTGAAGTGCAACATCATATCAAACCTTCATTTGCAGTTATTCAAATGTATAATGTCAACGTATAGAATGGAGCTCATAAGCGGATCCTTGACAAGATGTATCCTGTCAATGTGTGGAAATGACTTTTATGACACCAGGCAGTGCTTACTAAGTATGAAAATGTTACTGTGTGTAAGCACAGTGAATTAAATACAAGAGGTCTGGATTTTGTTTTGTGTTTCACAGAATCACAGAATGTTAGGGATTGGAATACAAAGGGAATTAATTCAAACCAAATAGGGACTAATTTGGAAGGATCTTACATTCTAATGGAACATCTTTCTCTTCTTTATGAATCTGTAACTTTTCTGATTAGAAGTGTATCATTTCAAACAAGGTTAAAAGGAATGTGAGCAGCTTATTCCTATGTGAACCGCACAGGAAATATAACAAAACCTCTCCATGGGTCATTGTTATTTTTTTTCTCTTGAATGTTGTTGGGTTTTTTTTGAAATTAAAACTGCAGTGTGCTGGTTTTGACACCACTTCCATCAAGGGAGTCTACTAAATTGCACAATGAGAAATTGCATGGAAAATTCAGTACAAATCACTTTTGCACTTTGTACAACAGAGAAGATTTGTTTAGACTACTGTCTTAATCACACATCTACTATGAGTACTGAAATCGTGAAACTCTATTTCATCTTATGCTTTCTCAGTATATATTTACACTGATGTATGTGGCTGCACATATATAACAGTATTCTAATAACACGGGTCAAGTTCATGCTGTGGTACTGGAATAAGGACATTTGCTCTTCCAGGATTTCAGGATTTGCAACAACAAATAGCAAATTATTCTTATGAAGCACAACAATTTTGCCTGGAAAAATGTAGAAGCAGCAGTAGGACGCAGAGACTCCTCAGAAATAGAAGCAGTGCTTTGTTGCATGTAGGATTCAGAATACCTGTGAGTTACAGTCATCCTAGAACAAAGTGAGAAGAATCTGCTGCCTGGGACCTTCTCTTCCCAGAACAGCCTAAACAAAAATGTAACACAGTGAAACGGAGAAGGGATAAGAAATAGCACTATGTGTACACAGTTAGGTAACTGAATTTGTATTTTTGAAAGATGAGTGTACTACCTATCCTCATAATTTTTATTCATACAAATAGATTTTTTTTAATATATATTCAGTGTCAAAGGCTTCTAAGGTTAAATTAATCCACACAATGCTAGGGATTGGAGTCTTCTAACTTGAATCTTCTACCTTTATACCTCAAAGGGTATCCTACAGTACATGAAATGGCACTAGGCACCTATTTGTGTGGCATGGGTAACTGAACCCAGTCCTATGGGTCCAAATTCTGACCATGTGAAGCTTTAAACACCCTTTTTACTTGCCATTGACATTGGATTCAATTACTTAAACAGTCATCACCTATAATCTCTGTATCAGATCTCAGGGACTGGAAATAGGTACATCTACCAGCTGTCTTCCCATAAACTGACAACTCCTATGTAAACATTGCCCACACATAACGAAACAAGGAGAAGTCAGTATATATAAAAATTACACAATATATCACACATAGTAATAATACCTGTTGGTAAATTTAGGTTCATAAATCATTACACAGTGCTAAAACCCCACAATACTTACCATTTCTTTTTTCCCAGTAATACAGTTGTTTATGAACACAAATGGTTAGTCATGATCAAAAATCACAAAGATAGCAATAAACATTTGTGTATATGTACCTGAGTGATTGTGTCTCTAAAACTGCAATAATATCAACCAAGAATATGCCCAGTTAATCCATATCTCCAAGTTGAGAATCATTTGGTTACAAGCTCACAATTCTGATTGTCTAAATATTGTCTTACACTGATATATTTTGACAACTAAATAACTGGAACATTTAAATCTTCATCCAAAATGCCCAAACATAGGTGAATCTTCTTCAGAGGCTTTTTTTTTTTGGAGGGTGGGGAGCTTGAGAATGTACCTAAAGGAGGCATAAAATAAAGCTGGAGAGCGACATTTTTACAAGTGCATGTAGTGATAGGACAAGGGGTAGTGGCTTTAAATTGAGAGTAGGTTTAGATTAGATATAAGGAAAAAATTCTGCACTGTGTGGGTGGTGAGACAGTGGAACACGTTGCCCAGAGAAGTTGTGGATGCCCCATCCCTGGGAGTGTTCAAGGCCAGCTTGGATGGACCCCTGAGCAACCTGAAGTGGAAGGTGTCACTGCTCATGGCAGGGGTGTTGGAACCAGATGATCTTTAAGGTCCCATCTAACCCAAATCATTCAATGATTCTATGCTTTTATGATTTCTTTGGTTTTTAAAAGCAGTCAGGTGTATGTTTACAAAACACTCCCACACAGACACATGAAATGTTCATTCCCTTTTATGTATTTTGTATCATTACAATGAAAAAGACAGGACCACCTAGAAGATGTCCAAAAACTCAAGGTGTTTGTTTCTGACAAGGCAATGACACACCTGCCTAGCTGAAATTGAAACAGTGTGTCTGGAAGGGAGACAAGTAAAAGCAGAAGAGATAAATTGAAGATGCCACTCCACCTAAGTTGAATTCCACAGGACCAAGAGTGTCAGACTTCGACTACCAGACAAGAGGAGTTAATAACTGAAAAGAATGCATGGGAGGGAGGAGAATGGAAACATCATATCTGACACCAGTTTCATGCATTTCCAATAAATGAATACCTGTGTTTTAGAAGGGAAAAGCAGCAATATCAGTCACCAATGTTATTTTTAACCTATATTGTACATTATTCATTTCAAACGTACCTAATAGATTGCATCAGGCTTTCTACCTGGGCTGTATTTAAGATATGAATTAAAAGGACACCAATTCTATTCAAAAAAGTGTATCTGTTGCTAATAAACTCTCAACAGAGACTGCACAGCAACCTAAGTCCTTGAGCATATGTGCTCAGCCTCCTGCGTTGCTTCTGTCTGGCCCCAGAGAGCCCTGCCTTCGGCACAGAAATGGAAAGAATCCACGTTTTTGCCTGGAGTTTTGCCCAGCAAGTGATAAACCCACTACATACTGCCAAGATAGATACCTAGTATAGCAATTTCTTATATATACATGTCAAAATGCATTTTCTTATGACTGTCCCAAATTACTGGGCCTTTGGGAAAAATCTCTTCTTCTTCTTCTTGGCTTTTGGCTTTCAGATATTACATCAAGAAGACAATTTACTTGTGGCAAGAGGAAGAAAGTCCCCTGAGTTTGAAGCATGACAAAAAAACCCTACAATTTGAAACAAAATTCATAGTGGTATTATATTGCAAGGCTTTAACAAAAAAAAAAAAAAAAAAATCAGTGTCACTTTTGAAATGTCTAAATGCCGATACAAAAAGTGTGCGTACACAGGAACTGCAAGTGTATTTTAAGAAGTTATAAATATCCCAACATGACAAATAATTTGTAACACAATAAAATCTCTTTAGGGAAACAGTTCTGTGGAGTAAGTTTAGGGTAACATGCCACAGAAACACAGCAGCTCCGTAAAATATCACAGGTGAGTATTCTTTAATTTTCATTGACAGTAGGGTAAATGTCTTAATAGACATTTTTGTAGAAAGAGCTACATCAGAAAACTCTTCTATCCACATTGCATCTTATGTCACAGCCCCTGTAGTTCATAATGCACAGTACACATTTTGCTACTCATTACCTTGAGAGAAGAATCAGAGATTCAGGAAGGCACCTGATGAAGAGATGGTATACTTTTATGCAGAGGAAGGACAGATGTGGTGAATGAAATGAATGATTATATACCTTAAATTAGTGTTTATGGAGTACTAAAGCAACTAGGATGTAAGAAAGTGACAGGGGCTGCTAATAGAGAAGTGGATTCTGCAAGATACTGGAGACAAGAAGAGACAATATGAAATCATTGTAGTAAACATTATATTCTTCTGTTGGAGCTGAGGAAGAATTCTCAAAAAATACTTTCTCCTATTCTATGAATAAATAAGTAAATGTAGGCTGTATTTTACATACAACTTTATGTTTAGTGATAGTATTTCCTGTTCAATTGGACGATCATGTTTGTTTTTTTTTTTTTTTTTAAAAAAAGCAGCAATTACAAAAAGTCCTGTGTATTTGCCTTTCATTTTCCATTTTTATAATTTCCACTCCTTTCATATGTAGAAAAACAGTATGGCTACAGTACTGACTCATAATCAAAGCCATTAACGCTTTTATTAGCATGCAGTACAAGCAGAAGCATTTCTTAAGAGTGCGGTAGAGCAAATAACAAATAAACAAACACATCATTTGGAAATTGTGACAGATAACCCATTTCTGTTTCGGATGTTTATCTGCAAAATATAAAACATTAGAACACATAAGTTATTTTCCTAAAGCTCCACAGATATGTAGCTATTTTTCATATTTAAGGCTAAATAGATTCTTATGTATTTCAAGCTTCCATCTATGCTGAACCTTCAGCCAAGACATGGATTTACAAGTGGACTTGTGGACCAAAATCAAGTTACTTCATCTCCAACTGCAGCCACCTTGCTCATGAAAACAAAAGATCAAAATGACATAGTATTAAGCTCCAAATAGTAAGTCACCAGTTCAGTTCCATGCACCTATTTAAACCAGAATTTAGGTACAAAAGCTGATATCTAAATATTAGCATTGCATTTTTCCCTCAGAAGTATTAGGGGAAGTTTTTCAAAGAACGTGGTGAGATCTGGAGTTATGGGATATGAGTACATAGTAGTTGACATTCCATGTTTAAATGATTGTCTAAGCAGCATTGAGTCAAAATTACATGGAACTGATTACATGAAATAAAAGTGAAATGAAGTCTAGTGTGACAGTTTCTTTGAAAACTATTGCCAGTTGGACAAACCTATCATCGGTTTACTTCAAGGATTTATTTTAAAATTCAGAAAGTTGTGTGTCAAAGTCTGGATGAGTCTTATTTAATTATCATTTCTCAGAGCATATCACCTTTCATGAGAGATCAGATGAAGTGGATATTAATTTCTGGTTTCCTTTGGATTCTGTTTTTGACATATGTATTTGATTTGCAGATCCATTAACTAAATGTCTCCGAACTAATCTTTGCCTTATTTGGCACATTAAATGCACAGCCAAGTGTAAGATAAAATGCCTGAAGGCATTGCTGTTTCGAAAAGGAAAATAATAATGCTGAAAAAAGTAGACTGTTGAAAAATATGGAAACACGAATACTGGTATGTTTCCAGGGGAATTTCTTATGCAGGCAATCTCAACTTAAGGGCAATCTGGGTAGTCATATGAATTTTCTTATATGCATTTATAAACTTCCTCATATATGCACATTTCTTCAAAGTTTTGAAGTGATGCCATCATATTTCCCAAACTTGCCCTTATACTATATGAGTGTTCCTACTAGCATGCAGGATGAAGGAAAGAGCTAGCATTTTATCAGTGTGTAGTTAATTGTACTTCACTGCATTTTCAAAAGAGAAAGAGAGTATAAACAACCTGGAGGAAGTTCACTGGTAATGATGATGCTTTGCTGTTTACAAAGATTGGACCCATTCTGTGTAGTGCTCAGTCAAGTGCTTCCATAAATGATGCTACCCGCACCAAGATCCTCTGCGGCTCAGCACTACATTCATCTGGTACCCTTTGGAAAAGAGATGGGAGAGACAAAAACATTAGAATGTATTCTCACCCTAAACAAAATTGATTGGGAAATGCATGACAGTGGAATTCAAAAGTGAAATATTTGCTATTTAGAAATAATTTAGCGACCCAGCAATAAACTATGTCTGTATTTGGCATGACTTAGCAATATCTGAAGAGATGTGAGAGACACCTTTACAAGGAGGGAAACTGCCCCTGTCCTCTGTTCAGTAAGGTGGCAGACAGCAGGAGATCCCACAAACTCCTCAAGCATATCACTGACATTTTACAGAGAGCAAAGAATTAAAGGAAAATCAATTGATAACTAATGTATACCTCATTCAAATTCCATCTTATTGTATGTAACTCATTTCAAGTAATATCTTAATCACCATTATGAAAACATACATTACTCTAAACAATGTTTTCTTTAGATGTAAAGATTTCAAACTGCATTCACTTGGTCTCATTTTAGGTACTTAATACTTTGGAGTCCAGTATATGTTGGACAACTAGAGTCCTTGACCTGCCTGTACAGAGAAGCAGGCCCCTGACAAGGACAATTCAACTCACCTAAAAATTTATATCAGGCTTCTCATTTTAAATCAGCCAGGGTGGGATTCAGACACCCACATTTAAACCTCTCCATTTGCTCATGAGTTGAGTGTCTAAGCACCCCTGTTAGTCACTGGACTGCTAGGGTGGGATGGAGATGCTTAACCATAGACCCTTTATGACACCTGGGATGCTCTGGAGTGTCCACAACACCAGCAGCTCCTGCTGGGATATTTTTGGCTATCACACTGATATGCGATTCCTATTTGTAAGCAACTAACCAAACCATTAGTGGCAGGTCAACTAAAAGACCCTAAAGGCTCATGCAACAGTAATGATTAGATCTCAGCTGACTATAGTAGAAGCTAGGCATTCAGCTCGCATGTTGGCACCTACATAAAAACATCTAAATTCTTGTTTCTGAATCAGAAGCTGAATCCCACTCCTAAATTTATGAAAGATAAATCCAGGCCTTAAAAAGTGACATAACCTCAGGTCAGTCACAATGCTTCTGAAACCTTATGCCTGGTGATACTAGACTGTTGGGGTAGCATTTTAGCACTGTCATTTTCGGTTCTACAGAGCACCCGCTTGGTCTTAAGCTGCTTCTGGTGCAAGCCTCTGATAATACCTGTGTGGTATCAGTCAGATTGTGTGGCTGTTTGGGATACTCCGCAGTGTTTTAACTGGCACTAGGTGCCTATGTTTATGCCTGTGGACTGTAATATAAATTTACATGCTTAGCTCAGAATAGATACATAGACGCTGGTCTTCAACTGGAAAGGTACTTGTCTAACACCCCACTTTCTACCTACCTATATAAATCTCCTTAGACTCCATTCAAATTCTTCCAGCTAATCTTTTATTACTAGATCCTATGTGAGCCAAGTAGACAACTAAATCTCTTGCTGCTGAGGTGACCAGATCTATTAACTTTATTAAATTTATGCACAACTTTAAATATTTTTTGTGCTCTTGTTCTATCAGAACATCATAGCTAAAAACTACTGGGTTTAGAAGCAGAAGTCACAGACTCAGTCCAAGTAATTAATATTTCTTTCTACATCTAGTTCACTGGTTTAATGTGTTCTCACCTCAATATATGGACATGGAACTGAATAAATCTCTTGCAGACATCTTATAACCCTGAATGGAAGTGCTCTAGAGGTCAATGACTAAATATGAAACTAAATTAATTTGGTTTAGCAATTCTAAGGTGCATCATATTTTTCATTGTTCTGCAAATAACACTGTTTGTGAAAAATCAGAACATTTTCTCCTTCATAAATATAAAATATAGCCATGTTAACCAGCAGATTTAGAAGCAGATTTCTAATTGTGTAATATGGAGGCATGTTCTTATTACCTCACTATATTATGACACCTAACTTCACCAAAGTGTATTTCAATCCCCTAACTGCCTTAGGGTATAGGACATCTATTCTACAAAGAGGTATTTGCATGATTCCACGAGCGTGTATCAAAGTTCTGACACTGCACTGAAAATAATTAAAATGCATTTGAAAGGTCTGGCCCTGGGCATTAGCTCCCTTTTTATAACATGATACTGCTGCAAAATGCAAAACTTCTGGTTTCCCAGACCACCCTACTGGAAGTGTAGCACGCAAAAGTTTTACTAACCTTCACCAAGTAATACTCTTAACTGGGTTTTTGAAATGCAGTAACTAGATTTTTTTTTTTTTTAATAAACTACCTTTTTATTTTACAAAACGAATGACTTGTAAGATAAATATTAAATCATAATCATTCCTTAATCTATGTTTGAGACAAATATTTCACCCTTCAGCTGAATTAGTATAGTCCATGAAATATTAAAACTTTTTTTAATATAGAAATACAAAATTATTCTTATATTTGGTGTGGCTGGGGAGAGATTCTATGGCAATATCTTGGTCCAGTAAACATGCATAGTAAGTGGGTTGGTTTTTTTCCTCTTGCCATTTTGATTAGTAACAATAATTTTTATTTAATAAAGTACCCACTGTGTTACAATCTTTGTAATTTTCTGACTGCTCTTCTGTAAGAACAGTAGGCTTTATTTTCAGCTCTAATTACCAGTACTACTCCATTCTCATTTCTTCTTGCACATCTGCCACTGAATTTATGTGTTATTGTTGTCTTTTTCATCTCTCAGCATCTACTTTTTTGTACACCCAAAAGAAACAATTGATATTGTATTATGGCTGTTTTTCCTGGAGAGAAATGTGCCTACAAATGAGTCTATTGACTGCTTCACTTTCAGGCAAGTTATCTTATAAAAATTTTCTGTGAGAACTGGTGCATTCATTATGGTTGACCTGCTGGGATATCAGCAATGTGGTAATGCAGGTTTTTTGCTTATTTTAAGCTCTGTACAAAGCTTGCAACATATTTTGTTTATATTATTGATAATAACCAGGATTCATCTGGCATTGTTCCAAGGGAAGCACACTGACATAAGTTTATTTTATTTCTCAGAACATATGCCATGGTTTTTTTATACTCTTTCTTCAATTCAATTTCAGCAGATCATTGCCTCACAAATACAGAATTTGGGAATCTGAGAAGATTATGATAAGAGAAAATTTCCAATGTCTTCTCATGCAATTATTCCTTATTGTTATTATATTTTTTGTCTGTGTGAAGCCTTGGCACCATAGCGAGATAGAGAAGGCCATTTTATACATGCAACTAATTTCTGAAATGTAGAAATGTTTAAAAACAAATAAGAAGAGATTGGGTACTGAGTAAGGGGGAAGCATTTTGTAAGATAATTTTGTTTGGATATTAACAGACCATGTAGGTTCATGCCTCACAGAGCATATCAGTGACTGAGGCACCTGCCTCCCAGTTGCACTTGTCTTGAAGGTGATGTATTCTCATCTCCCCCTTCATAGCTCTGAAATTGAACCCCTCAGTTCAATGGGATCAGATGGTAATAAATTCACATAATTATATACTTGTTAAGGAGGTTAAGATTATTTTGTTTGGATAACGGGACTATAATTTATTTTGTCTGTAAGGTTTGAGGTTAAACAATATTAATGGTTAGTTAATGGCCTAATGAGTCAGCTACAAGCCGTTTAAGCATGCAATGAACCTTTGCTTTTCAGTGACTCCTCTAATGAAAGATCTATATGAGCGCCTGTCTACTGTCACAATAGAGATAGCAGGAGAGTCACCTAATCGATTGTGATGGTAAATCAATTGATCTGTAACCCTGTTTTCATACAGTGAAAAGATATGGAGGAAACATTTTACTGTTCCCTTATTTCCAGCTGAATAGCTATAAATAAAAGAGACAGTTCCCTATTTGAAAATATTCCCTCTATTACTGTGATTCAAAAGCAGGGAGAATCTGATTGATGTCCTATTTTATAGATGTGTCAGTTACTTTTGTCATTTCCAGGAGATTTAAAGTTCTTAGAAATTAAATATACGATACAGAACATCAGAGAGGCTTGCTCTTCGCTGTCATGTGTAAGGTTAAGGATTAAGATGAATCTCATGTGTGCTCTACCTGCTCCTAACTCAGAACAGCATCCAAAAATGCAGCGGGATCATTTAGAAAGAAATTTGGAAATGCTGTTTATTTAAAAAAAAAAAAAGAGAAAAAAAAGGTATTTGAAGCATCTTTTAGATAGAAACTATATTAAAGAATGTTCTAAGACAGCAGTCTATGTTATTGATGCTGATTTTATGTCCTGTTTTCATGCTGCCCTGTGAGTTTCATTACATATTTTTCTTTTTCATTTTCTGCAGTGTCCTTAGAACACACAGGGGTTTTTTATCTTTATTATAATCCCAAACCACCAGAAACACCAACTATTGTGAAGGCCCTGTTGCACCTATGTATTGATTCTTTCTAACCACCTGATAGAATTTAATGGTTTTTTTAAACTAACAACTTGCTTTACTTTCCTCATTCTTCTCCTAACCTGAGACACCTCAGAAAAGACCAATTTTCAGAAATGTCGATCAACGTGCCCCTTCAGAAAAATCAGAGATCTTTATTTAAGGCACCACAGAAGGGGTACAAAACAGACATACACTTAAACAATGTTTTTAACTTTGAGCCTATTGTCTGCTAAGCAATTCATTTCAAGGATTTCTCATACTGTGGCTGACATGAAGTAATGTATTTCTGTTGCTGCTGCAACGTCACAGTGTCTTATACATGAAAGGGTGACTATGATCCCCTACTGAAAACATTAAATAAGAAGGAAACCAAATTCAAATTCCATTTACCAGAAACCAGGAACCTTGCTTTGTTAAATGGCTGACATTTGATGTGGAGCTGCTACATGCACCATAGATGGACAAATGATGCATGTTTGCTGAATATACATAACAGAGCAAAGTGATGGTGTGAGTTTGTAACCTGAGGCAATGTCAGTCCCACAGAAGATGCCTGCAACTGGCCAGCTGATGCAGAGCTGCCTTGGTGCATATACATAAACCCCTTTTGCCATGCAAAGCAGTGTGGTTGTGCTCAATTTGTCTGCTAGGAATGATCCATGCTGTCAAGGTGGGAATTATTTGTAGAAAATGTTTCTTGGCCCAGGTGAAAGCTATTCTGGAACCACTCCGATGACCCTCAACAGTACAGATGGTCAGCTTCCAAGCCCAGGAGTGCTCCTTGACAGTGTTTAATTTTCTGGGGTCAGGCAGAGCCTGAATACCTAAAAATCAGACACAAGGTGAACACATATTTGTTTGCCCACACACCACTTTTATAAACACATTTATTAGTCAGATTTTCACTTTTCAAAGGATTGAACATAATCCAAACCAACCCTCGTTTCAGGTGTCTGGGCATGCCAAAACAAATTCTCCTTATCTGAAAATTATTATCCTTTGTGATCATATAACAATTCACTGACAACCCACAATAATAGTCTGAACCTGTGGAACACACTAAATATCAGCAGCTTATAGACCTGATACCTCACCCAAAGGCCTGTGATACCTTTCTCATCTCCTCTTTCAAATCATGACATGCAAATATTCAGCAATTCCTCTGATAATCATAGCAAAGTATCATCATCTAAATGACTAGAAGAGAGATTTAGACGTCCAAAACCAGATTCAAGTCTGTAGTTGTTGGTGAAATGAGCCAGTATGGATTATTTTGATTATTTGTTTGCCTGCCAGTCGAGCCGACTAGAGTCTGGAGACAATGACAACATGAGCATCAGCTTGGTAACAGCCAAAGACTTCTACTCACGGAGCTATCACCCAAGGTTATTGTTTCAGTATTTCTGCTGATACAATCATTGCTATAGATCACACAAACAGATGTACAATCCGACTTCACGTATTTGTCCCTCTGTGCTGTGGTGATATGGAAACAGTTAGGAAGGAATGAGCACCAAAACTTTTTTATGAAAGCACTAGAATACAGTTTAAACTATTCCCATATATTTTTTCTTCTTTTTTTTTTTTTTCCATTTTCATTTTTTCTTTTTTCATTTTTTTAAACCTTTTTTTCTTCTTTTTTTTTTTTTCTTTTCTCTTTTTCTTGAAAGCTCTTCCACTGTTCTACTGAGGTTAAAAAAAATTATATCCGACTATTTAGTGTAACATCCAGTACAGCATATCTCAAGATTAATAGCTCCCTTTCCTTGACTTTTCAAATGAGTTTTAGCTGTTATCCATATGGTCTTATATCTCATATAGGATAAATTTGAATAGTATGATAAATTATATCCACTGATGTATCATGGAAAATGTTTCTTCATGGATGAAAAAGGCACTTTTTAATCAGGGAAAACACAGGTGCAAGTAATCTTCTTTCAAAGTCATAATTTTCTTCCTACTGTTAATAAACAATTTGGAGAGGACTTGCACCTGTACTTTAGGTGTAAATCCAGGCAGCAGGGTTAAAATTTAGTCTCCATTATTAATCTAGGTCACGCTCATAGGGTCAAATCTGAAATCAAGCCTCAGTTCTTTAAGCATAGACATCTTACTGCATCTCAGGCACCCTAATGTTTCCAAGACATAGGATCTGTAGATGGATACACTGAATAAAGCCATAGAACTTTAAAGATCTGTGATTTCTCCCAGTTACAGATGGCACACATCTGAAATTACACATCTACAATGTGGTCAATACTGGGACCTGGGTCGGTACTGGGACCTGTACTATTCAATATATTCATCAACGACTTGGACGAGGGCATAGAGTGCACTGTCAGCAAGTTTGCTGATGACACTGAACTGGGAGGAGTGACTGAAAAACCAGAAGGCTGTGCTGCCATCCAGCGAGATGGACAGGCTGGAGAGTTGGGTGGGGAAAAATGTAATGTAATATAACAAGGGCAAGTGTAGAGTCTTGCATCTGGGCAAGAACAACCGCAAGTTCCATCATAAGTTGGGGAACAACTTGTTGGAGAGTAGTGTAGGGGAAAGAGACCTGGGGGTCCTGGTGGACAGCAGGATGATCATGAGCCAGCACTGTGCCCTTGTGGCCAGGAAGGCCAATTGCATCCTGGGGTGGATTAGAAGGGGTGTAGTTAGTAAGTCGAGAGAGGTTCTCCTTCCCCTCTACTCTGTCCTGGTGAGACCGCATCTGGAGTATTGTGTCCAATTGTGCCCCTCAGTTCAAGAAGGACAAGGAACTGCTGGAGAGAGTCCAGCACAGAGCCACAAAGATGATTAAGGGAGTGGAGCATCTCCCGTATGAGGAAAGGCTGAGGGAGCTGGGTCTCCTGAACTTAGAGGAGACTGAGGGGTGACCTCATTAATGTTTGTAAATGTGTAAAGAGGGAGTGTCACGAGGATGGAGCCAGGCTCTTCTTGGTGACAAGCAATGATAGGACAGGGGGCAATGAGTACAAACTGTAACACATGAATTTCCCCTTAAATTTGAGGAGAAACTTCTTCACAGTGAGGGTAACAGAACACAGGAACAGGCTGCCCAGGGGGGTTGTGGAGTCTCCTTCTCTATAGACATTCAAAACCCACCTGGACACATTCCTGTGTATCCTCATCTAGGTGTTCCTGCTCCAGTGGGGGGATTGGACTAGATGATCTTTCGACTTTCCTTCCAATTCCTAACATTCTGAGATTCTGTGATTCTGTAATTCTGTGATATGTATGTCCACATGTAAGATAGCTGGTGAGACTTCCACATAATCGATGAAGATCAGAAGTGCATGTCAGGTGCCTGACATTGCCTTTTGATATCTCCTGCATCTACAGCTCCAGAGACCGTGGGTTTCTCACTGTGTGTTAGGTCTTTCAGACCCTTCTGAAACTCATGAACAACTACATGAAGTGTAGTGGTGAGAACAAGCAATAGGGGCAGAATTCAGATATGACATAAAAATCTAATACCACTTTAGACACCTTATGATCATGCCACTTTAGACATTCTATTTGGCATCTGACTGCTGTTCCAGGACACAGGCCTCCCATGGGTCCCATGTCATATCACTAAACCCCATACATCTCCGCTAGAACATGTCAAATAGCCCTAGAGGTACCATATGTAGTAAGTGGTTCAGGCTCTTAATTTCTACATTTGATCTAGTCATCTAGGGTTCTCTTATGGTCAAGAGGAAGATAAGAATACTTGTATGGAAGACATGGTTTTAATCTCATGGCTAAAATAAAACATTTATAATGATATTAAAAATCCACTTCTCTTAATTGATTACAAAGTCAGTACAGGCTGATTAGCTCAAATATAAACATCTTCAGTGTTAAATGAGAGGACTGCTACCCAAAATGCTTGTGGTTTTCATCTGTGCTTAGGCTCAGGTCATCTCTGTATTAAAAGGCCAGTGAAGTCAAAGTCGGAGTCTTCCCAGTGAATTCATCTAAATGTTACTCGGATCTGGACTTTATTAACCAGTAAGGCAGAAGCAACTTCCTGGGGCATAGCAGCATTTAAAATACCAAAGAAAATTTTCTGTAGCAAAAACATTCCTTTTTCTGTCCTCTCAGCTCTTACATGAATGGTAGGTACAAAAGAATGATATTGCATTTCTTGGTACACTCTGTCGAGGGTTACGATTGCGGGGTGACAATAAAACCCTGGCAGATGTATTGTTAACCCCCTCTCCCCCCCACTTCCCCCTTTTTGCCCCTCCCTCTCCCCCCTTCCCACTCAGGACAGGCGATCGGGAGGGAAAGAAGGACAGAGAGAAGAGAGTTGGAAAAATTAAAGATGTTTTACTAATGCTACTAATAAGAATAGAGAAAATACTACAAAATATACAAAACCAATCTTGAAAGTCTCAGCAACTGCAGAGCCGGCCACCAAAGTCCAGGATTAGACTCTGCAGCCAAGTGGAGCTGGATTCAGTCTCTCACTACGCCTCAGTTCTCAGGGACAACCAGCGAGATCCTCTCCTAAGGTCGGCCATAAGCAGAAGGGAAAAGGGAAGAGATCCTCGTGGTCTCCCACTTTTATATGAAGTATTCACGTGAATGGAATGTTATATACAGTTGGTCAGTTTCTTGGTCACTTGTTTCTCGTCGCCCCTCTCGCGAGATGTCCATCCATGCTTATCAATATGTTTGCATTCCATTGCTAGGTTTACCAAAACATGTGTCTGGTTCTCCAGGAAAATGCAGTTAATATGAAGGCTTTAGCTGACAGGCAAAATTCACTGAAAGAGAAACTTGTTTTTTAGCAAAACCAGGACACACTCAAAGTTCAGTTATGATCTGTACATAGATACAGTTATATAACATACAGTTATATCTGTATGAACACAGAAAGTCTTGTTTAACAGTAATACACTGCAGAAGGAGAACATCATCAATTCACCCCTCAGAGGGTTACACAAAACAATCTTTACCTATAAATATTAGCAGGTTTTCCTTATATTTAATTTTTCTATAAGTTAAGACTTTTGAATTTAAAATGTTGTAGCCAATGAACTTAGCCAATTAATTTATTCTTCTTACTCATACCAGAAAAGACTAGACATCTAATACACCAACGTTGTTTATATAAATGTAGTTCAAAAAAGTGATCCAATTATTCCCAGCCATAGATCTCTCCCTCACCTCTTTCTCCCTCTAGTGCTCCACTTCATCCTTGTGTTTTTGAGGAAAGGTCAGTGACATGTAAGAAGAAATAGTAGCTCATCTGTTATTGATGAAGAAGTACGTTAAGATAACCTGTGATCTCCCAGAAGACCACATTGCAGTCAGATGGCACTCTCTGATTTTTATTCACATTTTGTACTTATCTTCAAGGAATCAGGACTTCATCTCACACAGAAAAGTTCTTCACAGTTATTACATTTTATTCAAGTTGTTCTAGAACTTTTCTACAGAATTTCACTATTATCTATCAGCATAAACTTTCTTATATATGGCAAAACTGCATTACCTCTTTGAAAACACATGTTAATTGAAAATATCGCTAGCTAAGGCATTACAGAAACAAAACCCAGCATTTTTGTCTCACTAGTTAAATCAGAGTGGCTTTTGTCCATGTGGTGGGTTGACCTTAGCTAGCTGCCAGGTGGCCACTAAGCAACTCTATCACTCCCCCTCCTCAACAGGACAGGGGAGGGGAAAAACTACAAGAAGCCTGTGGATTGAGTTAAGGATGGGGAGATCATTGAGCAATTACCATCATAGGCACAACAGACTCAGAGAAAGTAATTTAATTTATTGTCAATCAAACAGAGTAGCAAGATGAGAAATAAGAACAAATCCAAAAACGCCTTCCCCCCACCCTTTCTTCTTAACAGACTTAGCTTCACTTCTGACTCCTGTATCTCCTTGCCCCAAGCGGCTCAGGGGAATGGGAAATGGGGGTTGTGGTCAGTACATTACATGTTTTCTCTGACACTGCTTACTCCTCACACTCTTCTGGTCCAGCATGATATCACACTCACAGGAGACAGTCTTCCATGAACTTCTCCAAAATGGATCTTTCCCATGGGCTGAAGTTCTTCAAGAACTGCTCCAGTGTGGGTCCTTTCCATGGAGTATAGTCCTTCAGGAACAGGCTGCTCCAGCATGTGTCCCCCATCCGTTCACAGGTCCTGCAAGCACCCTGCCTGGTCAAGCTTTGAATATCTCTGAAGATGCAGACTCTTCAGCCTCTCTGGGCAACCTGCTCTTCTGTTTGACCACCCAAAGGATGATTTTTTTTTCCTGGTACCTAACTGCAACTTCCTGTCTTGCAACTTGTGTCCATAGTGCTGTGTCCTATCATCACATGCCATCAAGAAGATTCTAGATCCATCTTCTCTATACTGTAGCTCTGTAGCCTGGTAAATAAAGTATTGCCATTGTTAGTACCAGGACCCAGCCTTTATACTGGGTTTGCAAAGTTGTGGGACAGAGGTTTACTAGGTTAATTTTTGTCTTAACATGGTTTGATCAGCTTGGAGCTTTGATTTTATTTGGTTTAGTTCCAACATCAGTTTTTCTTCCAAAGAGAATGCTATGCTTAGTTTGCCTTACTTTTGCTTATTTTTGTATGGTGCAACAATAGTTTTTTTAATAGATAGTAATAATAGTAATAATAACAAATTATTGGTTTCGCATATAAGATGGGTCTCCTTTTGCCCACAGTAATATTTTGAAGCACAATATTCTTTTCCATTAGGTAACTGCAAATGACAGTAGGACTGACCCTGAGTTCTTCCCTTCTCCAAAATGAACAGATCATCTCTCAGCTTCTCTTTTTATGTTACAGGCTCCAGCCCCTGACCAGCTTGGTATACTCTGCAGAACTCGTTCCAGTATGTCAGTGTCTTTCTTGTGCTGGGGAGCCCAAGAATGGATAAAATGCTTCAAATGTGGACTCTCACATCTGCTGAATAAAGAGGAATCATCACTTGTTAATACAGCCCAGGATGCGGTTGGTTTCTTTTACCACAAGGGCACAGGTCTGATTGATGTTCAAATTGTTGTCCAGCAGGACCTCACCTTTTCTTAAGGAGTTAGTGTCAGCCTGTACTGTAGGACGTGATATAGGTCTTTGCATTGACCTTTACTGAACTGCGTGAGGTTCCTGTTAGCCCGTCCCTCCAGCCTGCTGAGGTACCTCTGAACAGCAGCTCTGCCCACTACTCCCCCAACCAACTTCAAATAATCTGAGAAATGGCTAAGAGTGCTCTCCATCCCACCATCAGATTGTTAATAAAGGTGTTAAACAGTATTTGCATCAGCAGTAATCCCCAAGGGATATCAGTAACAATCACCTATGAGGTGGGGTTTGTTGCACTGATCAAAACCAAAATGCAGGTGTGAATCAGAATTATTGTGTAGCCAGACCTTACAAATCCACATAATCCTTGCTGTCCTAATGAGATGCAAGATTCCGAAGGAAATTTATTTTTGCATAAAGTGAAAGCCTTAACAGCAGTCTATTACGTATCTTCTTCCTTAATATGGGCATTTTATATGCATGTTCACAGTCCAGTTCTATTTGGATTTTGTGGTTTGTTTGTGGGTTTTTTTGTTGGTTTGTTGTTGTTGTTGTTGGTTTTTTGTTTTTTGTTTGTTTGTTTTTGTTTGTTTGTTTGTTTTAATTATTATGTCTTCAAAATCAACAGGGCTATTAGATACTGTGTATACAGATATCTACTGTATTAGTTAGCCTTCTCTTCACTTTTCATTTTCTTGGGGAAAAATAAAGACCATGCTAAGTAGGCAGTCAAGCATAAAAAGAAATATCCCATATTTTGGCAGGTCTTTTTTAGAACAAAGTGCAGAGAAGAAAAAGATACTGAAAATCCATTGTAAAATAGGAGTCTATATCAGATCACAAATATCAAAATAATTCCATCATAAAAAGCAGTCAATCAGTCATCAGGGGTTCTACATAAGGAAGAAGAAATAGTTGTAGGATTGCTGTGAAAGTTGCTCATTTGGGCCTCTTGTTAATCCATTGCACAGTAGATTGCATGTAACTGCAAAGTGGCTCAAATTTGTAAGAGCTGCATTATGGGCTACGAAATGCAAGTGGTAGCTGATGGCATCGGTAGAAATTGGTTATAAATTTATTGTTTGATCATAATCAATCATGAAAACAAGCAGCATACTAATACAAAGAAGAATCATAGCCAGTAATGAGCAAGAGATCCCTTCAGAGACAATCTTCAACAAAGCGATTCAGCTATTAACCTGAATACTAAGGCAGAGTATTTGCAATCCTATACATACATCTGTTGTTAGTGTATCTTCCAGGTAGTTTAGATATCAGAATTATCACTGCTACAGCTTGCTGGTATCCAGCATCCCTCAGGGAACAATTAGTACATTTGTGGCGTTAATATATGCTAGTGTTGAAAATGTGAAATGTGAGACAGGATATTTGTCACCCTGGATGATATTCCATTTGGTCACCTGTTATATTTTTGATAAGGCACTTGTTGTGCTGAAGAATGGACTTTGGCCATGACATTTTAGGGGCGAACTTGTCTATATTTCCTAAATAGAGACATAAATATGAGTGAGTATCACAGAATTGCTATACCTCTTTGTGTCAGACAAGAGAAGTAATATATAGCAATCTTCTTTACATATTCTGACTGTGTTAAACTTAATTGCTTGATTTGTAAAAATATAATTCAATAAGGTTTTGGGAACCTTTAACTGTTCACAGTAAGTGGACTTTAAAAGTACAAATTCTGGATGTACTTATATGTAGACAAATCCAGAATAAATGCACTAAAATCAATGAAGTTTCTTAAAATTTGTACCTGAAATAAAGCTCCTAAGCAAAGAAATACTATGCAGCTGTGGGTTCTAAAAAGGAAAAAAAAAAAAAAGACCTTTCATTACATTCAGTAGCAATAAAATTATAATGTCTCTCTGTATGGTTGGTTAGTGCCAGTGTCTCTAGGCTGAGACATTGTATAAAACTCGCAGGAATTTCAAGCAGCCCAAAATCAGCTAAAGGTTTTTTTCTTAGAGTCGGTGCCTATAAAGATATATTTCTTGTTAAAGGTCAATAAAACTCTCACTGTCTCTACTTCTTCAATGTTATGGGTTGTTTCAATTTGTATAATTAGTTTTTTTCTATAATAATTATTCAAAAATAACTTGAAGTATAAATAACCATGAAAACTATTTGAATATTAAGATAAACTAAAGGATTAATATACCATTTACAGGAAAGGGAATCCTTAAAAAACAAATTGTTCTTTACCCAGCCTTACATTTACCAACTTTGAAATTTTGCTTTTATATCAATAATGTGCCTTAAAAAGACGCTTTTCACGAATATTGCAGAGAGTATCTGAAAGGTATTTTGAATTTGAAGCTATGACTATTCATATCAACGCTAATTCTAAAAGTTCATCTCGGTTCATCAGCCCAGAGAAAGATATATCCATGTGGGTCAAATCAATATGGCTTACTTTTTAAATTTCACATATCAGCCACCTGAAGCAATGAACTAAACTGAGTGGACCTATGCTGTCCTTAGGCTGAGGGCAGAAAGCATTACTCTAATTATTTCAACAAGAAACAAATTAATGACACTTGTAACCTTCTATGGAGCTGAACAGAAGCAGAAATTAATAAGAGTACTGAGAATAACATAGTCAAGACTTACCATATAAAAAAATCAGATTAAGCCCTCCAGATCGCCTACACTGGGACACTCAAGAATACTGAAATTTCTGTAAACCCTTTTCAGGTTTGTCTATAAAAATATCACACATAAAGAACGAAATGAAAATTGTTCTAAACATTGATACAAATATATACTGGAGACATTTTCTTACAGTATTTTTAGAGTCTCACTGGACATTTCATATTCCCTTTAAAGCAGCCCATCATACATACAGAGTGCTGGTCCAAAATACTTCTGATGATACTATGAAACTTATTGCAACGCATTTATGCAACAAAGCTTGTCTGTTACATCAGACTGGTAGATACATTTTTAAGCCAAGTTAAGGTATCTCACAATTGATACACATCGTTGGCAATGGTTGATTGACTAGAAAATAATTAAGTGAAGAATTAGAATTCCACGTACTGAAGAAGTCTTGGTAATTTAGAGCGCATATTTAGAAATTCATTTTGTGCTGAGTCACTGTGTATAGCGAGTCATAGCAGAAGGAATGCTGTCAAAGTAAACTTGAAAAATCAATTTTTATCTCCTTTATAGCAAAGTGCTTCTTTGTGGTTGCAAAACCAAAATACACAAAAACGCAGAAAAAGGATAAATAGGTCCATACCAGAGTTGTTCAAAACTACTAGGAATGAACCCTGTGAAGTTAAGAGTTTAAAGTGACAACAGAATTTGCTAGGGAGGCTGTTCCACTCTCAAACTCATTAAATTTATGGTGTTACTGTCATTCACACCAAAGTGTATTTCGAGAGAGAGTGATCCTTCAAGTATGCTAAAGATAATTGAATAAGTGGTTTTCTAGCTATTTATTTTGTTTGTTTGATCTTAAAATTTAGGCCTAGCAGATCGGGTCAAATCATTTATTCAGTGAAGTGAAAATGAGATTACTGTGTAGTCAAAGAAAACAATTTGATAAAACCATTTGTATCACACTTATTTGTTACAAATTAATTTTAATACCTCTTTTATGTTTCATTACTGAGAATTTTTCAGTTAATTGATGTGATTTTCCTGCCATTCTTTCTTAACAGAAACACGTTATCATCCTGATTAGTATATTCTCCAAGTGCAACTGTTTTGGTCACCTTTAGAAGATATGCCATTGATGGATTGTACCGCTCATAATCTCCTTCTGTGTAGCAAAACAGTAACAGATTGCGTCCAGTTGTTATCCAAAGAAGTCAGTGAAATATTGCAATCCTGATTGCAAGACCTTAGACTCTCGTTGTGGGGTTCGCCTGACCAAATGTTGAGACTGGCAATTTGTATCTCAGCTCAGTCTCCCCGGGCTCCTCTTACAGTCACTGGAGAGAAATCGTCACTTCTAGAGCAGAGACATCCTAAAGCAGACATCTAAAATAGATGGGATGAATTGCCTCTAGAAGTGACTGTTGCTTTCCACTGACTATACAGGGATCTCAGGTGATGAGTTCAGAAGTAGATACTGTCAGGAGGTATGAAACCCAACATCCTTGTAAGGAAGAAGTAAGCTGAAGTAATTTGTGAAATACAGACCAATTTATTATTAGAAATTGTATGCAGAGGGAAGGGGAAGGGGAAGGGGAAGGGGGGAAAGGAAAGGAAAGGAAAGAGGAAAGGAAAGGAAAGAGGAAAGGAAAGGAAAGGAAAGGAAAGGAAAGGAAAGGAAAGGAAAGGAAAGGAAAGGAAAGGAAAGGAAAGGAAAGGAAAGGAAAGGAAAGGAAAGGAAAGGAAAGGAAAGGAAAGGAAAGGAAAGGAAAGGAAAGGAAAGGAAAGGAAAGGAAAGGAAAGGGGAAAGGAAAGGGGAAAGGAAAGGAAAGGAAAGGAAAGGGGAAAGGAAAGGGGAAAGGAAAGGGGAAAGGAAAGGGGAAAGGAAAGGGGAAAGGAAAGGGGAAAGGAAAGGGGAAAGGAAAGGGGAAAGGAAAGGGGAAAGGAAAGGGGAAAGGAAAGGGGAAAGGAAAGGGGAAAGGAAAGGGGAAAGGAAAGGAAAGGAAAGGAAAGGAAAGGAAAGGAAAGGAAAGGAAAGGAAAGGAAAGGAAAGGAAAGGAAAGGAAAGGAAAGGAAAGGAAAGGAAAGGAAAGGAAAGGAAAGGAAAGGAAAGGAAAGGAAAGGAAAGGAAAGGAAAGGAAAGGAAAGGAAAGGAAAGGAAAGGAAAGGAAAGGAAAGGAAAGGAAAGGAAATATTAGACTTGAAATTTTGAAATAAAGGGATTAGTATGCCAGTTTGAATCCTGGGACAAAGAGCTGAAATCCTTTAACTTTCTTTTGGCACCAATCACGCATGCAGATGTAACATATTTAAACAACTGTACGAACAACCAGTTAGACGCACACATGTCAATACTATTTCTGCACATAAAATTGATAATTCTAGTCGTAGATGATCTAAATTCTGTTTAAGTTCATTTGTCTAGTTTTCCTTAGCAATATAAAATGCTGTCTTTAGCCACTAAGGAAGATCATAAAATATCTTAATCCGGAGCTAGAGGTGTGTATAGTTTGGGAATGGCAATTAGACTACAGATAATTTTAATGAGAAGATGAATATTAGCAAAGCTAATGCTGAAATAATTTACTAGTTAGCAGGCTGATTAAAAAGTAACATTTTTTTTTTTATTCTCACAAAAGGGAAAGGGGTAATGAATTTATGTGGGATTGTTAGATTAGCTAGTAATTGAGTTTCTTTATCTGTAAAAGTTGCAGCGACATGGGAAAGGAATGGCAAAAAATTTAGAAATCACCTCCCACAGAATTTAACTGCTGGTAATGAACTGCCAGTGCTAAGTTATTTAATGAAGTTGCTTGATGCCCAAGGAAACCAACTGCACTTAAAAACTGACTGAGCAGATTCGCTTTAGAACAGATCCTTCTCAAAGCAGTTGTGTTTAGGGAAATACCCAAGTGGATTGTACCTGTGTTATTGCCAAAAATGTAGAGCCAGACAGCATCATGATGGTCAATATTTACACAGGTACAGGTCTTCAAAGGTACACGCCTAGAAAAGATCTAACAATGCTCATAGATGGATGCTCTGATCCCCTGGTCCCCGAAGTGCTACTTCTGGAAATGATATACAAATAATGTGGTCTCTGTTAGTTCAAAGTGCCTGCAGGTAGGCCAGGTACGGTATTTCGGGGATATATACAAGCACCAGCTGCTGCTTCCTATCCTTTAAACCATCTGGTTTTGGGCATACACTACTCAGCACTAGAAGCAGGTTATTGCTTGATCAATTCTGCCATCTAATGGCTAGATTCAGGCAGCTCTTCCCGCTACTGTTAAATGCTAGTTTTTAACTGAATCAGACTTTCTGCTATCTGGCAGATACTTCCATTCCATATGAGGTTCTGAAGCAGCATTGTTGTGCTCCCATAAGAGATATAACCATCCTGCAAAAGTATATTTTTTCCTGTGGCTTCTTTACCCCAGAAAGTGAAGGTAGGTTCCCTGCTGTGCTGCACAACTGCAGCTCAGAGGAGACACTGCTAAGAGTTAAGACCACCTGGTAAGTAAAAATCCAAAAAACTTCAAAGACCCTCCAGTGCCAAAACCCCAGGAGGAGACTCCCTCTGGACCTAGCACAGCTTTGAAGGCAGAACCTCCTTAATCCTGGCCCCTTCCTTATTGGAAAGCTGAAGCAATATCTCCCACTGTGCTTCAGGCTGATTAAAAAAAAAAAAAAAAGAGAGAGAGAGAAAAAAAAAACAGGGGAAAAATGAAGTCATTATTTGTACTCACACAGAATGTACATGAAACACACTTCTTTATCTCAATTTTAATGTATTTTTATACATACATTTGTCTCACACCAAAATATACTTCCATTTTAATTGCATCAAGCATCTTGTTTATGGGCTGCTTGGAGTCAGAACGTGATGTGCTGATGGATTAGCAATAACGAAACTGCTGCAAATACCACCTTCCTCTTCCTACACCTTCTCTTTTCACAATTGCATGCTGATGGGGAAGGATGTGTTTAAATGTGCTGGAAACAACATAATTCATTAATGAATTTTCCTAAGAATGAGACAAGTAAACACTTTTTTTTCTTTTTTTTCTTTTTTTTTTTTTTTAATTAGGAGATAATCCTCAATGAAATTTTACTTCTGCCTGGAAGATTCACCGCCAAAAAAGACAGCATTCTATGTTTCTGTGGTTGGTTATATTTTGTTTCATAGAATCCTTAAGATCCAAATAAAAGAGAAAAATCAATGTGAGAAATTTTCTTCTAAAATAAGCATTAGAATAGGGCATCATTTGCCATATTATTTTTTAATTATGTTTTCCAGCAGACATTATTCCTCTCATGAAAGCTATGGATTGCATAAACATTGTGGGCAGGGGAGTAATGTTGTTTTCACCTTTACTCATGTTTACCGACTTCTGCTGTGGTAATATACCACTGATTAAAGAAGAAGAATCTAGCAAAAGCATTTCATGTGTCCTAACTTACTATCCCAATATGGTTTCTCAAATCAGAGGCCACCTGAAAGACCTGGAACACCTGGAAATCTCCCCCAGGTGCGATACAAAGCATGTAAAAAGAGAGAATCTCTAGTGTGGCCCATAGATTGATAACTTGAGGCTGACCAAAGAGTAAATGCATGGCCTGAGCTCACTGAACTTAATGTCCACACCTGGAGGTGCAATGAATCCAACAGGATAAAGCAGAAACCAAGCAGCTGTTTTTAAAATGTTGGTGACATCAGTACTGGTGGACATAGAAATCCAAAGAAGGTTGATAACATCTCAGTCTTTCTTGTGTAGCTCCCGAGACATGTACGCTACTGGTGAATCAAAGCTTTTTACTAAAAAAATTACCTTCCTCTCTCTTGTGTTCCTCTGTGCAAAATAGAGTCCTAACATGAAGAAGTGAGCTAAAGAAATAGTGAGAAAAATAACAGGTTTTTAGTGAAAAACTAAACAATAAATTATCCTGATTTGCTTCTCATATCACAGAATCACAGAATGGTTTGGGTTGGAAGGGACCTCTGGAGATCATCTAGTCCAACCCACCTGCTAAAGCAGGTACAGACCACTTGTCAATGTAATATTAGCTTGTTGACAGAGCTAGTCTTTCAGGATTTTCATAAATCCTATAATGCAACATATTCAACATATTTAGTTGCTGTATCTAACCAACACACTTCTGATGTACATACCAAGATGATGCCAAGCATTATCACTGTACATGATGAGGCCAGATTTTAAAAAGTTAACTAACTTCAACTAGTTCAGCCATTGAACATCCTTGATGTGGTAAAATGTGCCACGTTTCTTTGTCCCAGGTGAAGAGTTGTCCAATTGTCTTATAAGGAAAAAAAGAAGAAATAAAATCTGTGCTTCACCAAAAAAAGACAAAGCTTTCTGGGCTGCCTGTGACAGATTGTTACCTAGCAGAGGCACACCATGGATCTTCTCCAGAGCCCAGTCATAGCCCTGCAGCTGATGTAGTTACCCAAAGTTCAAGAGTCTACAACCGTACTCACCACATGTTCACCCATTGCTTGCTGCAATAAGACATCTCCTTTACTCCAGATCCTTGTAGTAAAAAGCTGAGGAAACTGAATACCAGTGGACATTCCTAACCACAGATGATGGAAGGATTCAGTGTATTCCTTCATCAGTGCTTATGAAATAAATCAAACGATATTCAAGAAAAGATCAGAAAAAAAAGATTACAAGATTTGACTAGGCCAACAAGTTACAGAAATAGGTAAACCTGTTGTCAAAGTTTTCTTTGTACCATCTATATTTTTTCCAAACCCATACCTGTTGTGATTTCTCTGGTTTACAATTAATGCAGAATAAGACAGCAGAAAGCCTCGCAGAATTGTCTCGCCCAGGCTGCAGGTCCACCCTAGATTTTGGCAATGGCAAAAACAAGGTTTTCAGTATCAGTGGCTGGCTACCACCTTGCACTGTGCTTTCCTATCTCTTCAGCTTTGCTGACACGGCTAATTTGTGGTGCACTTAGCAGCAGATCTAGCTGTAATCAGGTTTTAAAACCTCAACCTTCTCAATGAAGGGATTTTTTATAGTAGAATAAGTGGAATTACAAACTGCATGTGCTCTACTAATTTATGTTGTGGTGTTATACCTTATTTCTATAGTGACCCATTTAGTCTAGTAAGTTAATACTGATTTACATCAACCTTTCCACCATCATCAGTCCACTGCCTAAATTTGCAGTCCTATCCACAGCTGGCATTTTGCTTCCTTATCCAGGCTGGTAATCATTTCATGTTATATAAGGGACATTAATGGAAGGTTTAAATTCAATGTAGTCCCAGGGAATAATGGAAAACAGAAGAATATGTTATTCATTTATATTATTTATATTATTTATTATATCAGTTCTGATTTTGACCAGATCAGAAAATGTATCAGCTGAAATGCTGGATAGATTACATGAAAATATAATATACAATGCATGACAGAATGTAAAAGACACAGTAACGTAAATGATGGAGATGAAAGCTTTTCTCTCTATTAAAATGAAGTATCTAACCAATAGAAAAGTAAAAGATTTTTACACTATTGAAACAAAGTGAAAGTAGAAATAATTAATTTCTTCTTTACCCTTTAAGAAGTCACAAAAATACAGTTGTTTTTTTTTTTTTTTTTTTTTTTTTTTCTGCAGTATTTTGACTGCAGCAAAAAGTTATTTCCAAAAGAAAGTGTATGGAGCCTTTTTTTTTTTTTGCTTTTACAATTTCCCTATGAAAAACACATCCTTTGACCAGTCTTATTTGGGAAGCATTCATATGTCAGGACTTTACATGTAAATAAGGATATTGTTACACTGAGAACACACACAACAAAATGTCCCCCAATAATTCATTCATTATATATTTTCAAGATAGAAGGTAAAGAAAGGATTAATAAGTCCAGAGCAGTAAAGATGAAGACCACATGGCAATTCAGTGGTGGAGTCAGAAGGAAGAGACAATACACTGTACAGGAGACTTGTCATTTCCTCCATGTATCACCCGTAGCTTGAGTGCAAACTGGTCTCTTACTTAGGAGCCTTTTTTGATACTCCAGAGAAAAAAGTGCTGTTTTATTTTTACTCTTGCGTGCTTCAGCATGATAAATAAACTTTCAGTTTTCACACTGGTCTCATTGATTTTATAAGCACTGTAGAGATAGAGCCTGATGCGTGAACAGTTGGGGGTTCTTGACAAGCTGTGCAATGTCCTGCCTAGATAATGCCTACTTTCTCATCCTCCTCAATTCTGTTTCTTCCCTTCACTTTATTACCCTCTTTGATGTTCTTGTTTTCTTTGTTGACCTCTCAGATAATACCCTGAGGGCTGGTGACATCCTGTGATTCATTTTAGGACCTTATCATTACTTTTTGATGTCTCTCCAGCCTTCTTAAATGTCCCCTAGCTGCTACCAGCTCAAGCCCATACACTTTAAAGGTTTCTTCTGCTCATCTCCTTTCCTTCTTCAGAGAGTTACCTCCCTGTTTATCTTTTTCCTTCCTTCCTTCCTTCTGTCTGTGTATATAGACAGAGGCAAAAAAGGCTATAAAGAGGTGGAGAGCCTGTGGGGATTCTTGGTAAGTTGGCTATTATTTAGGAGTCATGGTTTTGGCAGGCAGAAGCCCATGACAAAGGTTAGGCAGAACAGCCAGCTGGAGAATGTAATTTGTTTAAAAACAAACAAACAAGTAGTTATATATGTGTATGTCTCCAAAAACAAGATGGGTGAACAGAGAGGAAAAATAAAGCAAAGAATGAAACCTCCTCACTGTTAAGCCATGTCAAACCATAACATTTCAAACTAAATTAAAAAGAAAAACAAGCTAAAATTGTACAAGATGAACAACACAGTTAAACTACTTCCTGCAGGACAGCACAGACAGACCTTTGGCAAAGGCTCTTTGTGTCTTCTTTCATGATTCCATAAATAAGTTCCAAAGATCAACAACCATCAGGCTACACTGGGCAATTAGCTTTCCTCTGCAGGATTTGAATTAATATATAGAGTACAAACAGAGACCAAATACAGAATAAACAAAAAAGCAGCAAGTGGATACAAGAGCTTCCACATATAAAGAAGTTGAAAAGAGTTACACACAAAACATAACTGACAACTGAGAAATTAAAGACAAAACACAGATAGGTAATTTGCGCTTAATAAAACACGATCACAAGGATTCCCGCCTTCACAAGGAAAAGTGAATATCTTACGCTTAAGCCCTATCCTATGACATGACACATATCCAGCAGCACATGTTGTGTAGAAATACAGCAATATTTATTTTGAAATGTGTTTACCTTTATCTTGATACAGATGTGCATTTAAGATAGGTTTCTTGTAAGAAACATAATTGTAGTTTACCTAACATTGCCATCTAGTGGTATATAGATCAACTGTGAAACAATCCCCCTTGAAAGGAAGGTCCCACTACATGATTTATACACTAATGTAAAAAAAAAAAATTAACCAAAACATGGTGTTAACAACAGCACATGGTAAAACAGAGCTCAGTTTGCAGGACAAATCCATGCCCCAGTTAACTGTAAGTGCAAGAACACAAGCCAGTAGAACATTGAAGTATTCAAAAAAAGTCACAGGCATGCCAGTGCTATGAAAGTCACGTGCAAGACACAAAATAACAGCTTATAAATAATTTAAAACAGGAAAATATTAAATAGCCTACAAGTACAATTTGATCTATGATATAATGTGAATTATCACCTCCACTAAGGGTGCCACAGAATGCACAGTGCCCTTCATGATGAGGAAGAAATATACATCAGAAACATCTGTCCCTTAGCACAATAACGAGATAAATGTCTTAAGGAGGGAAAGCTTAAAAGCAACATAAGTGTTCCTCAGATCTAACCTAAGTGTCTCACAATTAGTCTAACTTTATTGTCCTCCATTCCCTTTTCAGTCATCAAAGGAAAATAAATACTTCCACAGATGATTTATCCTATCCTAAATTGGCAGCCAAGGTAAGTCTGAAGATGCCTATTTGTCTTCAGTGACTATGAAGGGAGCCTGAGGAAATCAGCTTATATTAACACCAGCCTAAGCTGATCTCACTACAGGCAGCCATGGGACAACTCAGAAAAAGCTCAAGGGTAAAATTTACCAACACAGATTTCTAACATTAGTTGTCTAAATACACAGCCTGAATTCACAAGGACTGAACTTACTACTTTGTCCTCAATAATTCAAGCTTCTCCCTGAATTTTCTCATTTTCCAAAAATCAAAGGCACTTTGTAATGCAAGGATGACACGAAAACACAAAGGAAAACAAAATACAGTAAAATATTTGTCTGTTAGGTAGTGACAGGGCATATGGGACCTGTTATGGGGCTCCTTGTATAAATGACATTCGGTAGATGTAAGAGCAAATTCTGACTTTCTTATGCCTGATGTACACAGATGTTGGGCCATCAGCAAGGAAGACAAAAAATTTGGTGGTCTTGAATGTGGACACCTCAGCTAAAATGAACTGAACCCCTGGTAGCAGGTCTTCATTTCTCTTTACTGATGACAGAGAGAATACATGGTGAGTGCACCAGATGGAGACATATGGGCATGTTTCATTTAGTGCCACCTGGAAATCCTGGAATATTCCCATTTGCTTCCAGCTTCCACTCCAGAAAAAAAACAGGATCTCCCAAAAGTCCTGTTGGGACCCACAGGGTCCTGACAGTCCAACAGAAATGTCTCAAATACTTTATTGTATCCAAAGAAAACTGGGCAACTAAGTTTAGGCAACTGGTTATGCTGAGAGTTTAAACACCTGGCTCATGTGATGCATTTAGGTTTAAAATTTACAGCTCAGTTTGGGCTTTTCACACCTGAAGCTATGTCTATTCAGATGTTTATGTGTGGCTTGATGCTTTAGTTCTAAATGTAGGAAGGGGTGATCAGGCATTTGATTCAGTTGCAAATGGCATTTAGTGTCAATTTAGATGCCTTCTGGATCTAAATAACCACATGGAGCTAGCAGATGTGACCCAGAAGAAACTGGACACCTCCTACCCTCTGAACAAAAAGCTGAAAGCCAGATAAGACTTCTCAGAGCAGCTCCAATAAGACCAGGCTGCAATGAGAGCTACTGATGTCTGATTAAAATAATAAAATCTAATCTCTATTTTAGTCTCAGATGGAAGCATAGAATCACAGGATAACTCAGGTGCAAAGGGACCTCAGGGGTCTCTAGTCCAATCTCTTTCTTAAAGCAGAGGCAGCTATGGGGTTGCTCAGGGCTTTATCAAGTCAGATTTTGAAAACTTCCAAGAACAGAGACAGCACAACCTCCCTGGGCAACCTGCTCTACTACTGCCTGACTGTCCTCATGGGGAAAAAGTTTCTCATGACACTCAGTCTGAAACTCTCCTTTATCAGCTTAAGCCTATTGCCTCTCATCATCCCACTGAGTGCCAAAATAAGAGCCTGGCTCTGTCTCTTATCGAACTCCCCACAGACACCGGGTTCTACTGTTAGGTCCTCCTGCACTCATCTCTTCCCCCTGCTAAACAAGCCCTGGTTCCTCAGCTTCTCGCAGAAAAAGTGCTCCAGCCCCGACTGTCCTGGTGACCCTTCCCTAACTTGCCCTAGTTTACAGCTGTCTTTCCAGTACCTGGGGATCCAAAACTGATTGCACTATTATTGATGCAGTCCAGTGAGTGTTGAGTAAAGTGCAGGGTAATCCCTTCACTGTACATGCTGTCTGTGCTTCTGTTGATTCATCCGTGCTCTCTGCTGGCCATCCTTGCTGCCAGGGTACTCTGCTAACTCAGGTTCAGCTAGCTGTCCCCCAGAGCTCCCAGGGTTTTTCCTGCAGAGCTGTTCACTAGCCCATCAGTCCCCAACTCCTATTGCTGCCAGAAGGTCTTGTACCACCAGCCTTGATTTGATTGCCTAAGCATAGGCATCCTGACACCTTTGAGATCTCCAAGTGAACCTGAGAAATATGACAGAATTTACAGTAAACCTGCACTCTTCTGGAGTAGCAGGTGGAAGGGACGCAAGAAGGCACCTCAAATGGCTCTAGATATTTGTGTTTGGTCCAGAAGCATCTACAGTCTGGAGCTGAATCGTCTCCCAGCCCAACTTTCAGGCACCTCGTTGTGTACCATAGTAATCATTTAGCAGTGAGAATCAGACAGGCACATTATGAAGAATGCACCATGTTCAGCATGCAAAGGAAGAGACAACATATTCATGCCACGAGGGCTATGAAAGACAAATTTAAATGACAAGCTATGTAGAAATATTAAACAATGCAACCTTTAGTCACCAGAAAAACTCAGTGATAATACACACAGGGAACTTAGACCAAAAAAAGAAGCATGGTTAGTGGTTATATTGGAAGATATGAAGAATGAAAAGTCTGAGGTAAGCTTGGTAAGGAAAACAAAAAGAGTCTGATGTGGCTTAAATGAGGGGAATGAAGAGAATTTATAAAATTTAAACACTTCCAAAATCAGTTGCTTATCTTTAGGTTATGAGTCCATACATATTATATATTTTTTTAATATCAGCTAATAAGGCTTATTGTAAATTGATTATTAGTTAGTATTTTGTATTTCAAGTCTGTTTGTAATCAAAAGCTGTCAGACTTATTTTCAAACTATAATATGATCCTAAAAGATTTTTATCAGCCCTGGGAGGATGTGGGTAGAAAAGGTGCTTCAAATGCCACAAACTGCTTGGAATCTGGCAGAAGGAGGAGGACTATAAAATCCCTTATATATCCACTTCAAAAGATCATGAGAGAAAATAGATGTTTGTAATAGTTCAAAGATCCCTCTAGACCAGTATCCTGTCTCCAACAATGGGAAAAAGAGTGGATATATGGCAAAGAGTTAAGGAGGGAGCAGCTATACATTTCCCAGAGTACTCAGCCACTTTCCAGAGTTCTGCAGCTTTGAACCTTCTTGAATCACGTTTGATATCCCTTTCTGGATTTCTCTTCCACAAAGATTAGAATGAAGAGGTGTCAGCCTAATGTTGTGATACAGAACTCCAGTGGCAAAACCAAATCCACCTACTTGTAAAATGATAACCCAGTGAAAGAATGTGTGCTTTGTAATCACAGAACTTGATGTAACTGGAGAACTACAGCTTATCACTATTCTGGTCCTTTATATTTCTATATGACTTCTTAGTCTACCACAGTACGATGGATTCACATAGAATCAGTGTTTTGATTTTCCTGCCCTCTAAGATTCTTTGGCATTTTTTTTACTCAAACATTTAGTAAAAATGTTGTTTAGCTTTTATTGTATAGTTTTAACAACTCCCTGCATTTTGAGAAAGATTTTATGTGAAACAGTTTCTCTTGACCTAGAACTATGTGCAAGTCACAAGTGGTATCACTTGAACCATGTCTCACTTCAATCTCTATCTAAGAAGAAATATGTGCTAGAAAAATTATCTTAGTCCTATTTTCAGTATCTTACACAAAAAAAAATGTTTTATTTTCTATTTGTCATACACTTCTAATGAAAGTTTATATCAAACCGTGTTTTGGTTTGATCTTAATTTCATTTAGCAAATTTATATGAGATTCATTTGTTTTCTTGGTTCTTTTGATGCTCTATCTACACTTTCCCTTGGAGTCGGTGAACTACTGAAAAGATCTACTATATCATAACTGAAACCAGGAGTCAGAACATAGTGCCTGCAAAGTTAATTAAAACTAGATGTAGCTAACAGAACTAGGGATGGTGCACACAAATTGTACTTCTTGCTTGTTACCAGCAGAGGGAGCTGTTAAACACCGCAAAACTCTGCATCCCAATGACTGAAGAGAAATGGAAATTTAAGTATTATCTTTACAACGAATACATTCAGTTAAAATATTTATGGCCTGGGCTGCTTCTTTTGTTTATGCATAAAATATCGTGCTTTTTTTTGTCTCTCTCTGTTTTGTTTGTTTGTTTTGTTTTTCATAATGGTTTATTCCACAGGTGTTTGCAGGCATCCTTGATAAAGGCTGCACCTCATTTCACAAGAAATCTCTACCTCCTTGTGAAAAGTTTCTAACTTTCCATAATGAAGTACCAACAACTGCATAAAAGGAAGCTTAAGAACCTCTAGGTGGTATCACATTCTGACCAGGTGTCTGTTGTTATCCTTTTGTCATACATTTGCATTATGACTGATTGATAAGCTGATGTTCTGCTCTGCAGTAACAGTATTTTATTCTGGTTGCCTTTTATCTCCCTGAGGTAGCAGTGAAACTGTTCTGCTTTCAAAAGATAACTACAAAGCCCACACTGTAACACACTGGTTGCATGAAGGTTAAGGTGGATAGATCATGAGTGGTTTTTTGGGTCTTTTATCAACTCACTGTACACTTAAACATAGTAAAGAGCACAAAAATGCCTTTTAACCTCTCAAAAAAAATCCAGAAGACAGGAAAATAGAAGTGGGTGGCTGTAAAAAGTAAAGGTGTTACTTTCCTCTCTTCACTCATCACTTAACTTAAATCAAGTTTCTGTCTGTCTTACCATTGTCAAGATAAAGGAAAAATAAACTTTGCTGTGTAATACTATCTGCTGGCAGGTATTAATAACATTCCAGATGATCTAGTATTTACTTGGTATATACTCTGAGTAAGTATAACTAAGAATTATAAAAATACACTGAAAATCTTTGTTCATTCTGTAAAACTGCTACATTTGTATGACAGAAACAAAAATGTGAAAAGCGATTTGGAATGATAAACCACCATAGTTCATGTTATCAAAGGGCAATGGAGTTGCAAGAGAAGAACCACAGAGCCTGAAACACAGGTGAATTGATTGTAGTTTTAAGTATCCAATCACTGCAAGCTGGCTGCTGGGGCTGGAAGGCGAAACAGCAAGCACATGTCAAAAAGTGCTGGGACACACACAACTATAATAGTTCAAGCACTTGGATTTGTTTAGTGTGTACTGTTTTCCCAGCTGAAGCGACAAAATACAGTTTGATCTGATTTAACATTTCATTATAAACAAAACAACAAAAATATTACCCACTCTTTCTTTTAACAGCTCCTTTCTGACTTTGCCCTTTTGTTCTTACTTTGAGCACAGTTCAGCCCTCAATGGACTCACAGAGACCATTCAGTTTGCTAAAGTTTCAGAAAATTTCATCTCCCTTTCTTATCTCATCACTCTCCCCCACCACCTCAAAGAAGTGAACGCTTTTTTGCCAGGAAGTTGGTTAAATCTACTTGAACCAGGACTGCCTGAGTGCTAGAGATGCACCATTCAACTAACACTAGGGTGAGGAAAGACTGGTGGTAATGTACCATGTAGCTTTACTCTTAGCTACTGGCAAATGTGCAAAACTGATCATTTATAAGGAACTTGTTACTGGAAAAATCCATATAGAATTTTCTTACTGGTAGGATCTGCTGGTAAAAAAAATTAGATACCGTAACAGAAACATTTGGAATCATCATGACTGAAACAGTGTATGCTGCTACTAGACTGAATCTAGTTAGCCTAATTTAGAATTTGTCAGTTCTTCTCATCAGTTCATTATTAGACTGCCCTCTCTTTCTTCATCTGCAGCAGCCTGGACTTCTGAGATTTATATGGTTTGAGTGGTTTTATATGGTTTGAGTGGTTTTATATGGTTTGCAGTTGAACCTGATGGTCTTTTCCAACATAAATGATTCCATGATTCTATGATTCTATGAACGATGCTTTTAAGTGTGCCTTTCTTGTCCTTTCTTGTTTCCTCTTTCCTTACATGTTTATACTTCTGTACAACCTGCCTACACATCTCAATATGCCTGTAACAATATAAATGTGGAAACAGCATAAATGAATTTAGAAAACCCATGACTAACCTACTTGTGTCATAACTGCAGTAAAGAGAGAAGGCATGGTCTGCTTTCTTCATAGTAATGCCTCAGTCCATGGCTACACTTCTTAAAAAACCCATGTTCTTACTCATACCACAAATGCTTCAAGAAAAGTGCTTTGTTTTGTTTTATTTTGTTTTGTTTTATTTTGTTTTGTTTTCCCAAGCTGCTAGATATATGCACCTTTTCCATTTCTCGCAATATTTCATCAAGAGAAAAAGCACGGTGTGACTCTGGAGCACCACAATCTGAAAAAAAGAAAACACACACACACAAAAACGAAAACAAACCAAAACAAAAAAACCCACAACTCAGGAACCTGGACATCATGAAACCAGTACAGCAGTGACTGGTAGTGCAAATTTCCAAAAATAAACATCCTTTCTATCACAAAATGATCTAGGGGTTAGTGGCCTTTGTTGATATGAAAATCTCTAAGAGGAAGAAACAGCCCTTTCAAAGAGACAGAAGTCTTTGAGAAAGGTCCCCCACCCTAAGTGAACAGATATGGGGTTTATTAGCTTTCCAGAAAATCTCTGCCTTTATAAATTAGCCAAGTAAGAATTATATTCCCAAATGTGATGATTTTTGAGCTCAAGTACAGCAGTAATAATAAGGTACAAAGTGGTACACAAACACCTTTGATTATCAATTCTGAACTACACCTGTATCATTGAAATCAAGTGAATACATTTAATCTTCAGTGGAGGTGCAACTTCAAAAGCATCTGATAAGACTTTGGCCTCATTTAGATAAATTGCGTCGAAGTTGTCTTCAGCAGAACCAGGATTTTATGCATACAGATGAAGAGAAATTTTTTGATTCTATCTTCCCTCAAGTGAGGGAAAGTTACAGCAGCAAAGGTAATTTACCACAATTATATATCAGAGGTTGTTACTTGACTATGACCAGGGAAGTGATACCTGTATTCTCCCTATCCAACTTAAGTAAACAGACATATTCAGAGAATGGGGTACTACAGATCATGAATAAAATTATGCAAGATTCGCTTCTGTGACTTGCTAGGTTGTGGAAAAATCTGTCAAGTGAATTTATGAGAGAATCTGAAGCATTAAAAAGGATAATGAAAAATAGCAATGGGAACATGAAGTTAAAAAATATTCCTAGATCATCAAGTCTTTTCTTCTTCTACCAGGGGAAGATTGTTATTTAATTTCTATAAATGCAGCACCTTCCATCTTCAACCCACTTGGGGTTTCCTTTTTTTTTTTTAAACAAATAATCTCTTCCCCACTTGGAGGAAAATTTTCTGATTTTTAGTCCTAATTCACTCACTGACAGTTTACATTCAACTTACATGTAAATATTTCTTCTCCCCACCTCACATTTACTATTAGAAATACGATGTCCTCTAAGCTCTCATTTCATTAAGCAAAAATAACCATGTCTTGCTGGTCTCCCACTGCCCAACGAATTCTCTGTCTTCCATCCTTAACCTGCCCACTATATTTGCATTTCTTCTAGTTGTATTTCATTTTTCTTTAATATGGGTGACCCAAATGATGTGCAATATATCAGTCACTGCTGAGAATTAAAAGCAGTGTTAATTCTATGTCCCCGGCTTAGGCATCACAGTGCTTAATAATGCTGGCAGGTTAATCCAGGTTCCCCAAGGCTGGCAGCGTGGTTTGGAAGACTTACAGTAGGCATATAGGCTCTATAAACAATAAAGAATAATTATATTGAAAGCCTGATTGAAATGCCTGCATCTCTCTCTGTCAGCACAGTAGGATGAGAGCAGAGACCTCCCAGGCTCTAAGAGCCCACAGAGTCTCTGAATATTCTGGTTTCTTTTCAAATAGTATAGATCATTCACCTTTTACTGAAGATTTCTCTGAGAGGAACAGGCATGGGTTTTCCTGGAGTAGTGTTCAATTCAGGGTTCCCCAGTACAACAGAGATATGGACATGCTGGAAAGAGTCCAACAAAGGGCCCCCAAGAAGGTGAACTTGAGCATCTCTCCTATGAAGGTAAGGCTGAGAGAGCTGGAACTGTTTGGCCTGGACAAGAGAAGGCTCAGAGTGATCTCATCAATGTATTTAACTAACTGAAGGAAGTATGCAAAGAGGACAAGAGCGACGTTCTTTTCAGTCATACTCAGTGACAGAACAAGAGGTGACAGGCACAAACTGAAATATAGGAGAGTCTGGCTGAACACCAGGAAACACTTTTTTTAGTGTGAGGCTGGCTGAGCACTGGAACAGGTTGCCCACAGAGGTTGTGGAGTCCCCAGTCCTTGGACATATTCAAAAGTTGCCTGGGTATGGTCCTCAGCAGCTGACTCCAGGTGGCCCTGCTTGAGTAGGGGGGGTGGACCACATGACCTCCAGAAGTCCCTTCCAACCTCAGTCATTCCATGATTCTATGCCCAAGGGAGGCCAAAACATCCGTTTGCACAGTAGGCCAGGTACTGGAACTCAGCCTCAAAAATGAGATGAGGGTTCTGGGTCAGCACAGGAGTCCCAATCCATATTCCATTTGCAAGACTGTCATTACCACCAAGCTACAGTGTTTTATCCTTTGTCTTTTTGCATGAACCACTTTTTTGAGAACATTTTTAGAAGCAGCAAGTCTATGGAGGTAATATTTTTCCTAAAATAGCAATGTATTTGATCAGTGACATCATTGTTGTTTTCTTTGCTGGCATGTGTCTTTCCTTCATTCCAGAACTTTAGATCTAGGTTACAGTTTTCTGTTCCTTTTCTTTTAAAGAAATTGAAATGTTTTCAGTTTATGATTTGCCTTTTTTGTTTGTTTGTTTTCTCTAGAACTCTATTCTGATTGCTTATTCTATTGAAAAACACCTCTCCCTAATTTTGTTTAGAAATGCATTACCTTCTACGTGAACTCTGGTGACTCTCACAGTCTTCCTGTTTTGAAATGATCAGCCCTTTGTGGGTGCTACAGACCTCAAAGAATAGAACTGGGCTAATATTACTCCCCAGCACGACAATATTTCACACCAGCTGGGTCCTCCAGCCTCAGACACTTTAATGCTGTACTTTCATACTAAATATCTGAAGCACAGGTATCTCAATTTGATAAAAGCAACAGCTTTAGGCACAAACCAGCCATGGATCTGTATTTTCTGCCTTCATTTTGTCCTAGATGTCTCACACACACACACACACAAAAAAAAGGGAATTATGCTTCCATCTGAGTACATTTCTTCTCTTTCTAAAAGGCAACTGCTTGCCCACTAATGTGTAGACAAGAGGTGAGCAATGAAGCCAGGGTTCTAAACGTGAGATCAAAAGTCTGGTGAAGGAAATAATAATTTAACAAAAAACTATAACAAAGGAAAGAACTGAACATGAAAATCCAGGTTGTTCTGAAATTCAGCCAGGCCTATTCTGTCCTTTCATCTCCTACATTTACAGCAATTGGAATGCTAATTCCTAAATTTAGCATTGAGATAAATATAATTATCACCACACTTGGTGTATTTTGCATGTTCTTTATAATGACTTTTGCAACTGGAGATGGATTTCAGTGCACTTCAGGAGAAGTACAGAGACTGTACTTATCCTTTATAAATATTGTTACAGTCAGAATTTCACAGAATCACAGAATGTTAGGGATTGGAAGGGACCTCGAAAGATCATCTAGTCCAATCCCCCTGCCAGAGCAGGAACACCTAGATGAGTTACACAGGAATGTGTCCAGGTGGGTTTTGAATGTCTACAGAGAAAGAGACTCCACAACGTCCCTGGGCAGCCTGTTCCTGTGCTCTGTCACCCTCACTGAGAAGTTTCTTGTCACATTTAAGTGGAACCACCTGTGTTCCAGTTTGCACCTATTACCCCTTGTCTTACCATTGGTTGTCACCGAGAAGAGCCTGGTTCCATCCTTGTGACACTCACCCTTTACATATTTATAAACATTGATGAGGTCACCCCTCAGTCTCCTCTTCTCCAAGCTAAAGAGACCCAGCTCCCTCAGCCTTTCCTCATAAGGGAGATGCTCCACTCCCTTAATCATCTTTGTTGCCCTACGCTGGACCCTCTCCAGCAGTTCCCTGTCCTTCTTGAACTGAGGGCCCAGAACTGGACACAATACTCCAGATGTGGTCTTACCAGGGCGGAGTAGAGGGGAAGGAGAACCTCTCTCGACCTACTAACCACGACTCTTCTGATACCCCCCAGGATGCCATTGGCCTTCCTGGCCACAAGGGCACAGTGCTGGCTCATGGTCATCCTGCTGTCCACCAGGACTACCAGGTCTCTTTCCCCTACACTGCTCTCTAACAGGTTGTTCCCCAACTTATACTGGAACCTGGGGTTGTTCCTACCCAGATGCAAGACTCTACACTTCCCCTTGTTATATTTAATTAAATTTTTCCACACCTAACTCTCCAGCCTGTCCAGGTCCAGGTCTCGCTGGATGGCAGCACAGCCTTCTGGTGTGTCAGCCACTCCTCCCAGCTTGGTGTCATCAGCAAACTTGCTGACAGTGCACTCTATGCACTCTATTCCCTCATCCAAGTCACTGATGAATATATTGAATAATATCGGCCCCAGTACTGTCCCTTGAGGCACTCCACTAGATACAGGCCTCCAACCAGACTCTGCTCCATTGACCATGACTCTCTGGCTTCTTTCCTTCACTAGGTCACAGTCCACCTCACTACCCGATTGTCCAGACCACACTTCCTCAGTTTATCAGCAAGGATGCTGTGGGAAACTGTGTCAAATGTTTTACTGAAGCCAAGGTAGACCACATCTACTGCTCTGCCATCATCTATCCACCTCATTATGTCCTCAGGATTCCAGGATTCAAGTAAGATGGTGTTTTAGTCTTTGATGTACCCTAAACCTCTCACCCTGCTTCCTCTAAAGACATATTAGAGAAGAGAGAATGCATTTGCATTATGAGTCATTTCTTTCAGAAAACCAGTTGATTAGCCATATATGGGAAGCTGTGCGTACAGACATTTTTGCTGTGAAAATGCTGCATTGATAATAAGCATAGTTTTGATCCACTGTTTTAGTGATAACAAAGAAATCTGGTTACAGCAGCTCCCTGCTTGCCACCATGTTGGACCATTCTGACTTCCCAAAAAGGCATCTTCCCATCCCTGTAGAAATCAAGGAACAAGAGCAACATGGTCAGATGTATCACTCTCTAATATCTCCAATTTTATGGATTAGATCTCCTCCAATGACAGTGTAAAGCTAGACAATTAGCTTACATCTAAAGCTAGACAATTAGCTCACATCTAGACCCTGCAGCATTCATATTTATAGTGCGGCAAGATTAATACAACCTGCGGAACTCCAGTGGATTACATTAGCTCTGTCAATATATTTTCATTACAAAGAGCTGCATAAAAATAAAGCCTAAATAGAGAGTGGAGAAGCAGATAACAGATTTTAAACACTACTGCTACCCAGACTACAGGATAACCAAACTATTTCAAGGAAAAGGATTATGGCAAGGAAACTTTAAACAGAGGTCAAAATAATACACAACTAGTTACATTCCAAATTAAGCTACTGCCTGAACTGCTGCCTCAGGTCACTTGAAAAATTGATTGTTTATAAGATTCACATGATATTGTTCCAAGGAAAGAATTAAGGCTACTACCAACAATAAAAAATACAGTAATCCCAGTAAGAAAAAAAATGTTTTTTTAAATAATTACCTAAGATTCTTTTCAAACATTTTAAATGTTTCCACTTAGTGTTTTCAGTCCTTTTTCTGTAATCAAAAAACTCAGTGAGAACGAACTTAGTTCATAAAATTGATAAACAAATGACGTGACCACATGTCACATCATGTGGGTCAAGTTTACAGTGGAACTGGCAACACTTGTTGTTTTTTTTTTTTAATTACATTAAAATAGATGCACTCAAAAATGAAGTAAAATTGTAACATTTTGGTGGATATTTTCCCCCATTTCTGATAAAGTATCAAATAATGTATAATTGGAGTTTTTTCTTATATTGTGCCAGTTTATATTTGATTTGCCAGCCTGAGAAGATTTTGGCTGTGGTTTACCATCCAGAAAACTCCAACAAAAGGTTATAGAAAATGGGCCAATATCATCACATATGATATAAAATATGAAACACTTTGTAAAAGCCACTTGAGACACAATAGATGACTCAGGTTTAGGATAAGTGGTAGCAAAGATAAGGATAGTAATGGATGGTAGAGCATTGTTCAGAATAATCACTCAAGTAGTTGCAGGAAGAGTCTTCCCAAAATACATAGCACATGGACCAGAGTGCTTCATGCTCTTATTAGCTCAAACTTGGACCAAACTCCCAGGATGTACATTTATATTAGCTCTCAAGAACACCCTCATGATTCATAAAACACGTAGATTATGATAAGTTCAGCACTAAGTATCCTGACTCTGACACAGGTTTCAAGTAAGACCCTGGGGATGCTGCCCAAATGTCTGCTGACAAGTTCTGAACTAGCAAAATGAGGACTGTCAATTCTCTGTGTCAAGGATCTGCACTGAGATAAACATACTTCTCTCTGGAGAATGCGTGTACCATTGGGTGCTCAGGGTATGACCGACAAAGATAATTCAGTCATCTTCAATTTAAACTGTCTTCTCCGGGTATTTCTGCCAACCAAAAATTCCCTTCAGAGCATAGACACTGAGATGAACAGGATATATACTTTGAAAATACACCTGTTGATTGCAGTAGTACCTACATTTGTACAACACCACTTGTACAAAGGACAGTTTTAGGAACATTATGGACTGTAATGGCTTAGACCATGGGTGTCAAACTCATTGTCACTTGTATAAATGTCATAAAATTGCATTCAACCCTTTGAAGGCAACTGCGAGGCTGATGTGGCCCCCAGTGACAATGAGTTTGTCACCCGTGGTCTAGACTAAAAGGTGATCCCAACTGACAGTGGCCAAGATAATCTCCTACCCAGATACTTTCACAGTGACCACCATTTTCTGACTCATGATTTTTAACCCAGAGGTGTTATCCTTGATGTATTTTTCTTCTAGCCATTCAGGCAATCACTTTTGCAACCCTTCTAAGCTTTTAGCATCTACAGCTTCCTCAGAAACGGATTGTGAAGAAGATCACATTACAAACCAGCTCATGTTTTCCTATTTTAAATCAACTGCTTGCTGGTTTCTTTCAATGCTATCTATTCTATAGGCATAGTATGATGGACATGGATGGTGCTACAGCCATGGAAGAAATTGCTTATGTTGAAAGTAAAGGAGGCAAGAGAGAGGGTCAGTCTTGATCTGTGTTAAACTCAAAAGTTTTTGAGGGCAATAACAAGATAACAGAGATTGCCGCAGCCTCACTGTGACACAAGTGAATAATTGTAGCTGCCATATAAAAGCTATCATAGAAAAATAAATTAGTAAACTCTCATTTAAAATTATACATTTTTTCTCATTTTAAGATCCTTCAGTTGTAAAGAAGATAAAGAAAGATACCAGGAGACAATTACTGGTTTTCGTTTGCAATATTTCAAACCATTGAAAGAAACAGGAACATCTGGAAGATTTCATAGTACAAGTAGATGCAGTTCCTAGTAACGTAATCTCAGTGTAGATACTCAAAAAGGAAGATAAACCACCTCCAAACAATTTACAGCTGAATCAAGATACCAGAAGTACATAAGACATTTAATATATCTTTTCTGTATGTGATAATTTTCACATTTACATCATTTTCTTTGAGCATTCTACTGCACAGGAAGCTGACAACACAACCAGTTATTGCTGAGCTGATTTTTTTCTTCCATTATTTGGGACAATAGAAAGATGGGATAAGCTGCACTGTTTTTCTCAGCTGCTTCTTACACACATAATTATCCAGAATTCTAGTATAGCTATTTTAGTATCATAGATATGGAAAAATATGAAGGCATCTGTTCGGGGAAAAAAAAAAAAAAAGGAACAAAACAAACAAACAACAACACAAAACCAACCAAACAAAAAACACCACCAAAACTTACTAAAAAGTCATCTCTGTAGCTTTCTTAGAAAGCTGCAATTCTCAACACTACAAGAAGGCTGATTAACAAGAGGATCCAGTACTGATTAATTTCAAATTAACAACACGATCTCTGTGCTTATTCTTCACAGGAATTCCCAACAACATGTGGTACATGGAATGTATGCTATTTCCACACAAATCAAACAACAAGTGTCTAGTTTGGGCCACTCAGTAATTAGATGATAGCTACAGGCGACTACAGCTAAATTTAACCTAAGAAAAGATACATAGATAAAACATCTCTTTCTGGTTCTTTCAGCTTTATTTTTAAAGAAAAACAGATTAAATAGAAAGTAGATAAAATTATGCTATGGTTGTTCTTACTCAGAAATTGATAGTAATTGCAGTAGTGATAGAGCTTAACTCAATATCATAAAGCAGGATGAAGGAAATAGTTACTTGCTTCATTTCTTTTTAATATACTAAAATAAAGTTTTTTTCCTTTGTGAGGGGATGCAAGATTAACTCAAATTCTGGAATGTGATACCTCCTTTAAGCTTTGAAAAAAGATTTGCTAAGGATATGAAACAATATTATATGCGTTTACCTTTGCCTGTGTTTCTTGTAAATATGGTATTAAGACTTCACAAACACTATATTAAAAGTGAAAGATGCATGCATAAGTTTCCTATTGAAATAGTATTCCAAAGTTAGGGCAGACACTCAGATGTCCCCCATTACCCAGATGTCACAATCTCACTCTTCTACAAGAAGACATTGAGGTGCTGAAGAGAGTTCAGAGAAGGACAATGAAGCTGGTGGTCTGGAGCACAAGTCCTGTGAGGAGCAGCTGAGGGAACTGGGGCTGTTTGGCCTGGAGAAAAGGAGGCTGAGGGGAAACCTTATCACTGTCTACAACTACCTGAAAGGAGGTTGTAGCGTGGAGGGTGTTGGTCTCTTCTCTCGAGTAACAAGCGATAGGACAAGAGGAGATGGCCTCAAGTTGTGCCACGGGAGGCTGAGATTGGATATTAGGTTAAACTTCTTCACTGAAAGGGTTATGAAGCATTGGAACTGGCTGCTCAGGGAAGTGGTGGAGTCACTGTCCCTGGAGGTGTTTAGAACACATGTAGATGTGGTGCTTATGGGCATGGTTTAGAAGTTGACTTGGCAGTGCTTCGTAACAGTAGGACTTGGTGATCTTAAAGGTCTTTTCCAACCTAAGTAATTCTATGATTCTACTGTGAGTATAAGGCTTCTTAATGCTCTGCCTAATGCTCTGACTGAGTGCTCCTTCTGCAAGCTGCAGCCTCACACAGCAAACAAAATAGAAAAAATTTAAAAACCGCCAAAAGTTCTACTTCTCATTCTTCTCTTATAATTCATGGTGATATGCACAGGAATTCTTAGGGTGAGTGAAATCAGGACCGTTGTTTGATTCCCAGAGGAACAATTATAAAAATTAAGCAGTCACATAGAGACAGTTGCAACAATTTGACTGCCAGAAGGTGTAGCCAGAGTACCTTTGGTTGAGACGGCCAGTAACAAAAAAACATTTATAAACAATTTTATTGGTAAATAGGAACATTGTTAGGGAGTGGCTTAAAGATAAAGGACATGAATCCATGGAGCAGTTGCACGATCAGAGTTTGTTCTAATAAGAGTTTGTTCTAATAAGAGTTGTGTTCTAATGTTTGTTCTATTAAGAGTTGTGTTCTGATAAGTTAATGGTTTGACATGTTATAGGAGCTTAGCATAACCAGGCCTCAATGCCTCAGTAGGCCTCAGCAGAGACTGCTGATCATGAGGGAACAGCAAGGACACTGTGACCTTGACAAGTCTTGTAAACAACTCCAGGGAGGGAGGAGTTGAAAAGGCGCGAAACTCAGGCCGCAGGTAGGAGGGTCAAGGCAAATGTAACCTTTGGACTTAAGCCAATCAGCAGGTGACAAGTGTGCATAATTACTCTAAGCTCTATAAATATGTGTCGTTAATAGCAATAAAGCTGAACAATGCGTTATCACTCACACTGGGTTGGCCTAGCTTGTTCCCCCGCCACTCGCAGAACATGATGGGCACTGTTAATCCTTTACTAGTCTCGTGCAGAAGCATACATTTCTTTACATGTTTATCTTCTTGTGATATTCCAGCAACTATCAGAACAGATCAGATTTTGTTAAACCACAGGCTAAACAGCACCTAAACAGCACTGTGGCTCCAAATTTGTTGCTTCACTTGGTGAGTGGGACAGCATACACCTAAATAGTGCAAGGACATGTCACAACTGTAATTATCCCATTTAACAACAAAAAACAGACAAGCTCTGCTAGAAAAGAAAGTCAAAATGTGCTGAAATAAGTACTATGAACAGAAAGAGAAGTCTTGCTGTGGGTTAGCCAATTAATTTTGCTCAGTAAACTGTGCAAAAACTCTATTCTCCTATTCAATTTAGCATTGTTCGCTTGTCAGATTAGATAAACTCTAATTAGAATTTGCTACTTTTCCTAAAGTTGTTTGTGATCACTCAAGCTAAAAATATTCCAGGAAGTCAAAGTTTTATTCAGGCAAAAAGCAGAAGTGAAAAGTTGCTTTGCTTTATTGCTAGACCTGAAGGCACATTCTTACAAAAGAAAACCTTATCAACAATTTGTTATCCTTGTTCTGCTTAACAACTCTTGGCCTGAAGGGTAAGGTAACTTGTTGATTAGTGTCTTGTCTGAGAATGGTCCAAGAAGTACTTTCAAGACTTGGGTTGCTGTAATCTAAAATATTTAACTTGCATATTCTTTTAAATCTGACATGGTCATAAGTCCAACAATGTATTTAGGATAATTTTTCACACTGCTTAAATACTGTTTTGTTTATGTTTACATTATGTATGATTGACAACTTGTGTAAATTCATGCCCTTGCCAACATCTTATCAAAGTGATTAGCCTCCGAACAGCCCAGCATCCCAAAGATCCCATTAGAACATCTCCTTTCCTGAGAGTAAGAACATTCTTTGTAAAAAAATATTGTCTCATGAATGAAACACCTTCCACTCCATCAAATTTCTAATTTCCCATTTCTATTATAACAATTGACAAACCTTCAAATTAGTCAAGCTTCTAGAATACAGTTATTTTCCAATTAGGCCACTAGAATTACTTTTGAGTAGTCAGGGCACAACATTTCAAATATTACATTTCCCCAGTTCTTTCAATGAAATGCATTCAGTATCCATGCACAAATAAGACTTTCAACTTATATATTCCTTAGAAATCTTATACCATAGTTGTCACCTCTACTGAATTCACGATTCTGCACAGCTTGAAAATTTTCTAGGTCTGCTCATCTTCAATGCTTAGAATAAAGGAACAGTGGGTTCTGATATGACTATGCTCATTCAATCACTTGGCAAGTAGGTATATTGGAAATCTGATATAACATTAGCCCAAGGTAGGCAAAAACTCTCTGATGAGGAAATAAGAAATTGGGCAGAGTTAATCGGAAAGGTGATCAAGAAACAATCATAGAATCATAGAATCACTTAGGTTGGAAAAGACCCTTAAGATCATCAAGTCCAACTGTCAACCTCACATTACCAAGTCCACCACTAAACTATGTCCCTAAGCGCCACGTCTACATGTCTTTTAAGTACATCCAAGGACAGTGACTCAACCATTTCCCTGGGCAGTCTGTTCCAAAACCTGACAAATCAGAAGGCCACATTAGGAGAGTAAGAAAAAACAATAATGGTTGTTTTTAGAATATTTGGAGTCAAGCAGGTACTTGGGCAGCAACTTCCATTTCTTTTTGTGTTTACTTGTGACTAAAGGACAAGGTGAATTGCAAATCCAGGTATCTGTGAAAAACAGTTCAGATAAAGGTAGATTGAGCAGGTTATTGCTCTTCCTCACATATTTCTTGTTTGGCTTTCAACCCTGAATATATACACTGACAAAATATTAGATTCCCATAGCCAGCTCTGTATTTCTTATCCTCTGCTAGTTTCTCAGATGAACATTTAAACCAAAGCTAAAGCATCACTAGCCGTGTTTCACAGAAGGCATGTTTACTATTTGCCAAAAAAAAAAAATCAAGATCACAGTTAACTACATGATATTATTATTTCAGACCAAACCCAACCACACAAACACACCTCCCCAACACATTAACATAAAAATTATAAAAGAAGACCAAAAAGCCCACAAAATAAGCATACAAGGCAGAATACGGCTTGTCTTCTAGGATATTAAGTGTATGGGTTTTTTTCAGTGATAAGGAAAGGCTTTTTCTTCGGATGACAGATTTTATCCCTGTTCTTATCCTGTCAAATGATTGTAAAATAGCTAGTAGGAAATGCTACTAGGGCATAAGCATTACATATCATCTTAATTCATTCACTGTCTTTAAATATACATGTACCAGCAACTAGAATTATGTATGTCAGTTGGCTCCATTCAGAGACCTGTAGTCTGCAGACTGCAGACTGAGGAGTTAAAGTACCTCATGAGAATTATTTGATTATTTTTCTCACATCTGTCCAGGAGATATATTTTTAACTGCATGTGAAAGTATTTCTGTAACCTTTTCGTGTTTCTCATTCCTTTGCAATACTCATAAATACAGATGCAAAAAAATTCTAAATGAAGAATTACCTCCTGATCACCTTCTACAAAATACTTTTTTCACCTTTAAAAACAAATAAGTGCATACAAAATATATGTCCAGCCATCTACTTGTCTTATTTAGAATTTTGCAATTTTAATATGTAACAGAAGACCATTAAGTACTTTTTCAAAGGCTCGTTTTGTTTTAATTTGGCTAGTTCAAATCTAGCTTTACTGTTAAATGGGGACCATTTTGAGTCAAGTATAATTGCAGAAAGAGATCAGAAACAAAATATAAAGTCTACTGACATCCGTTCCTAAATTCTAGGAATTACAGATTCCTAATTAGGGTTAGAGAACTAGCACAGGTTAAATAGATGAACGTGACAGCCAATGCTATATATACAGATGCAGTAAACAAGCATTCTACAATTTTAGTTAATGTGTTCTGAACTCTGATTTAGATCTGAAGTTTTAAAATCATCACAAATTAAAACAACCCTCCCACATAAAAATAGCACAAAAAGAGAGCTCTCTTACCAAGGGAAGAAAGGGCAGGGAGCACTTGCTACTGGTTTTTGAAGTTAAGAATGGGTTCTGGTAAGCAAAGGCTAAATTTCAAAGCTGGAGGCTCCTTTAAGAGGCAGTAACCCTCTTTGACGACATCTGAAATTCCATGACTTAGAAAAATAGACCATAATACACACAGCCAAATTCCCTAAATATGTTGGATTTACCAGAAAATACTTAGGTGTTGACTAGATAGCTTACTAAAAGCTACTCAAGGCCGAGCACTGGCCTACTGAGCACTTTAAGCAGTTCAATGAAGAAACGTTGCTGTACTCTGCAATACCTTCAGCTCCAAGTAACCAGAAAACATTGCCCCATGTCATCCACCTAATGGCAAATTAGTCTTTAGGTCACACAAACACAACCTGCTACTGCAAAGTTCACACAGGAAATGAAAGGCTGTCTATTCTTCATCAGCTAAATATGCCACAGAAAATTATGTAGGAAGAAGGAAATGAAAGTTGCAAATAAAGACACTCTAAAAATAGGGGTATTTTATTAGTGTTTGTTTGTTTGTTTGCTTGTTTGCTTTTGGTGTGGAGTTTTTTTGAGTATTTTTTTGGTTAGTTGGTTTAGGTTTTCTTGTGGTTTGTGTTTCATTTCAGAAAAAAAAAATAAAACAGCATAGCTGCATAGGTGCAAATTTAAGTGTTCTTGGAGAAAAACAAATAGTTTTGTATATCCACTCGAAATCGCTGCCCTTAATCAAATAAAAAACCCGCACCAGTTATATTTTAGTGATGTAATGCCTTTCCTATAGGTAATAAATATACACAACGTGAGTCTCTTTTGGTCTCATTTTGGAAGGCTTGATTATAAAATATGATTGTGCAAAGCAAGGACCAAGACTTTCTTTTCATTAACCAATTTAAGTCACTTCAGTGGTCTAACCTCTACACCAGTAGTTAAGCACGTCATTCAGAAAGTAATAGAATAGCACATGATGCTTCTTCATTGCTCTCAAGTGTCTTGCACACAGTCTCTCAATGGGTGGTCAGTGAGCCCTCAGGATGGTCCTCAGCCCTGCATGAGGAAAAGCAAGGTGCAGATATCAGCATTTAAGTAACCTGCAATTTTATTAACACACTTGGAAATATGGGGCAGCATATCAGACAAAAATTAGCACTACTCTTTCTGTGATTGTTCACCTTTGCTGCTTTACTTCATCCCCCCTCCAGCTTGGTCTCAGGCTGTTCCTGACACCTAGTGATCCTTTCTCCATGATGAGCTGGTGATGTTCTGTGGCAGATTTCTGTCATCATAGATTACCAGCTTGGTCAAGGTACTGGTAGAAAAGCTTTTTGTCCAGTAATTAGTATCCACAGCTGCTGTCTTCCAGAACCCCAGAAATTCTCTTCTTTAACGCATTCCCCACTCCAGATTGTTGGACAATGAAATTCCATGCATTTGACTACATTAGTTATCACTTCTCAGGTGGCAGAACAGTACTCGAATGTCCCTCAGTACAGGAAAGACATGGACCTGTTGGAGAGGGTTCAGAGGAGGGCCACAAAAATGATCGGAGGGATGGAACACCTCTGCCACGAGGACAGGCTGAGAGAGTTGGGGTTGTTCAGCCCAGAGAAGAAAAGGCTCAGAGGGGACCTTATTGCGGCCTTTCAGTACTTAAAAGGGACTCATAAGAAAGATGGGGACAGACTTTTTTAGCAGGGCCTGTTGCAATAGGACAAGTGGTAATGGTTTTAAATTAAAAGAGGGGAGATTCAGGCCAGACATGAAGAAGAAATTTTTTACAACGAGGGTGATGAAACACTGGAACATGTTGCCCAGAAAGGTGGTAGCTGCCCCATCCCCGGAAACATTCATGGCCAGGCTGGACAGAGCTCTTGGCAATCTGATCTAGTTGAAGATGTCCCTGCTTATTGCAGGGGAGATGGACTAGATGACATTTAAAGGTCCCTTCCAACTCAAACTCTTCTATGATTCTGTGAAAATGGACATCCAACTGGAAAGGCAAAACATCCTTTCTGCATCAGACTGCTGTCACAAAGGCAAAACTCGATCCTGGTCTCAGAGCAAAGAAAATGAATACTGCAAAACTCAAGCAAATCCAGTCTCTTTCTAATAGATTACTGGAAGGGTGAAAGATCCTGATCAAGGGCCACAGTCATAGAACAGGAATATAATCTGTCCCAAATAATCTTTGCTCCTTTTACCTACTCTTATCATTCCAGTTTATCACCTGACTACATGTTAACCCTCCTTCTACTTCTCCCCATGCATCCTCGTCACTTAGAACACAGACTTAAGAAGCTATCTTTGTTTTCATTGTCAGACCTGCAATAGAAGTAGACTAACACAACTAAAACCTCCCCATATTTCTGCTGCTCCTCTGCTTGTGACTCTGCCGTCTCACTATGGTTCCCCCATTCTCATCCTCAGAATTCTGCTCAGGTTTTTCTGTTATGTATGAAAAGTCCACAGAAAGACTATGTAAGTAAAGCAAGTTATGACAATTTGTTCCACTAGGGTTTTTTTTTGCGTGAGATGAAGATCTGCTAAGGGAAAAATAAAGCGCAAACCCTATTACATTTTAAGTTCTAGACCTTTAAATAATAGTCAGCATTTTAATTGGATCTGCTTATGTTCTGTATTGTGTCATTTAATGCAGGAATTAAACTTCATTTTTTTCTAAAGATATTGTATTTTCTGGCATTTCAACTTTAGTTTATGAAGAAAGAGTCAAAGAGAATCTTTGACTGAAATTAAATGTGACCCAGTGGTTGTTGAACTGTACTTTCCAGTATTTCTAAAAGCACACTGTGTTTCTAACAGGGGTCCAACATATCTAAAATTCCACTGTTGTTTATGACCAGTGATTTGAATTAATGTATATTGCCAAGTGCTCATTTTCCATAAAACAGGGACTGCTGGAAATAGAATCAAATTACAATAGAACTGGCCTGTCCGATAAAAATTAACTCCTTAACCTGAAATACTTTAACAGTGGGATGGAAATACTAGCTAGATGCTGAGGGAACAAGAAAACAATTACGACTTGCTTTCAGAAATAGCAGGTTATTTTATCAATGTGCACATGCTTTATAAACATAAGCTTTATGTGACCACCATATGTTTTATGGTTGTTAGACGTATGAATTAAAATAATGAATGCTGACGTGACCATTATTTTAGTTTTGTGTTGTGGTTCAAATTTTTATTTAGAAGGACCTATATAAGTTTTTCTTTTAATTCTAATCGTGTCCCTAACTCTGCTTAGGCAGGGAATAAAAATCCAGAACAAAGCTTAGGCAAAATTATCAAGTTGTGCTTCCTTAGGGGTCAGAACCAAATTCATGATGTGTTTGACCTAAAACACAAGCTACATTTTTCCAACAAGTGAAAGACCACCCATAAAATTGTTCCATAACTTGTTATAAAAGTGCCCTTCAGCCTACATGGTTTGTTGGGACACCAGTCCTTGCGGAAGTACCTTACTGTGCACATGTCTGTAAGGTAGATGTCCAGTCATAGGTGCGTTATTAATTCTGGTGGGATACACCTGCACTGTGCACTTTGCAGAGGAAGAGGACATGAGTGCTTTGTAATTCACACATATATAAGAAGTGTGAAACATTCTGTTTTGAAATGAAGTTAGATTAGATTCCTCCTTTTGAATACAAATAGGAATGCAGTGAACTAATTGTTGTTTAAATCACCATTATTCTCTTTGAGGAATCTTATTATGCTAATAAAATGTCCTTTTTTTGGCAACGTCAGCATAACAAAGCCAGATCTTCATAAATTTGCACATTTCTTCCACACTCGCAAATTCATCTTCCATTTCCTCGAGCCTTGTTTCCTCAAACACCACACCAGCACCACATAATCTGCCTGTGATTACCTTGGCTGTCTCTTTTGTAGGTGACTGAATAATCTGTTCCTCTAAGGTTCATCTGTTAAACATATTTTCTTCGGTTTGGGAGGATTGTTTTCCACTGGCTTCCACACTGGGGGACTTCTTGGCTCCAAGTTTCCCATGCCATTTAGCTACTATTTACTCCCCTCTTTTCCTGCTGCCACTTGAAGTCCGCAGAAGTCATTCATTAAACTAACTACCCTCCGCTTCTTCTTATCAATGAGCCCAAACAATCCAAAGTGGTCCACTGAGGTTGCTTTGCATAACAGTATCGATTCATCTTCACTAATTTAGGAAGCTAGGCTGTAGCGTTAACAGGTTTTATTATCCAAATCCATCAGGTAAACACTGATCCTGGGACTAGGCTCCAAGACAATACTGCTTTATTTTGCATAGCATCTTCTGTGAAACAGACACTTTACTAGCAGACCAAAAGGAAAGCAATATTAAAAGCTTGTTTTCACTGCAGATCTGGAAACCCCCCTGAAGAGCAATTTTTCAAAGCATTTTCGTCAGAATGGAATTTTTTAATAAGATCATGTTGATTTCCCTTTCATTTTGAAAAAGAAAATGCCTTTTAAATTGCTAAAAGATTCCACTTTGATGAGGTAAAAATGTTTTAATGCTGTGATTTCAAATTGTTAGATTAACTTTATCATTCCACTGGAAATCATCAGTGATCTTGGAATCTGATTCAGAGAAGAGTGGGGACTTCCTTCCTTCCTTCCTTCCTTCCTTCCTTCCTTCCTTCCTTCCTTCCTTCCTTCCTTCCTTCCTTCCTTCCTTCCTTCCTTCCTTCCTTCCTTCCTTCCTTCCTTCCTTCCTTCCTTCCTTCCTTCCTTCCTTCCTTCCTTCCTTCCTTCCTTCCTTCCTTCCTTCCTTCCTTCCTTCCTTTTTCCCTCCCTCTCTCATTTCTTCCAAAATAGAAATTTGTTTTTGCCATCAGCCCTACAGTTAACTCCTGGCTCCTTTTTAACCCAGCTCCTAGGCACATTTAAAATCTCCTCGCTCCACAGTAATACTACACCCAACCTGTGTTAACCGGTCCTTACAGACTGAAGTTCCTCAAAGAGGTGACACCAAACCAGAGGAGTGCTGACATTTCCACATTGCTTTCTTACTATGTCTCCTTGTTTCTGAGGACACTAAGGTGTCCCCCAGCTCTCGGGTACAGGGCTGCACCCTCACTTGCCTGCAGATGCAGTAGGAACCATGGCAGGTACCCTGGAAGTTCCACCAGACAATCTGGGTGATTGCATTACTAGCATAGTCAAAGCATCTAAAATATTCCTTTCCGCTCAGGCTGCTCACTACTAGGATAAATGTATCCATCCATACACCTTCTGCAGCTGAATATTTTCTCATGTATGTACCCAAAGAAGAAAGTGATTAAAGTAACAAAAGGGACAGAATTAACACTAGGCAATAGAGGAAGGAAGCTGATAGATCTGTGAAAGCTGGGAAGGAATTAATTAAACTTAATTAAACATTACTTACAAAAGTAGCATAAAATATCTGCTTATTGCCGTATTCACAACTGAAACCACTAAAAAAGAATGCTCCCAAACCATAAAATCTGCAGATCCACTTGGTTGTTTTTTAAGATATGTTCATTCAAAAAGAGGAGTTCCAAGGCTGAAGTCTGCAAATTTATTTAAACACTACACTGCCATTAATTCATAAGAAACAAGGAATCTTTCTTCAGACCTCTATGGATAGAACTGACATTTAATGTTTTGTCAAACAGCAAAATATAAACCTAAACCAAATTCTATTAGCTACTATAGAAAATTGAATTAATTTTGAATGTCTCTTTTTTGTAATTGTTTGATCACTTTCCATAAACAAAAATTATTCTTCATCTTTTGAATATGCACATAAAGGAAGCTTCCTGCTGTTTTACAATTGCAAAGCCAAAATGCAGAAAGAATTTATGGGAATTTGCAAATCAGAATAACTTTGAATTTCAGTAGCAATTAGTAGTAAACTTTGTACTAAAAAAGTTCATTAAGTAAGGGCAGAGGAGTCAGATATTTGGAATGGAAATGAAAAGCTGCTTGAAAATGACAGGAAGATGTTGCTTTAATGAGACTCAAACATGTGTGCCTGAAAGGTTGTTTTAATTCTGTTAAGACTTGCATGACTTACTCTGCTAAACAAAATATTTTTCACAGGTTCATCCTGAACAGTCAAATCTCAAGGCCTCTAGATTCCTGAATTCTATAAATTAGTTCACTAGCCTAAAATTTGCAGCCTGTCAGGAAAGTGGAGGTGGGGAAGAACTAGGAAAATAATAACATCTTTTAAAGGAGAAAAAAAATGGGGAGTAGATAGGAGTGAGAATCCTTATATTCACATGCTAGAGGAAATCTTAAACGTGAATTGGAATGATGAAACACAGAGCTTTCAGTGTAACTTAACTGAGAAGGAATTTTAAACAATAAATACTACAAAATTATCATTAAGAAATATTTCCACAGAACACTGAGAACTTCAAAAGATTTTTTTTCTTACTTACATTTGCACGAGGACAGAAAATTTTGAAAAACGTGGAATACACCTATAACTGGGACCAGTCTTACAATGAGTGTTGGGATCACCCTGAAGCACAACAAAGACATTCTCAGCCCACAGCCCCATAAGCCATGCCAGATTCAGAAATTCTGACTTAAGACCTCTTTTTCCGACGTGATCATTTGGTGACCTAGACTAAAAAACTGGAGATGGTGGAAAAAAACCAATCCAAGCAACTAGTTTTATGCAGGTATGCAAGGTTGTTTTGCAGCCATTCCTCAGTCCAGCTGAACATCTGTGTCCCAGGGCAGGGGCTGCCTATGCTAATGTAGTGGCACTGCTGCTGAATGCCGAACTGTTGACTCAGAGCGAAGAGTACAAACTTTTCTGTAAGCTGTGTACACTTACCACTCTCTTTTGGATGCAGACATGTCACATGCAGAGGTTAAAGAAGGGTCATCTCCTTCTGCTTGTCTTCCCAATGCTATCACCTCTTCCAATCTGCCACTTGAACTGCTTGCGTGAGCTCTCACTAGTCCATTTAAAGCAAAATGCACTATATTATTAGCTTAGAGTCTTAACAGTAGGACTCATTTCAACTGAAAAGAGTTAGGAATTTCTTATGAATTCAGATTTGATTGCAGATCCAAAGGGGTAGAAGCCTCCAGAGAAATGGCAGAGTTACGGGCTGCAAATCTCTTTACTCAGCATCACTGCAGGACAAATAATATTTCTCTGTTTACATTTACATGTACTCATCTCTAATTATATTGTTAAGGATGGTACAGTTAAACAAGACAGACAAAACTGATACTGAAAAAGTCTGCCTTTACTTTCTTTTCCATCTCTCCCTCTGTTCTTGGATGTACACTCTTGTCCTCACCTTCAACCCGTTCCTGTGATCTGATCCCTAAAGAGCTGATGTAAAAAGCTGGCAAAAGGCTTTTTCTTCTTTCTTTTTGTTTGAGCTGTTTTCCTTCTAGTTCACTGAGAAGAATCAGCTCCCTGAGTTACATCAATGATAATATATTAAACAGCACCAGGAAACACTGCAAGGCACTGGAACTGGATTGTTTACGCTGTCTACAGTAAATTCTTGTAATGAGCCCAGTATGGTTTTGGTCCAGGTTAACTACATCTCTTCCAGCTCTTCCTAGGAACAGCTGCAAAATCATCATGGACCAGAAACCATTCCCCATAGGCAGCTTGTATATGGTCACAAAGTGCTGGAAGGTTCAAGACTGTGATGGACCGGGAAGGTACTGTTCCCTGCCAGAGGGTCTCAATGTCAGAGTACAGTCCCGGGCAAATATCATTTACCAGGAAACATGTAGCTCAAGGGACAGAGGTGCCTCAGACTTGGTGTGAGAGGATGGAAGGAGTGAGTAGATGAGAAAGAAAAAAAAGTAAAAAAGCCTTTGAGGAGGAAACAAGACTTTTCCTCTCAGCAGCATTAAGCTGTTACACAGGCTCAGCCTGTCTCATACAACTGCATCCCTGTAGATTTACAGTTTTGCTTCTCAGCTTAATATTAGTACCAGTTGCTACTCACTGCAACAAATACACCAATTACAGCATGAAGGTGAAAAAGCTGTTTTTCTCTCCTTCCTTCCAAGGCTGTGGCATTGTGTTGACACAAAGTGACTGTGGTTTGACATCAGCAACACACCAGCCATGTAAAGCATATTTAAATGCTGCATAAATGGCAATAAAAAGTGTTGAAAGTTTAAAGCATCTTTGATCCACCAGTCTCCCCTGAAACAGGGAATAGGCGTGGATGTAGTATTCATCAGGAGGACCAGGCCATATGGTAGCTATTTAAGCCTTTTCAATTGTGTTTTCACAAATAGTCAGATGCATAATACAGTTCTGGAAAAACAAAACAAAACAAAGCAAAACAAAACAAACAAACAAAAACCACAAACAAGCAAGCAAAAAAACAAACAACACAAAAACCAACCAAACAAAAAAACTGAAAAAGCAAAGGAATTTGCCATAGTAGACACTCAGCCTACTTGATATATTAATGGAGTTCAATGGCTGAAGTTTATAACTGGAGGAATACAAAGGTGAATCCTGTAAGAATCCCAAGGCCTTTCTGGCATCCATTCCAGTGCTTTTAGAATCAGAGGCAAAAAAACAAGGGAAACTACTGTCTGCTAATTGGATCAGGGACAGAAAGAACAACACTGATTTCTGGAAAAGGTTTTTTTTTTCCTAGTTGTTGCTTTTAACTTCAATTACCTCACTAATATAAATAGTACATGGACTCTCTCCTCAAAATGGTTTCAGCCCAACTGGTGGTGAAAGTGCCTAAAGTGAAGGAGTCATGAACAAGAGTGCTGTCAGATTGTTATGTTAATCTTTGACTGGTAGATGATACAAGAAAAGATCATGTCCTGTCTTTCTGTTATGACATATTTATCTTCATCATCCTTCTCTGGGTGAATCTTGATCCCACGGGTTATAGCCATACTGCCAAATGAAAAATAACTTTCAGAGACCAATCTCTTGCTCTGATGCCAAGCGGCATCAATTGACGCACATCCCCACGCTTAGGAACAGACCCTGGTAGAACAGATCTGTCTTGGAAAGTTGGCAAGACCTGTCTTGTTTTGTGCTGAGCAGGGTGCAGCCGAGCAGATGTACAGCAGCTTAAAGTGCTTGAACTCACTTCCTGGCCTTCTTTTACTTAGTAGTGCAGATGCAGTCAGAGCAAACATGACAGAACATCTGGAAAGAAAAGATGGGGTCAAGGAAACTTACCAAGATGAGAATTTTCCATGGCACTTTTTCAGCTAATTGCTCAAGGAAACATTCTCCAAAGTCGCATTCTCTTGTCCAGGCTCTCGGTACTGTAATTCTGTTTGACAGTTAGGATTAGCTCAGGACATCCTGATGGGGAAATTACCTCACAAGGACCTTGGCTTGAGCATCTGATTCTAGAATGGAAGTTTAGAAAAAATCCAGCTAAATAAGTAACAACCATTTGAACTAAGAGGTTCGCACCATTTACTCAATAAAACAACAAAACTAGATCTTTCTAAAGGGCAATTACTTGAATTACCTCCTTCTGAGTGCTCCGCACTCCATTCACTCTGCTGTTAATTCTGTAGATAAAATCTTGACTAAAGCTGCCCTTTACTTGATCATTTTATACAATACGTTTTTAATTGTTTTTTAATTGTTCATATTTCCCTCCTCCTCATTTCTCACTCAAGGTCTGTGGTGATTCAGGGAAAGACAGTTAGCAAATTAAACAAAAATAGTCAGTCATGCATTAACAGGTTATAATCTTATGAAGTTAGTTTTGGTCCCATCATGAACTGTGACATCAAAGCCTGTATGGTTTATGTCATCCTCAAGAGTCATGAGGAGGCAGTAGAAGCCAAGAGTTGATCTGCACCAGTGACACAAAGGTGCTCTAAACCTGTCATAACCAGCTGCTCTCAATAAAGGTCCATCTGCTTTGCATCACTGATGTGGTGAGAGGCAGCTAGAGGATCTCCATGGATCTGTCCCTAATTATTCATAAGGGCCCTATTTCCTCTTTACACTATCATACTGTATGAAGTTCAGTTGAAACAATTCCCATCTATCCTGGGCACCTTTGAAGTGATGTCCGTATTATCAATTCTCCTCAACAATCATTACAGTCTTTCTTTTTACCGTATTTTCACCACTCTTCTTCTTTTTTTCCCTTCTCCCACCCCCATCTTTCTCTTTCCTGTGGTATATCTCAATTCTTTCCTCTTTTCCCCATCCCATTGCATATCAGTCCTCATATGATAGCAATAAAACATCAATTTTCTTTTATGCAGTGCAGAAACCTGTGTTTTCTACCACCTCTACTGCTTCTATCTATTTCTTTTCCAGTGACATGAAGTATAGTCATCTAAATCTACATTATACCCAGCTACACTTAAATCTATGAAACTTGTGCCTCAAGCTTCAGTAGGAATTGGATTAGATCTGAAGAGCTAAGTGCTGTTCTACAGATTTCCATAAACTTCAGTAAACAGAATATACTATACTGTTGTCTGAGAGGGGACTCATCCAAAGAGAATGTGATGGGGATGAACAACTTTGGTAAGAAAATTTAACAGAGAATTAATAAACGGCAATGAAAAGGAGAGAAGAAAATAAAAACAAACTTAGGTCTTTCTAACCTGACACAAGGAATTCCAAACCTAAACTTGACTAGCTCACATACACTAACGTGAAACAGAAAATACCCCTTGTGAGCTCTGAGTGGTTATCTCAGGTAGCCATAGGACTAACTGGCTTTTTGGTGTTCTTTCTGCGTGGCTCAGGTGTGCCTCCGGTTTGTTCTTCTACAACCTCCCTTCCAGTGAGGCAGCACAGGAGAAGAGAGAAAATATGAAAAGCAGAATTAAAGACAACGTAGTCCTCCATAGCCATTTTGTGTTTTTTTACTTGATTTTGTCTTGTATGAGACAAGAATCCTGCACACCAGTTCCAGAAGCAGGAGAGTAGCATCAGTAGCAAAGTGAGATAGGCCTGTCTTACGTTGACTATGCAGCTTCCATGTATCTCTGTGTCTGCAGGTTTTGTGTCCTATCACACTTAGGTATGTTGTTAAAATTAATTCCATGGATGAATTGGACACTCATGTTCATGACACTTTATTAAATAATAAATCTTTTGTTTGAACAGGACTTCTGACTAGGTGATTTACAACTCCCCAGATATTTGTTTTCCTTACTTACACTTAAAGCCACCAGATCCTTTTATATAATCACAATCAAGTACTATTGATATGACTTGTCTATAAATAATGTTCAAAGTATTATGAGGAATTCAGTTTTTGCTAGGAAAAAAAAAAAAGTCAATACTATGACTGAACTAATCTCAGTATATGAAGGACTCCCTTTTTTTACAGTAGGATTCTTTTCTCCCTTCTTAGCCCTGACAACATACAAACTTGAGCTTCACTCAAAACAGAAAGAGAAAAAATGATCGAAGTATCAGCCTTTAAAATCCTATGTTTCTTTGTAGCATATTGCCAGATATTTCGCTTTATTTGAGATTACAAGTCTTTCCTCAGAGTTATTAGAGGATCAAATTTTTGTCTCCAAACTTCCTGCCAAGGGACAGGCAATAAACTGAAAATAGTCTCCACAGATCTTTAAGACACATTCAAAACTGAAATAAAATTAGACTTCCTTAGGGCTTTATATTCTTGCAAGTTAAAGATTTGATTTATGCTTAGCACCCTTCAGTAACATTTTTATTACAAATCGTTGTCATAATAATGTCCAAATGACAGAAGTTTTGAAAGCAGTCTTCCTGAAAACTGGGATGACTGTGCCCAGAGAAAAGAGGATGCACAGGTGAATCTCTGTTCTGAAGTAACTATGGATCATCTGACAAATCCTTTTACTGAAGCCCTAATTTGCTGGCTATGTGGACCATCTTCATGTTTATATAGATTCCCACTACTCATCCACAGCCGTCCTGACCCACTCACTTGAATATTAGCATTACTGGTCTGGGTTTCTCTATACTCCAGTTCACATAGAGTGAATCATGTTCCTGCTTATTCTCCATTCAGAGGCAAGATTCAAGCATTGAAAGTGAGGACGGTATTTACCTTGGGTTGAGGAACCCATCAGTATTACAGTTATCTCAAAGAAGTCAATATTTGGGTACCATGACTAGGGTCACGGCTTCACCAGCGCAATCTCTGTGCTGCCACAGGACAAAGGAGGTGTAACCGAACCACAAACATACTGCTATGATGTGATTACAATGAAAGGATGCCAGTTTTGCTGCTTTTTTATGGAGAAAGTTCTACCTTTACTAGCTATATTGCCAATAAACAATTAGAAATTATAGACTTCTTCATGAATTTATCTATGAACAGATGATCTCATCCATAAGAATGAGGAACTAACCTTACCACAAAAACTGCAGCTGTACTCACAAAATTCACTGATGACACAGAAGTGAGAGACATCACCAATGTGTTGGTTGTTATTTGGATTGTATTATTTTGTTGTTTTGATTTAGTTTGATTTGTTTTTTGTTTTGTTTTGGTATAAGATGAAGTTTAATCACTTCAATAAAGGGATTACACAGTGCAAGAGCACAAAGCAAGAGTATAATGAAATTTTCCAGTATTGCTGTTCCACTGAACTGTTGAACTCTAAGCCAGAGCCAATCTCTGAGCTCATGTATCATCTTAATACATAATCAGAGTATCTCCTTGGATTCCCAAACAAGGTATATAAACTACAAGGTAGGTGATTAATGTGAACTTAAGAGTCTGATCCTGAAACCAGGACTCATTCATTTACATCAACAGGAGTTACACAGATTTAATTACAGAATTAGCAAAGAATTAGCAAAAGAGTTCTTACATATTGGTGAAAATAATATATTCCGTGCAGTTGATTCCTAGATTCCTTTTCTGACTGATTTGGGGCAGGTTCCTCTCATTTTTTATTAGGATATGAATGAAGATCTTTCCTTCTGTATCTCTTGCTGTGGGCTTTCACGTACGTCATATCTTTATTCTTCAGCAGAGAATGCTAAAAGTTGTGGGTGATGCAAATGGTTTACTGATACTTCAGAGGTCAAGTCATTTACAAGGATCTGGATAGCACCTGAAGCTGAATAAGCACACAAAATTGCAGAAGCTAGTAATCCTGATAATTTACATTATTTTTTGTGTTTATACAGAATTTTCAAACCCCATGTATCCCCAAGGTTAAGTATTATAAATGTATTATTAGGTTTTTTTCACCTTGGAGACTTCTGAGTATATCAGCTTGTTGCCAAACTGGAAGGAGAACCGTTGTCTTCTGGCACATTTATTTCTGACAGTTGTTATTCCTCCATTCATGTTTATATTTCAAATGACTGATCAGATATTAAGTGCAGGAAATAACTTTCCATGCCTGACTGTATCCCCTCTCCACAACACAAACAGCAGCAGATTCTGACCAGACTTGGCTACTTTCACAGGTTTTGTGCCACTTCTAATTACCCCACTTAGACAACTGCAACTCAAGCAAAAATAATGTAAGTGAAAAGAAAGTCAGGAAAACAGCCTGATAGCTATCAAACCAAGTAGTGTCCAGTTCCTTTCTTGTTTCAGACTTCCAGAAGTATTTTTTCTTCAATCTGTAAACAAGCAGCTGGTGCCCTGGTCTCCGCTGCTTAGCACAAGTCATTCATTGACCTTATTTGCTTCTTATGTTGACAGCGTTACCACACAGACCAAAGCACTGGTCCTACTACAGGAACCCAGGCTCTGTTCCCTCTGAAGCAATTCAAAGGATTCCTCCAAAAGTCAAATGCTACCAGAAGCAGAGTATGTGAACAAGCTTATTAAATATTGCAAATCTGGCATTATATTTGCCTTTTCATGACTTCATTTTTCTGATACACCATGTTGATTTATTTGAGTGGGTTTCACTACACTGTACAACACACTTCAATCAAAGCTAGGGGTCATATCCGTTTTACCTGATAGACCACACAATTCACATGGCCCTTAGAACGACTGTGCCAGGGGAAATTAATTTTGAGGGCTTCAATTGGTACTGCAAGAATCATAGAATCATAGAATGTCCCGAGTTGGAAGGGACCCACAAGGATCATTGAATCCAATTCCTATCCCTACAGAGGACAACCCCAAAATTCACACCCTGTGTACAAGGGTGTTGTCTAATTGCTTCTTGAATACTGTCAGGTTTGGAGCTGTGACCACCTCCCTGGGGAGCCTGTTCCAGTGCTCCACCACCCTCTGGGTGAAGAACCTCTTCCTAATATCCAAATTAAACCTCCCCTGGCACATATTTGCATTTACTAGACTATACCTAACATATAAGGAAAAATAAACTTGATGAACCTAGAGAAACTGGTAGGCTGTGTAATACCTACTCATAAGACATAGTTAAAAAATCTGAAGGATAGCTGAGCCTTTGTTTGCAAGGGCAACTGAATATGTTTATAAAAGTCTCCTCAGTCTTTTCTTTCTCTTTCCCTTATGCCTTCGTTTTTCTCACACACAATAACACAGATGTATAGTGCTGTTATTTAATATGACTCAAGATTATATTTAACTGTGGTCTCAAACAGATAAGGAAAATGTTGCTTTTTCACCTTTCAAAGAAAATTACTTCAAATTCAGATCTTTATAAGCCTGAAGTCTATTTTCTCCTGTAAAGACAGAAGCTATCTCACCATGCTTTCAGTTGCACTTCCTCTGCTAGATGGCATTGCAACATTTAAAGACAGGCTGGTGATAGTTCATAGGTTCAGAGGTCTTTCCTGTAATCTAGTAATGTGTACAATTTCCTCCCTATCACTAGAAGCTCAGTAGAAAGGATCTCAAGTTTTCTAACACCATATACTGAGGATAGGACAGGATACAAAATCCATATGGGAAACACTGAGAACCTTGTAGAGGTAACATCATCCACATTCAGCATTGAAAATGTGTTATTATTAATAATATATATATATATATCACTTCATTCAGCAGGTTTTTGGTAGGTCAGCAGCTGGTAGACTTTAAACAGTTCTTCTACAATTGTGGAAGTTTTCCCTTCTTCTTTTCTTTTTCCTTGGTCTTGGTCTGTTAAAGCTAGACTGGAATTAGTGCCAATATTTGGCACTGTCCACATTTTCTGAATAGATGTAGAACTACTTCTTTTGCATCTATAATTCTTATCCAGACCTTTGTCTCAATTATTTTTATATTATTTAGGTACTTGTATAATAGTGGTGACATTATTTTGGTCAACATATTCTGTTTCTTACTATATGAAGCATACTGTTTTTAATCGTGACACTCCAGCTGTCTCTGTGGGGAGACATAACATACACACACTTAGAGAATTCTCAATAATGATTTTGCTTTAGTACTGCTGCTACAGGGTCAGATTAATTTAAGAAGAAAAGCAGTAGTAGCCATGCTTCTTCTGGTAGCAAGAGGCAGCAGTGAAGCATGTGGGAGATGAACTGTCAGGAGCCTATGGCAGACACTTCACACAGAATCACAGAATCACAGAATCACAGAATGTTAGGGATTGGAAGGGACCTTGAAAGACCATCTAGTCCAATCCCCCTGCCAGAGCAGGAACACCTAGATGAGGTTACACAGGAATGTGTCCAGGTGGGTTTTGAATGTCTCCGGAGTAGGAGACTCCACAACTCCCCTGGGCACCCTGTTCCAGTGTCCTGTCACCCTTATTGTGAACTGTGAGCACTTCTGTCACTGCTGTTAATGCATTAACATGGAGACTCCATGCTGGAGTTTAGGATGCACTGTAGAAATACAAAGCAATAGACCTGGCATCCTCTGAAGAATCCATAGTCCAAATGCCTGATTTTTCAATAATCAGATAATTTAGTTTCTGATAAACTGTGTAATAAATTCTTCCTACCCACTCTGAGTCAGTAGCAACCAAAGCAAGCTTGAACCCCTCAGGGGACAAATAAATTTAGAGTGTGTAGGAAATATGTCAATATTGTGAAAACAAGGTACTCACAGCATAGAGAATTTATTTTCCAAACAATTTGTTTTCATTAATTTATTTTCAAAATGAGTTCCAAGCTTGCAATCTGCCTGCAGTACTTTGAAGGTAGGTCAGGTCACCTCTCAGAACATTCTATGCTCAGCACGATTCTGCCATTCACAACTGTTTATTCCAAAGGATGCCAGCCATTTTACCTACAACGTGATCCACACAGATTCAGTGTATCTTTGATCAATTGCTCTTAAAATGAATCACTTGAAAGTAATGAATGCACTACATTGCAGCCATAGGAAGAAAGATCCACATTGGATTAAGGAATCTCAATCATTTCTTGAACTAACCTTATCTTGGTAAACTTCACACTGAATCTTTGTTCAATCCAACCTTCATAAATATTTGGATAGCTAGGATGCTACTATTAAATTCAGACAAGTTGTTTAGTCACAAGTAGTAATAACATTTTAATATTTATGCTATCAAGCATTTCTAATGGTGCTGAGCTGTTCAAAATAGACATGTAACAGAAGTTGCTTCAAGTTGCTTTATAAAGCTAATCTGCTTTTAGGTATCACAGACACTCTACATTACACTTGCAGTTCAAATTGTTTATATTTGATTGTATTCCATTATCTCTAAATGAGGTGAGTTGCTCTAGGGTCATGATCTGTTTCATGTTGTTACTTGGCGTGTTCTACTGTGTATACAAGACAAAGTGTGTTTGATATTCCATCTTTTTGTTTAAATTTACTGAGGTTGAAAGATAACTGCAAGTGATATTTCTTCCACTCCAAGGGCTATCATATCAAATACTTAAATAAATGATTAAGATTCTTTAATGTTTTCTTTATGTAGTATTCACATGTCAAGAAATACAGATTTTGGATGCCACATATGGGATTCCTGCTGATACACTGGTGAACATTTATAGTACTGGCAGACACAGGCTCTAAGCATAGATATTCAAAAAAGTTTTTTCTACAGCAAAGAATCATAATGTCTGCTTTCTCATCATTTTATCCTTACTGTAGAAGAAAATACCATTACATAAGGGAATATCTCTGGTGGAAACCAACCTTTGCACACCTTGTCACTCTGGATGTGCACCGCATCCTCTTCCACTGTGCTAGCCCAGATGATTAAATAAGCATTTGGCATCTGGATAAGGTAGATTGTCTGGTTGAAAACTAATCCAGAGCCAGATCAGGGAGCTATCAAACTGTTCATGAAGTCACAGAGCTGCTGACATAGAAGATGACAATATGTGGCCAGTGTTAAGGAAAGGCAGTGCTATTCATCATAGCTGCAGTGTGTTAACCTAAACTAGTTACAGAATTACACCCTATAGTCAGCTGTTTACAGGCATCAGAGACATTAAGCATTTAGCATTAAAATACCACAGCTGCAATACAAGAGAGGATTTAAGGCCTCATTAGGCATGTAATTATTATAGTGCAGCTAGTGGCTGCTCTAACACTGCTTTTTTTTTTTTTTTCTGATTAAATACTAACAATTACAATCTGCGAGATTGCAGCAGTACCTACAAGTGACCAAGCTAGACAGAACTTCGAGGTCATACCACAGTGCCCCAAGTGTGTGTTCAAAACCACTCTAAAGGTATCCCTGAGAAATGGGACAACAGCATTCCCCAGCTTCTAATCACATGGGAGCTGTGCCCCACAAGGACCGCAGCCCCTCTGTTCCAGATATCTTGCTGCTCTGCACAGCTGTAATGCTTGTCTAGGTTGCCTGTGATTTTCCAGAGAAGCCAGCAAGCTAAGCTATTGTGTTGTCCAGTGGTGAACACTGAAATAAAAGGCAAAACTTATATTCTACAACTTTCACTAAGTTAAACAATGACTTGCATTTGGTATTTTCTGTTCTGAAACTCTTCTAAGGCCTCTCCTTAGGTACAGCCTTCTCTTACAAATCTGTTCAGCAGTCTAGAAAACATTTATATTACCTTATCCAATTCTCCCAAAAACTTAATGTTCACTAGATACAAAAATAAATAAAAATGATATTTTATTTTGTGCTTCCTTCCAGCTCTGATTTCTCACAGGGAAGGTCTGACCATGTTGTTGTCAGAGAGCCAGAACTGATATTTTCTCAGCCTCACCTGGTGAGTATGTTCAATTTTGTAAAATCTGCCTCACTGAAGTAGGCACACTTAATCAGTTCATCACATTGTCAGTTGAGTTTCCCCATCACTATGTTTCATAGTATTTCTTAGTGTTTCTTTGGCCCAATGCATGCTTAATATTGCTATGTAAAGAAAAACAGTTTCAGAAGTAGGGTTAAAGAGACCCTGTTTCTCCCCCACCCATCAGCACTCAAAAGCCTGGTGTTTTTATCCACAAATTTTAGAGATTCAGTCTCTAGATTGACTCCTCTAGAACCTATAAAGAATAGCACCTCTTACAACTCAAGTAAATACTCGAATGAGCCAGTTATTGAGTAAAGGAGAGAATGAAGATCTAATACTTTTGTACAAACAGGTTTCCGTACTAAGCACGGTGTAAAATATGAGCAGCTAGCAGATGAGACCTACCCATCAAAGATGGCTGTAGAACACATACTCTGGGTATGCCTGGGAACAGAAGGATGAGCTGAATGCCCAGCACTCCCCGGACAAAGACACTCCAGCAAGCTCAGACTGGCATATCTACAACAGGCATCTAGAGAGTGAGGTAACTGCTGAGGTGTGGAAATTGAGAATCTTGAACACTTTTGCACTATATTGCAATTAGCCTACTAGGTACTAGGGGTATTTGCCTTTCATTTGGAGCAGTTTTCATTTTAGAGGTGCCACTCACCACATTGATTCTCTTCGATTCAGCATTTCACTGGAGGTTTTATTTGTGCTTCCATCTCACATCTGTTCAGAAACATCTTTTAGAAGAACTCTAGAGAAACGGATATCTGTTGAATTTTTAACCTTAGTTCCTTTTTGGCAAATTTCTTCTTAACTTCCTTGGGAAACACAATATCCTCACAGATGAACTGCCTGTTCACAAAATGCACTTTAATAAATTATGTGGCTTGATGACCTAATGGCTTATTTGGGGGACAAAGTAGACTTAACAAGACCCATAAACAACAGACTTACTTAAAAAAAAACAATTGAGTCAGGATGTATAGAAGATCTATTGCATGGAGCTGGACATTCTTAACACTTAAGAACTGAGCCGTTACCTTCCAACATAACAGCTATGTGATTTTTCCTACTGCCAGAAATATAAGTTGTCACCAATGGAGGGAGAGGTGCATCTCAAATACCAGTTCTGCTGTCACTTATATCCATTATACATAGTATTATTTCTCTGGCTTCTATATTAATGTCAGGATAAATGAGGATGGAATTGATTCCAAAACCCAACTTTTACTGAATCTGCAAAATATACCATGAGAATTCTATGTAGTTATAAGGAAATTAATAATTCCCAGAACATAAAATCTTACAGACTTTTTTTTTTTTTTTCCCAGAAGAAAATAAGTGGGGGTCATGAAGACATTGGTCTTTTGATCAGTGTACCTCTTCATAGTTGAGTGGTCATGACTTTTTGGCAGACTTGCTACCCCTTAAATGAAGCTGAAATATGCATTTGTGTATCTTTCTTTACATGTAATTTCACACACAAAATATCCATCCCAAAGAATAACCCTAGTATCAGGGGTGTCAAACTCATTTTCACCAACAGCCACGTCAGCCTCGTGGTTGCCTTCAAAGGGCCGAACACAATTTTAGGACTGTACAGTCCAGCGAGGCTGATGTGGCCCCTGGTGAAAATGTGAAAATGAGTTTGATATCCCTGCCTTATATGAAACCATAATAATCTCTATTTTATGATTTAACTGAAATACAAGAGATTAAACATGGGAATATCATGCTTCAAGTCTAAGAACATAAACAAAAGGAACATGTGTAAATCAGAAGTGGTCAGTCCAAGTTGCTCAAGTCAGTGAGCAGAAACAGGTAATTCCAGACGGCAATTCAATCAATCTGGTTTTAGGTACATTAGGAGAAATAAAGACAATGCTAAAAGCTAAGGACATAGTTAAAATTAGTTCAGAACCAGACTTCTTTGCTCCCCATCTGGAAAATTAGGTTGCCAATCCTGCTATTCAATGTTGTATTCAGGATACCGGTGGAGATCAATGGAGATGGTCTAAAAGTATGCCTAGCCAGAACAAATTCAAGTTATGGGGAAGGGAACCTTTCCTTCCCTTAGCCACTTTGCTTTTCTACTTATACTTTTAGATAGAATGACAGGACTAAACATTTTTATTACTTTTTTTTCATATTTCACCCTTTTAATTAAAGTTAAAATTACCTACTAGTACCCACAGCATTTTTGCCTTTTTGAAACTGAAGCTCCTGGTTAAAATTGCCCCTGCTTTGGAGATGAGCAAACAATCATTTCAAAGAAAGGTGCCAACAACCAAATAACAGCTAGTGCAAATGAATATAATGAATCTTCTGACACAGTGACACATGTTCCAGTGTTTCACATTTTTAGGAGACAAAATGCAACTAAACACTGTAGAAATGGTATAAAGAATTGTTGAAAGAGTTTTCACTGAAGTAATTTGCCCTCGAAAAGGACACAAATATTTATAAATAAATAAAATTTGGAATATCATTTAAATTCACTCATCTAGTTTTGGCAGATGAATTGTGAGAACAGCATTTCAGACAGATGTTCAGCAGAGGTTTCCAGCTGCTGGCAGAAATGATGTCAGAGTATTGCATAATTCCCTATGTTTGTAAATGGTTGGAGTAAACAGTCACATCTTTAGGTCAGTTATTAGTAACCAAATTCCTTCCAAAGCATTTGTGTTATGAACTGAACAGCACTGTATATCTTATAGCTCATCTCAGTGAGTGTATAAGCATGTGGGTTTTGGACATCTGTTTTATTTAGAACTGCTTGTCTTAACAGTGTGTATACTGGGAGACTGTACAGGTAGCAAATTAACCCATTATTTTTATGTATCTGTGATAGAACAAAATTATATTTTTAAGGCCCCATCCTGACATTCTCACATCATTCAAAGGCTAAGCTGCAGCATCAGACTTATAGATCTGGTTTTGCTCAAAGTTTCAGGTTCAGAAGCTGCTTCATAATGTAATTTCCTAAGAGCAGAATGGGTTAACTGTGGCATGTTCTCCCATAGTTGCTGTGCTCCTTTAAATTTAAAGATGGAAAGCCAAACTACAGTTTGTGGATAGCATCCCTTACACCTTATATGTCTTTCATAAACTTTCAAATTCCTCTTCATTTCTCCAAAATCCTAGAGAATGCCATTAAATGCGAACACATGTAAGAGTTGGACAGTTCATCTGCCTTTGGATCTGTTACAAAACATTTGCCATATTTTATCAATTATAAAGGAAATATAAAGGAAACGTGTTGACTGGAATGAGGAGACAATAGTACATACATTTGCTGAGATAATCCCTGGTTTTGATGTAGTAAAAGTGTTGTAGTAAAACTTCCTCTAGCCAGGTGTCTCAGTCACATTGCTGTGAATCTAAGAGTAAGGAATCAGAAGACAATACCCATGGCCCAGCCAGAATTTTCATGCTGTGAAAGGAACTCATCTATTTCAGATTATTTGAAAGTCAATGGGAAGTTGCTGACTCTACAGGCAGAGCACTTACATCTCTTAAGAAGTGCAAAGGCAACTTTGTTTACTGACCCTTCTTAATCTTTCCACATGGAAACTTATAGAACAAAAGGGCATTATAAAAGCAAAGATCAGGAGGCTGCATTCACTCATGTACCTTTTCCATTTGTAGCTCAGTCACCAGCCTTCATGTAGATGTTAAACTACATATAAAAAAGGACTATTTCATCAGGGGTTTTAAACATATCTTCACTGAACTGTAAATCAGAACAAGTTACTGTGGGAGTAACAGAATGAAATATCATTTTTTTTTCCAGGCTGGTACAAATAGGAAAAATGAAATAAATGGGAAAAGGGACAAGGTGGGAAAAGTCTATCTGAACAGATATTCAGAAGTAATAATTTTATCATAAAGAAGTTAATCCATATATGTGCATTTGTATACATACTGTAGTAATCGCTAAGTTTGATTGATTTTTTCAGTGTAGAAGGAAATAATTTCTGAGAACTGAAAGGTAAAAGACAAAGGAAATCTTGTTTCTGTTTGCTCACCCTCCCAAGTAAAATATATTTTCATGGCAATTAATGCTCACTAATCAAAATCTAGATCAAAACTAAAAAGCTCATCTATTATGTAATACCTTGATTAAATGACACTTTGACATGCTCTGCAAATATTACATAAGACCCTAAAATGCCCAACAGACTTTTTGGTGTACAGTTCACAACAGTCTCACGGGCTTCTGCCTGCCAGGTCTGAGAGTAATTCTAAAAGGGATTGGTTCCTGTTAGATGTTTATCCGTACCATATCCATGAACTGAATTCATTGCAACAAAAGGGAAATGATAACCTATCATCATTCTTCCAGGCCATGATACCAGGGCAGAGACCTCTCCCGTGACTTCTTGTCCTCAGATCAGCTCACTGAATCAATCATTCTTTGAAGACAATGAGGGAGCTTTCTCTGAGGAAGAAGCCACAAACCTCAAACAAGTTACTCATGGGTGGATCATGGGAAACAAGTTGTGAGGTTATATTTATCTCTACCTACATTAGAACTGTAGTTTCTCTGTTGACAAGTTTTCAAAGTTTTACAATACATATTGATAAGTATGGGTCAAATGCTAGACGATAAAGGAAACCCAGAGAAGGGAGAGGAAAGACTTGCTAAAATTGAAGGCTGTTAATATCCTTCTTGATAAGGATTTCAAGCTATTTTGAAAATAGAGTTCTTGATGTTTTCTACTCTTTCAAAAAACAGCAGCACAAGTCTTCAAGGGTAAATTAATTTTAAGTTGAGGTTTGACCATGTCTATAAAATCTTTTCTGAATTAATGAAATCATGAATTAATTTGAAATTAATTTGAAATTGAGACTTCACCATGCATATCACATCTTCTCTGAACTAATGAAATCAACCATTTTTGCTAGAGGTTTTCAAATGTATGGATTTGAATTATAGTTAATTTTGAATATGAATTACAGCATATGTAAAGGGGTCATCTTCAGAATATTTTTCATCCATGTCATAAAAATCGATAACTTTCATTATCATAAAGAGTAATGAAAAAGGGCAGCCAACCTTTTCCTTGCTTGAGGAAAACATTATTTTAATGTGCAGAATGCCCATTTCCAAACTTGTTTGTCTATAAAAGAAGTTGTAACATTTTTGTTTGCACCTGCACCTAATTAAATCAATTCCACTGACTTTGCTGCTGCAGAACCTGATGATTATAGGAGATGACCAAAGAAGTGGATACTGAAGTCATAAGTTTTCTGAAAAGCAGGAAACTGCAGTTCTGTTGTAAAGGTCTCTGTAACTACCCATACACGGGACAGCAATAAATGGGGCAGATCACCTAGCATAGAGATACCTGAAAAAGTGAGGTAGAGCAGCCTTTGGTTGCAAAGGTGAAAGGAAGCCCCACGGTCATGTCTTCTGCAAGGTCTATAAAAGACTTCCTACTTAAGTCGCTATGCCAATGAGAAGATGGAAGAAAGAATAGTCTTCTTACCGAAATCAGGGCCTCTATGGAAGTCCCTTTTTCCTGCTTCTTACTGTACCTATTAAAGCCTATTAAATCCTGGTTTTACATTATTGTTTTCAGTGTGCTAAAAATAGGGATATAAATAGCTCCATAATTTCTGACATAAATATTTGGTTTGAAATTTCCTGATTTACCTAAATAACATTAACTAGCATACTCCTATAATAGGTTTCTGCTACTGGGTGCAAGTATTTATATTAGAGATGAGCTAATACCCTTTTCCATCCCTGTACAAAGAAGACTGCCAAACATTTCAAACTTCCTTTGAATACATATTCCTGAGCTATGTTATACTTAAATTGTTTACTGTGCATGATGTATTGCCATGATGGCCTGCTAATTGCTCCTCTTCCTAAGAAATTATTCCTGTGTTTCAATCCCCCTGATAATCTGGCAGCAATATTGTTGGGGGAAGAAATGATAAAAGTTTCAAATAATAGTCCAGGACTTAGCAATTAATCAGTTAGATTTTCTGCTTCTTCACAAGCATCCCATGTGACATCAAACCCTTTTTTAGGTACACATTCTCACTGACGTTTGGGCACTTAATTTCCTGTTACTGGAACTGAAAAGTCATATTCAGAGAAATAATTGGAATGAAAGGAATGAAAGGTCCCTTCTTCCTGTACACTCAGAGTCATTGATAAACCAAGAATACCATGTTCTTGGGTCTATGAGGAGAGTGAGGACATCAGATGTTACTAGAATTAGGGTTAGTTTCATCTAATTTAAGACATCTGTGGTATAGAAACCTGCAGCAGAGCTTGTCACCTTAGTCTTCTTTAAAGACAGGGAGACAAATGCACAGTTGTGATTCTCCTGGCCTATTTTAGGCAGAACTGTAGATTTTCTACGTTTGTTCATGTGCATCCCAGCCATGTTGTCCTTCTCCTCTGTTGTCAAAGATACAGGTTAGACATCAAAATAAGGTCTCTAAAGATGTGATCCCTGGGTGCTTTTGAAAATATCATTTTGATATATTGTGTAAGATGCTAATGCTAATCTCAGCAGTTTAATTTGTACAGGAAATACTTTATCATTGATATTTTCATTAGTTTTCTACAGTTAGTGCATTCTGATAGTGAAAAGATTTTTTAAAGCAGTCACTAAGAGGAATGGTGATACAAAACTCAGAACGAAATTGTGGGTGTAAACAACCTGAAGACAACATAATAAGCACCCTATAGGGCAAATTATTTACAAAAAAATTCTGTTGATAGTTCACCTCTGATAAACAAACCCTTACTAAAGCTGACACAGTTGTGTCAATCTTTTAATTTATGAGTTGATGGTGAAAGTTGCAGGTTCAGCAGAATAACTACAAGTAGCATAAATCAGACAGTTTTATATATTCAAAGTAGAACAGAATAATTCAGATATTTTTTTGAAAACATTAAATGTATATATGTAAGTATAAGTTGTTGCATATTGGCAAGTTAAACTAATTACATTAAATACTTTAGTTCTATTTTTTATACATATTTTTTATGTTTACTAAAAACTGAAATTTCCAGAGAATTTGATTGGCTGATTAGTTTATTATGGTGAAACTTTGCAAAAACAGAATTATTTTGCTTGAGGGTAAACCTATAAGAAAGGATTCCACACAGAAGTGATACAATTCAAAATCCTTTCATTGTTCAAAACCAGGAAAGCTTTATCATATTAATCCCCCAAAAAGGAAAACAGAGAAAGAACAAACCTGCCTGAGCAGGTTGTGTTGTTATGACAGGATCTCCAGGAAGCTTCCAAGGGATTTCACTTTTCTTGTTGATTTTGTGTTTCAGGCATTTAGATAATTGGGCAACAGTACAAAATGCTAAGGTAGATATTTACTTTAGGTCAGCACTTGTGTTTGGTTTTTTTTCTCTTTGACATTATATCAACATTTGTTCTCTAATTCTGTGTTACCTCTGACACCTCTTTACCTAGTATAGAGGATTATACATAAAGGCAAGTTTTTTTATATCTAGGAAAAAGAATAGCTTCCTATTGAAAAGTACTTGTGGAAACACATGTAAGATAGCTGTTGTCTTGTCTATAATAATAACTTTCCAGAGAAATGTTGACCTGTTGATGATGATTTACTTGGTATTACTTATCCGTGATAATAACTTAGGTAGTTCTGGCTTGCATGTCTATAAACAGTACATTTAAAACTGAACATGTGCTTACAGTTCTTTCTTCATCCTATTGAAGTGACATTTTCACATGTACTGTGATTTTCCTTTGATGTGATGTTGGATGTTGGCGTGCTGGCCCAGCCATGTCTTCATTACTTTAAGTGACAAGATGTGTTTTGAGTCTTAGTAAAGTCCTGACCTTGGAGTGCAGCTGGGTGTTCTAGTAAGTGGAAATGTGGGAAATCGCTGAACAATATTGCAGAGCTGAAGAAACGTGGGTGTTTAAGACAAAAGCAGGTGTTTCCTTTTGGTGGTCCAATTTTCCACATGAGAAACTGAAGTCCACTCAATAAAAAAACTCCTCACCCTCCTTCATGCTACTGCATGAAACCTAGACCTGAAAAAGAAAAATAGGATTATTTTTTCTAAGTAAGGAGGTATTATCACATGCCAGCAGAGGCCAGATAAAACCAAAATGTGTCTCTCATTAGACTGCTCTCTCATATTCAGGCTTTGAAAGATGTAGATTATAGAACTTTTCCAACAATAGTTCAAGAAAGGAAACAAATAAGGCAGGCATTGAGCTTCAGTTATAAAATTAGAATAGAACAGCCAACAACTAGTACAAACAGTATTTTTTTGTGCTGTTAAGGGGTAAATAGTCTGAAGGAATGGGCTATGTGACAGAATGACAAAATACTTAATTTTTTTAGCACTCAAACTCATCACTCATTTTGCTGCATCTGCTTTCTTCCCATGCCAATCTTCCTGAATTTTATTGCTATAATTAGTTTAGTGTTCATTAAAATTATCAAGATGAGAGTCTAGTAGACAGACATCTTCCAGACAGCAAACAGTAAAGGAAAAGGGGGGTGTGATTTCATATCATCCTTTACTAATTAGCAATCCTGAAAAACAGAAATAAACTTAAGATCTTTGTTAAATTTTCTATGTTATTCTAGACATGGTGAATGAAGGCATTTCATACTAACGATAGTAATATCAGGCTTTACAGACAATAATAATTACTTTATTAATAGGATTATTTTAAGAAATATTACCCAGTAAGAATATTTATCAGTAATAATACTAAAAAACCAATACCAGTGTGCTCACCTTGCCTGGATGGTGATTATCATTCAAGAGTGTGGGAACACCTTGAATACTTATTTCACGGGAGTTGACCTTTCCATATAAACTAGTAGCACCTGTGAATAATCAAATAAGTACATGATTTATATCCCACAACCACTACATGTTCATAGTAATGTCAAGTAGTGTTGAATAGATACACAAGCAAAACCAACAATAAGAATAAAGAAAGCCTTCTCTGTGCCAGGAGCACATGCACCAGGACTAATCCCCTGTATATTCATAGAGTACTAATCACATAATCACAAAATCTCAGAATGTTAGGGATTGGAAGGGACCTCGAAAGATCACCTAGTCCAATCCCCTTGCTGGAGCAGGAACACCTAGATGAGGTTACACAAGAAGGTGTCCAGGGGGGTTTTGAATATCTGCAGAGAAGGAGACTCCACAACTCCTCTGGGCAGCCTGTTCCAGTGTTTTGTCACCCTCAGCATGAAGAAGTTTTTTCTCATATTTAAGTGGAACCTCCTGTGTTCCAGTTTGCACCCATTGCCCCTTGTCTTATCATTGGTTGTCACTGAGAAGAGCGTGATTCCATCCTTGTGACATTAATGAAGTCAGCCCTCTATCTTCTCTTCTCCAAGCTAAAGAGATACAGCTCCCTCAGCCTTTCCTCGTAAGGGAGATGATCCACATATCTCAGTTCTAGATTATCTTTTTATGATTCAACAAAGGGAAGTGTGAAGTCCTGAAGCTAAAGAGGAATAATAATGAGAATAACTCATGCTTTGATGCAAACAGGGAGCTGACAGGCTACAAACCATCTCTGCAGAGAAGGACCAGGAGTCCCAATGGACACCAAGTTGAACACAAGCCAGTGATGTGCCCTTGCAGCAAAGAAGGCAGACAGCATCTTGGGCTGCATCACGAGTGTCATCAGGAGGTTGAGGGAACCTTCCTCTGTGTTCAGCACTTACAACAGCACATCTGAAGTACTGCATCCTGTTTGGGATTCCCCAATATAAAAAGAAATAAACTGATATACTAGTGAGTCCAGCAGAAGACCACCAAGAGGGTCAGGAGACTGGAGAACATGACATATGAAGAGATCCTGAAAGACCTGGGATTGTCTAGTCTTAAGAAGAGAAGACCAAGGATGGATCTTATTGCTGCCTTCAACTGCTTGATAGGTGGGCATACAGAACACAGAGCCTGGTTCTTCTTAGATGTGTACAGTGAAAAAGATGCAATGGACACAAGTCAGAGCAAAGAAAATTCTCAAAAAATTCTGGGAAACTTTTTACTGTGAGCATGTTCACTCTACCATGTTCCCCAGGGGGCCTGTAGACTCTCCATCCCTGCAGATATTCAAACCTTGACTGGACACCACCCTCAGCAAGCTGGTCTAGTTGGCCTGCTTTAAGTGACTGGCTGGACCAGATTGCGTTCCAGAGGTCCTTTCCAACCTGAAATATTCTATCATTTTACTCCATTTTCAAACTCTTTAAAACTTATTCTAGATAGTTTCTGCTCTCTTTCAAAGGTTCTAAGATGATACTTGAGAACCACTTCCAGACTCATGCTTTATTTTATTTTGTTCTCTTAAGACACAGAAAATCTTTCACAAAGTTTGCTTACCTCTTCTGCAAAAGGAAGCAGCTGTTCAGGCACAGATCATTCAGAGTATTACAAAAAGATGGACCCAATTTCAAAGATATAGGGATTTCAAATTGGTTCCATCCTTTTGAAACACCCTGTATAGTAATTTTGTCCATCTTTTCATGCAAAGTGCTTTTGTCCTCTATACTTTAAGCGAAATAATATTCTATATCATTTACTCTAATCACCCATATTGAGACTACTGAAAGAAAACGATCCAGCTCAAACATAGAATGTTTCCTTTTTTATCTCCTACAACACATCGCATTTTATTTTCCTTTTAGTTCTTGTGAAAGATAGTAAATCAGTCCAAATGAACAGATCTTTCCAGACACTTACTTAACCTTAGATTTTAAGAGGTAAGAAAGAAAGATTTTCAGTTTGTAAAACAGATTTGGGCAGATGTAGGAGATATTCTTCAGATCGCACTACAAAGGTCTAATCATGGAATAATCAATGGGACTATCCATGTCACCAGTTATTACTGTCAAGTATATTTGTTTATAGTTAAAGTTTTAAAAGTAGGATCACAAAAGCAGGAATACAGTCTGACTTCAGGCATACAGTTAAGGCAACATAGTGAGAAGCAGTTTTGCTTTAGGCTACCTCTAGAAGAAAAAAGATATTCCAGAAACCAATTAAGGTCTTAGATGGTTCAAGAGAGACTCATCTCATTTAATTTTGACCATCTGAAACTGCCCTGCCTTAACAAAGGTGTTTGTCTGGTCTCCAACTAATAGAAAAAGTGACAGTTCCCTGTACAAGATGATTTATTCCACTTGTTTTAGAATGAGAGTGTTGTCCTGAGGAACAGCTTAACTATTTTCACTGACTACGTCTCAGGCTGAAAAAGATTAATTTGGGCTTTTCTTAATGAAGATACAGGAAAAACAATTACTTACATTCCTTCATTATAATAATTTTGCTAAATTTTGAGGTACAGACCACTAGGTAAATGTTTTTGGGCTAGAGGCTGTTATTGTTCATATATAAGGAGAGATAGACCCACAAAAATACTGAGGTCATGGAAAAAAAACAGTCTATGTGTACTCTTGTTATTAGTTTCATCGTACCTCTTCTGTAAATTTTTAATGTCAGGGAACTATTTTGTTGTCAGTAATTAGTTATGGACCTCAAACCCTTTATCTCTTATAATTTTTGGAAGAAGGTGTGACTTTCAGTTACCCAAAGGATAATTTAATTATGTTTTCAATATGATCTCATTGAAAGACTTTCCACAAGGAAAAAAATATTTTTGCATATTATATTGAGAAAAGTAGGAGTAACATTTATATCCAAATCTTCAATATATTGGATACTTGAGATAGTTCTCTAAATATGCAATATTTCATCAGTGATCATTTTTACTAATAACTTATTTTAAAATAAAAATATTAAAATGTTCAATTGTCAATGTGTAAAATTCATTTGGTTCTTTTATCATCCAAAACCACATGAAATGCATTTCGTTTACAATTTTTCTAGTCTGCTCTTGGATTTACCTTATCTGTCATTTACATATTAAGTTAAAATCTATCTAGTGTTTTCTGCTGTGCCAAACATCTTTCATACTAAACTTATTATTATTTCTAAATCTCTTTATAAAACAGTAGGGCTGAAGGGTATATTTAACTGAACAGTAACTTACAATGATCTTCTAATACCCAGAACAATTGTGACTGAGCAATTTATCTCTGGTGAAGGATTAAATATGTCCCCATTTCTGATTGCATAGATTTGAATACCATGTTAAACTGGGGCTGTAATCTTCCATTAAAAGAAATACTGAAAACATTATATAGGGTAATATTTTTCACATGTTCTTCACTCTGGTCATTGAAAAAAACAGACAATTGTTTTCAGAACCTTCTTCACTGCCTTGTTTACTTCATATGCAGGGAAATGATTGACCTCCCATTGTTTCAGGGATTAGAGACTCACTGTGTTGCCTGTAACCTGGTCACACAGAAATACTCACAATCTGAACAAAATTATTAGAGGACTGCTTGGGGGAAAATTCCCCAGCCAATGATAAACAACCTCAACAAAGAAGTTTCTTCTCCTCTTCTGTCTCGTCTTGCTCAGGGCTCAGCCATGAATAGCAGCTTTATGAATCTCATAACTATTTTTCAGTAGAAGAGAGAAAGCTTCTTTACTGTGTGCAACATTGAATTCTAATGGCACAGACAGCTGATTAGCATACCTGAAAACATTAACATACATTGTAAAATAGTTTTCTATGACTAAAGAATTTCACTGGAATGAGGCACAAGCATTTTAATACTGACAACTTTGTTCAATACTAAACACTGGACAAAAGCAACACAGGCTTTGTGTGCAGTGGAGTTCTGTGATGGACAACTGGCATAAAGGAGTGGATAGCAAGGAAATAGATTATTTGATTGAATCACACAGGAATGGAAAATCTGGCTAAGGACACTGGATGAAAACTCTACTCCAGGGAAGTTGCCCTGGAAACTTTACAGCTTGATGCTGAAAACCAAATTCTAGAACTCATTTGAAATGCCATAATAGCAACACAAAAAAGAGACATATAAATTGGGCATTACAACAAACAAAACTATCCAAGCTGCAGGATCTATTTTTAAGACCTCATTCAAAGCAGCTACACAGGAAAAAAAAACCTCCAGAGAGCTCAGATTTTATGTGTTAAAGGATAAATGGCAACACTTCTTCACGTTCAAGGATTCTATTTCAAATTAATGCTTAAACCAGGAAGCTAGTTTTTCTGGAAATATCAACCTTGAAACTCCAGTTGCCTCTTTCCTTAACTTCTTTTACATATTAGATGCAAAAGATGGGTAGAAATCCCACCTTTTTCTAGTTTGCAGTGCCTATTTTTACTCTTTTTTTTTTTCATTTGTAGTACGTACTAATTACTTCAGTATATGTAAAGGGATACTAATGTTTAGCCAAAAAATGAAAATCTACTTCTATCCATCCTTTTTTTCCTTTAGTTGTATTTATTTGGCACTACACCCTCTAGTATTAACTGGTCTCATCAGGCCAAAAGGAAGGAAGGAAAGTCTTAGTTTACAAAGCTCTGCTATTGCTGACACTAATATTTTAACAGTCAGGAGTAAGTAAAGAAGAAAAATGTGAACTAACACACATTAAAGTTCTGCATAAAGCAAAATATTAATGCTCAAGACTATAACTTCATTCTCACAATAAAATGATGTTCTGCAACTCATACAAATATCTTCACCTGTAATATAATTTATTCTATTTTAAATCAATGCAGAATTGATTAAAATTGCAGTGTGAACAACTATGAATTCTTGATCACCCAAATTATCTATATGGTTACTTCATAAACTTCTTTAAAAATATGTTTACTTTTGATTCCCAGTTTGTTGCTGTTTTGCATGCAAACAAAACAGTGTTTATCAGGAGCTTTGACTTAGCTAACTGAAGACAAAATTCCAAGCTTTTGGTTTTGGGTAGTAACACAGACTTTGAATAGCCATTCTCGTTTCCCTAATTCAGTATTATAGTTGTGCAGATAACTTCATCTAAGAATATGAAGATGGGAGGTATCAGTGTAAAGTCATGTAATGCACTAGGCAAATTGTAAGAACTGACGAAACAGAAGGTGGAAAAAAAGAGAGCATTGTATCAAAAATGCAGAGTAATAGAGAATACTGGATCTGTCTCTGAGATTTCTCAGAGGTAAGTGGCAATGTCATGCAGAGAAAAATGTTATAACTATCCTCATGCTCAGGTAAGGGAGTTTATGTATGAGAAGCACTCTGAAAATGCTGCCATAGTATTACTGTTTTCCAGGCTTGAGAATGAGTGAGCTGAGCCTGTCTTCTACAGTAAATTACTCAAAATAAGGGAAGTTTGGAGAAGGTTCTTTGTAATATTTTTGCCAGAAGCTGGGTAATTTTCACTGCTCAGTAACTCAGAAAGGAATTGAAAATAAATATTCAGATTTTAGCAGGAAGTTACCAGCTCTTTTTTAGACTGAATATCTAAAATGCATCTGCAACTGTGACTTGAGAAGAATGGTGGAAGTTTAATGGCTAGGATAGTAAAACGTCATAGAACAAAGTTCTGAAAAAAACTGCAGTAAGGATAATTTCAACATTTCCACTGATGACTTAATATCAATTTTCCATCTCTGATGGATTCTATGGCTCCTTTATTTATGAAGAATGCCAGACTCAAGGGTTTTTGATAGGAATAACTAGACAATTCACAATTACTGACTGCACATTATACTGTAGACATTCTTTGCATACAGATACTTTATTGCTCATTCTTAGTGCTATAAAGAAGTATGAGAGTTTAATTGAATCTTTACATGTAAATGATCTTTCAGACCCTATTTCACTTATAAGCATTTGAAGGAAAGCAGTGTCTTTCAGTGGAGGGTTTAGCAACAGCCATGTTTCTTTGACTTCCTTAACTGCACACATGAACTTTTGAATATGTTGAAATGTCATTTTACACCAGCTTAAATCTTAAACATAAAAAAAAAAAAAAAAAAAAAAAAAGAAAAGAGAAAAAGGAATCCCTTGTTTTGTCACATGTGAGTGAGAACTCCAGGAATAGCTATAATATAACTGTGTTTTGTTTTTTCTCCAGAAGCATTACAACTGGAGAGGCACACCAACAGCTGCAAAGTCTGTCCTGTTCTCAGAGGAACTTTCAGCAGAATAAATTATGAAGCTGCAGTAAGCTCTCTGTGGGGTAATGGTTGATCTTTGACCGTGCTGACAGCCAGAGCTCTTATCATCTTGCTCAGCAACAACTCGAATTGAGCTTTAATTGCTTTTCAGAGAACAGTGCACGATTAAACATACGCGACACAGAAACTGGTGCAGGGCAGAAGGGAACAAGAGATGTCAAGGAGTCATGAGACAAACCCTTTTTTTGATACTCTGTTCTAAAGACAATGTGAGCTTTATGTGTAAAATAAAACGTGTAAAGTTTCCCCAGCTACCAGGCATTGCCCTGAAAACTCAATGCTTAATAACTACTTTCTCCTCAGCAATAGCTTGAAACATATTTGAGTCAAATCTGCACTGAAGAGGCTTGCATCAAACCACCCTGTCAGGATCCATTTGTTGCCTACATTTCTTTTCATTAATTTACCTTCTTAGCAGCTGACTGCTGAAATACTTGCAGATAAGTTCAAATTAGCTAAAGGCACAATGTACTGCACTCAAGTGAGCTAAGTTCTTTTTGGCAGATATTCTTGTAATGATGTAAAATGGCCTTGCTTCCTTCTAATTTAATACTCATTTCAATAAGTGTCAATGTCTGGGCAAGCCTAGAGTCTCTCATACAACATTACCCTAAAAGTTACTTCTTCTCCTCATCTCATCTCTTTCATACTTGTCTAGAAATTACAGCTGATGTTTAAGCTAAATTTTCTGATATTTTGCTGAAAGCTATTTAACAAAGTATGTTTTCTTAACCAGCAGTAAGAACAGGAGCAGAGTTTGCCTGGATTAATAATACTTGCCAGATACAATTTGTAGGTACAAGTATCTAAAACACATCTGCCTATTCAGAAAACAGAGACAAATCCAAGCACACTTGATATCTTAAACTTCTGTAAGTCAAGCTGTAAATACCGGAAAAGTGTATACGCACAAAAGTCCAATCAATTGCAGCCATAGGCCAATGTAAGCATGGGACCAAAGCTAGAATTTCATTTTTAAAAAAGAGATCAAATCATTCTGCCATAACTCCTCTTAAATGAAAAAGAGGTTTTGGTTATTTTTGTTTTTCCAGGATAAAGCAAAGCATAGTATGACAATCCAAGTTCACCAAGTTCACCTTGGTAGGTGTTAAAGATCTGAATCAGGCTGACAGCAAAGAAACAGGAGCACACAGCCATTCACCTCCAGCCAGCTTCATAAAGCCATTGATTCTCTTCAGTGACATCCTGCAGCTCTTGTTGCAACCAAAAAGGGGAATACACGTCCCCCTGCCCAAGATCTGCCCAGTTATAGAGTCCTCCAGCCTGATATTGTCAGGTGAATTCTTTCAAATCCAAGAAACATATACATTGCTTACATTTGTTTTGGTTTTGTTTAGTTTTCAGCTAACAACCTTTTTAAAAATATCAAGTGATCCTTAAGTGTATTTCATTCAGTACAATGACAAATATTCCTTTGGAAAAGAAAACATTTTGATATCCAAAAAGTTTTGAGATTGCAAGACCTTTCTCCTCTTTTCTCCCACCCAGTAGTGGGGAGTCTAAGAGAGATGAAGAAAAGGATGCACCCATCCAAATACAAAACAGGGGTTGAAATGTCATCAGTGTAGGTATAAGGCTCTGTTTTTACTGATTTGTTCGAGTGGCTTCAGCTTAGGCACTTTAGCTCAAAATACATTTCTTAAGATGCAAGCATTTGATTTCTTCTGTTGGTATTTGTCTGCCATGTTTAACTAAGTTTAAATAGTCACTTGTGCCACATAAGACAAGAATCTAAGTCTACGGTTTTGGGGTTAGAAAACTTCTGTAGGAAATCCTGCGTCGCATCCTAGACATGTACCTTGAGTAGAATATCTTAAACGGTAGGCTACAATATTGTCTTAACCTATCCCAAAAACTCCATTGCAGGTAGATATTTTCATCAATTTCATATAAAAGGCTTCTGGGGAAAAAAAAAAAAAAAAAAAAAGAAGTTTTAATTTTGATAGATCAGTATTTTAAATGGAAAATGTTCCTGATCAGTTCTGCTGCTTCTTCCTGTTTCAATGAAATTTTCTTTGTCTGTACTTTCAGATGTAGGATAAAATACCTGAGGTCTGTTCTCATTTTCTTTCTTTTACTTTCACAATCCATTTCCTTTTGAGGAGATAAGTATAGATGACAGTGATTCTTGTTAAACGATATTTAATGAAAATAATAAAACAGAGGTACCAATTCTAGAAAACTGGATGCCATGACCCAGAAGTCTTCAAAACAAAGGAAAAAGCATATTTTATAAGACCTGGGTAAAAATTCTACTTTATGTTCAGATTCATGTTCTATTTAAAAAAAAAATAATAATTAAAGTGTTTATAATGTTAATACTATTTTTTTAAATAACAAAACTATTTCATATACCTATCCAGTATATGATTTGGGGCATGAGAGTGGTAGTCACTTCTTTTTAAGACATTACAAAGTCTTCATCAGATAAATAGATGGACAAAACAGCACTCTGACAGGTGGTTAGAGGCATTTACTTTTGCTTGGAACTGCAAGTCAATGTGAACATTCAGGTGTTGAAATGTCCAGCTTTTCATATAGCTTTATTGTACATGTGTAACATATTAGACAATATACCCAAGCATCCAGAACGGGACTCATCTGAGTCTGAATAGCTCTACAGGTTATGAAAAGTACATGTAGTAAAAATGGATAGCTGAAGTCCACTGGGATTTTGTGGAGAAAGCGTTGATAACTTTTAGAAAATGTAACAAATTCCAAACCTTGGTGTCGAAAGCTGAATGTGTCATCAGATGCCCCTCAAACTTTAATCTTCCTACAAAAGGAAAGCTCTTATAAGAAAGACAAAAATTACTGTCAAAATAATAACCTCTGTGGTTCTAGAGTGCTTTTAATCAAGGAAATCAAATACTTTTCCAAGCACTTAATTAAAATGTATGACATATATGGAAAGGAAGTTTTGTTAATTTCATTTTACACTTGACATCACAAAGACACAAAATGGAACTGACTTCTCTGCAAGTCAGATTCATGTGTAGATTCTAAACATATCCACATTGGTATGTTAGTGTAGAGTTAGTGTCCAATCCTCTAAAGAAACCTATTTGGTGTTTTTGGGGATGGCTCCTGCACATATCCATCTCCTCACCACATATGCAAATAATCACTTCCTTAAATCCTGGTTAGATTGGGTCCTTCAACAGTTGAACAGAAGATGATATGTCTGCAGTAATGTCATATGAATTGTTTAATGGAGCATAAAATACATTGCTGCGGCCTAAGTCTTAGAGGGATCACTGGGACTTTAAGTAATGTTATATTTTTCCTTTAAATGTAATAATCGCTGATTTTAAGTCCATCAACTTGGTTATGGAAAAATGTCTTATGCACCCAGTAAAAATATGACATTTAAAAAAGAGCAGGATCTGGCAACAGAATATATGAAGAAGAAATTATGATTTTCAGATTACTAGGTGTATAACTACATTGAGAATATTGATTAAAATCTATTGAAATTCGTTAGAAAGGTGGATTCTGAAAAAATGCTGATAATATAAAACTAATTCAGGAAGAGCTACATTCGTGCTTTGAGGCAGCTCTACAAAATATATGTTCTTACTTGATACTATGAAGAAAATTGAGAACATTGTCTATTACAAATTAATTGTCTCTTAAAAGTAACTCTCTATTACAACAGATTCAAAGATAAAGACTACTATGCAGAAATTAATAAAAATAACAATTATTAAAGTTATTTTTATCTAAAAACGGGGACTATGAGAAGGAGTCTTGTTAAAATCAGTACAACCAAGTTCTTGCTTGACTAAGGATGAGTCATGTGATTGAGAACAGGTAATTTAATGTTTTACTATTCCCTCACTGGTTTTAATGCCAAAAGATAAAGTGCTAGTGCATTTTATTTATTTGACTTTGCCTCAGGCTTTGAGACTAATAAGCAACAGTGATGGTAGATACCATCATACTGTTTGATGAGGGATCCTCTATCAAAGGAAGAAATGGTAAATAAATAATGCAATTCCTTTGAGTAACTCTAATCTACTATTATTAATTAAATAAAAATATTTTTAAAAGCTGAATAAAAAAATTGCATCTGCAAATAAAATTGTAAAACAGGCTTCTCACACAGGTCTGGTCACAAGCCAACTGAATGCCCTATTCATCAAAGAAACATAATGGTTGATGATTATTAAACACTTACTAAGCAAATCACAGGTATCACATACCAGACTAGTAGTTTGGATCCAAAGAAAAGCCTGCAGCAGGCTTTTCAAAAGCATGATCATAGTTTAGAAATACTTTAGTTGAAAACTCACTTGAACAAAATATTTCAAATATATGAAGCAATAATCAAAATACATCCATTTTTTACCTAGGCAAAAATAACATTATTTTAAAATAAATGAAGGTTCAAATTTACAAAAACTAAAATACTGGAAATTGCATTAAATTAGCCTGACACCTGAAATAAGCTACTTTCCTCAGGAATTTCTAATGGCAATCCTTCAATCAAAAGTAAATTTCTAAGTACATTCAAAATCTCTAAATAGTGTAAACATAGTGTGAAATAAAAGTCATGCATTCTTCAGATCTCAGTTTAGGTCTTTAGTATTTTTTATTCTTTAAGTTTAGATATTATTTAGATATATTACTCCCAGAGAACAAGTAAGTTTTCCTTGATGCATGACAATTCCAGAGGCACCAAATACTGCAGCAGGAAAAACTGTTATTCATGCTGTGAGTGTTGTAAACTCTTTCTTCCTCTGAAACTAACTCACATTTTAAGAAGCGTATTTCCTGGAGTACTTGATTAGGATAACCTGAAATACTGCAGGAAAGGGATAATATATTTGAATCCTCCAATTCAGAGAAAGGATTATTCTACTTTCTCTCTCCATGAAAACGTTATAAATTTAATCCAATTTAACATAGTGCAGTGTCTTGGCATTGTTCTAGCATGCTGAGAGCTGCAAATGTTCAGGCTGGCAGAAGAATCGGGTGCTAATTCATTGCCTGCCAGTTCCCATGTATTCTCTTTAAATCATTGGCTTGGTTCCTGGCTTTAGACATTTTCTGCAGAATGGATTAAGGGGAGAATATAATCTCTTGACATAAGTAGGAATTTAGCATGTTCTTCATGTTCAGTGGCTAAATTTGCCATTGCACAGCTGAGGATCTCTCAAAAGGAAGAAGCGCAAGCAAGCCAGAAAGGGAAGGCAGCCTTCCAGCAGTGCACAGAACTCGGAGCTGAAAAGCTGATGAATTGTGTTTGCAAACTACATTGTAGGCTCTGTCTTGATTCTGACCTTTATTACACATATGTGGGTCAAGTAAATTAAGGTTCAGACAGCACTTTTAGACAAATTTTTGTACTCCTACTGATGATTAAGCAGATCTAGGTATCTCTCTAGAGTAAAGAATTTTAAATAAGTATTAGGCATACTATGTGTGAATGTAATACATTTTGGAAAATATTTTGTTTCGTGTTCAGCAATAACACAATCAATGGTGTAAAGCACATATAATACAGCAAAGAAACAAGCTAATCAGAACAGTCATGATGAATTAGTCAAGCAGTGGGCAGGCAAAGTCAGTATTATTTAAGACATCAGAGAATAAAGAAAGAGAGGAGAAAAAATGGTTAATAGAATTCTCCTGGATGGATGGGAAGAATCTCCCTATCTTCCACACTCTTGACTGTTACTTTCTTTCCATATACTTTGCTTGTAAACCATGTTCTTTTTGCACTCAGTTGAATGAAAAATGAATCCAAGATTGTCTGTTCTTTATCACAGGCACCTGTTTTTTTGACCAGACTATAAATGGGTTAAGTCCTGTACCATAATCAAGTCAATATATTTGTTATTTATTTCAGTGGAGCTCGGACCCTGAATTCCTAATTTATATGTTTGCATAATTTCTAAAATAGACCTGGATTTTCCATTACGTTTTCATTTTCTTAGCTTATGTTAAATTTGCTACAAGTTTAGGGTCTCCTAGTCACCTACACAAACAACTCTCTGTAAGAAGTAGAGAAGAGGCACACTTTACGGATATAAAGGTTTGTTTCTTTTTGATTTTTTTTTTTCTGATACATAAGTTCTTTTCAGAAACCAGAAGTTGACACATTTGTCAGAAATTTCTTCTGCTTTTTCTGATGGCAAATTATAAACACTTTTTATTTCATTGTTTTTTTGCCTTATAAAAGTATTAACTAGTGAAGCCTCAAAGTTCTGTATAGCTTTATGAAATGCTACTGGTTATTAAGCATCATTTTTCACACAGTTTAAACTTGTAAAACACACAGAGTTAGCAGCATGTTGTTCCATTTTGAATCCAACCCACAAGACATATTTATCACTGAAAGATACTTTCAAAGAGAAGATTTGGAAAGTAATTACTATGAGACACTACCTAAAACAAAATAAAAATAGTAAGACTGAGAGATGTGCCTTTATCAGGATAGTACAGAAATTCTATATACAAATGAATAAAACTATAATTAGCAGCTAAAGGAAACCAAAGTTCTTGGGATGCTGTCAGGTGGGTAACTGCTCCTCCTGGAGTGGATTCTGTTGGGAGGGGAACTGGATGGTATTTTAACATTCCCTAAGGAGCTTAAGATTCATGGGTAAGTTAAACAATCAAGTAAAAAGCAGATCATATCAGCTGTCAAAGGATTTATCTAAAAAGATAGTAATGTTTTGATAGTAGTTCATTTTTCAAAGAAACTTAGACTCCCCCCAAGCCTTAAATTTAAAATAAACGACACAATAAGACTCACGTCACCTCACCTGCACTGCCTATTTACGTAGTGTGAAATAACGCCTGGTTAGTTTGTGTAGTTCAACCATATATCTTTGAATTCTAGCTATAACACACCTAGTATCCTTAAGAACTAAATCAAGACACACCAATAAGAGGAGGTTTTGTGGAAGCTATAATCAGAGGCCAAACATCCAGGACTGAAACCCTGTCATAATTAAAAGAAGAAACATATGTTCAGATTTGGTCTACTGAAGAGGATTTTGATGAAAGGTTATACAGACAGTGGCTATAAAGGATAATATCAGAATTTCAATGCTGGAGCCCATGCTAAATCTTTCAAATGGTGTAACATTTGCCTATTCTTCAGTTTGTTGAGGATAAAATTGCATGTGAAACTTGTCCTACTCAGTTCATGTAATATTTAACTGAAATTTCAGGTTCATATCTTCAGAGAAAGATCCAGGTCACCTAACACAACTGTCCAAATTTCCTACAATAGTCATGGGAGGTTTTGAAGTAAATCCAAAGATCAGGAGAAAATAGTGCCATCTTCCCAATATAGACATTTCTCTCCATTGACTCTGTACAGAACATGGGTGCCTCCAGATGATGATATTGCCCGCACTTCAATTAAACCTCTAATTCTGTCAAAGAAAGAAATAATGTTCAATCAGACATGTAATTAAGTGCCTCTTTCTCATTCTCCTCAGACAACAGCAGCCCACTAGAGAAGAACAGTAAAGTAATTTCTACTTTTTGGCAGTCTGGTGAATGTGGCTGAAGCTCTGCCTGGGAACAGGAGATGGAGGAAGATTAAGCCTGTGCATTCCCCAGGTTCTAAGCCAGTGCTCGCATCATCAAGGAACAAAGAACCCTGGATAAGGACATTTTCTCCTTTTCTCTCATCACTAGGATACCAAACAATGAGGCATATTTACTGAAGTGACATAATCCAACTTCAAGAAAAACCAACCTGGTATATCCTATGGCTTATTAATCAGGACATTCTCCATCATTTTGGAGATGAGGATTCAATACCCTGCTTAGACTAAAACAAGTCAAAAGTTATATGATTCCTTTATTAGTATTCAGACTCCTTATCTATTATGCATTATTTTCAAAAAAAAAACAGTGCTAATATTTTGGAAGATTTTTAGAGTTTAGGTACCCGTATAATCCTGGATCACGAGCCATTTGTTGGTAGGGTTTAAAGGGCATATTTCAAGAAGTTTTAAGCAGTCATCGTTGACTTCCCTTAAGCAGATATTCCCAGAGATATTCCAGTTTAGTAGAGAGGCACCCAATGAAAGCTGCCACGTAAAGAGTTAAGCAGTCTTTGAAAACTGTTAACTACATTTGTGACAGGTATCAGGCTTCTGTGTACTCCAGCTATATTTAAGCCAACTAGATACCATCTACGCTTGGTTTGCATTCAACTGGCTTTCATACTTCAAGGTCATTTTTTTTTTCCTGCGAAACATCTGGCCTTTGAATAAACACTATTTTCCCCTTTTGGAAATAAACTGTTAAAATGCAAGATAACTTCAACCACAGCAAAAATTCCTCCAGACTAGTAACAAACACTACACATCTGTCAAGTCTGTATATTGCTATCCCACAGTGTCTTGCTAGTTAGCTAACTCTGGTTGTGTAAGTATCCTTTGTGCTTCCTGGGCCTTCCTGAAAGGAAGTATATTAAATTCAAATTTAATGGGTTCTTAAATATTTAAATTTGAAGTAAATGTTTAATTCCTAGTGGCTCATCAGGATCAGCCCTTTCATCTCAGACTTCTGTCATAGTCTTAATAATTGACTGCATACTTGTTTATACAGGTTCTTCTTCCTGTGTTTTGACGTCTAACCCACTACTAAACCTGGTAGTAATTCAGGAAAACGTATCAATTCTCCTGTCACTTTTTTCTGTGCTGACGTTATCTTGGCATTTCCTTTTGCATAGTCTCTTGCCAGGTTGTTCATTTGGTCTATATATGAGAGCTATAATGAAGGAAATAATTCTACTCATGCTAAACAGAGATTAAAAAAATAAAAAAGGAAAAAATATTCTACGTTTTGTTAAAGAATTCATGTACATTATTTTATGGCCCACAAAGTTCTAAATTTTTTGTACAATACTTGGCATAAAAAGTTCACAATTCAGAGCACTAGGTTCTCCTACTAACAAGAAGAGCAATGATGATAAAAATTATTGAAGGAGAGTTTTATATTGTATGAACTCTGACCAACAAGTGTCAGTATTGAAAATGCCATGAGCTATGGGCTGAGCCAGTTAGATGATCTGCATGAGATAATGAACTGCAGAGTTCACAGCTCTGGCTCACCCAGGGACAATGTCATGCAAACTGCTTCCAGAACCTGAGCCACCAGCTTGCTTTTGAACGGGGCTGTCAGGGATACCTACCAGTACATTCAGAACCAAAGCAGAAATCCCTGTGTTATTGTCATGTGGTCTAGACGTACCCCAAATGGTCAACAGCACTGAAATTTCCACCTGGATTTTTTTTTTTTAGTAACTCCAGACGTGTTTTGGTTTAGGTTTTTCATAAATTTCATAACAAAGTAATACATCTCTGAAGATGTTTGGTTGCCATCACCTTCCTCATAAACTAGAAGTGCATTTCACAGCAAGTTTTCCATTACTTCCTAATGATTGATATTCCCATATGTTCCATAAAGAGAGGTTTAAATTTCAAATTAGAGTAGACATTTATTTCATAGCTTGCCTTTAAAATACCCACATATTTTGTAGAAGGCTAAATCCCAGACTCCTACAAAAGTGTGTTTCTCTTTTCTGCTAAGATACCTATTATATTTAAATTTCATATTTCCTCCCTCCTTTTCCTAACAAGTGATTAATGAGTTTTCTAGTGATATTCCTACCATTCTTCTGCTGAACTGCAGCTAAATGCTGATCAGTTTAAAAAATAGGTATCTAAATCTAAGGGTATAAGAAGTAATGTACTATGACAATTACACTTTTCACACTGAGATCTTAAACTGAGTTTAGAAACACAAAGTTATTGTAAGCTAAAAAAAAGAACCAGTGTCTGGTAAAGATTTATGCTTCCCTTCGTGAGTGCTTCAATGAGTCTCACAACCCCCTTCTCCCAAGAGTCTTCAGGAAATCTCCTTTGCTAGATTCTAGATACTAGATTCACTAAAAGCAGTACCTGAATTACTTTGTACAAAATAATGCACTTCATGATCATATAATATTATCATAGTATTATAAGTAAAATAAAATTATACAATATAATATAATAGAATACCAAAACAAAATAATGTAACCTAACCTAACCTAACATAACATAACATAACCATATATAACGCAACGTAATGTAACATAACATAACACAACATACACAGCTTTTGCTTCTAAATATTGCTATCAGTCTGAAGGTACTACGTTACCAATTAATACCCTTTATTTTCTAGGTAAAAAAGTAGTTTAACCAGTAGCCTTCATCACAGAATGTAAGCTATCAGTTCACAGAATCACAGAATGGTTGAAGAGATCATGTCATCCAACCTCCCCTGCTCTGGCCGTATCCTTCTGGATGGCAGCAGTCAAGAGTTTTCTTTGCTGAAGAGCGTTTGCATGGAGCTAGTTCAGCTTCCCTTCTTCAGGTTGGGTTGAGATTTTTGAGAAGTGAATCCATCCCAGTAGAAGATCCGAGAGAACTGTTTCATGCTAACTTCCTTCCAGTCAGTCTTTGATGTGCGTAAACTAAACACCTTTAGCTATGTTTGTATCAGTGTGATGACTACAAATAGGTATATGTGTGTGTATAAACACACAGACATAGAAAGACAAACATATTTGAAGATTGTATGTGTGTGTTTAGATGAATAACATACATATCGCACTAATGATTGCTTCTTTCAGACTGACCATCAATGCTTTTCCTGAAAATGGGCCTAACAAGATGATGAAAGAAGAGGACGGTGGGAAAGGTTCACTCTGACCAGCTGTGCCATTTGCTGCCTTCACACATTATTGTTTTGATCTCACTATACTTATACCCCTAAAACACTGATTATTGTTCTTTCATATTTAGAAACCCAGTAGAAGACATTGGAAGGATTTCAAAAGGATTTCAAGATATCTTTAATGTCTGCTCTGACAAGTCATATATAATAAAATGTTCGTCTTGGAATCTGAAAAACATAAGCATGCTGGTTAGCAAAAACTTCAGCATTGAACCTTACACATCACAAATCAAAAAATGAGAAACTGTTTGAAAACTCAAATGTTAATGAAGACCAAAAAAATCCACAATTTTTTTTTCAGTGTGCACCAGAATGACTTTTCTTTAACAGACAATTTAGACAAAGAAGCCATTAGTTGGAGGCTCAATATTTATTTGATGAAGAGAAATGTAAAGGTAGATAGAAATCTCAAAAGAAGTTAGCAGCTCTTTTAAGTTCATGCATTCATAAGCATAGGAAATTATCCTCATACTTTGAAGTATGGACTAGAATACAGATAATTTAAACTAAGTGATAATTCTGGCAGAAACAGGAACAAATAAATGAACTGTGATTTGTTGCTCTATCAGTCCAAGTGTGAAATCAAAACAGACTAGAACATTTTCTTTTTAATTTCTTCTGTTCCTGCTTTATTAAGAGTAATAACTCAGCCTGCTCAGACAAATGTTTTAAAGGGACCACAGTGGAAAAGAATAAGAAATTCACTGGATATTGGGAAAAGAGCATATTCCCAACACATATTATTCCTCCTTCAAAACAATTACTAATCACAGTTGAATAAATTCACTATGCTTTAGGGAAAGTTGGTGACTCAGAAGGAAAAAGCACTACATTGCTGGTCTTAAATTACTGATTTTTGATGTCAAGTAAAAACACTATTTTAATCGTTTACTCCCTTAGTAGTCTCTGTGCAGAATGCTAATAGAACTCTTAAATACACTTCAACAAGGAGATTTCATAATAAAGCAGGGGTTGTTGTGTCTCTGCTTTTAGTCTGGGAAGATGAGGGAATTATTTGGCTTCTCCTTTACATTAATTTGCTTATATTATTTCACAAGCGTAGAAGAGTCTAGGGACATCTATGCCAACTCTGGTTTCTAAGACACTTTTATATGAAAAGGTCAAATTATCCGTGTCACTGTCAATCTCTTAAAAACCACACAGTGTAATGAAGATTTGTTTTTTAACTCTAGCATTGATGTGCATCTGGTCTGTGTCTGAACTAGAGAATTCTAAAAAAAAAATCGTACTGGAGCCAATACTAACTCAGCTGCAGCAGCGACTGATCTAATGGAGACAAGCTCTGGCAGCTTCTGCTGTTCCCACCAGTATGTCCGCTAATCCTTCTTATAAAGAAATAACAAGCAGAGTCAGGCTGAGCACCAGACAACTGTAGTGGTCTGTATAAGACCAGAATGATCTTCATCATGAGAAATATTATTGTATAGAAATTGAATGTTTACCATTTTTTAACTACATTGGTAGAATGGTCTTGATTTTTTTGAGCAAGTACATCTGAGCAGGATCCTTCTCAGCTTACTTTAACTAGGTACAAGGCGGATGTTAGATACGAACCAAGCTCCCTCTGTCATCAGTAGAGAGCATCCAAAGGGCAATTTTTGCAAGTAATCTTGGACAAATCCTTTGAAAACAAAAAAGAAGCCTAGATGACCACCTTAGATTAGATGCTTAATTTTGGTCCAGGACAAAGCAGGCAAATCACAAATATATTATGTTTATTATTCAAATACATAATATACATAATACACATATTATATAATTATGCATATATTATATGTAGTCTTTGTATGTGTCTACATGTGTAAACACATGGCAGAATACAGGTGAATGTCTGTGTGTATGCCTATAGACTCAAATTACAGAATCTGTACATCCTAACTGCTTTACTAACTCAAACTAATACAGGTATACTGGAGCACACAAAAATACATTCCTGGATGCTTCAGTAGAAGCATGCTCTTTTAAACAAATAAATAAATCAACTTATATAATTAATAATTTAAAGCTTTTAGGCTATGTTTTACCCATATACCAAAGAATATTTCCTTTCTGATCTCTGTTTCAGTTGTGTAAAGTTACACATGTACTTAAGAGTATTTAATAATTCAGGCACTTAATCTCAAGACCAAACATAGCATAAAATAGGAATAATGCCACACAAAAGTAAGAGAAAGCATGAGATTTTAATCCAGCAACAATGAGATTAATTTTATTTACCTCTGGTACCCAATGAAATAATTTATATTCATAGAACAAGTTTCTTTTTGCCTGCGCATACTCCCTAACTGATAAAATCTGTGTTCTCCAAACTCTCCTTGCTCAACTCAAACCCATAGACTCAGTTTCCTTAATGATCACAGATCAATTTTCAGTATATTTTCTACAGCAATACAAATGAAAGAAACTGCATCAAGAGGATGTAAAAGAAAGGTAAAATGAGGAGCTATGATGGAACTAAATTTCCAGATCTGTCATAAAATGAGAAGCTAATTGCCAAATTCTGGAGCCAGATTTTACACTAGGACAAAAGTACGTAACTCCCTTCAGTTTCATTAAGACATATTCATCTCTACCATAGAAGACAGCTTGGCTTAAGATCTGTAATCATATCACATTAAAAAAAACTTGTTCTTCAGGTGCAACCAGAAGTTCAATGAGTTAGCGTCACGCAAACCACATTATGTAAATATTTGGACTCATTACTTTTTCTTTTATAAAACATTTCAGAGTGAGCAATGGGTCCTATTACACTACTTGTCTTATCATGGACAGTGTTTCTTGCAAATGGTCAAGTCAAAACAGAACAAACAGCAGAGTTAAAGAACCATGAGACAAAATGTAGAAAATAATGCATACTGAGATGAGTCATTGAAAAGCAAGGCAAAGAGACATTAAGGGTTCTAATAATTTATGTCCTCTTCTATTCCACTAATAAAAGAAAGAAGCTAAGAAGTGCTTAGCAATACTGTTACAAACACTATGTACAACACGATCTCGTATTCTTTATCAAGAACACCTTGACTAAATCTCAATGAAGGGATAAGTGGAAAGCATGGTTGGTGCTGTAGGTTCAAAGAAGATTTACTGTTGTTTGTGCACCTCTCAGCATCATACAACTGATATGAACCCATATGTGGGTAGCATTTGATTTCATATTCAAGCACTTAAAATCAGGTGTGTATCACAGTGCACCTGTGAACTATGGATCTAATCTCACATTATACAAACAGTATCCAATTCAGTTGCCTAAACAGAGATATATGGCATCTTCTGTAACATACAAGGGTAGTCAAGATCCCACACAGGGTTGACAGATATGATACAGGATCTACATGGCATCTTGACCCTTCTAAGTAGCAGAAAAAGGACAAGTAGAATAATCTGGATAACTGTGTCAAGGCCTTAGCCAATACACAGTTCTAACATTCTTCCATGAACACAAGCATCAAGTACCATTTGAGATTCCATGGATGTGAAAATATCTGCACACATCTGATGGATGTGACTCAAGACTGATGGGAGACCCAGGATTTTCCACAAAAAGCAGTTAGAGACTACATGGGAGAATGTAGAGAGTCTGAAATGGCACTGAATATAGAATTTAGGCAACTGTATCATGCCAAATGTAGTCTGGAGAGCTACTGGATTCATCCTGGAGTAGGCATCCTGGGGGAGATTAATTTGAATAAAGATAGATATGACATTCGAGATTCCTTCGGGTATTTGAGAAACTTTCACAAGTCAGGCAAGGTATGTGAGCGCATATGAGAGACTCGCACTCTTCTGAAGCGGTGGGTGGATAACTCTCTGAGCCTAAAATTGCATTAATCACCTATCAGCAAGCAACAAGCTAAATCTCTGTGTTAGAGGAGTTGAAAAGCTCAATAATACCCATACTGACTTGATTGACTACAGTGGGATCTTGTCTTATGTGTAGATTTTTATACTGTAGGCACATACATTCCAGTGACTGAATCCGAAGTTGAAATTAAACCAGTTCATTAACTAATATGAGAGATTCCAGTGCATCTGAATTGTTGATGGAAGACTGGACGGGAATAACCTGAAAGTCAAACTTATTGCTCAAGTCAATACTGGTGCGAAAGGACATCCGTAGTATTCCTGTAACTCTATCTGACCTCTGAACTGTGGTACAGAAGCCATACATTTTAATGTCCCTGTGCAATGACAGTTTTTGAATCCCACTTATAATCATGGACAGTTGTACTGAAAAAAATGGCTTCAAATGATATGCAAAAGACACAGAAACAACCTTGAGCCTCTTTTGCACTGAGTACAGGTTGCAAAGTGCAAGTGTAAAAATTCTTTGGATTTCTTTCACATCATGAATAGTTTTTACCCCTTATTTATTTCATGTAATGTGTTCATTAAACTGTGCACCTTAAAGCAAACAAATTTAAGAACTGGAAACTGAATAAATAAGTTTAATTTTCTTTGATAGGGACATTACATTCTCTTAATAAAATCCAAGAGTACAGATTTGGTCTTACATTTCTACCCTGAAAACCAGACAAATGCTTACATGAGAGAGAAATAAATGTTTGGTCTACTGCAAATAACTCGTATACACAATTTTTCATACTGCTGTATACTCACGTAACACAGCATAAACCTTGGAAGACTGAACTATATTACCTCTGTCTTTCTGCCAAATAAAAATAAGTGGCTTAATTAATACGTAGGCCTTTAACCAAGAGGATTTGAACATGGAATCATTTTTTATCTGAAACGCAGCTGGCACTGTAAGTCTTTTTTTTTTTTTCTTATTGTTTCTTCACTTTTAAATGCTAGAGATTGAAAAATTAAATATGACAGAATTAGTCACCAGAAGGTTAGATTTTGCACTCACTTGTGCCAGAATACATCAAAAAAAGGACTAGTGAAGGCAATGTATTTACATTAATGATATGTTTGTATCACTAAGAGGGGAATCAAGCTCAATGTATTTAAAATGAGCAGGACACGGATCTGAGAAACATACATTCCCAAAAGAATTACCTTCCAAGTGAGATTGTCAAGACTAGACAATGAGAACTCACATGACAGTCCAAATAAAAGGATCCTGATGAAAATTATTCCAAGGTGATTTCAAGTTCTATGTGAGTTTAAATCAGTGGAGCTCTGTTAAAGGTTCCAGCCAAATCCAGTGCTCAGCCATGCAGAGGAACAGAAGTTTTCATGTCAACCCAGAAAAGTACTTACGTTAATAAGAGTATAATGTATGGGGCTACTTAGGGTCTATCCATTTCACTGGCATGGGAACAGAGTATACAGTCAGCAGCTCTCAGTGTGAAATCAGTGGCTATACAAAAGAGTAAATAAAAATCAATCACTGTATTTTACAGAGTACATCTGCAGAAGATCCTGACAATTGACTTCTTTTGCCATTCTTTCATTCCAAGTGCCCAAATTGCAGCCCAACACAACGACCATTTGGTAACAGGGGACTGAGGGTACATGTTACATGTCCTGAAGCACATGAGAGTCTTTCAGGGATTCCTGAGCTGGTGGATTCCTGGGCAATACACAAGAACATGTGATGTAGAAGGCATCAAGCATGGCATCTTCACACAGGGGACACTCCCTGGAGCCAAGTATCTCCTAAATTGCACCTAGGTCTTATATGGAGAGACTTAGTTCACACTAAACAGAAGCACATACTGAGTCTTGGGCGAAGATCCAGGGGTGGCTTGTGAGGTTACATTCTTGGCAATGTAAACTTAACTTATGTCATATTTAAGACTGTGGTAGCTATTTCTTGGTAAATACAGATTGCAAAGCATGAAGGTGTGCTCTGAAGTGGGAATCAAGGTGGAAAAGTTCAAAATGTAAAATAAAATATATAATGACAAAAATAAAAATGTAGAGAGTTTACTTTGCCTGATGTTTTGTGGTTTTTTTCCCCCAGCAGAAGGATTAAAGATTCTTGCCTCTAGCAGATGAAGAGCCCACTAGGAAAAAACAGTCTGATTCATCAGATGCCCTTTGAGAAACAGCCAGAACAAATACAGATGGCTGATAATGCACAGTATATGTCATCTACAGATAATGTTCAGTCTGAACACACTTTAGAATGGAAGAAAACTGAAATATGAAGACAATTTCTTAGTCGGCCTTACTTATCTGCCCCTTCAGAAAATCTACAAAAGATAGGCACAGCCTATAGAAGCTTTTACACAGAAAAACCTTTTTGAAATGGCCTGAGGTATATTTTTTCAGAATAACATGAAATACAAATGTTCTGAAACAGTATCATGGCAAACCTATGATCAGCATTAATCATTCCGTTTTAAAGTGATTTTGAGGTAAACAGAAACTGCAACTGTTTTGCATGGTGGCAATTCACCCTGGAAGACTTTTTCTTATCAGCTCTGTCTTTCTTATATATTTTACTGCATCACACTGAGGATGAATCAGGATTGAGTGATTCTCTTATCTTTTTGTATGAAATGAGAAGCTTGCTGAGATAAAATACTTCTGTCTGTTAGATACAATACAGTAGTTCTAAGTACTGTAAAGCAAAGACTATGTAAGGAAGACCCTTCATTCTGGTGGTTCATATAAAGTTAGCCAGCTACGGCTTGCTGGTTTTTCCTCACCATTTCTCATTGACAAACTGTATTATAAGACAGCAAGAATCATGGACTCATGGAATCATAGAATGATTTGGGTTGGAAGAGGCCTTTACAGATCATCTAGTTCCAACAACCCCTGCCATGGGCAGGGACACCTTCCACTAGACCAGGTTGCTCAAAGCCCCATCCAACCTACCCTTGAACACTTCCAGGGATGTGACATCCACAACTTCTCTGAGCGTCCTGTCCCAGTGCCTTACTACCTTCACAGCGCAGAATTTCTTCCTTGTATCTAATCTAAATATATCCTCTTTCAGTTTAAAGCCACTACCCCTTGTCCCATTTCTATGTGCCCTTGTAAAAAGTCCCACTTCAGCTGTGTTGTAGGCTCTCTTTAGATACTGGAAGGCTGATATAAGTTCTCCCTGGAGCCTTCTCCTCTCTATCTGAACAACCCCAACACTGTCAGCCTTTTTTCACAGGAGAGGTTCTCTAGCCCTCTGACCATTTTTGTGGCCTCCTCTGGACTCACTCCTACAGGTCCATGCCCTACTTATGCTGAGGGCCCAAGACCTGAATGCACTAGACCATGCTGGGTCTCACAAGAGCAGATGTGAGAGAGATCACTCCCCTCGACCTGCTGGCCACACTCCTTTTGATGTAGCCCAGGATATGGTTTGCTTTCTGGACTGCAAGTGCACATTGCCCGGTCATATTGAGATACTTGTCAACCAGCAACCTCAAGTCTTTCTCCTCAGGTCTACTCCCAATCCATTCTCTGCCCAGCCTGTATTTGTGCTTGGGATTGCCCTGACCCATATGCAGGATCTTGAACTTGGCCTTTTTGAACTTCAGGAGGTTTGCACAAGCCTACTTTTTCAGCCTTTTGCAGTCTTTCTGCATGCCAACCATGGTGTCAGCCACACCACACATCTTGGTATAGTCAACAAACTTGCTGAGGGTGCACTCAGCACCCACTATCCCTGTTGCTGAGAAGGATGTTAAACAGCACTGGTCACAATACCAACTCCTGAGGAACACCGCTTGTCACTGGTCTCTGCTTGGAGATCAAGCCATTCACTACAAAGCTCTGAGTGTGATCATCGCGTCAATTCCTTATTCACCAAGTAGTCCATCCATTCAATCCATATCTCTCCAATTTAGAGACAACGGTGTCGTGTGGCACAGTGTCAAATTATCATAGAACCATAGAATGTCTTGAGTTGGAAGGGACCCACAAGGATCATCAAGTCTAACTCCTGTCCCTGCATAGTACAATCCCATAATTCACATCATGTGTCTGAGGGCGTTGCCCAACGGCTTCTTGAACACTGTCAGGCTTGGGGAGCCTGTTCCAGTGCTCCATCACCCTCTGGGTGAAGAACCTTTTCCTAATGTCCAACATAAACCTCCCCTGGCACATCTTCCTGACATTCCCTCAGGTTCTATCGTTGGTCACCAGAGAGAATAGATCGACACCTACCCCTTCTCTTTGCTTTATGAGGAAGCTGTAGACCATGATGAGGTCTTCCCTCAGTCTCCCCTTCTCCAGGCTGAACAGACCTAGTGACTTCAGCAGCTCCTTATACGGTTTCTTCTCCAAACCCTTCGCCAACTTTGTAGCCCTCTTCTGGACACTCTGCAGTAGCTTTATATCCTTTTTATACTGTGGCACCCAGAACTGCACATTCTTTACACAAGTCCAAGTAGATTATGTCAGTTGTTCTTCCCTTATTCACCAACTCTGGTAACCTCATCATATAAGGCTACCAGACTTGTCAGGCATGATTTGCCCTTAGTGAATCCATGTTGGCTGAAATATTTTAATACTTCCATAGTGGTTGCTACAGGAATGCTGTGTAGCTACAAATGTGAGAAGAGCTGGTCTGTGTGATGATGAGGGAGAGCAACAGCAGTTCCCCTTGACAATCTCTCCCTCTCTCAGAACACTACAGAGATTCATATTGCAGAGCTGTGATAGACTGTGTGAAAACAATGAATAATTGGCTGTCTCCTACAGTTGCTTCAGAACTCAGAGCTGCCATGCAGCTAAGTGACCTCTGGTTCTGCCAGGTCACCAAGAGGTAAATAACAGGAGAAAGGCAGTAAATGAAGCATTATTGTGCAGACTCTGCCTGTACTGTATCAGTTCTGTAGAAAAATAAAGGTTTCCTGTGTTCTCTTCCTCCATGGTCTCAACTGTGAGATTAAGTGCAGCCCTATGCTGTGCGTGGTGTGAGTTACTTTGCCCCAGGCTGAGCACTGGGAGGTTCAGGAAAACAAAAAGGTTCCCAGAATAATGTGGTTTACTCAACGAGAGCTTGAGTAAACTGCTTTATATCTGTGGCCTGGAACATATGAACTGGCCGAGGGGTAGTCCCACGCCTGTGCTTTACACTGAGAGGCGAGAAGAAGGGACCCTGGTCCTGCAGTCTACTCTTCTCTTTCAAAGACGTGCCTCACCTACACTCTTCCCACACTTTAGTCAGACCATAATTCTCAGCAGCATCCCTCCAATATATGAGTACATTTGTTACAAATCAGTGACTCCATTTTGATATTAAAACATCACCAGGAGGAAGGAAAAAAAAGGTATATTAGACTGGACAGAAAGCAACAGACATGTCCTGCTTCCAGAACCTGACCTTGCCTAAAAAGAGCTATTTTATATATACATGGCATTGTAGCATGCCCTGTGGTGATATACTCAAGGAAATGTTTAGCCCTTCTCTAGCAAAAAGACTGGAAAACTGTGGAGTTTTGGCTGTGCTTTAAACTCAAAATAAGCAGACATATGGAATACAAAACTTTCTTGTTTGCTTTGCTCCCATGATTTCTAGTCACTCTCACAGGTCACGATTTATGGTTTTTAAATGTTTGATATGCAGCACATCACATTAAAGTAATTTTGCTCCAGTAAAAAGGTGTTTGGCTGGTCAATCAAAATATGCAACATGATCAATAGCTTTGCTGCCTTGAAGCCAGATCTGGCCATGCTTCTAGAAGCCTTTATTTTTGTCAGTAATCCTCATACACATGAACCATCCCAATTAGATAATCAGGATTACTTACTTCAGGTACAACAGGTATGACTGGGCCCTTATTCTCCATATTCTGAATTTCATTTTAGATTTTTACCTTGAAAACTCTTTTATGCATGGCTTGGCCACCTTCACCATTGAACATCTACAATTCTTAATTTAAGTCAACGGATCTTCCAAGTACTTGGGTCAGAATTGCACACGATATTTACACTTCCTTTGAATCTCAAATCTACTCCACCTAGCTTTTCATAAGCAAAGATTAACTACTTTCATGATCCATTTAGTCACTCTTCCTCCAAGGATCCAGACAGCATCTTATCCTTTACTTTTCTATTACAAAAGAAATACCATGTGCTTCATGGGAAGAGGAAATACTTGATTTCTTGGACTCAGAAGCAGATTTGAAATAGCCATAGCTTTGGGCTGTAATCCTGTTTTGTTTGTAGCTTGCTAATATGCAGCATAAGTGCAAATAATAAAATTTCCAAGTAATGGAACATGTTTCTCATAAAAGCCAACACATGCTACTCTTACAGGCAGAACGATACTATTGGGTAACAATACAAACTTAAGTAGCTCTTTTGTATTCAGCTGTCTACTAGGTACAGTGGACAAAGTACTGAAGTTGGTATCAAGGCAGTTCAGTGAACAAGAAAGTCAAGACTGATGTGTAAGTGAGGGAAAGTGTATGATGACACGTGTGTTTACAAGAGGAAAGAGGAAGGAAGCTAGAAGAAAGAGCCAACAACAGATAGAGTATCTGGAAAATGTGTAGAATATCTGCTGAATATCTGAGTCTGAAAATATTTTTCACAACATGCTTATCTGGCTCAATGAGGATTAAAAATTTATTTCATTACATCTGGTATTCAACGAAGTATCTGAAACCACATCAGTGCTGGCTTGGGTGGCCAAGCTGCTTTGGTGGTCACTTATTTTCCCATCAGAGACATTCTATTTATCTCAGATTAAAGTTCTGTCATTATTAAATTTTACAATCTGCAACAGCAATCCATTCTCATTTAGACTGCTGATATATCACCCTGAACATTCTATCAAGACAGAGAAGGTCTTGGAAAACAGGCCAAAAAATGCTGTGAATGTTTATGTACATCATACCATTCAGCTATTTCACAATGCATCGTCCTGGAGATCTTTCTATTTATATTTTCATCAGAGATAAGAGGTGTTTATTTTTGCCTCAAAGTACTGTTGATGAAATAATACTTGTCAACTAAACTTTAAGTTTGCTCAGTTTTCATGAAATAGTGTGACAATTAACTTTCTAACGTTGAATTAGATTTTTTTGCCAGAAAAACAGTGATGTGCCAAAAAACTGTAAAAACTGAGGCCTTATTACAGATAACTATGCTCAAACTAGAGTCTTAGGGTTAAAGTTGGATTGAGACAGCCACCAGAAAAATGCAACTTATTGTTATCTCATCTGGAGACATCTGATCATGTGAATAGCCCTTACTCAAGACGTTCAGGGGGAAGACCTGGGCACACCATCCAGCCAGGAATGATTTAACTAGTACCAATGTCAGAAATATTTATTTGTGCCTGCCATTGTACAGACACAGAGGGAGCTGAGTGACCCAAGTGACTACAGCTGAGCAGGTAGTCACACCACTTTCTCCTTCCTGCTTTGATTGCAGTTCTTATGCATCAGGTAGTGTTCACGCCTACACATTTCCTGGGTGCATGTGGCTCCTGTACACCACAAGTGCAGCATGACATCTCTAATTTTGTCTTCGTTTCCAGTTCCTGCTACTTTGAGAAACATTTCAATCTAATACATTCCCAGCTGGAAGATTCACTTCATCCAGCTGCCAGATTAGCTTTCCACATCAGGACAGAGTCTTAGTACTTTGGTTGTTTCCTAGGGGACCACACAACAGTCACACAAAAGTCATACTTCAGAGTATGAAACTCTGAATGCATAAATCTATGATTGTCTATTAGCAATGACACCATGACAAAGAAAACTCTCCAAAAGCAGTGAAGAAAAACCTTAATGGGGGAATTCTGACAGCATTTGTTAATGCATGCACACTGAAGCTAGCCATGAGAAACTCATTGCCTGGCAAAATGAACAAGCACTTTATTTTCTAAATAATTTGTTCTTGGTGAAATATTTGTGCACACTTATCATCACGTCAGAGATGTCAAGGCCAATTGAACGCCTAAGGCATTCCTCACTGAGATGACAAAGGCCCTCAACTGCACAATTCATGCTGCTGTGGCTCAGTGAAACCTTTTATGTCACATGTCAGACAGACATACTCAAATGTATCAGCTCTGCTCAACATTGGTGGCATTCCTTCTTGATAGCAATGGACTTTCATTTAGGCTGGATCGGTTAAAGTTATGTGAGCAGGAAGGATGTGAAGCCCATACTGAGTGCAGTTTACCATGTGATACACACACAGTCTTTGCTTAAAAAAGCTTTCAAGTTATTTCTTGTATCTGTGGGTTGCTATTCCACTTGATTGCCATTTTAGTCACCAAGGGACATTTCTACTGTGTTAATATCTGTCCATAATTGGCAGGGGAAGACAGTTTAATCAATACTAAAATACTGTGAATATGAGACTAAACTGGATTTATTATTTTATTTCATATCACCAAGAATTCTATTATAACCAAGAACGAACACCCTTTCCCTTTATCTCCAGCCCATCACTAAAGAAGAGAGCACTCCCTTTGGTATGCTCTAATAGCCCCGTGCCATGTCAGATATGCAAAGTAATCATAAATCCACTTCAGCTTGTTAGTTTACTGCTGTTTTCTATCACCAGGCAAGCACAAAGCAACTGGAATGTGTCAGGGAATCTGGCCCTAAATCACAACTCTTTTTTTTCTTTGTCAAGTGGTATTTTCAAGCCATGCCAAGTAATAACATTCCAAGACACCCAGGGAAGAGAGTTACACCACATTCACTGACTTTCGAGCATGTGGATGGCCCAATTCTCTGTGAAGTCCTCTCTGCTTGGCACTGTCTGTACAAAACACAGCTCAGCTGACTAGTTACATGGAGTTTACTAAAGCAATACGCACAAGTATAATATTGCTCAAAGAAGCACACCAGAATTCAATAATTCAATTTCTTTTTTTGTTTTATAAATGTATTTTGGGAGTTAACTAAATCATAATTGTAGTAGAGGAAAAGTTTCTGAAAAAATCTCTAGGAGGAATATGTTTCTTCCCCTTCTGAACTTCCTTTTATTTTGGACTGTGCTACGTCTACATTTTGCTGGTATTTTATCAAGAGGAAAACCAGAAGTACACAAGTGACAGTTAGGAAGATAAAGCTGCCCTGTTAATCCAAAGTTAAAAGTCAGATCTGCAGCAAGGTAAAAAGAAAGGCATAGAAGATGCAAAGGCAGTGGCTGGTGAACATAGAGAGACAAAATGTCTTTCTTTAGCAAGACATGGAAGCACATGAAATTCTCTTTAACATCACATTCCTGAGAGATTATGCCTGGTTCTGTAGTCAGACTAAATGAAATGGTAGTTGCTCATCCATTACATTTGATAAGGATGCTGTTGTTATTAAAAAAATCTTGTTTCTCTCATGTATCATTCTATTCCAAAGAAAAACCTGACAGTACACCAGTGGTTCATGAGACATCTTGATGATATGAGTGCTCCGGTGGTCAGGGAATGATCTATAAATATATGTCTTTTAAAACTATAGGACTTCAATATTATTTTGCTTAACATGATAGGAAAGAACAACAGTCTAATTCTGTTTTTCTCAAACCATGGATAAAGGATTTAGTTGCTTTAAATTAATAAGTGGATGAAATTAACTACATACATAAAGATGAGAATTCTCAGGAAAACCAATATAAATACAATATGCCAACTCATAGTCGGCAGCAATGCAAGCAATCTAGGACAGAAGAGAGAATATTTATACTGGGAACCAGTCACCACATGTCACTTAATTCTCCAACCCAGCAGGATTTCAAATACAACCAGCAATTAAAACTAATTAACCAACTGAAGGTTACATAGAGACAAATGAGGCCATAAAGAGGCCCAACTTGTCAAAAAGTTTGAGAATTACAGATTTCTTTTTTGTACATTCTTCTGGACTTCCACAGCAGATGAATTTCACAGGTAGTTCACAGTGCTAATTTAGTGGTACCTGGCTTTGTACAGCAGTCTAAAAGAGAGACTGTAAATTAGTGATGCAGGAGTAGGTATAATTTAATGGCCTGATTTCACAAAGGTCCAAGGATGTGGTCATCTTTTTCCCTATAAGCCTGTATTTTTGCCTGATTTTTACAAAACTAATTTAGTGCTGTCAAGTATTTTGGCTTGTAAGGAAACCTTTGGTGCTATGACTATGGCTATCTATCATTGATAGAAACATCTTAAAAGCAGCATGAGAGTCTGCTTCACTTTCAGAATACTCTATATTCATAAAGCTACCACGTGAGTCAAGAGTCCACCTATGCATGCTCTAGTCCTGAGCATGCTACCATGCAGTGAATGCTTATGCCCAGATGCTATAATCTATACTAGATCATAGAATAGCCAAGAATGGTGCTCAGGTCAAGTTGCACAGTAATTTCCTTTGCCTGTGCTATTCTGAAGGTTTATTGTAGAAGGTGTAATCCGTGATGTGTAAAATCCCATCACTGGATGTGTCTGTGAGTTTGAAAATAAAACACCTATTGAGAAAAGGGGGAAGGAAATCCTGCAGATCACACATGACCCAGTATCTCGGTTTCCATTTAGATCAATAGCTAGACAAATTCTCAGAGAACTTTCTGAAATATGTACCTTACCATATTTCACCTGTAACCATGATGTTGCTATTTGGGAAGTAGTCATAGGATATGAGGATCACAGGATAATTCAGGTAGGAAAACACCTCAGCAGATCTCTAGTCCAAACTGCTGCTCAGTGCAGGGGTAGGTCTGAGGTCAGGTCAAATTGCTGAGGGCTGCATATAGTGGAGTTTTAAAACCTGGCAGAGATAGTACAACCTCTCTGGGCAACCTGCTTCTCTGCTTTACTGCCCTCAAGGAATTGGCTTTTAGTTCTGTTGTGCTTTGGTGTTGTTTTTTGTGGGTTTCTTTTTGTTTTATGTTTTTTGGGGTTTGTTTGTTTGGGGGGTGTTGTTGTTGGTTTTGTTTGGTTGGCTGGGTTTTTTCTTTTGGTTTGGTTTGGTCTGGGTTTTTCTGGTGTTTTTGTTTTTTTGCTTTATACCACTTGGTAGCTTATCTGTTGTGATGTACAACTGTTGTCTCTTGTGCTCCTGCTATGCACCTCCTTAAAGAGTCTGGCTTTGTCTCTGGATGACTGTCCTGTACCAGGGAGTTTCTCTGAGGTCCCCCCAAAGCCATGTCCTCTCCAGGCTGAACAAGCCTGCATTCATGCCTTTTCTCAGAGGCCAAGTGTGCCAGCCCCTCTGAGCATCCTGGTGGCGCTCCACTGGACCATTGTCAAGATCTGTACAACTGCATCTTCTGCACGTGTGGCTGAGAACAGAATTTGGGTGGGAACACAATTTTTAAGTATTTTGATTCAGTATGTGTTTGAAATACAGTTCTATAATCCTTTCTCTACAGGAGCTCTCACTCAAACCTGATATTACACTGCAGAGCTTTCAGATGTTTCTCCTTAGACTTTCACATCATAAATGCACATGTATCCTATGGGACTCCATAGTGTATTCCTTCACTCCCTTGGGACTTTCACTTCTCCTCTCTCCCTCTTTCTCATTCCTTTCCTTCTCTCCACATTCCATCTTCCTTTATACAGGAAAAAATTCAAAATACCTTTTTTAATACTTTTGGTGAGAGCACTTTCAGAGGCTTGTTTGGAAGAATAATAATAGTAATAATAGCTGTAGAGTATCTTGAAGCAAGACCTAGTGATCTGTGAGACAACTTTTAATGAAAAATGCAAAACGAAACAAAACACAAACAAAAAATCTCAGTCATTTCTGACAGGTTCCAAACATTTCTTTTACATGACTATTTTGAAATTGTTATGTCTGCATTTAATTAACATTTGAAAAGAATAATTACCTTAAGTTGACAGGCTAAAACAATTTCTAATGGACTTTAAGGTCATTATTAGAATTCAGATTATTTCAAAGACCTACTAAAAACAGAAGTATATTTCTCTCATAAGCACTGTTAACTTGCTGTTATTACAAAGTAAACACTATTTGGCAGCTGATTGACCTCTGCTTTGGAGAGAGAGTTACAAATCAGCTTTAGGCAGGCAAAATGCCTTCTGGAATTGTCATGCCAATTTTGTATTTTGGTCCTTATTGAAATGAACTCTTAAGCTAGCCAACAAAGCAGAGAATGGATCAAGGTATTTACTGTGCCATTAAGTTTCTGTGCATCCAAAATGCTGCTCCTCAGAGCTGAAATCTTTCTGCTATTTGGACTCCAACAAGAAAAGTGACACATAAAAAAAGTACTGCTATGTGCAGCCAAATCTTTAGGCCAGAAAGGAAAAGCATCCTGATGAGAATGGTGACCTAACTAAATGTTCAGAAACAGTGTCAGGAGAAAAGGTCAAATTTCCCATTTCTGTTCCCAGTTTATTCAATGCCTGGATAAAATTAAACACAGCAAAAGTCATGGTAGCTGGTGCCACAGCTCATTGAGTCGCAGTATAAAAGGCACCACCATAAAGCCATGGGCTGTCTTTTTAAAGAAAGTGGCAGCAAAACCTGTTAGCGTGTTATGCAAGCCCAGAATACACTAGTTGTATCAGGTCTATCAGGGAACATAGGCAAAGGAATATTCACTTTCCAGATTGCAACTCAGGTGCAGATAGTCATCTGTGTTAAAAACAGAGTAAACCTGGGCACAGTTGGAAACATGGAAGTCACTGGGTGAATTTTCCAAGGTATTTGAGTATTTCACGTTATGTGATATCTGAGTGTAGTCTTACTTGTATGTATACCATTTTAGCTTAAATTCTCCACTACCCACATAATTTCTGATACGTGATCTAGTTCTTATTATGACTACACCAGCTTTTTTTCCTCTTTTTTTCCTTGCCTCATTAGTCTTTATGGCAGATATCTACAAAATAAGGATACCACTGGTCATACAGCATTAGGAAAACAGCTTCTATCTGGCCTGACCTCCCAAAGTCAGGAGTTCTTTTCAAAGTAGTAATTTCAAAGGATCAAGATAACTGCAGATGAACTGACCTTGTTTAAATATCTTGGACAAAACTGAATCTCTCATGCCAAAAGTGGTTCCATCTTGGGTTTACAAAATCTCTTCTTATGAAATCTTAATCTAACACAGTACATTTCTCAAAAGAATTTTGTTTTCAATGACAGTTTTCTAAGATAAATCACTTTCCTGGGAAACGCCTAACTACTTCTACCCATGAACAGGGCATGAGTTTCTGTAGAGTTCATAGAATCATAGAATGTTATGAGTTGGAAGGGAACCACAAGGATCAGCAAGTCCAACTCCTGTCCCTGCATGTGACAACCCCACAGTTCACACCATGTGTCTGAGGGTGTTGTCAAACCTCTTCTTTAACACTTGGGGCTGTGACACCTCCCTGGGGAGCCTGTTCCAGTGCTCCACCACCCTCTGGGTGAAGAACCTTTTCCTAATGTCCAACCTAAACCTCCCCAGCACATCTTCCTGGCATTCCCTCAGCTTCTGCCATTGGTCACCAAAGAGAAGAAATCAGCACCTACCCTTCCTCCTCCCCTTGTGAGGAAGCTGCAGACCATGATGTGGTCTCCCCTCAGTCTCCTCTCCTCCAGGCTGAACAAACCAAGTGACTTCAGCAGCTCCTCATATGGCTTCTTCTCCAAACTCTTCACCAACTTCATAGCCCTCTTCTGGACACTCTGCAGTAGCTTTATATCCTTTTTATCTTGTGTTGCCCAGAACTGCACACAGTGCTCCAGGTGAGGCTGCACCAGTGCAGAGCAGAGCGGGAAAATCACCTCCCTCGCTCGGCTGGCAATGCTGTGCTGGATGCACCCAGGACACAGTTGGCCCTCTTGGCTGCCAGGGCACACTGTTGGCTCATGTTCAACTTGCTGTTGACCAGAACACCCAGATCCCTCTCCTCAGAGCTGCTCTGCAGCATCTCGTCCCCGAGTCTGTATGTACAGCCAGGGTTGCTATGTCCCAGGGGCAAAATCTGGCACTTGCCATTGTCGAACTTTATGTGGTTGGTGATTGCCCAGTTCTCCAATTTGTCCAGATCCCTCTGCAGGGCCTCTCTGCCCTTGAAAGTGTCAGCAGCTCCCCCCAGTTTTGTGTCATCGGTGAACTAACTTAGTATTTCCTCAAGTCCTGAGTCTAAGTCATTTATGAAGACATCGAAGAGTGCTGGCCCTAAAATGATCTCTGTGGAACCCGCTAGTGAGTGGTCACCAGCCATAACCCCATTTACCAGAACCCTTTGGGCCTGGCTCATCAGCCAATTGCTCGAAGTTAGATTTGCTCACAGTTAGATGATGCTGCACCAGTTGGCTGTACCTCTTGCGAAACACAGCAGATAGAAAAGCAATTCTAAATGAGCTTCATCAAACCCTAAATTTGTCTGGTTTGTACTGGTTTATGAGGGGTCAATAGCCAGTAAACTTTGGTCCTTCAGTGGAATAACAGAAGCAATGTGCATGACACGCTAAAGCATAAAAACCTCAGGCAGTCTGCCTCAGGATTGTCCTGGTAAATTCCAATCAATTCTCCTTCAAAGCCTTGGAAGAAATTTGGATAAAAATGTCATTGTTTTGTTCTTCAGTCATGACATGGTCTTGACTCTCACCAGACAATTAATCCCTTACAGAAGTCTAACCCTCTCTTCATGGTCCCTTGCAAGTGAGACTGGCATGAGCAGAAAAAAAAAATAAAAGGGAGTATTATACTTATTATACTTCAGCATCTTAAAAGGAATGATATTAAGAGCAACAAATTAAAACAACTCAAATTAAGAATGATTTATTATTATATTGTCTAATTACATCTTGTCACAAAAATTGCTGCGAATACTTCTGAGGTTTGGTTTTAGATTATTGATGTCTTTCGGGGCTTGCTCATTCAAAAAAGTGTTATATAATTAAAACCGCCACAGTACTCAGAATTTTTCACTGATGAGGGACATTTTGGATCAGACTACAACCTGTTCATTTTTTCTTTTTCTTGTCTCATACTTGTTCTTTGGCTAAGGAAAGGTCACTTCCTTATATGCCTTGAAATGGGCTTTTCAGTATAATGTAACTAAGGACTTAGTCCTGCACACTGCCCTTAGCCAAGGGAATTTCAGACAGGAATCCACTGGAGTATTTGTTTAACTGTTTCACTGGGTCAGGTCAGTTAGCGTATCAGCAGATCAAGTCCATCTGTATGGTACTTCGATGAGAGAAAAAAACTTATATGAAACCTGTAAAGTTATTGTGTATATTACACATTTGGAACAAGCAAGCATTCAGGATTTGCTATGAGAATATAAGGGCAGTGCTTTATCTCCTCTGTAACTGGAGAGACAGAAGAACAAATTGTTAAGGTTAATCATGGGGAAAGAAAAATTGCCTGAGACTCTGGGTGTCTCACAAAAAATCCGAGTCACTTTTGAAGGATAAAGCATGGAGAACATGTCATCGCCAGCATTTTACTTAGGTCATGTTCTAACATACCTTTCTTGCCTCAGAAGTTATCAATTTCTAATTATTTTAGACTCATAATTCTTTGCTGTTTTCTGCATTTCAGCAAGTGCCAAGGAAAAAAAAAAAAAAAAAAAAAAAGTAGTACGAAAAGAAAGGGCAAATAAATCAAATATGTTTGGAGTTCAGATGGGAAAACAGAAAGAAACAAGAAACATACTCACACATTGTGTCTTGCATAATAAATGAACTTACAAAATGATATACATAAAAGATATTCAGCAATACAGAGGATAATTGAGTTCCCTAAACTTAGTTAGGCAGCTATTTTTCACTTTTAGCATGATTTCAACAGTAAAAAGGTAAGGGAATGCTGGCATTACTGTTGGTGAAAGAAAATGTTTCCATGAATGTATTAGGTAAAAAGCAGTGTGATCTCAGCAGGCACAGAAAAGATCTACCAGGTCTTCCAAGCTTACCACTTGTCACTGTGTGATTTTCCTCTGACAGCAGATTGATTACTGCTGCACAGACCCTGCACCATGTGTCAAAAAGTACCTATTAAGGTCTCGTCTCTGCAGTGATGGCATAAATATATTTATCAGGATCGGTATAATTCCCACCTATTTCACTCTGTCCACACATCTGAATATACAAGAGACTAATTGTAATTCTAGTTCAGATGGTAATTTCATATGGCTGAATTGCCTAAAAGAGCCTTCCATTTTCTAGCCTCTGTGTTGGGTAAAAGTCTTTTATTGAAGCCTTATTCTCAACGCACAGGAAAACTGCACGTCCATGTATGATGAGATTGCATCATGTCATTTAGGCTTTTCCTTAGCTGCCTCCAAACATTACAAGCATCAAATCCAGGCTATTCCCTGCATTTCCACCTGTTCCATCTGAACATCAGGAAGCACTTTTTAACTGTGAGAGTGACTGAGCACTGGCACAGGTTCTTCAGGGAGGTTATAGATTCCCCATTGTTGAAGATATTCAAAAGCTATCTGGACCTGGTCTTGGGCAACCAGCTATAGGTTGCCCTGCTTGAGCAGGAGGACTGGACCAATTGACCTCCAGAGGTCTCTTCCATCTTCGGCCTTTCTCTGACTCTGCAATTATGTCATCTCCAATGCCAAAAGAAAAAAAAATAAAAAAAAAGAAGCCTTATGAGGGTAAGATTTTCAAAGGAAGGATGTTACGGAACTGGGTAACTATAAGAAAAAAAAAAAAAAAACTGGGACAAAATGGGGAATTTGTGTGAGTTCAAATATTTACCATGAGAAGATATCTCAAGCTACATCTTATTGTAGCTCTTTGGCTTATCTTATCCGCCATACATTCTGCAGTATGAGCCTGCTAAAATTCAGTCATTTGCATTTGCTTTTTCTGAAAATTGAGATTGAGTGAAGGCACAGCAGAACACAAATGACTTGAACTCCTGCATGATAATTCAGAACAAAACTTTGTGATTTGGTACTTATTAAACAGCCTGGAAACCTTACCAAAGCCACTAAGAGCATCCACACAAAGATATCTGAAAAGTGGCCATTCTGGGTCTCCGTCACAGTGAGATTTACCTGTTGATGTCAGACACAGCAGCTGTTTTAGATTCCTCTTCTTCTTAATAACTTAATTATCTGGTAAAGCCAAATTTTCCTTCCTTCTGGGTTGATTAGTGCTTCAGGTGAAAAATAAGAGTCCAAAGAATTCTTCATCCTATAGCATATAATTCTTCTTTTTGGTCCACATCTCTCAAGAAGCACTTTTACTAAAGTATTTCTTCAACTGTCTTTCAGAACAGGATCTTCCTGTATTCAGTCCTGGGTATCTGTGGGGATGTCTGAAGTCTTTATCTGCATAATCTAAAATACCTTAGATACTTTTTTTTTTCCCCAGCTTCCTAATTATTTCTTAAGTACTTGTCTTCTGATACCACTCAAAGATATCTTCCAAGCCTTCATTCACACATCAGTTCAGGCATCAGCAGTATTGCATAATCCTGGCATGAGTTCATCTCACTGGAGTTCACAGCAATCCTCTGAGATGGAACCAGAAGATTTCCTTTATTTTTAGCAATCTTGTAAAAGAAATATCTTGCCTGTGCTGCAAAACACCTTAAAAGCAAAACCATGTTCTGTTACTTTCCCAAATAACCATTTAGTTGATTAACATATGAATCACACAAATTGCTATGAATTCACTTGAACTTACTTTGGTTGGATATTTAAAACCCTTTGTTAAAAAGATCTGTGATGTGTCTGTCAGATCACATTCACTTCAGACTTGGGAACAAGCTAAAGTATTTAATGAAGTGTTTTCATACAGAAAATCATGGGCAGACTTTGGAAAGCTTGGATAAACCAACAGATGTCCAAATGATTATTTAAAGGTCATTTGAACTTAATCAAGTTGTGTTTCATGACAACCTCATGGCATGAGTCTCTCTCAAATACTTCCTAGCTTTGACTGTGCCAAAAATACATGAAAATAGTAATTTCTTAAAATATACTGACAGACACATATCTAATCCAGCAGCAGATAACGCCACATAACCATTTTAAAACAAAGTTAAGCCGATTTGATTAGTTTGATTTTGAAAAGGTTTTAGTTCAATTCAGTTGATATTCTGAATGATGGTTCTATATTTCTTATAATCTCACTTCTTTTTTACAAAATAAGTTATTTTGTAAAATTTTCAGGAATTATAATGAGCAATTGGCTATCAGTTATGCTAAAGTAAGACATGTTTATGAAAAATTTATTAAAACTGTAGGTCCTTTTTGCATTATAATTGAACACAACAAAAAGAATGGCAGCAGAAAGAAGTGAAGAGAAATGAACAGGAAAAGAATAAAGACAGAAAGAGAAAAAAATCCACATAATTTTTTTAAAAAAGGGACTTGGGAACAGCATGATTCAAATGTCTAGAATTACATGAGGAATCACGAGCTGATTAGTTGCATTAATAGCAAACTCCCATGATGGCTTTGTGAAAGTCACTAACACCTTTGCATAGTTTTATTCCATTTTTAATAGGAATATTTATCAGTATAGAAGTAATGGTTAGACTCAGATTATCTTTTGTCAGATTAAAATTTATGCCCAGAATCTTACACTTACAGGCTGTCCGATTACTAACTAGCTTATCTAATCAAAGGGTTTTAAAGCATAAAACATTGTGACAAGATTCTTTTAATAGATCACAAACAGTCAGTAAAAATGTTTTTTCCTCACATGTGTAGAAATAAATCATTTGTATAAAATAGAAATTGCCTGCTGTGCTTTTTATGAAAATAACAGTAGCACTTCAGACAATGAAGCTGAGGGTGGGACTACTAGCAGTTATAAATACAACACTAACAACGTCATTGTATTTCCCTTGACTTCCACACTTGTATCTCTGGGGAAATAAAGGCCCTGTTACTTACTAACTTGAATTCCTGTCATTGTACTTCGGGAATCAGTTGCTTGGGATGAAAAGCTACAACGTATACCTAAGGTTATCATATTTGGGGTCATTCACAAGCACTGATGTATAGTTGATTTTTTTTTTTTTTTTTTAATTTTTTCTGACAAAAGAACAGTGAGAGACCTGGAATAAATCAGGCTAAACAACAAACTATGTGATGGTGGAAACTGTAGTGGAAAAGTGAAAAATGTCCCACAGCTTTTTTTATTATTATTATTAAAAAATAACCACACTGTACTGTGATAATCATAATATTTTTTTAATTTTTTCAGCCAGTCCAAAGTGGTGATGTGTCAAGCTTTGCAAAAACACCAATTAATCATTTTCTTCCTAATATCTTTCTCTCCCTCCTGCCACCACACAGTTAAAGTGAACTGATGACAACAAGACCTTAAGCAAAATGCTTATCCGCTACCCTAGCTAATACCAGTGGGTAATTATCTCTCAGTATTCACTAAAAATCTATTCTGGGTCAGACAAAGCTGCTGCTAAACTTATTTCATCAAGTTATAGCATTCCTATCCCTCTGAAAACATCTATTTTTGTTTAGAAAGGACTACATTTATGTAATTGCATGTTAAATAGCATTATACACATATAGACCCTGTTTTGGTTGGTGTGGAATCCCGTCGCTCATGCAAATGGATGACTGAGAGCCCTGGTAGAGCCAAGCATGTTGTGGGTAAGGAAGGGATAGACCAATCAGTTTGACAAAATAATATCACAAAACGTCAGACAGACTTTAAAGTCCTGCAACCCCAATGCCATCTCAAACATCTTCTCAAGACCTTTATTTAAAAGAAATTCTTGGAAGCATAAAAGCAGCAGCAGTCACACAGAGACAGAAGGACATAAGGACAATTGTTCCAGGCTGCTCTGTGATGCTTCACCATAGTGTATCTGTGCTCACAGACATTAAATAGAATCATAGAATCATGTAGGTTGGAAAAGACATTTAAGATCATCAAGTCTAACTGTAAACCTAACACTGCCAAGTCCGCCACTAGACTATGTCCCTAAGTGCCACGTCTACACATTTCTTGAATACTTCCAGGGACAGTGACTCAACTAGTTCCCTGTGTTCTACTTCAAGAAACTCTGAAGTCCTTCAGAGAAATAAGGCAGCACAGTATCAGCATTTATTTTGATTTTAGATGTTACATATGTTGACATCCAGTTCTTGATTATTTCCATTTGGTCGAATGTCAGTGTCAGTTAGATGGTGGCATGGCAAGAGCAGTTTCTTGTTGCAATATTACTTAATCTGTATAGTTAAGACAAGTCAAGGAAAGGTCTTTTCAATTCTAGTTCCTGCACTGATGGTACATATATAACAGCAAAATAAGTAGGCTTGAGCTATTGCCTAGCACAGAGGCTGAATGGCATGGGACAGCCAACATCTATACAGTTAAACTCAGAAGAGTTGGGCATGTTTCCTCTTGTCTTCCTCAGTCTAGGACTGAGAAGGATGTGTAAGATTTCTGTTTTCTCAGTTTGCCTTTGTCTCAGGAGGTGCTTCAGGAAGGTGCTGAGCAACCTAGAAGACACAAGGAGCTGCAACTGTGGGGTACGTATGTGAACAGATCTCACTTTGTAGTTTCTCCAGGTGTCACTTTTTCATCACTGTAAGGTGTATCTATTTGGGGTTTCAATATTTTCCTTTGCCCAACTGGAGAACAGACTTCTGCTTGTGTCTTATTTATGCATGGCCCAGAAAACAGGCTCTTGTTATTACTTGGGGCCATTGTTTCTCAATTCTGGCCAGACATCTTTCCCAGACATTTCAGACTCAGATGCAAAACAAGGATTACATATACATGCCTGTGCAGATGAGTATGACAGTGGTCAGAGTATGTTGATAAGTCTAGAAATATGGATTCATTCTGGAAAAAAATACAGGAGTCAGTGACTATAACTAGTGTACATCTATGGCTTCAGATGAGTAAGAGTGAATGAGATTATACTGTTTCAAACAGAAAAGAAAAATATGGGGTGGAACCTTTTAGAATGAGAAGTAAGCTTTATGAACACAACAGAAAAGACCTGGTTTGTATAACAAGCCAAACCTAGGCCCAAATGTGCCATCTTATACTAAGCATTGTGAAGCCCCATCATGGCCCTGTAATTTCTAGTCTACCGAAGACGAACACATTTTGGAAACACTGAAACATAATTTCATCTCCTGAAACTTGCAGCATCCATTGTGAACTCAGGAGAGGCTGAGCAATTACCCAAATCAAACTTCTGGAATTTGCTGTTGGTCCATCATTATAAGAACAGCTTTTTCAATGTGTGCCTTTGATGCCCTTTGTTTTATGTTGTACTTCCAAACTCATCGCCCATTGCGTCAAATGCAGACAAATAGCAATGTGAATTTATTATATTGACAAAGCTCCAGTGGACACTAGCTCTGAGCCAACAACATATTTCACTTGGAACCAAGTTCAGGTTTCAGGCCAGTTTTCTAGAGGCTGAACTCATTTTAATGGACTCTGTTGTCGTCAATTGTCTCTGTTTTTCAAACTGGGCACCTAAGTCAATGCCAGGCACAAAGGACAAAAAAGGGCTGAAACAATAAACATTGCAAACTCCTAGCATATAATCCCCCTACAGAGTTTAGAGAACTCACTTCTTAGTAATCCTATCTGAAATGCTTTAATGTGTATCTGGGAAAGGAAAGGGAGAAGGGAAGGTGAAGGGAAAGGAGAAGGGGAAAAGGAGGAGATAAATCATTTGCCTCAGAAAAATTCTACCTGTTTAACTTCACTCATGGGGCCTACATGTCCTGATAGAAAAGCCTGGGCCTGCTCTTCATCTCTGAGGCCAACTGGCCTAGTTAGAGTTTCTACACACAAATGTCTTCACCTTCTAAAGAAGGGTGGCATCATCCATAGTACCACTTGGGATGAGACCCACAAGTGTACTCTCAAATGCTCTGACATTGTGTAGGTAGCTATTGCTAGACAAGCCATGTCAAGGACTACTCTAGCAACTTAAAATACTTACAACTGCAGAATAAAGCATGATCTCATGCTTTCATATTGCTTAGTTTTCTAGTAATATATGGTGAACACCTAAATTAAGAGCATTATTTTTCCTTTCTTGCCAATAGGAGAGATGAGTCCCTCTGATTTCATAAGGCTTAATCTTACTCTGCATATGCTGATCTTTTCCCATTGAATCTATGGGTTCTGGGAAAACTAAACTCTAAATACAAATTACTTAGCTAAGTTTGTACATTAACAAGAACTAAACCAGTCCAAATTTTGCCACTTATATTTGTCAAACTACTTGTATGAATTTAAAGTTCTTAGTTCAAAAACTGTCTTCAGTGTCAATTGTGCACACCCCACAAAGACAGTCTTGACCATCAAATCCATTCCACTTACTTTTTGTAAAGTAATGATTTTTAGATTTTAAGATATTCCGAATAGTTTTAATCATTTTGATGCTCCATATAGAAAATTTAAATCAGGAAACATTCCCTTTCATTTTTAAGTACAAAAAATATTAGACCATCAAAGTATTTTCAGTAATGTAGAATATCCTGTGTCCTTTACTCATGACATATTTATTAAACCTGGATTTTGCCCAGAAAAAAGTGCCACTGGTGTTAATTCATTTAATTGGTATCACTGTTTTTAACCTAAAGATAATTGAATTCACCAAAGATATTTGTTATGAAGGACCATGTCCTGTCCCTCCAGAAGCCCAATAGGAGTGCTATTATTGATTTCCAGAAGAGTAGGATTGGATCCAAATTATCTGAATCAATGCCAAGAAAAAGTTTGTTTTGGTCTGAGCTTTTGGCTAGTTCCTTACACCAAAAATAGAGATAAAGGAAATGTTTCCTCTTCATCATGAATATTAACCCGTGTGAATCAAAGTATGTGTTACACTCAGACTGTGATTGTAGAAACGGAAACAGTATGGAACATGCAACAAGCCATTGTCTAGAAAAAGTGATCTGAATTTACTGACAGCTTAAATGGTGACTAAAGTTACACATGGAGAATTTGTTGGTTAGGAAACAGATGTTAAGAAGAGGAATAAATGATTAAAGAGGCAATATGACTTCATCTGCCCTTGAGTGGACAAAAAAATTATGTGACAAGACAAAGATGAAGTATCTCAAGAAACACAACAAAAAGATGTAGGAAAAAGTTTCACTTTTTAGCTCTTTTATCCTATCCTAAACCTTCTTCCAACTAAAATTCAGACATTGGGTTTCATCTCATCTAGTTTTAAATATCTAGGAGCTTGAAAATTAAATCTGAGTGAGTCATTATACTCTCACCAGATTCAAAGGAGAATAGTAGATTTCTCAGAAGACAAATCCTCTGAGCAATCTTATGCCTTGAAGTCCAGATGCAACTTGTCATATTCAGAGACAACTGAAATCATTCATGCAAAGAAATCTTATAAAAGCTATTTCAGCTTTAGCATCTATCGTTCAGGTGCCTCGTTCAGAAATTACTCTTATGCAGAGTACAGCCTCCAGTACACTTTTGGTGGGTAAACAAGCAGATGGCGGGGGGGGGGGGGGGGGGGGGGGGGCGGGGCGCAAAACCAGAGCTCCATTTAGCCAGAATCTATTCACCATCACCTAGTCATTGCTGAAGGTCTCATTTGCATCACATTCTTCGAGGCTCCACAGACATCCAACAGACATGGCCAACCTGCAGAGACTCATTGAACTATTTAGATAGTTCTCCACCTAGCTTTAGAAAAGGATGGGGGTTTTTTTTCTTCACTGTTCCACAGCTGCAAATTCCCTTACAGTTCAGGCTGAAGCACTCCATTGTTTTCCCAAATGACCGTTTTCCATCAGCTGCTCATCCTCTCCACCATCTGCATTACAAGTGGATCCAGGTCTGACTCAGAGCTCAGCATGCTTACATTTGAGGTGAGTGGCTCACTAGCCACATGCCATCTGTCCCTATGCAGAAGGCAGCTTCAAGGTCCACCGTAACCCTGTCTTCAAGGCTTTCCTGGAACTTGCAGGATATATCTGTATCAGTAAATAGGATTAGCCAGGGACCTGAGGATCAGTGGCATAGCACAACTTACTGGCACACATTTAAACCCTTCTCTCTCCCCATACACACCAAATCAAGGTGGCTGTGTCTAAATTTCTTACTGGAATAGTCTTTATCAGGCATTATCCCCATAACACACCCCAGGATTACCTAGGCCAGCACTAGCTGGCACAGGCATAACCGCACTGCTGCTTGTGGGTTCTCTGAAGAGTGGTGAATTTAACTCATTCATCGGTTCATAAGAAATACACAGAATTATTCTTTCCTGTTTGGCAAGTCTTGCTCTTGCACAACCATATTTAGATCCATAACTGTTCATGGTGGTAGACTGGTACACTCTTGAAGTAAATCACCTGCCAAGGGGGAGGCAAGAAGTGGGACATGAAGCCCTCAGAAGTGATGGCTTACTTACATTCTTAAGAACACATTCATCACTCAGCAGCTGATATTGTGGTAGAAGCTGCTGATAACACATTTGCAAGTAACATGAAAAAGTTAGGGAAGGAATCAGTTTCTTCAGCTGTTCCCTTCCTTTTTATTTCAGATGAAAGAAATGTATATAACAGTTTCAAGTTTCACTTATTGAGCCTGTTGGAGTTTTAATATTAAAAGGGGCAAAGAGGTTGCTTAAAATAGCAACTGCAAAAGCAATTATGAGGAAGAGTGGACTGTATCTTTTTTTAAACAGTGAGGGCAAGCACAGAGATACATTGGCAGGCTCATTGCTGCTCTGAAGTTTAAAAGTGTTAACTAACCCAAACTACCTTATATCATCAATGAGCAGCAGTAAATCTGCCCCTCTGTACTTATCGGTCCATAAATGGGATATACATTTAGTAGTAATTAATTTTAACATTGTTATATTTGTACTGACAAGATACTTTTGGCAAATTGGAAGTTACTACAAAAACTATCAAACAGCAGAGAAAATTACAGTTGCATTCTTCAGTGTTATGGCATCTTATCTTCTTTGCCCTAATTCTCATGGCTCTTTGCTCTTTGCATCTGGACTTCTGGCATAGCACAACTATGAAAGAAATGTGCATTTTAGTCAAGTGATTCAAAGGAAGGGTTGCATCAGTCTAAATGCACAGGAATCATGTCTGGGGGATGTAACTTCTATTTAACCAGGAAATTCCCACTAAAATGAAGTATCTTGTTTGCAAAGGCATTCTGTGTATAAAATAGAGGAAGGAGTGATCCTCATTCACGTCAACAGAGTAGGCAGACAAGGCATCTGTAGTGAGGACATGGGCTAAGGGGTTATCACTCTCTTATATTTAATCTAAAAATACAACTTTGGTACTTTATTTTTAACATAATAGGAGCAAGTTCATTCTGCTGACAATGAACAGAAACAGGGGAAATGGCTCAGATATAATGAAATTCTCTTTGACATTTTACCCAAATTAGAATGATCCTCTTGGAAGCTGCAATATTTGCACTTGCTTTTCTTCATTGTCATTTATTTTGCTTCCTCTAACGCTATCCAGAACCAAAAGTAATGAGGAACCAAGTGAAAGATAGTTATTGCACAATTTCAGTCCTTATTAAAAACAAAACAAAACAAACAAACAAACAAACAAACAAGTAGAAATGGCCATAGATTGACTTTTCAGTGGGTTAAAATGCTTCCAAAGAGTATACAGAACTGCATTTGCTACCCCAAACTACATACACAATCCAGATAACATGAGGTAACACAATGCTGCAAATATATTCAGTCACTTTGCATATTATGCATGGTCTGACTCTAAAAGACAGTTGCATATGAATGTCAAACACACCTGCTGTGCAGATTAATGAATACAGGACAACAAAGATGTGCTAGAGGTGGGTTTGTAGGACACCAGGAGACTGGCACAGTGGAGAACGAGAAATGAGCAATGCAAACTGGGAATGATAAGAATGATGCAAGGTAGAAGAATCTTGAAAATCACAACATCTTCTTGTCATTTTTCAAAATGCTGAGTATTTATGAATTTTAAGGGCATGCTCAGTACCTGCAGGTGAAAAACCTTAGCAAATTTATTCCCTGTATACAAGGTCTTTAGCAAGATAGACTCATGGACCGCAGTTAAGTTTAGAACAAGATAACTAAGACTTTCTTGTCTGTTTTTATAGTCTTTCTGGAACCTAAAGCTGAAGTTTGCAGCACAGAATTAAAGACACGGTACTCTGCACACTTACTACAGAATCACAGCACTTACAGTGAAAAGACTATAAATATGTCCATAAGAAGATATTGGCTTTATGAAGGACTTAGAGGAGGTAGAAGTCTCCACAAAAAGAAAAGGAGCAAGATCAAGTTTCCAGAGGTAAAAAATGAAAGAGTAGAAGGAAGGTCAGCAAGTTTAATCTATGAAGGGTAGGTGAGAGGATAGCAGCCTTGTTTAAATGCCAGTTTTGTCAGAACAAATATCTGGGTCATCCTTTTAGCCTGCAAATCTGTGAATACGGAGGTCTTTCTGGGCCTTTTAATACATTCATATTTTGAAGCAGGAGAGCTGGAGAAGAAACCAGGTAGTTGCTCTGAGAAAAAACAGTGTTCTGTGGCTGTAGCTTCCAGTAAAGTTCAAGTTCTTCTATGGAAAGATTTCAATAGATGAGGTCAAGGCTACAGAAAGTACAGGAAGAGATATGCCAGAAGCAGGATTTCAGTACCTGGATGAAAAAACCAAAAAGATCAGGGAAAAGTAAAGAAAGTAGCTTTAGAGAACAGTTAACGAAGGAGATAGAGCAGAACCTAGAAGATTACATTTGTACCACATGCAAGCTAGGGAAAAATGAAGTTTGCACTGAGATAGTCCCATAATAGGGAAGCTTACTTGGAAGAAATGAATGCCAGTAGCAGAAAGTCTCCAGCTTAAAAAAGTGGTGAGAGGAGTGGTAGGAAGCTCGTTTCTTACTGATGTTGGGGGGAATATTATTGTGCTACCTGGAAGCCTATGGAAAGACATATAGGTACTCTTTTGCAGCAAAGCAGAGAAAGAATGAAGTGTCATGAAAGTGAGATCACAGAAAAATGATACCTAAAGGTCAAGGATGGGGAGAGAGCTAAAAACAAGTTAGGGAGAACTTTTCCCTGGAGAAATCAAAATGTATTTTTGAGCAGGAAGTACCTTTGGAGAGTTCCTCTTGAAACAAGAATACTCAGTTTCCTGGAGATAAAAAATAGATTGCTGTTAGGAGCAAAGAGGTCCACTTCAGAGAATGGTGTCTTGATCTGAGAAGAAATATGTCACCAGGCTACTAGAGCATCTACAGAGGCTTAGTAGACTCAGAAACAAGCAAGGTGGTTCTGTTAACAGCTTCAAGTGGAGTGAGTGCCATGGAGAACAGGTCTCTACAAGATGGGTACAAGAGTTCTGGGGTCCTCAGTGCAAGAGAGAGAGAGACTTACTGGAGAGATTCCAGTAAAAGACCACAAAGATGATTAAGGGATTGGAACACCTCTCCTGTGAGGTTGAGAGAGCTGGGACTCTTTATGATAGCAAAGAGAAGGTTTGGGGGATCTTATTAATGTATATAAATACCAGAAGGGAGGGTGCGAAGAAGATGCAAGCTCTTTTCAGTGCTGTTGAGTGACAGGACAAGAGGCACAAACTGAAACACGGGAAGTCCTGTCTGAACATCAGAAAAGGGTTGTCAGGCATTGAGGCCAGCTACCCAGGGAAGAGGTTGAGTCACCACCTGTGGAGGAGTTTAAAAGACACATAGATGAGGTTTTTAGGGACATAGTTTAGAAGTGGACTTCATAGTGACAGGTTAACACTTGGACTTGATTATCTTAAAGGTTCATTTCCAGCCAAAATGATGCTGTAATTGTATGAAATATTTTTGTACAGTAAGGATGACTGAGCCTTGGCACAGGTTTCCCAGAGAGGTTGAGGAGTCTCCAGTCCTGTAGACATTCAAAAGCTGTCTGTACACAGTTCTGGGCAACTGACTGTTGGTGGCCCTGCTTGAGCAGAGGGGTGGAGCAGATGACCTCCAGAGGTCCCTTCCAGCCTCAACCATAATGTGATTCTGTAAAGAGTAGTGATGACAGTACCTGAGGCTACCAAACCTGCTCAGCTGAAGGACCAGAGACAGCAGAAAATGTCACACAAAATCAGAGCATTTAGAAACCAAAATAGATTCCAAAAGAACTAAATAAAACAAAATAACTTCAATGCACTCAGGAGAAGAAAGAACAGCAAACTACAAAAAGAGTCCATTATGTATCAATAGAGTGGTTTGTCTTTTATGGAGAACTTGAAGGTTGCAAGTCAATACCTCTATGGTTTATGTTAAAGGATTATTTTAACAGTGGCCATGCACCTGAGCAAAAGAACTCACTTCAGCCTTTAAACTCAGATTTCTCAGTGTCTCAAAGTAATGTAAAACATGTTTGGAATGAAAGGAAAGATTCTGAAGCCAGAATCATCTTGGTAATGGCAATAATAAAGCCAGATTTTGAGGCTTCTTCCAGAGGCCACCTTCTATAAACAAAACAGCATCTGAAGGCAGAATTACTGTTTTCCCTTGGCTACAAACATATGATCCTCTAGCACTAAATTTAGATGTATGTAAAACTGACATTCACAGTTTCAGCCTTTACCACATAAAGGGAGAAGTAGTGTTACTCCATGCCCACACATTTTAATTGGTGAAGACTAGATTTTGCTGCAAAATGTACAACATAACAATAATACATGCCTGTTTTCAAATATTAAGGACTACATTTTATGAGAATGTATCTACAGTAACTACAGAACATCTATGTAGAATACAAATCTTTCAGCAGTACCTTGAAAAATGTAGTTAAAGTAGCCACCTCGGCAAGCAGCTGCATTGATTTGAAAAAGTATGGTTTTGGTTCATTGTGTTTGGACCTTCCAAATGCCTCCCACCAAAAATGTGGTGTCCAGTAGTACTAGTAATATTAGAAGTTTCCTAGGAGGTGTCAACCAGGTTCAGTCTTTGCCAACCTGTAGAAGAGAGTGCTCTGACCTTCTCTGCACTGAAACTTGACATGCTACCCAACTGTTTCCATGGCCAACATCCAAAACTGAGAAAAATGGCCAAGTGCTATTTTTCATCCACCATCCAATGTTTTTTTGAAATAAAAGTGAGGAGCTTATTCAAAGTTCTAATAAGCGAGGATCTATTTGCACACATAAGATCTTTTTGTGTCTTATAAGAGAAAAACGCAGAGCCCAGAGATGTGATGTAGATCCGTATAAAGCCTTTTCTAGGTCTCTATGAACATCTGAATAGCTTCTAATGACTCATAAACAGTACTCTCACCTCTTGCGGTATATGGCATCTAAACAATATGTCCTGCTTATTTCCCTGGGTAAATAATTACTATATTCCATTAGTGCGGTTTGGTGAAAGTCAAAATCATAGAATCATTTAGGTTGGAAAAGACCCTAAAGATCATTAGACCACTCAAGGGAGCACCTCTTGTCTTAGAAATGGAAGTGTTTCCTTCTCCAGCTTGAGCAGAGGATCCCAGGGATTATTTCAGTTGTTAGGAAGTGCAGCCACATTATTCCCCAGAAGGAGTCCCAGTGCCTTGTAGCAAGAATCAGCTCTCACCACCACTACTTAGGGCTGACTTCACAGTAACAAGTTTGATTTGGAACGAGTTAAAATTATTCTCAACAGAGCCAAGCACGAAGCAAAGAAGGAGCCTGTGGACAACCAGCTGTCTAGAACCTGAGATTTCTCCCCAGTCCTCTTTTATTTCACAGCATATATTTTCTTATTCTAGTGACTTTTAACTGAGTGGTTTTATGGATGTACAGCTTATCAGTGCAACTTGAAGTCAGTAGGTGGTGTTGGGTTCATTTGATCCAGATGAACACTCTGTTTCTGTTACATGGGCACACTTGCAGGAAAGCGTGGATGAGTGAATCACTGCACCTCTTGTTGAGGTCAGACATTTTGTCTGGAAATGGATTTAATCCAGACTTGAAAGGCTCGCCTGGAGTGATTTCTGTGCAACAACATAATGTATGTTCAGTTATCACCTCCTTTGTACAAACATATACATTTCCCAGCAGGTTGTTGTTTTTTGTTTTTTGTTTTTTTTTTTTAACAACTGATCTTATCTAGGATTCCTGGGAGATTCTCATCCAAACTCCTACTACAACTGGAATTTACAAGTAAACTTGGTCACCCCTATTCTATTGAAGTAGTATGGAAAAAAAAATGAGAAATGCTGCTCATTCAAAGCTGCAGCTACATTCCAAAACCCACTTAGTAGCTTTTCCCTTAAAAAGACAGTGATTCAGTGTATTTTATACCTCAAGTTAATTACATGCTGCACTGTTAATTTCAGAGCTTTCATTTACTTTGTGACTTCCTTTTCTGACTTTGCTGATGCTGAATAGGAAGGATGACAGGAATAAGTTTTACTAAGTGGCATATGATTTTTAATCTTAGATCAGAAAAGGAGATTTCAGTTAGCAACCAGTCTGACTTAGAAGCTTGAACTTTATTACATTTATAAATCATGTAACTATAACTACAGCTACAACTACAACTATAAATATAAATACGGACTGTAAGAGACAGACATATTTGTTTTTTTCTTAGTTCAAATTTAATTGTCATTCATTGTTTTGCATCTTTCTGTTTTAAGATAAAATAAGGAATAACTTCCAATGTGCTTTACAGGTTTCTGCATGCAAACTTCATCCTTCATTTGCGATATATACTGTTGCTGTCTCACTGTAACCTTTTGAGATAAAATAAATATTGTTCCACTGCTTCAAGAATCAGATGTAATGTCAGTATGCTGCAACTGACAGCCAACACTATAATTTATAAAAGTTGCTTAGTTTTGTAGACAAAGAGACACAGCATAGCCTCACATCACACTAAAAAGAATTTTGTCTGTTTGCATAGATTTAGAATAAAGGAAAAAAATGATATAGATAACATCATTCTTCTGTATCATCTGTCTAGTATATAAAAATGTGCAGTTACAAAACTGCAATATCCTAATTTCTCTAGTTTCTAAAAGTGAATTTATTCCTTTAAAATTGCTGTTGGTAGTGTTTCTGTGCCAACTTCTAAAATGGTTTTCTGACTTCAATTCACCTCCTGTGTCTAATGTGTGGCTCACACTGAGACAGCTGTTCTTTCCAGTCATCCCAGACTTGCCCCAGTTAGTAGACAAATTTCCACCAAAATCAATGAGAAGAAAAGCAGGTCTGATGAGAAAAAAATTTCTGAAGCTACTTAGTTACTGAACAATGTCAACAGAAAATTAATGAGATTTGCAAAAGTACCTGAAAACTCATTACAAAATTCCCATTGATTCAATGAATATAATATGAATTAAATATACAGTCCTGTGGTGTGTCTCATGACCTTGTCAATTAAAGGGTTTTCTGATGCCACAGCTATGATCATTTCTCATTATTTATATTACTTATAACAGAATAATCTTTGTTATGCTTTCTATTTACTTTCTGTATGACACTCCCATTAAACAAAAACAACCCACACTAAACTCAGAGCTTTATCAGCCGTTGATTGAAACATTGCGTCTTACTTACAATTGAATAGTGACTGCCTATAATTCATACAATTGCTAATAGCTGGCGGGATGGAATGCAGTGGAAGTACAGAATATAATAAAATGAATGTCAGACAGTCTGGAGGACCTTTTAGATGATGATCCAGTTTTCTCTGTTTCATACAAAAGTGAACATTCTGTAGGAAAAGGAGTACTTATGCTTTCTAGAAAAAAAAAAAAAAAAAAAAGAAAAGAAAAAAAAGCTAGATACACCAGCAGAAGTTTGCATAATCTTATATAATGAATTCCATACAGTTCAGTAAGGAATTTATTTCATAGCTTAATTAGCAAAGGCCACTTAAGGGGCACCAGCCTATTATATTTACATATGGTTTTCTCTTGTTGCAATCTAGATTAATCTGGTTAGTTGCTTCTTTAAGCTAGAGATAATTTGCCACACTATGCTCTCAGTGTTTAATACAGTATTATCTTAATCCTCACATAAATTTATGTGAAACTGTGTTTTTCTTTACTTTTTCATTAATTAAAACAGACTTCTACTACTGTATATGTTTTTTTTTTAATTTCTCAAATATTCTAATCTCTGAAAAGAAAATATAGAAACAAAGAGGCTGGTAAACTTAGCTAGTTGTTATTTCCTTGACTATCCCATCTTTTCTGATGAACAATTTTTTCATTATTCATCATAACCAACAGCATCTATAGAAAGAGTTGACCCAGACAAACTGTTGGGAGTCAGAAACTGCTTAGGTGCTCTGTCATATAGACTCATTTTGTTCAATACTACAGAGTAAGGTATTTCAGGCATCAGCAGCTTCCCAGAGTTCTGTACATACTGATGCTATTACTAAAAATTTCTGAAACCAAATTACTATTACTAAAACTTCTGAAGTTGAAGTAAGTGGCAGCAATGGTGTTGTTACTAAACAGTAGCAAACATAGTTTGTGGAGCTGCACTATAACTTTAGCAAATATATCTCAATCTAATCTACTTCTTGATGGTCAGGATCAGCATAGAAGCCTTTGAGACTTAGCAAGAATATTGCAAGTAAAAAGCATTTCAAGGTAAAAGTTAATGCCATGTTAATTGGCAAGAGTTTCCAATAAAAATCAACAAGGCATTTAGCAAAACATTGTTCACTTACGGATCGCTGAACTGGAAATTGACAAAATGCAGAAGTGAGAACTTTAAATCCCCGAGGCTCAGAATGCTACAGGGTTAATTCAGTGTTCACACTTTTGTCATTGGGAGAGGAATCGGCCCAGCTACTGCAAAACAAATCCTGCTGCAAAACACTATCTGAAAAAGTCTGAACCTGAAAACATCAGTCTTCCAGCTGGAGTGCAGTCAACCTCCAGCTACCCTCACACAGTTTAGAAGTGACTGTGGTGCCTTTATTTCACAAATACTGCTATATAAAACAGAGAAGAAAAATGAGTGTGCCAGCTAAGTTAGGAAATGGATCGAGAATGATTAAATGGGAAAGGTGCTGCATGTGGCAGATGTGAAAAGGAAGCTAAATGAGGACAGGAAAAGGCTGTCTGCTACAGTGGCCCAAGATGTTAGCAGGAGATGCTGGAAAGATCAGATATATCAGACCAGCAATTTTAGGGAGAGGTTTGAAAGAAATGCGGTTTTCAGTGTTTTCCCCTAACAGTATGTCAATAATGTAGTTGAGCGGGTCACTTCTGTAATTAATGAAGTGTCTATACATTAATGTTCTGCATATGATTTAGCTTCTAGCACGAAAAAATAAAGTTCAGGGAGGTGTACCTAGAGATGCTAGAATACAGTGTTAAATTTGACTCTTTTTAGTTAGACATATGATTGTTTCCAAGCTTCACAGGCTGTTCTTAGTCTCTACAAAATCCTGTGCAAATCTCTTTGCTCCTTTTCTTACGCTTCACTGACAGGCGCAACGACTGGAACGAGCTCGCTGAGATCAGATGTGTTGCCAAGGGCTGCCCAAAGCGGCAACTAGATAACCAAGCACGATCACTGCAATCTCAGAACAGTCAAAACACTATTTCTCACCTAAGAAGAGCATACGAAGTAACCTGGTTTGAGAAGCGCTTTAAAACGTCGTACTAATCTCGTAGGCGCGGCACAAGCAGCTTCTTCATCCCACATATTTGCCACTCTGGAAGTGTGAGGGGTCTGTCCGCATGCGGGAATAAAAAGCGGAGGGAGAATTCCGTACCCAGCTACTGAGAACGGGTCTCGGAGAAGACAGCAGGGTAAAGCCCTCTTCCTCCCCGCAGGCATCCTCTGACGATGCCAAAACCTCTTGTAACAACTCTTCCGACCTGAAAAAAAAATATTGTTTCAGAACTCTCAGAATTACTTCTTTAGGCTGTTACAATCAACCTGGTACAAGATGAGGCGGGCGGATGGCAAAAGGGGCAGAGCCGATCGTCTGGTAGGTACCAAGGTGCGGAGCGCTTGGGCCGGGGGGCACCCCTGAGAGCGGCCGGGGCGAGGCACCGCGGGGCCGGCGGGCGGAGGGGCTGGGCTGGGCAGGGCTCCGCGGCGGCCCCGCGGCCGGCGGGGGGGCGGGTGGGGAGGAGGGCGCGGGTGGGGTCTGGCCGTGACTGATGGGCCAGATGCGGATGAATGTTTTAGAAAAGGGGGGGGGCCTGCCCAGCTGGCTCAGCTTTAGCCGCGGGGTTTGGAGCAAGACTCACGGCCGCCGGGTCCTGCCGCAAGCGCCCGTCCCTCCCTCCTCCGCGGCCCGCGGCTCCCATCGCTAGCGAGAGGCGGCAGCCAGCCCCGGGAGAGGACAGCCAGCCCGGGTGTGGAGCGCGGCGACCGGCGGAGCGCGTTTCCCTCGCTCGGCAGGCAGAGCACTGCAGGCGGCAGGCGGGGAGGATCAGCTCGGCTCCGCTCGGCGAGGTGAGGAGAGAGAGGAGCGGGCGAGAGAACGAGGCGAAGCCGAGCAGGTCCGGCCGGCGGGAACTTCTCGCCCCAGCCGCCGCGCAGGTTTTCGCGTGGGCGCTGCTCTGCCGGCTGTACCGCCGACATCGCCGCCCGTCCCCGCCCGGCGGCGGGCAGTGCCCCAGCTCCGTCGGCGGGCGTACGGAGCGATGGCGGCGACCGGCGGGGTGCGGTATCCCCGCAGCTGACGCCTTGTCCCCTCTCTCCGCGCAGGTCGGCGCTGACGGCGGCGGGGGATCGGCCGTGCCTCAGCGCCATGCCCGCCGCCCAACGGTGGCGGCTGCTCGCCCTCCTGCTGCTCTTCAGCTGTCGCGCCGCCGCCGAGGGCCACGGGTCCCCGCGGCCGCCGGGCCCGGGCAGGCAGAGCCCGCCGGCAGCCGTCCCCCCGACGGCCGGGATCCCCGCAGCGCGGGGCGCCGAGCCCAACGCCTCCCGCCCGGCCGCGCTGCCCAAGGGCGGGGGGGCCGCCGGAGGGCGGCCGCGCTCGGCCTCGCCCCCCATGTGTACGGGACAAACGGAGATCAAGGAAACTTTCAAATATATCAACACGGTGGTGTCCTGCCTCGTCTTCGTCCTGGGCATCATCGGCAACTCGACGCTGCTGCGAATCATCTACAAGAACAAGTGCATGAGGAATGGTCCAAACATCCTCATTGCCAGCCTGGCCCTGGGCGACCTGCTCCACATCATCATCGACATCCCCATCAACGTCTACAAGGTGAGGGGGGAGCCTGGGATGGGTCCAGGAGTGGACATGGGGGTCAGGCTGGATCGCCTCGGGGCTTCTCAGCGGCTACCGGCAGACACTTGGCACCACCACGGGTGTTGGGGGCAAACGCACCCCCTTTGTGGCTGGGAGACATCCGAGGACTTCATTTCATGCTAAAAAAACAACCGGAGGCTGGTATTCTGGTCAGATGTTGTCGCTGTTGTCCTAGATGTCACCCTCTTTGTGCCCCAGTCCCAGCTGGTTCAGTGGTCCGGGCTGGGAATGGGGCAGAGGTGGAGATGGCCAGGCTCTGAAAGTCACCTGGAAACAAATGCTGTCCCAGGGATAAAGGAAATAAATGCAATAAATTAAACTCACAGAGGATTTGTTGCTTCCCTCCTTTCCCCCGAGGAATGGAGGGGAGGCACAGAAGACCCTTTCCTGTAGGTACTGCTTTGTCCCTCCTGCTCTTCTGGGGCAGGCTTGATGCTGTAGATGCTGCATATAGGTCTGTGCGGTCGCTGTTGGCATGGGTTTTTTTTTTCAGCATCATTCAGCTGAGGGATTTAATTCTATGCAGAGATTGTGAGGCATGATGAGCTGTGACCCCTGATGCTCTCCTGAGCTGTGAACCCTTTCCCCTATTCACCCCTGTTGCAGCATGGGCAGCCGAGAGGTAGCAAGGCACATCTGCTGCTCTTGCTCCTTTACCTTGCTCTTTGACATGATAAGACTTGTCACAGAAGGAGTAACTGTGTCGTCTACCTAGCTTGTGCAGTCCACTTGTCCTTAGGAATTCGTTGGGCAGTTGAATCCAGCCTCTAGTTACCATCAGCACTCTTGGGAGGGATGCTGGAAGTAGCAAGGCACCTTCTGCCTTGAAAGTTTACATTCTGGGTCCCTGAATACACCTTCGTTACTGCATAAAGTGAATATGAGAATCTTTATCTATTCCTTCTCCTCACTTTAAGCAAGATGTTAAATTTACTTTTGAGTTTGGAAAATCACATTGAGGGAAGGGGGTTTGAATTTTGCCTTAGGTGTCTGTAGTGTTTATTCCCAGAAGCTGTTGAAATGGGAGAGTGTGGTGTCTTTATGCTTTTAAAGTATTGAACCATTATAAAGCGGAGAACTTAGAACTCATCATAACTGTGTAAATTCATGAGCCAGGTAATTTGGATTACATGGGAGTTCTTTTGATTTGAGGTTTCGGTATTTTCCGTACTATACACTCAGCATAGTTCTTGTGAGGCATGTACTCTTCTGAGACTGGGATTTATGAAACAAAATACTTAAAAGTAAACTCTTTTCGAAAAAAAAAAGTATTTTTGTAAAAAAAAATATATATATATATTTAACAAAAAGAACTTTTTGTCTCAGAAAAATCAAAAAGATAAAATTAATAACAGCTGCTCAGTCCAAGTCTTTGTAATCTCAGTGACACTATTTCAAAATTAAATTATTGATAACGTGCAATATAATACCACAGTCCGTATCTTGATTGAATATCACCAAGTATATCATTATGAGGAGGTTGGAGTGGGAGGGGTAAAAGGTCAGTTTGCAAACCAATAAATGTTATACCAGCTACACATCCAGGATTTTTATTGTGCTGATGATAATGCCAGGAGCTAAGCAATAGCTCTAAGGTGCTAAATCTCCCATGCTGCTAATCATGTTGATGAATAGCTCATAATAAATTTATATTATCCCTTACAATAGTGAGTGTAATATATGCTGGTTTAAAACAGGATTTCTGAATATATGTAAGTTGAAAAAATCCCCAAACATTAGATATTGTGTTTATTTAATAAAAATTAAGAGTCTGAGTGCAGTTTGAGTTGATGATAACTTTTTATTAACTCCACATCCCATTTAATTACACCGGCAGAGCAACCTTATGAGGGAGAGTACAGTAGTGCAATCAAAAGCTGGCTATAATCACCCAGCAGTATGGGAAGAACAAAGGCTAGCAAAGGCTTAGTTTGTAAATCAAGTATACTTAGCAGTTGTAACTTGCAATTTGAAGCCATTTAAACCTGGATGAAACAGATCTTCAGAATTGCTACCAGATCCTCAGACATCTGCTTGGAAAAAGAGTGTGAGAGAATTTCTCTAGTTAATAAAATGCCAGCGATTTACTCGACAACACTTATAGTAGAAAGTATGAAAGTATCTGTGATTTCTTTCCAGATCCATAGGAGAGAACTCAGAATTTGCACTAGGAGCAGCATTTTACTAGCTATTAAAAGTGATAACTGCAAAAGATGTCCTTTGTGACTATTTAAGTGAATATGTAAGTAGCTGAGAAAATACACAAATGAAAATTTACATTGAGGATATCTGAAGAAAAGCAGGTGGTACCTAGATTTTGAGACAAATGTAAACCAATGTATAAGATGCTAATTAGTCCACTGCACTTGATAAATTTGAGTATCAATCAATACATCCAGCAGAAAATGGAAAGTATTGGAATTTGTCATACAATCAGGAAACTGGGTATGAAATGAGGGCATGAAAGGCGTTCAGTTCCGGTATGCAGAACCTGGAAGACTTTTTCAGTGTTCAGGGTCCTGGTAAACAATCTGATTTTGGCTGAACCCCCAAAACTGCAGAATAGGAAGGAGAGGAAAGTCTGAGACAGTCATTCTGCAGGATGTAATATTGCGGCAGTGCAGATACTTTGCAAAACTGCTACTAATTGGACGTGAAGGTGGTCCTATGCCTGGTCAATGGCTTCACTGAACAGACTAAGTAAGCATGCGTTTGTTAATTTGATGCTGCAAATAGCAGATAAAGGTGTGAACATAAGGAACAGAAGAATAGAGTAGGAAATACTGTGTTTCAGTGGTCAGTGAGCTTTTTATGTCCCTCTCTGAACTTAATCTTTGGAAGGCAAGACAGTGGCAGATTGTGCACCTCACAATACAGGTCTGTGGTTCTGGAAGATTGCACTCAGTTTTCCAAGTCAATAAAATTGGTAATTCCCATATATAAGTCACCAAAACAACATCAGGATTAGAAATTCCAAGCTTACATTAGTTCTACCTCTTATGCATATATGCATAATGAGATAACATACACTTTAAAAAGCTGTAATAAAATAATATAATAACATGATTTCTCTTCTGATATATAGACAACATCTCTCATTTTGTAATGTTTGTTCTCTTATATTAAATCCAATTTCTTGTCATGTTCCAATGGATTTTTAACAGGGAGAACAAGCTATCCTCCGCACACTCTTGTGTGACTTTCTGAACTCTGGCTATCAATTTGCTATACAAATAACTGAGGATGAATATCTACCTGGAAATACTGTGACAGATTCATTTATCTCAGAGCACAATGGAAAAGTGGAGAAAAAAAATTTCCAGGAAATGAACAAAAAATGGTCTTTATTCAAGCCAATGATCAAAGGCCAAAGTCAGCTTTGTAGGCAATGTATTTTAGGGACTACATAAAAAATATAGTTAACATTATATAGCGTTGTCAAGCACTTGAAAGATAAGAAAAACCAAAGTAGGGACTGCATATCCCATGTAGACGCAAACTGGCTCCTTTGTTAATCCAGCTGTGTTCTGAATAAGGCAGGGTTTCCATGGAGATGTCTTTGTGATGAACTTCCTAACTCTTGTAATGCAAGTACCTGTCAGGCGTGCATCATGACAAAGCCAATCTTTTCCTAACTTTCCAAAAAAGCCAAGGTCCTTGTCTTTAGAAAACATTGTTACTATTCCATAATTCAACTCTTGGCCACTGGTCCTTCTGATGTTGAAGATAACATCAGTTTTATTGGGAGAAGTGCATTGCTTCCTTTTTTTTTCAACATCTGAATCACTTACTTGAGGTCTTGGAAAGCTGATCTCAGAATGCGTAGGGCAACAGAGATAATTAAGGGAGTGGAGCACCTCCCTTATGAAGAAAGGCTGAGGGAGCTGGGTCTCTTTAGTTTGGAGAAGAGGAGACTGAGGGGTGACCTTATTAATGTTTATAAATATATAAAGGGTGAGTGCCACGAGGATGGAGCCAGGCTCTTCTCGGTGGCAAACAATGATAGGACAAGGGGTAATGGGATCAAGCTGGAACACAAGAGGTTCCGCTTAAATTTGAGAAAAAACTTCTTCTCAGTAAGGGTGACAGAGCACTGGAACAGGCTGCCCAGGGGGGTTGTGGAGTCTCCTTCTCTGGAGACATTCAAAACCCGCCTGGACATGTTCCTGTGCGACCTCACCTAGGCGTTGCTGCTCCAGCAGGGGGATTGGACTAGATGATCTTTTGAGGTCCCTTCCAATCCCAAACATACTGTGATACTGTGAATTTCTTACACCAAGTTTGTTGATCTCTGACCATATTAAGCTAGAAGACTAGCTTGCTTAGGAACCCTTAATGTTCAACAAGTGCAGATTATAGGCACTTAAGAAAGATCTGAATTGTCCAGTGGAGGAACCTGTCAGATTTTACAGGCAATGGTGGGTAACTTTGTTCGATGGGAACAATATTCTCTGAAGTCCAATATGCAGGGTAGTGAAACTAAATGTCTTCGTGCGGTTGAAAGTACACTTACATAGTTTTCATGATGGATCTCCAGACTGAAATAGGTTAAATGATGCCAGTATAGGCTTGTAAATTTAGAGCAGCTTTTTTTCATTATGTATGCATTTATTCTGTATACATTCACTCAGAAAATGCATGTGACAAATTTCAAAACAAATTTTCAGCCTCTTATTTGTTTTTTGCTTCTGCCCTGTGTTTACACTTCCCACTCTGACAGCAGCATGACTTTCTTAAACAGTTAATTTTGACGCAATCATTTCTCTCAAATTGTGAGACTGCAAAAGCTTTTGACTTTGACAATTATTGTTAAATATTAATAAGTTTTGAAATGTTGTCTGACTTATCCCTGATCATAAGCTTAATTTCCTGGGCAAACTTCATGTTTTGAAAAATGCTCCTATGAAATACTGAAAAATACTTCATCTGCATGACCTCTTTGTCTCAAAAGTGTTGGGTGAAACTCTGCCAGTCATTTCACAGATATATTGAGAAAACGTGGCTTGTGAATTAGGTGTACAGTTGCATGTTTGATTTCCCATGTCACTCTGCAATTCCTAATTATGAAAATCGAGTCCTGTCGTCCTGTGAACTAGACTTGCTGCGGACACACAGAGAGGAGGAAGTACAAATCCCTGCTCTGTGTTTCCCTGTGCATTTATTGCTTGGGACGAGGTTGTTGATGTCAATAAGTATCCTTTGCTACTTTTTCATGCCCAACTGCAGAAAGTCAACAAGCAGTGGGTTGGAGCCGTGGCACCAGCCTTCTGTCTGGTGGCCACAACAGCTGAGCCATTGAGAGCAGCGGATGGTGCTCACATGCTGGCATATTCCAGCAGCAAATTACAAGCATCTGTCTGTTCCTACAAAACCAAGAGGAAACAGGGCAGGAGTTGCAACTCACAGGTGTGTCTCTGAGTCACATCATCTCTTGGGGCTACTTCCGTAGCTGTGCATCTTTCACATCAGTTTAGGCTCAAACCTGTGCCTGGTCTGAGACAGTGTTGGTTAGGAGTGCATCAGATGTATTAGTTCTTTTTATGTATGATTTTGCTTCATTCTGCAATGTGTTCCCTTTCCTTTTGTTCTATTTCACTTCATCTTCAACACCTTTCTGTGAAGTTAAAACTTTGCCTGTGTAAAGTAAGTGACTATAAACCATTGGAAAATGTCACTCGGAATACAGCCAGTGGTAGACTTCTCTTGGCATTTTACTGCTGAAAAACACAACATTATTTTTCTCGTTGCTGCCCCTTGGCAGTATCCCATAACTCTTAAGTCATTTGTAATTTGTAGTGTCACTCTTTGTACAGATACCTTATTATGAATAATAAGAAAATAGTTTTAGCCGTATGAAATTGCATTAGACTACATCTGTATTTTTCTAAGAATAATTATTGCTCTTGTCCACAAAAATGACATTAATGAATATTTAACAGTGGTTTTCACTGTACTTTAAGACAATGTTTTGAGGAAATGGAAATATAGAGGACAAACAGAAACAATAAGGAAGCATAGCTCAGCAATTAAAACATTGTACTTTTTACTTTCTTTATGTTTTCAAGTTTTTGCTACAAAGCATATAATTAACCACTTGAAATACTGTGATAGAGAAACTTGTGACTCATGCCCTAAAATACTCGTTTCAAATACATCAGCTGCAAGAGATAAAGGACATGTTTTTCCAATCCACTGCAGACAGCTGTGTGTCCATTCTGCCCCTGATTTAAGTTGGCCGAATGTAAGTAAAATGTTGATGTTATGCTAAACCCAAGCTAATGCACCCTTTCAGTAGAACGCATTCACTCGTGTGCAACCCTGTTATAATCCAGCCATATGGCTCCCAAACTAGAGCTGGCACAAATCCAGTCAGCTTGGAGCACAGGTGTGACTGTCTGCACCTGAGAGATAAGCATTATTAGTTCAGGGAAATCTCCGATGTGTGACTAAACTCTTGGGATTTCAGAGAAGAGAGAGAGAGGGAGTGTCTGGCACATACAGCAGCTACTTGTAGCTGAAATTCAACAGAACCTGCCAGCAGAAATTTGATCAAAATTCTGAATTTTAGTTCAATGAACAACGAAAGTTTTAAATTTTGAAGTGCTTTTTTAATGAGTCATCTCTGGTTTAATATATGCACATGTACAATATACAGTATGTACTATAATGTGTACAATATGCTTGCTACCCAGTCCTTAATTCCTATAGCAAGTAAGTGTGGTAGGCTGGAGGTTCAGTGCCTGATTGATAGAAATTATATTAGTCCAGGTGTTACTGGATTCTGTGGAGTGTGCATTTAGACCACCTGTAATTATTCACATTGCAAACTACTAACAGTAGTTTGTTACTACCAACCCCTTACAGTAATTCAAAAGAACTCTCAAGGAGAGGCTTTACTGATAATACCTTAATTACAGATTGAGTTATTTTCCCACATCACATAAGTAAAAGATACTGTATGGTTGTTACAGCCTCATCCCTACTTCCTCTGCTTTATTATTTTCCAAACAATTCTCAAGAAAGTTAAATCCTTAGAATTCATTTTTCTGCTTAATTTCTGCAGAAGCGTTATACTCTTTGTCTTACTTAAGTAGATCATTTAAGACTTTGATCAAAGCTGGGCTATGTTACAGTTTGCCTACGGCTCTTATTTCAAAGATCCCATTTCAGCACAGAACTAAAACTGGTTTCTGAAGGTATTATGGTACCTGAAAATACTGGTGGGCATTTCATAGGGATTTCCAAAAGCACATAGACATGAAATGTACTTTATTTCCTTAGTGTTAAAATAAAATGATACTTACTGAAATTATATCAGGGCTTTTCAAAAAAACATCTTATACCTCAGAACTGTATCCTTAGATGCACACGTATGTGTGCTTACAGACCTTGCTGAACCTAACTAACATGAGCAGGCAACTCTGTGGCTATTTTCAATCATTTTGGTCCCTAGCAGAATCTATACAGTATGATTGTCTATTTCTTTTTTTCTTGCATCCCCGTTAAAAGAGATGTCTGAAGCAACCTGAACCAAGGGAAAGGTTTTACAAGTGTCTTTTGGGTAGTTATTGTTCTTTCTTCTCCTTTTACATTTTGTTGCTCTCTATCTGCAACAGATCCAAAGGCCTCATTTGAAGAAAGTTAGGAAAAACAGATGGGCTTAGATAATACAACTAATTACAGAAACTCAGAAAGTTTATTTCTGTATAATCATTCTGACTATTTCTTGGCATGACCTCTGTTTTGGAGAGTCTTGTTTTCATGAGGAACTGGGAGATTTGGCTGCTGCTGTGGTGTATTTGAGCCATTAGAGCAGCTCTCAACATAGTACAAAGATTAAATGTTTCTAAACTAAAGCTACGGGTGAACAGTTAATTGCATCGGCTGTGAGGAAGGTGCTTTCTATGTCCTGTCCTCTAAATCAGCTGAAAGATACCACTGGAGATGTGGCAGAAGATTTCCATTAAAGTGCACAACCCAAAGTGCAATTGAACCAACCTAAAATTCATTGTGATGTTTTCTTTATTCCATAGCACTTACAGGTATGTTTGAGAGTGCAGATGGTCATTTTGGTATTGGAATACAGAATCATTGGAAAACCGGTCAATAAATGTCTTCAGTGCAGGATTCATCTGATCTGTCTTGACCTGCTGCGAAACATTTAGTTCAAACTAGCTCTTTAGGCTCCCTGGTTGTTCAGTGGGACCCTTCTTTCGTTACAAGATGGTCAGCTAAAAACTACGGGATACATTGCTCTGCAGTATTGCCTGCCTACACACCAAGCTTCAAATAAACCCCACCACACACATGTAATTGTTGGCTTTGTCCATGTTCTGATCAGCATCAAGTAATTTTCTGTATTTCTAGTAAATGGAGAGTTACTTGGAACATGTAAGAAAAGCAATGAACACTCAAGACAGATAAAACCAATACAAATGTTATGGAAATCCTCACCTTCTCAATAATTTTTTTACCATAAACACTGGTGGTGGGTTGGTAAAGTTAGAAGCGAAAACGAGTGAACTGCGCAGATCTTAAGAAGTTGGGACTAAGCCTTTATTCATATCCTTGCCCAACCAGAGAGCAGCTGGGGTGTTACTGCTTAGTTTTTAGGATACAGACCTTGGAGACTCCCTTGTGGAAACGTTCTTCTTGACTAACTTTTACATGGTGGAAGAAAAAAACAATGAAGATAAAAATCCAAGAGAAAAGTCCATGTTGAAGCTTTGGGAATTAATTTTTTAAAATGATTAATTTCTAATTGTTGTTTTCTTTTCACAGCTGCTTGCAGAGGACTGGCCCTTCGGTGTTGAAATGTGCAAATTAGTACCCTTCATTCAAAAGGCATCAGTGGGCATCACAGTATTGAGTTTGTGTGCCCTCAGTATAGATAGGTGAGACCTATTTTATCATCAAACTCTACAATTTGTTTTAAATGCGGGCATTTTCTCAAGTTTATCTTTCCACTCAGATGATGTAATACAAATAAGCTGAGTTTAAGCCAGTTAAACCAGGTGAGTTTTCTTATATTTTAATTTGCAAATGTGTGCTGTTGCTTCAGGTACCGAGCAGTTGCTTCTTGGAGTCGCATTAAAGGAATTGGAGTGCCAAAGTGGACGGCTGTTGAAATTGTACTCATCTGGGTTATATCGGTGATATTGGCTGTTCCAGAAGCTATCGCATTTGACATGATTACAATGGAGTACAGAGGAAAGGATCTTAGAATCTGCTTACTTCACCCCACTCAGAAAAGCTCCTTTATGATGGTAAGACACCCATGTTTATAAAATTTCCGTAACAGTTCCTTGGATCTTCTTAGTGTCGTGTGGATTGTAATGTGCATAAATCTTTGTGAAATGTAGGTGAATATGATGTTCAAATGAAATGCTGACAAATTCTGAAGACAAATTCAGTTAGAAGAATAGCATTCAGAAACTCCTGTCTTTTTGTGGGCTTTGAGCATATTACTATCTTGTCACATTTTCTCATGTAAGCCTTGTAGAGATGCTTTTCAGGACAGACTGACCAAGTAGTTATAGCATGGTTTCCAAAATGCTCAGCATTCAACTCCTAACAATGTGTTTACTTTTGTTTTCCTTCTAGTTTTACAAGCAAGCTAAAGACTGGTGGCTGTTTAGCTTTTACTTCTGTTTGCCACTGGCTATCACGGCATTTTTCTATACTCTCATGACCTGTGAGATGTTACGAAAGAAAAGTGGGATGCAGATCGCTTTAAATGACCATTTAAAACAGGTAAAAATTTATCCCCGATGACTCTGCTGACTGTAGAGAGGATGACAATAATGCAGTTACTGATTTTACTGCCACACCATTCTTCTGTTCTTATATAATGACTTCAAGATAACTACTAAGCAGAAGTTTTCTAACTGTGGTGCTGCTGATTTCATATATGTGGATAGATAGATAGATAGATAGATAGATAGATAGATAGATAGATAGATAACCTCAGAGCCCTCAGAAACCTAAGATTTTCACTGGCAATCACAAAACTGCTTTTTCTTTTTTCTTGTTTGGAGGTAGTCCTTCAAATTTTATAGTGTTTAAGTTTTCTTTACAATAATGAGAACTGGATATTTTGTAATGAAAACAGAGGTCATGCTGTAGTCTAGAAGTTGGTGCTATAAATTTGTTAATTATTTTGAAGCAGTTTTGTGCTGAACTATAGTGAGGATAGCAGCATATGTTAGCCAAACAAAACACATTCCAAAATACATTCCAAGTTAGTAGAGCACCAGACACAAACATCATACGTCACTAGAATTAAACTACATTTGAACTATAATGTATATTTGTTCTCCTTTCCTCTTACCTCATTAAGGCTGTAATTGAAATCTCTTGAGGCATTTAAAATAAGACCTGAGATCAAAGCACAAGAAAATGCAATTGAAAACAAGCTGGTATTTGAATGTGATTGGGAAGATGAATGTGTTCTTCATTTTAATTTAAATTACTGCTTCCATGTCTTTGATTTTTCATATTATTATTCATACTTTAAAAAATCAGAGATACAGAGAATCAGTGCAAGTCATGTAAAACAAAAGAAAATATTAAGTATATATTCCAATAAAATAAGGTATTGGATGTTCTCCTAACTCCTGTTTTGGTAGGGTTTTTGTTTTGTTTATTAAACATTTGGATATTAGAAGACAACAACAATCAAGAGAGAGACAGGAACTGTAACACTGTTCTGTCCAATTTTCTTTTTCAGAGACGTGAGGTGGCCAAAACTGTGTTCTGTCTGGTACTTGTTTTCGCCTTGTGTTGGCTCCCACTTCACTTAAGCAGAATATTGAAGCTCACTATTTATGATCAGAAGGACCCCAACAGATGTGAACTTTTAAGGTGAGACTGTAAAAATAAAATGCTGACATTCTCCTTGAACAAATTTGGATTTCCTAATGAACTAGCTTGGTCCTGGAGTCTGAAGTTCTCCCTGCTTCTTCATCTAGGACACTCAGGTTTCACTCCAGTAGCAGAGTTAGGAAATTAGGAGGAATCCCATGAACACAGGACTTCTGTCCTGCTTGCCTGCTTCTCCCAGTCCTTTCTGGGACTGTGCTGCTGTCTTGTGGCTTTATGTGGGTGGAGGAGGGATTTCTGTCCCAATTTTCCCTTTCAACAGAACAGCTAGGACTAAATCTGTGAGGACAACCTCATGAATATTCCTTCCTACAAGATAAAGTGGCTGAATCTTCTAAAATTACTCTTACAAGAGCAGTGTACTGATTCTAACTTTTATTATTGAGCACCATTGTTACCTCCATAAGTTAATCCTGTTGATATAAGCCCTTTTACTATTGCATTTAATAGTTAGTCTTGGTTGAGTGAAGCTGGATCCAATTTATATAGTTGTAAACCTCTACTAAACCTTTTCAGAGAAAATAAGAAGTGTCTGACTTGATTTTCCACACAGCTTTTTTCTTGTGATGGACTACATTGGTATTAACATGGCTTCACTGAATTCCTGCATCAATCCTATAGCTCTGTATTTGGTGAGCAAAAGATTCCAAAACTGCTTTAAGGTAAGAGACTGCTGGAAGCTGCTCCTCTGATTCAAATATGATGTCAGCAGGAAAATTCATTCCATAACATGTACAAAGTGTTCTAAATGGTCATTACATTTTATTTTCAATTTTAACTGGGTTATGGTAGGTGTTCTCTTGCTGTCCCGTGGAAAAGTTACAAAGAAAGGAATTAAGGATTCCTAGGGACAGTAAGAGAAAGCAAAAGAGAGGAGCACACAATAAACCATCTCGGCACCGTGCTAATCAGTGCTGCATCACTTCCTGACTGGAGTTGGCACCCAGCTACTTCCAGAGCCCTGACAAAGCAGACTCTGACCGCACTGCAGAGATTCACGTAGCCATATCCTCTGCAACCCAATGGGGAGGCACTGACCCTGGATTCCCCCCAGCCTGACCAAGGACTTAAATCAGTAGGCCATTATGTAAGGCAGAGGGTGCAAGTATCCACTCATCCCTTTACAACGCCAACATTTTATGAGAAGAACCTGCTCGTAGTTTTGCCTTGGTTTGAGTGAATAGTCCTGGGTACTAATTCTCCATGTAGGATTTGAGGCTCTGGGTTACATTTGTATTGCAGCCCATTAGTCCTTCAGCCTTCATCTCTGTTTGGAATATGTTCAGATTTGGGCCTTTTTTGTGGCCTCTTACTGTCTTCAAACACTGTATTAGGGTTCTTACATTGCCTACCACAAATTCTTCTATTTTTCTTTTGTTGCCAAGCATTTAAATGTTGGCCACTGCTAGGCTTATTGCCTGGCTGTGTGAATTCCTTACTGGCTATATCTTTCCATCAGAAGGCGGTCAGCTCTGCATTTAGTATTGTTGAGTATTTTCCTCATAACTGCAGCAGCACAGGTGGCAGAGACTTTAGTGTCAGTCTGGTCCCTGTCTACATTGCCAGGCACCTGAAAGAGTCACTGGAGTTGAGAGCACCTAAGAGACCTGTAGCATGCTGACTGTGGAAACAAGTGGGTGTGCAGGATTTCAGATTGATTTCCAGCACCCAAAGGCCAGTCAGTAACATCAGCAAAAAGCCTGCAGAACATCTGGCAAGTGTTTGAACTACCTGTGGGTTTTCATCATTCTCCTCCTTAGTTCTACACTTTTTCCTTCTGCAAAATTCAACTAAATAGCAACATTTTGCTCAGAAAGTATAGATTACTGTGCATACATTTTTTCGAAGAAAGATTACCAGAGAAAGGAAAACAAGGAGTCTAATTTTACTTTCAGTTGCATTTAGAATTGCAGACCAGACTCAAGGTGGTATGTGTTTGGCAATTATTATACATAATTCAAAGTAACTCTTCCTGCACTCCAGCACTCAGGTTGCTGATGGGATATTTGTAAGTTAGTGGCCATTTGAGCAGTGCAGAACTTAACCTTGTTTCTTTGCTTATGCTGTAATCCCAAAATGGCAGCTTGCACATTTGCCATTTCTTATTGTACCACTGCAGAAGGGCAGCGCTTTGGTGCATTTTGCTACATGTGCAACTGAAAATGATGTAAAATGTTTATTCCTTTTATTTTGACAGTCATGCTTGTGTTGCTGGTGCCAATCCAAAGATCTCTTGTCCATGGAGGAAAGGCAGTCCTGTTTAAAGTTCAAAGCTAATGATCACGGATATGATAATTTCCGCTCCAGTAACAAGTACAGCTCTTCGTAAAACAAGTGTCAAAGGCATATTCTCTTATATTAATGCTGGTGTCTTTTTAAGTAAAAGTGGCAATTACTTTTAATGAGATGGTAACGTTTAGAAAAAGCTAGTTTTGTGTTTGCACAAAAAAATTTATAAAAAAAATAATTGTCCCAAAACTGGGTCATGTTCAAAATCATGGACATTTATAAAATCATCATTTATGGAACATGAAGAAGAGCCTAGAAAGAACAAGTAATTGTTAGCACTTGAATACTTCTGAATCAGCACTTCCAAATCATCCCCACTTCTTGAACATTAACCAATCATTTGTATTCACTATAACAGTTGTAGGAACTGAAGTCACAGTAATTACTAAGCCGTATAATATAATGTTAATTGGATCAAAGCCATTATTATATATAACTCAATGTAGTATCTTTTATAAAGCAGATTAACCACCATCACTATTGTGGGGGTTTCTTTAAATAAAACATGAAATACTTTGTAATAGAAGTTTAAATGTAAAAAAGTAGAATTTCTATCAGGGGTACTATAGAGGTAGCTAATGAAAATATTAAAGGATGGAGTCAAGTCAAAATTGCATTTCACTCTGATGATTGTTTTTACCTGTTAGAAGGAACTTGCCAAGGCATCTATAAATACCATCTGTAACCACTTTGCGTGTTCAGTATATTTGGCAGCACTTCGGGTATGGTCCTTTTCCCCTTTTCCACATTATCTGTGTTTAATGACAGCGGAGGAGAGAGAAAAACACCAAAAGCAAAAATTAATGCTACTAGAACCATACAAATGATGGCTAATATTGGAAATCAGCTATTCTTAACTGAAAACAAGTTGATTGTACCCTTGTAAACAGTGGGCATTCAAGAGCCTGATGGTTCTTTACTTGAGATACTTTTGCAACTATTCAAAACTGTTTCTGCAATCCAAATACTGCCTCAGGGCAAAACCCTTTAGAAATAGCAGGTGGAAAAAATGTAACAGAGGGAGAATCTGAACTTCTATTTTCATTTAGATTTAAATCCTCATGAAGAAAATAACTCATGAACTACTTCTAGAGAATAGTACTATGTAGCACACTCATCTTCGTACTGTTTTAAAATAAGTTCTACTTCTGTAGTTCCATATTTATGGGCTGAAGAAGGTGTGTGATTAGTTTCTGCTTCTGTAAATAGTTTAGTGAAGCATAATTAATTATAAAGTATTAAAATATGGGCAGGACCCTATAAGAAAACAGAAAGATAAAGATGCCTGTAGTAAACACGATGTGTGTTGCCAGGAGCAATGCGTATTTTGTACATGCATGACAGGTCATTCTTTGGCTTTTCATTTCCTATTAATTTGTTACAGATGTCTCCAAATACCTATTAAAATACCTCATGCACCAAGGCATGAGTTTTTCGAGAAAAAATGTCATATAACATGATTTTTTATAAAAGACATTTTTCCATAGGCATGGTATTTTAGTATAATAAAATATTTATCAAAACTCAGGAATGTTTTTTAATTTCCAAATTTCACATATAAGGATTTTTACCTTTTTTTTCCAGTCTTGATTAATTTCAGATTTTTTAATAAAGTGCCTTCAATAATGCTCAGGATGAAAACAGTTTTCATAAAAATGTTCAGCTGATGTTACCTTAGATGGGTTTCATCTCATCTGACTTCAGGTAACTACAGCTACCTTGCAGACAGCTAAAAGCAGGAGAGGTGAATCCCATTCCTAGTGTCGCCCCATCAAAAGCTAGTAAGCGTATACTTGTATAATCAAGCTGAGGACCTGCGCACATGCATTCAAGCATGGGCATATGGATGTGTGTGCAAATATGTGTGCAAGTGTGTATTTTGTCTTCCATTATTAGGTTGCTGTCACCATCTTTCTGCAGCACGTGTACCGAACTGCTATAATGCTGAACTTTTATAAATATAAATCTATTTAAAGCTTTGTTCTTTATCATTTTTACCTTAATTTTCATTTTAACTTTCTCACAATAAGCCATGAATATCACTTCACCCTGCCTACATCTATTTCTGTGAAATGCGTTTCATCTGTTAAGGATGGATAATCAGTTAAAACCTAAGTTTGATACTGATCAGTGTTATTTTCATCAAATTATATCATTACAATATTGTACATGTATATTATTGTTATTTTTATTTAAAATGTAGCTGTTGTATTGGCAAATATGTAACATATTTTTCATTTTTTCCTTGACTAATTCTTTGTTAAGACAAGTCCTGCTAAGTCGGACATTTACGTTTTGCAAATAAAAACCATATGTACTTCCCACTTTTTGGAGTTAATATATACGTATTAGTAAACTTTTTATCTTTTTTTTTTTTCAATATTTTTCAAAGCAGTATTTTTACTGAAGCTCTCATTGCCTTAAGAAAAATTTTATAAACTTCTGTTGTCATACAGTTAAAAGAATACACAGGAGAGCTCTAATGCATCTGTGCTCTGTCTAAGATTAAATTTCTTAATACTGAAGACAGGCATTTTCTGAAGTTGTCAGTACAGGTCTATTCCTCCATCCACTGAAATCCATGAATGTTTAACTATTCAGTTTAGTCGGAGCAGAATTAGGGCACAGCAATGGCTCTTCAAAAACCTAGCTGACATTTGCTACCTTAAACAAAAATGTTAAAGTGTTTTGTTTTTTGGGTTGTTTGGTTTTTTTTTACAAAGGAATGTTTTTGAAAAGTTTAAAAAAAAAAAAAAAAGAAAAAAAAGGGTAAAATCAGCTCATGGACTAAAACAGCCAGTCTAAGGCTCTCTAAGCCTCAAACAGGGGGTCACAGGCAGGAGAACAACAACATGCTTGTCCAGAGTGATGTGACAGAGTAAGAGTCATCTGTCCCGATGGCCTGAAGAGCTGACACAAAACTGAGCAAAAATAAACTTGTAAGGAACTACGTCACGTCTCTGTGTTTCAGCCTTCAGGTAGTTGTTAGATTTTACTTCCCCATCTACTCTGAACTCCACCAGCCCACAGCTCTCTCAGAGTTAAGAGAGGGTGTTTCAGACTGGGTGGACTGAACTAATACACTGGTACTACACATCAGAATCAAATGCGAAATTTGATGTTTATAGAGCATCTGCTGTGAGCTGTGGCATCAGTGCCCCGAACAGCTCTTAGTCAACACACACCTGGCTTAGCAAGAGAATGTTGTATGTATTGAGAAAATGTTAAAAGGATTTTTTTATTGTTCTGTATAGCTGTGTAAAATAATTCTATATATCGGTTTCTGTGGTCACTTAAAATAGCAACTTATGTGGTTCAGACAGTGTAAACATACTAAATTGCCAATAAAATATTTGTAATTTTGATTCATTACAAAAAGATGTCTGACCTTTTTTCTTTTATGGGGTCACATTTAATTGACAGTGATGTAAAAGAGAAGTAAGCAATTCAGAACTAAAAAATGAAGCTTTTGAGCGGGATAGTTTTATATAGCTGAAAACTGGAGAGAGTTCAGACTTGCATACGCATTGCAAAACTGTCTGTTTGTTGGAACAATCAGTCATGCCTGTCTTTGCTCTGTTTGTTTTTGCTCAAAATGTCAGTTGCAATCTCTTCTCTACACATCCATATATAGTCAAAAATCCTCCTATGTTAGGGACATCACAAATAAAAGGCATAAAACTTTTGGTTCATTAATTAAGAAGTGCGTGCACTCAATGCTGCAATATCCCTCATGAAAACTGTCATCCCTTTGTATGCTGCTGGTGTCGTTCTGTGCATATTTCACTTTACCTATGTCACAGCAGTGGAAAACAGTATAAATTTGCTGTAACTGTTCGCATATATAACTTTATATGCTTGCAGTATCTGTCCGTCCCAAAATGTGTTTGCTGATACTGGTATTTTGTCCCAAATAGTTATGTTTCTTTCTGTTAAATTGATGGCCTGCTGCATCCCTGTAGATTTGTCTTTTTTCATGGCACCAGGACCTTAAACATATAGTTTCAAGTTTCTTGTACCTGTAACAGAAGCACCAGTAGAGGTGAGATCCCTTGTAAGTAAATGTTCTACCTGAAATCTCTCATGGCCTTTTCTCTTCCTTTCCCACCATCTCATGCTATAGTCCAAAGTCTTCATCAATCATGTGTTACAAGGAAGCAATTTTGCATATTTCTAAATATTTTGCATATTACTAAAAATGTGTCACTAAGTAGTGTCCTATTGACCATCACTGTCAATCTTGTGGTTGAGATCCTCTTGGGAAAAAACTTCTCCTATATTCTTACTAGACATGACATAGAGCCTTTATCAACCCCTTGTTGACATGTCATCTCCATGAGTGGTCCAGGTCTCAGTTTATTAGGACTATGAGGGCTGTAATGGGAGGCAAAGGTTGGGAGAGACTTATTCACTGGTCCCCCTAGATGATGCCTTACAGTGGATGTCTACAATTCTAACTTCGGTGTTGCCATGGAACTTCCCATCCTCTGTAACCACCCTAGAAGGGCTTCCTGGAAAAAAAAAAAAAAAAAAAAGTGGGTGTCAAAACTCAAAACCCAGTAAAACCTGAAAGGAAACAGTGGTAAGGAATTAGGGTAAGCACAGCTTCTTCACAAACCACATTCTCCAAAACCTGCTTGTTTGTTTTGCTCTTAGGGGAGAGGGATGGAAGGGAAATGTTTGTTTTATCTCATGAGGTTCAACAAGGCCAAGTGTGAGATGCTACTCATGGGTTGGGGCAACCCCTGGTATCACTACAGGCTGAGGCATTGAAAGGATTGAGAGCAGCCCTGTGGAGAAGGACTTGGGGGTACTGGTGGATGAAAGATTGGACATGAGCTGGCAATGTGCTCTTGCAGCCTAGAAATCCAGTCATATCTTGGGCTGCACAAAAGGAGCATGGGCAACAGGTTGAGGGAGGTGTTTCTGCCCCTCCGCTCTGGTGTGGCCCCATCTGGAGTCCTGCATCCAACTCTGGAGCCCTCAGTACAGGAAAGACTTGGTCTTGTCAGAGTGGGTCCAGAGGAGACCATAAAAACAACCAGAGGGTTGAAGCACCACTCACATGAAGACAGGCCGAAAGAGTCGGGATTGTTCAGCCTGGAGTAGGCTCCAGGGAGATCTTATTGTGGCCTTCCAGTACTTAAAAGGGGCCTATGAGAAAGATAGGGACAGACTTTTTAACAGGGCCTGTTGCAATAGGACAAGGGGTAACGGTTTTAAACTAAAGGAGGGGAGATTCAGACTAGACATGAGGAAGAATTTTTTTACACTGAGGGTGGTGAAACACTGGCCCAGATTGCCCAGGAAAGTGGTAGATGTCTCATTCCTGGAAACATTCCAGGCCAGGCTCGATGGGGCTCTGAGCAACCTGATCTAGTTGAAGACATCCCTGCTCATTGCAGAGGGGCTGGACTAGATAACCTTTGAAGGTCCCTTCCAACACAAACTATTCCATGGTTTTATAATTCTACCTTCATTTCCTGAAATCTATATTACTGGTTCACAAGGTCTGGTTACTCTGACGAAACAAATCAGTGGTGAAAACAAGGGAGACAGACAATTTGAAGTCATTTGAAGGTACCAGGAAAAAGAGGAGTGACAGATACATGGGATGATTACATTTTCACAAGGGCAGGTTCAACACATGCCCAGCCTTTGGAAAAGTAGGAGATAAACATGCCAAGTTAATAAGTTTTAGTTGGAGCTGCAACCGAGATGGCAGAATTCATGCAAACTGAATTTTTTTTATGAAACTAAACTGGAAATAGCATCATAATTGCTAATGGATGTTCACAGGAGCAGACTGGAGCTTGCCAAAGGTATAAGAAGCTTTTCCCTGAAATGCACCTACAGCAAGTTGCATGTCCCATAAATTTGGCCCCATTTTTCTTCTTAACTTGCTAGCAGACATGAAGTGAGAGACGTTCACTTCTGCTCTATTTCAAAACCTGAGAGCTGCAGTAATCATACACTTACACCTTTGATATATGTTTATGTGAACACATATATATATTTATACCTTTACATATACAAATAAATTTTATTACATAATATGTAATATAAATTATATGATATACAAGGATGCTTTCCATTAGTTTTGTCTGAAGAGTTGCTTCAATAAAATCAAGCATTTTTACAAAACAATATTGATTTGAACAAAACCTAGACTACTGTCTTTGTGGTTTTAGGAAGAAAACCAACAAGTAATGTGTTCTATCACTTTGATCTCATATTTTTATTTTTTAATAGTTTTTTAAATATTTTTTTAAATTTACATTAATTCATGTCATAATGTGAGGAATGTAAACTACATATATGTCACACATGTAAACTATGAATGCCTGCCTAACTATTGGACTAGTCTATTGAAATTCAAAATTTTATGTTTGAAAGTATTAACAGTAAAAGCCACTGAGCACTGACAGAAATATTTCTGCTGGTTTCTTACTTGGATATCTGTTCGTAATAAAAATTTTAAATAACGACAAATCATTCACTACTTGCTATGACAACATTATGAAATGTAATGAAAACATGTATAAAGATGTATTGGAGTTCTATGCATAATCGAACCCTGAAGTTCTAAAGAGAAATTGTTACGAAATAATGTTAAAATTTTGTTGCTTTAAAAATAGGTGGTTTAAATATTTCATAACTTTTAATTTTGTAATTTTTATGACCACTTTATAACAGAAAAGCTTTTTTTCCAAAAAAATTTTAGAATTTCATATTTTGATAGGAGATGGAAACAGACTAAAACGTCAAATGAATCATGAAAGAGTTACTCTGTTTTGGCTACCTCGACAAGTTATGAAGATACTTCCTGTAGGAGTAAATACTAAAATTCTCTTGTTAAATTTGTTAAATTTGTTTACCAAAACTTCATGTTAAAGAACAAGCAGACAAAGAATATGGCAAAGTCCTTAATATTTTCAACTCACTTAGTATTTAGTATCTTAGAAGCATTTGATCTTGTTACACAAGTGTTCATACTTAAGCTGAGGTATTTCACTTACAAATGTTTTTATAGGAAAAATAATGTGTCACAAATAGGTGAGGTCATTTTATATTTGTTTACATATTTATGCAATTTATGCAAGAGAATTTACCAATTTATATAGTTAACTAAAAAGTATACTTTTCTATTGCAATAGTCAATATACAAGTAAAATACATTTAAAAAACTCTCTATATAAACACATCTATGCATATATGTATTTTTATCTGTGTGTACAAATATACACAAATGTACATATATTACATAAGCAAAAATATTGGTGGCAGTAAAAGAAGGAAAAAAATAGAGAAGGTATAGTTGGGTGTTAAAACTGCATAAATTTCTAGTATATATGATTTGCTGGACTTCCATGCTTTTTCCTACTCAAGAGCTTGGAGCTTTCACAGGAATAACCAAGTTTTCCAATCATGATTACTCTAGCCTTTCCCATGATTTGTAGAACCTGGAGTACAATCACATTTCATGGCACTCTTGGAAAAGAGCAGGATTGCCAGTCATGGGCTCTGGGCCAAATTCCAATTTAAGTAATTACAATCTGCCTCCTCTGTTCTTCTCTCTTCCCATCAGCTGCAGCATGGCTTAGAAGATCGTACTGCCCTATTTTGTGGTTTCGCATTTTTCATGGAGACATCTGCTATGTCTCACACTGGAGGTGACTGCATTACCATGCCAGAAAATAGGAGCCTTCCAAATCCTTTTTCAGTGTGTAGAGTATTTCAGGGTGTTTCAGAACGAAAAGCAGAATTTAAATGTAAAATCAGTATCTTAGCATTCTGTTAGTATATGTCAACTCAATGTTAAGTGGACCTAAATCACTCCCTTTTTTACTGACCCTATTAAGGAGTTTTATAAACATATGTTTTAAAAGGCTTTTAAATTTTTGCGTATCTCTTATTTGTATAGTTAGAAAGATTTATTGTGATCTGGAATCCATTAAATAGTATTCAAGTACTTTGAATAGGCATTAGGCAGGTCTACAGGGTTGAGTGTAGAAAGTCAGGAGCTGCAGATCTCAGTGTGAACCGAGCTCAGGCTAAGGTAGTTGCATTGTTCCCAAAGCAGACCAGGCTAACTTCTAGTCAACTCAAATCTTGGGTAGAGTGAGCCAGTCAGTCTGCTTCCATCCATGCAGGTGGATTCTAAATGATGTGTAACTACTTATTAAGGCAAGACTAAGTGTTTGAACCATTAAACTATATGAACATAACAAGAACAGATGCCTCTCAGTGGTGTCCAGTGAACAAAGAAGAGGCAGTGGACACAAACTGAAACATGGGAAATTTCATTTATAAGAAAAACATTGTTTAGTGGAAAACTGGAACAGGTTGCCGAAAGGGGATGCACAGCCTCCGTCCTTGGACATATCTAAAACCTAATGGGGAGCAATCCTGAGCATCCTCCTCTGTAGGTGACCCTGCTTGGAATAAGGCATTGGAGTAGGTGATCTCCAAAGGTCTCTACCAACTTCAACAATTCTGCAATTCAAATGTATTCTACCAAGTATGTAATCCCTATCTGAACCTAGAAAAGGTGCCACTGTTGAACAATAGACATATGATCAGACAGACAGTTTACTGTATTAGAAAAAAAAGTGGAGATCCCATTTTTGCCCTTACCTGTTCCTATTTCAGTGCTGGTCAAGTCTTTTCATTAATCCCTTTTCTTTTACTAAAAAGATACTTGGGAGATTATAGATTAAGAGCTGATGTTTTGATATGTAGCATTGAGTAAGAATAGATTTACTTATGTCAACAAGGGTCAGTGGACATTTTGGAAAGCTTGTCTTACAGTGCACCAAAACTGACTTCCTCCAGTTGGACAGCTGAAGCTAATGGAAGTTTGCCAGGAAAAGATGTGTTGATGTGTAAGAGAACTGACAGGAGTTAGAAAAGGCCCTTCGGGGCTGTAATTTTTTAAGGGTACCATGGGAGAGCTATGCCATAGTTGGCATGTTGATTTTGTTTATCTCTCTTGTTTATCTCTCAAGATAAACAAGTTGAATTCCACTGAGTGGGTTTTGTTTTTTTTTTTATTTAGAGCAAATGCATATCAGGTATACAGCTAATAATACTAGGTAGGTAGGTTTACTTTTTAGTTTAAAATAAATATTTAAAGTCTACATGTCTTCTTTCTGTGGACTCCAGCATATCTGTGATTTGTCTACCCTTTTATATCCTTCAACAGGGATTAAGTTATGATTATGACTCTCATTGCATTAACTCATTGAATAGTAAACATGAAGTCATGATCTCTCAAGATTTTTTTTTCTGAATATTTTTTTTTTATAACCTCATTAAATAAGAGGAACCTTATGCATCTTTTGTGGGGTAAGAATCAAAAGAAGATCTTATTTGTAAGGTGACAGTAATGATAATGTATACACTTTCCTTCATTTTGTCCCATTAAAATTATATGCATTTAGAGTGATGCTGAAGTAGTAATTCTGTTGTTCAGAAACCTTTGATTTTTCTGTGCTTCTTGAAAAGCAGGAAGGAAGTTGTGAAACACACATCATATATATACAGATGTCAAGTACAGTTAATGAAGACAAGCAGATGCACTCAATAGTAATTAAATAAGAAGAGGGAACACATGGTCCAGTTCAATTAAGAATTTTTCTCTTCAAGGCTACCTACCTGGCAAGGCATGTCAGTTCCTTCACCTCATTTATACCAATATGCTTTTAAAATTATTCCTTAAAATATACACCACATTAAAAACAACACCAGACTTCTATATAATACAGGATTATAGATTTGCAGCTGCAACTACAATGTAAGTACTTAAGATTGTGACCTATTTTGCTGTAACAGGCATATAATAGATACTGACAAACTATCTCACAATATTGAAAATATATTAAAATCAAAGTTTTCTCACACAAAATATTTATCATATATATGACTTTCAATATGTCCCAGAATGAGATTTTTCTCTTTTCACAGTGATAAAAATGTTAGATAATCTTTACACATTGATCCATTACCACCCTCTGATCTCTCCTGCTTGCAGCAGTGTACACTAACCTTTACAGTTTCATGCTGCTGACTGCAAACCACCTCACTGGTCTCTGACTCGTCAAGACAGTTTTGAATTCTAATAGCATCTTCACTTGTGCTTCCATATGCTGTTTCATATGCAATTCATTAAGCATATACTGTCTATAATCAGTCCAAGTCAATAAGTACTGAACAGAACCATGTTTGCAAATGATCCTTGCGAGGTCTTACTTGAAACGATCCACCAACTTGACACAGATAGCTCCTATTGAAGGATGGTTTTAAAATCATGCGAGTTTAGAATTACTTTATAGTGATTACTTTTTAGATAAATCTTCTTCATGGCGTTCACAAGGACATCATGTGAGACAAGGTCAATAGTCTTGAATAAGTTGAAGTCTAACCTCCAAGATAGTCAGTCCTTATTTCTGTCTCATGTAAATCAAATATAAAATTGCCTCAACCACCATTGCATAGATAAGGACTGTTCCTGCTCATGCCGTTTCCAAGTGATTCTGTGGTGCCTTCTGCTGAAACTACCTTCCCACTCAAGTTTGGACAACACATATTGTGAGACACAATAGGGGAGGAACGGAAACTTAATCCTATGGCTACAGGGGCTGTCCCAGCAAGACACCTCTTTCAGAGAGCTGTCCTCTGGGATCTCCCTTTTTTCTGAAGCAGAAGACAAGCAGAACTGGTGTCCTTGTCATGGCTATTGCTTTGAGCACAGTCGACTGGAGGTTCTGGGCCTGAAGAAATACCTTCTGGTTTGTGTATGGGGGACAGGATCAACAGCACTTAACTGAGCAGCATTCAAAGGAGCTGTGTTCAGGGAATGGAAAGGACAACAGAAATCTCCACATGGACAGTTCATTGTTGAAACTACAACAGAAAGACTTTCATGAACAAAAAAAGAGAGAGGGAACAGTTTCTGATGCACTTAGTTATAAATTATATCCTGTAGCTCATGGTCATCAGAACGGCACAGCAGACCTCACAGCCACAGCACATGTCCCTCAGTATAGCACAGAAACCACTTTGGGGTGCCACAGGATTTCTCAGTAGCATTCTACTGCCACATATCTGTTAGATATGCGTTGGACACTGTGCAATGGTATGGATTCTGTAGGTTCACATACTAATATCCCCATCAAACTTTGGAGGACACTTCAAATGGAGATGAATTCAGTTTCTTCCAAAGTTAATCTACTCTGAAACCACTGAAATTGCTCTAAGAACCAAACCAAATCCCAGCAAGTGAAGAAAATTGAGGGTTTTATTTAAAAATTGACCCTATTGCTCTGAACAAAACTGCTGCAGTAACAGAAGCACTTACTTTAGAAAGACTGATTCATGAGCCACCTAAAATTTAGATACAGATTACTCCCTTAGCTTACCTTGATTTAGCCCACATATGCTTTCACTGTTTTTTATCCCTCCTCAGCCTTCACTCCTCTCTACTTTTTGTGTAAACCTTTTTATTTTTTTCAGATTATTAAAGTGTTTCTACACTTTAATTAGTGAGAGAGATGTAATTTTAATCCTGAGTTCTCATTGCATATTTATGTATTGAGTTTGCTTATTTGAGGAAAGCTTTTTAGAAAGCTGTTGTAAAGTTCCAAGTGACTATAATACCTAGGAAATCCTTGTTTAAGGCAGGATATATAATCTACTCCCCTAGCCCACACAGGTATCACAGAATCAGATAATGCATCTGGAAAATTCCAGGGATGAGGTTCAATAATGCAAATAATTACTTGCATGTTACAAATATTTATTTGGAGTAAATAAAGATTGAGAGAGGTTCTGGTGCAATGACTCGCCTACTGGTTGAGATGATAAACAGTTACAAACAACTGTGAAAAGGTCTCCATTAGATTTTTGTTATTTCATAGTTTTTCGCAGAAGGGTTATTCATTTTCTTGTCATCTGTTTCCTCTTCTCAGTATAAATAACGTCACAATAAACCCTCTGTTCAGTGTTTCTCATTAAATGATACAAGTAGGAACATCACACACATCAGAGCCAAAAACCAACTAAGAAAACCAAGAACAGTGTGTCATAGTCTGGCTAATATGTTAAAGGAACCAGACACCCTGTAATATCTTAGCTATCACTGGTATCTGGATACATAAAACAGTTTAAAATACCACAGTGCAACTTACAGTAATGACTTTACCTTCATTAAAAAGAGAAGCACTTTATTGCAACGATTTTTTTTTAGTTTATGAAAACGTGATTGTTTAGGGTCTATGTTGAACTGTATATACATCAAACAGCTGCACAACCCTGGTTTGTGTAGAGCCAGCTCCACAAAGGGAAGCAGCATAGTCACGTTACCACAGATGATTGACTGGCCCTTGTGCATGACATGGTTAATTAGCCGGAGCTCATCACCAGAACAGCACGGCTGTGTCGCTTATCTAGATCTAAGGTAGCATAATTCCTATGTCATGCCATATAGATAACAGATACCAGCTCTCAGAGCACAGTGAAGAATGGACATATACATACAGTCATAGATAAAGGGCAGAAGGACTCAAATATTATCATCCAGTCTGATCTCATCTCTGATAAATGACAGAGTCCAAAGAGTTCCACAGGGTTATTTCTACTTCAGTCTAAGTAGTCCCCTTGAAAATTAAAACTTATCTTTACAGAAATGTCCAATCTGCATTTAAAAACTGCTAGTGATGCCACACTTGTTTGGTGAGTGAATTTAGCCACTAATTTCATGCACTGTTCAGAAAAAAAAAAAAAAAAAGAAAGAAAAAAAAGGAAAAAGTGCTTTATTTTTTGCTTGAATCTTTAGCTTCACCTTTTTGACAGAGGAGCTTGTCAGACCTCTGACTGCTGAACTGAACAGCTCTTTGCTACTTGTCCTGATTTCGTGTACCATGACCAGTTATCCTTGAGTCATCAAGTTGATAAGCTAAGTAGATTGAACTCCTGGAGACTTTCCAGGTCTTTAATATTCCCATGGCTTTTCTTTGACCCTTCTCCAAATTATTCACATCCGTCATGAATTCTGAGCACTAGAACTGGACACTCTATTCCAGTAGTAATTGCTTCTCTGCCAGATGCAGTGGTGACTTAACCTTCCACTCCTGTCCAGTGGGTACACCTAAGAGTAACATTTGCCTTTTTATGTGCATGTGATCTCAATAAAAGGGTTATAACATGCCCTCCTCAGAATCATTACTTCACAGGAGAATCTCCTCTCTCCTGTTTTTATGGCTTGCATCCTTGTTCCTATACGTTAGACCATCTATTTGGCTGTACAGAAATGTCATTTGGTTGTCTATTCTTGCTTACCCACTGTCCCTGGACACTCTTTTTCACTGATTCATCTCTCCTTAATTTTTCACTGCTGTGATCTGTGTGTCATCACCAAAATTTGTCAAACAAAATGCTACGTCCCTTTCCCCAGTCATTGGTAAAAATGCTCAATGTCATAGAGTGAAAAATAGTCCTTCTGGAATCTCACGGAAAACATAATCAAACAAGACATAGATACACTCTCATTTGCAATTATGTATAGAGATAAAGATTTTTCATCAATATAATGTGTGCTATATTGACCTGTTTTTCTGTAGCATGCTAATGATGTCATGCAATGCCAAGTCAAACTTCTACCAGAACTAACTCAGTTCTTCAGTCACATTTGGATCTTCATTCAAAATATTCAGTAACTTTGCAAATATCTATTTTTCTTTATTCCATTGATTGAAATTAATGATATTAACCTTTCCTAATATTTACTAATCCGTGTATGCAAATTCATCCATTTCTTGGTCTAATGCTGTGGTCTGACTGCCAGGCATGCATTATTCAGTTCTGGGATTTTATCTATTTTCTGGTTTAAAATAATAGCATAGTTTAGCTTCTCTCTAGTGCTCTGGAAATTCCCAGGCTTCTTGAAAGCTCTTTATACCAGAAGCTCTTTATACTAATCTCAACACTAACCTTGACAAGGGTTTGATTGCAAGATTATTGGAACCGCTAACTTAAAATCATGCAACATCTTGCACCTGCTAGCTATCTTTAATACCACTGGGGGATATTAAATCAACATTTCCCAACAGGAAGACATCAGTCATTTTTGTCCCCAGTCCATAATACAGACCCGAAACACTTATGGAATGCTTCTGCTTTTTCAGTGTTAACCATTGTGATTCTCTTAGGGTCATCTAGCCTTTATTATTCTCAGTATTGGTTTTGTTTGAATCTATACAGAACATACTTTATCTTTAACCCAGACGATTACAGGCTTCCTCTTCCTTAATATTCTTTCATTAATTTTGTTTATGTGCTGGCTTCTATGCTGTTCAGTGATATCACTCATAAATATGTCTTCTTTCTTGCTGTTTGTTACGACCTGATTTCTGTTGCATCCAGACTACTTCTTTTCTAAGATACAAAACTCTGTCTTCTTTGGAGAACTGTAATTTATTGAACATCTAGTAAAATATTTCTAGGCAGGTCCTAGTTATCATTCATATTTCTTTTCATATTACTTCTTCTAACTGTATATGTATACTATATCAAGTCATAAGATGGAGTACTGTAAGAGATGCAGACCGACTGGCAAAGGCTGTCACTCTCAGATGAAATGGGCATCCTGCCACTTCAGCTATCTGGCAATGGACCAGCACAGGTTTAATGGTAAGAAAGGTACTCAGAAGGATTTACTTACCATTGCTTTGTACAGAACGCAGTGAAAGCATCTCCATCACCACACAGTAGTACCACCATCATGTAAGAAAAGGCATATAGGAATGTTGTGCTAAGGCTGAGGAATTAAACTCAAAAATCCATGACGTTCAACACCTGCATCTTTACAACAGCATATACAAGACCAGTGTCAGACATTAAAACAATTTCTACTTCTATTAAAAAGTAGTTGCCGTCCTGGGTAGGCTGTTTAATAAAGTGTACTATTTGTGCATGCTTAAAACATGTTATTGCCTCTGTAAGAAAAACATTGGAACTTTGTTATTTAAATTTATTGCCTGCTTTGAGGCAATGAGAGGAAGCAACAACAAATAAAATCTCTCGTACAGTATTGGTTTTTTTTTTATTCAAGTTATGCTAAGAAGATGCTTTTAGTGTGCATGTTTGGACATATATCTGAAGGCTGTAACTTACCTTGCTGTCTGATCCCATGAAAGGGTTCAGTATCATTCCATCCTTTTTCTTGGCTACGCATATCTAGGCTGCCAGCACGTACATTTCCTGTAGCACCTTTGCAAATATGATTTCGAGGGTTACAAATCCCAGTTGTCCTTTTGATATGTGACACTTGTGAATTTTACTTTGAAGAACAGAAAATGCAGTAGCCTTATTTATAGGAGCAAAATATGTAGGGGTTTTGACGTATCTGCAAGTTTAAAATCACACAAAAATTACAAAACTAAAACCAGACTCTGTGCTGTGATTTTAAATTGCAGTATTTTCTGAAACATATATCTGTTTTCCTTCTCACACCTCCAGGTATAGTGAGATATGCCTCAAATTTGCAGCTTCAGCAGCTGAAGTCCTAAAACCACAGCTTTTGTCAAACCTGGAATGTTTTATTTTTGAAAAAAGGATGTGCATATAGAGAAACTCTGAGATCCTTAGAAGAGAATACCTATAGTGACAACCGGTAACAACTACTAGGATGATTTGTCTATTAGCTGATAAGATAAACAGAGAATAAACTGAAACATAAGCACTTATCTCCAAGTAATAAATTTAACGAACTAAAACCCCTCATCTTTTCTGATACATGAAATCTGTCAATAAAATAATTTCTTGTCATTAAAAAAGCACGTTAATAGGTTTTCAAAAAATTATATGATATATATTTTTTTTTTCTCTTTTATATGCCTCTTATCTGCTTGCCAGTACCTCCAGAGATCCCTTCATCTTTTTTCAGAACTCATGGGCACCCACAGCTCTCCCTTTGTCCACACAGCCAGTCATTTTATCATAGAAGGCAATCATACTTGGTCAGGTATGATTTACCCTCAGTAAACCACATTCTTGTCCTCCAGGTCCCTGGAAATGGTCTCCAGGAGAGTTTGCTCCATAACTTTCCCACAGACTGAGGTGAGACTGACTGGCCTGTAGTCTCCTAAATCCTCTTTCTTGCACTTTCTGAAGATGTAGATGGCATTTGTGTTTTTCACATCTTCAGGTACCTCCTGCACTCTCTACCATCTTTCAAAGATGATGGTAAGGAATATCACAATGCATTCTGTCCAGTCCCATGGTCACGTATATGTTCAATTTGCTTAAGTCTCTAATTCTAGCAACTCTACCATGGGTAACATTTCTCTCCCCCAGACTCTGCCACAGAGATCTGGGAAGCCTGAAAGCAGACCTTGCCAGGAAGAACTAAGTCAAAACAGACACTGAGTCAATCTGTCTTTTCTACAACCTTCATCATCAATCATCTGTCCCATTCAGCAGCAGATCTGTATTTTCATTGGTCTCCATTTTGCTCCCACAGAATCACAGAATGTTAGGGATTGGAAGGGACCTTGAAAGATCATCTAGTCCAATCCCCCTGCCGGAGCAGGAACACCCAGATGAGGTTACACAGGAATGTGTCCAGGCAGGTCTTGAATGCCTCCAGAGTAGGAGACTCCACAACCTCCCTGGGCAGCCCAATGTACTTAGAGAAGTTTTTGTTGCTTTCCTATCACTCATCAGTTTAAGCTCCAGTCAGGCTTTCTTAACTTCACCCCTTCAAGCTCAAGAAGTGTTTTCCGTGCTCCTCCTTAGTCCATCCCCGCTTCCACTCTCTGTGTATTTCCATTTTGTATTTGAGCTCAGTCAGGAGTTCCCGGTTCAGCCAAGCTGGCCGCCTGCCACACCTGCTGTTTCCTGTACATCCAGATGTTCCTCTTGTGCTTTGAGGAGTTGTCTCTGGAGATCGCTGCCCTGCCCTGTGCCTTTGAGTGAGACCTTGCTATGGAAGGCACTGCCAAAGATCTTAGTATTTCTACAATTCTTCTAGCAGAACAGTTTGCATAAGTGTTTCCTAATCCACTTCAGACGAAGCAAATCAGGTAAACTGCTTAAACTAAATAAATCAGTCCAAGTAATATTTTCCTGAAATGAGTTAGGGAGTACTCACAAATCACTTTACTGGCTGGATATAGGGCAGTAAATGGCATAAACAGTAATAAACAGCTGAAGGGAAACAGACCACTGAAACTCAGTTGATGTGTGTCTTCAGTCCAAGCTCAAATTGGCAATACTTAGAACAAAATTAGGAAAGGTTGATCTGGCACCAAACAAAGTGCACATTTTTCAAGTTATGTCCCAGAACCACCACCTTCAATGCACAAATTCATATACATAGATATATGTGTGCAATGTTGAATAAATAATTTTAAATCCATTTTGATATTATAAATCTCTTATGTACCTCTAGATACCTGGAGTATTCTGATACCTTCTCTCAATGTCTCTTCTTGACACTTTTTCATTAAATACTTGAATATTAATTCACCTGGGAGAACAAAGGTTATGACAATAGTTCCAAACAGAGATTTTAGGCCAGATGAGTGGTAGAAATTGAGATCATCTCAGACAAGGGTAATATATTGAAGTAACAGCTTATGGGATAAGCCCTCAACTTTGAAGAAGTTGTGCGAGTGTGTGTGTGTGTGTGTGTGTATAAAGCCCTGAAAACATCTGCAAACTAAAAATTACTGTCATAGTTACTAACTGGTCTTGAATTAGTTGTGTCCCCTCCTCATGGTCCTACTGGATATCTGTACTGCTGGAGCTAAGGACACAACCACTCCAGCAGGGACTGTGGTGACTTCTGGTTGTCCTCACCCTGCTAGCGGGCTTGGAAGGTTTGAAGAATAGTAGAGCTGGAAGAAACATTCTGCAGTTGTAGGTGGGCCTTGTCATCATGCAGAATCACAGTTCCTGGCTTTTAATGTGCCTGTTGCTAAAAACATATCAGTGGTCTTTAACGTGCCATTGCCCTATCACTAAAAATGTGTCACTAAGTGGTGTGTTATTGACCATCACTGCCAATTTTGTGGTTGAGATCCTCTTGGGAAAAAACTTCTCCTATACTCTTACTAGATATGACATAGAGTCTTTATCAACCCCTTGTTGACATGTCTTCTCCACGAGTGGTCCAAGTCTCAGTTTATTAGGACTATGAAGGCTGTCATGGGAGGCAAAGGTTGGGGGAGGCTTATTCACTGGTCCCCCTGGGTTTGGTTCTGTGATACAGCAGAGGCCACCTCAGGCCCTGTGATGTACCTCTGCCAAAATCTCACATGAGATTGTGAGGGTCCTGAACTATGTGTTACCAACTAAAGAACAACAACCAACCGAATTTTGTATTCTCAAATAAAAGTTAAATTTCCAGTTAATTTAAATCACATTTCTGGCAAATAACCAAATTGATAAGGAAAAATAATAATCAGTTGCTGCCTTATATTTATTGTAACATCTTTTATAAAATTCATCCACAAATAAATAATAACCATTGGCCTCTTAAACAACAGTTAAAAGCAGCAATTTTCCTCTGTATTTCAAATAGGTACACTTTTTTTTTAGTTATTACTTAGCTAAAAATTCTAACATGCTGCCAACTGTTTGCTTTTTCATAATGATTTTGCCATTGTTAAGTCTCCTCCCCTTTACTGGAAATAACATTTCATTTTTCCCTCTCTTCAAACATCCTAGTCTGCAGATGAGCAGGATACAGAAAAAGGCACACCTACTTACTGAATCTAAACATGCCTGAGTTATCATGACATCTTCAAAGTGCTCCTCTTCCTTCCACTCTGCCCCCCACCCTTGTTGCCACATACATATTACAATTGCTTTTGATGTCAATGTGTCTGGATTCCTGATTCTAGTGTCAACCACCATCTAGGATACTTAAAAGAGAAATTGCAAGAGGAAGAACAAGTCAGACTAGGTCTATGTTTTATTGTAGGAAGCCTTGAGAACATGAATCATTTTAGACATGGGAATAATTGGATTAAAATCAGGGGGTTTTAAACCATCCATTTTAAGAAGCTGTGAAAATACCTTACAAGACTAAAGACAGAGAGACAAATCTAGATCCATGTTTTTGTATACATAGCATAACATGGTACTTCAAGCTATGCTAGAAATCAGAAACAAAATAGATACATTAATGGATGCTCTAATCATGTAATCAGCCATGCTAAAGCCCAAGTGGTGGTTTTCAGTTACCTAAACACAAGTGACCAGAATAATATGAGATGTCCTACAGTCTGTTTGCTCTCCCCAGTACCTCTTTTGATGTGCCATAGTTGATGTGCTCAGTGTGATATGTGGTGAGAAACCTCCCTGAGGTCTCTGGGTCATCCCCTACAGATCTCCCCCTGCTGCTTATTGGCCAACCTAAGAAGTCTACATTCATAATGACATTTTGGATACAACCCCATATCTGTACCAGTGATCTCCTGTGACAGTCTGCTTCTAAGCACATACAGGATCACTACCATTTTGACAGAGCTGAGCATCTCAGCACGTCTCATGTTTATACATAAGTGGGATTTTAAATTATGCCTATTTTCCAAGAAACACAGTCTGGCAGGTAGACTCTATGCACACATAACACACTTCTAAGTCATAAACTCCATGAAAATTACAGCAATCTTGACCACCTTCCTTCTAAAATTCAAAACCTGGGTATTTGTTATGCAAAAAAGGGTATTTACTATTCAAAACAGGCTATTCACTGTCTTATTCTCTTCCAGACCTTCACACAGAAACTCAGCAGATATAGTACCTTTCAAAAAGCTAGGGAGGGGACAATTTTCAAATGTCAGTTTGACTTTTCTCACCTCTGAAAAGTGTACCAGACATCAGGCATCAGGCTGCTGGTGTCAAGAAGCAAAGATTATCCAGCCCTGCTGTTCATCTGTGCCACTATACAAAAATTAAAAACACAACTGAGATTGATTAGTCTGGAGAATGAGCAGAAAACTAATTACTCTTCTGCAGCAATTAGGGCACTCACTCACAAATGTGCAGTTCTCATTCCTGCTCCAAAGTCTGCGTTTGACATGAAGCAGTCACCGGCTAGCATGAGCACTGAGTGTATTCATTATTTCCTTTTCTTGCTAAATTATGCAAAGCTCTGAATGTAAAGAAAAAAACCCTGATGAAATCTATATTTTTTCAACAGAAAGAGAATGCCTCATCAACACATTATAAAAGTCATCACGAAAAAGCTGGGTTTTCTTTCTGTGACTAAATAGTATCTATTCAAGTCTTCATGTAGAACAAGGAGGGTAAGGTCACTGCAAGTCACTCGTCACAAGTGTTTAACTCGGAAATCAAATTATTTTGGATTGCTATTTTTATTTCTTGCTATATATGAAAAATAGCAGAAATCCACTAAGCTGCAAGTTGTGAGGCAAGTTAGGAATTAGTTCTAAATTCAGATTTTTACTGTGGTACAGATAGCAAAGACACTTCAGTGTTAAGACTGGCACAGATACCCACAAATCTAAGATTGCTGACAGACAAAGTCTTTTACTTCTCTTCAAACAAAGTGTAAATAAGACTGAGGCTGCCTGAATGTCATGTGGAAATTTGCTTTGCAGCTCTGGGATTTCGGTGACTGTACTCATGCCCGCTTGTTCTACTGCACTTAGAATATTTTCTAAAATTTGTCTGGGGGTTTTAATATCTTGAGCCTCTACAAAAATATTTAAATTCAATTTAATTTCCAGTACCATAAATTCTCTTTTTTCAACTCTAACCCAAACTAAACAATAAAGCACGTCTTAAATTTCAGACCTAGGTATTGCACATGTGGGTACTTTTTTTCTAAGTAAGCTCTTTTAAAGTTTTAAATTTTAAAAAGAACAGTGGAGAGCATTTTGCCTTCTTGATATACAGGTTCTTTGGGCTCTTTTAAATAGAATAATTAACTTAATTTGACAGCATGTCATAAAGGGTATTTTCAGTCCTGAATCCTTAATGTAGTCAATACATATATTGTTTGCACATCTCTCCAAACACCGTGCAGAACCTCTGGGAAAACCTAGCCCCTGCAACCAAGGGAAACTACACTCTTATCACCCTGTTGGTAAAGCCAGCAATACCCCATCCATACTGGCATCTAGTCTCTCAATAAGGTCACAGAGCAGTCCGCAGGTGAACAGCTGGCATTCCTCCTCCAAGGCAGAGGACAATTACCTCCCAGGCTTTATATTACACATCACTTTCTTCTGGTCCAGGCAACCAATAAAGAAGTATGACGGGTTTTACTGTTCCTCAGCATCACTGAAAATACACATACTTGTCGCTGGTTGTGTTGCTTCCACACAACTTCATTTTCTGTCTGGAAACTTAACCATGGGATATTAAGGAGAATTTTGAATATTCATCCAAGATTCAATGTGGAAATCCTGAATGGTGTCCTGATCTCCTGTCTGCATAACCTGGATTTGATTGTAGCATGACCGCACAGGCGGTTCACTGAGAACATATCCTGTATGCAGCACATTTTGTGTTTACTTTCACATTAACAGAATATCGCAAAAAAGAAGAGGAGGTGTTCATTGTCTCCTCTAAACAAAGACTAAAACCCATACAATACTTAGTAGGTGTAGGTTTGTAGATTATTAGTAGGTCCTAATTACAATTTTGGCCCGTGCAAATCAGGATTCTTCCAAACACAAGATGTTAGCATGTGCCAGGGACCACTCCATGCAGACATAGTGCAGCCACACTAGTTGAAGGCTAAGGGAATTCAGCTCTATGGATGGAGGCCAATCCATGTTAGTGGATGCTTATACGTAAACATTTAGTTTACGTGCCTAAATGCAGCGTATGGGTACATCTATACTATGAAGTAAAGAGAAACAGAGAGTGGGCTCAAACACTAGACCCCTTCATGATAGCCTTTTATTTCTTCCTTTTTATTACTTTTCCTGGACACGATTGGGGTTGCTCACGCTAGCTCTCTTCAAGACAAATCTCTAGAGATGAGCTAACCCTAAGCAGTTTGGATTTCTGGGCCATCTGCCACTAGAGAACTAGAAAATAGCCCATGGTCCAATTTAACTAAGGTATAACCTTAATTGATCAGGGACACCAGCATCCTATACGTATGATGGAGGTATCGATAATACCTGATAGCACACTACAACTCAATCCCAGAAAAGTCAGTGAGATACTCTTCGCATGCAGCATAACACAGGAAGATGATGTGAGTTATCTTAGCCTGAGAGAACAGAAACAAAACAAGTGATCGTCCACAACAGACCATAACACAGCCAGAGATCATGCCTTCTGTTCTCTGTGTTGAAGCTGGACCATTGTGCAGAAAGGACCACAAGATTCATGCAGCCAGAGACAATATAGAAAGCAAACACTTCGTTCAGTAGATCAGGGATACCAGGACTCCCCAGGGCTGGTTGTGTTCTGGGTACTGGTGTAATCCCATAGTTTATCAATAAAAAGTGGTTGAGCAGTCCCAGTAGAACAGATCTGAAGCCAGGATGCCCTTCTTCCACAAATTTCTCACAGGGATTCAGAATCAGGGACCTGTTTGACAACCTGTTACCTCACAGCCTTTTTTCATTCATCACAGAATCACAGAATGGTTGAGGATGGAATGGCCTCTGGAGGTCACCTGGTCCACCGCCCCTGCTCAAGCAAGGCTGCCCACAGCTGGTTGTCCAAGACCATGTCGAGATAGCTTTTAAATATGTCCAGTGGGGGAGACTCCACAACCAGTGTGGGCAACCTGTTCCAGTGCTCAGTCATCCTCACAGTAAAAAAGTGTTTCCTGATGTTTCAGTTCCATTGTCTTTTACCTGCACCCCTGCACAGTGATTCAGCTCTAAGAGCAAATGGAGACTGTCCCTTCATCTTTACTTTGGCAGTGATTATATCAAATAGCAAATATGGATTCAAAGCTCTTTATAAAAAGAAGGACTTGAAAATCAAAGCTCCTGCTTCCTAACTATTTCATGAGAGTCATGTCATCCCTCCAGCCACATAACAAACTGAACTCTATGTTGTCCATATGCTCAGTGGACCATAAGCACATATCAACTCCAGCTGGTTTTCTCTTCATTTTGAGCAGGTATCTAAGGACTTTCCAGATGTAGGTGCTTACAGCCCACAGGTGTCACTTAGGTACCACAACTGGTAGGCTTAATATAGCCCTACATGTTTTCATTGACCTGTAAACTGATCAAAGAATGCTTCAATAGAAGACAGACATTCCTTGACAGTATCAGATGGTTAGAAGTACCTTATAAAATAAATATTTAAAAGCATCTAGTAAACACATAATGTCTTAAATGTTATCTTACTTTACTGAAAGGTTACAAAGGTTAGAAGACATGAAGACAACTAGCAATTACATTAATAATTTTGTTTATTGCACTGAGTTACTTTAGTCATCCTGAATGAGACTGAATGACCAGTTTGGCAAGTCTCTCTGAAGAATGGGTACTTAACATTTAACAAAAGCATTATTAGTTTGCCCTTTAATACCCCCTGTACTTCAAACCTGACAGCAGTTCAGCATTCAGCCTCCTCTGCACTCAATCTAAATCCCATTAAAGTCAATGCAAGTCTCTCCCATTTTAATGGGATTTAAATCAAGCCTTTAATCCTCAGTGTCTGTGTCACTGAGAGAGAAAATTACGAATGTGAATTTGTGATGTAGATATTGCTGCAATGGGAGGTGAATGGTAGCAATTGGTGCAAGTTACTGTGAAAAAATATATCTTTGTGTATCTTCCTTATTGATGAGAGCATAAGATCTTGGACCCTATCAGAAAAGCTAAAGCAAAGTAAAATATTTAAGATGCAAGATTTTTAAGACCTTCACTCTGCCATATCTACACCTCTGAAGGGATTCATTCATCTGCCTTAATGAACTTACCTAAAAATTGGAAGCTTATCCTTCAGGTCCCCTTCACAGTAAAAGGAGAAGAGTCATGTCCAGAGGGCAATTCATTTGATCTGTCTAGGACGCATATTTTCAGCTGAGATGAACAGCCTTCTTCTGATGCTTGTTTCTTGCTATTGATCATATTGGGAAACTTGGATGGGTAACTCAGACTTTCACATGTCTAATTTTTAGCTATCTATGATTAAGTAAGATATATCTCAGTCCTTACTGGATTTTTTGAAAACTGTAAGAAATACCCTTTACGCCTGGAAAATAGGTAGGTTAGTGCTGGTGTTCAGTTCCATTTCTAAGGCTAGATGCTATGAGAATAACACACTGGTTTGACTTGCATGAGGTCATAATTTCTTTTGTTGAACTAAAATATCTATTTTAAGTAAAAACAACTGCCATTGTGTACATATTTTGAATTACGGAGATATCATCATATCCCTTGTTAGGTTATTGCTATGATTAATCATCCTTACTATTAAACATATTATCCCAGCTCTGGTAGAACTTCATCATTTCTTTAGTGTCTGATGCAAATCCTCTCTAATTTTGTAGTTCGCAGTCCGTAAGTTCAAGGATTGCATTAGACTTTTTAATCACAGCAGTATGTGACGAGCTAATAGATAATTTGGTGTTCACTGAAACTCCTTAGTGCTTCTAAGCATGTTGCTTTTCAAGGCACATATCCTTGACAAATAACATAGTATATATTCAGTTTTCCCCCAGTGAATTCTTCATAATTAGCTGTATTATGAACTTGTTTCTCTCCACTAAAGAGACTGTGAATTTGCTCTACTGGCAGAGCTATTTTAGCAAAACAAGATACTAAAGGAGTTTTTCGACCAGTGGATCTACCACACCTACTGTAATGACTCCAGCTAAGCCAAGATTAGAGCTGCATTTTGTGTGGACAGATATATGAGTTTGGGGGGTGTGATTTTTCCCCAGCTCAGCTGAGACATCACACTGACGGAAACATTTTCTATAATAGGCAAGATTCATAAAATGTTGCCCACAGAGCCTTACTGATGGAGGTCTGTGGTGGGGAGGGGGAATATATATATATATATATACACACACACACACATATTTTTATATATATATATATGTACACACACATATATAATATACGCATCGCTTTCAGCAAAAAGTATTTTTGGGAATACAGCTTGGCAAGCTCCACTAGCAAACACACTCTTATTCCCCTGTTACACATTTACACAATTCTACACTGCCACATTTCTAAGCCTTTTGTTGTTACAGAAGTGCCACCCCCAAAAATAAGTCTCTTGTTGCTATCATAGTGCTGAAAAAAAATTGTATACCACCTGTTTGAGTCTAGTTGCAATATGAGCTGCATGAATGATCTTTCCTCTTCATTATTTAGTTGTTAATTCTCCATGTTATTGGCAAAATATGACTCCTACAAAAAAATTACTATTATGAGAGTTCAGTTGTGGGCTATGTGATGAGGTTGCTTTGTTATATAGGATGCAATTACAAAATAAGTTGCAATTGCATATAAGTCAGATTTTTGTAGTGTCTTCTGAAAGTATAAAAACCACATGCCTAGGACTAAATTCCCACTTGTAAACTATACACTTGAATACATGCAATGACATAAACCTTTGGATCACATAGAAAATGTATAGCTGTGTTTGAGCAAGAGTATTCTTTAAGCCACTAAGATTTATGTACAGTACATATATTAATGAGTATGGTTTTAGCTAAGGAAAGAGTTACGGTGACATAGAAACCTAAGGATCTTGAAAAAGTGGTCAACTTTACTGGTATGAAAAAGACTTTTACATAAATCAGAAAAAAAAAAAAAAGTGTTTGAAAGGCTCTAAGACCTTTATAGAAAAATCATGATCAATCAAACCACCTTCGGGGGGAAAAATATTTAAAAAATCAAAAAGTAGGAAAAGTAGGAAGAGTGAAGTAAGAAAAATACAGAATCAGGAGTCCATTTTTAGATTGTTTGTGGGATGAGCTCGAGTGCTTACAGCTCAGCTACCCAACTGGCAGATGTAACCACAGCCCTAGCACTAGGTTGCTTGTGCCCTGCCATTACAATGCTTCCTTTTGTCTGATGGCTGCAAATGTTTGACAGCCATTAGAAAGTCATCCAAGGAAATACTTCCTTTCCATGTACAAGATCCTTGTCGTGGATTTTTTAACACTGAGCTTTCTCAGTAATTCAGCTATCATTAGCAAAAGAATGGCTTCTTACAGCCTGCCTCTGCCCTTAAGGGTCTTTTATAAAGAGGACAGAAGCTCTTTGTTGTCACTCCTTCACACGTTATTAACAGAGGTTTAACAGATAGAAGAGGGGCTTGTTACATGCCCGTTGCAATTTGTCTTTTTTCAGTTCATTCAGATCTTCACCATGTCCACCCAGAAGATGGATTAACCCAGATCCACGGTGACTGTTTCCATACTAAATAGAAAATGAATTGAAAAAGGCAGACAGTGTAATCTCTCCCTATAAAGAACCAAATCAGCTAATGAGACAGTGAATATTCCTGAATGCCAAGCAACATTTTTTATAAAACAAACTGCTGTTCAACAAATGGAAGTAAACTTCAGTAATATGCAGATATATTATCTTGATAATTTGATATGATCATCGTTTTGCCTAGTGGATGTTTTTACTCTTTGTCTCTGCTGCCTAATTCTTTCCATGCCCCCTATGCCCACCAACTGAACTGCACAAAGCAGTAACTTACAGTGACTGCTTCTGCTCCTATTGAATTTGGGTCTGATATCTGTGGTGAGGCTATTAGCTGGCATAAAATAGGATTGCTCTACTGAGGACGGCAAAGTCAGGCTGACTCAACACTAACTGAGCCTCAGCTTCCTCAGTTCTGCCTTTGCCAGAGTCCACGCACCCACAATGACTTGCCACTTTTTAGAATTCTAGCAATGCTTTTGATGAATTTGGGACCCACGCCCAGTATGAATCATAGGCAACTCTTCAGCACCACTGCTCAGGGCAGGAAGTTGTAGATCTTTCCATCAGGGCCTAATGAGTCACTTAGCTTTCTGTGAAAATTTCTGTTGGTTCAGAATTTCATAAAAGGGTGATGAAAACCAAAGAGACACGTACATAAAAAGGGAGTTTGCAACATGCGAGCCAGTGCCGCACATCATGTTGATGTACTAAAATCTTCTGTGACCTCTTGAAAGTCAAGAGTTCTCAGCCTAAGAAATACTGAGTGTCTGAATGTGTCTTAAGAGCTAACATTGCTTAAGCTCAGTTTATCCAGGAAATAGTATCTAACCTACACATTTCTTAAAGAGCTGTTTACATTTTTCATTTAATTTGGTAATAAAATTAATTCCTGAAAAGTCTCATCCCCTCCTATCACCTGTTCCCACACCCTGTTGTGGTTCTCCACCCTACAATGTGCTCGGGAAACACCACAGGGATGTGCCAGATCTCTACAATGTCCTAGGTTTACACAACAACAACAACAACAAAGCACAACAACCACAAACAAACAAAACAAACAAACAAACAAAAAACTCACACACTACAAAAACCTACCCCCTGCAAAACATAACTTTTGCAGCTTTAGAAAAAGTTGAAGTGAGGGAACAAGCAGTCATGAGTGGACAGGAACCTTTCAAGACAATTTCAGCACTGAAAAAAGAAATCTGTAATGCACAACTACAATTAAAACAGAAAAAAAAAAAAAAAGCATATGGGTATATGGGAAGCATTTAAAACTTCTGTATCAAGAATAGTGCAGTGCAGGTCTGGTGGTCTGCTTCACAGGGAATGAGTGGTTAGGGGACATTCTCTCCATACAGGTAAAGATCTTCCAAATACGTGATCAGTTTTGAGCAACCTCCTCGATTGAAGGAGTGTAACAGTTTCAGAGACGGCACAAGATGGCTTGTGTGTGTGCAGTTCAAGACATTCATAAACAGCCTGGCAAAGAGAGGCAACAGCAAGGCAGTGAAGTCTGTGGATGATACGAAGCCATTTAAGTTAGTGCAAGCAAAGGCAAAGTGTAGAGAACCACAGAAGCACTATAAGCAACTGAGCAGTAAAATGGCAGGTGGAATTCAATGCAGATAAAAGTGAAGTCATGGGGGAAACTGTTCCAAAAAACAGACCTAGTATCACATGTAAAAAGGTGATTACATATAAAATGAGCTGATATATTCTGGGGAAAGATCTTGGGATTAGACCTAGATAGTCTGTAAAGCACCAACTCGGTGCTCAAAAAAGAGGTAGAATATTAGGAAATGTTAGGAAGGGAATACAGAACAGAACAGAAAATGTCTTTATGTCATTGTTTAAATCCATCATTCACCCACGCCTTGAATAAATACTGTGCACAGCTTTGATGCCTGCATCATAGAAAGGATAGTAGGAACTGGCAACGACTTGCCTTGGTTTTTCCCTTCCCTCCATGGCCACATGCAGACACAGCTAGGGCAGGGTTCCGCGCTAGAGAGACTCTTTGAACCATTCCCGTGCCCTTACATGTGTGTGGAGATTATGTTATGACTGAGAGCTACAGCTAACAGTTCTGAGAAGTGAGCATTGGCAGCCACTTCCAGCTGAAAAATGTAATTTGGCAAAGGTCTACCTGTTGTATACTGGACACTATACTTCTATGTGAGGACAGAGGGGATGAAGACCTGATCACAAAAAGAGCATTTGAAACACTCTACATATGAGATCACCTTAAATATAAACATCAATCAGCCTGAACAACTTGCTATTCCACCTATACAGATATAAAGTTGAATGTTTATGCATATGGAAGTAATGCTATATAATACAATAACTGCTCAGTACTGTGATCAGGGTTAAAATATGGTTCAGATACATCTTCAGTGTCTGTGACCAAACCATGACAGGTACAGAAGCGGATTACAATTGTGTAAAGCAGCGCTTTAACTGGGTTATAAAATAGCTTGAGGCTGCTACACAGACATTCTCTCATGGCCAGTTCAAGCCCACCCCAGCTTTCCCACAGCTCCTTACAATGCCAGCAGTGCAGCACCCGTTCTAGAAAGCTCACAAGCAAATTTATTTGAATGCTCAACTACAAATGGTCGCAAATCCCATGAGAATCTGATTATTTCCTCTTTGTATCAGCAATATTTACTACATGGGAAAGTACAAGCAATTCAAAAGATGTATTTCTGCTGTTGAAAATAAAATGTCATTTTCAGATCTCTGAAAATATCACAGACTCCGGTAACACCAACAGTGCCCTATTGTTGGAAACAGTTGCAAGTAACACACACCCTATTCACTTGACTGCTCGAACACTAAGGGACGTATTCTCTTCCTCATTCTGCTTCCCCTCCACTCAGCTGCTAAAATGACAAAAGGAGGCCAGCTGAACACTACCGGCATTTTTATGGAGTATGAAGCTGATGCCTTCACATGGTCTTAGGAAAACAGTACTGAAGACACACTCAGCTGCTTCAGAGCATCTGAGCAATATGGAGCTACAGGTTGGACTAGGAGAAATCAGCATCAACTCATATCAACTGAGTACTGATATTTTGAGCATCAGCTGGGAAAAACAAGTTCAAAGTCAAGCAAGACCCTGATCAATGCAGCCATGACTCCTGGTGGAAGGTCTAACTGATGTTCAGCAGCAGGGAGAACAGTTTTTCTAAAATGGGATCTGTGAAAAGTATTTATTTCAGAAACATGGAGTGTACACAGTATAGTCACTATGGCAGTAACCATGAAACAGCCTTAGGTATACATTTAAAAAAAATAGCCTAAACTTAACAAAAAGCAACATTCCTAGTGAAAAATATGTCAAAAATAAACCACCTTGTCCAGAATAACAGTAGGAGAGATAATGTTACCTCTGTAACATCATGCACTATATAGAGATCTTAGACAAACTGAAACGCTGAGCAGTGAATGAGCACGTAGCTAATAAAAAAGCTGCAGCATTGTTTAATTCCTGTGCTGGTGTCTAACCCAGGATTGCACAGCAAAGGGAGAGGAAGCTTCCTGAGGCATAAGAAATAATGTCAGGAATAGAGGACTCAAGCCCTGGGGCCTCTTCAGCCCCACAGAGTCTTTAGGCAGTGCCACCACGTTCTTCTTCATGTGCCTTCAAGTGAAATTAGTGCTCTCCATGTGTTTGAACCAATCGGATCACTGTCAATCAGCCTTGATCAGAGGCAATTTCTGTATTTCAGGTTCCCACAGGTCTACAGTGGGAAACTTCTGAGGATACATGGGATTCTGCATTTTCAGTGCTCAGGGAACTCTGCACTGCATGTCTATTAAATTCAGATGTTTTCAAGGGCTGCCAGCTATGTATTGTAGGCATCTTTAATTACTCTTTTGAAACTTGCCATCAAAACTCGATCTAAATCCAGCTGAATACATCTCAAATCCCAATGTGAAGATTCTAATTTGACACCAGGAGTGCCTTTCTGCACCTGAACATAATTCCAAACTATACCTATTCTCAAAATGCATTGAGCAAAATTGCACAAATGCATTGTTATTGCAGAGAAAGTGGTACATGTAAGAACATCACACATGCTCTGCTGGTGCTTTTCTCTCATTCAGGATGACAGAGTTTAGAGAAACCCTCCCTTAAATAGTGTGATTTGATTAGTGAAATAAATCCAGAACATATGGCCTGGACAAAAGTCTGTTCACAGTGAACAATATCTAGCTGAGACTCCATTTAAATATCTTTGTGAAGTCAACTGGGTAATCATAAAGTACTATTCATATACAGTACGTATATGGGAACCAGAAGCATTCTCTCTTGAAGAAAAATCTCATTAAAAACCCTGTTGTATTTCTTCTACAATTGGAAGCAGATCATCATACCAAGCAGAGGGTTCAAGTCTGAACTCAGAAGGGAAAGCAGGAAAAAGAAGGAAAAACAACAGCAATGACCTCCCTCTTATACTTTAGGAAATGCTTGTTTGGAAGAGTTGCATGAGAACATACAGACAATGTTTTTAGTTTCTTATCAGGCTGGACCAAGCTCAAATCAGTGACCTCAAGGTTAAAAGCCCTACATGTCTTTTCCATGTTCCTAAACAATCCAACCCTTCCTACTAATAAAATATGTTATTCGGAAGCCCACACCACTGGATTACATATAGCTTGTAAAAACAATTAGGTCTAGACAATCAACTGACAATCAGACTGTCAAGTCTGTATTCCCTCAAAGAGAGGGCATGAAGAAAAGGAGTCTGATGCTCAGCTGCTCTGAAGTCTGAGGCAGTGAAGTGATACCTGTTTAAAGCAGATAAGGGTCTGGTATTTGGTGGTTAATAGATTGTATGTTTTAAGGACAGATCATTCATTAGGTATATACATGGGAGATGCTCCAGAGTATCTATTCTTGAATGAGTTATGAATCTCTTAAATTACCATGTCCTTTAACTTATTAATCTTTCAGTTTTTGCCCTGGCAGATGGAAATGAAACTCATCTTCTCTGTTGCAAGTTTCATCAGTGACAAACAGAGGCTTTTTCATAGGTGTGTTTTCTACAGTGCTACTCATATTTTTGTGATTAATGCCCTTACTGCACGTACTTTTTCCTTCCTATGTTTACCACTGAAGTTTTTCTGGTATATAAAACATTACATTCTGAGCTGGGTAAGTTACTTACCTGTAAGTAGGGTTCGCCAAGATGTGGTACTTGGAAGACCCTTTCCTCTGAGTACACAAACCCATCAAACACCTAAGCCCAAATGACTTTTCTCTCCAGCAGTCTCAATATTGTGTGTGCATCTTCTCTTGTGTCCCATGCAAAGAGTATAGACAGGTGGGCATTTTCTGCTCTTCCCTTTCCTCACAACCACACGATCCCAGAGTGTGAGGGACTCCAAGGAAGAAGACAAAAAAAAGCAGTTATAAAATGTATATGATTACAGCATAAGAGCTCCATTCATAAGTAAGTCCCATCTCTGGATGTTTGTTCATTCCGCTTTGGGTGACCCCAGTGCCTACGGGTGTGTCTGAGGTCTGTGTGAGCAGGGAATTGCTTTGCCAAGAAAAAGTCTGTGTGTGTGTGTGTTTTTGTGTGTGTGTGCAAGAACAGACCTAGCCCAAAATCCATCCTGGGAATGTACAGTGGGCATACCTGGCATGGTTTGCATAGCAGAGGGTCTATATGAGTGACTCATGTGGAAGGAGGAGGCCATGAACCATCCTGTGCAATCACAGCCAGTTCCAGACAGCTCAACAACCAACCCAACTTGTGCAAAACCTCAGCTGGTCAGAGGAACACATGGTGCCTCTGTTCAGACATATGTAAGAAAAGGCAGTAGCTGCTGGGTGTCCAAAGGGAGGCATGTGAGGAGACCCAAAAGGAGACACAGGAAGATACAGTAGGCACACAGGAGGGGACATTAGGGGGGACATGGATGGAGGTGCATTCTTGAAGGAAGAGCTGCTTGCCAGAGGGCTGCAGCCCATGGATAAGCCTATGCTGGAGCAGGTACTCCTCTGAAGGGACTGCAGCCCATGGAGAAACCCACACCAGAGCAGAGGAATAGGAGCAAAACCTAGGAGCAACAGCAGGAAAACACCGCGCACTGATCCCAACCTCCTGTGCCACCCATTGCCTCACTGAAGGAACTGAGAGCTGTCTTGACTGACTTTGAGCCTGGGAAAAAAGGTGGGAAGGTATTTTCCCAATATTTGCTTAATTGTTTGTTATGTTTCTCAATAGCCAAATCTGTAATTAAGAGTTTATGTTGATTGGCCAAAAATTCCATCAAGTTAAAGTCTCAGAGGCAAGACTGTTTTGCCCACAACAGGACAGAAGAAGCTGTCTTCAGTTGAGGTCCTGGAAAGGAACAGATGAGGTGGTAGCACCTCCACAAGTCCTTTACGCCATTAGCACTAGGAAGGAGAAGCATCTGTTTCTGATCCCATCCATGATATCCATGTGGGCCTTTTGGTAGACCAGTAGTGGAGTTAGAACTGATATCATCTGGATAATGTCATAGTGCCTTCTTCCATCAACTCTCCACTTATATAGTAAACATACTCAGTTTCACTCTTTCTGAGGGCTGTTATTTTATTTCTGATCAGGATCACTGAATCACAGAATGTTAGGGATTGGAAGGGACCTCAAAAGATCATCTAGTCCAATCCCCCTGCCAGAGCAGGAACACCTAGATGAGGTTACACAGGAATGTGTCCAGGTGGGTTTTGAATGTCTCCAGAGTAGGAGACTCCCTGGGCAGCCTGTTCCAGTGTTCTGATACCCTTACTGAGAAGACCTTTCTTCTCAAATTTAAGTGGAACTTCTTGTGTTCCAGTTTGAACCCATTACCCCTTGTCCTACCATTGGTTGTCATCGAGAAGAGCCTGGCTCCATCCTCATGACACTCACCCTTTATATATTTGTAAACATTAACAAGGTCACCCCTCAATCTCCTCTTCTCCACAAGGAGGAAAAAAAAAAAAAAAAAAAAGCAAGGGACCGTTAGGAAAAACCTGGCCTGGGTCAGTTGGTGGTATTTCCTGAAAGTCCTAAGTTTGATCCAGATAGAAAAACAGCCTGTTCACAGTAGGTGTAATTAATTTAGACAGAGAGTGTAAGGAGGCAAGTTACTGTTGTCCAGAGTAACCCACAGATCCAACTCAGTCTAGATGAGTCGCAAAGACTCAACTTCTTCGTAGCATAAAAAAAGTACATCAAAGAATAACCAGACCTCGTAATGGCGTCGGCATTTCAGAGATAGGCACTTTTAAAAGGTTAAAAGATAAATTGCCTTTTTACGACTCTTTTCTGTGTAGCTACACAAACAAGTCAGACTATCTTGTAACATCAATTAGCTTGACAACTCTACTGGGTAAATTATGAAACAAGTCTTCTTTGCATTACTTTCTGCATAACTGAATTCATCCTATAATAGAGTTGCTCATTAAAGCACATACTGCCTCTGAAAATTTCAGTATTTCCAGTTTAGTGAAATTTTGTTTTACTAATTCAGTTCTCTGAGTTTGGCTGTAAACATTACATTTATTAATATTAACATAGTTTAGATCAAAATGCTATTTAATTACCTAAAATGTCACTTTATTACAAAGAAAGGTAGTTCAATATATAGGAAAATGAATGTGTAATTACTAAGAGGTTATGATGCTGAATGAGTTGAGGGAATGACATTAATATTACAGGGACACATTCCACAAGACAGTAGTTGAAAGAGCTTTGTGTCATTAACTTTATTGGGAGACCTTCCAAAAAACTCAAGTTTAAAGAACTCATGCCATTAATATAATTGGGAGTCATTCCAAAAAAGCAGTAGTTGAAAGAGCCTCTTGGAGAATTATTTATTTGACAGTTTGAGCAGATAAATTAACCCTTTTGGTATTAGGTGCTGGATTTTGACAGCAATTCACCATACTGATGGCTCTTATAAAGGGAGCTGGGGTATCCTGGACTAACATTCACTAAATGCTGAAGTTAACTACTTGAAATTAGGAAAGTGTTTTTCTCACTTCTCCAAGCTCCTTTGAATATTTTTTTTTGTGTTCCTTTTTCATGGCATAAATGGTCCTTCACAGCTCAGTCGTTCTCTGTTCCTTCTGCCTTGTATTTGTCACTGTATTTGAAATGCTCTTTTTCTGCCAGGACAAGTCATGCCCCTGCAGACAATTTCTTAACATTTTTAAATTACTGGCCAGTGCTTCTGCAGTGACAGTAGCTTGAAATGTTCACTTCTTCCAAAAATGTATTTGCATGACTGTCTCACACAGGATCCTCTCTGTGTGCTGCTCTGTGAATCCACTACTAGGAAATTTTCCTCAGTCTCTTACATGCTGAGAGAGATACCTTGCATGTTTGTTATGCTGGATAATAACACGTCATAGTTCTGTTCTGTTTCCACATCTTTTTATGCCCTTCTCTCAGCTCTTGGCTCAGATAATTTTGGGCAGGGTCTGTGTTTTCTGTGCTTGTTAGAAGAACACTGCATATAGAGGAGTCCTGGTCATTGCAGAATTCCAAATAGTGTTGTATCTATACTGTCATATTGCTATGTCCCCTCTTTCACACTCAGGTCTTAGTCCTTTGGTTTTCCTGACTACATACACGTTATTCATCACCCAAGATCCAACTGTGGAGTGGTGCTGTAAGGGCAGGAGCCTAAATAGTTCCTTTGCAAAAAAAAAAAAATAAATAAATTGCAAGCGTGAACTGCAAAACAGTGCATGCCAGGTTTTTGTTCCTATATAAAATATCAAAATAAATCTGGGCAGATCTGGCTTCTTCAGCCTGCAGGCATCCTGGCCTTGTGTGCCCTTCCTGATTCTCATGCTATAGACCAAAACAACATGCCTTAGCCTTGGCAACACGCTACCAAACATTCCTGTGTTAGATTGTGAAGCAGCTGTCTCGTTTGTGTCCATTGCTGAATAGAATGATGCTAAAGAGCATTTAAGGAGGTGCCAACCTGGGGTCAAGAGATCAACACTCATGGTTTCACCATCCAAATCCAGTAAAACAGCATCCGAGTCCAAAGAAATAAACTGGAACTTGAGGGAATTTTCAGTGTTTCCAAAATATGCACAACAACTTGGATGGAGAAGTAGCTACCCAACATGCCCATGAGTTCAAGAGACAGGTCTGTGTCTCAGCATCTCCAGACACCCCAGAGCACAGTTGTGCAACATCTCACAGAAGTAGCCTCCAGATGGCGTTAACTATGGTGATGAGGAAGAAGTGGACAGGCAGGACAGGCAGGAAGAAGTGGTCATGGCATTCATGAATCTCTTCACTGATCAGCAATGCTCTGCAGGACCAGGGAGTGATGTCTGTACCAATTCACACAGTTGTAGGTCCTCACACTGGAAAAACTGGAGGAAAGTGTCCTTTTAGTGTCCTACACGCAGAATGGAAAGATGCACTTACTGCTTCAGAGAGGCCTAGAGCCCAGCAATGCATGGGGATGGACAGTTGGTCTTGCTTACCTTTCCTCTGAGTTACCTAGCAGGGAACTTTCTCCCTCCAAACTGGCTTGGGGTGGACAGCCCCCCAAGGCCACTTCTTGTCCATAGCAGAAAGGCACTGGTGATGGCATGTTGCTGCTGCTGGACAGGCATGGACTCCCCACGAATAAATGTGTATGTTCCCGCACCTACCCTAAAGTTTTAGAGGTACTCTGAACATCCCAAATCTGAAGTATAATGATGCGATCAGAGAGTGCCCTCCTCCTAAAAAGCTGCTACTTGACAACAAAGACTGTGGCTGCCTCACTGACAAAGTGAAAAAAGGCTAATATCCCAGTCAAAACAGCCTTGTCTGATGGCATCTGAGATGAGAGAGGTCTGTCTTGCCAGGGTCTACTCATCCCATATACATCTTCACTCCAACACCTGGGGTGTGAACAAACCTGAAATATTCTTCCCAGTTAAAGGCATAACACTTCCACTAACAACATCAGCAGCCACAACAATGGACAAATTAAGTAGAAAGTCCAAATAAGTGGTTAAGTGTCTGTCTCTGTCATATAGAGAACTGGAGATATTTAAAATTCAACAGGACAAGATCCTGAGCAGCCTGATCTAAGCTGACCCTGCTTCAGGCAGAGAGTTGTATCCAAGGACATAAAGAGGTGTCTTCCAACTTAAATTACTCCTTGATTTAGTGATTTTAACACATATCTATGCTAAAATATCATCACATTCAATGTAGGAGAAAAATAATCACCTAAATTAAAAGACCAAATGAAATAATTGCTAGTGACTGTGATGGTACAATGTAAACCTTCAAAGTTCTTCAAAGGCTGAACATTCTTTCTCTCTGTCTTCATTACATATGTGGTAAATAGAACGTATATAACTGTATATGTATATAGCATAGACTAACTTTCAAACTACTGTCTATGTATTCTTCCTTGTGGTAAATCATTCACTATACAAGATATATTGTGACAAATAAACTATGTAGCATGAGATTACAATCTTTTAATAACAGTCTACATTTTGGACTAATTTTCAAAGAAAGATGCAGATATCTGTAGACTTAAAAGACAGATTAGAGAACAGGATTTAATGTTTAAGGCCATAGTATATTTTTGCAGCTGTATTCAAATAGGAGATCTGTTAGTGATGCTGGAGAGCAGCTTCGTGGAGAGGGACCTGGGGGTCCTAGTCGACAGCAAGTTGAACATGAGCCAGCAGTGTGCCCTGTAAGACAAGAGGGCCACCCGTGTCCTGGGTGCATCAAGCACCCAGCTTGGTTGCCAGCCGGGCGAGGGAGGTGATTGTCCCGCTCTGCTCTGCACTGGTACGGTCTCACCTGGAGCACTGTGTACAGCTCTGGGTGTCACAGTATAAAAAAGATATAAAGCTACTGGAGAGTTTCCAGAAGAGGGCTATGAAGTTGGTGAAGGGTTTGGAGAAGAAGCCATATGAGGAGCAGCTAAAGTCACTTGGTTTGTTCAGCCTGGAGGAGAGGAGACTAAGGGTGAGACCTCATCATGGCTACAGTTTCCTCACAAGGGGAGGAGGAGGGGCAGGTGCTGATCTCTTTTCTCTGGTGACCAATGAAAGAACCCAAGGGAATGACAGGAAGATGTGCCAGGGGAGGTTTAGGTTGGACATGAGGAAAAGGTTCTTCACCCAGAGGGTGGTGGAGCACTGGAACAGGCTCCCCAGGGAGGTGGTCATGGCCCCAAGCCTGACAGTGTTCAAGAAGAGGTTAGACAATGCCCTCAGACACATGGTGTGAATTTTGGGGTTGTCCTATGTATGGACAGGAGTTGGACTCGATGATCCTTGTGGGTCCCTTCCAACATTCTATAATTCCAGGACAGTCTTAAGTGCAACCCTATATATCCAAACACAAAAGCCTATATCAAAGAAACATCTCTCTGGTGTCCAACACATAGGAACGTGCTGCTTTCCCTTTGTCATCACAATCTGACTCTGTTCTTTCTCCCTCGAAGTTTTGTGTTGATACACATATATTTGGTATGCATATACTATGCAAACCTAATGGAAGTTAACACTGCACCATACAAACCATTAAGAAACACGGAATTTATCTCAGTTGTCTAAATATGCAATCAGAGAAAATCTGAGGACCACAGAACTTAGAAAATACATACGCAAGACAGACAAGGGGTAGAGGAAAGGAAGAACAGACGAGAACAGCAAACAGTGTGGTCGTAGCAAATATTATCTCTGTTAGTATTGTTATTATTGGCTTTATTTGTTGCTTAAATCTTTACAATGTAGTTCTGAGAGGGATTAAGTAGGTGGAAAAACAAAAAGATAGGAGTAAATCCGTGAGAGCACATGGAAAAATCTGTCATGACTGTTTTAATGCTTTCAGCTTCCACAGTTTCTGCAGTGGCTCTGTCAGCTTGACTCATTGGTTGCCTCAGGTCTACTGCTTCTTTTGTAGATTTTAAAACCTGTATATCAAAGGAAGGAAGACAGCTAAGCTATGTTCAGTTTACCTGGATGGGCAGTGATGTACACAGCAGATGTCCACATCACAATGTGTTTAACCACAGTAACTTCTGCTCAGCCCTCGTTCTTAGCTTTCATTTCAACCTAAGTAAACTGGGAAAGCTGACCATCTTCATCACCTCAGTCCTAGGTGCACTTCTAGGCCTGGTCATCTAGACATAGTCCTAGTGGTTCCTGGTCCATACATTTAGGTTTGGAAGGTTATACAGCTTTGCAAGAATCTTTGAGCATCAGTTGCCTATGCAGAGTATAGACAAAAAGGATGAGTACCAGCTAAAGATAAGACTTTTAAAAAATAACAAAAGCAATTAACAGAGGGTGGCTCCATCAGACAGTGCAAGAGGGACTATCAGGCCTAGGAGGAATTTTTGGTTTAAGAACACTCTTGGTTTTATAAAAACAACAACAACAACCGCAAACAAACAAAACAAACAAACAAAACTCCCCAAACAAACAAAAAACTCAACAACCATAAGTAAACAAAAAACAAAAAAAAATAAAACAAACCCACACAGGGAGGGGAAAAAACAAAACAAAACCAAAAAAACATTATACAGGTCATTTAAGGACTGAAAAACCTAAGAAGACAACCGGAATGCTTTATATTGGCTCAGCTGAGAAGAGATATAGAGGAAACTTTTGAGATGTGTTGCATATGCCAGAAAAACAAGCCAAGTCAAGCAAAAGAGCCCTGTTGGTGGCACAGTAAAAATTGCTCCTCTAGAGCACAATGAGCTTAGTTTTATTTAGATTGGCCAAGAAAACAAATGTACTTTTTTTCTGGGCTGTGTTTACCAAGAAGTAGTATTTTGTGAATTTTGGGCATAGGCAAGTTACTGCTAGTGTGCCCTTAGTCGTAACCCAACAGTGACTTTGAGAAAGTTTACTACAATTAAATTACAGGATATAACTAAATACAGGTTGTCACCTGTAGGCATTTGTATTACTAGACAGGAAGAATTATAATGCGTTTATGGATGATAGAAGCTGATGTCAGAGTTTTGTGGAAGTATAAATACAGCTATATGCAATATAATCTGATGGTCATGGACTTCTCAACTCTTGACTCAAAACACCATATATATACATGATGGAAATCAATTATCAGAAAACAAAGGAGATTGAGGAAGCACAAAGTCCAATTAAAAATGTCTCATGTCATGCACTGCAATCATATGACAATTGATCAAATTTCCACAACATCCCACCTTTTACTATTTATCCTATAGCTAGACTCAGGTCCGTAAATTCAGATGGACTCTGGTACAGCTGCCCCACATATTTATGAGATTGGTATCAATAGACAAATGCCAATATATCCAATATCTCCAGGTAGGAGTCATTCAGCTTGATTTTTTTTTTTCTTTGAGTTAGATATGATTAGGCAGTTTTTACAACAGAGAAGACAACTAAATCCCAGGTCTTTAATACTATTTAAAAAACAAACAAACAAACAATCAACAACAAAAACTCCCTTACAATTTCCTATTAAGAGTAGTTTCGGTATTTCAAGAGAGACCTGCCAGTGACAGGCACCTCAGAGACTAATCAAAACCAGTTATTAACCTCAACACAAGATAATAATTTTATGTAGTAAGTTCATTACAAATATTTGGAAGTAAGTGCCATATATGTTGCCTAAGGACTGATGGTGTAAGTGCTTTGTTCAGGAGGCTGAGCAAAGATCAGTCTCTCTAAGAGAGCCTTGTGTGTGTGGAAACTCTCTTAGATTCTACTCCTTTGCTGGCATAGAGGAGAAAGAGGGGAAGCTGGAGGAATGAATGAACGAACATGCTTAAGTATGTTTTATATTTATTTCATGTGTATATTTATCTAAAAAATCATGCAAACAAATATATTGTGTAACTGCAGCTCTAGTAAAAGGCTTCCTAATTCTTCAACCCAAATTGGGAGATTTAATAAAGCTCAGGACTTGACAGCTGGGTGTTCCAACAGTGAGTGAGATATAACCAAAAGAAGTAATCAGAGTTCTAAATCTCTTGCCAGAAAGCAAAGGACTGAAACTAGTAGCTGTGTACTGCAGGGAAAGAGCTGTACATTGTTTCTGTTTCTTTGCTTCCCATCCCTCCCTTCCTCCTTCCCTTCTTTCCACAAAACACTGTTTAATTAATCTGCTCATCTGTTTGGTTCATCACGTACAGCTGCAGAAGTATTTGTCCAAACAAATTAGGATTATTTTCCCATGCTTCCAGGTGAATATTCAAATCTGTTTTAGCAAAGAGACTTCTAGAAGCCTTTTGTTGCTGCCAAGGCCTGACAAAAAGATTACTGTTATTCAGTTTTATCTGGGAAAATAAGCTGTGGTGTATGAAATCTTCTCTTTCAGGGGTTCATTCTGGGAAATGTGTCACTGATAAAAAAGGATCTTTATTACCACAGACCCTGAGGTTACATCTAAACTGCTCAACAAAGCATGTCACTTTGGATGGCCTGATGGCCGGGTGGCACCACCTTTCTCAGCTCAAACTGGCTTTGGGTTAATCTCCTGGACATTTGTGTGGGAGATGGTTATTTGAAGCAGTCCAAAACAAATCCAGGGAATGAGTTAGGAACTAAGCAATGTAGATCGTCTTGGGTATAGCGCTTGAGTTCCTTTCCCAGCCCTCTTCTGTTCAGCAGTGATGACTGAGCCCTACCCTCTAACTTTCAACACCTACTGTGGAAGTGAGATGGCACCAACACACAACATATGGGTGCCTGCACCCTTTTAAAGGAAGCTCAGGAACAGCTTAGTAGTGAGTCTCATCATGTGCCAGGGGGAGTGGGCAGGGTTTGAGTCATATGGTTTCATTTTGACCTGCAGGAGAGAAAAGCAAAGAGAGCAGACGGAGCACACTGAAGTGCTGCACCTGAGGTGTTAACCAGAAACCACAGCAAACACAGCAACCGAGTTGGGAGAGTATTAGATGCAAGGAGATCAGAGTCTGTCCAAGCAATATGGAAAGGTTGACTCTGAGCTCATACCACTTTCAGGCATCAATGACAATTGCAAAGAGCTGCAGTAGTGCAGAGTGAGAAAGGAGATGAAGTAACTCAAACTGGGACAGAATAGATGAGGTAGGTCTGCTAGCTGTTTTGGATTGTTTCTCTGAAAGCTTTCGTTATTCCAAGCTATTACCTGTACGGAGATCCTAGTACACGGCTTTTAACTGAGGCTGTCAGATCACAGCCTTGCACCGTAGTTTACTTCTCTGTGTGCAGTGTCCTGCACTGTTCACAGGACATACAGCAAAGCCCCAGGGAGTCTCCTGCAAGTAGTTCTGCAGAAGCTGACACCGATGCAAAAATTTCTGAGTCTAGTTGCTAGCAGGAATGGTGCTGACAGCTCTTTGGAAGGGTCTTATGATTAGGCATCTCAAGACTGTCAGCCAGCCTGCCCAGAGCTGGCTTGGAATGATCCCATTGCATTTGTCTTTGCAGGTCATCTTTTGATGAATGGTTTATTTATCCAGATAATCTCTCTGTGAGAGTAGCTCTTCTGCCAAAGCAAGAAAGTGCCTGAGTTGTCACCTCAAACTCTGTACTATACTCGTGCTCTTTTGGTTTAATGCAGATTTTAAAAAATGCTCCAGGCACTGTAGAGCATCCAAAGGACTTCTAGCCTGTGGCAGAGCTCATTTCTTGACCAAAACCTTCTAGAAGTATTACGTTACGTGAATGGTCAGCTGTAAGTTTGTATCCTGTGGTGTTTACTTTTGGACACAGAAATATGGCAATTTTGAAAAAACAAAGCAAAACAACTCCACTCTGTTTGTCATAGTTCTTACAGATGTTATTAATTGCCCTCTGTGACAGAAAAATATTTTTCCTCATGAAAAGTCTCTTACAAATATGATACAGAGATTCTTTAAAATAATATTTTTATCACGCCTTCAGGCATTACCTTTCTATAAAATTCGGAAAGTACAAGGTGTACTGTCATGTCACAGAATACCATCTGACTAGCAGTAAAAATAAACCAACGTACGGAGTATCCCTGTCCTGCAGAGCTGCTTGAGGCACTGCATAGCTTAATATAAACATCCTAAAATATATAAACATGTACTGATTAAAACCTACCACTTAAAATTCAAACAAATGAGAACAAAGTGAGCATGAAAAAAGGTTTTATGAGCTAAATAGACACTAAGTCACTGTTGTTTTGAATTAACATATTCATCTAACTGGTGCTAGATAAATTACTTTAACACAAAGCCCAGGTCTGGCATCTGTACACAGGCTGGAAAAATTTTCTTAATAAATAATTCTACCACTTTAAAATGAGACTAATCACTAAAACACTCCTCCATATGGTTTCTAATAAAAAAATTGGCTTCCCCAAGTGAGGTCAAAAGCTATCACAATAATTTTTTTTTTTTTTTCTGTAAAAGTTCTGTTAAATTGCATCCTAGCTCTCCAGACAACACTGACAGTAGTAGTTATATGTGCTTTGATTATATGATATGAGCTTAGACATGCAGTTCATTTTCAACCATTTAGGCATCTACAGTCTGATACTAAATCCCACTCCTAAATGGCTTCAGTGGTGAAAACCTGAGAATTTAGGACTCCATTCAATAGCTCAAATAGAACAGGGCATCATGCTGGGCCTCCTGCCCTCCATTAGGGAAGAGCACGGACCTCCCACAAGTCCTGTACTTTATCCACCAGTCTTACATGGATGGCTCAAGACACCCTACGGCAACAGGCAATTATGTTAAGACAAATGAATTTGTTCCTACCTGTCAACATTTAGATGAGATTAACAATATCACAGAACTGCCCGCTTCTCTCTACTGAGTGTAGAGAAAGAATAGCTGGTAGCTCAGGTATCAAAACTGAGCAGAAGAGTCCTGCTGCAGATGATTTGTGTAACAGTGGTTGTGACTCAACAGCAGCTGGAGGATGAACTTTTCCCATTTGAAAAAACCTGAAGTACAGCTAGGTAATTAAAATTCACCCAGTCTTTGTGAATATCTGGAGGCAGATACCTTGTCTTGAAGGCACATCAAATGTATCTCCTTGAAAGGAGAACAAGTAAAGCACCAATGTCATTTCCTACATGTGCCTCTTGTCCTGGAGAGAGGGAACTTTTCTTAATACCAAGCTTACATTTTCCAGCTACATTTCAATGTTTTCATGTGTCAGTAGCCATGAATTACCTACTCATTTTACCTACCTAACAAATTTCCTATCTCCCTATGTCTGTCTTGTAAACTCTAAGCTACTAACATCAATAGTGTTTTGCAATGTATGTAGAAGACATTGCAAATGCAAAACACGTTGCTTATGTTAAACCAAAAATACTGCCTCTGGATCCTCTGATTCCTTCATGTTTCTGCTACAAGCCCAGGACCAGATCTATCAGTGAGTCCCTCTAGCCCAACCCAGAACAGGTGCAGCGGTTCAAGCATTTTGAACAGTGTCCACCAAGAGTAGGCAACAGGCCATCCAAAAGACATCCCAGATTCCCAAGAGCCCTTTTGTAAACCCCTCTCTCCTTCACCCATGACCAAACTTGAAAGAACTGCAGCTAAGCAGAGCTGTGAGTGCTGTGCGCCAGCCAAGCGTTAGGTCCTGCCTTACAGGATCCCTATTCAGCAAACCAAGTGGGTGTTTGGCTCCAGCTGAATTTCCCAGGTGGTCTTTTGAGTGCATCCCCACTGAGAGAGCTTTCCAGTGCCACAGCACAACAGAACAAAAAGAGGCATTGCTGTGCCTAGGTCATTGCTCCGAATTTAAACAAACCAGCAATCCCTTCCAAAACAACAGTATCTCCTTTTATTTCGTGGGCATCAGATTAGACCTGAGGCACAAAAGTAGAAAACATTTCCATAACAATTTACCACTGTTTTACAGTCTTTCAATCGCAAATGAGACCAAATAAAACCCTTAGTAAGTCAATGTGAATAATAAATGACCATTTAATTTAAAGAATTCCTTCCAACCGACTGGGTTGTCTTCCTCAACCAACAAGCAACACACCCATCAGTACCTGAATTGAGGATTGCACCAGAATATAGATTTCCTTAACCTGAAAGTCAGCAGGCAGTACAGAGAAATGCTTGTCAGGAAGGGATGTATCAGGAAGCAGCATGAGCATGGGGACATGAAGTTAGAGGAGTTATATGAGTTTTAGAATAGTTTTGCAACAGGTTTTGCAATGTATTATTTAACATTGAGGCAGGAGGCTGTGAAAAGGGAGACAGTGGAAGCAGCTCCACTGCATGGGTAGCAATGGAGCCAGAGTTTGGGAAAGGGGAGCACAGACCTGACACAGGCACCTCATCCTTGTACACTGTGCTACAGCTTCTCTCCAGCTTTGGAAGAGCTAGAGAGCTGTGATGGTGCTCAGGGGCTCCAAATCTGAGTCACCTGCACAGGATGAGAGGAAAGAAAAGTGCGATTAGGAAGAAAAGAGGAATGACTTAGTCGTTTTCTAAGTAAATCTCTTTCTCTGAGAAAGGGAAGGGAGCACACTGACTGCACTAGAGGCGTTTTGCAGTAAAGCAAAAATGTAAAGCAAAAAAGTAAGGATACAAGAGAACTTGTACTTAAAAAGTCCTAGAGTCACTAAAAATCTGTTGTGATAGCCAGTAAATGGAAAAGATACAGTTGGAATTAAAAAAAAAAAAGTTACAAAATTATGAAAGATTAAAAAAATAATAAAACACTTTTCCTGTAGTTTTGATAGGAGTACTCCATAAATGGGAAATAAGGAACAACACATCACAGTGTTTCTGCTTTTGGATGTCCCTTTGTGGCACTCAGTATTGAGAAGCATTTGTTAGGAACATTGAAATATATGTATACTTTGGCTAGAGCCGCTCAGGACTAAATGCGCTTCATTATAGCCAACTGGATGCCATTTGGGTATATATTATTTTGGGAAGAATACAGTTAATTATGCTCAGATGTTTTACAAGCTACTTCGTTTCCTAAAGGAAATGTGATTTATTTCACCGACTATGAAAGATCTGCAGACACACATTGAGGCAAATTTCACCATTTGCAGAACCATCAAGGCTGGGGGAATACCACAACCCTATAGCTTTTATTTTTCCCTACACTAGGAATTTACTTATCCAAAGAGGAAGGAGATAAGTATTTTAAGCATTAGGTGGTAAAGTATCCTTTTATCTCAGAATCAAAACTCTCAAACTTGTGAATGTTTATTCTCCCTCCCATCCTCTGGGCAAACAAAATGCAGTGCAGTTCACCAGTGCTCTGGGGAGTGTGTGTCATGCGCAAAGCTTTGAAAGTTCCTGTTTATTCTGAGTGGACATTTGAGATCCTAGGACACAGATCATAAAACTAGGCCTTTTTTCTTTTATAGTTTGCCAACAACAGACTGCTCACTCTTCTGTGGTAGCATGCATTGTTATATTTATATATATATATATATGTCAGCATTTGGATGATTTGAAAGACCATGTAAATGTAAGTTATAAGGAAGCTAATGAAATCTGAGTGTCATGTATAGATTGTCTGACTGTAAATGAGAGCATCTATCTACTTAAAGAGTAAGACTGTATATATCTCTTATAAGCAAATCAATTCTAATTAAAGCATCCACAGACAGCTGCTATTAAACAAAACAAAACAATTATCCTGTGCAGCACTAGTAGTCCTAGTTAGAAACAAAGTGCTTTGCAATATTAATGAGTCATATGTTAGTGTGACAACTCCTGTTTATCTTAACTTTCTGCAGCCTTAAACACAAAATCTAAGAGGGAGGAAGCAGGAAGACAATTTAGCAGTCAAGAATAGCTGGTGTGAAAGGAAGGGAGGGAGCTTTCCCCTTGAGTTGTGAAAAGATAACTTGCAAAATCTTGCTCTTTATTTCAAAATGCACTTAAAAAGCAAGGATGGTGATTTACTGAATACTCAAGTTCTGGTAGTTAAAAGAAATAATTTATGCCAACAAAATATAATTTTTTTTATTTCAAAAAACAATAATCTACTTTTGGTCCAAAAAGATTTCTCTTAGAAACAGGTTCCATAAAATGAACAAGATTGTAGATAACCTGTGCATGCAGTCAGAGTATATAAATCTTATTTTGTGGCTTATTTTCTATAACAATTTTGAAAGCTAGTTCTCATAGCTCACATATAGTGAAAAAAAAAAAAAATCAGGTAAATTCTTGGTGTTCAAGTGGAAAAAGTTTTTCTTCCAGTTCTGGGGTTTAAAACTTACCTTTTACATATTCATATTTCCTTCAGGGAAGCGGGAAGATATTCCAGTATTTTAGACAGCTGTGCCAAAGTGCCCGTTTAGTGTTCAGTAAAAGGAACAAGGAGCAAACCAGACCCAGCTGTGCTGGGTTGTACATTCACAGTAACTAGACACATATACTGTACAAATTAGAGCTAGTGTGATAAAAAAAAATACGGAGGTTCTACAGACCTTCTCATCTCTGCATTATTATGAGGACCTAGTTTGTATAAATCTGCAATCTTGCTATCAAGTGGAATTAAGATTTAGAGCCATGTGCTTTCACATACACAGAAACTGCAGGAGCTGCCCATGGAATCCTTTTTTTTCCATTACAGTAAAGAAGTTACACACAGTTGTAGCACTTCCACTCCAAAACTAATTTTCATAGCTCAAAATGAAGCCAGCATGTCATTAAGCAAACTGATACATGCAAAAGAAAATTTGGGACTGCTAAAAAATATTCCACAATTACTTTTAGTGCTGAAAAAGCTGTACGCTAGTATAGCATGCATGCCAGAGATGACCGAACATTTCTCGAGCATTGGGTTTTGATTTACGTAGAGGCTCACAGGTAGAAACCGCGCGATGGTGTGATGGTGACCTCTGATGTGAATGCAGCTTTTCCAGGAGGCAGAGCACTTGGCACAAGCCCCAAAGTCATGGGACTTGCATGAGACTTGGACATTATCCTCCGTACCTCCGACCTCTTTTGTATAATGGCAAGAACCACCACTTTTCTTCCTTGAATGGCTGCTAAAAGGCTTAACTAATCACTATTAAGAAAGTACACTGAGGCTGTCTCACAGCATTAGTTGGTTCTCTAGGACAGAAAAAACATAGAAAAAGAGGGATCTTAAAGCAGAGTCCCAGTTCCATCTTAGAAAATTAAATTTTGTTTTAGAACTACTAAGACCAAGAATGAGATCCTCAGAACAGCAGCTTCATTGAAATCTGCTGTACTAACTGGCCGTAGCTCAGTAAGGGATAGGGTCCTCAGTTTTTAAGAAGTAGCATTTTTAAAATATTTGAAAACTGGAAATTAACACATGAGCTCTTTGGCTCTTCAGACTAAGAACAGCCCATCCAGAGATTGCAATTAAGTGCTTACTTAAATATACATTGTAACTAATGTTAGGCACCTATTTTCATGCTTTCCTGAGTAAAGCGACACCAGTGTTGTTTAAGAGCTTTCTCAGCCAGGTTCCAAATGCAGTTATTATTAAAAGAATCAGATAGGTAGGGCTGTTTCTGAAGCTTCAAAACAGAACCTGTCCCCTGTGTGTAGTGAAACAATATCTATTCCATGTTCATTTCACAGACTACAAGCTCTCTAGACTATTTTTGCAACTGTATTTTCACAGCGTTCATTTCCCTGCCATCTGGAGTGATTAAAGGGTCTTGCTCATCTGCAGCAAAAGCAATAATGTTTCTGCCAATATCTAAGAATGAAAGCTGAACCAGCATTCAAAATACATCTCAAATAAATGTTCAAAAACATATCCTTAGGGTAGTTTCCCATGTTACTGGCAAATCTAGTTTGTGTGTCTGATAAAATGGTTTGAACTAGAGAAGTTTAATACTGCAAAGAATGTTTGATGGTGCTAGGACATGCCAAATGACAAACTGAGAGCGCCTCATGATGCTCCTAGTTTGCCAGTTCTTGCCACTGAGAAAATCTAGTCTTGATCTGGACACCCATTTTCTTAGTCTTTCTGGTGACTGGCGTTTACAGTCCATTTCGAAACTTTTGCCTTCTACCTTTCTCGGTATTTATTAACCTGTCTGCATTAATAACATGGGATATAAACCTCCCTGAACTATTTTTCCTAAACGATCAAGATGATGGTAAATTACTTTTACAATACTGAAGTGAGAAGCAAGGCATATATTTTTACCAGTGAGGAGGACTATTAGCAAAAGAAAACTTTATCAGGAAAGAATTTTTATATCTTTCTCTCTCCTGAGCATTTCAAATAATGACTAGACAACTTCCCAGAGATTCGGCTGAACACAGAGGTCAATGGTGAGATAAGTGGGTAAACTGGTAGAAAACAGGAAAGATTTTAATCAGCATGGACCCATAAAAGCAAAGCAAAGGAAAGCAAACCAAATCAAGCCAAGCCAAATGAACATGACTAGAGCAGTACTCCTGCTTTAAATAAGCTTAATCCCATATTGAATGCTCTCAGTTGAATCAGAGGACTCTGCTGGAGAGAGCTGTCCTTCCACAACCACCTCTGTTAATCGTCACTCCAGTGGTGGTGTGTAGTATATAAAATCCTGCTCAAGAGGGAAGAGACTTAGCTGGTTAAGAAGGATGCCACATGTAGTGGATGGTGGGTGATGTAGATACATTTTCTATTTATTTAATTCTATTAGGAACTCCCTAGAAACTGGAGAATGATATTGCACAGTATACCATTTTAAGTTGCAACATTCACTCTATGTTCTTCCACTTGTGAAACTTTTGCTTTTCAGAATCTGAAAGTTTTCTCATGTCCTAACAGTGCCTGCTGCTGGTGGTGTCACAGAGAAAACCTTCTCAGTTCCCTTTTTCCTTCAGCCATTGGAACATTTAATGGGTATTTTGGCTGACACAACGCTTTGTTTGGAAGAGAGAACTGGGTTCACGCTAGATGACAAACTGGTGATCAGCAGCAAAATTACATTAAGCCTGATTTGGATCCAGAGGTGACTCTGCATCATTTGAGGTAGTAAAATGCTTCCTGATTTCTTCCACGACACAGAAACTACAGACTTTTTTTTTTTTCCTAGAAACTCTTCAAAACCAACACACACTGAAAGCCTCTAAAAACTGAGCACAAACTTTGTAAAGAACTACTCTGTAAAAGTATTTGAAACGTATTTGTGGATGAATATATTTGCCCTTGGCTATTACATTCCAGTTTTCATCTGTAGAGCACTGGAAAGGAACATGTTCATTTGGCATATGGTTTTAAGCACAGCAACAAAACATAGAGGTAATTAATACTAGGGTTTAAGACTGCTAATTTTCCCTTCCATGATCATCTCTCTTCTGGTCATATTTTGAAAGAATAATTACAACTCTTGTAAGCTATGTCCAAGGGAAGAAAAAAAACTCAAACAAACAAACACCCCAAACAAACAACAAAAACCTCAACAAAACCAAACAAACAAACACCCACCCCAACCCCCCAAACAACAACAAAAAAAAACAGACAGAAACCACAAGTTCTGTCTTCTGTTAGTTATTAACATCTGCACAAAGTTTTACTATGTTGAGTACATCTAACAGCTGCAGCAAACTCCCAGGAAAGTAGCAGTCAAAAAGGCTATTACAACAGATGCTTTTCAGATGCTCCTGCAGAACATGATATAAGGCTGTGATAATATAAACAAACCTTGTACCTACATGACTGCTCTACAGTAGCATATTAGGTGATTTTTCCAAGCTTCTTTTTTTTTAGAAATAGAGCAAATAAGAGGAACTGTAGGCATTTATACTACATGACAACTCCTGTATTTAAAAAACACTTAATCATGGAAATAGTCCCAGGAGAAAACAAACAAACAAACAAACAAAACCAAACAAACACAATATTTCCTTTCCCTGAACCACTAGTGTTCAAAGTTACGCGGTAACTTGTGTTCTCTCTCTGGCCTGAAATTTCCGATAGATCTCTTCTGTCCAGTTTAACAGGAGAGGCTGAGGGAAACTCATGGCAGTAGCACTCCTTTGGGACACGAGCTGTGACATCCTAGAAACCAAGTCTACTGCTTCTTTAGGAAGCCTTAAAACCATTAATAGCTATATAGAGGGTTCCTGTCTTGGAGGATATCTTTTAAGGCTGATAGTCCTGCCCAGTTCTTATAAGGTACATCTTTACTGCTAAATAATAGAGCCAGGAACTAGGGTTAAACAGCAAGCCACCAACTCACCCACAGTATTTAAATGTTATTTCACACCCTGGCTCCCTTTTGAACTGCTTCAGGTAACTCTCTCCAAGACAAATTTTGTTCCAGAGGGAGCTACTCCTCAGCTGCGCAGCCATCAGCCAGTTTGTGCCATTTGGCTTTGCGGTCAGGGATTGGCTCATGGCCCTTTTTTAATTAGCAGCATAAACATAGCTTCAAAGAACATATGTGGGTGTCAAACCTCATTAGAGGATTCGTGGTTGTGAAACCCAAGCGAGCAGATTCATCCCAGTTGCCGCCTTAATTCAAGCACTTACAATCTAGAAAAAGGAAAGTTTTAATTAGCATTTTTTAATAGCCAGCCCTAATAGAAGCACTCTTCTGAGGTGTTTCTTTCTCCTTCAGCAATTAGGATGCTTCCTTATTTTACTTCAGAGTTGGGACTACCTCCTGGGGGACAGAATCGTTAAAGGTAGGCATCACATTTCATACTGTATAGGCACCCAACTCCACTATCAGATCTGCCCCTATACTCCTTCATCGAGAGGTTTCCTTTCATGGGTTTTCACCAGGCTTAAAATTAATCTCTGCTCATGCAGTCTCTGCTGATGCAAATTTAGACGAAGAACAGAAGCTTCCTGGTTGGAACTGCTTAGAAGTGGTAAAGAGCCCAGGCAGGACAGAAGTTCACACGCTAGGGAAAAAAGCACGTCACAAAATTTGAAAACATCAAATAACAGCAGCATATTCCTTTTCCTTTGCTGTTCTTCAAGCGGTCATAGATGCTATCACTCTTGTTCTTTCTTCCTCTTTAGAGGGGTCAACAGCAGCTCAGGGATGAACCCAGTTGTATGGTCACTGACTCTCACAGTTCTTGTTCTCAGAACTAATACTTCAAGACCAGCTTCTGTGGTAAATCCAAAAAAAAAGAGGACATCAAAGAAAGTTGCCAGAGACATTTCCCTTTCAAGTACATACAATCTAAAACATAGCTGAATTGCTCTACAAAAGTACAGACAATTTGTCCTGTTTAGTATTACGTTCTTTTTTTTCTTTGCTTTTCAGACTTTTAAGGCAAGGACTTGATTTGATCCAGTTTTACCTCCTTGCCAATGCCACGTGCACAGCAGCTGAACAACAGGTCTGATTCTGCAGTAACACTGCACCGAACATTAGAAAAAAGAACGGTAATTTTATTTACAGTCTTTCAAAGACCACACACAAAAATTCTGAAGTGTGTGGTTTGCGATGGAAAGTGCATGCATAACCAATATATACCATCAGAACATCAGCTGTCCTGGCCCAGATGCTCTGGCTCACTATTACACTTGTGAACCACCTTAATATGATGTAATATAATAATAAGTACAGATCAAATACCATTCTCTCTCCTTCCCTCAGTCTTGACAGCTGGACTAGCAGCTGGCACATATAAATGTGGCACTAAAGGACACTAATTTTTCCTCATTTTAGACAAAAATCTGCTATTTGAATTCTCATCATACCTATATCATCTGGTCTCTGGAACATCCCAGGACAGTCCACTGTCCTTTGGGATAATAATCAGTGTGTGTGAGATAAGGATGAGATATATAGTACCATTTATAGTGCTTTTAAGGTCTCTGGAGATCTTTTAAGATAGCCCTTTGTTTACAGCTCAAAGGAAACAGTGGAAGGCCAATAAACTGGCTCACAGCTGTCACTTTTCTATTAGATTTTAAAATAACTAAATGAAAATGCTCAGCTAACCCAAAATGTGGCTGGTGAGGTAAAAAAATACCAAGTTCATGCCCCGTGCATACTGGTTCTCACTGTTCAGGGAATAGTCATAGGGAAAATTTTGACTTTTCTCCCTGTACAAAACTAGTTCGACAGCTACGAAGTTGCCACAGAACACTGAAAAACTGTTTCTTCTGAGAAACATGCACTTAACCCAGCAACATAGAAATACAAAGGGCCTGGAAATGGGAGAGAACGAACACCTTTTCTTATGCTGGGATTTGAAGCTAGTATGGAAAACGTTGGCTGTTGGTGCACATGACAGATCAGTACCTACTATGGACAGTACCCTGTCTTCAAAAGAGTACTGTTCTCCTCAGTTAGCTTTATTTCTGATTCTCTTTCTCCCCTTTCCTTCCACTTGTGTTTGTTCCATTTTGTTCCACGTCATGAAGATATGAAACCTTAACCAGCCTACAGAATAGAGAAGAAAACTTAAAAGCTGTACAGTTATTTCCTTATGGATACCTAAACTTGCTAAAGAGCCTTTGGTCATTAACTAAACGTATCAATAATATGAAATAATCCCATCTTCACAGGATATTTCTGTACAGGAATATGTTCTCAAATTTGAAAGTTCTGTTATTCCACTGCTTTTCTTCATTGCTAAATAGCTACCTGTGTTCAAGGGCATCAGAATTTGTTTTGCTTCATTCTAGTTCCCTTAAAACCTAAACAATAACTATGTTACGCTAGGCTCTGTGAGTACGTTTTAAGCTTAGAAAGCAAGGACAGTTTAAGCAGAAACTGAATTAGGAAAGAAGAGAAAAACCACCAGCCCTACAGAAAATGTTTGGGGAAGACAACCCAGGTTTTCTGATTTCCAGTTTACTCTCCTGATTATTTGCTCCTGTCTCAGGATCAGTTCTGCAATTCTCTCGCAGGTGCAATTCTCTCGCTGTGCACCTTGTCATATGACGAGGTGCACAGAGCTCAGGCAATGCCCTCACTTCACTGTCAGCTGCTTCGGACAAGGCTTTTTGGTTTTATTGCATAAAATCCAACTTTGTTCCAGGCCACAGATGCTACCACAACATAAAAATGTTACCCAAGTGCAGGCATGTCAGGAGGGTTTTCTGGTAGTACTGAGATTTTTGTGAAATGGGTTCATTTTCAGTGCTTTGTGATTTTTGTCAGCAGGCTAACACATGCCATGACACAGTTTTTCTTGTATTTTTTCCCCCCAGAGGAAAAATACTATTTCACAACAAACTTATCTGCTCTGTGGAGCTAAGGAGAAGCTTCAAAACAGAGTGCAAAACTGAAGTTTACTGCTTCACAAAGGATTAAAGGAATATACGGGAGATGTACTTCATAAATTCTCTTCAAGGCGATGGCCTGCTTTTATGTAAACTGCCTTTCATCTTATCATATATTGTTCACAGTGAGGATATAAAGTAGACAGGATATTGAGTGAGGCTACAAAATGATGCAGAAGAAAACAAAGCTCTTTTCAGTGGCGTATGTTCTGAAACGCTGCTGAAAAGCTCCAAGATTTCCACATCTCTATTTCTTTCTTGGAAGTATACTTGTGCTTATGTAAACCCAACAAGCACATGTGGTTTATATTTTGAAACTACATAAATTTCTTAAGCAAACTGCTGGTTTAGTCTATTTGGAGGTGGTGAGCCTACTCTTGGGAATACGGCTGATATTGACCACGATGGAGTCCTCAGTTATATAAATGCCCCTTGGGTGTAGTTTTTGCTGTGCTGCAGTATATGCTTAACTGGGACTTTTATTAATGCCTGAGACTTTTAGATGGATACTGGAATTTACACTCAATTCTTTATAAAGCAATTGGGTGCCAGGGAAAATCATCATTCCAATTGTCTGGAATAGGGCGTCAAATAAATAGCACTTTTCTTCCCATTTCCTTTGGAAAATATATCATTGACAATGCAAAATAATCTAAAACATTACTTTTAACAGAATGTTCTGTGCACTGAGCTTGAATTTTAGATATTCTCTATTTTTGTGGAATTCCCTGTCCAAACAGTGAATTTTATTCCAAGCCGTTTTCACTCAATGCCATTGTAAAAACTATTTCTGAAATAATCTTTAAGATATTGCCCTGTGAAAACATAATAATGAAACCTCTCTTTAAATGGGGTAAGAGAACATCAGGAAGAAAAAATTTGCGCAGTGTCTAATTTCAAAGGTGCTAAAGGTCTTTCCAATTGAGCTGGATGCGATGGGAGCTGCAGGCATTCAGTGCTTCAGAAAAAACATGCCCATGTTGTAAGACTGTGCATAATTACATTTGGATCTTCGTCAAAGAGCATCACTCAATAGTTCACTTACAAACCGTATGGCTGGATTTGTTGATAACAGATTTGTTATCAGCTACCAGGCTGATAGTACTGAACAAGGTAAAGCAGACAAACAATCTCTTTCCACCCAACTGCAGATCTCCATCTGCATAAGACTGTATCCGAGGCAGTAAGATATCCTGAGAAGGAAGATAAGCTCCACTCACACTCTGCAGAGCTTCTGGATCAGACTTTACTTACATCAACCAGATGAGACTGTACCTAAAAGGACTCGAGCCCACCTGCACCCATCCAAGTGGCTGCATCTGGGGATGAGGCCCATTTTACAACATAAATGCTATTTCAGATTGACTGAAAAGATCAAGTGGTGAAAGTGTTCCTTTTTTGGAGGCAGAAGTAGGTTATTTAATGTGAATTCTGATACAGTGAATAACAAGCCATTGACACAGCAACACTGTTTTGTCTGATGCTTTTTTCCTTCTCTCATCCACTGAAAAAATCCTTCCTGTTGTATATGTATATATAATCAGAGCTGCATAATTCAGTGCAGTCAGTGACTGCCTAGAAAAGCATAGATTCAATCAAAACACATTTTTAAAATTTTATTTGGTTTAAAAAAAAACCCCTACTTCTTCTAAATCATCTTTTCTTCTGAGTACTTGAACTTTTAATTCAATTATTTGCATTTTAAAGGAACTGAATAGGATATTAGCAGCATTATGTAAATAAGACAGAGTATACACTGATGCTGTCATTGGAATATCTCAATTTTAGAACCAGTATGAGAAAGTCTCCTAAACAAGTCAGTAGTCACTAAACGGTTTGCTAAAAATGAGTTCAACACATTTTTATTGTCTTAGTGAAATTCATAACAAGAAAGTGAAAAGTACTTGCCAAGGGTATTCCAAAATGAAGCTATTATAACCTCCTGTAGGGAGGGTTGAAAAGCAAAGTGGTAGAAACATACCAGTATCTTTTCTGTTTTCTATTATTGTAAAAAAATGGTTCCAAATAGTCTAGTTTAGATGTATTGTAGTTGACATCCACATCATGTTTTCTGCTTCTGCTTCTACTATTGAAAAGTTCAATCTTGGATACAGATAATATACCTCATTTAGTAACATTTGTGAAGTAGGAAGGTTGGCTGAATTTCTAGAGCTCCGTTTGGGAATTTGGCTTCAGGCTCATTCCTCCTATAGGTCTGGCCACAAGGACAAAGGAATAATATTTTATTTTTCCAGAGGAACAACAGAAATGTCAGAGGCAAGGAAAAAGTGAACAGAAACAAAGAAGAAATGTTATTTACATTCTTTTAACTGAAAATAATCAAAATAGAAAAATATAATACTATATACACAAGCATGGGGAAAGAGCTCTACCTAGCAGAAAGATCGTGTCTGAAAAGGCAAAGCATTCTCTTTTGGCTGTGCTCACAGAATAGATACAACACAGTCGAGTATCTTCAGCTATTTGGACTCTGCCCCAGTAATTCACTTTTTTAAGCACTCCACCTCAGCAAAAAGAAAGGTCCCCTCTCCGGTACCTCTGTGGACAACTGTGCCTGTGGATCTGGGTACCACAAGTGCAGCAGGTGACAGGAGTCCATGCTTTCTTTGGTACAGTGCTACTCAAAGCCAGACAACAGTTAAACTGCCAGTGACTCCCTACTGCTCTTGAGCCTGTTAACGAATGCTGCCTCAGCATTTTTCTTTCTCTGCTTGGTGATTTTTACTCTACCTAAATTCCAACCTGTTGGAGGCACAGACTCCTGTCATTTTCTATTTGGATCTCAGTCACAACACTACAATGTCCGTATGCTAACACAAATACTAAAAATTAGCATCTTTATATGGGAAGCATTATTTAATTGTCCGCTGTGAATGATGGGTGAGATTTCATAATTAAAAAGAATTGGGCAGTGACACACCCTCTCTCTTAAAAACAGATTTGTGGTGTTTAATCATCAGGCAAGACTTAGAAATTCAGAAATTGTGGATAATAAAGGAAATGACTAAGCCTGGATGACTTTTCCTGTCACCGTTGGGGTGAAAAGGATAAGTCCTGGCTGGTCTGGTTTGATTTTCTTTTTCCCAGCCAACCAGTCCATCTGCTCAGCCATGTTTTTCCCTTTGTCTACGATTGCAACTCTTGCTCTCCCCCTTTCTTGTAACCTCTGTCAGTGGTTACCTGTGCACTTGTGACTGATGTGGTTCCTGACCATTTACCTGCAGATCCCACCCAGCTATTCTGCTCCTTGCTCACCAGCCTTGGGAGCAGGTCCTCAGTGGATCCTTTGTCTCCACCATTTGGACTTTCAGCTGTTACCAGGCAAGGTAAGCAGTTATACTTAATCTGAATTAATGACAGTGGAAGGGAAGTTTAAGGCATGAAGAGAAGCTGATATGTCTGTGAGAATGGTAATTAATACCAGAGTTGGTGATCCCTTAGCAGGGTCACACCTCTCTCCCCTCTGATCTGACCAGGCTGCCCATTAATTCCAAATGCAATTCAAGGGCTTGACTTTGATCTAAAAAGGCCCCATAGATTTAGAAAAAGTAGGGTTTTTATTTAAAACAAAATAAAATTTAAAAAAATGTGTTTTGATTGAATCTATGCTTTTCTAGGCAGTCACTGACTGCACTGAATTATGCAGTTCTGATTATGTATATAGCTTGTAATTTAGGTATAGCAAAATTCACCAATCAGATAAAGAAAAATGATGAGGCAGCATTCATTAATGGGCTCAAGAGCAGTAAGAAGTCACCAGCAGTTTAACTGCTGTCCCGCTTTGGCATTTCACCAAAGAAAAAGCCTTTAAGGAAGGATTTGAAGGCGAATAAAAATGGAGACCCTTATGATCATGAGGGTCTTGCTCCCCAATAAAGGACAACATGAAAAGGAGCTAGAAGGCGCTTTGCTTGCAAGAGGCACAATGCAGACTGGCCTCATGGACCTATATATGGGATACATTTAAACCCTCGAGAAACTAGTAGTGAGATGGCATAGCATCTGTGACTTTGCAGAAGAGTTCAACTAGCTCATAACTCTTTCTAACTGCATTTCACAGAGAGGGGGAAATCAGTATCAATACACAAGAAGTGGTCAAAGCAGTGACATGGCCAAAGCAGGAAGATTGGAAAATTATCTTTATCATTTTCATTTGGACAGATCTCACAAGCTGAAGATACTAGAAGACCAAAGATGACTTCAGGTGAGGAGGTTAATGGGTGAATCCAATATCTGCGGGGAAGAAAAGGGAAATGTGTATCTTCATTTTATTATGCATGCAGGACTTTAAATTAACCAGAATAATAGGTTGTAGAAAAGACAAAGATAGTGCCCCAGTTATGGGGCTTACTGACTAGAAATGTAGAGGTTTTATCCCCAGCAACTAAAAAGGGAGGGGAAAAAACTTTAAAAGTTGAGAAAAGTTGAGAGTCATGACTCAGACATCAGCTCAAGAGCTAAGCCCACGACTACAGTTTGGACAGAAGGTCATTTTTGGGATGCAGCAACAGAGAGACAGGAGTGGGATTTGCATTCATGGACCAAAAGAGAAGAACAAAAGAGGGAGTTCTCAAATGCTTCCTTATACTTAGAAATCAAAGTTTGGTTGTGAAAAATAAGTATTTTTAAAGATAACTGCATGGCCTTGCTGATTCCTATTGCCTTGGAGGAGATTCTACCTCTCACAAAATTGAGTGTGACAGAAGTGGTTTTGTTTTGCATATTCCACACGGTTTGCTCCCAGTTAGGCTGTGGTGAAGTATGAGAAACCGTGCAGTAGTACCTGTTTTGTGGATGCCCATCTCAGGAGACTCAGCCAGCCCCACCAGCTCCAGGCAAACAGCAGCAGTACCAAGCCCACAGTTGAAACAAGTGTGATTCTGTTGATTCTTTGAGTGTTGACGAGATCAAGCTGCTCACACCTTTAGGCTTTCTCCTCATGTTTGATGGCATCCAATGTGACATATACTTGACAAAAACACTTAAAAAAGCAAAGCTATAGCATTACTAAATACTGACGTGAGTGGAACAGGACAATTAAAAAGGGTAAAACAACTGCATCTTCTCAAAGAGCTCATTATATTCAAAATGCTTGACTCTCTAGTTCATGACACAGTTTGTAGTGTGAAATTTAAAAACGCAAATCACCAACAGTTGGGCACCTTCCATTAACATGTCATCATACATAAACAAGAGTGGAAAGAAAGCTATGCACTGGGTTCAAACCAAGAGCCTGGAAAATAGAAGAGCTTCAGCTACCAAAAAGGAAATATTTTGTAAGTACATACTGCCCTCCTGTGTACAACTCAGTATTACCTTCAAGAGCTGCAACATATTTCAAAAATCCAGAGTAATGTGGGGCTGTGGTATCCCTGACAACGGAGGAACAGGAATAAAATCCCGGCATCAGGGAAGAGAGTGAAGAGACAGCTCAGGCCAGGACCGGTACAATTAGCAATGAGCAGAAGCGAATCATTGCCACTGGTCTCCAGCCATCTTTCATGAAAAAGATCATGCTGGTTCCCAAGCACTGAGAACCCAGGAGAGCTTATTAATTTGGGAAGTTCTGCAGCACTCCTTGTCACAGACAAATAGCAAAGTACCCCCTCAAAGCTGGCTCTGCACCCCCACCACAATTAGTCTGTGAGAAAAACTGTTCAAGTCAACAGAGATTGTCTACAAATGACATTGCTTTAACCAGCAGTAATTTCTTCCAGCTAAAGCTTTCCTATGAACAGGATGAGTTTGGTGCACTCCTGCTGAAATGCTTACCTGTGCAGAGGTAATTTCCTTGCTGGAATATTTTGTGATACCTTCTTCAACAGTTCTGGGTTTTTGGAAAAAAAAAAAAAAAGAATACTTTAACTGGATTAAAAGAACTAAGTTGTGAAAAATTATCTCTGTTAATATTAATCTGTGCAGAGATACTACTGCATTACTATACAATCACTTTGCAGTGTAATGAAGGTTTTACTCACCAATAAATCCTTCTCCTTTGTTTTTTATATGAGCTTGCCCTTTTAAGAAAAGCTGGTCCTCGAGCAAATCCAGAGCCACAGTGAGAGACCCACTTGGCACACTGTTTCCCATTGCAAGTCACATTTGCACTTGCAGAATCCGTACATTAAATTGCAATGAAAATTAAGACCATAATAACTATTATTTCTAAATCAATCTTATCTGTCTTCTCTGCAAACATTTTTTTTTTAATTTTCAGATAAACTTAGGTACTATTTTCAAAAATCTGGCATAATCTAAATGCTAAATAATAAACCTTCAAGAGTTAAGCAGATGTCAATATTTATACTGCACACCCAAAAAACAGCATTATTGCTGAAATAAATTCTTTATTTCTGAAACATTCCAAAACAGCAGTATACACAGTTGTAATCAAATATTAAGTCATATGCCATTATAAGAAAGCATTGATTAGTGCAATTGGATTTTGTAAAAGATCTATCAAAAAGATTTATTCGCATTAAAACTCATTTTCCATAAGCAACTGTTAATAAAACATTACAATTTTATTCTTTGTAATAAAGTACTGAAAACCAACTGTAGTTTTAGAGATCACTGTATTTTTTAAGTGCAATGTGACTTTTGCTGTCATTTTAAATACAAAACACGATGACAATAAATTAACAATTGAACAAACGGTGAAAGACCAACAAAACCATGCTGACCCAGCTGGATGGCAATTTCCTCTGACTGCTACTTTTTTTCTTGTGCTTCTGCAACATAAATATACTGCTTTGTATTGCCAATGGTATGATTTTTAAGGTATGTTCCTAGAGCTAAAAAAGTACATTACCCCAAAAATATTATTTATGGCACAGAAAAGTTAAATTATCTCTCTGTTGTTCAAGGTTCAGGCAAGTTAAAATGAACTCAGGTATACAAAATAAAATGTACTGGAAACACTAGAAAAAAAGTCAAGCACATACATAAGTCCCCCCAAACTCAAAATAAAATGCATCATGTCTTTACATTGAATAAATTATCCTAGAATTTCAGTATGGCAAAGCTGCCCAAAAGCATTATCTCCTAGTTCTTTCCAAGGAAATATTCTGGTACTTTGCCCATATATAATACTTTCTTCAGTTCTAAATACCAACACTGCCATTGTCAGCCTGATAACAATGCAGCTGTTCAGGTAACTGATTAAGTGCAATATTTAGTATTTGATAAGATGTTCATTTTTTAAAAAAATGACACTGCATTATGGATAGTTACATATTAAAATCCTGGGGGAAATAATACTGTATGACCCTCCTTTCCCAAATCATTGTTACCCAGCCAGCTGGGTAATGAAATCCTCATTATTTATTTTTCACTGTTGATGGGCATCCTTCATCAATAGCAGCCATCTCTCCAGTTCCCATCCCGCATCGTGCTGAGTGATGAAAGTGGCTTTGGAGGCTGGAGAAAACTATTAAAAGAATGACAAAAAAAGACATAGGAAGTCATATTACATGTGAAAGATGAAGGTAACAAACTTCTTTTATTAGGCTGGTGCAAAAGTAACTGTGGTTTTGGACCATGAATCATTATAACTACGCTCAAACACACCTTTATTAATCAAAATAGGAACCATTACATTACAGGATAGAAAGTGGAGGACTAGAAGGTAGGGGACTGCATGAAGCCCCAAGCATGGAGTTGGAGAGGGCTGAGGGTTTTGTGAATCCATTCAACAGGAAGTAAAAAGTAGTTCTGCCTCAGTTGTAAGGCTAAGAAAGGATGGACTGTATTGTTTATATTTACACTGCTTTTGGATGCAGGAATCTCTGACGGCAAGGAGAAAAGCAGTTAATATTTAGCCAAGTTACTTACCTTGGCTTTTATCAATTTTGTTTTACAAATAACCTAAAGCACTCCCTTGTGTTTGATCCTATGCAGTAAATATTGAAGTTCCCTATCCCTAATGCAGGCCCTATATAAAATGTCTATCTAAAATACCAATCACTTGGTTACCTAATTACCTAACATGCTGGCCATAGGGATGAAGATAGTTTCACTCAGAATGTACACTTCTCCCTGAATATCTGATTGACTTAGAAACAAACAAACAAAAAACCACCAGAGACCTTTTCTACTTTTAATCCAGTTATAGAATCATAGAAATATTTAGGATGGAAAAGGACCTTCAAGATCATCAAGTCCAACCATTAACCTAACACTGCCAAGTCCACCACTAAACCATGTCTCTAAGCACCACATTTACATGTATTTTAAACACCTCCAGGGACAGTGACTCAACCACTTCCCTGGGCAGCCTGTTCCAATGCCTTGCTACCCTTTCAGTGGATAAACTTTTCCCCTCATCTGGAGCAATTTCAGGCCATTTCCTCTCATGCTATTGCTTGTTACTTGGGGGAAGTCACCAACACCCTGCATGCTACAACCCCCTCTCAGGTAGTTGTAGACAGTGATAAGGTCTCCCCTCAGCCTCTTTTTCTCCAGGCTAAACAGCCCCAGCTCCCTCCGCCACTCCTCATAAGACTTGTGCTCCAGGCCCCTCACCAGCTTCACTGCCCTTCTCTGAACTTGCTCCAGCACCTCAATGTCTTTCCTCTAGTGACAGGCTCAAAACTGAACACAGGATTTGAGGTGCAGCCTCACTAGTGCCGAGTACACAGGGACAATCACTTCCCTGGACCTGCTGGTCACACTATTTCTTATACAGGCGAGGATGCTGTTGGCCTTCTTGGCCACCTGGGCACACTGCTGGCTCATGTTCAGCCAGCTGCTGACCAACACCCCCAGGTCCTTTTCCACCAGGCAGCTTTCCAGCCACTCTTCCCTGAGCCTGTAGCACTGCCTGGGGTTGTGTGACCCAAGTGTGGGACCTGGCACTTGGCCTTGTCGAACCTCATACAACTGGCCTCAGTTCATAGATTCAGCTGGTCCAGGTGTCTCCATAGAGCGCTCCTACCCTCAAGCAGATCAACACCCCACCTTGAGTCCTGCATCCAGCTCTGGAGCTCTCAATACAAAAAAAGACATGGACCTGTTGGAGCGTGTCCACAGGAGGCCACAAAAATCAGAGGGCTGGAATACCTCTGCTCTGAGGACAGGCCAAGACAGTTTGGGTTTTGTAGCCTAGAGAGGAGAAGGCCCCAGGGAGACTTTCTTTTGCATGTAGCCTTTCAGTACTTAAAGGCCAAAGATAAGATGGGACAGATGGGGACAAGATAAGAAAGATGGGGACAGATTTTTTAACAGGGTCTGTAGTAACAGGACAAAAGGTAATGGTTTCAAACAAAAAGAGGGAATATTCAGACTAGATATAAGGAAGACTTTTTTTACAATGCGAGTGATGAAACACTGTCACAGGTTGCCCAGAGAGGTGGTAGATGCCCCATCCCTGAAGACATTCAAGGCCAGGCTGGACAGGGCTCTGAGCAACCTCATCTAGTTGAAGATGTTCCTGGTAATTGCAGAAGGGTTGGACTAGATGGCCTTTGAAGGTCCCTTCCAACACAAACTATTGTATGAACACTCCTGCCCAACTTGGTGTCATCTGCAAACTTACTGAGGGTACACTCGATCCCCTCATCCAGATCAATGATAAATATATGACTAAAACCGCTTTAAATTTCAGTATACCAGCAGAAGCTAGACTCTTAAACTGATAATCAGAAATACCATCCCTTAGAAATGACCACAGCGACAAAATTCAACAGTGAGAAAATCTGCCACTGATGGCTGAATTCTTTCCAAGAAAACTGCATACAAACTGGAACCACCCTTATTGTCCACATGCATAAATAAAATGAAACAAGGGTCTTTAAGAGCTGTAGGCTGAGCTCCAACCTGCCTGTGCTTTTAGAGTCCTATAAACTTGTCATTCCCACAGTGAAAAGACCATCTGTCTTAAAGGATCATGCATCTGGCTGTATGGCAACATATGATACTGCTAAGGTACATTTAAAGGTGAGAAGATCTGAGCCCAGAGTTTCTGCACTATAAACAGCTTTGTTACCACCTTGAAACAGTTTCTAATAAAAATAATGTTGAGAGTACAGTGTCTCACCCTCTCAACAACACCTCTTAATTTTGTTTTTCTTTAATATTGTCTGTTGTATGAAAAGTTACAAAATAGCAAAGAACTGGACTTCACAGCCCGGAATGTCTTTCTGACATATTGCTATGAAAGATTTAATAGCTCTGCAAAAGAACATGAAGTTGAGGAAAGGAAAAACAAAACAAAACAAAACAAGAAAAAAAGAAAGCAAGCCCTCTGCTATAAAGAACTCTAACACAGAGAGTTCCAGCAGGGAGCAAAGGAGGCTATCATAGAAATCTCATGGCACAGTCCTCATCAAAGAAGAAACCTGTCAGCTCTTTATCAAAGTTTCACTGCAGTTGGTCAAAATCTGTTGTCAGTCACATCAGTGTAATTCCCAAGTAACTCAACCAAAGAGAGAATGTGAGTGATTGAACTTATTCTGGATCTAGCCAGTATCTAGTGAAAAGCATAAAAACGGTGAGAGCTAAACAGTGACAGTTCACCCAACAGAAAACCAGGTGGTCACATAGAGAGGGTCCTCACAAAAGGAGGAATGCATGCAATGGGAAGAAATAGTTGGAAGAGTTTCTTAAAGGGCAACTTTCGTCAACTGATGTCAACTCTTCCAACTATTTTTCTTTGAGAAACTTTATCATTTGGAGACAAAATTCTCTTGGAAAAATTCATTTGCTTAACAGTATAGCTCATTGCAACTATGTGATACTTCAGGATTTTCTGTTTGTCTATTGTCTAACAGCTGGAACTGAATAGATGCTAGTTCAAGCCAAGACCATACTATCCAGAATATTTCCTTCCTCACAATGCTGTAATGTCACAAATTGCATTTTTACAGTCGACTGCCTTTTACAACAAAAGGGATGCAACTCTTTTTATTCTCTAAAATTTGCTTATCCTGTGACCTTGAAATTGCAGCTGGCACGAGTTTGGAAGAAGGCAAGTCACGTACGTCAATGATACAATATTTCTATTTGTTTTGATTTCCTATTGATGGATGGCAATCTATTCTTGTTTACATGTAATCACGTTCTATCAATTATCACAGCTTACTAGGAACTACCAGCAGGCATTGTCCGTATCACCGTTTCTGGAGAGAAACCTTCACCCATTCAGTGATGCAGCACTGGAAGCTAGAAACTCTTCTCTTTTATATCCCAGCTTCATACTCAGAAGAAGAACAAAGAAAACAAACCCACAATCTAAGCCAAAGCCATCCACTTAGGGAAGGAGGCCAGTTTAACTCTTACCTTCGAACTGGCTGTGCAATTTTACTTCTGGGTATGCCACTCCCATTGACGGCCAGCGATGGTCTTGGAAGAGCACTGCGTCCTACAGTCCCTTGACTGGCAGTCTTGTTTGGCATTGGGATCCCAGTGTTAGAATATAACTGTAAGTTGTTGGACACGGGGATACTGCTGCTACTGCTACTACTACTACTACTACTACCTTGTACGGTTGGGCTTACGTAGGCAGTAGCTTTGAGAGGCTGTCTGACAGACACTGGAAAATGTCCCACACTGTGAACTCTGTGTTGAAGCTGTCCTGGTGATGGAACTGCAAAGAGCGGTAGAAAAGGAAGTGACAAGGTCAGTATGTGACAGATGAAGGCAAGCAGTAATGCTCATTTCTAGAGAGATCTGAATAGGGATAAACACATCATTATGAAATTTATTTGCTAATTATGACCTGCTGGAAAAACCCTTGGATCCAATACTGTATCCAATAACACTGCACTGAACAAAAATACCCTGTTCCATTCTCATCCTGAACAAAACTCCCACCCCATACTCACCCTTCTTTCTCCCCTCAAAGAGGTCTCCTTAGCCATGATGAGCAAACTAATTCCACCTGTGCAATTAGAGCTTTAAAGAAGATAAATTGCTGAAGGTATAAATCAATTACTATTAGATCATTCAGTTTTTTGTAAGGTTGCTTGTAATAAAAGCGTTTAAAGAACATTTCATTAAAGCATTCTAAAAAAAAATCACAGCAGTCTAGGCTTTATGTATAAATCAAAAAAAGGCTATAAAAAAATCTCCTGAAAATAACAGCATATTCCAAGGCTGATGTTATGTAAACTATCATTTAAAATCAATGCTATGAGTTCTAGAAGCTTTATATATAGATTTTTCTACACAATCCTGCCCCCTGGTGTACATCAGACACACATGTTTCAAAGTCCACATATCAAAAGCAAACTGTCAAAAGCCTGAGGCACATGAACTAACAAAGCACACACAGGCTAATCCTTTTTTCAAGTCTTTCAAAAAAAGACATCTTAAACTCATTTAAAGACACAGGCGAAAATACAGACGTGTGGCTCAATTAAACAATACTGGCAATACAGTGCTATGGAACACTTGGCATAATACAGCTCCTTAAATACTCCAGCAGAGTCACTTGTTGGAAAAGTTTTTAAAAAACATATTTCTGAAAAATCACATTTTATACACACACATATATATACATATATAAATACAGAATATATAATTTTCAAATATTAAATAAAATTAAATTCTCAACACATTTCCATGCAAAATCAAGTGGGAACCTTAACAACTGCTTCCATTCTCCTTTTCAAAAAGGACCAAAATAAAACAAAATAAATCCAGAGATCAAGTATATTTTCCAGAAAATATGCAATTTAATAGTTTTGAAGACATTTGTAAATTCTGCTCAAATTTGAAAGAAAACACCCACAGGAAAAGGTTTTGTCAACTTCTCCATCTAAAACCTGACAGGACATGGGAGGCTTAAGTTCAGTCCTTTCTTTTGCCTGTGTCAAATGAAATCCACTTTTTCCACTTCCTCTCAGAGTACCTCAGCCACTGTGCTAGAAAAGATGGGTTCAGATCCCGATCCATCTTGTTCACATTCTACATTAATAATTCAACATTCACTAGATCAATACTCACTCCATCCCCTCATGAAGAAGTCACCTATATTAAACTAATTACAGAGTCATTTTAATTGCCCCATTCAACAAATATATTATACTTGAGGATATAACCATCTGTTTACCGCATTTGCTCAGAAGAAAGTGGCTGAAATTCAGTAAGAGAGAGAGGTCATGTATTTTAAGATAGTATTTATACAGTGTACTGTAAAACCAGGACTGTATAAATTACCAGAAAGAGCAGTTTTTGATTCTAGTATGAAAACTAGAAATGTAAGCTTATGAGAGTTAATTGCATTATTGGTGCTTCTACAATATTACTACTAGTACTAATTATTATTAGAACTTTAAAGTTGATAGAAAATGAATGGGCACAGAAAAAAAGAAAGGAGGTGATGAACCTCTCAATACTGCATAACAAGATTAGCAGAATTTTCTTTCCAAAACAGAAAACTTTGAAAATCCTGAGCTATATTAAAATCTGGTGCAAAAGGAAGACATCCTGCCTTTAATTTTTCATAAAGTAGAGGACGAGTGACTGGGACAGCTGTTTTACCACTCTATTGATTCACTGTACTCAGCCAAAGAACACAGGTACTTACTACACGACTGCATCCTTGAAATCCCATTACTTGCTCCATGCAAATTGGAGTCAAAGCTCTGGCTGTTCCTCACAGTGACTGGAGAACTAGCAAAGCCAGCGTTGCTGTTAATGGTGGGGGTACTTGGCATCCGAGCAAGGTTAGGCATGCTTCTTCGAAGTTTATCTGAAGCAAAAGAAGACCACATCCACAGTCATATCACAATTTCCAACAAACATAAGCACCCTCGGAATAATTTCTGCAGAAAACCAAATTAAAAACAAATTACTTCAACACAAAGAAAGGCCTTGCTCTGCAGGAAGAATATGAATACATTATTGGCAGCCTACTAATCAAACCCTTCTGACTACAGTAATAGCACGATCATTCAGACATAATTTTAAAGACACCAACTGGCAGTACATTTTTGGAATCACAACAATTTAAACACTACAGTGTCATAATAAGGATGAGTTTCACATGAATGTGTAAAGTAGGTCAGCTGAATCATGCCCTAAATGTGCCTGTTTCTTTGCAGTAAATACAAAGCAAGGCTGCAGTGACAAAGTCAGACACAGGTATCTACACTGTGTATGTCTAAAGACAGGTGAGATTAATCTATCCTAAGTGACTAAAGTCTTGCTTTCAGGTGCCAATAAGATGCTCAAAATTTCCATTCAGTACCTAACCTTATTAGCATGTTAATTTTCTGCAGGTGGCCACATGCAAAACCTGCTGTTCAGTTGCTTGGAGCCCTGGGTTGACATCAGGATTTTCAAATCTGGTGGTTCTTTCTCTTACCCTGCTTGTGGTGCCTGATTTTGGTGGGCATTTTCAGAACAGGGCTGTAGAGCCTTTCACAAAAAGAAAGCTGCAGATGCCCCAAATGTTTTGAGGCAGGTTCAACAGCTAAGGCACGTGTCTAATTGCTCAGAAGACGTTTGCAACCCCACTCATGCTAGTCAATTTGGAGAGAGAAGACTAAACCAAATCTGACATCTTAAGAAGACTTCCCAGCCACAACAACATTAGGTAACCTAAGGTGAAGCTCTTTGGTCTCTTCTGCCACAGGGCCAAAGAGAGACAACTCAATTCTGTATAATGAGAAGAGACTGGTGGGGGCAGAAAGGCACACACTGAATGACCTGCTCTGAATTGTCTCCTGTGAGGTGACAGACTTCAGTAAAGCACCACTTTGGGGGAACAACGGGTCAGTTGTTAAATTGTCACTGACAATACCACTAACGCCTCTTGGCCAAGTTCAGGAGCACAAGTGCTGTTTGTGCTCTGCTGAGGTGACTACCATTTCTCCTGGTACTGTGGAGGCCACCAGCTCCTGCCCCTGCCATAGATTCCAGCACCTGACAGACATCTGCCTCCAGTTCCTACACTGCAACAGAAAATGTGTATGCTGAACTGCTCCTTCCAACAGCAAGCAGGGTCATTTCAAGACTGGGTTTATGCACAGGAGCGACACATTGAACACGGCTTGCATTTGCTGTTTTGGGTCAAGCACTTAAGTCACACAGGCCAAGTTCAGTCCAAAGAAACAACGAATTGACTTAAGAGTCTCTGTTTATCAGTCTACATAGATATATAACCTGTTTAGCACCATCATGATCGCCTCTAATCCTTAAAGCTGCTAACAAGTGACAAGTAATAAGAAGTGACAGTACAGTTCTATCTATACAATGTATTAGTAGTCAGTAACAGTAACTTCAATATATGTGATGCCTGTGTAACTCCAGTGAACCCAGTCACAGCAAAGCTACAATTCTAGCTGTTTTTTATTACTAGTCCTCATTATAAGGACTGGTACAGCATCCTGCAAATAGTCAAAAACAGTCTTGTATTTCACAAGTCCAGCATTTCTAATATACTCATGTCCCAATTACTACTGCGTACCTGCCCTTGACCCTGTATCATGCACACTTGCCCTGCAATAAGACATTCTTCCCTTCTATCCCAACAAAGGCTGACTTTTAGTTACCACAGATCGTCTGACACAGAAAACCACTGCTGTTTAGGGAACAGTTTAAACATTCCCATGTTTTGGAGCCTAGCCTACCCTTTAAAATCCTATGTCCTGAAATCCCAGGGGAACATTACAGCACTTGGCAAAGAAGGTTTGAGCAGCAGGGTGGTGGTAGGGAAGGTGGCACTGCATAAAATAGCTTTTTGTCTAATATTACCCATATATCACGCTATATAAACAGAATTTCTTGGACTCTAGATGCTCCTCCACTCAGGGCCTGCATCAGCCACCACGGGCATGATCCACTACTCGAATTGTCCAATGGATGCAGCTACAATAGCAGGAAAAGTAGCAAAAGTGCAAAAGTAGCTTGGATCTACTGCGTGTCATGGGTAGCCACATCTTTTCCCTCCTGTTCATTAGTGCCTTTTCATCCCAGCAGTATGTTCAGCTGCTGATTCAGTCCTTTGGCAGCAGATTCCTGCTGCATCAGCAAATTCTCATCCATCGAGCATCTATGCTAGTTCTTCGATGGGTCCTTGTGTCTGCTAAGATAAATGGTCCTGAAAAGCAATGAAATAGCAGGTCAGTTTTGTGTTTGGGGAAAACACAGAAATGCTCATCTTGATTTTGCAGCTTTCATCTCCTTGGATGATGCATTCTCTTTTATCTCTTTCTTGAAGTTTGTTCTGTCACCGTTCCTCTCCTAAGAACAGTGAAAGGAGTCTTACAGACACTTTGTAAATGAAACGCTGGCTCTTGTGAGCTTGATACATGGAAGCAGAAGGTGGGAGTTATGTGATTTTAATATCATTTCAGGCTACTGAGGTGTGACTAGACAAGAACTTGCTGGAAATATGAGACAAAAACAAAAATAGTTTTCCAAGCCACTAGTAGCACACCTTCCCTTTCTAGAGCTCTTTGCCCCTCTAAGACTGATGAGAAATTTAACAGAGAGGATAAATAGAGCTGAGACGTAGTCTCAGGTGAGACGTAATTTGTCCAAAGAGTCTTGTTTATGATGAATGCTGAAATTTGCTACAGTTTCTTCTCTGTCTTCTGCACTAATCTGGTTCAATGGCAAACCTAAAAAAATCATCGGTTGTTTACAGTTTATTCTCTAACGAAGATGTGAATTAACACCAGGAAATCCAAAGGACCTGCACCTTCTACAGCACCCAAAGTTATTATGAACCACTACTGAGTCTCAAATATAATATAGGTTGAAACAAATATGATGTTCAAGTAGGATGCAGCCATATAAAGCATCATAGATGTATCTTCAGCTTTCCCAGCCTTCTTTGAGATGCAATAGCATGACCTACAGACATTGTATTTTTGAGATATTTCTAAGTGTGAGAACAAAATGCAAGGACAGGTCATGCAATGGAGTTAACAATCAGTTCCTGGTTATTATCACCTTCTCAGTATAGTTCACGCATATACACATGGGCTTGTCACTTCATGAGTGTTCTTTACGTGGCACGTGTTGCCCTTGTTTCACCTATCTGCAGCAAAATGATCCACAGAAAATTGCCTGTTGCATTTTTACACTTTTACTCCCATGTGGCATCCATGCTGAATTGCATGTTGAGTAGAGCACAGGAAAAACTGGAAATCATGAAACACAGGGTCCTCTGCCCTCAATTGAAAATGTGCATGAAAGGACCACCCCACATCACAGACCATATTCACTACAGGTGAGAAATGGGTTGAAAAGCAGGCAAAAATGTCCATTTATTCTGTGAAACATTCCAAAATTTACAATAAAGACAGCAGTTTGTCTCTTACACACCTGCTTCAGTTCTGATTTTTTTTTCAGCAAGTTCTTCTCCTGATGCAGTTTCTTCTCTGGAGTCAGCATGGGATCAGCGGCCCAGCTTCATTCTGGCAGGACTCCAGAACAGCAGCATCTGATCCCAGCATTACTGATGGCTGTCCCAGTTCCAACATTTTTTTTTTTTTTACCTTCCCTGACCTAATACTATCACCAGCTGAAGATTAATGTCCAGGCAACATGCAAACAGACCTTGTCCTCGTAGCAAAGCATCCCCAGAAGAGAAGTGCTCTTGGTGGGCTGCCAGACTGGGAGTTCTGTAGCAGTTCTTGATAAATATCATCTCCCTCTGTCAAAACGCCTCACCCAGTAAGGCTCTCCTTGCAAGGAGGCTTAGTTTGTCTCTGTGGCGAAGGGTCTTAAAACACTTGTGTTCATTCATTGTTATCCTCTGCAAGTATTGTCAACATTTTATTTGAACAAAAGGACTCACAAGCCTGACCAAAAGTGTACTATCATTAAGGAATGTGATACAATGAATCATAATTATTAGCATCTCAGAGAAATCTGTATCGCCATTTTACGTTAGCAATTTCCTACACATACTTAAATCCTTCACACAAACCCTGCAAATTCAGCTGTCTTACCTGTACTATATGCACAAGTAAGCTGGGGAAAAAAACACAAGGAAAAAAGATCTATGCTTTTCTATTTTCAATATTATGTTCTAAATCATATAGATATTCAGAGTTTGTTCTGAAATCCTTAACAAACTTGTAGACTCAATTACAACTTTAAGGGCTTCATTTATCTCCCTCTTCTTTGAAGACCTGAGCTCAGTATCTGCATTACATCTCTTATGGTTGTAACATTAGTGACATCCCAAATACACCAGGGTCTAGTTAAAGGTCTGCGGAATTGTCAGTTGATAAAACAGAGACATTAGTGTGTAAAAACACAAATACAGATTAACAGCAAAAAGCAAGTCTTTCATTTTAAGCTAGAGACACCATTCTTCATGATTGTGAATACCTATGTTTTGCTAACACTGAACATTTCCATTTTATTCAGAATTACTACTTCTTATGCTTCACAGGCACGTCTCCCTCCACAGACAGTTACAGCAAATTAAAGATTTTTCCATTATCCTTCCATGACTTCTCACCACTGACCACTATTCTCAATATCACTTCAAAGGTGAAAAAGTAAGATTTTTTCTGCTTTTCTTTAATGAAGTCTGCTACAATTTCCTCCAGTGAATTATCTCTTCCTTAGTGAGCAAGAGAAGATATGAGCTGCAAATCACTCTAAATCAGTAAGACCTTTTCCCATTTCTCCAAACACACAAGTCAATGTTAGTCTATACTGGCCTGATATCTAGACATCAACCTACTGCCCCTGAAACAGAGCTTTTCTATACCTGCATGAAGTTTGCTTAAAAAAACACTGGAATAAACCAACAAAAAAACTCCACATTTGCTGCTTTCCAAATGAGGCAAAGGTGTTGAAACAGCCCAAGATGTTAATATTATTTTGCCTGAGCAAAGTTATTCCCTAGAAGTGTATGCATTTAAGTAACTCATAACTAGTGACTTCTGGAAAATAAAAGCAAAATTTTTAAAGTGAATGGTATCTGTGGCCTGCTTATGAAGGTATCAGCCAAGCTAAAAATTTAAAAATCAACATGAAAAAGTAATGGAAAATATACATTAAAATTAACCAGGTTGCATGCACTGCTACTCAGTGAAGGACGTACTTTTCATCCGCCCCTTCGTTCTGCATTATAATAAACTTCTTTAGCTGGAATAATTTGTCCAAAGTTTCCAATTTTCAGGTATTATGAAAATGGACCCTTTAAAATTCACATGAAAGAAGGAGTGCCAGGATAAAAGTTTATGAGTAAGCTTATCCCAAGATCCAGAAAGCAGGCTAGAACACAAGAAGTTGAACCCCATTTTCAGTATCTTGTCTATCCTAGATTTTGACTACTCTATATGATTTCACAGCACTACATAGTTCTATTACTTCTGGTTTCTGAAAACCACAAGTAATAAAGGGCATAAATGTTTATTATTCTTAATCTTAATAGAACTAGCAACATTTTAAGTTGTTAACCATGAACTTCTTCAAATTAGAGGAAGGAGAGAAAGGTATAAACTCAAATCTTTCTATTGCCAGCACATTAAAAGCTTTGTTAAATTATAAAACACACACTAACTAGATGGATTCACTTCAGCTAACTGCAACAGACACTCAAAAGCTATTCACATGCAGCCTCTCTCAGATTTTCTTTAAACGAACTACTTCCAACCCACTAATCAATTACAAAATCCCAGAAAACCAGAATGCCTTAAAAAGTTCACAGATGGAATCGTTACAGACAATCCAGCTGATTAGGGAGAGGGTGTAATTAAATAAGTACAAAAAAAACCCCAACAGATTTCATGCAAAGCTTTTTGATTAGTGTATTCTTGCCAGAACTGGAAATAACACTTATTAGAAAGCAAAGTTAACAGACACACACCACAGGTGATGACTGCAAAAATGTTCTTAAAGAGGTAACAACAGGTATGCCTATTCCCTATGCTACAAGTGGCCTCAAATAAACCTTAAACACAACTTATTTACCTTTGCATACATCTGCCAATTTATGGCACCGTTTACCAGGAGCCTTTCTGTACAGCAAGTTGCTGGGGACTGGCACTAAATTGGACTGGTACTATTCACTCAGACAGAGGTGGGTTAAGGCAACAGAAAGAACGTGGGTCTGCGAGTGGGGGCCAGACAGTGTGGTATTTTAAAACAGATGCATGGTATTTTACTTTAAAATAGATGTACAGCAATTTAGAATAGGGTAAACAAAAAAAATGTTGAAATTACAGCAGGGGCAGCACTTTGCTACAATACATTGGCAAGAACAATGTGTGAGTTTGAAATTATGGCCTCAAATACAGCTGGAAAACATCCGTAAAAGTGTTCTCACCCCAAGCACAGCGGGAAGTTTACTAGGGTGCCAGAAACCCCAGACCACATCTCTGCTACCTAAAAAGCAACCTTGTGGATGGAAAACAAGCAAACCATTGGCTGTAGTGAGAGACAAGACACCCAGTGCACAATTCAGCGCTTCCGTATAGGTACCCCGCACCACTTGAGACCCTGGGTTGTCTAATGCATCTGAATAGCACTGACACATGGTGATGGTGAAGTCAAGCAGAGTGCATTACGGTACCTCATAAAGCACTAAGTGCTTATACATGGCAGCTGAATTGGGCCCTTCATATATATTAGTATGTGGGCATCTACATCTCAGCGTATAAATGTCGGCGTTCCTCATCAGGAGACATGTATCATACTTTTTAAATAATTATTGAAGTTTTCTAAGTTTATCCCACCTTTAGTGTATCTGTTACAGTACAGGTAGTTAAGTTACTTATTCAAGTACCACAACTAGCATGTCATACCAAACCTCACTAAAAGCAGGAAGGACAACTCTTTGTCTGTGGAGAGCTCTGTGAAAGATCAGACGAACCAGTGACCTGACTGCTGACTGCACAGACAAGAACACAAGTCATCTCTTGGGGGCAAGAGAGAAGAAGAGAGATTTGGGAAGAGTGTTGGAATGGGTATGAGCAGCACAGCACGTGGCATGTGCAATTTTGATTAATAATGGATGATGCTTTCCCATACAGTGAAAGCAATAACTGAACAGTTTAGCCCCTCCATCTATCACCCCCGTCTTTCTCATTTGCCTTGGTAAACTTTAACAGTGTGGAAATACAGGGTCCATCATATTGAGCTTCAGACAAAGTCATATTTTGCAGTCTAACTCCATTTTAATGTGCAGGAGTTCTTGAAAGACAACGACATTGATGCCAAGCTGATAAGAAGTACTGATGAGATGTTGTAATAATACTACTCTCCCTATACTCAATACAGCGAAAACTTGACTCCTTGTCTGCCAACAGAGCACCGCCAAAGTGAAGCGTTTCTCACTATCAGTATTTGCCACCTATGTGGATCAGCGCTGCATGAGTCAGAAGCTGATGGCACAGAAGCTGAAGAGATAATTCCCATCTAAAGACAGTGGTATCAGCTATTATAGGCCTGTCTGCCATTCCAGCAAAAAGGAAACTGAGGTCATGTGTGTCCATCTTCTGAATGACACCAAAAAATTATCCAACACCAAAAAAAACTACCCAACGCTTTGAAGTTCATGAGCAAAAAAGGCAACCAGGTGATAAAATTGGTGGCCTTTTACGTTCATGCATTTTCTCGTTAATAAATGGAGAGTTTAGAATTTTTAGTGCCCTGTAAGTACTTTCTGAGGTTTCCATGAGGGAATCCAATGCTTAAGGTTCCACTGACATGGAACATTAAAAAAAATCATTCAAAAAGCATTTAGGGACCATATAAGAAGATCACTGCACCATATCCTGTCCTTATTCCTTAATTAAAAAGTCCCATAACTTTCCCTTCTTTCTCCCCAACAGATTTTCTGCAAGATTTTCAGTGCTGTCACATTCGTGTACCTCACCAGCAAGAAAAATAACACTGAAATTAATATGCTACATATGTTGTACCAACATATGCTCACGTCTCTCTGCCCTCTGTCAACCTCAGCCTTCTTTATATACTGTCACTTGTCAATTATACTTCCACGCCATGTCTTACTTTGAATGCAAGTGCTTTTGGCACCAACCTGTCATGTCTTATTTGTCAGGAAAGCAACATGCATACCTGTAGCACTCTATAAATAGCAACTGCTTTGAAAAACACATTTATTTTCTTGCCCAAAGGTGAGCTGTAACCTGCAATGTTACAAACAAGACCCTGACTGAAAACTGACTGTTTTGAATTACCTTGGGGAAAAGACTGAAGGAACAGGAAAGTAAGATGCAGCAGGAAGAAGAAAATTGTGATCATAATAAGGAATGAAAGGGAAGTAACAGCAACAACAGAGGGAAACTTAAGTCTTGAGTAAGCACTGAGAGACAAACATTCCAGAGACTCTGGAACACATTTCAAATGCAGTGCAAAAAGCATCAAAGGCTCAGGGTAGTTTGGGAGTGACATGATCTCCTGCTATGTCAGCAGTCTGCCCTACCAGACCTGGAACAGGAGCAGAGTGTTGACTCTTGCCACAAACGCTCATTGTGGATTCACGGCATAGCTGCATTAATAGCAAAGTCAGGAATAAGAGAGGGAATGAAAATCTGAAAACTCTATTTTGTATTTCACTGTATCCACGATGGACATGCATAATCCAACCTCGAAAACTCGATTAGGTCTTTAACCATTAGCCTGCTAAGAGATGCTCTTCTTTCCTTTTTCTTCTTTCGTCACTTGCGGTCATACTTGCAGCACTTTAAAACAGACTAAAGCAACAACTTTCACAACCAGGTCACAGATTACATTTTGTAGCAAATTACTTAACAATAACATTCCTCAATCATTTGCACAGGCTTAAATTGCTTGTCACAATTCACGGACTGATCTAGCTGTCATACACTAAAAGCACTTCACCCAGGTGACACAACTTGACCTTTAAAATGGCACCGGCACTTCACAGAGAGGAAACACCACTTCTCAGAAAAAGCGTGCAACCCACCTCCATTAATCCTATTTGGTTGCTGCTCTGGAGTTTGGGCTTGAGGAGAGTAGTAGGGCTGCTGATAAGTGTTATTTGAAGGGAAGTGCGGGGAGGTCGGGCTCCTCCTGCAGTCCCGGATACTGGAGAAAGTCTGTGAGTGGGGGATCCCCCTCTGGAAGGGGGAGCAGCGAGTCAGTCGCGGCTGCGGGGGTGGGAGGTGGTCAAACTCTTCCTCATCCTCCAAACTGTAGCGATCGTACTCCTGGTCGCCACCACACGTCCCTTTCTTTCCCGCATGCAGAGAGATGCTTGAACTGTGCCTTGACACAGATGCTGAAGTCGAAGCATAATCTTGCCTCAGGCCTGTAAATTCCAAGAAAAGGATGATTCGGCTTCTGCTAAGTGATTGATTCTTAACATGCACTTCAATCTTGAAAACTAAGCAAGTAGACAAAATTTTACATCAAGAACTGGATTTACAATGTCACCAGGCTGAATATCTTCATCTGATCTAACTTTTGGTGTCTATCTTTCAGGCATCTGAGCCTGAATTATTTCCCTTGAGATCCCTTTTTAATAAAAAAATAAAGAACACAGGCCTCTCTAAAATGCAGTACCTGTGAGATTTCTTAAATGTCTCTCTTAACATAAGATGAATTGCCTTCAGGAGGCACCTATTTCTCTGCCAATAGAAAGACTACATGAGCATTAACTATTTAAATTTTAAACAGTCTTAGAGGAATTAACACTCACTGTATTAGTTTTCCAAATTACTGCTATTCTACTTTTATATATCCATGCAATGAAAACACTGATAACATTTCCTAAATTTAGAATCCATGTAAATATTGTGGCTGTCCAGCCTCCCTGAACCAGAATTAGGTCCTACTAGCAGCCAGTCTCATGGACAAGGCTCAGTGGTAACATGGCCGTGTTTTAGACACATACGCATCCTGCCAGTCCCTTCTTGGAACACTGGGATTTGAAAATCATTCCACTATTAGCACTGCCTCAGAAGAGCATGTTTGCTTTGGGTCAAGTGAGAGGGAAACATCCACATTCCTTGTACATCCCTCCTTTTCCCACCTGCATAGTAGTCAGGGAAAAGGGGGATATACATCACATTTCCAGGAGCTGAGTAATTCTGCCAATAGCTGCGGATAACAACTTTTCTAGATTTACAAAAAGCACTCGGCTTCAACAGATGTTTTTGCTGGAAACTTCTTATTATAATATGCTACCCCCACCCCTTAAGTGGGAGTTTCCATTCTTGCCCACGAAGACAGCGTGTCTGCATGCACGTATAATACTACCACTGTCCACAGGATTAAGTGGGCAACAACCATCATATGTTCAAACATTCTGTACCAGCTGCTACTACAAGGATGAGATACAATCATTATAACTGACATAAATTAGAAGGAAAACCGTGTTTTTCCTTCCAGTTTACCAATGACCTTATTCCTTAAAGACACAAGTACCTGAAGTCTTTTTTTAAACCTCACTCTGAAGGAGACAAGCGCAGCTGTCATTTAAGTAATGCAATCCTTTGTATTTCTGATAGTATTTTTTTAAAAATTATTATAAATTTCACATAATGTCAGAAATTTTCCTGGCTGCAACTACACACATTTGCCAACTGAGAATTCAGCTCTCTAGGAAAGTCTCACACTTGCTAATTTCTCTGCTGAACATGACAAGTGGTACCAGACGCTCAGCAAGTTCAACTGCTGACAAGTGATTGTGCCGACTTGCTCGGTCTGGTTCCTGCAGACAGATCACAGCTCTACTACTTTTTTTTTCACATTTGATTTTTATTTTATTTAATCACTTATTACTTGGCATTTTCTTTCAGTCACCATCTTTGAATATCTCATTTCTCATCTTATAATTTTCTCCTTGATGTCTCACTTGGCACTAATAGTAAGATACTACACTTACTGTCCGAATGACTTCTAAGTCAAACACTATTTATTTATCAATACAGACATTTTCCAAAAATTACTATCACACGATACCATAATCTATGTCAAACATGCTTACAGGCTCAGATTTGTGCATAATCACTAGTATCAAAACAAAATGTTAAATTTGAATGTTCCCAACTGAGGACTTAAAGGGAAATTAATTTCAAAATTCATCCAACAACTAAGAAAATTAAAGCAGAGACAAAAAAAATCCATGAGAGCTTCTTATTTTTACCTTTCTCATTAAATGTAAGCAGAAGAAAAATGCTTTAGCATCTTCTCTTTGCAGAAATAAAATAATTTTAATTAATATGTAAGACATTATAAATCTTCTAAATCTAAATGTACTCTAGAGCTACCAGTTGGGAATGAGAAATATATAAGCATCAAGTTTTGAAACATCCAGTACCATTAACCTGAATCCAACAACCTGTATACCTTCTCCTTGTAGGTGAAGAGTTTTTCCACCTGCCACTTAAGAGCTGACACGATTTAAGAAAGATCCATTTGACTGAGACCAGACTGCAGCAGTTTTGACTGTTACGGGAAATCATCCTCAGACTATTTTGAAAGATGAAAAAAAAGCCACCTACTCTCCTCCTGTAGACGAGCCATGATTTGTACATCGGTGAGGTCCTGCAGCTTGTATCCCATAGAGATGGAGTCATCCTCCAGCTCCGAGGTGCTCAGTTCACTGTCTATTGATGACTGTGGGCTCAAAGGGGAACTCCTGGAAATGTAACCTATGGAAGAAAACATAACCTTTAGTCTGTGAATACATCTGGCCATCTTTCATTCACAACTATCTGCCCTTCATTTTACAGTATATTAAAATATTTCCTGTATAATGGATAAAAACTCCCAGAAAATTAGCAATCCACTAATAAACACCAAAGGGTTTGATACTCAAGGGTGGTAATGGATCATTAATTCCTCTGCTTGTTCCCAAAATAACATCACATAGCATAGACAATGAATAATTTACCCAATACAATCGTGATACAGCTCAGATTAGCTTAGTCTTAAATACACAATCCTTCCCACGGGACTGCGGTTCTCACTATTCTGTTCTGAAAAGCAAGTGTGTTTGTGCCACCAGCTTCTGCTCAGTAATCAGATTCCATATCAGAGCCACTTACCTAAATTTTACAAGTATTTTGGGTATAATAATCAGATAAATCAATGACAATAATAATTAAGATTGAACCTTATGCAACAACAGAGCAAGCATTGCCTCCTTCACAGAGCTACCTTTTGGAGAGGGCTCTGGATTCTCTGTTTTCCTCCATGACATTAAAAGTATAAACCAAATCGCAATTAGTTACATGAGCTTATGGTTGCCCAACTTCAAAGAAAAATTATTCAAATAAAACAGTAAATCACTTTCTAATATCCTCTGGACCACTGCAGGCCCAGAGCCTACAGGGCAAGAACAGCTGTGACAAGGGCTCATCAGCTCTGCTTGTATCACAGATGTGTTTGCATCCTCAAGCACTGCTCAAAGCAGCCACCTAAAATTCATCCCAAATTCAGCTGTGCTCTAATAATATCTCCAACAGAAAACAACACACAGGGGATTACTTTTCTTTGGAAGGACTGTAAGGAGTAAATGTTTGCTTTTTTAAATTTGCAAGTTACAATGGTCCTTGAGGTTTTGCAAAGGTAGCAACAGCTCTGCTCTCCTGCAACAGCAGTGCGAAGCTAGGCAAGATACGTGAGGGCATCTCAAATAGCTTGAGATCCCTTCATTTAGGAACTAAACTACATCCCACTGAATAGAGGCACTTAGGCATCTCACTCACACAGACACCTCCACCAGGTATTCAGTCTGGAGCTGTATCCCACCCACAGTGCCCATATCCCTGCACTGATTTCATGCACTGTGAAGAAAATTGCGCACAGATCAGTGTGACACTGGGGCTAAATTCCTTAGACCACACCTGGTCCCGACAGCAATAAAATGTTAATGCCTCTTCCCCAGATTATTTTCTCCACTTCAGCTTAAGAGAAGTCACAGATATAAATCGACTCCTGATACCTGTAGCAAAGAAGGAAAAATAAAACTCTTCGCAATTCACAGCCCATAGAAAGTTTGTCTTTTCCTAAAACTCCTGTGTCCCCTGAAAATCAGCAGCAAATGAAAAATAAATCTTGGAACCTTGGGTAGTAGCAGCAGTGCCAGCTTGAAAACATCTGTGATTCTGATGGCTGTTTTTATTATAGAGAAATTCTCCCTGCAACTTCATTACACAGTTGCACAAAGGTTTCTATAGACGTAGAAAAGGGTCACGGTGGGGCAGAAATGAACAGTAAAAGGCAGGCAAAGCTGGAGACTCCTTCAGCTGACACAGTCACAACTGTACTCTCAGTTAAACCCTTATTTAGAAATAGGCTCTGTTTACTTGCATCACTTTCCTATAACATGCTGTGTTCAACAGAAACACTAGCAGTTAATTGCCAAATTTTAGGTCATTTAAAAACATCTCCCTCTGAGATAAGAGTCTATACAATCATCCAACCAGTCTATTGCTGTTACATGCTAGCAAGATTAGACTAAATTAAGCATTTTTGTAAGCACCGTAAATCAATAAAAAGATAAGCATTACCTGTCCGTTCAGGTGTTAGTATTGCTTTACTGGAGGTTTTAGAGAAGCTGGGACTATTAAAGCCATTGGTATATGGGGTGAGTCTTGCAACAGGACTATAGGGAAAAGCCAAGGAGACAGGCGTAGAGAAGAGGTTCCGCCACCGGCTGGCTGTTACAGATGCAAAGGGAGGAGGGAGAAAAAAAAGATTTACAGTTATAAATAGAATGGTGCTGTTACAGAGAAAAATAATCTCATCTTAATGTGTTCATTATACACTTTTTACTTATGGCAAAAGGAAAATAATGGTCAAAGCTCAGGAGCAAAACAACGGATCAGCATAGCCTTCTACATCTAGAAGTGTGCTCCAAAAAGCTTTCTAGCAAGTATGCCTTGTTTACTGTTTTCTATGTACACATCATTTTGGTATATATTTATCACATACATCACTGTGCGCCAACACACAAAGTAACAGAAGAAGTAAAAACCACTACAGCTAATGAAGTAACACAGATTAAATTTGCAGTGCTCTTCAAGGAATTGTTCATGGCAATCAATCACCACACAATTGAATTAGCAGTTAAACTATCAGTTATGGGAGTTCAGAGACACAGCAGTAAAAGGCTCTTAACCATCAAGTGCTAAAAACAACTGTAATCCCAGAGCAAGCTTTTAAGCTACCATATTTTCCTTCTCTTTTTACAGCATCAAATTCCCAATTACATAAGCATGATTTTTTTTTTTCACTGTTTTTAGAGGATCAAGCAAACAATAGAATGGGGTACCTCTTTGGCTACATATTGCTTACAATAAACTTGCTAGGCATCTGGTCTGCTCAGTAACATCACAGAGAGCTCAGAGTAGGCAAAAAAGCTAAAGGCTTATTTAATTTACATTTTCTTAGCTCATCCAGTAAAATATGAATGCAACTGTCCTTCAGTTTGCTTATTTTTTAACATGTGTTCAAAAGGAAAAAGAAACAAAATCCAAATGATATTCAGAAAAAAAAAAAAAAATGAAGGTAAAGTTGCTTTAAGTAGAAGGAAAAGGCAAAATTTTAAAACTGTAAATTTCAGAGAACCCATCCAGATATAACCCAACTCTGTACAGATGAAAACCAAATTATACTATTGCCTGTTTATCTGTGGTAGGAACATACCTATAACTAGCTTACAAATCAATGGCGTAACCTTGATGTTTAGCAGATGTACTTTGTGCCATCAGGTGCCACAATCTGGTTTTAAAAACTAGAAGGGCCCAACATCCCTCCACCTTTTGGCGTAATCTGCTCGTTGTCACTCCAAAAGATGCTACTTCCCCTCATTTTTTTTGCTTTGACCCAACCAAAGGTAGTCCCAGGTTTGTAAGGAATAAGCAGCCTTTTCTACCTTTCCCACTAGAAGTAAAGGCAATTGCTGGTTGCAGCACAAAACAATTTGCCAGGGAAGGGACTACCTGTGGGATGGAGCTAAATAAGTTGCCAAGAGAAGTGGTAGATGCCCCATCCTTGGAGACATTCCAGGCCAGGCTGGACGGGGCTCTGAGCAACCTGATCTAGTTGAAGATGTCCCTGCTCATTGCAGGGGGTTGGACTACATGACCTTTGAAGGTCCAATCCAACCCAAATGATTCTATGATTCTAAACCACACAACAGTAAGATATAAAAATGCAAATGATGCTCTTTGTTGTCCCCTCATTATAGAATTATTGCAATTCCCTAATTTTTAATGATTCTAGTTCCTTAAAGGATAAAGAAACCGAAAGGTCTTGAGATCTGACCTAGGAGCAGCATCAGTACCACTTCTAGGAAATTGCTTGATGTCAAGTGACATGACAGCGACCTCCAGGCAGGGCTATTTGTCTTTAACATTTACCAACGCGATCAGTTCAAAAGCCAAGTATGCAAGTGTCCCAGGAAAAAAAAGGCGAGCAAATGCAGATGGACAAAACTCTACAAACTAGTAATTAACACAGATCACTGGGGATTAATTAACTCACGAAAAGTTAATAACTACAAATTCATTGGGGGCATTCACTGAAATAAATATACATGATAGAGCAGATCTCAATATCACATCCACAGCTTATGTTTGTTATTTCCACTAGAAACCATCAGAAGGAGCAAAGGATGACAGTTCCTTGTGATTTTATTTTTCTGCCTAACACAAGATCCTGTTTTGTAGCTGCCTGCTCATTTGCCAGGCCAATTAGCTGCCAGAATGTTCTCACCCCCAGATGTGATCAACCGTACAGCACAAATAAACATCATTCATTACCCTTCACAATAAGCACTGTGAGCTGGCCCACAAAGCACAAAGCAACAGTTATCACGGCTATGAAAGCAAGAACCCACACAAAGAATATAATTAGTATTTATGGCAAACCAGATTCCAAACCCCACTTTCAAATACTATGTATTCTCAAGGCAAGATGGAGGAAGAAGCCAAGAAACACTGTTTACACTCATCTCGCTATATACTAAATCTCTAGAACTACTAATCTAAAATTATCCTTAATTCTAGCACATTTGCCACTGTGCCTAAAATAAAACTTCATAGTGTTTAAGCTTCAGCAAAGGATTGACAGTTTTAATGCATTTGATTAACTCCACTGTTCAGGATCACATATAAAAAAATGTCATTACATTTCAAATGGAAATATCAAAGTACCTATTGAGTACTTCTATGGTATTAACAAAGACGGCAAAATTAGACTTATTAATGTCTTGTGTTAATGCCAAAACCATAAAAAGGTATTAGGAAGCAAGTGCTACAAACATCTTGGGAAATACATGAATTAATGTAAAATTTATAAAATCCCCAAATTGCGCAATGGGTAGTAACTCTGTAAGTTATTTTGCCCCACACTGACTAGAGACTGCCCTGGTTAGCACCACAGTGTGCACAGATTTGCTTGTTGATACCTCTTCCCAGTAGGTTGTTTCCAGAGAATAAGACAATGTCGTTAAAACCTTTAAGTTTAAAAGTCCAGCTCTCAAGCTCTGAATATGACAATATTTGTAGCTTCTTCTTAAAGCCCCAACTCTAGTTGCCCATAGATGAAATGAGAAACTCAGGTAACCTTTTAAAAATAAGGGAAGTTTCTAACCCATGCAGTTGAATAGAAATATGAATAATCTTGCTCTCAGTACTTCACACTGAAGATGAACTGAAGCAAGAAAAATTATCAGCCTTAGAATGGAAAGTAGGGGCATGTAAAGAACCATGAAGAAAAAATAAGCCAAAAAATCCATTGACTGATGGCAAATAGTTAAACGCAATAATAATCTGACTCTTTGAAGCATAATACAGTAGGCCTTTCACACCAAAGGAACTAATATTCTCTAATACGATAAACACAAATCATCCCACTCATCAAAGACTACAGTTAGATTTGAAGTGCCCAATTTTGGGGGTATGATTTATTTGGTTTTGACCAATTCTTAGTAACTAGATTGATGATAATTTACTGTGTTGCACAACGTATGCTGTAATATTTTAAAACAGGACTTGTCAAAATTACTACATAATCAACCAAACAAAACCTTTCCTTTCAAAAAACAAAATTAGCAACAAGAGAGCCTGTTCATAACTTTGAAGTGTTTACTAACACAACTGAAGGTTTAAAACCCAATTAAGACTTTAATTTTATAACTTCCCTGGAGATATCAAAATGCTAAAATAGACGAGAATAGTAACTCACAGAAAAATACGAGCAGCTACATAAACACAAATATTCTTCATACTGACTCGTGTGAAAAAACAGCATTTGATAAGGACCGATGGAAAATTTAACACAAAAACCTTAACAAATAAACATCTACAGTATTGCATGGCTCAAAAGGAATGGAGCACTCTGCAAAACCAGAGCATGCTGTACCATATCTAAAGCAATTCCTTAAGTAAAAGCAATTTTTCATTTAAGCTACATAAGGTATACAATTTCTAAACATATACAGAAGCACGTTTTTGAAAGTGAAGATGACATTTGCTATTCAAATTAATGGGAACAGTCATAAGCTGGGACATGAGGTAAAACCAGCACAGATTCTCATTGTGTTGTTTCAAGTTTGTAAGGCTACACTGATTTAATACAGGGACAGATCAAGTACAAGTCCTGTACTTGATGAATCATATATGTAGGGCATTGCATTAGCTCAGGATATCAGGGTTTCCAAGAAACCAAGAGAAGAACGTGTACATTTTAAATACCTTTGATTTTAATACCTCCATTATGAAAATTGGTGAGTCCAGTTTGGTATTTCTCTAACACAGTAAATTATTTTCACAGTCTAAGCAAAACAAATTAAAAATATTTATTTGTTTTAAAGACAGAAACACTAAAGTCATAAATAACTGTGTTGTACTAACCACACTAAATTATATCTGAGGTGCTATCTACATTGCTTATCCACTCCATTAACTTATATATAGGCCTTCAGGCTAGACTCAAAAATACTTCTTAAGCTTAAGCTAAAAATAAATTGCACATATGCAGATACTTGAATATGGGTACTAATGACATAGCCTGAACAAAAACACTCTTTTGAGTCAGTAACTGGAGGAATATTTACAGTGCTGTCAATCCAACCGCAAGTTTTGAACCCATAGTTTTTTCCTGCTGACATACTTTCCTCAGAGCAGGAAACCCAAACCACTTCCCTGGTGCATTCTGCATACACACAGTTGCACAGCAGCCAGGCTTAAAAGCAAAATATCTCTCTCGGGAGTGAAATGCAGAGTCCTGCATAACAAACGGAATTATTTTGTTAATCACTGGGGAAATTCAAGAGTGCAAGAAGGAAATTCAATACCCTCTCCTTACTGTAGATAAGAATGTCTAAACTAGCTAAGACATATCACCTCAGTGGTGCATATCTGATATCTCCCTCTCAAAGACAGGTATTTAACCTGGTAGAAGAGAGGTGTTAGATACCCAACTGCAACCAATGCTGTGGTGCCACCACATAGGAGCAGGTTTTCAGGCAGCTAAGTTTTAAAAGTAAAGCTTAAGTAGACACTGCCTTTAAGTGCCTCAGTAGCTCCCAAGCACATGGACCTTGGAGGTACATAAAATCCTAAGGTCTGCTTCATGGAGTGAGGCATTCAGCTTCTGTGCTCTGAAGAGGTCTGTGACTTCTTCCAGGGTTTACTTGAGCCCACTGCTTCAAAGCTTTCCTTTGCAATTACAAGTCCTAAAAAACTTACTTTTTTGAAAAAATTGCAGTTTTATTAGTTACAAGACTACAAGTTCCGAGCCCAAGACAGAAATATTTTCAGCTCTAGTAACTGTGAATAAGAGTACTAAGTTGTACCTGTAAAACTGCAAGTTAGTGTAGGGCATGTACATACTCCCATCTTGCTCAACGCTCTTGTGCAGTGAACGTCCCAACTTTTCAAGCAGCAGACTCCTCGTCCCACAAACATGAACTGTGGTCATCTCAAGAGCTTCTTCCAGCATGTATGGTTTCCTACCTGTAGCCACCTCAGCCATCCAGCTAGTGGAAGAAACTTAGCAATCTGCACAGAGCCACACTTCATATGTTTAATGTGCATTTTCAGTCACATTCAATCTGCCGTTGCCTGAAATTATTTCCCTGCACTGCCACATATAGCTCACAAAATGCTCTTGGGGTTTGTTTGCTGTTTCTGTCCCTTGATTTCTTGGTCAACAGAGGCAAAGTATCCCTTCATCCCCATCTGCAATGGTGACGGAGAGAAACAACCCCTTAGACTGTACAAGGGGACTCCTTTCAATAGTCAGTAAATACAGGTCTGAGGGGTGACCTTATTAATATTTACAAATATATAAAGGGTGAGTGTCAGGAGGATGGAGCCAGGCTCTTCTCAGTGACAACCAATGATAGGACAAGGGGTAATGGGTTCAAACTGGAACACAAGAGGTTCCACTTAAATTTGAGAAGAAGCTTCTCAGTGAGGGTATCAGAGCACTGGAACAGGCTGCCCAGGGAGATTGTCCACTTTCCTATAGGCCTGGAAAAACTTTAATATAATCTTAGTTTTAACAGTATGTGAGAACTCCAGTTTTAAGAATATGTGAGAACTGGGGGTACCTGAAAAAGTTTCCCAATTCATTCACATAAAGCAAGTCCTTTTTGAAAAATGACATTAAAGGATCTAATATCAGTGAGGAGTGAGAAAGCAGTTCAGTTGGTATGTGTTGGTATACTACTGCTTGGTGCATAGAACTGCAACAATTCATATACCTCAAGAGCTGCTCCAGAAAAAACTGCAAACCTTTTAAAGGTACAATCATAAAGCCTATTGAAATTGCAGTAGTTTCTAGGACTTCCAGCTAGCATAGCAAAGCAGTGCAATCAGCACTGGTGGCTGGAATACTGCAACTGGTGACAAAAATGTAAATCTAAGTAAGATTCAGGAATGACGCACTTTGACAAATTCCAGTTGTGCCAATGACTACCTATGAGTGTGAGCAGGGAAGATTTATATATTTTTCAAGATAAATGCACAATTACTCTATTTCAATGTATTAATAATTCAGTGAAAGGGAGGCCTTACAATTGTCTTTGGACACACTATATACTGGAAAAATGACAACACTGCTTTGCAAATGCAGTGTGACAGAGACTCTAATCAGTATGTCCTGATCCAACTGAGCCATAAAAATGATTTTATGACATCAAAGTATTCAAAAGACTAGGAATGAAATGGAACTGAGGTATGAGTTACCTCCAAAAAAACTTCAGTGAAAAACTACACTGCACATTAGCTACATGCTTTGGAGGGTTGTTTTCGCTGGGGTTTATCGTGGTTTTGTTTTTGTTCAGGTTTGTTTTGTTTTGTTTAACTTGCCTCTTATTTAAGGCAAACGTTTTACCAGCCCACTATATAAAGAGACAAGCATAGAGGCTTTGTGAAAAACGTAATTGTCTCAGCATTCATTTTATTTCTGTGTGCAAAACTCTCCCTGCATGCAGAGGTCCAAAAGCAAATTTTCAGAGCACAAGTAATAGCCAAACTTGCCTTCCCAGCTTCCCGTTCTTGAGAAACTGGCCAAATATTATGCTAAAGTATTAAGCCCTAGGCTTGACCTAGGGCCCAAATGTCTGTTGTCCTCCCAGCTTCCACACTCAGCAAGTACCATTTTATACAAACTGTCAGTCTGATGCATTTCCATTCCATTTGGTGGATTCTTAACCAGAACTCATGAGCATATACGCTCTCACATTTCAGCTAGTTTGAAGCAGAAGACTCATTCTCGTATTTTAATATATAAGGTAACCTGAAACAAAATATATAGCCTCAGATTCTTCAGCCAAACTATTAGCATTTCATTCATTAAGGAGAGTGTTTACCCTACATAATTTTAGGAGCCTTCAAACAAGGAATTGAGAGCCTGTCAAAAGAAGGAATTCTTACCAAAGGGTACTGCGAATGCAAAACTTTACATGGGAAGACTGCACAAATTCACAGAAGAGGAATCCACCAGAGGTTAATAAATCGCATCTAAATCAGAGCTCGCATCTGGTTTGGTCAGTCCGTGAACTTGAAAAACATCTGGGAGAGTGTTGGGGCTGGTATGGATGCTATTTCCCTGTATTCTCACTATCTTCCAGTATCTATTTATGGCACGTTTGGATGCAGGAACCTATGTCACAGACACAAAGATGTTCTTATGTATAGACATTGATGGTTGACCTAGTCACCATGGGATGCAACATGCTCCAAAGGGAAAGGACAGGGCACGATTCACCCCACCTCCACTTTAAAAGGCCACGAGCTGTGCTTGTTTGTCTGTGCCGCCTACAAACACAGTCCAGAGTGACTGGCTGGGATACAGATCTCTGCCTGTATTCAAACAAAATTCATTCTGACAACATTCACTACAGGGAACAATAAACAGAGCTTAAAAACAGATTTCAGAGACTGCATTGTTTTCCCTTTTTTCTCAGCAATTGAAAAAGACAACTCTTTCGCAGCGCTAGAGCACTGAAATGCTTGCATCCATCCTAGTGAAACATCTTTTTTTGATGTTGAACATCTTTCTCAGCATCAGCTCCAGTTGAAAGAAGAACTTTTGCTGCCTTCCTACAGACTAAGGTTTTATGCCAATCCTCCCCATTCCATCCTCTCGGCTGTATCATTACACTGTACCAGCAAGCACAACTGTCCTTGCAAGACTTCACGCTGAATCAGTCCAGTTATCCTATCTGTATTAAAAAGACCTTTTTGTTAATTTATTTTTTTAAACAAGGAAGAGTTCCTCAATTTCCTTTATTGAGAGGATGGAGCCCAATTGTACTAGGGCATATAAAGGAGAGAATGAGAAGCAGAACACAGCAGGAAGGTGAGGCTGCTGAAGCCAACATTGCCTTCAAGAGAAACACTTGTCAGAGAACAGCCTCCTTGATGTGTCTGAAGGCAGGTGACGTGAACTCAATGTCTGGTACTGATTCCTTACTCACATATATAGCACAGAGCAAAACAACAGCACTTCCATAAAATTTTAATAATTATCAACAAAAAAAAAAAAAAAGGAACAAATGGTAACCACCTTACAACGTAACTCAGAGGGGAAAGAAAGAGCTATCACCATGATGTGCAGACAGTTTTCCTCCAGAAATACCTTAGTCCAGCTCTTACCACCATGCCAGCTGGACAGGCCTCCTACCTCAGCCTGCTCTGAGTGTAGCTTGCTAGGTCTCTGGTTAAGCTCGCCCAGCAGGTTCTGACTAAGGTGGGCAAGGAAGCCATCAGCAATTCATGTAGGCACAAATGACGTTAGGACAGGACATACTTTCCTGCCAAAGAGAAAGCAGGCTACATTCCCATGCGAAGGGATGAGAGGAAGACAACCATGGCAACCTAAGACCACCTTATCTCAAATTTAGTGGATCCACAAGAGACTTCTAGGTTTATACCATACAGCAGAGTGTGTAAGAGCCCTGAGCAAGGTCTAAGGAAGGTGGTGCACCTACCTAGAGAAAGGTAGGACCATGAGAAGTAAATAACATCATTTCCACAATCAGCATAGCTTCACTAGCAGCTCACTGCACCCAAACCAGCAGGTGTAACTCATCTGGTCTCAGACAGTTCAAATAACCTTGCAGAAAGCTCCACACCATACTAATTTATGAGCAGTGGCTCAACTCCTCTAACGTGAAACAGCTCTCCTCACACAGACATTGCTATTGCAGCCTACAGCACGGAAAAGCATTAGACATAAGCAGGGCTGTGTCAGAAATCAGCATACACATACCACTGTAACGCTGTTTGAGCATCGTCATCAGTGTGAATCACATTTTACTCACTACCTGCTTAACCCTGCCTGCTAATCCATAGGGAAAACATTTCGATTGGCACCGTCTGTGACATAGTTTGCATCTTCCTTTATAAATCACAAGTCTACCACTGATTACATGCACTCTAACATTACCATTAAGAAAGAGACATTCATATTCTGTAACGACACCGTGAGCAAAATCAGAAAGCTCATACTCAGTGCACAAGGATTGTGAAACTCATCCCAACCTTATTTTCCCTCTTGAATCTACTACCTTTGAGAACTGCTTTGTTTATATTTCAGTGACAGTACAATACAGCAAAATTGTAAAGAGTACTGAGGAAAGCATGTTTTGCAATCATACAATGCTGGTTTAAACACTCGATTTGTCCCAGTAATCCAAAAATAGCACAAGGAACTAAATTTTTAACTGCAACACGTCTTTTTGTCTTTTTTGTTAAACGCTGGCTCTCAGGTCTGAAGCATCTCCCAGGTCTGAAAAATATTGTGCCTATAGTGCATCTCAGGACAATTCTTCACTGCTCGCTGCTTGCAGAGCTCTGACAACCTCTGTCTGCCTGGTAACTCACACTGTTTCAATTCAGAGGACATATTTGCTCTGCAGCGCAGCAGGCCATATTCTCTCTAGGTCCAAAGAAGTCAAGGAAACGTCTGTAGATAAGCAGCAGCAAGTGTATGCAGCTGCAGGAGTCACCTCCACAGCCTCCATAATCCAATGCTTGCAGCATCCTCATCAGAGATGCTTGCCTGGGATGCAGCTCTCACACAGTAAAGTGTTGGTGACCAGCAGTTTGACAGCTACTCTGCTAGATTATTAACACCACAGTTCTGTGTTCTATTCAAAAACAGGAGCACCTAAGTCTGTTTTCTCTGACTCAAAACAACCATACTGTCATCACCTCTTAGAGAGGTGGTTTTAACTGTAATGGGATCAACGATACATGCTCACACAGAAGAGCCAAGTGCAGTCTTGGCAACCACACCTGAAATCAGGTTGTTTGCAGGGTTTTTATTTTACATGTTGTTCCTGTGCAAAGGTTGTATACATCTATAGATTACTGACCAGAATATACAGAGTTAATATTTCCTATTTCTGTATAAAATGTGTTATTATATCACTAAGTTTCAGGTCTGCTATAAAGAAGTAAAGGAAGTTTTGAATCTAAAGCCAGGCCCATAATCTAATCAAGATATTCAACAAAAAATGCTAATTAAAGTACCTTAACCAGGAGGGAAGGCAGAAATTCCTTGTGCCATAGAAGCAGCACTTGCTGCCTCAATACAAAATCACAAGGATTGGTTATTCCACTTTGAGACAGAGAGTAGTTACCTGAGATCCTATTTTGAGAAACTCTGCAATTCACTTCACAGAAAGGAGCTGGGGAGCTGCAGCTCTATAAACCTTCCCCAAGCATGTCCCTTGGGGAATGCTGAGCCTTCTAACTCACCACCCTTGCTACCCAAGATCCTGGATTAATCAAGAGAGAAACCTAGTAACATTATATAACCTTAATAATGCATGTTGCAGGGGGTGGTTTGCTTGTAATATGGGTCCATGATCATAAATCTGTGCACTTCATCATCCTAAAAAGTATCTGGTGGTAAAGTTGACTTAAGGGAAATCTGGCCTACCACTCTTTTGGATGGGGTTATCTATTATTCAGGAGCAGGCTTTCAAGTTACTAATCCATCTGGTACACATACTGGGTATGTGACTCTTGTTACAGGTCGTCCTCTTCCCCAGCCACACAGCTCTGTCCCCTGGGGCCACTGTTATGTGTGGAGTTTGCCTCAGCATCCAAGAGGTAGAAGAAGCAGTTTCATGTCCACAGTTCACACAGGGGATGCATCCACCCTTGTACAAGTCACAAATGCACAGTGACAATCTTTTTCAGTTGCAGAAAAAGCTGGTAAACAAATTCATTTTGGACAGTTCTGTGTCAGATTACATCTTGAACTACTCTTAGAATAATTTTCTTGGGCATCTCTCTTATTTGTTTCCCCAAACCAGTCTATTCCACACATATACCTGATTATTTTAATTACTTAATAAAGACCAAGTAAACCCATTGGTGCAGGGATATTTTGTGAATATGATACAGTAGGACCTGTAATGACTCTTACACCACTGAGGAAAGTTGTTCTGTATGTCAACACCCTGAAAGCACTGCCAAGAACTAAATAAGTTCTATCAATATAAGGAAATATGTATATACCAGGGACTTCTGCCAAAGCAGGACATGGATTCACATCTTTTCACATTTTTCATGAACAAAACTATGCTACATTCAGGTCTCCAGCACAGACCTGACCTTCCTGACACTTGTACAATGGCAAGAATATGACGTTTAGTTCTGTAATGTGTGTCAGAAGAAACCTGTGGTGTCAAAGCAAGTCTTGCAAAGTCTTCTTCAAGCAAAGCCTCTGACTATGAGGAATCAAGTTTCAGAGTTTTAAACAGTTTGTACTTATTGCTGCCAGTCCAACCAAGAGCATGAACTTACTGTATTTTCAGTCATATGGGAACAAATAAATACTGAATCTCAGCTTATATTTTTAACCTTAAATATAAAGCTGAAGACTCCTCTCAAAGTTATTTGATGTTCATCCCAAAAAGTATACTATTAGTAGGTGAAATACCTTAAGGAGCTAACATAAGGACACTGCACAAACCACAAGAAAGTTAAAGACTTCCAGTGGTTTCAATAGGAGAAAAAAACATGTTTATCCAAAACCTACTATATTTCTACTACTCTATTTTTTCTATTACTTCTATCTAGTACGTGGGATATAATTACAAAAGGTTATCGTAACACCATTTTTAATACTATTTATTTAGTTATCTATCATCCTACCATATGACTGAAGACACTCCACCTCATTCTTGCCTCAGGTTAATTTTACAGTGCTGGAAGCCCTGCTTTTAACAGAATTAATTCCAGTTTAACAACATAAGTAAAGGCTGGAAATTCCTTTTGTTGGATGACGAAAAATTCTTACAAAAGCTATGGTAAGGAAGCTAATCTGAATTTTAGTCACAAAGGAGAGGAGAAGTGGAGGAAGACTGTTTTGCAAAATGCAGCAGCTCCTCCATCTTTAATGAACTCTGTGGTCTCTATTCACCTCAACTAATTTTCAAGGTTCAAACTTGACATCCAGTCCTATCAAACCGACTATGCTCCTCTCTGTCTCTCCTTGTCACTGGAGGAAGACATGTCTCATGCCCTGGAAATGTCTCTGTTTTTCAACTAGTCCTTGATTTCAAGCCTGAAGTTTAAGATGGCTTTAACAAAGTAGTATGAATCTTACCTTGAAAGCACTTATAGCATGTTTAACACACAGAAACAGAGACATATATAGTAGCTAGAGAAGATGTGACCTGAAAGCTGAAATATGAGTTGGATCATGACATTCATTCAAGTTGGATCCAAGTGACAGGATCAACTTTTACAGTCTATGTCTGTTTTGATAACACAGTCAGGAAGGATGATGTCTTCTGTGTGCCTGTATATGCTCTGAATACAAGTGTACCCTTCAAGGCTACTAAGAATGTGAGAGGCTTTTATCTTGTCAGCCAACCGCTTTCTACATAGCAAAAGAGTAGAGCTCTTGCGTATTTTCTTAACTTCAGTCTGAGGCCTATTTTCAAAACTAGTTAATGTATTATGGGCTTTTTCGTCCAGAAATAAATCTCCATAATTTCTTGCAACTGTACATTAGACTGCTAAAAGCATTTTTAAAACCCCAATGATAGCAGTGTACCCACTCTTGGAAATGCTGTTTTCAACCCTAAAAAGAACAACAGCTGCTTTGTGATGTCTTCAGTCTTTGTGTCTTTGTCCGGGTAGGTCTAGTATCGTCAGTGCCATTGTATTTATCTTCCTGTGCATGCAGTACAGGGACCGAGTCATTGCAAGCACAGTGGTCCCACAGAACTCTGTTGGACCAGCTCAATTTCTGCAGCTTTGGTCTCAGGAGTTGAATAAAAGACGGGAGGAGACAGTAGTAAAACTGTTGTTCCAGGGGAAAAAAAAAAAAAAAAAAAAAAAAAAATATCACATAAACTAAAATGCTTCAAAAATATGTAATAATTAGGGCAAACATTCAACCACAGTGCAAACAATTTAAAAAAAAAAAAAAAAGGTGTTGAAATAATTATTTTAGGGAATAAACCAGAGTTTTTAATATAGATTTCAAGAGGGGCTGAGCTGCCATTCACGAAACAGAGGAAGATGAAGGGCACCTTCACCCTTTTTCTCTGTAAGTCCAGGCTTAGAGGATTCCTCTAGGATGAGGAGCAAGGCCATTTAACCCTTCACTGCTTGATTTAAAGAACAGGTATTAGTTCAATCCCCTTGCAGATCAGAGCTCAGCTACTACACAAGGTGCTCTCACATTTTTCTGCTGAAGATGTCCTATTCCTTTAGTCTATTATTGGATCAGAGGAAAAGCAAACAAACAACAAAAAAAATACTTATCTACTATTTCAGAGAATGTAACTAGGGTTTTGTTCCGGTTAATGAGGGAACTTCATTCCTACATGCCACACAGGATGCGTGGCAGTTCTCTTTAAGTGGACATGTACTGTACTGCTAACCAGATATGCTAACAAAAATTCAAACCAAAGATGTATTTTTCTGCTCAGGAGAGCAGGTGGATGCAAGAAAAATACAGATAATTACATTTCTTAAAATTTCTGGTTGCATGCTTAACTCTTTTTTTACTTTTGTACAGTACCATCTGCAACAGAGGTAAGCATACCAGGTAAGGAACCTGTTCTGTAAATAACAGACTCGTAGAAGGACAATTTCCCACTTTCTCTTAACAGTGTAGGATAATAATTGCATGCCAGATGGAATCCAAATATATGTGTCTGCTTGGATATAACTTTCTTGATCATTTATCATAATGTGAAAAAGATTAAGTAATTCAGACATTAGCCCTAAACTGCATTTTTTCTCACCTTACTACTTAGTCACAAATTTCCCCTACATTCAAGAAACACCCGTAAACACATTTTCGCTTCCCCTAAAACTGTATTTGCCCACCATTTTCATTCACAGGTTAAACCTCTGGCAAGAGGGTTTTGCAAGGGAGCTTCTGTGTCTACAGCTTCTGACTCTGACACCCTGTTCCAAGATGCCATTTTCTTTGCACACATATACCTGCTGCCTATATTGAATCAGACTGGGAAAGCTAAAAGTTAGGCTGAAATTGAGGTCAAAAGCTGCACTACCCTCCAGGACCCCTGTGGCTTTCTGGATAAATATAGCAGGTGTCACAGCTATGTGCTTATTACGAGAAAGTGTTAACACAATTACCCAAAGCAGAGATACAAACACCTTCAAAAATAAAAGAAACTTTAAAATAGGTTTTCCATGCTTCTAAAATGCCAAACTGGGGAAAAAATCCTGGAAGTTTAGGATTACAAAAAGTTCTGGTAGATGCTTAAGTGACTGTCAAATGTAATAAAGCATTCAGAATACATATCCTCATGTAGAATTAAGGTTCAACACCAAGCAAGAGTCAAATTAAGAAGCACTAACCACATAGTTTTCTAGAAACATGGGTAAAATGACATCTACGTATTTGATACAGATACCATTATCATTACTGTAATTGCAGAACCCCTGACCCCCATGACAATTTTTCACCTAGAGAAACCCATCTCTTCAGACTCCCTAGAGAAAGACCACTTTCTCCTGTCACTAACCCAAAGCACATTCCTAAACTTAAGCTGCCCTGGGGTGATTTCAGACATCTCAAGAGAGACTCCCTAAGTAAGCTTCACCTTGCGAGTACCTCCCACAAGTATCTACACTGCAGCAAGAACGGTGCAAGCATTTAATAAAGAGGCAATCATCGCTCCTCACAAACAAGTCACCTTGAGTTTGCAAGAAGAGGAGACTATGACATTATTAACCAAGAGTACCATACAACAGGGAAAGCATGAGAATAGCACAAGAGACAAGAGTCAAAGCACACAAGTTGCAGAAGCACACAATTATTACACTGCTGTAATATATTTCTGCCCATATCTTGCTTTTCAAGATCAGAGGCACTCTACAGTATCTTTTAAGCTATCATGGTTTAACCCCAACTGGCAACTAGGACCGTGCAGCTTCTCACTTTAGCAAGTGGGATAGAATCAAATTGATAGCAAGAGGAGAGAATTGAAAAGGGAGAAAACACTCTTGGGTTGAGATAAGAAAAGTTTAATAGGACAGCAAAGGAAGAGATAATATTATAATAATAATAACAACAACAGTAGTAATAATCATATACAGAACAAGTGATGCACAATACAATTGCTCACTGCTCATGATACCAATCATCTGCTCATTCTCGAGCAGCAGCATTTGTCCCCTGGCCACTTCCAGTGTATATACTGAGCATGACACCATATGGTAAGGAACACCCTTTGGCCAGGTAGGGTCAGCTGTCCTGGCTGTGCTCCCTCCCAGCCTCTTGTGCACCTGCCACAGCATGGGAAGCTGAAAAGTCCTTGACTACCCAGCAACAACCAAAACATAAGTGTATTATCAACATTCTTCTCACACTATATCCAAAACACAGCACTACACCAGCTACCAGAAAGAAAATTAACTCTATCCCAGCCAAAAGCAGGACAAAGGGTTTCCACCATCAGAACCTGTCATGTCCACAGTAAGCAGAAATGTCCTTGGACAACAAAGTTTGAGAGGTTTCTTCAAACTTCTCCATAATTCCCATTTTGTTTCTTCCAAGTAATTATCTCAGATTTATCAACACCCATATACGCAAAAAAATAACAAAATCTTTTTTGGACTAAGTCCAACACAACAAGAACATATGGGCCTAGTTACAAACTGTTATATATTTATTTATTTATAACTAAAGATCCATTTGTGATGACAGTGAAGTATTCCACATCCAGCATTTCAAAAGACATTAAGAAACAACCACGAGGCACTCTTAACATTGGCTACATGACTGCAACACATGAAGAAGAAATGACAAAAAAAAAAAAAACACCAACAAACCTGCTGACACCACAGATGAACAGGCTAAAGCAATGATTTCCTCCATCACTCCATCTTGTCCCGTTTTGTGCTGGCTTACAAACTGCTCTCTCACCTGCCTTTCCTATGGGTTGGGAAGGAGGAACAAAGAACATCGAGAAGTTTTGCTAGAGTTTCACAGAGCTACTTGAGGGATATGCCGGACTTCTAGGAAGAAAAGCCCTTAAGGTGTCAGGATGCTAAACCCAGTCCTCCGTATTTGCAGGAAAGAACACGACTAAATTGCTAACACCCACACATTATAGGCCACAAAATCTTTCCCTGCACCCATAACAGACTTAAGACATGCTATGAAGAAAAAATTGCCTGAAGCCAAAAATCACAAAAACATCGAGCACCAAGTAACTCTAAAATAGTAATAAAAAAAAGGAGATATGCTACCAGTCAGATGCAAATTCTTGACTTAATGCTCAATCCTACTCTTTTACTAAGCCTATACTGTAGTAGTACCTTGAGCCCAATGAAATTGGAATTACATTATATCAGCCACTCCTGAAGGACAAAACAAATGACACCCCCTCGCCGTAACAACTCACTTTGATTTCTGACACAAATCTTTACATGGCTTATAAGTGACTTTAAAAATGGCCAACAGTTAATGGTACTTAGAGTCTGTTCACGTGCTAAAAATTTACAAGTGCAAGTCATCTTGCAAGACTTATCTTCTTGTGTGCTGATTACTTTTCAATAACATGACAGCATCAACATAAAGCACCTACTGAATTTCTTCATATGTAAAAAGCAATTCTAAATGGAAAAGAGAAAATAATTACTACATACTGCTGTATGATGCATGAAAAACCTTGAGAGCCATATGCCAACCTGCTAATAATTTAAAAGGTATAGCCTGAAGCTACATCCAGAATTAATTAAAAAAAAATTATTACAAATTTTCCTTCCAAAACTCTTAAATAATTACTTCAAATTAACAAGTCACATATGAAAGTCACTTGTGTAATAATACCTGTATCATTGAACAGGTTAATGCAATTTCAATACAAACAATGTTTTTAAAAAATGTGACACAAAACCACATATATCTTTAAGAAGAAAAAGAAATCAACTTTTTCTCATAGGATTGTTTGAGGCATTTATTACTATTCCATGATGCCCACAAGTAAGTTTTGCACCTAAGCTCTGGTACTGTCAATGGAGAAGTACAGCTCAACTCAGCTGCCTACATACAGGCATCTCATGCTGTTTAGACATCTGCTGAGGACATTTCAAAGGCAACCAAACCTAGCCCTGTCTTTCTGTTGGCTAAAATGGAAATTTAAATACTTCTTGTGTGAAAGTATGCCAGGACGTGGCTTGGCCAGAGATCAGGGTAGCTGGACACAACATGAGGAGCTGCAGGACCAGACACAAGACGTTGTTCAATGTAACAAGGAACAGGCTGTGAAGCTGCCAAAAGGGACCCACTGTGCTGCAAAGGACGGCCAGGTCTCACGGGGTACTGAGCGGGGGGGTTACATGAGAAACAGATGAATGAGAACATCATGGACTTTTTGGAGAGCAGAGTCCTGCTCATCAGTGTCTTGGTAACCCCATCTGTGACACCATGTAAGGTCAAGAAGACCAAAGTACCAGTACCAGAAATAGCAAATCTGGGTACAGATGTAGCAAAACTGAGACCAATGGGGAGTAGGAATTAGTGACAGGTTGCTTATTCAGGAGACAAGGACAAAAAGTGAGGAATCACGACGAACGGGTAAGGAACATGCGTGGGAAATGAGAGAAGGGGGATGAGAGGGTCCAGCCACATGCCAAAATTCTGCTGGTCAGGCCACTGGTGTGAGCCAGCCCTGTACCTGATCAGTCTCTTTCTACCCCTTGTTGATTTTTTCTCCTATTTTTCTGTACAAAGGGTGTGAATGTGCAAATGCATACACGCGTGTGAGAGACTCCAGCAAACTTAAACCAGGCTAGTAAGTGAGCAGGACAAGAGGTCTGGGAACCCGCTATCGAGCAGCTAGAGGGCTACAGACCTGGCACTAGAGGGACTTTGAGTCTAGGCCAGCTAACAGAGGCCCATATGAGTATGTATATGAGATGCCAACAAACATCAAGTCAGACTAGCCAGCCAATAGGAGTAGAGATTTGGGGGTCAGATATGGCAAGGACAATGGATCGAGGGGTTAGCTATCAGATGGGAAGGTCTGGGGTATAACATTGGAGGGATCGTAGGCCTGGGAATGTACCAAAGAGTCCTACATGGGGTGTGCATGCATGTATGAGTGTGGATGTGAGATCTGCCAGCAAGGCTCAGCCTTAAAATTGGCTAGACCTGGGAACAGGGACTTGCAGCAGCCTCACATGTAGTGGACCAGAGAGAAGGAATCTCCTGGGTCTGAGACTCCAACAAAATCAGCTCTGGAGAAATGGATTGGTGCACTTTCGTGTGTCTTGAAGTCCACTGGATTTGGCTAATCTAAACATACCTCATATGCTTAGACAGCTTCATTTAAATACCTGAAGGCTGAAGAAGAGACCACTCTTCAGCACTAAACAGCAAGGGCATGATTCAGTTGTTTAAAACCAGAATATAATGACATTTGAGGTGCCCCAGCTCGTCTAGATAAGTGAGGCTCTTGCACAGCTCCTGTTTCATACCCATCTGGATATCTCAAAGACCAGAAAGCATGTCAAATTACACTTAGCACCTTTGTTAAGATAAATGAATCATGACCAAAGTAATTGTGCTGTTAAATTAGGTATAGCAGACACATGCCTAAAATTAAATGGAATAAATCTGGGTCACATTATTCACATAATAAATGCCTGAGACCCAAGGACAAGGTACCTCCAGTCAGATACAACAGAAACGGATCTATGTCTGGTGCTGGTAACTAAGACACACAAAGTCTTTCCGGGGGAGATTAATCATCAAGATTTCCCTAAGTGATTCAGATGCAACACAAAGCAATACCCTACGAATCTCCGTTAAGACCAACAGACACATACTATAGTGTTTAGACGAATTGTTTCACTGGTCCATGGACTCTGACACAAAATTGTGCCTAACTGTTACAGAAATATTCAGATCAGCTACTAGTACTTGAAAACACACACAAAAAGACTTTGACTGTCCTGTTTGTCCCCATTCTGGAGAGCTAACTTGGGTGTCAAAGCAAATGATTATGAATAAGGTCTGAAGTGCTGTGACTGAAGAAATAGGAGACAATGAGAAACCACCTTTAAACAAAAGGCATCAGTGCTGTTCTTGCAAAATGCAGAGGGTATTTAAGACTTGTTAAAATTATAAAGGAATATTGTAATCTAATTCCTTCCAATGTTAAGTACTACCCAAGTTATTTTTTCTAATTAGTAGAGAGAAATCACTATCTCCAGACTCAGATCAGACAACTGCTTAAGAACGGATGGAGTAAGACAGGTGGGACAAATTGCCCCTTTGGCTTTTTCAGAGTCAACAGACAACTAGTTTTTTGTTTGGTTTTTGCTTTGTTTTGTTTTTTTTCCTAGGTATCTAATTTTAATTACTCATGTTAGATTAAATTAATCATATAACTATTAGTACCAACAATTACAAAAGCTCTCTATTTACTAACGCTTACCATACTTAGTCAGAAATAATCTATTCTCCTGCAGCTGCAGATAAAACTAAGCGAGAAATTAACTGACCTTCTCTCCTATGCAGCAGAGAATACAACTCATCGACTCTTATAGTGGAATTTATCTGACTACATGAGGACATCTTCAAAGTTAGCCACCTTTACCTCTATGTGTAACCATTTTTGAAATGCGCACTTCCAGGTATGAGGCATCTCATCCTGATTTAATAGAGCAGAGGTAGCAAGATCAATACTGGTACTACATGATGAAGACAAATTAATACAAAAGAAGCTGGATTTCTTTCCATAGGTGGGAAAACGTATTTGTTCCAAGTCAGAATGCATTTGCAATGCCCCTCTGCAGCATACAGGGTTGAGTATGTTCAGCCATCAGCTGTACTTCCATGCTTCTGCTTTCAATTAAAAGCTATCTCAAAACAGTATTACCATACAGATTTATCTGGTGTTACAAGGTAGATACAATCTCAGCTCAGCTAGATGGATAGAATCCCTTTTCAGGTACTTTACATGGTAGAAGTGGTAAAGGTGGTCAAAATCCATATCTCGTGTTTTGATTTACATTACTTTTTAATTCTGGTAAACAACAAAATAAATAAAACAAATAAAACAATGAAATAAATAATATCTAAACTATCAGTTCAACATCACTTTAAAATCAATTGTTACCCATATCAGTTTTCTGTAACATCTCGTAGCCAAATATTTCAATCATAAAGTATTCAACAAAGTATTTCTAATTTATTAGACTGAGAGGTCAGCTGCCAAGGAGAAAGACTGTATGGCACATTTACAGGACTGTGGACTATATCCCAGAAGTAACCAACCAAAAGATACTTAGGGGCCATGGCACAAAACAGTCTGAACAACAGCTTCCCAGATGATGCAGTGTTATCAAAAAAAAGATCCAAAGTGCTCCCTGAATGTGAAAATACAGATATAAATAACGTTTTAGTAAAGAAGCAGTGCTACCTCCATAAACCACATGGGGGAGGCTTGTCTGCATTCTGAAATGTTATTCCCGCCTCTCTTCTGCAGACATCAAAAACAGGCAGTGAAAGAAAGTCAGAATGTAAGACAAAAGCTATAACAATAACATGCAGACCAGGAAACAATAAGCAAGACATGTAGACTATCAGGAGCAAAAATCAAATTACATCTTCCAGAACTGCCCAGTTTTGAAAAGATCCTCTTGTCCATAGAAAAAGTATCTTCAGAGGATAAGCTGTCAAGTCCATTAACAAAACCTAGGTTTCTTTGCAATTTCTATCTAGGAAAGTAGTTGCATACTTTGGAAACAAAAACCAGTGATTAGTACTCTGCTGGATAACACTAACTGTGCCTCTATTTTTAACGTAACTGTCAGGGCTGATGCTACTACTATTGCTTTTAGCCATAGGCTGCTTTGCAGACGTTGAGCCTACATTGCAAGCATGAATTATTCTTACTTTAAGTAAGCCTACTGAAATCCTCACGTAAAATCTGACAGTGTTTCTAGCTGTTTAACAACTCATGATGAATTGATAATCCCAGCTCAGTAGCTAGCATGGATTAATAGAACGCTTCTATTCTAAAACAGGATGGGTATCTTCTCAACTGAGGTAAGATCCAACACTACCTCTCTACCAACCTTTACAAGCTTCAGCATTCAGCATCTTCTTGCAATTGTAATTATGATGACAACCAGAAGTCAGTTCTAAGAAAACATTTAATTATAAGCTGCACAATGATCAATCTTCAAATAAGAAATAAAATTCTTAAATAGTATGCATATTATAATTTAATAAAAAGTAGAAGTAGTATCTAAGACACATATTAAAACAGCAAGGAATATCTGTGAAATTAATAAAAAGTGAAGCGTCTGATCTTCTCTGCATTTGTTGCCATAAGGGTTTTCAATCAAACACTTCTGTCTTGAAGTGTACTTGCAGAGTAAAAATGTTCCAGTGGTAGAGAGAGATATTCTGTTTGAAATGCAAGCACATGCTTCTAAGTAGAATATCAAAACTGAGTTTTTCCCCAATTGAAACCTACAAATCATCCTCAGCAGCTGTGTTAGAAAATCCAGTGATATCAGCATTTGCAAAACCTCTAAGAACTGCTTGGAATTATGCAGCTGTTGCAACAGGTTATGTCAAATAAATGAAAGCTAATAGGAAATAACTCCGGTGCAAGTATATATGTGCTCCAGGCACTAAGCCTGTACTGCAGCAGAAGACAGCTGTGCACCCCATCCTCTGAGATGTCCTGTTCCCCAAAAGGCGCTCAGGTGCTGACAGGAATTACAGCTACTCACCACCTTTTCTTATTTTTACTAACATCAGCAACATGCAGAAAAAGGAACCAAATCAGTCGTGCCACTTCTTTCATTCCTTCTAGAGTGTTAGATCTTTTATTATTTATGATGGAAACAACAATTCAATCACCTGCAAGCTTTAGCATGTTATCATTTGCTACCCCAGAAGAATTTACATAAAACTTCAATCTCTATTACATATGAAAAATAAGGACAAGAAAACTGTATTAAATCTTATCTATCCAGTCCTGAGTGCCACAACATACGAATGCATCAATGGACAGCAAATAAACTTAAACCTATTTCAAAGTAATAAAAAAATCTCACCTTGCACCAGTGCAGATCCAGCTCAAGCATAAAGAACAAAAGCTTTCATCCATGTACAGTATTTTCTGTTCGCTTTTGTCATTAACAGAGTACAGCATAGAAGTTCCCTATGATAGCAATTCTATTCTTCGCAGTTTATTAAATGTATTTTATATCTTAACGAATTCAAACTAAAAAACTGCCCTCGAACCTTTGGGAAATGGAAGAGAATTAGAAGAATGGAACAGAACCTCACCTCCTTCTGTGCAAGCAACAAGTTGCATATCCAGGTAAAACCTTCTGTCTGGGGCATAACCAGCCTTCAGATTTTTTTTTTTTCAGGTAAAAAAATATAGTACAGTCAAATTAATTTTTTTTTTTTTTCCGGTCATGTTGTATATTTAGACATCAAACTTCATTGACATGTGACACTGGGATCCAGCACAATAAAGGCTAAAATATTACTGATGAGATTCTTGGGGTTTGTGAAATCACAAGCAATTGAAGAGAAACTATGATCGGTCTGTTTCACAACACACATTATCATCCACAGATGACATAAAAACATTCATCCTGAAGCACATTTCTCATTTTAAGAAACAAAGGAGAGTTTAATCTTAAAACTATAAATTACTGCAGCCAACTGCAATGCCTACATACGGACTTCTGTTGCTTAGTCTTTTTAAACATCTGAGGCAGCATTTCTGAATAAGGAATCATCTATGCCAAACTCTGAATCTAGCCAATATTTCATATTCTCCATGAAAGAGGAGTTTTCTGTCTGGAAGGCTGAAGCGGATGAGACATGCTTTGAAGCCCTGCATAAAAGCTGAGCTCCTACAGACTGGCTCCTTGCTAAGCCTCTTAACTTCTCAGTTTATCCAACCGCCTGCTCGAGAGCATTTTACAGGAGTGAAGCTATACAGAGCATCTTCAGCCAGCATGTCAGTCAACACCATCCCATCAATTTCAGAAGGGTTATACCCATCTGCACCACCGAGCAAGTTTACACATCACATCTCTGCTCACTGGGCTGCACGCTGACATGTCCCAACATCTCCAAGTACTACCAAGAAAATACAGAAGAAGCTCCATCACACCGTTAAGACTGTTATGTGGCCTTGTTGCTTTGAATGAATCTAATGAAGTAAAATAGTCAGCAAGATTAAAAAAAAAAGGGAGAATGAACTGACCCTACAATACATATAGAACTGCTGTAAACAAAATGAAGCAGAAAGGTTTCAAACAAAAGATGACTAAACAAGAGCAAAAAGAAATAAGTGATCCAGGTCAGGCCACAAAGGGGTAAAAAAAACCAAACAAATCAGCCAACCCACACAAACAAATATTACCTCAACACCAGAACTGCTCATGGGAACAGGAACAATTCCAAAACCTCATAGGAGGTTACATTTAACTTTCATCCTCCTTAAAGCTAGCATGCTTAATCCACAGAAATAGGGCTTGTAATAAGCCTAGCTCATTATGAACTAGATATAAGCTTTACCTACTTTGTGGTAGACCAGAGGAATGTTGAGAAGCTTTTCCACATTCTCACAGTGGTTCACAGAAGAACCACCTTCTGGAACCACCAGTGGCTCATACCCTTAAAGATTTATGCCAAGATGAAATCTTAGTTCCACCATGAAATACTTAAAGCAGACATTTTCACCAGAAAAGAAACAGGTTTGTGCGCACAACAAGGTGAAAAGTAAACTAGCATCCCTCGAGTGACTCTCCACTCTGAAAGACCAAGTAGTCATTGTATTATTTCACCACCTAGGATTACTTTGCCAGCAGCCTCTCACAAGACTGTGAGCCTTGTTAAGAGCTATTCTAATGCTGGCGTATTTCAGGCATCAAAGGAATACTTTTATGAAAATCAGGATAAAATGTAATAAGGAAAACTTACATGAGCAGGAATAAATGAGCACTGATGTAGAAATCTTAAGAAGAGAATGGGAATTAGTTAAAAGTCAGAAAAACAGCCTGGCAAAATTTTACTCCTTTTGGCTCATAGCCCTTCTCTCTGTGTGCACTTATTCAGATATGCTGACTTTGCAGCCAAAAATCAATTTTTACTGCTTTTTATTTGTATGAGCACTATAAGTGCCTAAAGAGTTACGAGACTCTAAACTGGATTAATTTTTGGCTGATGTACCATGGTAAAAATTACGAAGTGAATTCTATCTATAAGCAATTTCAGAAATCTCAGCTTGGCACATTATAAGAGTTTTTAAATGTTTAGTCAAAAACCATTTAACTACATCAGTGTTACCATTGACTCAGTGCAAACATAAAAGGCACGACCAGATTTCAAAATCCCTCTAAAATGCACTTTCAAAGTGTATGGCTAAAGGATGAAAATGCTGTTCAACTTACAAGTACAAAGTTTGAAGCTTTAGTACCAGAGAAAAATGCCTTTCTTACTGAGTCACTTTCAAAATTAGAATAAAATCATGTGTATGTCTTCATACATATACACTTACTGATAGAGTAGACTGCAAAAGAAATCCTAAGAAAGTCAGATTACAGAAAGCTTCTTGTATTTTAAAACTGAATTATTAGATTCTTACAAAAATCACATATCTGGTTCCAAAACTGAGAAATAAATACTGTGAAGCTAATTTTGACAAAGTCAGGGTAAGACATGACATTTGCTTATTACATATTATTTGTAAAGATATAGGTGATTAAAAGGAAATATTTAGAAATATGAGAGTTAATCAAGTCTAACTGGATAATTATTTAAAACAATTTTAGCACAGAATTGCTGCAGTAGAAGCATCAGTCCCACGAGTCCATTCCGTCCTTGAACATACTGTTCCTATAACGGGCTTTGTATGTGGCATATAATTTCTCAGAAACTTTCTATAGAGCCCAAGAAATTCATTAACCCATCACCTCATGTAGAACATATGGATCAAAGCAACTCATTGTCAACATAACTCTGTGATATATGTCATTTGCTGTGACTTCTGCACAGAGAGAGATTGAACTGATAACCAGAGAGTGACTTTAATTTGAAACACTAACTTTGCCTTTCTAATGTCTTTATTGCCTATTACATTTAAATAATACCTTGAAAGGTAAAAATAGGTCACACGCTCCTCTGGCTTCTTTCTACACACACATTACAGACTCGATTCAGTTGCCCACACCTACATGCACTGGCCCATCTGAGAGGCCCTTGGGAGGCCAAGGTATCATCAGAGAACATCAGATAAGGCACAGGACCTCTGTCCATCCTGAGTGGAAGCTGGAGGTCAGCTAGGGTAACTGAGACCACCCCAAAAGGCACTAGATGCTTGTGTGGGGTAACCTAAATGGAGCTGCTACACTGGGATTCAGCCCCAGACTGGGATGCCCTACACCAGACCTATACCTACACCTACTTCAGGTGACCAGATTGGACTTGAGTGCCAAGCTCCCATTATCATCAGTGGTCTTGGAGAGCTACTGACTTCATCCTAAGGCCAATACATACACCTCATCGCCTGAGGCACTCCCCAGGTTCCTCTGACTGTGTGGTCAAAACTCCCATTGAGCACCAAGCATGAACACTCTGCTCACACTACAGACACCTGAACTTGGGTGTCGGAATCGTGACCCAAATTCCACCCCAAAGCTAGGTGGAAAGATTCCAAACACAGGAACCTTAGTTTGGCCCACCTAACTTTAGGCAAATGACCTCAACTGAATATTGCTAGGACAATAACCACTGTATAATCTTTTATAAGTGCAAAGAGACAGATGCCTTCAGAGACTGATTCAGTTAAATGCCTGATTTTGGATAGGACTAACCCACAGCTACCTATATCCTCCAAAGCATACAGGAACATGCTCAATCTGTCTTAATGATGGCTGTAGATAGTTTATACAAGCATATGCTCATAACGTCATCATCTTTATTTCCTTCTCTTGTCATCTTCCTATATTCATTTGCTGCTTCTCTCCTAGCAAGTTATGAACCTTAAGATAATATCCTACCTTAATCACTTTCTTCAACAACACTTAGTACAATCTTAATAGGACTCTAGATGGTAAAAAAGTAAAACTAAAGCCGGCTGATATTTACTTAGAACAAAAATTCAGCACACCCAGATATAACTCTACAAGTTCACTGGCACCAAACTGCAATCAAACCGATCCCAGTACTTGAGACTACTAAGAGCCCAACAAAGCAGTGCTAGCAGTCAAGTTACAGCTCTTCTTGGTCTGTCCTATAATTAGCAAAGTCCTGACACTACGTTAGATGGGGACAAATAAGTCTTTAAAAATGTATAGCACCATGATAACTTTGGCTTTAAAAAAACAAAAATAAAAACACTGTCTTTCAAATCTCAATAGAGATACCAATAGTAAAGCTAGCATCAAAGCTTTCTTGCCAAGAGGTCTGCTATTTTAAGCAATGCACGAAAACTGCCAGGTTTAAAAACAAAAGTTATGCAGGGGAAGAAAGGAATAAAAAAAAAAAAAAGCAGAACACTTTAAAAAATGCACAATCGGAAAAAAAAAAAATCAAACAATTGTTAGCATTTATGTAGTGGAGGAAGACGCATACATAGGAAAAACATGCATGTCTGCTATTTGTAAAGCTTGCTAAATTCTGAAAAACAACAAACACGAGCTGCCCAACCAAAAATCCCAACTTACTAGCAAAGAAATTCAAATAATAAGATTACCTTGTTCTAGTCTAAAGCACAGGGAACGTTTTGCAGCCTCTATCTCAGGACTTGGATTATCCAGCACACGCCTGCACCACTGCAGAGGACTCAGTGATTTCTCTTGAGGAGTGAGAGTCTTGGTAGGCAAGATGTACAACCTTAACCAAAAACCACACAAATATCAGTAAGATATGCAATACTTAAAAGTTTATTTCTATACTCTCAATTTCCTCCCCATTAAAAATGTAGAACAGTGCAAAGCCTTGCAATATGATATTCTAATAACAAAAGGTATTCCAAAGTAGAAGAGTTTACATTAGTTTTCTTCTTCCCTCCTCAGAAAAGTAGGTGGCAAAATATGAACTCTACAGGTCTGGCACATAAAAACAAAGTTGAAGTAGATTTCTCATAAAAAGCTTCCATCTCATCATTACTACTGTCTCAATTTCAGCACTCCCCAAAGTTCAAGTTCATTAAGTGCTATACACACACCAAAGATGCTGTTGGTTTTCCTCTTTATATTTACCTGTACCAGAGATTAGACAATTTCAGTATTTGTTTTTACTCTTTTGCCTATAACAATTTAATCAGCTTGTGAGATTGCTGATCATAATTCATTTTCCATACACAGTCTCTTCTCCCAGATGAACCAAATGTCGTACAAGTCAGATTTGTAAAGATTAGACAACATTTCCTGGGAAACAATGAAGATCCAATTTAGATATTCAATTCCAGCAGAGAAAAAAAAAAATAGGCAAGAAAAGCTAGTGTATATGCATTATTCTCAGACAACAGTAAGCAACTAATCAGATGATCAAGCACATAAGGAAGCCAGGTATCAAAGCTGGTTTCATGGGAAAATTCTTAAAGCTGGGATCTGTGTTGCTGCTGTTGCCCTTGCAGATTAGTGGACACAAGCAGACACCGGTTCACCTGGGAGGGCGCAGATCTCCCAGGAAGGGAACTATTTTTGGCCACTGGAGATGGCTTGCAGCTCCCTGACCTGACCACTTCTGATGGATGGGACTGCAGGCAGCCACAGGCAGATTCTCAGGCAACAAAAAGCTCCATGGGCTGCAAAGGAATCTGGAGCCCACACAGGGGGTGCAAAAGGCAAGACCAGAAAAAAAAAAAAAAATCAAAATTAAAAAAAAAAAAAAGGATTGAGCTCCTCAGGGGACCAGGTAACAGCTTCTCACCTTCAAGGTGTTGACTCACCAGCTACCCAAGTCCCCTGAGAGGAGTGGTATACCAATGTCCGCTCCATGCTTCTTATTACACCCATGAAGACAGTCAGCACTCTCTATCCATCTCACAAGGAGTAAATATCTTCGTGGCGACTGCCGTCTCTCATGGCAATCCCAGCAGACATCAACTATTGAATTTCTCTGAGGAGAGGACTCATTTCCCCTGACTTCCTGCGGTTCCTGGCTACACATTAAAAAAAACGATACTGAGAAAAAACAAAAGGAAAAAAAAAAGGAATATCTTTCAGCTTTCCTGCTAACCTGCAGAAGTGCTTTAAAAGCTGAACATGTGACTGATCATTCTCAGTGATCAGACATTTGTGTAAAAAAAGCTGTACAGCCAAAAGAGGTCTGACTTGTCTGCAATGATGCTAATTTTACTTTTTTTTTTTTTTCTGTAACTGCAGATAAAGAAAGAAAAAAAAAGCAAAGGTATTTAAGGCCTCAAATTACTAATCAACAACTAAGATACAAACTGGTCTTCGACTTTCCAGATAACAGTCTGCTTTAAAGACTGACATTACAAAAAGCCCCAAGCAGCTGGCATGACACAGCTGACCTTTCATGGACAAGGATGGAGATTCAGCCTTGAACCAAAGACATTCAACAGCTAAAACAACTCACTCTTAGTGGAATAAATTTGTTAACAATTCGCTGTCATGAAATTCTTCTGTGGACACATATCTGTGTGACATGAAAGCAAGTTTTGGCCCCCAAGAAGCATTTAGGATTGCTTCCAGGGCACAAATCAAATAGGAAACTATACTGAGGCACTCAAAAAAATGCTGACTTTGTATTGCCCCAAAATATAAACACAGAAAACATTTTGTTTAAGAGGATGGGATCAAACAAATTCGATATTCCTTAATGTGATGGATAGTTAGGGGTTAAGATCAAGGCAAAATTTGAGTCAAGTCAGTATCGACAACCCCAGAACAGCCCCACGCAGGCTAGTGCTGCACATAATGAAACAACACTGGCAAAGATTTCCATACAATTTCTTGATCATTCTCAAAAGAAATTTTGCAAAACTGCAGCAAGGTATTATTTATATCATGAAGCACATACAACCAGCATTCACTAAATATTTATTATATTTATTTATATTTATGTCATTTTTTAAATCCTTTGTCTGCTACCAAAATAAGGATGTTTAGATGCACCTCAGCTGCATTATACTGTATTTTATCCTCAGCTGATGTAAACTTCAGCTCAGTCTAAAAACTAACCACATAAAAAAATGACACTGAAGCCTTGACAGATATTTAAATCAGTTATTTAAATATACATACTGCATATTCGACTACTGACACTTTAAAACAACTAAACATCAACTATGTTTAACGTGGTTACACACTCAGTGATTCAGGCAGTATTCCACCAGTCTTTGGACAGTCTCTTCTTCCACGTTGCTGAGACAAGTTTTGAGGCACCAGGCTCACTTATTTATTTATATCCTCAGTCTATAATTTCCCCTTCTATCTCTAAGTGAGCATAATCATCCCTCTAGGTCGATTTTATTTTCCGCTTTATTCGCCTGCTATTCATTTCTGCTTTATTCAATTTACCAGCACCCAACCGTGCCTTTCGGAGCTACATGGGCGCTTAAGATACACAACCAACCATTTAGATCAATGTCTAAAAGACAAAAGCCCTCCCAAATCCCTGAAGATGGGAGACAATTGGGCAGAGATTTTAGGATGGGAAGGCAGCGCTGCTTAGAGAAAGGCTTTCCCGGAACAATTCCGCTATTTTTAATTCCTTATGTAAACAGGAGGCTGAAACTAGGCTGAGACCTGAAATTGAAGAGAGACGATCTTCCTCAAAGAGGAAAACGAGCACAAATCCCCCGCCAAGGGGGGTAAAGCCCCCACCTGAGCCCCAACCCGGACACAGCCCCCTTTGGTCGGTGGGGTTAACCGCACTGATGCCAGGTTTTAGGAAAAAAAAAAAAAAAAAAAAAAAAGCCAGATTTCAGATTTAAGTTTAAGCAGAACGAGATCAAGTGGATTTGGGGGCTAATGCTAATCAGAGCCTGCAGAGCATCAGCGGGGTGAGCGCTGCGGGAGGCAGCGGCCGCCGCCAGCCCGACCGGGAACTGGGGGGCAGAAGGACACCTGGGGCCGGGGGGCGCAGCGGGGGCAGGGCAGGGCCGAGCCGCATGTACCATGTATCCTCGTCCTGTCCGCAGCAGCCGTCCTCCAGCTCCAGCACCGCCACCTCGTCCAGCACCGTGGCCGCCGCCGCCCCCGGACCGCCGCCTCCGCCGGCTTCTTGTCCCCCGCCGCCGGCTGCCGGCGGGCCGGGCGAGGGCTTGAAATAGGCGAGGGGCTCCGGCGGGCCCAGCGCGGCGGCACACAGCAGGGTGGGCACCGGGCTGGGCATGCACGGCACGGCCCCGCCGCCCGCCACGGAGGGTGGGCTGGCGGGGCGCAACCCGCCGGTGGCCGGCGGCGGGGCCAGCAGCAGGTGCGGGCTGGGCGGGCCGGCGGCTACCGCGGCGGCGCGGCTCCGGAGCTGCTCGTTCTGCTTCTCCAGCTTCCGCACAAGCTCCTGCAGCTTCTTCACCTCCAGCTCGGCGCTCACGGAGGGGCCGGCGCCGCTCCCTTTTACCTCCGCCATCATCGCCGGTTTCAGCAAGGCAGCCTCCATCCTGCCCGCCGACCCGCCGCCGCCGGCACCTGCTCCGCCGCGCCGCCGGAGGGCAGCGCCCGGGAGGCGGGAGCGCTGGGGAGCGCTGCTCGCCGCGCTGGGGCCCCGGCCCGGCCCTGCGCTGCGCTGCCCGCCCCCGCTCCGCCGCCGCGCTCAGCGTCTCCCGTCAGCGGCGGCGAGGACGCGGGTGGGATCCCGGAGCGCCGCGCCGGAGCGCCGCGCACACGCAGACGGCGGGAACAAAGAGCCGCCCGACTCTCCCGCCATCCGCCCAGGAGAAGGGGCGGCGGGGGCCGCCTCGGAGGGGATCTCCGCGAGTAACCCTGGGGGCGGCGGGGCCCCCTCAGCGCGGGTCTTTAAACAAAGGTGCCTGCCCCGCACCCCACCCGCGGGTTGGATCTGGCCCAGGACGCCGCTCCCCTCATGAGCCGTGTAATTAGAGCTTGGTGGTGTCAGGGTTGTAATTATGCAGATTGAAAGTGTGATGGGAATGGAAATCACAAATAGGGGCTTTGTTGGGCTCGAAGGGAACGAATTCAGCCAAAAGCAGGCGCTTGTGGGTTTGAAACGTGCTGATTCTAGGAGTTTTGATTCACCACGAAGGAAAGCAACGTATTTTTGAAGATGCATTGCTGGTGAAGCGAGAAGACTGAACCAAGCATAGTAGAAAACTGCGTAGCTACATAATTCTTTATGTATAGGAGAAACCCGAAGATGAAAGATGCCCTCATATTGAAATGATTTCCTTTAACACAGTCCAGATACATAGATTATTTTTTAATGTTCAAGTCTTCACTTTAGAGATGAATAACATTTGTGCATGGTGGGGTTTTTAGATTGTCCTTCATTGACCATTATTGAATGAAGCCATTGCTTGCCTCTCTTCTTCCCACCTGGCAGGTGAGCAGAGATTAAGTAATGCCCAAGGCAGCTCAGCCATCACACAGCCATGGTCAGGTTCATTTCCCCCAGCTACAATTACAGGGGCCAACCTCCTATTTTACCAGCCTGCAGTCTCCTAAAGTTCTGACATGAAATAGGGAACAAATCTCCAGGAAATGTGTGAGTTACTCAGCCACCCACTAATAACAGCTGTCAGTTCGTCACTACCAAGTTCTTGAACATCAGCTTTGGGCAGAGTAGTAGCAATAACAGCCACCAGTACCTTCACCTTTCTTCATCGCCATCTCAGCTTTCTTATGTAAGGAGAGACAGACACTAATCCTCTGTTCAGAGCATAAGTCAACTTTGAAATCATCCAGCCTGTCACGGTTTTCCTTCTTTTGTTTATAGTCTGGAAACTTCCTTCTGCACATGCATAGGACAATGGCACTGTTGTTTGACAGTCTTTTAAGCACTCTCACAGTGCAAATAATAACAACTGGTGCTACAAGAATGGCTGGAAAGGAACACACATCACAGCACAAAGCATTGACTTCCAGATAACGTAACTTCTAACACTGCAGAGAATAAACATAGCCCCCAGTGTACTAGATTGCAACCAGATAGTGCTTAATCCAAAACTTTTGTTTGGTCTCCTCTGTCTCTTTGGAAGAAAGAAGTGGGAAAATGCTGAGAGTGTAAAAACTGTCTGGCCCCAATTCTGCCACATGTCACCAGAGTGAGTAACATAATCCAGTTTTCACTACTACAGAATGCTGTAATCTTTATTTTTGTAAGTGAAAGAAGAATTTTATTTCTATATGTTTAGCCCTGGGCAAAAGGCATATATTTCACGTGGCTATCACTAATACTGGTACTAGCTTTAATTCTTAGAAATGTGTAAAAAAATCTAATGCGGACGCCAGTTTGGAGATACATCAGGAGCCACATTTGGAGACACACTACAGCACATAGCATCATGGCACGGGATTTTAATAGTCACCATGGAAATGCTTGTCCTCAGTTATGAGTAAAAGCATTTGCAAATTTTCAACTGCCTTCTACTGTTTGTGCTGCCCACACAAACAATGCATGCAGACACTTGTTTGGGCTGAGCTCCTGAGGAGAAAAAGCTTAGGATTGAGCATAGTGCCTTAGCATGGGTACGAGAGCTTTTTCCAGACAGTTCAGATCAATTGGTCAAAGCCAGGATCAGGCTCGTTACATCTCATCCCAAAAATAACAGTTCAGAACGTCGGCTCTTCCTTGGGTGGTACTGCTTTGAGCGTGATTGCCATCCAGCAGTATGGCAGAAAACAGCTTAAATTTGTGCATATTCAACCACCATGCTCACAGTCGGTGTGAGAGACCTTTTTCCAGGCATTTCCTGGGTGGGTTGATCTAGTAAATGGTAAGACTCCATTTCACTGTGTTGCATTTGTTGCTGTTTTAAAGGTCCATGTAATTTCACTAACAATGTAGCTTCACGTAGAAATGCTGTCAGATACAATGTATGTTCTCAAGCACACTATCTCATGGTCTTCATGCTGACCTGCTATTCTTCTGCAAAGGCAGTTTGAACATCTTAGTCATTAAAATATTCGACCTAGTTGTTTGGTTTTTTAAGCACAAATTATTCTCCTTCCAATACTGATATTAGTAATAAATGGTTAATGAGCTCTGTTCAGTATACCAACACTAGCTGAGGAGTTTGGTCAACCCAGAAATTCATATGTTCTTTACAAGCCATAATGAAGACTTCATGGTTCCATTCCTTTTGTTTCTAAAGTCAACAATAAAATGTGTAAAATACCAACCCCAAACATCCTAACCTGCCCATGAAACCTGTTATCCCTGGACCTGAGAAATTATATGCCCTAAATCAGCAGAGATCTACTCTAGGATGCTACTTATATGGCATCCTGTAGTAGAAATTTCTACATCAGTAGAGTTACTAATAAACTTCCAGTGCAGAGAACAAAGAAGCAGAAAGTCTACAAATCCCATCTGCTCTTCTCTGTTAATAAGCCTATTGCTTTATGCTGCAAGAGCTGCAGGCTGGACCTGCCTTTCAGGCAAGCCAGTAAAGAATTAATTGCAGTAATCCAGTCTGGACTCTGCAAAAGATGTGTTACAATAAGGTCAGAGCATGAACAGTAAACTGCAAGTCTGGTGAGATTATTTTAAAGGGCAGTTCCAGCCTGAAAAATTACTGTGAAAGTAGTTTTGTAAAAACAGAGCCACTACCATGCCAGCAGAAGTCCATCTAATCCAGTATTCTGTCTTTAACAAAGGCTGGTAGTAGCTTCATAAGGAAAATACCTCAGAAACAAGAAAAATATTGAGGGATTTTCTCCAGCTTTAAGAAGTTGCCAAATCGAGACATCTGGACCATTTATTTTTGATAGTCACCAATGTGTAATAATATTACATTTGCTGAGCCCCATTTTTAAACCATTTAAACATTAGGACTCTACAACACCCTGCGGCAATTAGCACTGCAATTTAATTATGTATTGTAAGAAAAACTACTGCCTATTATCTATTTTAAATCTGCTGCCTAGTAATTTAATTGGGTGTCCCTTAGTTCTGGTTTTCTGAGAAAGACAGAATGATTAATCATTCTCTATTCAGCTTCTCTTTGTCATTCATGACTTTATAAAACTCAGTTACTTTCTTCCAAGCTGACAAGCCCTAATTTATATAGCCTTGTCCCCACAGAAGTCAAGTTGAACCTCCCATTGTTTCCTGTCTCCATAATGAAAACTGAATTTTCTAACCCGTTGTTTCCTTTCTATTAATTTTCTGTGTTTTCTTATGTCACAATAGCTTAAGGAAAAGCTGTGACAAAAAATTCTTGTAAATCCAAATATACTCAGACAAAGAAATCAGCTTAACCAAAAGCATATTGTCTCCTTCAGAAACACTCACACATTCATGACCATACCTTGCTTTTAAAAAGCTGTATGGATTCTCCTCCAATATATCATACATATCCAGATGCCTCTATATTCTGTTATTTATTATAATTTGTACAAATTGGCTTGATTGAAAATCAGACTAACTGAAATGCAGTTCCCCAGAGCAGCTTTCACGTTTTTTCAAGACTGATGTCCCAGCTGATGCTTCCAATTCATTTGGCACCAAGCCTGCTTTGAATGACAGGGTAAATGTCTGTGAGAAGTTCAACAATGCCACACTTCAGCTGCTGTGGAGTTTTCACATAGATACTGCCTGGTCCTAGCCATTTGTTATTGTTAGATTTAGAATCTTGTTTTAAAAAATATTTGAATAGTTAAACATTTTCCTGGAGTTACACCATATTCTTCATTCTCAATGCCTCTTGCAAATGTTTTGACTTCCTAGCTGTTGCTAATTTCCTAATAGTTGGCTTTCTAATTTTTATACAATTTCATTTTTTAACTACTACAATTCCTTCTGGCTTTTTCTTTATTTGATTAATATTAAATTGAAGTACATTGTAATCACAATTAGAATGGATTTTCTATAGGATCAAATCCAAAATTTCATCATTATCAGTGAGCCCAAATTGCTTCAGAAAATCAGTGTTTGTGGTATCCAAAGATATCATCTGCTCATTAAGCTTAGGGACCTCTAATCTATAGATCCATCTAGATGGAACTATACATGACAGTCCTAATCTAATGGACCGTTATTTTATTTTGACTCATCAATTCCATATCTGGCTTTCAAATGAATTAACCTTTCCCTTCCCTTCCCTTCCCTTCCCTTCCCTTCCCTTCCCTTCCCTTCCCTTCCCTTCCCTTCCCTTCCCTTCCCTTCCCTTCCCTTCCCTTCCCTTCCCTTCCCTTCCCTTCCCTTCCCTTCCCTTCCCTTCCCTTCCCTTCCCTTCCCTTCCCTTTTTTAGAGATATAAAGACCTGATTCTTACAAATCCAGAAGAATTGTTTCTTTCTAATGAGAACAAAGACTAATTACGCTTTCAAAGAAGCTCGAACCTTTGCATGGTCTCCAGTACACATGTATATTGGAGAATATCGTTTGGATCACAGAACCTTACCACTGATGTATAAGAAGGAGAAGGTAGCGGGGGAGATGTAGAATTCAAGATTGTTAATAATGTCAAAAGCTCTGAAATAGCAAATACAGTCTGAGTGTAAAATGCTGAAGATCATAGTGACAGAAGTACAGCTTCTTTCCAGGAGGCTAAAACTCTATGACACATTTTTTTGCCAAGAATTATGATTTCAGCTTGATTTGTCTTCAGGGAACAGTGGCTATGAACAGAGGAAAAATGCCTTATTTCATTATGACATTAATATATTGGAGGGTTCAACTAATTTTGGTCTTTTTTTACTTTTTTTTTTTAATAATCTTCTGTCATCTATAATTTTGTCTATCTGCATATAGTTGGAGAAGCAGATTCAAGAAATTCAGCGGCTTTGCAATAAAGTGGAAAAAATTATTATCAATGTTAGTCACTCCATCATATGGATAACTAAATGATTTTTACAGTTTGCAAAATTTTAGTAAGTATAGGCCAACAGACTGAATGCTTTGTGATACTGTAAAATTATTTAGAAGTTACCACATTAAAAAAACTAAGCAAAATGCTTATTAGCAATGGTTATGTGACATATTTAGGAAAAATTAAATACTGCAAAAGCCCCTCAGTCCAGCAGTAAATATGTTTTTTGGAAGGAACATCTGAACAGCACTGATACCCTGGTTGAATGAATGCCAAAAGAGCATGGAAAGTTTGCCATTGCTTGGAAAGTTTTTCTTGTATCGAAGTGGGTGTGTTATATTTTCAGATGGGGAATGGTTAAAAAAATTAACTACCTGAACTTTCATCTGAGTTCAGTTTGATCAAGCAAAAATCTTGACTGAATATCCACAAATGCCAGTGTAATTTATTTATTTGTTTATTTATTTATTTCCCTGTCAGATGTGGTCTGAAAAAAGCCTAGCATGCAAAACCCCGTCCTTGCACTATCTATAACCCACTCAATCACAGAAGATCCAATAAATGACAAAGGTACCTAGAGGAGAACTTAGGTACAGTTAGAAAACCTAAATCCAAACTTGTTTCCAGACCTTCTCTTCCATGGACTACAGAACTTGCAGAACACTTGAGATCTTTCTTGCAACAGATCATTAGACCAGCAGAAAAAACTTTGCCATTCATCCTGCCATGCCAGCTCTCCTAGGGCTGGGTAGTGATGGACTGAACAGTCTTTAGGTGTCACCTACAACTCCAAGGCTGGAGGAGAGCTGCTTTAGGATCAGCTCTTTCTGGGATAATCTAGAAATAGAAGAAATGTGGTGCTGCAAAGGTGTTTCTTGAGTACACTCTCTGTATTGAGGAAGGATGTATGAATTATGTTATTACAAAAAAAGCATATTCTTAGCTAGGTCTTTTGTTTATTCCAGTTTCTCTATGGGATGTAAAGTCCCTCCTACCTCCATTCTGCTCTTTCATTTCTATTCCTACTGAGGAGATCCTGATTCTGAATCAGAGAACAGGGGAATTTTTAAACAGTCCTGGTGATCTCTGAGTTAAAAATCAGAAACCAGAGTTCTCAAAGCATGTGCTCTCCTCTGACTGAGTATCTGGGGTGTCTCACACTACAGTGGAAGAAGCAGAAAAAAAACCCTGCTCCTTCCCTGTGTTCCTCCTCCAGCTTTCCACAGATGTCATTCATGTCAAGACCTGGTACATTTGCTTCCATGGAGACTTTTGTTGTGAGAAAACTGTTATTTTACTACAAAACGCTTTGCAGTTACATTTAATGACCTGTTACTTTGGTAAAAGAATAAAAGCAATGTTGAAATGCATTATCAATTGTATACTTTTGTAGATTTTCCAAATATTAGTAGTTTAAATATTTGGCTGTTTGAGATTCTAATGCTACAAGTACAGCTAACTGGATTCCCATTCCTAATGCCAAGAACTGAACTACACACAAGGACAACATATTTTAAAGTTACATGAGTGGAAACTCCCCAGAGGAACCTGACAATAGGAAGACAGACCAACGTTTCCTGGAATATTCATGTTACAGTAAAGTTTGGCTATTGATTTCAATGGCACCATAATTCATGGCAACACTATTACTTTTTAAATTGCTATCCCTGGTTTTCAAAATCACTGATTCTACTTGTCCTTAATTGGCTTCTTTGCGTAATGCTTTCATCTTTTTCTTAATCTTTTCTCCTTTTTCTGTTTCTTTTGGATATTTTGATGTGAACATCTTTGTTTCCCCTATCAGGAAAAATTTCTTGAATACCAGAAAAACTTTGCATTATTATTATTTTTTTTTTTTTAATGAATAGGTTTAAAATGTTGGCTGCATATTGTTTTGACCACAATAGCTGTCTAAGCTCCCTAAACAGATGTCTGATGACAGCCAGGCTCAGACAAGCGCTTTCGGCATGATTATAGTCAGATTTTGACTGTAAAGGACAAAACCAAGCAGCTTTAAGTCATGGCATATGCTATGAGACTGTCGGTGTCCATTTATAACCAACACAATTATAAAAACTCCATGAAAATAGTAAATTTATAAGTAGCTTTCTTGGAAAAAGAGGTGAAATCGGATTTTTTTCTTGAGCCACTTATACAGGTGCAGCAGTACCACCCAGAGGCCACTGCTATTCTGGTCACTGCACAAAAAGAGGGAATTAGTCCCTGTCCAAAAGAGCTCAGGGACTAGAAAGGCAAAGAGGATACTAAGGCTTAGAAGACATCACCATGTGAAGACATTTCTAGTACTCTTAGATGAAAAACCCCAAACTTCCACTCCCTCACCATCCTGCTCCAGACAAATCTTAGTGCAGACAGCTCCTCTAATGGTGCTAGAAAGGAACATGACATTCAGAGAGATGAACCAGAGAATCATTGAGACTGCTTTTAATTATGAATTAGACCACTTGGACTAGATGGAGAAATTCCAGGATTTGCTCTTTGCTCCCAGATGTCTCTGTATATTTTGTATTCAGCAGTCATTCCTGAGGAGTCAGTAGACACATGTCTATTGCAGCTATGCTATGGTCCATGGGCCATCAGGATCCACCCTGCACAGGTCAGGGAATGTGGCAAACTCACTAATGGGGACATCTCTTTGAGATGAATCTGTTCCACTGTGTTACACCACTTGGTTAAAAGAGAGGTATATTTAGAGAGAAATGGAACTTGGCCCTCTTACTTTATGGGCCAGTGATCTGTTCAAAGAGGAGAGCACCATCTCCCTGATTTTAAAAGGCAGTAGTTATCAGGTGATTTTTGAGGGAGTCTGATCTTAGCAGCATGTGACAAATATGTTTAGAGAACATCTGCAGATTTTTCTCCCTCAAGTGCGAGTCCAAGGTCCCAGTTTTACTCATGCAAGAGATTAGAGCTGTATTGATCAGAACAGGCAAAGTGCAAAATCGGACAGCAGGCCTTTGAAGTCAAGGAAAGAAATATCTCGTCAATTTAAGACCTCAGTCATTCTGCATCTGTTAAGCAGCTAAACAGAGCTATTTTGGTCAACAATTTCAGACTTTGGCACATCAAACCTACCTAAGTATTGTCTTTATCCTTTGTCTTTATGGAATGATAGGTGTGTCTGCTGTTATGCTGCTGTGAAGAAAAACAAGGGCTTTTGATGCAGCAGAAGGGAGAAAATAAGGCTACATTTCTCCCTTGTAGTCTGATACCTACTCGACTGGAAGCTAAAACCACCTGCTGGTGTAACAGAGTAGCTCTAGTGAGCAACATGCAAGTATGATCAGGAATAAAATGCAACCAAGAAAGCAGATACTTTTTATTATAAACAACAGGATTATGTTAAAATACCAAGGAAGGCAAGAGGGGTAGCAGAGTTCTGATGTATATGTGTTCTGAATAAACAAACTGAACACATGAAACTGTCCCAACACAACAGACATCTCCATACCAAGGAGCAAGAAGTAGAGCTGACCTACTGAATAAAAGCAGTTGACTTTTCATATTGACCAGTTCTTTATAAGCCTAGCTAACTTCACCTAGCCTAAGCTCCTAGGCTAAGGAGCCTTTATGAAGTAATGGAGAGCATGTCCTGTCACACTCACTGAGGAAGAGGATAAGAGGACAATGTTGCAGATGTTCGTCATCATGCATTAAGCACTGCTAGGGAGGGGATGCTCAGATTGAGCATTCTGTAAGAACCTACACAAGATACAACAGAATATATTAATATAGCAAAACAGTTCTTGTAACATTTCATGTTCTTGTTGATATCAGTAGCTTTGAAGCCATCTACATATTTAAATGCATCAATATATATTATATGCATTCTTTCACTCCTTTCCTCTTATTGCTTGACTCTCTCCCATGTAGAGCTATGCCCCAGCTTTGTAAAATAAAGTGTCCATTACACACCAAGAAAATGGGCCTGATGAATCACAAAACCCCACATAATTTAGTACATCATCTCTCAATACAGCTTTTCAGTCTAATTTAATGTATTATTGAAGATAACGTGTTCATTAAAACAGCTGCCAGCAAACTGCTCATTTGGATTGTTTCACGGAAGCACTAGTCAAAAAGAAATAAAACACCACATGCTAATGATATGCAAAAAGGACAAAAAACAATTAAGTTTTGAGACATTGGTATTGAGATGTTAATATGATTTTTATTTTAATGAGTACTGCCATCCAGGCTTTTATATGGTAAATATCAAGCATCACAAAACCGGTGTTTCTTTTCAGCAAACTTACAACATATAATAAAAAATAACAAAAAAACACATGGCAAAATTACTAGGGCTGTTCAGCAAGGATGAATTAATGAGCACAGAATTATTATTTATTGTTTCTTATTGCTAGTTCTCTGTCAGTGAACATTTAAGTAGAAGATATTTGGATCCAGAGTTTGCTTCTGGTCTCTAATGGAGTGAACTAAAATCTCACATCTCCTCAAACACTGGGAAGTCCTGGCTTCTAATATACTGGCTCAAATGAATATCTAACATCTTCCATTGTAACTGAGCCTTAGCAATAACTGTCAGACTCTGAACAACACCAAATTTGTAACACCAACATCAAAACTTCACCCCTAATTTTCTCCACCTGTTGTGCAAGTCTGTGCAAGTTTCCTCATGAAGCACAGGTTAATAACAAATATAGTTTAACTAGAATATGTCAATAGCAATAGACACACATCGGAAAATATTTATAATAACAGGTTTATTAAAGCTACCGCCACTAAGTCATAAGAAATTGTCATAAAAATAACAAAACAATCTACTGTTTCACAGCCCCTTTGCATATTAGTCTGAACATCCTTTAAGCCAGGCAAGACAGATTACATCATTATTCAGCTGCAGGCCCAACGGTTTAAATTACACAGACATCCATGTGTCCTGTCTCCACTACTGAATGTAAAGACAAAGAGAGAAAGTTTGTCTAGGACAGCCATTCAGCAGTCTAATATTAATCTACGACTTTGGCACTTTTCACCCTTCTAAGGTCTTGCTCAGGTCCAGCAGCCTCTGAGCACTCCAGCCCTGCCGTGATCATACCCAATAAGTCTTTTTTGGCTGAGAGGTGAAGGGACAAAAATCCATTCTGAATAACCATAATGTAAAACATGTCATAGCAGAGACCTGTAGTCAACACCTTTGTCCAGCAAACTACTGAACTATATATTATTTTAGGCAAACAGGGCAGGTAACTGTTGAGGAAACACAACAAAGCATGAATTCTTCTTTCAGTTTCTATACTTTAACACACATTGTTCAAAACAAAACAAAACAAAAGCTTTCACTGTAATCTCAAAGGAAGGATTTTATCTGGCCTAATGTAGATTTCTAGAAAACTGAACTATTCAATCCAAGTTCCTTTACAAATCTTGGAAAATACAGCATACATTCAGAGCACGGTAAAATACATGTTTGCAATCTGATCAATTGAATCAGTGCCTGAAAATGTTTACTTCTCTATATGACTATAAAGACAGATTAGATTAAGTAACTGAAAAGTAGATGTCTATGTTGTAGATGTTTAAATTTAAGTGAGATTAATCCATCTGAAGTGTTTATATAGTCGACTTAATAAAGTAAGAAAGATAAATACAGCAACACAATGTCATGCAAAGTATGTATTTCATAATTTCATGGCAACAATTAAGAGTACACTTCTTAAAAATGATAATACAATAGTTACCAGAATTACAAACATGGAGTGAGATACTTCTAATTAAAAACCTCTAACAATTTTTGTCTAGAATTCTTCTGCAGTAATAGAGATGCTTTTTCCAAAGATGCTTTGTTCATTTGATGGTTTGTTTTGAGTTACTTGTGGAGAATCCTTCTCAGGAGATTGATGTTTCTCCTCAGAAGTACAAAGTGAACACACCTCACTCTGGATGTAGTTTAAACTGAATAGCTGACTTCAAAATGACTAATCTTTGATGAGATTAATCCCATTCATGCTATATAAAGATAACAGATCTTTATATATGAGGAGATGTGTTTTCAGTAATGAGAATACAGCCCTATCAAAACTTATGTGTAGGTATGTCCTGCTATTTAGAAAATTTCAATAAATGATCGTTAGCTTTACATACAGTTTAGCAGTTTCACAGATCTCATGAATACGCTGAACAATGTCTTGGTTTGCTTCCTGGAATGTGTGTATGAAAAGGCATCTACATTGTCATTTGGGCACTGCATTTACAGTCTTTGTTCCTAGTAATAAAAAATTATTTTCCATAGTGGTTTGAATTAACAGGCCAATACACTTAACTAAAAACTAGTGGAACTTCTTTATCATGCTTTCTGTATGTCAAAATTAGTAGATCCATTTTTCTGCAAGATAGAAAAGATTGATCAGAAATGCCAAGCAAGTCAGTATTCTCTACATGTCACACAAGGAAAATTTAGATCAATTAAATCTTTAGAAAATCTACTGAAGTCTGACTGTCCCATCTTGCCATGTGCTGAAATAGGATATGTCCATTTATAATGCTTAGTATACAGAACCTCAATATGTCTTTCTATTGTTTGATCACTGTCACAATGCCTAATTAATTTTAGAATCTAATTAATTGTAAAATTCACTCTTCCACCAAATTTTGCAATGGCATAATAACACAAATTGATTAATATCATTTTAGTTAACATGATCTTATCTTGGAAGAAGTTCACTTATAAGAACCTTTCATTTATGTTTCAATTTGTATTTATTTGGTACACAGGTACTGATTTATAGTATTATGAGGTAATAGTTGCTGAGAACAGAGAAGAGTTAAAATCTAGCAACTTCTAGAAAAAATAATAAAAGCTTCATTCTTCACTGCCTTGCATATTTGTTTACTAACTAGGTATACTACTCACAAAGGTAAGAATGGCACTAGCAGAATAATATTTTCATTATGATTTAATAGATTTTGCATCTTTATTGGTCACAATGACTACATTATGGAAATACACCTGAACTCTGGTTTATTAATTTCCATAAAACAACCTAATTTTCAGATAGCCTTGCAATTTATTCTTGCAACTTTTAGGGCAAGATGCCATTGCCTCACTGTAGATGTCTCCACTGACTGCACAGGTAGGACTCTACAAATTACCATGAGACCTTAAAGCATCTCCCTCACAGGTACAGCACAATTATCGTGTCTGGAGCCTGGGAGCCTGGGCTTAAATATCATCCTAAGCAACCCAGTCTTACTGAATGAAATACTTTGAAAAGGTTTAACTACACAGAAACAAGCAAAAGCAATATCTGTGTTGTAGATGTTGAAGTTATCTGAACAACGTTCTCTACGTATTTTTTTTTTAATGATCAATATAATACATCTTGCATCTTACCTCTAACTTTGGAATAGCAAGGCTCACAATGCACAGTTTGTCTGTAAATCCAAATGCTGTCTCCTGCTTTCAGATCTTCCAGTGGTCTTTTGCATACTTCACACTTCAACACACAAATAAAAGTGATAAGAAAAATTAAAATGAAATCCTCCTTTAATTCCCAGCATACTGTCTTTTAGGGAGTAAGCAACCCCAGACCAGAACGGGTTATGAGTACTGCAGTATCATCAAATCTGAACTCTGAAAGAGTAGTTTTTGTAAACATTAGATTAGATATCTGAATATCTTACCTTGAGACATCTGAAAATCTGATACCTAAGTCTCTACTGGTTGCCTGCATTCTCTTTATACTCACTGACCTCTTCCCTCCCCCAGACATTTCCGAAGGGAAATTTCTCTGTCTTAGCTTGGAAATTTGTTCTAAAATGAAGTGAATCACCCTTTTGAGATCTTCTTGTTTCTTCGTTGAGTAAAGAAATCCTGATGAGCCTTAATCATCCAACTCAGAGAAGATCTTAAAGAATCTAAACCTGCTTATTTTAAAATGTTTTGCGATACCTTGTCTTAACCATTAAACGTGTCTCCCATTATTGCAGAATCTGGGCACTGCTTTCCCAAATTTCTCAAAAAGCTAACTTTTGAGATAGAGAAGCATCGATACACAGATACACACAGAAGCTGACTTCCCAAGATCACAAGAAAAGCCTATAGTGAATCAAGGAGCAAAGTAGTTCGACCTATAAACCGGAATCTTGACACCCGGATCATCCCTTTTTCTGCAACCTTAATTAAAAAATTGTCAAATTCTGGTTTCTTTGAATATTTTATCCTCTGGTAAGTGAAAATCAGCATTAGTGTGATTCAGTAACCAAATGGACAGCCGTTCCAGAAGGGCTGTAAACCTCTCCATAATTTTCACAATGGCTGTCTATTCAGATCAGTTTGAACTGAAAATCTTGATTAAAATTAAAAATTACCCAGAACATCCATTTGCAGCTAAATGAATAAAGAAATTGTGTGATGTCAGCACCATAGTTTTAAAGGTACTGTGAATTCTTAGATCCAGACAATATACAGTTACTTTATGTTGCATCATTAGAGCTAATATGAAATTGAGTGCTCAGTATTGATTAGTACAACATGTTAGAGTACTACAGAACTTTTCTTTTTCCACTTTTACAGAAAAGTTTTTTCTATATCTTTCCTACATAAGCTGTTAGTATTAAGGTACTATTAAAGCAGTCTGCTTTCTTCACTCATTTTAGATTTCTGTGTAAAAATCAGCTAAAGGATAGGCATGTTTTCAAAGCTTTGACCACCAAAATTATCTAGTGTTTTCATACAGAGAAAAAACCCCTACAGTTTACATTATTTACTTACTGAACTTTTGGCGTATACCTTCACAAGGAACCAAAGACCTTATACTGCTGACAACTAGATGCAAATCTCTAATGGATACAGGGTATTTGTAAGGAGTTAAATGAATATTAATGATGAGAAATTGCACTACTTAGCTAAATACATAACTACAAGCATGAACCAGAGACTTAAATTAGTTGTTTAATTTTTTGCCAAAGCTTTCATAAGTGTGTAGTTACACAAAACTTGAGCTGAATTTTGCTGGCCAGACAGGTCCCCACTTGGGAATAGGAAACAAAAATAATCTAATTTAAAAATAAGCTTAAGTATTTAATAGATAATTCAGCCACTACCAATATGTTAACACTCCTAGCTGCATAAGAAGCCCATTCCTCTTTATGTGGGTAGATCCACCTAAAAAGAACGGAAACAAACTAGAGTTTGTATGTACTTGCAATAATAGATTTAAGGAAGTATTACGGAGTAATTTCCACAGAAGAAATTGCATTTCTAGTGCTCACAGAGTTCAGAAAGTCCATATGAGACAAAAAGCATATGTAACATCATACATGTTAAACACAAACTTAGCACTATATTCTGGTTTGGGTTACATTTCAGGCAATAACCAGGTAAAAGAACTGCTGCAGAAGCAGAAGCAAAAGCTACACAAGACTGAGCAGAAAAATGAGCTGTGCTAATGCAGTGGTTTTGCAGAGTATTGTTAGAACAACAAACTCTGTGTGGGGATGCAAGCAGAATTAAGCCAAATGATGCAGAAAGATAGCAGACTATAGGGCTGAGCACTGGTAGGTGTACTCTGAGAAGAGTTTAAGAGTGAATTTTAGGCTGAGGTTTAGCCTTTGAAATGACAAGCAAAAAAATTATTCTGTACCTTCTTATTGGAAACATGAAAAAAACTTACATAATTTTTGATAAATAAGATTGAAGTAAAGACATATCCAATTTCAACACCATTTTATCCTATAGCAGAAACTATCTATAGGACCCAAATTTTAATCAGTTCTTTGATCACAGTGAGTAAAATTATTTCACCTCTATTGTTTACTTTTAATACCTCTTAAGTGTGGCTTCTGTGATTTTAGATGTCACTTTATGAAGAACATTTACAAAACTTCATAAGAAAAGAAGCAGAATAAATTTTTCCAATATGAAGAAAGTGTAAGTAGGACATAGTTCACTACATCAGACTGAAAGCGTCTATAACTGAAGGCTTAAAAATATGTAGGGCATTCAGGATATCTTCCACTGCGTCCTTTTCCTCCTTGTGGTTGCAAGAGAACAAAGAGAAGGAGAAACAGGGAGATGGAGAGTAGAGGAAAAGGGGGAGAGGGAGATGGAAGGAAAAAGGAAGGAATTGCACAGGGTCAAGAGAATTTCCTACATTAAACTTCTCCTCCGGTGTGCAAGCCTTCCTCTTCTCGCAGGTAGAGAAGGCCTGAGGCCTAATATTTTGTTATTATATGTGTAATGTAATGCAGGTATTACATCCAAGGTATTTTTCTTAGTAGCAGGTGAAATTTTCTTACCTTGAAGCAAGTCGAATGACAGCAAATTTGCAAGGCATCTAAGATCATTTTGGCATCTATGCCCAAGGGCTTCCTGCAGTATGTACATATATCTTTTCCAATTATACTCCTGTGTATATAACATAACATCAGCTGTCAGAAAAAGGGCTACCACTGAAATCTCAAGGTAAAAACTGATAAGCTTAGTGCATTACGTGGAAAAGACATTTGTATACTGTACAACGGCCATAAATGGAAAAATGTCACATGTATATTCCCTCCATTCCAGTTGACAGACAAAATAGACATGCTCCTGCAATGGGCAAATTGCTGAGCATAATTGTCAAGTAGCAAAAATATCTTGATAGAAAGAATGGTCATCTTTTCTGAACTGAATGATTTCTACTAAATGTGGATAAAGTGCAGGGTAACAAATGTAATGTTTAAATCACAAAAGTAAATCGGTAGTTGATTTAAACTGCCATCATTTGATCAGTCTGATGCAGATTTCTCCTATGTGTTGTGGAAGTGCCTGAAAACATTTTTAATTTTCTGCACTGCAGACAGAAATCTTACCTTCATGGCAGTTATAGTGAACATATGTATAGAACAGTATTCATAACAATAATATTTTAAAAAATTTTCTCCATAGTTTTTGGATTCTTACATGACATCAGTCTATACTTTCTCTAGATACAACTGTTGGTGTTGGTTTTGCACTACAAAATCAACTGGCCTTATTCCTTTGCACTCAATGATAAAGCACTGCATTATTTTTTTAATAATTCCCAGAGTTCATTGTACTTTTGTTGGAAAGGTTACAATTTTTTTTCTGATTCAGTATTTCCAAGTAGTGGGAAAGTCCAAATTATCTGAACTGAAAATAGTGGGCATATTTATTTTTTTCCCCCATGTGGTAAGATACGGAAGATACTGAGCAAATATCTTTATTGTATTTGGGAATATCTTAACTGGCGTGAAAACAGAGTTTTTAACAGCATTGTTATGTGAACCTGTTCCTCCACATCTGTATGTGAAATTGGTCATTACAAACACCATTCTCACAAAGGAAGGAAATTTTGCAGAGTAAGCAGCTGCCCTGGGTAGAAACCTACAGAATCACCAAGCCAACTCTGTTACTTAAGGCATTGGCTATTGTTTCTATAGATATTTTAAAATGTCAGCTGTGACAAGCTTTACATAAGAATGGGCTGCTGAACTGTGGTAATGATTTGATGGCAAGAACCCACTGAAAGGGAACTCTGTGTGAAAAGCTGTCTGACGAGCCTAATGGTGACTTCCACTGCTCTCTATTTGTCTGAACACTTGAACGCTTATGTGAAATGTCTGTGTCCTTTGACACTCTACAATGTTATTCATGTGTACTTACCGATCAGAAGTAGAGTAAACAGTTTTGATAGTATTTCCTGTTATATTTTCTTCATAGGCACCGTATGATGGTTTGCTGTGAAGCAGTGAGTGCATAGCAATCACTAAACAGTACGTTTTATTTGTAAAGGTTTCACTACACTGATGATAATATGCAAATTACACTAATGTAACATGCTTGTAAAAAGTCATCGTACTTACTGAGTTCTTTTTTTTTTTATTTTCACACCCATCAAGAAAAAGATATAAAATAATAATAAAAAAAAAAAGAATAAATTAGAAATATGTAGAAATATAGTGTCCTTGGACTGTATTCTGTTGTTGAATGATTCATCAACATTTCAAAATTAAATCCACAAGCCCACTGAGCAAAATATACATGTTGATATTGGGTTTACCTGTGCTGATAGCCCAGTCTAAATGATACATATCAGGAAATGATGACATACTGCATTTTTTCCTTTTTTCCCTAGTCTTTCATTAGTCCTCAAAGAGCTGTCAAACAGCCAAACAAAATTACAACATGTCTGTAGAAGGAGAATGAGGGTCTTTATAATACAGGCTGCTCAATGAGTGATTTTTATTCACTACGGTAGCTGTATTGTTCTTTGTATCAGAGTCAGAAGAAATATAGTGAATTTAACTATCAGGGAAGTTAAATCTTTTTTTTTTTTTTTGTAAGAGTCTCAGTTCTAGTTGCTTAACTGTCAGTTTTGTTTGCATGGAAGGGATCAGCATGTATGTGACAGCTGAAAAAGTCATCTTGCCATACATGTTTTGAACATTTCTGAACTGATGTAATTATCTCATTCCTCAAGAAATTCATAAGGTATACAGTAATTATTACATTTCATATCACTTTTGAATAATGTTTAGCAATGCTAGGAACAATTTTTCTCAGTTGTGTATTTTCAGAACATGTCTTTTTTTCAGGGAAAGTGAAACAGAGTGGTAATGTATGTGTGAGGTGTTACACAGCCCAGATAAACTTTAATGCTTACCTGTCTTTTATAATGTTTATATGTCTTATTTGATTGCTGGTCAATGCCAGAAATGTAACAAAATGGTACAGTTACTGAGAAGTTTAAATGATAAATGTTTTATTTTGGTTTCGTAGAACACAACGATATGCTTGTTATGTAATAGTAATGTGAAAAAAACCTGGTTTTGCTCAACACAGAGAAATATCTCCTCAAATGAACACTCAATGCTCCATTTACATTACAGGCAAGATGAAAGTATGCTTACTAAGTAGGAAAGCAAGCTGAAGCTAAGCGATTGCATCTTGAAAGAGTTTTCTGGCTATTTTTGCCCCAGTCAAGCTGACATGTGCACAACATGTCACAAGGTGGAGTATATTGATGATGCAAGTGTCTAAATTTTCTTGCTGTAGTAGAAAAGTAGTATAGGAATATCACCTCTTTACTCCTATAAAGTATGGGCCTGCCTGTGCTTCCTTTTGTTATTAAGCTTATTTTTGCCAAATCTTCTCTTTAACTCGTATTTAGCTGCAGAAGCTAGAGAAGCTGACATTTCAAATTATTTAGTTAAAACAGGGTTGAGATCAGGGCAAATTGAGTACTGTGTATTGCACACTCAACATAATATGGGTATTTGGATGTAACACACCTGAAAATTACACTGTTTATCTTATAAATAGTTGTGTAGAGAAAAATACTTTCTTAGTGTCCCAGTGTAAAGAACAGTGTCCCTTGGATTTTAATAACTGTCTAGAGTATTATTCTTGAAACACACACAAATATATGTAACCATATCTTAACAAAAAAATGTACTGTATAAAATAAAAAGCTATGAAGCTACAGCAAAAATATTTCCTAAGCATCAGTTTCTAGACTTGTCAACTGAAAGTGTGAGGAAACTCAGAACCTTTTCAAATAAATGCACAGGGTGACAGCTTGACAAGATGCTAAGTTGAAACTGAGCCACGATGGAGCCTGAGAACTGCCTGTCTGGTCAAATCCATTCTTTCAGTTCATATCACTCACTCCTTTACTTGCTATGGTGTGACTTGTTTATACAGCAAACTACTCAACAAGAAATACTCTGTAGAACCTATTGCATAAAGAGTAACCTGCAAAGACCATTCATTTAGTAAACTTTCATGAGTAAAATCAGGATTACTTCTTCAAGTAAGGGCTATACATTTTTTCAAAGGCTAAGTTAACACTGCATATTGGAGTACATTCTTTACCCTGCCATTACTGTTCTCTATTTTAATTTTCAAAGATAATCAGAATATTACAACTCAGAAGCTTCATGTCTGCAAAATGCTAATTTATTTGTGTTGAATATTCGTTTTTGAGTCTTAAAAACATATGCTGTTTAGCTTTTTTTTTTTATCCTTAGCCAATTTATGGGCTTGGCCTTCAAGACCACGTAGAAGTTGAAGGATATGCAAATTTCAACCACACTCCAACTCTTACAGCAAATGTAAGAAAATGAGAGATCAAAGACCCTGTCCCCAGTAATACTCACAACAAGGCTCAGGCGTGCATAAGCTTAGGGACTGGGACATTTGCCATAGTTCCCATAAAGTACCACACTGTGACTGCTGTTTTCCTTATTAGTAAGACTTAATAGATTTCTCCTCTCCCTTCCAAGTCATCAGCCTTGAATCTGTCATTCATGACCATTACATGGCAACATACCTCACATATAGAACCATGTCTATAAACAGTCCTGTCTACATTAATACTTAAATCCATATAGATAAGTGGGTTGGTACTGAAGAGACATTTTCCTAATCCAAAAAGATCTTCTACTCAAGAATTATATAATGTTTTTTATTATCATATTTCTTTATTTACTATCATACCACATTTTTCACTCAGATTTGCAATACATGTGCTTGTAGAGACAGAATCCAGCTAGAGCAAGAGTATTGCAAGACAAATGGTTTTAAAAATAGTTTGTATATGGTCAAAAAGTCTGAAACCCATGCTACAGTTTCAATGATTGGGATAAGACCTGACATGAGTTCATCCCATATAGCTTTAGAAACTTAAAGCACCTGAGTGAAGAGCATAATGTTTTCCTTACAGCCTTGGAAACAAATAAGCTCCCTGAGATCATGGCATCTCTAATGTGCAGGAAATGTCTTTCCTCTATTGATTATATAAGAATTTTGGCTTAACTACTCTCCTAAGTTTCATGCCTCAGCTAAATCTCTAGAGTTATGCCAGGTATGCCTTGTGCTCCTCAGTCTGTGCACTAGAGCTGTGTTTTGTGGGCTTCTTTGGTGGGATTCAGGAAGCAGAATTTGGAAAGGGGCTGGCATAATCCCAGATGTCAGTATGAGGTTTCCAAACATCCCTGAAATTTCTTGCATAAAGATGGTTTCTCCTAATTTTTTGCAAGAAAATACACTTTAGTAGTTATAGTTCTCAATTAGTTACCTGGTCTTTCTTTCACTGTCACTGAAGTAGTTTGTTTCTGGGAGCTTATTTGGAGCCCTTGGAGGATTTTCATACGCCTTCTCAGTTACCCTAAAAAAAAAAAAAAGAAAAAAAAATCAAGAAACCAAACCAACACAACAAGGGAACAAACACTTTTTAGAAATCATTTTCAACTACACAGCTTTCAGTTACACTTACTTACAGCCATAAATGTAAAAGCTTGGGCTAGAAACAGTACATTAAATAAAATTATCTTTCTTTTACTGTTGTTAAATTGTTGCTTGTGGAAAGTAATAGAATCACTGACTTATAATTTTAAGTTGTCTAATTTATGCTGGTAGATATATTCATATCAGAAACTTCACCTAACTTTAATTGAACTCCAGTTGTCTCAAAGTGCCCACTGAGCTTTTCAAGTGTGCAGTAATGTCTCAGTGGTAACTAGAATTCTGCATTTTCTTGGCAGTATTCTATAATGTTTTATTCTTGTTTTTACTGTGTTTTAGTTCCAAATTTTCTCTTTTTTTGTATATACTACAGTTATATTTTTATTAGAAATGACCAGCTAAACAGATATATAGACCCTTATTTCAAAAAGCAGGATTATGATTCAAGCAAAAGAAACCTTGTCTCCTGCAGTTTTCCCTGCCACAAACAAGACATGCAACCAAACATAAAAATAAACCTTGTCAGACAAATTATAGGATTTAAGGAATAAGTGCTAGTAATGTTTTTGATGATTTTACAAAGCAGCTCAGGCAAAGGCTGGTCTTGTTTTGTCCTGCCAAAGGTTATATTCTAGAAAAACTTGATGATTATAAGCCTTAACTGTGGCTGTTTGGACTGCAGCTTTATTTTGGTGAGCTTGCCAATGTCTGAAGCTTAACTAAACGAGCCCTGCTCAGTGCTGGTCACTGTTTGATATGCACAGCATGCTGCACAAAGCAGCACCCACTATTGTGCTCGACTCCTAATCTGGCGGACCTCCTTTCAGAACTAAAAGAGAAATTCATTCACCATAGATATTCAGTATATGCTTCTCTGCTCAGACTGTCAAGTGGGACTGCTAGAATAAAAATGTATTGAAAACAGCAAAACTACTTGTGTATACAGATAGTTAAATTCTTCCTCTTCATTTAGATATGCAACTAAATGGAAGACTCAAAAAGATGCCATCAGAATGCTACCTAAAAACGTATACTAACTTCACTTTAATTGACCGAAATGGATCTTAGTTTTTGCAAATAATGAAACCCCGTAGCAGTGAAACTTTTAAACTATGAATGCATTTACTTGTATTTATTTGAGCTACTGACAGCTGAGTTCACAGAACACCTAGATAAGCATAAAAATACTTAATTATGATCTTGCCACCAGGTGTTTTTATTCACTACAAGAAACTATATATTGAGTCATTGCTTATTATCAAAATACATGCAGCTATATTGTTGTATTTGATTAATCAGGCACATTTTAGAAATAATACAGATATCTTAGGGAAGTTATGCAAATTCTGCTTGCCTGTACTAGGAATTCATTTTTTCTGGTACCACACTAAACAGCTACAACTCTTTATAATGGCCCTTTAAATTTTATAGAGAACCATGAAGGATGTCTCACCGCTTTTTACTTTGATCATCAACAGACTTGACTTTGGAGTGATCACCAAGGTCCTCATCTCTGTGGAAGTGAGAGAGACCTCATAATTAACCAAATTATTTCATTCAACCTAAACATATTAAGAAGGTTTAATTATTTATTTTAAAGAAGAAAAAATTATATGCATTTCACAGGAAGAATCCTGATTATACTGAATATGCATCGCAATTTTTTCATATCATAGGTGTTTAGTTAGTTATAAAGTGTTATCAGTTCAAACTTCAACATTTTTCAGTTACTCTCCAGTGTGACTGTAAATAAAAATCATATTATTATCCATTGAAGAACTGTTTAAGATTAAAAAAGGGACACACTGACTATCATTTGAAAGTGAATAATGTTACTAACAAAAAAGAGGATTTTTGTTATTCATTTATTTATGATATTCCTCTTTTGTATATAAAGCACAGTTTTTAGTTTGATGGAGCATTTCACATTAATTTAGGGAACTTTGATGGGCGTGCACTGAGCATTTAGGGTTCCAGTATGATAAAGTCAAGTACTATCTGCATTTCTTCCACACTTAACTATTTATATTTACTAGCCTGTATTTAATAAAGAATTTTACAAAGTTAAAGTGCTATGGTTTAAATAACATAAAACCATCAATTTTTATTCTTCTAATGATTTTAACAGAAAAGAGCCTATTAATACTAATATAAAACCAACCACAAACAGTTTATAAGTATATAAACGAAAGATAATGGCAGTCTTGCCTCTCATTTTTCTGACAAGCAGTATTTTTCTCAGTAAAATCCTCAAGCTCTTTTCCTCTGAAACAACAAACAAATACAACCATTAAAATATACCTCATATGTGGGAAGAAGTGAAATGCACTAAGAAAGATATATATTTATGCTTACATTTAAAATGAAAAAAAGTAAATTGTTAGATAAGTTCATGTTCAAAATTTGCAAACACTTATGTTATAGTAAGAAAATATGTTTACAGTTTTCCACTAGAAAGGCAAAGTTCTCTGTGAACTAAAATTTGAGAAAAAATAATCGTACTCAACTTACAGGTTGGTGCTAAGTGTACATATATATATGTATGTACGTATGCATGTATGTGAGACTGTCTACTGTAAAATAGATGATCACATGTTGGCAACATTTATGTGCTGCTATTGTGTAGAACATAATTCTTGAAGTTATTTCTAGTATTTTGGTGTTAGGTGTCACAAATATTATATAGTTCTTTCTAGCACTGTACTCTGGCAGTTCTTCCCTTTCTGTATGCTGAAGGGATGTTTACAGACCACAAGAAACTTGGCCTGAAACACACTAAACTGAAAGGCTGTTCAAAAATATAAGTTCTAGCTGCTCTTTATGGATCACTGACCTTGCTGACTGAAATGCTTTGTTACACTCTGTTGGGGCAACACTTATCATCTGAGTTCTACAATATTTTGTTTAGTGCCCCTTCTCTAACTATATTGAAACATTTCTTTAGGAGTTTTATTGAGAAAGAATATAAGGCAAGTATGGAAGCTTGCCATAGATATTACTTGTTTAGCTGGTAGTGCACATACCAGTTAATTAGTCTGTGTGTTTGTATTTATCATTCTGTATAAGGAATGCTACTTATTAATCTATAAACATTTTACTGATTTGTAACACTACCTTTCCTGACATTCTCATAGTTACAAACTACTCACTGCCTTAGAAAAGCAGGGTCTGAGAAGCTTTGAAGACTTACTCCTTGTCAATTGGCAAAGAACTTGGTTTCACTTTGATGAGGTTATCAAATTCTTGGCTCCTTTAAAGACAGAACAAAAAACAGATCAAATCACAATTATATAGCCAGCTGTCAATTAGCAAAATTAAATACTTACTTAAAAAGAAATTACAGTTGACACATTCTTTATGAAAGGCAAAATTAAACTGATGAAAAGTACAAAGCATATATCATTTTAGTAATTCATAGACACATTCATATGCCTCCCATATGCACATAAGCACACATTTTTCCGGGAATAATAGGACCAAATAATGTTTTGGAAGCAACTATTAATACCTAATACTTATGTCAAAAATGATAATTCCTCCTGAACATGCATCATAGACAACTTCAAAGAGTGCCTGACCTCTAACATACAATGTAACAAAAATCTTTATGAGACAATACAATCAGTCAAATATTCTTGATATGAATAATTTCTTACCTAAAAAATAATCATGGACTGAGTCTTTCTGGCTAAATCAGTCAAAAAATCTATTAGGTAGGCTATCTAGACCAGCTCCTTCCCAAGTAGATTTTCTTCTCTCAAGAAATTTCATGTTTAAACTGAGGAATGCTGAGAACTAATCATATCCACTGATTCTTGAACTTCCATAAAAGAGGTAGGATGTGATTTACTGTTATTATCTCAAGTAAGGAAAAAAAAATATTCCTTGAACTAGATATTGTTGGTTAATTAATTTACTTTTTTCAATATAGCAGCATTAAACTTGTAATATATAATCATGTAACATAACTATGAAAAACAGAAATATAAATCAATGCCTTTTATACTTTGAACAGAACATTTAGTAGTATGAAGTCAGAACATGGGGTGCAAAGGATGTCACTGGTGTAAATGTTTTATAGAAACATTTATGTGAAAAGCACTTTCCAACTGCAAACTCCTCTACTAAAAACTTATGCAACTTTACCTAAAAAAGTTACCATCTAGTAACCTTAACTCACCAGAAGAAATTGAAAAATTGCCTCCTAAAAAGAAAGCAATGGGAAAAGAAGGATGCCCATGACAGTGCCCCCGCTGTAGGACCTGTTCTATAACCTGGTAGTCAACAGCGTTCCCTACATCTCATTTCTGAGATTTCATTCTGAACAGTTCTGTCATGAAACAACATCTCAGTGAATGATAAAGACAACCTTTTCAGATTTATTTTTGGTTGTGTTTGTTGGCTTCGGAGCTCCCTTTGATAAGATTATCAATATCTCTGTTTGTTTAGGAACTAAAAAAAACAGCTCAATGCAAAGAGACTCTACTGCCATTTAGCTAGAATTCCATACCAGTCATTAATAAATCTACATACTATATACTTCTGCAAATTCTCTTTATATTACCACAGATTTCACACTTTTTAGAGTTTTCCTCTAGAAGCTGGAGCCTTGTGATTATCCAAAAATACCCTTTCCTTTACCAATTCAATGGCTAATTGCTTCCTCGGTAGCAACACTAAAATGATAGTAAGTCTGATAAGACCTCAGATAGTTACTTTATTAACTTACATTTTTGCAGTTTTTATTAAGAAAAAACCTCCATCTGGCATGTGTCTGACTTGAGTAAAATATACATAATTATTCCTGTCTTTTGCATCTTCCATTCCTTTATGTTCTTACAGGTATTTAAAATATGCATCCCAAGTCTTCTATAAAGCCTACTGAAGCTTTGCAATTGCATCTACCTCAGTTATGATCTTTATGTGCTATGCAACCCTCACATACGTATCAGCCTTAGCATTGCATATTTACCCAAATCATAGAAAGCAGATTTGGGACTCCTGTTTATTCTGGCTGCAGTCATATGTGGTTTACTCAGCAGGGTTATCTGTAGCCTTTCTGCTTACTCCTGCTGACTTTCTCAGAGTGAAGCAACAGAAAGGTTGTGACAGTGGCAAAGCTGTGCTCTGCAGGCCAGTACACTGATTTTCAAAGGAATATAAGCATTTGGAGAACAAAATTCCAATATGCTTTTCATGACACTTAACTCAGTAAAACAGATATGATTGAAAATTTTACGCATGGTATAGATATAAAATACCGTATTGACTTTTTTATCATTTTCCATTTCATATTTTTTAAAATTACTGGAGACTCTTCTTTCAGAATGATACCAAATAATTGAAGACACCTTCCTATAAAGATAATCAAACACAATGCAGATAAAATATGCTCCCACCACAATGCTCAAATACTAGAACTATTTGTGTTAGCCTTTGTAAGAAATGTTAACCTGTCCTAGTGGTTTTGTATCAAATGGTACACAATTGGATTAATAATAATAAAGAAATTGTAAAACACTTGGAAGTTATATCACTTATATAGGAAAGGAAGAAACTCCCTCGAGATTACCAGGAAAGATTCTGGCTTTAGAACACAATATTTTTAAGTTTTCACATGTATTTTAACACTCTTCCCACGTACCTTCAGATTTTCTTTACCTTATATTGCTCAGTTGACTTTGCACAGAGTTTTGAAACAAAAAAAAAAATGAGAAGTTTAACTGCTGTCTATTTGGAAGCAACAAAAAAAAATATTTACAAACTTCCAATAATTTAAGAATCATTCCTTCAGAAATGTGTTTACTGGCCCGTATTAATCTTTGGTGCAACTCGAGGGATAGCTGAGTTAGTTCACTTCTGTAGACTTTAAATCATTGTGACTTTGCAGCCAAAAGCATCTTTTACTTCTTCATGCATTATTTTCAGTGCTTTGAGTATCCCAATGCACTGACTGGCTTGCGAGGAAGATTTTGGTTGTTGTCCAAAGGGACAGTAACCAATGTAATAAAATTCTAGGCTGTGTGTGCGATCCTTGTCAATAACAGCCTGATTTATAGAATGCCAACACTGAAGTGTCCTAATAAGTGAACAGAAACAGTTGTACCTGCAGATTTCAGCGCAAAAATACATGCTGACTGACCCATTCAGCTGCACTTTATGGTTCCTATGGAACAAAATTTCGATAAAACATAACCCTTATAAGGTTATTTATTGCCCTGGTAACACTTCTCTAACTTTCATCCTCATGAAACATCTGCTTGACATGAGTGCAGCAACTAATCAGGGCTGGTGTCTTGCAAGTTCTTTGCCTTGAGGTGGCTGGCTGGTGCAAAGGAGGGGTCATAGGAGACGGAGCTTCAAGCTACTGGTTCAAGCATAGTTCAGGTTATCAGCAAACAAAACTAAAGTCTGAGCACTGTTATGTGTAAAAGGATAAAATGTAAAGTAGGGCAAGATGCAGGACTTAATGGAGAAGTCAGAAATTATCTGATTGGGTTCAGGGCATACTTTTGCTGATTTTTTTCAATCGTTTTTAGCAAAGCTACGTTTACTTGAGCAATAGCACACAGTGGGTAGCAGGGTTATCATCACATAACCCAGTCTCACAATTAAGAATGGATGTGCAATAGAATGGATGTGCAATAGAATGGATGTGCAATACAGGGCCTCAACAGAAATTCAGGTTAGGTTTTGTTCAAGTTGTTAGCATGCTAAAAATCAGCACCATAATTCATACTTTTTCTAATATTTCTAACAGACATGTCAGGGTTTAAAGTGGGGAAGAGACTAACCTATCTATTAATACATTAATGAGGCTCCTTGAATATCAGATTACCAAATGCAATGAAAGTCTGTTGTGGAGAAACCTTTCTAGTTACAGGTATAACTATCATTTGAAAAAATAAACTGTTTCAGTGTCCAAGGCTGGTTGAACTGAATTCTTTCTTCTAAAATTTGTCAAGAATTTTTAAAAATATAGCTGCTGATGGAAAACAGCAGCATAAAAACTTCTACACAAAGCTGTTCAGACAAACTTGGGGAAATATCTTCCAAACGTAGTAGGTGGCTTGTAATAGATGCTGACATTTTTCATAGGTCATTCCAAAGGATGCCACCTCCAAGCATAGTATTTTCAGAGACAGTCATTGCATCACTGTGAACATTCTGCCTAGGGTAAGAGTTTTTGAAATGAATGAGGACGAGGTAGGTCAGACAGCCTGTCAGGAGCAGAATATATAGTTTGCTCATGAATTCAATAAGATGACATATTTTAATAAAGCCATAGGACATGACTGGAATTTTTAGGAGTTTTTGTATTCTGTGTAAAAATAAAAGTACAGAGGATTTTGTACCACATTTTGTACAAAAGCATCAAGTATTGAAAAAATGAATGTATTTGTTGGAAAATAAAAGCATTAAGACTTAGATTAAGACCTAGATCTGCTTGGTATCAACACTGAAGTATGGAAGACAATTCTATTGACGAATTTACTTTTTTCTTCATAAGTAACCACCTCTATTCTGCCTCTCACATCCCCTTGCAGAAAAAGGCTTAAAATAGCACCAGGAATTTACAAGAAAATGCCACTCTAAATGACGTGCAATTGGGCCACTGCAAGCCTCATGCTATAAACTTGTTAACCATGAATTTTGCTGCTGCCGTCTACTATTTTGCCTCAAACTGCTTGTGTAAAATAGGATTATAAATTTGACAACTAATGAAGTCCAGTGGAATAAAAGGCTTGCAAAGAAAATAAGTAAAGTAGGTTTAAAAAAAGCTGTCAAGGCAGTCTGCATGCAAAATTTATGGCTTAGTTTAACAAGACATTCCTACTCTGCCATATCTTGGACCCCCATTCTTCTCAGACACAAACAAAAGGGGAAATTACTTAGCGCTTGTGTGACAACTTCTTCAGAAATTAACTAAATTTCAAAAGCTTAATATTTCCGACCCTGGATCAATATCAGCAAATGTTCCTTCATTTACAGAACAATTATTTTCTGCATTATCTCATTTTGTTAATGTTAAGTATCTAATGCCTTCCTTGGTTTAATGTACAAAAGACCCAAAGACATGTTGAGTAAGTAAGGTATAAAAATGAATGTATTATGTAATCACATAGTATGATTTTTTTTTTCCTTTTATGCTCTAGATGAAAAACTTTGACAAATTGAGTTGTCTACATTTTGCTTTAAGTCTGCACTTGATGTCTAGCTCAGTTCATCTGAGTTAAAGATCTAATACTTTTCAGTCCTTCTGCTCTGTGAGATTCGTTTGTGAATCTCACTTATTTCAGTGGAGAATAATGCTGTAATTCTGGTTTAACTGATGACAATTCAGACCACCATCAAAAAGGAAAACACAAATTAATCCCACCCAGACATTCAGGCACAGCTAATACTTTTTTTGTTTGTTTGTTTGTTTTTCTTTTTTAATCTTGAAAGCATTCAGATAAAGCTTCATATGGCATAGAAACAGGAACCATGGAACCATCCCTACAAAAGGGCTTTAATGATGTCATTAGTTGTTTGATGGAAGCAATGAAAACCTTCTTAAAGTTTGTATTTGTAAATTCTGAAGGCAATGAAGAAAACAATCAACAAGAATATATTTTTTAAAGTTTGATCACATTTTTATGACTGTCCTTATGCTGAAGACAACCTGAAGTTAATCCTGGACATGTGTGGGAGAGCGAGAAACAAAATTTTAAACAGACCCCAGCTGTTCTCTTGAACCTCGAGTATCAGGCAGGAGAGTATGAGACCACAACTCCCTAGTCATTCAGTGAATGCTTACTTAACCTGTAAAAGTCTTACTGAGCCCATATCTAGCCCCAGTTGTTCCTTAATTCCTGAAGGCTTTCTTGCCTTGTTACCTAGAATGTTGTCATCCCTCTTTGCTGATACACAAACAGTTCATATAATACTTAGGCATCAATGTTGCAGGTGGTGTTTTATGGACCAGAAAACTGAAGGTCCACACAAATTTCAGAAGACTTGCTGTAACGTCTTCAATCAGTGGGGCACTTCATGTCAAATCCCAGATACTCAGTGAGGTTTCAGATTTACTCACTCTGTCATCATCAACATCATCATCAGCAATCCAGAGGCAGATCTATTCATGGAGTCATACACAGTATTTTTAATAGAACTCCATCTGTTTTCTGATTAAAAGTCCTGAACAGGATTAAAAAAGCTCCTGAGATGACTCTATTTCTGGATGGATGATATTGTAAGATACATATAATATTTCTGAATGTGATACCAAACAAGTTGCATCTGTTGTCCTTTTTTCAGTGATATCTTCCAGTTGATGTCCTACAAAGCATTCTGACTGACAGCTTCTTTTTCTGACACACTAACTAAGTCTGGCTAAAACATTAAGGCCATTTCTGACCTAGTCGTGTCAATACAGAGGAATACAAAAACAACTGATTGCCAACTGGGCCTTCCAAATCTGAACCAAAAAGAATTGGCTTTGAGCATGTCAGGCATCTCACTGGATAGAACTTAACATCATGGACCTGGCTGAGTTTTGGTCTGCCATCCATGGCTGCTTTACCATCCCTATGTCAGACATTGTCACTAATAACTGAGAATGAATAAAGAAGTTCTTTGAGAAAAGAGCAGCATTTATTCTGAAGCAGGGTGCATTTCCTTTCACACCGCTATGCTCACTAATCAGTGCCAGGAGCCCTCATTCAAACCTTTCATCAGTAACAGCCGAGGATGAGTCAAGAGAAGAGGTCTGCAGTCAACTGTGAAAGACAATTTATACTGTGCCAAAACCAGGGTAATGCTTAGCCCAGAGGATTTTGGAGTTACATACAGAGGAAGAAGCTGTTGATCAGAATGTTTTATACAAGGTGGACTGGGAAAGATCACTGAAAAAAGGGACAACAACTCATTCAGTTTTGCTTGGAGGATATGTGTGACCCTGAAAACACTGTATTAACTCTTCAGTTAGGAATGATGGGCCTGGATCTCTTCACATAAGCTCTGCAACAGCAAATCATTTGTATCAATGTGCAGAAAAGCTGTAAACCAGCATTACACTGAATGCAGAGTTTATCAGAACTGGGAAGCAGAAGGTCGCTGTCACTAGGAAGTGCCTTCATTTGAAACGCAAAAATGTATCATCAAAAATGACTGCATTAATTTGTTCTATCAGAAGCAATTTAGAAAGTGTGTAAAACCACTTCACTTTACCATAAAAACAAACTTGTCATTGTAGCCAAAAGCAAGATCTGGCTGCAGTTACAACTACTGAATTATGAATAGTTCTGTTTAGTATCCCTGCTTCCAACATTTTTTGAGTGACACAAGTGTCCTCGAAAACAGGTCTCCTTAAGGTCTCACTAACAAGTGAGAGCAAGTAAAAATGACATCACAATGGAAAAGTCAGAGACATACCTGGTGAGGGAATCATGCCTTCTGATTTTGGTGATCTAAACTTTAGTTCAACCTAAGATAATTCTCTAAGCTGTTTCTAGTGGCTGTTCCAGTCTCTCTTCATAGATCAGATTTCTCTTTCTCATGCAATGGGAACATATAATTGTCCAATGCCTCAAAATGCACCTACATGTTCTCTCAGTTTTGTGCTCTTTACAGCTCTAGAATAATAAAAGATTTATCAAGAAATGTTCATTTAAGAGACCTGGTATATAATTTTTATACTTTATGTAATTTACTCACATTTTTTATGTAATTTGAAAAAAAATCTGTCTTTCTTTTTTTTCCCTCTTCACAGTCGCCAAATGTTGACAGACACAGAAAAATTGTCCTTGTTACAAGAGATAGTCTAAGCACAGGTAACTAACGTGTTATTCTTTCACAGTCTTTTGTAATGAAAACTGTCAACACATCTCGGGTCAAATAGGAACATCATTAATAAGGAGCACAACACAAACATGTTTACAGCATTGTCTGAATTTGCTACTATCTGGCAGGAGTGATTATAGTGAATTACCCTGTGCAATATAGGAAAACCCTGTACAGAACTAATAGTCAGTGAACTGTACTTCATAGAAAATGAAATGCTAAAGAGCCAAGAATATACTATTTACTTAAATATGTCAGAAAAATATTCTAGTTGCTTGTTTCTGACCCCCAGAAATTGCCTCTCTCACCCATATACATACAAATACAGAGCTGAGATGTTTTCTTCAACCTAACTCAGCAGTTGATGGCATACCAAAAATAAATGCTTATATGAAAGTTTCTACAGTATGCTCTGTGCCCCTACATACTAGTAGCTATTCACTGGTAGCGGACAACCTCACTACAGATGTTTTAAGATCTCCAAGTTCTTACATAGCCCTTGTTACTATCACCTCAAAAGCTTCTCCTCAAATATATCCAACACTAATTCTGATACACCTGTGCAAAGTAAAACATAAATTCATTATTTCTACAATTTATGAATTGCTGGAAATATGGCTTTCTGATTACTCTGCTTATTTTGGTGGTAATACTTGTTACTGAACTCATGAATGTGGCCCACCATGCCACACACTGTTACTTTCTGTATAATCACATATGAAAGGAATCACTGTACTTGCGTACAAGTGAACTCCATATAAAAGCATTTGATAGAAATACATATTTTTGCCTTCTACGTATAATCATTAATGAAAGATTGACTAAAGCTGTGTTAAACACTCTCGGGATGTTTGAAGCGATTAACAAGACAAGATTGTCTTTTTTAAAAAAATACATTTTTTTAAACACCTGTGTTTAATGGTTGCTACAATTCTGCAATGGAAAAACACAGAGTGAGAATCTTGAATCTCCACTGAAATGGAAATGAAACACAAAAAGAACTTAATAAGCAATGGATAAAAGACCTCAGTTTTTACCAGTAAGACAGGTGGCCCTCAGGACAACTCATCTCTGGAGGTGGTTGACAGAGATAGGAAGCCAAATAGGCCCCTTGTATTCCAGGAGGAAATAGTTGGTGATTTACTGAGCCATCTGGATCCTCACAAGTCTATGGGACCAGACGGGATGATACATCCTAGGGTGATGAGGGAGCTAGCAGAAGAACTTGCCAAGCTGCTCTCCATCATCTTCCAACAGTCCTGGCTCACTGGGGAGGACCCATGTGATTGGAAATTGGCCAATGTTACCCCAGTCCACAAAAAGGGCTGCAAAGCTGACCCTGGCAACTACAGGCCTGTCAGCCTGACCTCGGTGCCTGGCAGGGTTATGGAGCAGATCATCCTGCACAGCACCTTCAGGATGGACAACGGATCAGACCCAGCCAGCATGGGTTTAGGAGAGGCAGGTCCTGTCTGACCAACCTGATGTCCTTTTATGATCAGGTGACTCACCTGGTGGATGAGGGGAAAGCTGTGGATGTGGTCTATCTGGACTTCAGCAAGGCCTTTGACACTGTCTCCCATAATATACTCCTGCAAAAGCTGGTAGCCCATGGCTTGGACAAGTGTACTCTACGCTGGGTTAAGAATTGGCTGGAGGGCCGGGCCCAGAGAGTGCTGGTGAATGGGGCTGCATCTAGCTGGCGGCCAGTCACTAGTGGTGTTCCCCAGGGGTCAGTGTTGGGTCCAGTCCTATTTAACATCTTTATTGACGATTTAGATGAGGGGATTGAGACCATCATCAGCAAATTTGCTGATGACACCAAGTTGGGAGGGAGTGTCGACCTGCTGGAAGGCAGGAGGGCTCTGCAGAGGGATCTGGATAGACTGGAAAAATGGGCTGATTCCAATGGGATGAAGTTCAATAAGGCCAAGTGCTGGGTGCTGCACTTGGGTCACAACAACCCCCTGCAGCGCTACAGGCTGGGCGCAGAGTGGCTGGAGAGCAGTCAGACAGAAAGGGACCTGGGGGTACTAATTGACAGGAAGCTCAACATGAGCCATCAGTGTGCCCAGGTGGCCAAGAAGGCCAATGGTATCCTGTCCTGTATCAAAAATAGCATGGTCAGCAGGACAAGGGAAGTGATCCTTCCCCTGTACTCTGCATTGGTGAGGCCACACCTGGAGTATTGTGTTCAGTTCTGGGCCCCTCAGTTCAGGAAAGACATTGAAGTGCTGGAGCGGGTCCAGAGAAGAACAACACAACTGGTGAAGGGACTTGAACATAAGACCTATGGGGAGAGGCTGCGGGAGCTGGGGTTGTTTAATCTAGAGAAGAGGAGGCCTAGAGGTGACCTCATCACTCTCTATAACTACCTGAAGGGAAGTTATAGCCAGGTGGGGATTGGTCTCTTCTCCCAGGCAGTCAGCAATAGGACAAGGGGGCATGGGCTTAAACTCTGCCAGGGGAAATTTAGGCTGGATATTAGAAAGAAATTCTTTACAGAGAGAGTGGTCAGGCATTGGAATGGCCTGCCCAGGGAGGTGGTGGACTCGCCGTCCCTGGAGGTTTTTAAACTCAGATTGGACATGGCACTTAGTGCCATGATCTAATAAATGGACTAGAGTTGGACCAAGGGTTGGACTCGATGATCTCTGAGGTCTTTTCCAACCCCGTCGATTCTGTGATTCTGTGTGATTCTGTGACCCATTGAGTAAATCAGAAAAATGTCTCTTTGTGTATCCAGTGCAGTGCTCATATGCTGCTGCATTTGTGACATATCAAGAGACCTGATTTGCAGATGACTTGTTGTGCTCGGAAAAATACACCATTATTAGACAGTGCTTATCTTTACTTTTTCTGGATCCTAGCCTGTTTATGTTGTCTGGAGTACCTATAGATGCCCTAATAGTGAGATGCTTGTTCCATTCAGTTAATCATCTCCAAAAGATGGAGGTCCATATGTCCACGCCTCCAGATATGTTATATATATTATTGTATACTCTGTTTTAAGATGGATGCCATATCTATCTGTTCTACTCAAAAACAATGAAAAAAAATTCTTTTTAGGGTAATAGAATCAATTTTAGGCCTTTCATGGACCATTATACAGGGAATCCTACACTTTTAGCCCAAGAGATAGTATCTGACATCTTTTTCGGGTAAATCTCTTCCAAAAGATTTTCCTTTTATCATTGACCAGTCTGATAGAAAACCAATTGCCATTTTCCACTTATACTGAAATTAATTCATTAATCCTTTAACATCCTTATCAGAATCCCGAGCAAAAGACAAACAATCAATTAACCATGACTTAAAAAGCGTGACTTGAAAATCTTTCAGTTCTAAGTAAAAATATAGGGAATTGAAGGGTGTAAGATAAATATTATTCTAATAAATGTCTATGTTACTAGAAATACTTTTTGTGTAACTATTTACCTCCCCTGTATGGCACAATTATTTTTGCCAAAAGTGTAGTATTTGTATGACATCTTTATAAAGAAATGGCACTTCTGCTGACAGCTGCTTAATACATTTTTGTTTAGCATAAATTTAACAAAAATCCGTAGTTTCGTGAAGCTGACACATCAGCAGCAGATGGATGACATCTGAAGCACCAGCCAAATGTAAAGGAGGAGTAGGGAGGGCTGAATTTTGCCCACTAAGATTACAGGCTACTTATGGTTTATATACTGACACAAATAGCTTTAGCAGCACAATGTTACCATAGAAACTTGTAGACCAGTAAAATATTCCTCCAGTTCTCCACCAATGGAGGGACAGGAATACAAAGCTTGATATGGTAATGAAAGCCATCGGGGGATGATGAATGTGAACTGATTGAGGGTGGGGATTAAGTAAAACCTTAATGAGCCTTTAGGAGTGAAGAATGACTGTGACTTCCCTAGTTAATACAGTGGTGTATTTAATTCTCTAAGAGCTTTCACATATGTTGACAGGAAAATATTTCACTCAAATGTTGCTTTATTCCTAGAGATTACACTGTCAGACATCTTTTGGATTTTTTCTTAATTATTCTATACTGGTTTTATACACTTGGGGGAGGAGGCATGATTCAAAATATAGACTGCAGTTTCAGACCACAGAAAACTGTATTTTATTAATAAAATTCAATAAAATCAGCTAATTCTAGTGTCTGCATCATTTCGTATTTCCAGATAGAAACTACCAAATGAGCTGCTGTAATTCTCAGTGCATATCTAGAAATCTATTTCTGATTCGCTCACTTTTAAATTGCATATTCAGGCATTTTATTCTGGTCCAATTCACAGAGTCAACTTTTTTAATGGTTATTGCTGATTGTTTTAAAAACTGTAGCATCTCCATCAGTAGAGAACCTCAAAATTTGCTGGCATTTCAATCTAAAAAAAAAAAATCTATGTTTTCATGGTATTCTGTACACTTTCCAAGATACATTAGTACATATGTCATCTGACTCATACCACAAGAACAAGTCCATCTGTTTAAATGTACTAATTTTGTCACACTAAATGGTATATGTTGGGCTTTTACTATGTAAAATGCTAACACTATAATGCACAAGTTGGTTTTTTTATACATAGTAGTGTGTAGATATTACATCTTCCACAATTCGTTGAAGACCAAAGACAATATACTATGTAATTCATGCGACTGCAATTCATCTGTTTCCAGTCATTTGCAGCAATTATCTATATGCTATTCTTTAAGATGCAGGCTAGACAGACTGAAAGAATAAAAAATGAAACATCTGAGATAACTTAGTTCCAATGAGATGGAACTCAACTTTGTACTTCTAGACCACTTGTGTTGACACACCAGAAGGCTGTGCTGATATCCAGTGAGACCTGGACAGACTGGAAGACTGGGCAGAGAAGAACCTGATGAAATTCAACAAGGGCAAGTGAAAGGTCCTGCACCTGGAGAGGAACAACCCCAGGCACCAGTACAGGTTAGGGGTGGACCTGCTAGAAAGCAGCTTTGCAAAGAAGGACCTGCGAGTTCTGGTCAACAATAGGTTGACCATGAGTCAACAATGTGCCCTTGTGGCCAAGAAGACCAACGGTATCCTGGGGTGCATTAAGAAGAGTGTGACCAGCAGGTCAAGGGAGGTTATCCTCCCCCTCTACTCTGCCCTGGTGAGGCTGCATCTGGAGTACTGCATCCAGTTCTGGGCTCCCCAGTTTAAGAAGGACAAGTAATTACTGAAGGGAGTCCAGCAGTGGGCTACAAAGATGATTAAAGGCCTGGAGCATCTTTCTTATGAAGAGAGACTGAGAGAGCTGGGCCTGTTAGGCCTGGAGAAGAGAAGACTGCGAGGAGATCTTATCAGTGCTTACAAATATTTCAAGGGTGGATGCGAAGAGGATGGGACTGAACTCTTCAGTGGTGCCAAATGTTAGGATGAGGGGAAAAAGGCACAGACGGAAGCACAGGAGGTTCCATCTGAATATGAGGAGGAAGTTTGTTACTCTGAGGATGCCAGAGCACTGGAACAGGCTGCCCAGAGAGGTCGTGGGGTCTCCTTCTCTGGAGACATTCAAAACCTGCCTGGACACATTCCTGTGTGATCTGCTCTGGGTGAACCTGCTTTGGCAGGTGGGTTGGACAAGATGATCTACAGAGGTCACTTCCAACCCCAACTGTTCTCTGATTCTGTTAGAACGAGGTAAATGCTGCATTTATCACACACCATGTCCAAATGAGCTATCAAATATGGAAATCAAACCAATTGAGTACTTAATATCACATTTATCAATGTTTAACAAAATGCTGTTTTGATTAGATCTGCTTCTGTTACCTCTCTGTAAGTTGATCATCCACATCAGTCTTTGATTTCTGTGGGGACACCTGTTCTGAGGCAAGGGCAGCCCTGCAATATGAATTGTGAAAACATACTTAATGCACAAGAAGATATTTGGAAACATATTATATCATTTAAATGGATTACCATTGTAGGTACTGTATTTCTTACAAAAGTAACCCCAGTGATTTTCGGTTTTCCTTGAGAAACATTTCCATATTTTTTTTTCTTTACATACATATAAAATTTAAAAAAAATATATAATATATATAAAGAATTACATACATAATATATAAAAAGAATGAATATATAAAAAGCTATATAATGTTTTATTTCATGAGATTACAACATCCACTGAGTCTTGAAAAATTAGTATTCCAAGACCAGCTGCTTTGTTAGCACAGATATAGTAATAAAGTGCAGTTCCTTTACTGTTTCAATAATATTTTAGTAATAAAGGATTTTTAAACACTTTTGCACTACCTATTAAATAAATTTTACTTATGTAGCAAAGACTAACATTTTGTTTATTTAGCAAAGTACTGATTTTTTAAAAACTAAGTAAACACTTTTAGTTTCCTGTTTTTACTTATTTGTGTGAGTAGTCAGATTGGTCGTTACAGGAATACTAAAATTTTAACAAATTGTAAAAAAGGGAGAAGGCAGGTGATACAGTTGGATGTGAGAGTTACAGGTTTCTTTAGAGAATCTTCCAATTAGGATGGCAACTAAACCATGACAAGTTTTATAGCTGTCTTAACTATAAGCCATGAAATTACAGGTTGTTTAAATAATCTTTCCTAATTTAGGCCTTGTGAAATGCATGTTTAATTAATTAATTAATTAAATTTATTTTCTAAAATTAGAGCAACCTTTGCAGACATTCAAATAAGTTTAGAGTACTTTAAGACAATTTACCTTATGTTAATACCTTCTATTACAAGTCTTTGCATGTGCACAGCTTTTTAATTTACCACTTTCTTTTTCTTCATTTTGTGCATACTCTATTTTTTACTCTCTCTTTATAGCAACAGTTTAATATAAAGGAATATTTGCATTAGCAACATATATAACTGTGGAACTAAAACTGTGAAGCAGGTTTAAATTTTTTGTAGAGTTACAGTTGGTTTTGCAGTTTGAATAAACATCCAATTAAATGTTCTAAGCTATGTGAAAAGTTACATGTCTGCAAGGAAGGAAGTCTTCCTCATGCAATTCTGTGACATTGACTACAGAGGATCCCTCCCAGATAAATTATACAGTCTGTGTATTATAAATATATGTAAAATAATAATCAAGGCTTGTGCACAGGAGTGTGTTGCATTTCTAAATCTACTAAGAAGCAAAGTAAGCAAGACATACGTCATTGGAGCCTCCGAATTTTCTGAAGTGGTCCTAAGGAAAGAAAAGTGTAAGCATTTTGGAAACCAAGTAGCAAAATGCAAGTATTGAAGCACTTTGCAAGATTCTAAATCAATCAAAGGCAGTTAATTTTGCTTTTTCTTACTTCCTAAGTGGTTGTTTTCTTTGTTTCTTAATGTGGAACACAACATGTTTAACTCAAGTAGCATAATACTAAATTCTAATAATATTCTTTATATGTTACTAAGACAAACATTCTTCAATTAATATTCTCCAGTCATTCATTCGGATCAATAGTGTTCTGTTTTCAGCACACAATTTATAATCAAAAAACTCAATTACGGTGAGCTGCTTATATTCTTAGCTTCAACCGCAACATTTCCTAAGCGTCCTATAAAGTGTGCTTAATCAGCTTGGAATGGAGGTGAAGCACTCCAGAGGTTTCCATGTCATGCTTGACTAGTAGAAGGCTGGGATCAGGTCTCAGAATCAGGAAACGTAAATGAATAACAAACCCTGACCAAAAATCCTCCAAACCCATGATTGCTGAACTCCCTTCCTGGGGATAGCAGAACAATTGACCATTCTCATATCTGAAGAAAAGACGCAGGTCTTTGCTCCACCTGTCACTAAGACTGATATTGACCTTATAAAACTGTGGTTATTAGCATCTATGCATAGCACTTTACTTCCTGAAACTTATGGGCAAGTAAAAGGCTTTGCTTTGGTGACTATTATTAATTACAGTAACATTCACCATTTGAAATAGCTTTCAAAGCACTTTTAAAAGACAAAAAAATAAGTGCCCATCACAGCGTTGTTAGAGGACCCAGGAAGGCACATGAGAGCTTCATTAAAAATATGCCTGTATTTTGGTCTTCTCTGGACTATGAGAGGAGTAACTGGATAATTAGCATTGAGAAGGACACAGGAATCTCAGCATTTTTTTGGAATCTGGCCAGATGCCATATAGAGGATGCATCATATCCTATGCTTTCAAACTTACCATGATCATAGTGAGATATTGAAGTGAAGCCAGATAAATTCATCACAGTTGACATATTAAAAATATCTAGTAAACACTGACTTAAAAGAATATAAACTTTAAGATTTAGGAGATATCTTTCTGCAGGGCGGTGAGTGACTTTGGACCTTGGCCAAACAGATAGACAGTAGTAAACACAGAATAAGAATAAAAAGAATTGCTAAACTTGGTTTTAAGGATTCATGTTAAAGTGTCCCAGTGGCAAAAATTCCACAAACTGCCTAGGCAATAGTCTACCAAGGTATTATACCTGACATACAATGTATCCATTAAATTCTATTTAATTTAATTTTTATCATTGATATGCACGAGACTCATGTTGGAAGTTTCCCAGATTAAAACTAGAGAAGCACAAGACAATGCTGCAGCCAATGGGAGACCTAAGCAAAGAATATCACTGAAGTTCATTAATGAATATTTTAAGCCATCTATATCCTGCTTTTAGATGAGATCACAAGAAATATTCTCTGTTCTCTTTCTGATCTGCTAGAAAGCAAACACAACTTTAGAAATAAATGTTAAACGTTCATCTGCAAGTAACTTTAGCCAGAGTTTTTCTTCTAAACTTGTTCTTGGACACCTCACTGAGATATGACTAAGCATATCTTGAGGTTTTTGCCACACCATTAACTAAAAGGGCCCAGGGTTAGCCCCTGGCTGTCAGACCAAATGGTGCCAATAGATTCCTGCCCTTCTGGCTAGTCGCTCTGTAGCAGATTTGTCTTGTGGAGAGCTAAATGAAATAGTCCAAAGCAAGACCATGAAGAAAGCATATAAGTATTGTAGGAAAATTTGGGGAGCACTTATGTAACCTCAAGGCACTGGCACTTCACATATTCAGATCTGAGTCAGTGCTGGGCATGAAGCTGTTGAGAGCCCGAACAAGTATCAAGGCATGGGATGCTTTCTCTTGCCATCTTCCTCATCAAACTCAGTCCCTCAAAGAATTGCCCTGTTGGGTCACTCTCAAAAGCAGCTCTAGCTAAGAACTAGGAAATAACTGACAATCATCAGTACTTACCTTTTGGTTTCCACTGTTTCTGTCGTAGTCTTAGTACTTGAAACTGAGGGAGGCATCCAAGACTGCCTGTCAGTGTTAACAAATAAATTCTTGAGTATTAGTTTAATGCTATGGGGCTGGACAGCATACTGTGAATATTAGAAAGTCAGAAGTGATGTAGAAATACCTTGAACTTTTCTTAAATTGTTAGTATCATGAAATACTGCATGCAGATAGGTTTTAGACCATTTTTTCCAGAAAAATGAATGAAATTGGAAATAATACAGTAAATTTTATTTATTGTTGTGAAAAGTGTGTTCTCTGACTCTAGGTGGTCTTTTCTGCAATCTGAATGATACAGATAAATGGATCATTCAGGAGAAGGACAAACAGATAAAATGCACAATGGAAAGCGTGTCAAGGATCAACCCAAGAAACATGTTCAGACTGGTATTAGAGGTCACATAAACATCACAAGCACTTTCATTTTTTTTTTTTTCCTCAAAACTATCAATCCAGCAATTATTTCTGAGGGAAAAGCAATTACACCATAAACAGTGCAATTCAGTGATGGCCTTTCACATCTTCAAAGAGCTGGAATAGAACTACCAGGCTGAAAACACCATAAACTTCCACCGAACAAGCAGGGCAATTAGTATGAAAATGATGACATTTTAATTTCTGCTTTCATAGTTCTACTGATCACAATTTTTATGCATGAAATATGGAAGAGAAAATCACAAACAGACAGAATTTGCAGCTGGGAAGTATGCACAAAAATATGGCTATTGCCAGCAGTGTGTTTAGATTAAAAATGTAGCTCTTTGCTCCACACCCTGGTTTTATTATTTCCCTATCAGAAATCAAAATTTTTAAAGCTAGCTATGCATCATGCATAAAACCTTAGTGTGTTCTATTGCAGTGCAACAGCACAGGGTCAAGCTTAGCATCAGAGATTTCAGCTGATCACAATTACAGTGAGCTACAAATTTAGACACTTGAAAAGGCATAAGGTGGCTGAGTTAAGGGCTGCAGCATAGAGCATCTTTTGGCACTGTGTCCACTGGGCTCACAAAACTGGCTCTACAGAGACAACCTTGAAACACATTACTCTCATGGAAAAAGCCAAAGCATGTAGAAGACGATTCCTTGAAGCTGCTGAGGAGTTAGAGCATGCTAGAGGAGAGAGTTGGTAACATTTTTATATATAATTGTGATATATTACTGAGTTTTCATAGAGTGCTATATATCCTTTGGCAACCATGCAATGGTGGTAATGATTACCTTTTTTTCTTGATTGGAGATGTTGCAGCAGTGTTTGTGGATGATGCATCAGGAGTCCAAGATTGTCTGTTAAGGAAATATACTTAATTAATTCATTAATCTTCAATAAGTGTATCATTCTAAAGAAGAACAACAACAACAAACAAACAAACCCCACAATGATAAGAAATCATATTTCTACTGCCAGAATGATAAAACTGTGTATGGTAAATGGTAGGACTATGTTTATACATGAGAGAACAGATGTGTTTTCACTTGATATCCAAAGTAATTACTGGCTTCTTAATATCCGGACTTCTGTACTTACACTTCGGTCTCCGAAACTTAAAATATTAAAGTATTTATTTTTCATTATTTAAATTTTAGGTTTCTTCCTGAATTGTGTCAATTTTATGATATGCCTGTAAAAGTAGCTGGTATTCCTCATAGTCCTAACTGTATAAATTCCAAGCCGGTGATTTTTCTCATAAAGGTCATCACAAAGTTATCGTCTTGTTCTCTGCAATTCTTAATGTAATGAGAATAACTGAAAAATGGAACTTTAGAAATAATTTTATTGCTCTCTGGCAGGAAAAAGTATATACCATTTAAGTCTCATTTAAGTCCTAATTCAAAATTCACGGTAGGTCTATTAAAAAGTCATCTCCGGACAAAATAAGGTAAAATCCAATTTATATGATGTTTCATGTTTCATCATCACCATGATTTACAACATAATGGTGCAGAATCATAATTTAAAAGAATGACCTCACTTGAACTTTAAATGCCAGGGATATTCATTTGCTCTTCAGAGTAATATCTCAACACTTCTCAAGATGACATTTAATTGCTGTGTTCAGTCTTCACTAGCAACTATACTTCTGTAATTTAGTACTGACAGAACACTACTGACATTGATGAAGGTGCAGTGAAATATCTGTACCATTCATTTGTATGGTGGCTGAGCTCTCCTGACTTCCATTTTTTAAATAAAGATTTCAAGTAGGTAGGAACTGTAAATTCTTCAGAAACTAAATTTTCAGTGTTATGTAATCATATTACATATAAAAATTGGTCCTCTCTGAATCATAAACAAACTTAGAATGTCTCAAAAATATGTACTAATTTATTTTAAATTAAATATCTGTTTCAACCAGTTTTAAACAAAAGACTAAGCTTCTGACAAAAGAAAACCTTTCAAATAAATCATACATTTTCTGTTTAGTTTTTTTTGTGGGAAAAATCAGTTAACTTGTCTGTCAAAAAAAGGTATTCTTTTAATGTTTTAGTACTCAAGTTTTCCATTTGCAATGTTCAACAACATGTTGCACTGAAAAACTTAATCATAATTTTTCTTGCAGACTTTCCCCAGAAACATGTAGTCTGATGGAATTCATGCAAAGAAATTTCGAACTCTCAAACATACCCACACTGAACTGTTTTTGAAACACTCTTATTTTTCTTTTTTGTATTTAAAATGCTGTGTGTCACAAATAATTGCTATGCTGAGTAAATGTGTAATCTGGCTGGGTCTTTCTTTTAATCTTTGTGGACAAATACACATTTCTAAAGAAAAATGCTCTTATTCTAAAGAAAATATTAGTATTTGACTGACATAAGATGAATTGTCCTCCAAAAGATCCCTTTTCTCTTCACCAGCTATAAAAGGATTCTGTGATAACCTAGCTATAAATGTCTGTATTTGAGATATTGTGTGGTGAAATGAACCTACTATTAGGCCATATCTCATGCAAAATATCTCTCTATATAATATATGCTTGGTATGTACATGTAATCAAAATTTATGATAAATATATAACAAATAGATGATAATACATGATAAATGATACATGAGACATGATAAATCATATTACATAGTATTTAAATCATAAAGCTTCCAAACCTCATACCTGTTGCTTTGCTTATTATTCAGAGTTGGAGACTTATTTATTTTATCAGTATCATTTCTGTCCGGAATTCTGTAAGAAACGCAGAAATTATTTATAACACACGTGCTAGATCTTATTTAAAACAAACAATCAAACAAACCAACCAACCACAAACACTTGCATAAAATTCAAAGATGATGTATCACTTTGCCCTGTGTACAGATTAAAAATTCCCCAGTGTCAAAACTGGTATAGAACTGAAGCTGATTTAATATAAATTGAGTGTATTAATATCTGAATAGTCTAAGTAGCTCACTGCAAATAACTGTTTTTAAATGTTATGTTCAAACACTAATTGATATGCTGTATCAAGCTTCATTGTTGTAAGCAGTTAATTTATTACAGCTCCTTTGAATTAAATCAGAATACCAGAAAGAAGAAAGTGTTTTTCAGTGAAGCAGCGCATAAGCCATCCCCTCTTCCTCTCCCTCACCATCACTTGAGAGATGCAACAGTCTCGTTTTCTTTCCACCTTTTAGAGACCAATGTGACTTGAAAATATTCTGGTGTAAAATCCCTGATAAAGCATGCTAGTGTCATATATCAAAGAAGTTAGATTATTTGCACTTGAATTGATTTTGTTAAGTAATGACATTTACAGTAAGAAACAACCATGTGATTTTTCAAGCCCTCTATGTATTCTACAATTGTTGCCTAAAACCCTTCAGAATTTTCACAGAAATCACCATGTAGCTGTCATAGCTGGAAGAACTTAAGTGCTTATTTTATTTCAGCTTTCTTCCCATATATGGAATATCCTTTAATAAGAACAGGGGGACTCTGAAAAGCTCAAATATGAGGCGATGTACATTGAAATACATTACAAACACTAAATTGAGAGGGTTATCTTAAATACTTGGTTAAACCAGCTCAAACACATTTTGAGCTACAACCTATTTACATATAAAAATTACTTAATTTTAGTTATCTATTCCCATTTATAAACTGAAACTATAGATACAAAGTAATTAAACCTAGAACTACAATATAATATAATAATATAAAATATTTTGTATCCTGTCTTCAGGCAAGTATCACAGAATACTGTTGTATTTAATGAAAACCCCTCAAGAGAACTCTGGGACATAATCTGCACCAGTATGTGCTCTGTGCCTTTTTCGAACGTTAAATTTAATTGTTCAAACAACTATCCTGTGTCGTGGGCAGCTTGTCACTATGACCGGCAGTTACAGTTACTGGAAGGATCACTAGAGGTCTCACTAAACTCACTCACAGTACTGCGGATGCAAACATGAGCATTTCTTATAGTTCTCAACTGCCCTATGAACCAGGATTTCTTTCAAGTTTCATTTCATATTTTCACAATTTCAGCATAAGTGGTTCTGTATTTGCCCATTTTAAGGATCCATCTGACATCCTACTCCACTGCTGTCCAGTGTAGCAGGAGCTTTGAAAAAAGGGAAGGAAGAAAGGTAAGTATAATGTTACCTTTTCCTTGTATATAACTTTTCAGCTTCTGATAAGCAGTGGTCAGAGAATATCCTCTGTTTGCATCCAGAATTTTGTCTCCAAGAGACACCTTCGGATCAATGATCCATTTACCCATCTAAAGATTTTTCTGAACCAATTTAAATTTCTGGCCTCCACAATATTCCGCGGTGTTAACTCCTACAATTAATGTTAAAGGAAAAATAAGTGTTCTCTTGTTTTTCTTTTTTTCTCTCTTTTTCTTCCCCCTTAAGTCATTACCTAAACATTGCATACACTATCTCCTCATTTTTACAGTGCAAATAACAGAAAATATTCATTCCATACTTACTTTCCCTGGATCACTCTTTTCCAACCTGAGCAAACTTTGTCTCTTCAGACATTCCACATATGAAAGCTATTCCATCCCTGTGATCATCCTTTCTCCCCTTTCTTTTTATTTGTTTGTTTGGTTGGTTTGGTTGGTTGTTTTTTTGTGGTTGTTGTTTTTGGTGGGGTTTTTTTTGTTTTGTTCTATTGTAGTTTCTTCCCATAAGTGAAATACTGCATGCAGTGCTCAAGATCGTACTAAACAGGTTCACACTATGACAGAACAGCGGTTTCTGGTTGTCTCTCACTTCATTTTTCTAATGATTTCTACCATTCCAAAGGATTAGTTTACTAATAAAGCAGACAAGGAAAGTGTGTCATTTGCTTCAGCCTCATCCCTTCAGATCTAACAGCTATAAATGCAATTAGGATTTATTCTTCATGGAAGCTACTCTGGACTAAGTAACATACAACACTTGGAAAAATAGCAATGTAATTTTCATTGTCACTATTTGATTTTTAAAGTCTTGGTCATCTTTTGTCAAATATTTAGTTAGTTGCTAATAATAAGAGAGTAATAAAGGAATAAATAAATATTTTCCTCACATCCAGAAAGGCTGGATGTGATCACCTGCACAATGCAATTGTTATCTGAGTTATGATATGTAGATCTACATGTCAATACAAGTATATTTGTACCTACTACCATCAAGCTATGGATTTCTGTTAACAACTTAAGTGTGTTTGGTATTTTCATGTGCTTGCAGCCAATGGTACAATTGCATGTAGCCATCTGCAACATCTCTCCCAGGTCTGTAATACTTAAACTGATGGTCAAATTTTGTAGATATTGGGTTAGGAAAAAATCATATCAAACAATACCTTATTTGAACATGAATATGGCAGTATTCAAGACACTGTACTTAAAGCTGTACTTAAAATGGCTTTTAGATCTGTTTTCACTGTGACATTTACACATGCAATGAAGAACCCAAAATTACTCCTCTACTTCTCAAACAGTTTATTTTTTTTTCTATTAGAATTTAAAATACTTGAATTTCTACTTCAAATACTTCAAATATTTTAATACTTCAAATACTTCAAATAATTGCCATTTTGAAGACCAGCTATTGAAGAGATTCATCCAGAGAGATCCAGACAAATCTTTGTCTCTTGGAATGTTACATTCCTGGCCAGGAGACATGAAAAACAGAGTTGTGGAAAAAAGTTTCAATCTCTAGCTTGAAAGCAGGTAACTCTTAAAGAACTTATGCAGGGTAGAAGGCTACAATTTTAGAGTATCTTAGCTAGACAAAATTTATTTTCTACATGGACAACATGACTTACAATAATTCTGTAAACAATTATGAGAGAACTCCAATACCAAGGTAATTCTTCCCAAGAACTGTCTAGAAGGAGCAATCATTTAGACTTTATTCTTCATTTCAGAAACATGCTCTATTTTCAAATTCCCATTTTAATTTTGAACAGGAAAAACAAATGAATGCTTCTTTGTCACACAGGCAACTAAACAATATAGCTGTTCTGCCAACTATTCTAAGCTTGGAGACTTCTTTACTGTGGTTATGCTTGTCAGAAATAATTTATAAGAAAACCAGGGAATTGTACCTGGTGGAGAACATCCCTCACAGAGGAAGTAGATGTACCAAATTTGACTGCAGGCTACAGAAAGGTGCTAAGAGAAAATACATCACCACACCCTTTTATGCCTTAGGTTGCAAGTCTGAAGAGATGCAGAACACGCGGTCACCCCTTACAGAAGTGACTGCTTACAATAGCTGTGCATAAATTAATCCTGGAATTGCTATATTCCACGGTTTTGAGAAGACCAATGATGAGTGAGGAAAAAAAACAAACAACTTGACTGCAGCTTCCTCACTGCGATTATTTCAAGGTAGAACCATCATTATTCAATCAATTTATGGACATATTCCACATTAATTATCAGAAGTTTATCTTCACATCTGTAATTATTTATCTGTATTCTCTGTCATCTGTTGCATATTAAGAACCCTTTATGTCAGATATTTGTGTTTATGAAAAGACAAAGGCAGTCAGCTTACAGCCTAAAATAATTTAGACATCTTACTATCTCAGCATAAAGCAAAAAGATATACATCATGATGATGATAGAGATAGAGACAGAGTACAAAAGGACAACGCTGTTCAGTAACACTGTAGAAACCGGAATCGTCCTGTGACTTTCTTCAAAATTGTTTTGAAGTCAACAATTGTGTAGATAACACTCACACAGCTGATACATTCTACTTGAAATTCACAGAAATTTGCTTTAAGGAGTCTCAAATAAACTGATTTCCTATGTGATAATAGAGAAGGTCTTTTCATGCATAAATCACTGGTTAACAAGCAGGAAACAAAGGTCTGGAATAAACAATTTTTCAGAGTGGAGGGCAGGATCTGTACAAGACCTGTGTTTTTCCATATGTTCTTAAATTATCTAGAAAAGAAGGAAAGTGAGATGATGTTGCTTGCCAATGACACTAATTCATGACAGTCAAAATAAATGCTGACTAGCAAGGCTTTCAGAATTCGTCTGCTAACATGTCAGATTTCTATAATGGCAGATGACATTAACTTTTCATAGGTGCAAAGTAATGCCTGCCAAGAAAAACAATCTCTGAAACAGCTATTGTCACTCAGGAATGTGGTCTTGGAGTTATATAGATAATGTTTTGAAAATGAAAGCTCAATTCTCAGCAGCACTCAAAGGAACAAATTCAATATTGTGAAGTATGAGGGCAAAAATAACAAATGAACCAGAAGCTGTCCTTATACTCCTCTATATATACAAGAGATGCGTCCATCTTAAATACTTGCATGGAGATTTGGACCCCCAGATCAAAAAGGCTAATATGGAAATAGAAAAGATTCAGAGAAGAGCAATAGGTAAATTAAAGCTATGGAATGGCTTTCTCTTGATGAGTGAACAGCAAGATTTAATGGCCTGCAGAACAATTGACAGAAGAGTGATATCACATAGCTCTATAGCTTATTCTATTCCAGACTTCTATGGAGAAGGTAAATTTTAGTCAACAATTTTTCGTTGTATCTTACAACAGAAGTAAGGACCATCAAGCAAAATTACACAGGGCTGAGATCCAGCCAAACAAGTGTACTTCTTCCACAGTGTGCATTTAAGTACTGGTACTCATAGCCTCAACATGTTGTAGGTGCCAGATGTAAATGGGGGCTGAATTTTGAAGATGCGACACAGAAAGAATCTACAAACACAGGCATGGTCACGTCTTGACAGAGGTCAAGGCTAAAGAGGACATTCAAATTAACTGCTTATATGATAAGCATATGATTCTGATATTTGTACTGATCACAGTATGAAATGGCAGCAAGGATTTGCAAAGAACTAGAGGTTTAGCTTTGTTGTGCTTAAGTGTTGGAGATAAGACTTTGACTTCTAGTTTAAAAAGTGGGAAACTGGGTAGGAGTGGATATCATCTGTACAGAGATAGTTACATTTATCAGGACAAGAATACATAGAAATTGATATAGAAAAAAGAAGAGCAAAATGTCAAAAGAACTTCTCAAATCATGTTTCCATTTGTATCATTCATGCAAAAATAGTTCTACTTAGTCTTATTTCTACTAAGTCTTCCACTTTGATGTTTAATAAATAACAAAATTTAAAAAACAACCAAACAAAAACAACAACCAAACAACAAAAAAAACCAGAACCAAACCAAACCAAAACAAAAAAACCAACCCACTGATTTAATTCAAGCTTTTCTTTTAAAGACCTCTCACAGGTATGAGAATCACAAAAGACAATGTATACAGAAAAAAATCCCTACCTGTCCAAGTTAGTATCAGACCTGTATCGTCCAAGTACAGCTTTCTGATCTTCCTTTTCGTTTGTGCTACTGCTACAAAAAAGGTTAGAAATGCCACTTTGGTCAGTGCTTTTATTAAACAATTTATCACCTATAAAACAATATATGTCTTGAATTAAGGTATCATACAGGATTTCAGACCATTCAGGTGTCAACAGGTCCAACCCTGCATCAATTGCAATAATTGAATTTACAATTATTGACGATTATGTCAGATTTACATTGGAAATATGTATAGACTAAAATTTAAAACAGAAAGCTCTTGCTATAAACAGGATATAGTAACAGGAAACTCAGTTTTCTTTGTGAATATCATTAGAAATCATCAGATACTCTACTGTACCTGTGTAGGTTATCTTGGGATTTGTATTGATTAAGCACAGCTCTTCCATAGTTTTCATCAGCACTTCAAGCAAAAAAAAAAAAAGACAGTGGTTAGTTAAAATTTTAATATTTAAAACAGAAAGTTGTTTCTTGGCAAAAGATTCCTGTCCTCAATCAGATTTCACAACTGCCGTAACCACATCTTCTACACATCTCTGCATTAGGTGGCTCCAGACATTTTGGAGTAAGAGTTATCTCTTCCTATCTGCTGTTCTTGGACCAAATAATGAGGGCCTTGTCTCAAGGTGGAGATCTTACAGTAATACAAGTCCTAGTTTGCATTACAGTAAATTTCAACTGTTTTTGACTTAAGGTCCTTAAAAGAACTTCTCAAGATTTATAGTCTTCATGCTTGTAAAAAGAAAAAGTCAGATTGTATTCTTGCAGCCTAAATGTATGAATTGTGGGATTTTTCTTGTAGAGCAGAAGCCTGACATCTTATCAAATGGTCAGTGCTCAAAAGTCCCAATGAAAAGCATAGTCAGTGAAAGTCGGGCAGACTAGTACTTCCAAAAGGCAATCAACACCTCATCAAGATAAGCAAATAACAGTTATTTGATGAAATTTAGGTAATTCTAGATTATACTATTAATGAAAAAATAGAAAATCCAATAAAAAGTATGTGGCATGGTGAACTAAATACATGTCTTTCATATCTTTCATATCTTTCTTACCTTTCCTCTTCAGGCCTCTTCTTTATCCAGCTGTTGTCTTGCAAAAGGGTCCGTCGTTTATTACTATCATGAGTAGTCTGTTGTCTGCTTTTAATTGCAACAGAGGGGCTCTTTTTGTCTGCAAATGCAGAGAAACATCTTGAAAATGAATATATGGGATAAGTTTGGAAGCTTAAATTACTATTAAAAAGGCTGAAATATGTAAAAGTTTAGCACAGGTTGAATCTTCAGCTACCACTGCTGTTTAGTGCAAACTGTCCTCTTGAAAAGTTCGTGACTTAATCCCTTCAGCCTTGAAGGGACTGCAGAAGCCCAGTTTATCAAATGAAATTCAGTTTCATCCTTGATATGAAACAGCTTGGCATATTTTTAACGTTAACAATCACAGATCTGATAAAGGAATTATGAAATATACATACAACAGTAAATTGAGGAAAGTCAAATTAATGAATCCTGTTTCCTGGGGTGTTGTCTGTGGTTTTTATATTTATAGAAGTGTGACAGGGTGTAAATTTCTAATGAAAGCTAAACTTGAGATAATCAAATGGCCCTCCACCTACATGTAGTTTAACACGTGGATTTTCAGGTTTCTCAAACTGTTTAGATTTCCTCTGAAGCTTTTTCCTTAGTGGCTGAATGAACAGGGTCTCTTTTCTAACCAGTTACTGAGTTTTACTGAGCTTTTAATAAAAACAATACCTTTAAGTTACACATTTTAGTTACATTTAACTAAAATTGGTGTATGGTTTCAAAGGTTATTGGGAGGGACAGACAGACAGATATGTGCACTCACATGCTGTATGAACACGGAAGCCTTATATACCTACGAAAACAACCTAAAATACCAGCCCAACAAGGCTGACATTTAGTATATTGAGGAACGAACAATACAATGTTCACTTCGTTTGTGAGAATATATATTCCTTACTGTATTAGAAAGCTGATGTTTATCTATGCCTTCCCTTTATGAGGGGTTTGGCCTAGAAGTAAGCAAAAATATTCAATGACTATTGTTCAGTATTCTCAGTTCCTTCCCTTCCCACCTAAGTTTCATATTATCAGCCTGCTTGAGCTGAGAGGGAATATTGTTACCATTTTACCATTCCCCTTTAAAATGGAAGACTAGAAGTTGAGCCCAAATAGAAACTCCATTTTTAGATTGTGATACTTGCCCCAAACTTTGCCAGACAAGAGAAGCTGAAAAATTAAACCTTTGTTAATTAATCAACAAAGTGACTGGTAAAGAATACTGAATTTCTCAGGTTTTCCTTTGGAGACCTTTATGATTTTCTCCATGAATTCCCTACTCTGAGCATCCACATAAAAGGAGTTCAACACCACCAGATTTCAAGAGATATCATTATCTGGTGTTCAGCAAGGACATTTGACCCTAAAGGTTGTGTATAGAAAGACCACACTTTGCAGCAAATACATGCAGTCAGCATAATGCCATTTGTCAGAGCTGTGTTTTGGCATTCTGCCGTGATTTATAGGACAATGTAGCTCTTGCTTTCAATACAAGAACTTCAGTTGTAGTGATAACATAAAAAATGACAAATAGCTACAGTGAGTGGAAGTCCAAACCATAATAAAATACCAAAACATTTATTTTAGGTGACAATAACCAAGATTGACTTTTAAAATACATTTTTCTCATGAAAGAAAAACACTGCAGTGCAAAGGTAAAATTAAGTCTAAAAACATATATCTGACTGTAAGCCAAACTGTGTCTGCACTTATCTGTTGAAATTCACGGTAGGTATGTCCATACTTCCAAATAAAAGAAGGCCAGTGAAGGAATTCAAGGGTTGGACTAATCATTCATATTTTTCCCTAATTGAAAACATTCTCTGGATCTGCGCAGAGAAGCTCTCTCCAAGACTAAGCTGCTAGAGAAGTGACAAACATTTAAGAAATATGGATGTGACGTGTGTTGCTGTTGCTTGGGCCTGATGACAGGGTTTGGCTTTCCTTTTTTGAGCAGCGTAGATGCAGCCCCTTGAGACCATTACGAAATGAACAGGCACATCAAAGATGAGATTTGTAAGAATGTGCTGAAAATCACGGGACATTAAGAACAAAAAGTCATCAATCCTTACTGCATGATTCCTGCAGCAGATTGTTCACTGCCACTTGACCTCGTTTTTTTTTTAACAATATATATTAAAACTTGACTTAAAGACTTCAAAAAATTAAGACATCCCAGCCTCACCCACAGAGCTCCAGCGGTTCATTAAGTATATATTAAAATATAAAGTTTAGTCCTTGCAAACTGAAAAGAGGAAGGACCTCCATCAGTTTAAACAATAGCATTGTCTCATAGTCACTGTCAAGAATAGAGATAGTTATAATTGGTGAACAAGACTATATTCAGTATATTCAAACCAGTAAATATTACTTGTTCGAATATGCTGATAACACAAGAAATGACTGGGATGTAATAGGGATTTGGATGAACATACATAGATAGAAATTAAAACTTTGCAACATTCATAAATCAAGAATTTGAATGAAGATCCAACAGCAAAAAACTGTGCCTTCCTATTGTCATAAATATTTAGATACTTTTTAATTTAGTATGATTATTTGCATTGAGTAAAAAAAACCACACAAAACAAAACAAAAAAACAAAACAAACCCCACAAACTTGATTTCCAAAAGTAGGGAAAATATGAGTTGCATATGTATTCCAGATTGAAAACCTTTCTTCAGCAAGAATAGCTGATGGCAAGTAAAGGGGTGGAAATGGTTCCAGCATTCCTTCCATACTAGTAGTGCTAGCCAAAAATGTTTTCAACTGTCTGCCATGCACTTAAATCTGTGCTTTACTGTCAGCCATAACCTCCTCTGAATCTTGAAGAAAAACCCTTCAGTGATAGAAACATGGCATAAGCAGTTCTATATATTCAAGAAGTACTCAGTATAAACAATTAAAATTAACTTTGTAAAGACAATATTGGGTTTTTTTCCAATGACATTTTAAGAAAACTATTATATACCTACCCAAAAATTACTTGGATTTCATGGAAATCATGGCTTTCTTAATTGCTTAGTGCAAACAAGGTTTTGGGAAGTCTCCTATAAAAGCAGCAGCCCAGAAGTACATATTGCGTTTTCTTTTCAAGAAACATTACAAGAAATTTGCTAACGCATGAGGCCTTGGGTTTGCTGAAGAGCACTCATTTCTGGTCTGATGAATTGTCTCTGAAGTTTGAATTAAAAAATTAAATATAGATCTGATACAACAGCTTAGGTCACATGAGCACAGGCGGGTGGAGCTCATCCCCTTCTTATTTTGGCAATAAAGAGTTTAATTCCTCAATACGGTAGAGCCAAACTGCTCCTTGCTGTGACTGCACCCATTTTGATGTAGTTAGACCTGGCGTGTCCCACCTAAGCCAGGTCCTAATGTGCCTCAAAACCTTTCAGTCTTTAAAAGCATTTTGCATGTTTGAGTCAAATGGAAAAATTAATCATGTTTCCAGTTTGCCTCTGGTCATTCCTCTGCACAGAAAGCAAAATCCAGCCCTCCTCAATTTTCTTCCCTCCAGAAGGATAAACAACCCCATCTGACAATTATTAAATGTCTTTTTTCTCCCTTTTCCCCATTCCAATTTTCCTCGATTTCCCCTCGTTTCTTCTAAACGAGTCAAAGAGACGCTGCTGAGGGTGATGGATGCCCTGCCTGCCCACAGGCCTCCCAGCCACCATGTTCCTCTGGGGTTTCCACAGCAACCACAGGTCTCAGCGGAGGCAGCCACCATCTTGCACCAAGCTGCCCACCTCCACTGCTCCACCACACCTCACTGCCTGTCACCACCAAAGAGTGCCAGCATGTCCTGTGAGGGAGCTGTGTGAGGGGCATGGTGATGCTTGGGAAGGAGGGGACCATGCCTCAACCTCTAAGTGCCCTGAGAGCAGAAGATGAAGGAGACTCAGTGTTACCACTTTGATTAGGAGACTGTTTTCGTATGCCGAAAGCTGACATTCTGTTCAGTGGGGTGTCCTTCTGGGGAATCTAAAAGGAAACATGAAAAAAACAAACAAACAAACAAGAAAGAGTTGGCGGTGAGATGAAGAATCAGCCACAATGACAATTTAAGTTCATTTGCCAGTTTAATCAACTCCTTGCACAAGTTTAGTCTGATAGGGTGGAATGACTTATTACTACCCTGAGAACATGTGGGGTGGTGAGAGCCTTTGGAGGGCGAGACAGAAGAATGAAGAACGGGCTGAGATGATTAGTTTAACGGGAAGACAATCAGACTGTGGCTCAGAGCGATGTCCGGAGCTCACCCAGCCCCGCTGATGGGTCTCATAGCTTCAGTGGCCTGCAGCTAATGTGGGGGTCCAGGACAGAGCCCTGCAGCAATTTTGCAGTCACTGACTTCTTCCCTTATCTCGTATGAAGTTAAAAATATATCCTCCAAGGCTGCTGACTTAAAAAAAAAATTCTTTGGGAGCTGTGCCACTCAAAACATGTCATGCTGTGCTTTGAAACTGCATTTTGAGTATCAGCTTTCCTAGAGGAAGCATCAAGCAGAACATAATGACGTTTCAACATCAAAAAATTCTGCCTTAAGTTAAAAAAAAACAACAAAAACCAATCCTAATACTGATTTAAGAGTGTGGACAAAACCGACCCTCTTTAGTAAATGGATTCCTTTTTGATAAGCAGCTTTTCCCAAGAAAACTATGTTAGACTGGAAAGCTCCCAACCAGCTCCACTCATCAGGCTGCTAAAAATTTACAGAAGCACCAAGGAATATTTTTTGTGACAGGAGCAGTCATTAAAAATCAGAAACGTTCCCAGTTTTCTGGGTGACACAGTTGTGCTGGGGTTTTGCAGACATAGAGTGTATTGCTCACTCACCTGAGATAGAATGGAATGAGAGACAGGAGCCTGTGGCTCTTTCTTTACTTATGGAAGGTGAAGAAGATGTTGAATTTTGGTGAAAACTTAGCAAAAATACTAAAAGTAATACTGACAATAAAACAGACAGAACTAGCGGCTGGCACCATGAATTGCACATAGACCAGATTTTTCTTTTCTATGTTTTTACTGCCAGACAATTGCTGAAAAAGCTTATGACTGCCAAGAAAAGAAAGCAGAAAACCAAAATCTGGATGTAAACACATATATTTTGGGAAAGTAAAGATATAAATACAAAAATAATATCCAAGTCCAAAAGTCTGCATATATTTTACCCAGTTGTGAAGTTCCAGATGTTTGTAAGAATTTAAAATTCTGGCATGTGGATTGGAAGGCTCTGGCCCACACTCTTTTAACCTTAGTTATTGGTATCAAGCATACACTGGCACAGTGTGTGGAGAAAACATGTGACTGCTGGATCTGGTTCCCACTCAATAAAAATATGCTTAGGGCTATGGTGAGCCTTATTTGTTTTACAATAAGATATAAAATATCTTTCCAAATTACTGGTATAGAGTTTCAAGCAGGTATGCACTGAATTTCCTTGAAACTGTTCATGTGGGTTATCAAGCAATCAGTTTTAGATAATAACCAATCTTGCTATAAATTTTCCTGAATCATCACACAATGATAGAGGGAGCTCCAATTTGTTTACTTTTTCAGCTTAGCAACAGCTGGACATCTGATACTGGCTTTTATTTCAATCAGTCCTAGGATAATACGAAGCCTGACATTTCAGTATGTTTCACAAGAAATTAGTGCTGGCACTTCTTCATCTGGAGAAAAGGTAGTAGTTTGTATAGAATGAACTTGGATTTTGTTTCTAGTAAAGATTTTTAAAGCCAATCCCTAAGGGAAGGAAACCATAAAACTTCGAAAATGGAGCCTTCTTGTGTGGAAATTAGACCAAATGTGATCATTCTAAGGCTTAGGATATTTTGTTAAAAATACAGTTTTTGCAATTTAAATATTCCTCACTAAAAATGCCAGGAAACTGCTATGTAGACTTCATGTTTTACTATAGCCTTGCTTTCCATAGATTCATGATAGAAACTGAAATTTCTCAGAGAACTAGCAAAGAAGTATCATATACCTTGGTTAAAAATAAACAAGAAAGCCTTAGACATTTGTTCCAAAATATAAAGTATCGATGAAGTAAAAAAAATCTATACATTTTGAGGCTGGTCTTTAGCATCTACAGAATAACTACAAATGCATTAATGACACTGAAACCCTGAAAATCAACTGGAAAGTAGGTTTGCAACTCTCGTTTGTATCCATGCATGACAAAAGAATATCCAGCAACCATGTTTCTTTCATCCTCCATCGTTTAATTAAAACTGTGTTTTGTCTCTTGTCCTATATTTATTGGTTAATGTTTTTAGGGCAAAACAATATTTGTCTTGCACATGTGTACAGCATCCAGAATAAACTACTACCTAGTCTCCCAGCCCAAAAGCAGAATGCATTAATGAATATAAGAAACAGCCACACTCCCTTTCACAGTCAGCACTGAAAATGGGCCAGGTATTCAGAATACTGCCATATTGTCCCCAAGGTTTACATCTTACTTCCGAACTTTCAAGTTGAATATCAAAGATGAATCCATTAAAATTTAGAATGCAAATTAAAAATCAACCCATTTTAATCTCCAGCACAATGAAAAATCATCAGAGTAAGATTTAAATCTGCAGATCTTAGAAATTAGAAGAATCCTGTATAAAGCGGCAGAATAGGACGCATCAAAACAATTTTTTTTCCTCAGTTTTTACTATTGTGAACTAAATGTGTGTGTATAAAGGGGAATGGACAGAAGATTGTGAGGATCATGTTAGTTTAAAAACTTCAGCTCATAATGATCTGGAATCATCACATTATTTACACAGGTCAGTGAATTGCTTATCTTCAGCCCATAGTTCAAGGGAGATAGAAAAAAGCGTTTAACTTTGTAAATGAAATTGTGAGAAAGAGAAGTCGTAGGCTTTTATAGTATACTATAGCAGTAAATTATGTTCAGGCATTCTTAATGAGGTCCCTAACCACTGAAGCAAAACAGCTCAGCTGGAATGCAAACCAAAAACAAACAGGAATGCAGCTCCAGTGTAATTTGAATTTTAAAACAGCATCAGGAAACTTGAAAGAAAATTGAGACTGCCCCAGCCAGTCCAATGAGCAATTGCCAAAATGTTTCAAGACATGCCAATCCTGGATTTAGACCCTCCCCCATTTTTTGAGAAATACAAATAGAATCATGAAGAAATCCAGAAGAAACTTCAGATATGATTTCTGGGAAGGTCAAATGCCCCTCCAAGCTGGTAGCAAATTATTGAGAAAGCAGCACAGGTCTTCATTTCTGTTTTTATCACAAATAGCCACTTCTACATCTCCTTTCCACATCCTGCATTGACTGATCAGCAGACCTCAGGCCTGCCTTAAATTCTCAAAGCTAGACTTAGTTTTCATCTGGTCTGAACACACCCATTCTTCCAACACAGAGTCCTCTTGCCTTCCTTCTTCTGTTCTTTGCTGTAGCTTTCTACGTAATTAGGTTTCACATATATGCATTGCTGTATTTTTAAAAACACATACAAATAATGCAAACATTTCCTGTAAGCAACATGTTTTCCACATGAGGCTGAACTTACAACCAAAAAAGTCTTTGTTCTTCGGCTTCTAGCTATGACGGTCATTAAGACCTTCTCTATAAATATTCAGTTTATATGTATTTTGCTTTTAATAAACAATATTTTTTTCCACTGCTTAGAGCTACCACATATCATGACACTGTATAATAAACAATTCAACATAGTAGCTGTTGAGGAAGTGTAGAGGGAGGTACATTTTCTTCTCTTAAAAGTCAAAACATTTGGTTTTATACTTTTATATATATATATATGTATATATAAAGCATTGCCAAATGTGAATGCTTAAAATATCAGACTTCCTACAATTATTAATGAACTGGGTGATACAAAAAGTTATAGATGAACAACTAGTTTAAAATAAAAAACTCTCAGAATTTTCCTTTCTTCCAGCTTCTCATGCTGCATTGCTAAAGCAGCCTGGATTGTAGAGAAGCCACGGAGTTTGGCGTGTCCACATAAAAAGCCAGCTGGAACAAACATGTTTCTTATATTAATACATGGCTCTGCACAGTCACAACTTGCTGACCACAGTTTGCTACACATCCTTAAAGTTCCAGCTTTTCAAAGACATATAATATCTGCCATATTGTGCTGGTTTTGGCTGGGGTAGAGTTAATTTTCTTCATAGTATCTAGTATGAGGCTATGTTTTGGATCTGTGCTGGAAACAACTTTGATAATACAAGGGTATTTTTGCTATTGCTGACCAGGGCTCACACAGAGTCAAGGCCTTTTCTGCTCCTCACATCTCCCCACCAGCAAGTGAGCTGGGGGAGCACAAGAAGCTGGGAGGGGACACAATGGGGACAACTGACCCCAACTGACCAAAAGAATGTTCCACATCATATGGCATCATGCTCAGTATAAAAAGGTGGGGAAAGAAGGAAATGGGAATGTTTGGAGTGATGGCATTTTGTCTTCCCAAGTAATCGTTACACATGATAGAGCCTGGTTTTCCTGGAGATGGTTGAACACCTGCCTGCCAATGGGAATTGATGAATTCTTTCTTTTGCTTTGCTTGCATGCATATTAAACTCTCTTCATCTCAACCCACCAGTTTTCTCGCTTTTACTCTTCCATTCTCTCCGCCATCGCACCAGGGGGAATGAGTGAACAGCTGTGTGGTGCTTAGTTGCCAGCTGGGGTTAAACCATGACAGTTCTTTTTGGCACCTCAGCTTGGGGCTCAAAGGGCTCCAGACAATGACAGATTTTATTAGAATGTGCTAGACTGAATTTATAGCTTAGCTATTAATTGCTGGGCTCCTGTGCTTGCCCTGGGGCTTGTTTGCTTTCTTGTATATTAGCGTCTAGTGCTCATTAGTGGCTGTTTTTGTTTTGTGTGCTTGCTCTACTGCAAGCAATGTACAGTGCAATTGCTCACCACTTGTCGTCTGAAAATAAACATATACTTTGTTCTTTCTTTATTCCAAATATGAAACTTTCCACCAAAATTTCATCTTCTTGAAGTACCATTCTGCTCTGAAGTAAGCTGAACATTCAGTTTCTTGTGAGTACTCAGAGCTCAGAATTTTAGAATTATTCCATTAGAAATCAAATAAAAATTTAGGAAATGAATTTTCCACATCCTTTGTGTTTTAACTCATTTGCTTGCTTTCACTGCAGTCCAGGAAAAATTTTGGGTATAATAACTACTGGTGATAAAATAAAATGAAGGTTTACTTCAGTTTTGCTTTTTGCCCCCCAAAACCCCCTTTTTTTTTAATCCATTGGAACTTTTAATGTTAATTCTATACTACACAATTTATCTTTCATTTATATGAGTGAATGTGGAGAATGAGATATTTTAAACAAAAGCATATTTGATCCTACGTAATCCCAGTTTCAACGTACACCACAGTTTTCCCTTGCCTTCAGTTAACAATCTCTGTGTCAGGTCAGCAAACTTAATTATTTTCTCTGTCATTTCTCTAGAATATAGTAAGACCTAGATGTGTGAGCAAGCAACTGATTAGAGTCATGCTGACATAATACAGCATAAAGAACTCCCAGCCTTAGAAATACAGCACTGGGGAAACACATCATTACAGTTGTTCTTCTAGATAGATATGCATTGTGTGAGGTGAAATCTAGTTTGGAAGTCAATACCAGTTTTGATGTCCTGTACATACAGTATTTTTCCCCTCAGATGTCAGAAGTCCTGTCAGATCTGGCTACCTGTACCTATACTTCAACTCTAATAAGAATCTGTGTTTCTAAACACAGCTTCACTTTGTGATTGCAGGTAAAGGTTGTTTTTTGAATCACTGTCACAGCTACAACCACCCAAAGCTGTACCAGCCTTACATTCCCAAACTTGCTATTTCAGTCAAGCATACGATGTCCTAAATAGCCGTAATGGGCCTCTCTGGCAGGTGCATATCTGTATGTATAACAGATGCTGCATTGACTTCCCTCCAAAATTGTCATCAATATCCACTGTTGTAGCTCAAGGCTGTAGGTCAGGACATGAAAAGAAAGAACAACAGTGTTGCTAACTCAGCACAGTACCAAGCGTGTACTCAGAACTTGACAAATAAACACTTGAGTATCATTTATAGGCTTCACAATTATAAGTAACACGGGTTTTTTTGTTTGGTAATTATTTAGTATTTTTATCCTTTTGCTGAAAACTTCATGTAAAAATGACTGCTTTTGTTTTACAGACCTTAAAAAAACAACAATAACATGTTCCCAGCATGATTTTTTTTCCCCAAAGTTAAATAGCAGAGCAATAGCCATATAATACATCTGTACACTTTGGAAATAACACATTGTGTTTAAGTGAGTATCTTACTATACTGTTTAGGCCACAGAATTGATAACAACCCTCATAGGGAATAGAAACAAGTGTATGTGTGTAAAACAGAAAACAGGCAAGGTTAGAACAGGTGAGGTAGAACTCAAGAACACATAAATGTATGACAGAAATCATTCATCTATTTGTAGCAGAAAGAGCTCTCAGAACTGGTTTTTCAGGGCGTGGGCAGAGGAGATTCTGTTTTGAAAGAAATAAGCTTTGGAACTGTCACTAATGTAAAATCAGCTGCTAAGTCAGAAACCCAATTTTTATGTGTTTTCAAATTATAAATATATGATCAGTTTAAAATGATAATTTTAGATTTATTATTATTATTATTATTATTATTATTATTATTCAACTGATTCCTTTCACTTTGCTGTATTTTTAATGAAGAACGCTTACTTTTTATACATGGGTTCCATTCATGATGCAGATAACACATTGTATCAAAGCAGAATAGGTACATTTACTATAATTTTAGCAAGGGTGGAAATTATTTCTGGATTCTTTACAAGTAGCTTGTTTTTAAAAAGCAAACTGTTGCTAAATTCTTTTCAAAAAGAAGCAAATACAATTAAATGAGGGTTTAATACTCTTTAATTTTAGATAGAAATTCCAAAGAAAGTATAAATAAACAGTAATGCAAACAAAGAAGGAAAATGACATTAAAATAGCCATTTGGGAAAAGTAGTCTGAACAATGAGTTTTTCATGAGAGAAATAGCACTAAACTAAATTACAATGAACAATATAATGTATGTAAAGAAGTAATTAAGATAGTACAGCCAAGAGAACATTTCAGAAAGGTCTAGGGAATTTGAACACCCCAACTGAGACACTTTAAGAGCTGAGTTTTCATAGTCAAGTTCTCCACAGCTCTTGAAAATCAGATTCTTTGAAGTGGGATCCTTAGTTGGACACTGAGGAATAACAGAACATCTGAAAACACAGGACTTCTGATATACGGTATATGAAAACAGAAAAATATACGCCCTTACCTAGGTACAGTAGAAGTCAGTGTCCTAGCGTGGCTCTGTGTGGTAAGTCAACCTGGAGATATCTGGAAGTGAGGTACAATCAAAGCAGACAGAGAGCTGAAGTGTTGTTCCCCATCCAGCTGTCTGAAAAGTCAAGAGTCTTCTCCTTCAGAGGCTGAGTCACTTACAGAGGAGGTAGGAGGTGTGGAAGAGGGTGGCACCTTGTAGAAATACCAGATCAATTAGAAGTAGTGGTGAGTTGTTATACTTCTGTGCTTGTTTTACTTTTCAGGTGGAGTAGGGCTGGGTTTTGTAAAATCAAATGCTCTTACAGACCTTGAAACAGAAAACCAAGCAATTACTATTTGGAAAAAATACACTGCACTCATTTGGATTTTCCACAGCAAAAGATAATGCAGAGCCTTAGGGCTGCCCCTCAGCTAGAGGGTTTCAGGTATTTACACAGGTGAACATAAAAAACCACAGTATTTCATCAAAGGAAAATTCTGCAGAAATGTTACGTGGGGAACACACACTGGAATCTGATATGCATTAAGTATTTGCCCTGCTTGTCTGTGTGGGCAGAGGTAAAAGATCTGTGAGGGAAAATCCTCCCACATGAGGTCTCGTTGCAGGTCTCTCTTGTCTGTGTGCATTTGCATTCTCCTTCAGTACAGCCAATAATAAACAGAAAGAAGAGACTGCCTTCACTTTTTTTTTCTTTACAATGGCTGTAATATGTTTCTCTGTAGGCTAACAATTGCTTTACTATTAATAGATACAGTAACAAGGAACATAAACTTCCTATATGGAATGCTGTATATGACCCTACGGTTCTCTTTAAGATACAGAGTCTGTTTTTAAAGTGTTTATAGAAGCCCACACTTATTTTATATTTGGGGAGCTTTTGTAATGAACTATGCAAGATGTGGTTATACAATATACTGAATAACCTTTAGTCCTGCTGCCTTTTGTGAAAAATAAGTATTTCTTTCAACACAAAAAAAAAGCAAACTTTGACACACATTAACTTAGTAAATGTCTCCTTAGCAAAATTTCTGTTTGTTTTTGCTGATGTTTGCCTCTTCATAGGCTTGGTACTTAGTAGCATGAAGTTATTGTCTAAATATTGGTCATATCTGATGAAATACAGCTGATGAAGCAGAGCAGCAGACAAGAAATACCAAGCATACACTAATAACTACCACAAGTTTCAGAATTAACAAATACAAACAAACAAACCTTTCTGAACTTTGTATATCTCATCTTTGGGGTTTCTAAAAGTGAAAAACACAGCAATCCTGGCATGTTCAGGTACATCATACTATATGTTTGAAGAAAATTTTATGAACGCATCTCTTTATAGGCATATTATGATTTTATAATTTTAACACATATGCCTCCCAAATGAAACAGATGTCGTTCCTCATAAGCAATGCACAGTGGGAATTAGTTTTAAAAGGTCTATGTAGGCTTTGAGTTGAAATGGATATATAGTATTGATTTATAATAGCAATACCTGAGACTAGGAATACTTTTTTATTATGAAGTGTTTTTCTTTCACAATCCAGGTGCTAGAAGATATTAATTTCTTATCATTTTACATTCAAGTAGAAGAGTTCTTCTTGTCAATCAAGGATAACTTGTCACACTACCGCCTTTTTTAGCCAAAACCTTTGAGAAACAGAAATTGAGATGAAACCAATACAGTCTGGAGAAATCAAATTGATATTTTCCTGTATTTCTAACTTTTGAACACAGAGAAGACACTATGGGGCACAGGAAGCCTGTTCTGCTACCCAAAATAAGCCAGAGGCTTTTTCTAAGACAGCTGTTGCCAAGTCTTTAGTGGCTGGCACATGGGAATAGACCCTCTACAGGAAAATACATACATATAAGAAATCCCAACAATGGTACTTAAGAATAAAGCAGGCCAGCTACCTTTTATTGGCTGATCTGCAACAACGAGCAAATTCAATGGATTTTGATGCTAGCTGTGCTGATAACTTAATAGTTCAAAGCTGCAAAACAAAACAAAACAAAACAAAAGACAACACTTTTTTCAGATTAAAGAAAAACTCAAATTACTGCTAACAATTCTGTCATATTTTCTCTGTAGTAATTACATACCAGTATTGTACCTTGTGAATGAAGAATAAGTGATGCAGTGCTATGTATCAGGAATTGAATATTTTCAGCATAAACATACAATGAAAGTGACCCAAAACTATTTTCTATGAACAAACTTCCCATACTCTGAAGAAATTCAGCTTTCAGAAATTCAGAGGATCTCAATCTTTGCCTCTGGATCTCAGTATAACAAGTAATATTTTGACACAATTTGAGCCATCTCCAGATTCTGTGAACCGTTCTGCAGTCAGGTTTAGAGAACAGTTTTGTTTTCTTCCTCTAGTTTAAGGTCCTTATTTAATTGAGGAAGAGATAGAAATATAGATACAGTCAAATTTAATTGCTCAGACTATGTCAGTATTTGAATATTATCTTCCTTATTCCCTTTCTTGCTCGCAAGAAAATTCTACAGTTATAGGACAAGCAGATAGCATTCTGGACATAGATTTTTCAGCAGTGTCAAAAAAGAGCAATGCAAAACCTACAAGCATGTGTATGCCTCTGTATTGTCCACTGATGACTTTTAATCAAAGGATGTGATTTACCTGATCTACTAGTTCACCGCATTGGGCCATGTTTTCCTATTGTTCTATCACAGCTGAAGGAATTATTTTAGTTCAAACAGTAAAGTGTTTTGATGGAATCAGTAACTAATTTCATATCTACCTATCACCATAATGTCTACACAATCTTGTTGGGAGCTAGGTAAATATTCTGCATTTGCTTGCTATTCTCACAAGAAAAAAAGAGGAACTTCTCTGAAAAAGAGATACAAACATAAGAGATACAAACATCCTCAGCTGATATCATTGGATATAACTCTACCAAAATCATTCTGATACCTTGATTTACATTAGCAGAGTGCATGACCTGGCATGATTTGTAAGAGAAGACAAGAAATGTCTCAGCATTCCTCCCTATATTAACTCCTCTTTTTAATTTATTAATAACAAACAATATAGAGACAGTGTTGATTAGCAATCAGAAGTCACTATCGCTTGCTGCTTCGACTGCCAGTGTATTTTGGAGGACATTTCTAGAAAGATCATTTTAAACACCTCATCAACAGTGGAGTCTTAGGCTTACTTGTCATCCAAACAATTCCTAAAAATGCCTCCTAAGAAACTTTCAGTAGGGAATGTTGACTTTAAAAATGGAGTAGCACTGTCAGAAAACTGAATATAACTAGTTCAGAAATGCTATCATTTAGATTTGAAAGGTTTATTTAGTGTTATTAAAGTCAAATGCTTGTAGCACCCTATAGTGGCAATACATTATCGTACTTCCCAATCCCTGCCTTTCTCTGAACAAGATGATTAAGGTTTATAGGATGGCTGTCATGAAAACAGCATAATGTAGTCTAGCCCTATTGAGCTTTTGTGTAGATTCACAAGAGAGAGTTGGGCATGAGCAGTGACTCAGCAGGCAACTTTTTGGACAAATACCATTCTGTGACTCCTCCCAAAAAGAGAGGAATACATTACTGAAAACATTTTTTTCATACACACCTTCCTCCAAAAGAAATTCCTTTAATACTTCAAACTTTCCAAGTAGGATTGGTAAACTATTGTGTTCTGGGTTATAAGATGACATTATAACTGGTGTGCCCAAAAGATTTAAAGACATTCTAGCAAGTGCTGTTCAAATTATTTAGTTTCAAGATACAGATTTTCCAGCTCCATTTATCCTATTAAGTTAAATATGCCAAAGTCCAGTCTCTGGCCTAAGTACAAGTGGCACAAGATGGTTTGTATCCATATCCCTAAACTCGCATTCCAAAAGAACTGTGTGGCCTCATCCATGCTCCTATTGGAAAAAGTCTGGGGCTTTTACTGGAGAGATCCATGCCCAAGATTTTTTTTCAGAGATAACTAATTGGCAGGAACAAGACTATGTCGAGGAGTGTGTATGATAATAGTATGGACAAACCGAGGATATTGCTTAAGCCCAGGTCCTACCCCTACTTATTTAACTAGCATGGTCCTACTCCTTGGACCTGATTTTTCTGAAGTGATTGTTTTTGACATAACTTGTGTCAAAACTAAACATTCTAAAGCATATGGATAGATGTCTGCAGCAGATGAGGGCCAGATACCAGGCAGCATTTAGCAAGAAAATGCAGGTAGTTACTGTAACCTTTACCTAGGAGGCGGGTTGCACATCCATGCCACCTGTACATTTTCCTTGCTTAAGCTCAGTCTAAGATCACCTATATATGTAGGCAGCAGTTCTAGCAGGTTAAGTCAAAAGGGGAACGGTCATTTTGGGAAAAAATATAACCCAGCGCAGCAAAGATGATACTACTTAATGAAGAGGAAGAAGCAGTGCTCATGCATAGGTTGATACCTTCTTCTTCGAGGTGACTAACATGAGGACTGCTCCTCCCTTAATTCCCAGTCCAGCCTTACATAAAAAAGGGGGTGCTTGGGACTTGTGCTACCTCTATGTACAGAGATACTTTTCACCCTTGGTCAAATTAACCAAGGGAACATATTGCCTATGGGTACACCCAAGATGTATGTATGACTCAGAACCAGGCTAGAAACGGCTGAGTGACTCCAAGTAGCATTCATGATTGCAACAGAGAGGAGAGGGAGAAATAAGGAGCATGATTTTCTTTTCCCATGGCTATATCTCATTCTATCATTAGACTCCCATAGGATTTCTGCAGCTTTCCCCTGGAGATTCTGATCATTCTGCTCCTAGACAAACATCTCAAAATAAGCTGTTCTGATGTGAGATGGAAATTCCTTTGTCCAGGGGCATCCTTGTTCATACCAAGATGCAGGCTTTTAAAGTAGACAGGGAATGTGCTGGTCAGCCTTGCAAAAGCTAACTACTGCCAGTGCCAAGCACCTGGAGTCCTTTTTAACAAACTTGTTGCTCCCTTGGAACTCAGAAAGCCAGAATTCCTCTACCTAATCCACATGCAAAGCCCATCTCCAAGCATGCCTAACCCTTTCAAAGAACAGGACAGGAAATCAACAGTCTGCCATCTGGAAAAGTCACTTAGCCTATTGCTAAACCCAAGTTCAAATCATTCCTCCTTTTGACAGAAGCCCAGCTTCTGTCTTACCAGCAGACTTCTTCAGCCACTTAGTTATATGATATTTTTAATGGGAATGAACACAATTACCACAGTTTTTCTACCTCCCTGAAAATATATTTAATAATTCACTGGAGAGAGTAAGGCTACAGCCCTTTTATTAACATTATGACATACAGATATTGGTCTCACTACTGTCAAGTCTAAATTAATATTTAGGTATATTTGGAATTCTTATTTTTCTTTTTATATTGTACTTTTCAGAATCTTATCAATTGGGTGATTAAAAAGGTAGAGAGAGGAGTAATTTTGTAATATCATGTAGCAACAGCTGATGTGCAGAGGCAGAACAACTTAAAGCCACTTTCACTACATTATGTTCCAGTTAAAGTGAGTGTAACATTTCAGTAAGTCTGATATGAAATACCAGAATGCACCAGTGATAATGTTGTGTTTTGTAGATTAACTTTTGCCAGCCCAACTTACATTTCCTACTGCTATTGCATATTGCCTTTCCTGGGGAGGACCTTTCAGCTGATTAGCGGAAGGTACATGGTCTGGTTGTTTAACCACACTTTCCCAAATCCAGGAAGGAGTACTGTCAGACCTTTTTCATATGCATTTTTTAAATCTAAGAAAACCTTCATGACAATGCAGATGTATTTGGCAGTCCATTGTTCACCCAAAAGGTGTGGCAAAGTTCATAAACTAAAGAAGGAAGAAAAAAATGCTATAAATAGTATGCAAAATGTCTAAACCTTTTCACCGCTTCTAGTGGCCACAGAAAATGGCTGAGCAGTGTCTTTTGTTCTCCTTTCTAAAAATGCTTGGCAGAGAAAAATGCTAATTGGAGCAGGTGCCACCACGTTTCATGGAGATATACAATCTTCAGTGTTACTGGGCCTGATTTTCCCACAATTTTAATACCACTCTACTCTGCAAATGAGTGAAATATCTGGCAGAGGTCCCTGAAACTCTGGCCCATGCTATGCTAAACTTGTGTATCTTGATCCTTGCACCACTGCCATTACCACCGTAGCTAAAGAACACAAAGAATTACTGATAAAATCAGTTATCTAAGGAAAATTGTTCTGAAAATCTGGCAAAGTCAAATGACATCTGTGTGGTACCAGCTGAATGGCTGTAACCAGTTTTGTAGCTTATATTGTTGATAAATAGCTTAATTTTTAGTGTGTTACTGTCATCTGAATTAATAAAGAACATTCAAAACAGTGGCTAAAGAAATGAAAATCAGATTATGATCAATAGTAGTGGGAGTTTGAGAATTATGATTAGATAGGTTTTTTTCAATAAAGAATAAGAAAGACTTCATAATATCCCCGTCACTTAAAAATCCCCACTGAGAAAAGTCTGGGAAAGAACCAATATTGCTGATCTCAGGGAAAGCCATCTTGTTAAAAGATGTTAGAGGAGAAGAAGTTGAGGGGAGAAAAGTTTATTCCTGTTCCCTATCTGAAATTTCCTTATAGCAATTAATTGGTCATGGGCACTGTAAGTACATAGGAGACAACTCCTCCAGGTTGTTCTTTTCATGGTGCAGATGAGGAGATGTATCTGCCCCATAAAATGATATCCATGTGAGGCACTTCAAATTGCACTTATCTGATAGTCTGTGTTTCTCTCGTTGTCCTGCTATTGTGCTGGGATTATTTGTTAGGGCTAAGCAGCCTTTTCTCTTGTAATGATGATGCTTTCTTTTACTGTTTGGCTTGAATTAGGTGACTGAGAACTTTGTCATTTGGAAACTGATATGGAAATTTTATACCAGTCAAAGAAGCCCAGTGAACTGATATTCCACCTATTTAATGAAATCTTAATTTGACAAGTGGGTTCCATATTAGCGTTATCAGCGCACATAACTGCTATGCATGTCAGCCAAATGTAACAGATTGCGATCCTGTTCTCTATCCACATCAAAGCTGAATGTGAGCATGGAAGAAAAGTAGGTTTTTCCCCAATCCTGGAAGAAGCTGGCTGCGGTACAGTTAGCAAAGAACGGCTGCCTGTAGAAGAGTTGTTGGAAAATGCATTCCAAAATCATTAACTGCAGAAATAAGACCAAAAAATGAGAACCAGAAAGGATAGAGTTGGACTTAAAAAGGTTCAGAAAGGATAAAAAGAAAAGGAGACAAAGACAAAGACAAAGACAAAGACAAAGACAAAGACAAAGACAAAGACAAAGACAAAGACAAAGACAAAGATAAAAAGGAAAAGAAAAAGAAAAAGAAAAAGAAAAAGAAAAAGAAAAAGAAAAAGAAAAAGAAAAAGAAAAAGAAAAAGAAAAAGAAAAAGAAAAAGAAAAAGAAAGAGAAAAAGAAAGAGAAAAAGAAAGAGAAAAAGAAAAAGAAGAAAGAAAAAGAAAAAGAAAAAGAAGAAAGAAAAAGAAAAAGAAAAAGAAGAAAGAAAAAGAAAGAGAAAAAGAAAAAGAAGAAAGAAAAAAGAAGAAGAAAGAAAAAAGAAAAAGAGAAAGAGAAAGAAAAAGAAAAAGGGGAACAGGAAGAGGAATAGGAAGAGGAAAAGGAAGAGGAAGAGGAAAAAGGAAAAGGAAAAATAGGTGTTTCTTCCTACAATACATATGTAAGCTGTCCTTGCTGCAGGAAATGCAGGAAATGCAACAGTTTATTTATATATGTGTATATACATATACGTGTATATCTCCATTGAGTGTGTGTGTATACACGTAAGTATGATTATAAATATCGATATATGCATGTGTGTGTACCAATACATAAACCAGTTCAATAAGAAACAAGACAAGTTTGTAGAAGAAATCCACTGATGGTTACTAAGTGAACAGAAATTGCATTTGGCTAAGAAAGTCCTTAACGCAAAAATTAACAGAGACTGTAAGGACAGTTAGGGAAAGCAACTTAAATGTTTTCCCTGTCCTTCCACTCTTCCCTAAGCATCTGCTTTTGGCCACTGTTGGAGACAATATTTGGCTAAATAGGCCTTTGGTCTGACCAAGGACTGCCACTCCTTTGTTATGCCCCTATGGTCAAAATTTGTATAAGATACATAACTAAAATTACATTAAAATGATTTCCTAATTTTTTGATGTTGATGTAAACAATTAGCAATACAATTGAGGTGACATCAAATTTTTGTGGAATGTTGAGACTTCAGGTATTAAAATAAGCCACTCTCCTTAGTCAAGGGGCTCTCATTCATGCCCCCACCTGAGAGTCATTCAGCATTGTCACTTCAGTTTCTTCTGCCTGAATTTCTTCTCTAGTTACCCGATAATGTGGAGAGTATATATATGTGTAAATATGGAGAGCATTGTATTTTGTTAGCAGGTTTAAGACCCTTTCCTGACTCATAAATAGCTCTACAGTCAAATAAAATTGTTCATCTGTTCAAATAACAGATAAAATAACAAGGCAGATTTATGGTATGTGTTGAAATGTAGGTCATCTGCAGGGGAAAAATAGAAAACAGTATCCCAGAATCAGTGTCTTCTACCCACATTCCCCTCTCAGCATCTCTGGAGAAGAATTCAGCTGTCTCATTGTCCCTTGTCCACACAAGCAGAAGGATTAATAGTATTTCCAAGCATATTCCAAGGAATAGATTTCAGGTACAGATTTCAATCACAGACAGAACTATGTGAAAGGAAGAAGAATATATTTCCTAAATTAACACTTTCTGCAAGTAGGGCTTCATGGGCTGAGAAGCTGAAGAAACAATTGAGTTCTCTTCTTGGCTTTACAAAATTGTTGTCCTTTGATATAAACTGCCCAATAGATTGTTAAATGGTGAGAAAGTTAGCACATTTTAAATATCAACTTCTCCTTCCCTTTTATTCTGAGTAAATTATATTCTTCTGAATAATTGTGTTCAAAACTGTGAATAGTTTGGAAAGAATGTTGGCAGAAATAATCTTTTACCTGAGTTTCAAAGTTCAGTACATGAAGAAACAAGCTGAAGTATTTTTCTCTTTTTTTTTTTCTGTTGTTAAATGCAATGAAAACAAGGCTGGGCTTCACAACAGGAAGATTTCAAAATAATTTGGGTAATATTATAAGGGGAAGAGTCAAAACAGAATTATTATAATCATCTGGATGTAATCATGGAGTCCCAGATCAGTTCCTGAAGTTCCAGATCCTGCCACAGTGCTGGAGGAGTAGGCCATGAAGAACCCAGTAATTTTAAGTGTAGGCTGCTCTGAATCCTCGTGTAGGCTATTAGCCTTGAGAAAACTAAAGCCAATTAATGTCTAAGTAAATAATTTGAATTCTGCTCAATAAAAGGAGAAGCCAAATTGGTAACAGCTATTTTCAAACACTTGTTTCCTCAGAGCCGGGTGAGACTTTCCATCACAGGCCCTATTTAACAAAAAAGCTAGGCTACATCAAAAGTTAGGCTCCTGCCTCTATATTTGTCACTCAAGACACCCCTACTGTAATTCATCTCGCTCTAATGTAGATGACTAAAGTAGGTCAGAGCATTGGGCTCTAGAACTTACTATTCCTTTTCACTGTCTTGAAAGGGAGCCTAAGATGACAAGTCAGATATAGGCTTCTACACTGTAAACACCTAGACATGTCAGATGAACTCCATGTAATGGCAGGATTTCAAATGAAATTTTTACTCTTGCAGAAAGCAATGCCTTCTTGCCAAATTAAAATGAAAAGGAAACAAGCACAAAGATATTTTATTTTTCTCAGTATCTGGCCAAAATTCAAGTCACAAAGCTCATTATGCAGCCTCAGCAATACTGCATCTATATTATATCAAAATTTATCTCATTGCTAAGCAAATTATGTGTCCTGCAATGCACTGAAGAAAACAACTTCCCTACTGCACTGTGGCCACTTACACAAAAAGTGTGATAAGGAAACTATAATCTGGCCATGTTGGAGTCTGACCCACAGTGAAACTGCACATTGAGAGGAAGGAGAGAAACCAAAAAATCATTGTGCTTTCCTAGCAGCTCTGTCCCTTTCATTCACAGGTACAAACAAAATATGGCTTTTATTTTTAAAAGGAATATGTCAAATCTTTCTGGATTTGAACCCTCTGTATTAAAAAAAAAAAAACCAAAAACAAAAACAAACAAACAAACAAACAAACAAACTTAAATTTTTGGGTTTACCTGCCTTACTTTTAGTTAACTGTATTCAACTGTTCAGATCCCTGAGCTGCAGAGAAACTAGTATAAATGGGTTGGACATGTTCTATGGACCTGTGAGCAGAACTTACACAGTATTGTGCCTAAATCACAGTCTTTGAATGCTTTATCTTTTCTTAATTTTGATTTTGAAATATGCAGTTCTGCTCCAGAATGTTTGAAACTTCTAAACTCATATTGCTAAACTCATTTTAGGTTGAAGCAGAAAGCTCCAAGTTAGCAAGCCCTTCTGTAGTTTAATTATATGGCCAAGCTGGGTGTGTGAACATAGCCACAGCACACTGGAGAATAAATTGCTGGGTTTGGTTTTTCTTGATTTACGAGTTGCTATAAGAGGTGCATGTTCCCAGGGAGTGGTGAAAAGTAGGGGTGTGTTAAACAGGTTTAAGAACATTTTAAAGAGACATTGTCAGGTTTGAGACACAGTGTATCTGGTGCACTTCCTCCTTCCTTCCAAATAACATTTTCTGTTTCTGTGGTTACGAACAGCTGAGCTGCACCCTGCCTCTCTATTTAAGTGATACCACAAAATCCAGTGTAGCAGTTATGTGTCACACTGGTTGCTCTCTCTCTTGTTTTTTCTCTATCAGTCAAGAAATTAAACTTCCAGAACTGCTGTTCTTTCCACACCTCAGAGAGCAGAATTCCCATGCCATCGAGTTCAGCCAGTAAAATCTTGTGGTTTTCTGTGAAAATAGCTGTGCTGAGGATAAGCAACACTTGGATCAAGCTATTTCTCCACTCAGAATGATACAGGTTATTTGCTAGTGTTGCTGGGGCCACCACTTTGGCTTCTGAAATACCCCAATCCGAACTTTGGGTTACAAGTTCTCAGGAACCTTGGCAAAAGTCACACGATTTTGAACCAGAGTTTTCTTGTTTCTCAGAAGTTGTGTGTGGAGAATGAACAAAATTTTAGATCTTTTTTACATGTAGCATTGGCTTTGAGCCTTGGAGATCTACTGGGTATTTTCTCCTTCTGGATATCCTACTGTAACCAAGGCTCATTCCAATTGAAAATGAGAGCCATCTTTCTTAAACAGTTTTCACAAGAGATGACTCAAATAGCCATTTCAATCCCTTACTTAGTGTAGAAGAATAAACAGAGCACAATGTATGTACAAACTTCAGCCTGATATTATTACAAATAACACTGAAATTTTTGTTTGGAAGGATCCAACCTCATTCTCTAGGGAATATTTTTAAACCACTTTTTCCCTCTACCTAGAAAATATGTTAAATTTTGGATCTCTCATGGCACTATACTATAGCACTTACAGTGCTATGAGATGTTCTGTATAATAGAAACAGTCAACACCAAAAGATCCAGTGCTTAATTACTTGAGAAAATACATCTTTTAAATTCACCCTTCGAAAGGCATTACACACAAAAACCATTGCTAGCCAGATCAAAACTGAGTTCATGAAAAGAGCAGAGTGGGAACGTGACTTGCAAGTGCCACTGTTTGGAAGAAGTAGAGCAGATGGAGACTCCAATTTGGACGTAGGTAGCAAAGTAACTGAAGAGGAGATGAAATAAAATCAAAGGAGGAAGATGTCAAAGAGAAAATGGAAGAAAGCAGAAAAGTATCTGGAAGGTGAAGGATTTGTCTGATCCCATATACTGACAGTGCAGATCCTACAGAGCTGCGCTCATCAAGGGTTTAGAGAACTGTATACTTGTCTATGAAGATTAATGTTTCGACTGCTATTTACACAATGATATAAGTGTTTATATAAAAAAATAGAGCGACTCTTTCCCCAGATATCCTACATTTTAGAAAAACTGCAATCAACTGAAGAGAGACAGGATGAGCAGTGATGTTGCATGAGAACTAAGTAATGAACAATGCATGGCATGCCAGCTATTCCTTCCACATGGTTTGTGATTGGGACAGATTAAGATCTGAACTATGCTGCAGAAAGAGCAAATAAAGGCAAACACTTGGGATGAGAGAGGATGGTTGCTCAGCTGCAAATGATAGAACCAAAAGATTTGAAGACAATGCCACAAACGGGCAACCCCAGAGGTTCATGCAGAAGGGCAAGTTCAGTTATAGCCTCTTAATACAATTTTTCTCAGGGTTTTGTGAGGCCAGCCTCCTAAACAGTCAAAGGTATAACTACAGTGACTACCCGTTCAGGAAATGCCACAGGTATCGTCATGAATCACTATCTCTGTCATTTATCTAACTGAACAGTGCAGTAATCCAGTAAACGGGTATTGACAATAGGTTTTGCAGTGAACAGCAAGGGTGTGGTTTCATGATCAGTCTAAACCGATCTATTACCACATTCCCACCAAAAGGAACAGTTGTGCCTTCCCTGGCCTGCTCTTGGCTGTGGTCTCCAACTAGTCCCTTAGATTGTTTTGGTGAGACTAGCAAATATCACGAGCCAGTTCACTGTAAGTCTCACAATCAAAAGAACTGAAGTAAAGCATACAGGAAAAAAAAATAGCTACGGGCTAGGGCAAGACCCCCTCCATAATATTGAGTGGTTTACACAAGTCAGGAAACCAGCTCTTAAAGTTAGCATCTCAGCAATTACCAAAACAAAAGGAGAGGTCACACTTCAAAATCAGTATTTTAACCTCTCTGTAAATTCAGTTATATTGTTACTAGTGATTTCCTTTCCCTAGAATAATTTCACTGTCCTAACAGCCACAGGTTTTTTTAGTACAAGAGAAGTCTCCCACAGGTTTTCAGTTGGAAGTAGTTGCCAACACTTAGCAGAAACCATCTAGGGCCTTTCAGAGTATGTCTTAAGTTTCCTTAAGTACTACATTAGTTTTCCTCTCATCTACAAATCACACTTTGCTCGAATCTCTACATGTAGACATATGGGACAAAGTATTAAAAACACAACTGAGTAATGTGGGGAATTTTCCCATCATTACTCATTCATCTTCTTTTCCATTTGGAAGAACTTTCTCTGATTTCAACATTTGTTTTCATATTAGTGGTCTTTGGTATCTGTCAGACACCGCTGAAAAGGGTAAAACTTGAAGATGTGATTTGAGTGACAGGAACCATTTTCATTTTAAGGTATTAAGGAAGTCATCTGACCTCCAAAGTAGTCAATAACCCAAAAGAAAAAAAGACATACTTTCTCACGTTTCTCTATCACTACCCTTGAAGACATATTGTACTGGTTTTGGCTGGGATAGAGTTTTCTTCATTGTAGCTCATACAGTGATGTGTTTTGTGACCTAAGCAGCGTTGATAATGTTTTAGCTGTTGCCAAACAGTGTTTACACAGCATCAAGGGCTTTTTTGCTTCTCACGCCACCCCACCAGAGAGTAAGCTGGGGCACATAAGAAGTTGGGAGGGGACACAGCTGGGACAGGTGACCCAAACTGACCAAAGGTATATCCCATACTATGCGACATCATGGTTCACAATAAAAGCTGGGGCAAAGGAGGAAGAGGGGAACATCTGGAGTTATGGTAATTATAACGATGAGGCGTGATAGCACCCAGCTTTCCTGGAGATGGCTGAGCACATGCTTGCTCATGGGAAATAATGAATTAATTCCTTGTTTTTCTTTGCTTGTGCATGCAAAGCAAAGCTTTGCTTTTCCTATTAAACTCTTATCTCAACACATGAGTTTTCTCACTTTTACTCCACTTATACCCTTTAGATTTTCTCCCCCATTCCACCATGTCAGGAGTGAGCAAGTCCTGTATGGTGTTTAGCTGCACACTGGGGTTAACACACAACACAGACTTTAATTAAATAGGATCATTTCACAGAATCACATAATCACAAAATTGTTGAGGTTTGAAGGGACCTCTTACAATCATGTAGTTCAATGCCCCTGCTCAAGGACAATCAGTGAGAGTATGTTGCCCAGGACAGCACCCAGCTGGGCTTTGAATATCTGCAAGGATGGAAACTCCACAACCTCTCTGGATAATCTGTTTCAGTGTTTGAACAGCCCTGCAGTAAAGAAGTATTTTATTGTGTTCAGATGGAATTTAATGGTTTTTAACTTGCGTCCATTGCCTCTTGTCCTGTCAGTGGGCACTACTGGGAAGAATCTGACTGCCTCTTCTTCATTCCTTCCCCTGATGAGATCTCCCTAAGCCTTCTCTTCTCCCGGCTCAACAGTCCTATCTTTCTCAGCCTCTTCTCATATGAAACGCACCCCAGTCCCTTAAACATCTTTGTGGAGCTGCACTGGATTTGCTCCAGTAAGTCCATATCCTTCTTGTACTGGGTAGAATTATACACAGTACTCCAGATGTGGCCTCACCTGTGCTGAAAAAAAGAAGGATCACCTTCCTCAACCAACTAGCAAAGCTCTTAAAAATGTAGCCCAAGAGGCTACTGGCCTTTCTTGCCCTGAAGGGGCAACATTGCTTGTTAGTGGTCATCTTGTTGTCCACCTCCTGGACAATCTCCAGTTCAATGACTTTCTAAGCAAAGAAACTTTCCAGGCAGTGGGGCCCCAGCATATACTGGTGCCTGAGGTTATTCCTCCACAGATAGACTTTGCCCTTATCATCATTGAAGTTGATAAGATTCCTCTGTGCCCCGTTCTCCAGCTTGTAAAGATCCCTCTGAATGGTGGCAGTACCAGCCAGCACATCAGCCAGTCCTCCCAGTGTTGTGTTGTCTGTGAACCCCCCGAAGGTGCACTGTGCTCCTTCGTCCAGGTTGTTAATGAAGATGGGAAAGTATGAAGAAGGGACCCAGTATTAAGCCCTGGAATACACCACTACTGACTTCATTAGATTAGACTCAACCATCTAAAGCACAGACCTTCCTGTGTTGAGTGACAAGTTCTCTTCTCCCTAAGCAGTATGTACACTATATAAATTGTTACTTCCCTACGGGGGAGACCAAGCCAGAATTAATAACTTTGAAAAGCAGTCCACATTTTCGCTCTGTAATTATGTACATCTTCTCTTCATGGGACGGTGCAAACCTGTTTCCTTCCTCTTTTTCTCTAATTCTTGCCACATCACATCTCTGACAACCGTGGTAGGTGGAAAAGATTAAGGGTTTCCTTGAATTCTTTATTTAATAACTAACAAGAAGGAAGGATGTAATCAGCCATGCATTGGCAACTTTATAATTGTAAAGTAAATGAAATGTAAACTATCTCCACTTCTACCTTCTAATTAATGCATTGTAATTACTCAAATGTACTGATACATTTTCATTCTGTTGCAACAGAAATTACTATTAAAAAGTTTGCAAAAAGAAAGAATAGTACAAGCCCCCAAACTGGAATTCATATACAGGAGGCTGTTTAAATGTAAACATAAATGTGTATTAGAAGCATAGAAGATGAACATAATAAATAGGCATATTTTAGTGCGATGCTTCCACTGACTCAAATAGTATTTAATCACTTGCAGTTTTGTGTAAGTTCTAAAGTTGTTGCTCTATGATGAACATCCAAGCTAATTTGAATACACAGGTACAGTATCTCATAAGCGGTAGTAGTATGGCAGGTAAAATACATAACAGCTTTGATTTACTCAACAAGGTACAGAATATGTATTCAGGCAAATATATGACCACACATAGGAAGCAGACATCATAGATAGTGTGCAGATGAGGGGAACTTTAACCACTACTTCATATATTTTAATTGCACAGAAAATTTCATGTTTGTAAAAAATAAATATTAGCTTACTGAGCTTAAATATGGACACGTACAAAATTAATGTTCTAGATGACAGTCTTCTCTGTAATTGTCATGAGCAGTGTGCCACACAAACAGTAGGAGTCCCGACCCTGGCCCCTGGGCTGCTCATGCAAAGTCTCTGAACACAAGGTGGCCACGTGTCCCTTGTATTACCTTCTCCTCAATTGGTGTTTAATGGAGAGGTCCTTTGAAGGAATAATGGTGGACACCCGTCTGTTTCTGGTTCCAGATGTATAGAGCTCAGAATAAGGCACCTTCAAACCAGATGACATCTGCTGCCCTTGGTATTTTTCTGTTGACAACTCCTAGGTGACTCCACAAAGGGAAAGGGAATTTCAGGTGACTCCATATTGAAGTGCTTCTGACTCCATGGATCATTTAAGGCAGGCAGAGACAGCCTGACTCAGAGCTTTGTATGCCAGTGTAAGTGGCAGGTACCTCACTGCATCCTCTGGCTATGTCTGACCTTCCTAGAACTGCTCTAATGTCCTCGTTGAGAGTCAGCACTAAGCCTAAGGACACATGCAAATTCTGAAATCTTAACAAAACAGCACCAAGCACGAGGGATTACATTACTCCTCTGTGACAGACACAAGGAAGTATCTGCTTACTTCTATCCGTAGATAGGGATTTTCAGTACACGTGCTGGGACGTGTCCAGGTATGAGCTGTTATCGGTCTTGGGCTGGGATCTGCCCGTGCTGTTGCTGCTCCCAGCACTATGCAGTGATCCAGGTCACAGCAGCTTTTACATCTTGTTACACTGCAGCTTCAAGGAAGGGTCAGACTTGAGAGCTTCTGCTATATTTCAGGATGACTCAATAGAAAAATCTGTGAAGGGTTGATTCACTATTTCTGGCACCACAAGATGAATCTTCAGGAAGCTGCTTAAGCTGTATGAAAAGATTTATTATCTTCATGCTAAAGGGAGAGCAGCGCCTTTACTTCTGACTGCATGTCCTTGCACCTTTCTCTGAAGCATCTGGCTCTGGGCCTGGTTGGTGTGTAGGTCTAATCTAGTGTGTCTATGCCTCTATAATGGAAAACATTAAAAGAACTGCCTTTTTTCTACCTGCCTTCGCAATAGAGTGATTCAAAATATGATATTGTTGTTGAAATGTTATAAATATCGAAGTCAGGTTCCCCCCACAGTCTGAACTATAATAACTGATTTAATTGATTTAATTTTCCACACTCTTTCTCAAAAAAAAAAAAAAAAGCTCAAACCAAACCAGATATATTCATCCAGTTACTCTTTAGCCCAAAGACCACAGGACAAGATAATATACACAAGTCTGAAGAGCATACATGGTGCTAATTTAATTTAATTACTATCTATTAAGTATTTACATAAACACAGTCCTCCAAGGATTTTTTTTTTTTTTGCCAAGAGCAGTTCCTTGAAAGATGATAGGGCAGGAAATACTACACATATTATTACAAATAATTACTTAGAGTGAATGTACCAATTTTCAAATGTTAATTATATTGGGTGATCTTGCGGCTTCCCATACTTAGGAAAAAAATCATTTATTCTTCTTGCACTAATTTATAGTTGCTTTTAGATACTGGCAGTACTTTTTTTTCTCCTGTAACAAAGTTCTGCCTTCCATCCCTTTGGAAAGACACTGTCTCAATCCCACTCTGTCTGAAGTAATATAAAGACTCAGACAGTTTCCATCTGAAGAGGCAACTGCGGAGAATAAAACAGCCCCTCACCTCACCATGATCCAAGACAAGAGCAGCTGTTCCCAAATGGATGCGACTTACCCACAGACCCCCACATATAGACCCAGTCCTCTTCATGGGCTGCTTGCTGGAATGCAGAGCTACAGCCACAGCAATCCCTTCCTTAGTTTGCATCTCCCACCAGACGATTTTAGGACTCAAACCAAAGCACCTCTATGATTCAACACAAGAAGCTCTCTTTCAGGAGCAGGACTTTCAGGTAACAAGAGATAACGTAATACAACAGAGCTGTTCGCTCCCCCCACCCCAGCCGCTATGTATTCTCCATTGAAAGCACTATTCGATTAAAAATATTTCACAAATAAGGAGAATTTGGCTGTAAATAAAATCTGATTTTACTATTCAAGCAAGAAGATTATAGAAACTGGTCTAGATTTCAGACATTCTGTAGCTCAGAGCTCACAGTAATGTTCCCAGTGGTAAAAATAAATCAGTATTTTAACAAGACAGTTCTGTTAGAAAACTGCTGACCTATAGAGTCCTATGCACTTAGTCTTCTGAAAGGCTAAATGAATTGTTCTGTAAAATGAAATGTAAATCCAAAGCTGTAAGTCTAAAAAAACTCAGCCTGCCTCTTTTCTCTGTAGAAAAGTATACATTCTATAGGCAGATCATTGTATTGGAAGTTTTCTAGTTGTGTATGCCTCTGTGTGGGCATCTACCTGGTTTGGAGTGAGCAACTTGGTGTCTACCTCACATCTACACTGGGTGAGTATCCACAGGTGATAGTCCCTTGACAAAGACATGCAAAGAGTTTAGTGCAATACATGTTTTCAGAGATTGCCTAACCCAGCAGTCAATGCTGGGCACTTAAAAAAGACAGTTGCTGCAGATGCTTTATAAATGTGACCACAACTGATGTAGTAGCAAAGAAATAACTTATATTTTGTATGTGCTTAAAGAGAAAGCACAAAGAAAAGCAGCAGCAGAAGCCTTTTTCCTGAAGAAAATGTCCAAACTACACGTCAGATACTCAGAGAAATAACCATTCTCTGTCTTTTAGATGGCACCTGTGGTGCAACTAAGAGTCATTTAGCTATTTTGCGCTAGTTTCAAGAACAGGTAAATAAACAGAATTGCTGTATCCAGATTTTGCTACAATAATGAATGAATAAAAACCATAGGTATCAAAGTTATTGCCATATTTGTGTTGTATGAAGCGGTTTGTGATTGTCAATACCAGTGGGTGTTTTTGTTTTGTTTCATTTTGGTTTTGTTTGTTTGTTTTGGTTTTGGGGGTTTTGTTTTGGTTTGGTTTTTGTTTTTGTTTTTACTTTTTGTAAGCATATATAACACAAAGAGCAATTAATTTTCTCTTGGAACATAAAAGAGATTTAAAATATCACTTTTAATGGCTATATATACTTTTATCTGTCCATAAACCTCCTGCTACATTTCACAAGGTAGATCCACAAGTTGTGCCCTCAACCTCCTAAAAAAAAAGTCATAACTCGGCACAAAATCTCTCCTTTTTTCTCCCTGAAACACAATTGAGTTGAATCCTCTTGTTCTGTTACTAAAATGTTATGGTTGTTATAAAATGCAAAAGGTACTTTATAACTTGAGATATATGGGGAAAGACTGTCCAGATGAGTCCACCTCAAAACTTCCAAGCGGTTCAGCTGTGCCTTTCTAGGCGTCGTCCTGAGCACACACTCGCCTACAAGAGTATTGATGCCTCTCAATGACCACGGTGTGGCCCTTTTTGTTCATATGCATTCATTGTCTTCACTTAACAACAGAAATCACACAAAAATTACATCCACAATAGGGATTCTAACATTTAAACCAAATAACTCTTACTCTTCTTTCTGAACAGATCAAGCAACAAAGACCATATCAGATACCTGACAGCCATTAGTCTTGGGGCTCATGTAAGCACCTTTTAATAAAAGAAATACATAATCTTACTATATCCACTTGCTTATTTGCAATGCAGATTCTCTGAAAACTGAGATCAAACTCAATTTGCAGTTATTTATTCTAGAACATACTTACAATTTATTGCAATTTGCAGTTTGAACACTAGGTGGAAATAGAGCAATGAAAATAAGACGCATTACCAAATCTTCAGCACAACAAATGGAATTGCTTTCTCGAGCACACATGACTGAAATCCCAGAAAAGAGAAATGGCAGCTTAAATCCACTTCATTTTCTTGAGGACCTCTATAATTTTCATTTCTTGCATACAAGAATAGGAGAAAATATTCTCCCTAGCCTTCTTAAACTTGATTTTTAAATTTCATTTCCTTACTGATTTGCTTTAAATTTTTTGATATATATATATTCAGAGTGCTCGCATACATTTCTATTCATTGTTATTCAAGTATTTCAGTGGAAATTAGCACCTGGATTAGACAGGTAGCAATTTTTCCTCTATTGCTATTGCAGTTCTGCAAAACTTTAGGTTGAACATAGACTGAGCTGCTTTTGCCTGCTTCCAGTTGCTTGTCATAGATTCTAAACAAATAAAATAGTGAAAATAGACATTAATGCTTTCTTTTCACTCACAGCATGCTTATGCAACAAGAAAAGGACAGCTAGAAAAGTCAATCTAATTTTACTCCTTTGTATAACTCAGGTCTAGGAACCTCTTTATTATAATTCTAAATATTTACAGCTCATAAAAGAGATTCAAAATTATATTTAGCTTTGGATGATAGCCATCTTTTACATATTGTGGTTTTTATGGGAAACTTGGCTCCAGAAAAATCCATATGCAGAACACAGCTGCAACCAAAGCCCACAGAAATGAGGAGGAATGATGTAGCACTTCATTGGAAACCACAAGGCAGAACTGAGTTGCACAACAGCAATGCTGGCCCTAGCATGTGTGTTCAGGATGGGACACCCAGGCATTCTCATCCTACTTCCAAGAAACTATCAGTCACAGTGTAAGATTTGAAAAGACACAGTCATGATTTCTGTAGCCTCACAAGAGTGTGACCCAGTCATCCCTTTCAGTACTGCCTGCAGAGCTTGAAAGGTGTGGGTTAAGAAGCTGGTATAGCAGCAAGGGACATCTCTAGTTTTATTTAGAGTTCATGACATGCTGTTTTATTTTTTATTGATATCTTGCTTGTATCCAGAATGAATACATACAAACCATGAGGATTCCTGAAATATTTTCATTTCTTCCAAATCTTTCTAAACTTTTTAATTAAAACAGTGGTGATCACCAAGAACTTGTTCTATTTGATTCTGCATGTTTACCCAAATTCAGCCTCTTTGCCCACCTTACAGGACAATAAGAGGGCAGATACTAGTATCAAGGGCCAGTTTTACACACTGTTTGAAGCAGATTTCAACTGCCTGAGGTGACTTAGTTGGCTCAAATGCCAGAGCCAGTATTCATAATGGCAGAATGCAAGACAAAACCTTAACTGAATGTGAAACCTGTTGAAGCTTGGGCAGTAATTAAGCCTATTGTTCCCAATCCAAGTAAATATAACCTTCTACATACTGGGTATCTCGATTCAATATGTGAGATTAAATTATTTCAAGTACATTTTCTAAACTCTCAGTGAACAAATGCTAAACTGAACTCAAAGAGCAAATGTCAGGAAGGTGTATAAGTCCTGGTGTCTGCATTCCTGAAGAAAGTTTGTGTGTGGTGAATGCAAAGAAGTTTAGATAGGGAAATATGTTAATGCAACTATAAAGTAAAAACTTCTGTTTTGGAAGGGTTTTGAGGAATTCAGTGCCAGTTGCCATTGAATTAAACCTACCAGTGGGATACTGCATGCTTCCTGAAAGTTCTTTGAAAAGTTGAAAGAAATATATAAATTCTGTAGAACAAGTAGTGTCTAATTTAGTACTTTGTCCCCTCTCCCTCACAAGATGGTCATCCCAAGCCTTATCTGTAAGGTCATCTTTTAGAGGAGAAGGTACATTTTAAATAACATGGAAAACTTCTTGCAGTACAATAAAACAGTGTTAGTCATCCTGCACTTACAATTGAAAGGCAGTGAACTCTTAAGTAAAATATAGCAATTGTTAAATGCAGAATGCCAACACATCTTTAAGAAACCAGGTTCTTGTGTACATCCAGTATCATCTCTGCTCAAAACAGTGTCAGAAGACACTTTCATTCTTTGATTTGTCCTATTATTCCAACTCTGCTCAGTATGTAGGAACTGGATTTAATATCAACATGACTTTTCAATACAGTCTAGCTACATGACTAAACAGTTTCCTGATACCAATTTAAAGAACTCACATATCAGTACAGAAATTAGAAGAAAAAATAACTTTTTAGGATAATTAGACCCCAGATTACACAAGGCAGTAGTGCAGGGGAAATGCTACTTGTAAATTAAGCAGAGGTTATGTAGAAAACACTGAAAGTCAAACACAAATGTTCTTCTTTATTTTAATTTCGAATTAATCCCCATTTCCAAGTTCCACAGGCAAGTTTATGGCTATAACATGGACTTACCAATTTTGTCACTGAAGAGTGTAGCTCGGGAGAGCTTTCCAAATGCAAAAACTTCCACTGCTTATAAAGTCGTTGATTTATTGACCCCTAATGTGCTTCCGGTTACTATTTCCTACATCTAAAAACCCTTTTCAATCAATATTCAAGTTTCAGGTTAAAGAAGACTGAAAGTTTGCCTCTGCTGTTATCTGCTCTGGCTGGCTGGCAGCTGCTGTTGGTGACTGAAAGTGTTACTAGGAGTGGTTTTGGCTCTCAATAGGGTAGTTGTGAATCAACATGTGGGATAAATCCAGACATGCCCAGCTTTCCTCCTGATCTGTAAACAAAGTGTTCTGACACAGAAATCTGAATTTGATGATCTTTAGATGCAATAAATATGTCTGCCTTTCTGACACATAAAAACTGTCTTCATACTGAGTCAAATAGGCATGTGACACAGGTTGTTTTTTGAGGCACTCTAAATTGCAATGACTCCCTTGCCTGGAAGGTCAAGCATGAGTGATAAGCATTAAGAGTGAGATCCTGGCTGCTCTAAAGCCAAGAGCAAAATCCCATTGATCTCAACAGAATAATGGCATTGGCCCAAGACATTGCAGACCACTTTGAAGGAGACTTCCCACAGAGCCTATTTTCTTCCTCTCCATCTTACTCTTCAGACCACTTCTTTGCATCTTCTCCCATCTTTGCTTATAGCCAGTTTCCTCTATCAGAAAACCCCTCACTACAAATTTCCATGTCATGTTTCCACTGTTGCTTCAAACAGGCCACCTTCATATTTTAGTTTCTTTTGGTCAAGTTAATTTCCAGCTAATAGCATAAACTGAAATCTCTACACATTATTTTTTCCCAGGTGAATAGCTGTGTTGAAGGAAGAGTCATTCAGCTGAGTTCTTTAGAGCATGTCTTCATGTTACACATAACAGTGATAGTAATTGGCTTTCCTGGATTAATATCATACATTACAAGTCTCGGCACTGTAGAATATCTTCTGCAGACAGATTGGATTTTAAGCAGGTGACCAGCAGGATTCTATATTCATTCACTGAAGGTACTAATTGACACTTCAAAAATGGAATTATGTATATGAAATCTGGAACTGTGTTTTGGCAACAGAGAATGTCAGGAATTTGTGTTTGAAATGTATAGAAATAAGATGGTCATAGACAGAAAAAGACATATGCAGCCATTTGTTTTTGCAGACACTACCTAGTCCTGCTATCTCCAGTAAACTGAACAGATATAAACATAGTTTTCAAATTTTTATTAAGAAAATGCAAGGAGAAATGAAGACATGGAATGAAAGAAATAAGAGACTGACTCCAGTGAACTCAGGACTTCTCCATGAGTGGTTACTTATATCACCTGCTTATCCACTAATGAATCTGTGGGGTTTTCTCCCTATAATATTGTAAATCACAATCATGAAAGAGAACATTTTTATCATTACTCTGACATCCTGTAATTGCCATTAACGTCCTGTAAAGACTATTGAACTGCTCTGAATTCTGTTTATATTAGAAGGGTTTTTTCAGATAAAGTGGATAATATTATAATTTATCAGACAGTGCAGTATAGATTCTGCTCTATCACAGGTAATAAAAAACTAGATCTTGGCAGCAATGTTGTATCTGTAACACAGTTATTTGCAGAATGTGTATGCAGGGCATAACAACATTTTCTCAGTACTCAAATTAGGCCATCAAACTGGCAAGCCATGGAAGAATTCTCAAATCATCCTCATATCATTTTCCATCATCCTTTAACACTGTAAAATTTATTTACCATCAAATCTTTGAGTAAACAGCTATAAAGGAATCTCTCCATTAGTTGTCAAAAAGTTTGACAGCCTTCGATTAAAACATAAACACCTTAGATGCAAAGCTGCTGTTTGTAAGATACTTTTAGAAGTGCAAGCCTTATCTAAAGCCAAAAGTAATTTATCTGTGTAGTTTGCTTAGCTTTTAGAGGCTGGTCCTCATATTCATAAATAAAAGGTAGTGAAAGTAATTCATTATGAGCTCTGTAAACACAGATGTACACATGCATGAACATACTAACTGCTCGTGTTTAATTCAGTCTCCACATGACGTATCTCTTAGGTTATTTAAATAGACTGATGGACCAAATTATATCATTATAAGTGAGTCTTGGATAGCATAAACTATAACTATATTATACAACCAAATAAATCAGTATCTGCCAATACTCAGTGAACAGTACTGAAAACATAACTTATACATTAATGTATCAGGTTGACACAATATTTTCCTATCAAACTAGTTCACAGAGTCACAGAATTGCAGAATGTTAGGGATTGGAAGGGACCTCGAAAGATCATCTAGTCCAATCCCCCCACTGGAACAGGAACACCTAGATGAGGTTACACAGGAATGTGTCCAGGCAGGTTTTGAATGTCTCCAGAGTAGGAGACTCCACAATCCCCCTGGACAGCCTGTTGCAGTGTTCTGTTACCCTCACTGAGAAGACCTTTCTTCTCAAATTTAAGTGGAATCTCTTGTGTTCCAGTTTGAACCCATTACCCCTTTTCCTACTGTTGGTTGTCACTGAGAAGAGCCTGGCTCCATCCTCGTGACACTCACCTTTTAGATATCTGTAAACATTAATGAGGTCACCCCTCAGTCTCCTCTTCTCCAAGCTAAAGAGACCCAGCTCCCTCAGCCTTTCCTCATAAGGGAGATGCTCCACTCCCTTAATCATCTTTGTTGCCCTACGCTGGACTCTCTCCAGCTGTTCCCTGTCCTTCTTGAACTGAGGGGCCCAGAACTGGACACAATATTCCAGGTGTGGTCTCACCAGGGCAGAGTAGAGGGGAAGGAGAACCTCTCTTGACCTACTAACCACCCCCCTTCTAATACACCCCAGGATGCCATTGACCTTCCTGGCCACAAGGGCACAGTGCTGGCTCATGGTCATCCTGCTGTTTAGCAGGACCCCCAGGTCCCTTTCCCCAATTTATACTGGAACCTGGGGTTGTTCCTTCCCAGATGCAATACTCTGCACTTTCCCTTGTTATATTTCATTAAATTTTTCCCTGTCCAACTCTCCAGCCTGTCCAGGTCTCGCTGGATGGCAGCACAGCCTTCTGCTGTGTCAGTCACTCCTCCCAGCTTGGTGTCATCAGCAAACTTGCTGACAGTGCACTCTATTCCCTCATCCAAGTCGTTCATGAATATATTGAATAGTACAGGTCCCAGTACTGACCCTTGAGGCACTCCACTAGATACAGGCCCCAGCTAGACTCTGCCCCATTGACTACGACTCTCTGGCTTCTTCCCTTCCCTGCCAGTTCACAGTCCATCTTACTACCTGATTGTCCAGGCCACACTCCCTCAGTTTAGCTGTAAGGATGCTGTGGGAGACTGTGTCAAATGCTTTACCGACTGTGTCAAATGCTTTACTGGACTGTGTCAAATGCTTTACTGTTAGTTCATAACTAACAATATCTTAGAATATTTAGCCTACTTGATCATAAAATCATATATAATTATTAAGCAGCAGTTTTAACAGCATTTTAATAAGACAACATTTTCCATCTGACGTCTGTTAGTGATTACTGTATCTACAAAAACGTACACTTTCTGAGAGTCTGTGATTCTTGGATAGCAATTCAGGACACATTAATTTTATAACGTTAATCCTCTATCACCCCATCAAAACCTTTGATTCAGTGTTCCACTTGCAAAATGGCAGAAGTTCAAGAACATATCAAGGAGTGGAGAGCTTAAAGCGCACACAATCACTAACAAGTATTATCATGCACTCAGAATAATTACTACTAAAAAAAGCCAGCAGCCATCAAGCAGCATTTTAATCTTAATTCAGAATAACTACAGTGTATTAAGACACCCTTTTGCAGTTTCTAACTGGAGATACTTCAAAATATTTTCCTTTCTGGAATGAAGGGAACTATTGAATAACTCTTAACAACTGGTGTTTCCTCAAAATACTGAGGAAACCACAACCCACTTTCAGTTACAAGTGGGCACAACTTCTCTTTCATTGTATAAAACAGCAATGTAAACACAAGTTGGATTTTAACTGCTAACACATTTTCTTATACCTATGTTTTAAACAGAAGCCTATTTGGCACGTGAAAAATGAAATCTTGTCTTCCCATGCACAATATACAGAAATATGTAACTTGTATCTTAAAAATACTTTCATTTCATAATGTTTTGTATTAATCTACTGAACCATGACTTCTATGACTATAAAGAAGACTAAACTCAAATTATAGGCATGCATACTATATACACATTTAAATAGACTGCTTTTGATTTTGACTAAAGAAATCACAAAATAAAGTAATCTAATACAACACAGTATGGACACATAGTGCTTTCCTATGTTAGTAGAAAAAAGGGAAAATTTTACTTCAGGAGAGGGGGATTGCTTCTTTCATAGAAGGCAGCTCAGCAATAAATGCCTGCATCCCTTATTCAGAATTGAAATGACACACTCCAAACCATTCCAAACCAAAAAGGGAAGTGCCAGTCTTAAAGATGGCAAGAAATTCTTGTAACATCTGCTGTGAACAAAGCCAGCCCCAGTAGCTAAAACAGAAGGGAACATAACGTAATTACTTCCAGTGTTCTCAGGGGCCTTGCTCATATTCATAACCATGACAATTAAAGCTATGCATCACTCTTCTCATTAACTAAGCTGTTTCTTTCCACAGGTGTGATGTAAGAAGAAATAAAATGATGGAGGCATAAACTATGTTCAGGAGGACTGTCACCAGGTCACTTAGCTCCATCGTGCAGAGTGGCTATATACGAAAGCTGCTTTTCCACAAAATAGCAGGGAGAAAAGTCTCCTATCTTGCTTTTCTAGTGGCGAGCACACAGGCAAGCAGACAAAGAAGTCAGCTGGTCACTTCAGCTTTGCAGAACTGGTGATCTCACCCTCTCCTCCCACTATTATGGAGTAAAGAGCTGCTACGGTTTGACTGATTGGTTTTATTTCATTGCTGACTCTCCTGACATATGAGAGAAGTTAACGCCCATTTCTTGGCCCCTTCAGTTAATTTGGAATCATTGGATGCAAGCCAGCTGATGATGACAGTCTTTGGGATATTCTTCTCCCTATAGAAAAAAGAGAACAGCACTGGACAATTACATCAGAGCTTTTTAGTAAGACATTAATAAATCATACGAAGATTACTGATACTGACAATTACTCACAAGCAATACTTTAGATCTCAAGTGCTGAAAAATACATATTTCAAGGATTTGTTATGGATTGAGAATGTTTGCCTTCTCTGTACTGTTTGATGGTATGAAATTAATTAATCACTCATAGAAATACTATGAAAACATTATTGCTTGATTCAGTGTTATGTTTGTATAAAAGTAGAACTAGTAAGAATGGAATCTGCTTCATTTTGAGAATTATTTCTTATGAACAGAGTGCCTAGGTTTATTCATTGCTCATTTAATAATGGAGTCTAAATTTGCCTAGCAAGCAAAGAAAAATGTTGGTAAAAAATCCCCATTTCTCCCTGTTGTGGAAAATAGCAACATTATTTTGATGGTTGGACTGATTATCTACAGAATGGAGAAAAAGCTGCTGAAGAAAACCTACATGCACAAAACCCATGTAGGGAATTTGTGTGAGAACAAAATTGAGGAGTATGTCTGTTGAACAAACTATTTCAGAACTGTGTCACTTGATCTACCTTGTTATTTTTCACACTGGCAAACTGCTGAAAAAACATTTTCTAGAGTTTGGCTCTTGTGTTTCTTCTTTGCTTTGTGGTGCTATATCCAACCCTGGATGTTCTGCCACCCTGTTTTTCTATTGCTTTAAACAAAAGCTGCTGCTTTGATCATCTCTAACATATGCCAAGACACAAGACAGATGCTCCAAGGGTGCAGTTGTGCACCCTCAGAAGAAAGCTCCTTAGTATTGGAGAAAAAATGATCTCTGCACTTGAGATTAAAGAAAGGATTTACTCTTCCTTTGTTTATTCTCCTGCAGGCAAAGTGCAGCTGCCTCTGAGAATGGCCATGTGCTCATAATCATGAGGGGAGACGTGTGATTAATGCACATGATTGGGCAGGAGCAGATACAGATTTTTATTCTGATTTCCAGTCATCACTTGGGCAAGTCCCCTAATTGTGAGATGCATTACTTCCACTCTTTAGTGGAGCTGAGGATGGTAAATCTCCTTTCATGAATGAATGTAACTAGAACCTTAGAAACAAAATGCAAATTTGTATTTGATTATTTGCTGTTTTCATGGGATGTCCTCAAGTAATTTGCAGTCCTCCTTTAGAAACAAAAGGATTTCACTGATTTATAAAGCAGAAGCTGTGAGAATGGACAGGAGGAACACTATGACATACCTAAACTTCTCAGGAAGCAGTGCCCATGATGGGTGTCAAGCTACTTGCTAACAGCAGGGGAGTTGGAAAATGGACTGAAGAGTTCCCACTGTTTGCAGGACTGGGAAAATAAAGTCAACATCACCTTTTTCCCAGCAATCAGGAAGAAAGTCCCATTAGAGCTGTTACCATAATGCAAAACCTGCTTTCACCTGCCAAAGGGCAGCCTTACTCTAAGGCATGCTGGCCAGAGGATCCTGTTACCATTTTGGGAGGACTTTTTATCAGTGTGGATTTGCATTTCATTTATTTATTTATTATTGATTCTCTCACCATCCTAGGACGAGGTACTGAATTGGTCTCAAAAGAGAGCTCCTCACTGCTGAATAAACAGGGAAAGGCTGTGAGCTTCTGCTCAGGATCTTCCACCACTCATGTTGCCTAACTCTTCTTCTCTATGTGGATCCACTGTGGACCACACCAACTAGCCCTAAGGGGAAGGGCAGGGCAGGGCAGGGCAGGGCAGGGCAGGGCAGGGCAGGGCAGGGCAGGGCAGGGCAGGGCAGGGCAGGGAAGGGAAGGGAAGGGAAGGGAAGGGAAGGGAAGGGAAGGGAAGGGAAGGGAAGGGAAGGGAAGGGAAGGGAAGGGAAGGGAAGGGAAGGGAAGGGAAGGGAAGGGAAGGGAAGGGAAGGGAAGGGAAGGGAAGGCTTTATATTTTTTCTACTTTCCTATCAAACTGCATGAGTAAATAAAAAGTTTATATTACAGCTACACAGAAATTTTACAAAACAGTCTTCACAACTGACATATTCTGGGCTTCTTATTTTAATTTTTTTTTTTGCTGTAGTAGAAATCTGTGCTCCATCTCCTTCCCATTCCCTAAAGAGTTTCTGACATAACCATCAGGGCTGTGTTAACAATTCAGAATGACTCAGTCATGTTCTTCTGTCAGACGAAACCAAACTGTCCCAAACCAAGCATGAAGTCCATGGTTTCAGTTAGACACTACAACAGTGTACTTCTGAAAATGAACTTTATCCTATGACCAGACAAGTCATTTCTTAAAGACAGTCTTGAAATATTTATAGGAAAACAAAAATAGTGATGATTATTGGCCAAAGTCATTCCCCTGTAAAGTATTATCTAGGGACGATAGTTTAAATGCAGTCACAGATTTATACCAGAAATAACATTTATTAATACATCCACTTTGCTAAGTTATATTTTCGTACAAGTGACAAATGACTCTATCCAATGACCATGCATGCAATCTCAAAAAAAGGAACAAAATGAAAAATAAACCCATTCACTTTTTAATATTGTTTTGTCATCCATTCTTCTAAATCTCAGAGATATTGATGCTTAAATAAGAGTCAGTTACAGTCCATCATGTTGTTCCAGCTCTACATTTGTAGCAGTATTATGCCATTAGTCATTCCCAGAACCACAGCCATTAGAGATTGAAGTGACCTTTTAATGTCATCACATCCTACCCTGATTCCTACTATCCATGGCAACAGACTAATGCCAAACATACAATTAGCACCGCACTGCAAAATGTAGCAAAGGAGAAGCCGATTTGCAGTTGTAAGCTAGATTTCAGAAGGCAAAGGCCTAGCCTTTGCCATCCTAATGAAAGCTATTTGCATTTCATTTGTAAGTTGTTCAGCAGTCAGGGTATTTCTAACCACCCATCTCACTTTGGTACCTAAATAAAAAATTGATTGTTTACCTTGTGCAGCAGAGGAAAAATAAAAATGGTCACAACATGGAGAAACTGTTTGATCCAGGAACCTTTCAAACCAAAGGCAGCTTTTTTGTAAAGCTGGGAGGACATGGTTTATCTGCCTTCCTTATCCCCATCAAAGAGTGAAGGCCCCTGGCTTGTGGGGATGGGAGGTATAGACAGGCCTGTGTCCATTTGATGTAACATGGACTCCAACATGAACTACTTCTCAACTGTATCCCCTGTCCCCCCGAAGGAACCATTCTGCTCCAGATCAGACTGAAGTAACATGTCTGCAATATGAGGAGCTGGAACTTGGAATAAACATAGAAGATAACCAATATTGTGGTGTAAACGCACATTCAGAAACAAGCAACTAGTTTCTATCTGGTTAGGTGTATCTAGGTACATGTATATCTGAAATGCACCCCTGAGTAAAGATATTTCAGCTTGATTTAGACCTAGTGCTATATAACAGTGTCAACGTAACTCTACATTCACGGTAATTAGCCCTTCCTCAGAGGCAGGAATAATTAGTCTGGGCCATTGCCTTGCTAATACAGATCTATTGCTTGTAGGACCTGAACTAATGTGTATATAGGGCTATTAACTGAACCATACCTGCTCATTGCATTTCACTGAAACTCACTTGTGAATTTGCTTGGTCCATTGGTACATACGTATTATTGTAATATGGTTAAAACAATAATCAACCCTCCTTTATTTGTGGTTAATGAAATTGCTACATCGAGTTTATTTCAGAAAGAAAAATTATACAGGAGTTTGAACTCCAAATGTATCACAAGATCATGTATCAGGAATTGAGATGCGTGACTCAATTTCATAGCTGGACTTCTCTCTCTAACAGCATTTAAAGGAAAATGCAGAAATAATTAATAACCTTACAATTATTGCAGTGGTTTAGAGTCCTAAAACATCTCATCTGTGGTATAAACTCACAGGCTATTGCAGACCTGTATTAATAAAGCACTAGGTGCAAAATGCTTTAAAGTCTGCTTAGATGAAGATGTGTGAAAGGGAAACTATTTTGTAATGAAGTAAATTAATTTCCCACTGACATTTCAGTAATCAAACAGAACAAGAGAGATACATTCTTGGTTTTTAAGTTATCTTTATCTAGAACAATTCATATTGAATTAAAAGAGATATATTGAATTAGATAATTTCCCTTCAAAAAGGACTGAAAAAACCTATGTAAGGACTCACTTATGGAGTTGCCCCAGAGCTTTGTAAAATGCAGTGTTGGGAAACTGAGCATCTGTGGTTTTATATTTCAGGGATGAGGCAAGATTTTTCAACCTTTAAATTACAGCTTGTGCAAGCAGTACTCTGTTACTTAACTCTAACAGATTTGCAGATGTGTCCATCTCCAAGGTAATGGGCATTGCATTTCTGTCATTCAAAAGGCTGAGATTCAAAATAAATCAAAGAATGAATTAATCCCATCTTCCAAACACTACTTGGAGGGATTCTAGCAGAGATAATAATAGATTTTTAGACAGATACTCTTTAAAGAGTTTACAGAAAAAAAAAAAAAAAAAAAAGGATAAGAACTATTTGTCTCTGTTTTAGGAATAAGGCATGAGAGGGTTTTACTTGAAACAGTTACACAGGCAATCACTGCTGAAGCTTAGTATCCAAGGTCTAGGCCTTGCTAACTATATATACACCCCTCCCCCTCTGTCCACCCCTGAAAAAATCCAATACAGGAGGACAGATGGACGGAATAAAGAAAGAAGGGAAGAAGAAAGGAAGGGAGAAAAAAGTGAATATTGGTCCTGGAAAATCAGAATTTATAATATTTTATTACAAGGTTATTAAGTATTTTTCTTTGACTCTTGAACATAAGACTTATAAAAAGCTGCATATGTTTATGGCTGATAATATCTGCAGTGATGCAAGCTAAAATAACAGTTCTTTCTCAGGAATAAAGGCTGAGTTCAATGAAAGGACATAATGTTATGTGTGTACAACCACTGGGAAACACCGACTGGCATTTTCCCTCTTGACCTGACATGGCAGTGTTACATTCCAATGGAAAACATTGCCAAGTCTCAGTTCAGCATAAAAACAACATCAAGGAAAACATTCTGTAGCAAACAAACAGAACTAAAAATTCTTTCAATAAAAAAAGAGTCACAGTTGGAGCCAACAGCATCTCTGAAAGTCTGTTTATACAGTTGCCTCAAATCTGACAGGCTCATGATGAATTAAATAAACTACAATTAAAAGAAGTGTTTGGGGTGAACTAGAAACGCTTTGTTTTCTTTTTTCTCACTAGGACTCAGCTGACTTACATACCTCATCACGAGATTCAAGGATGTGACTCTGCCCTTCTTACTGTGTGACAAAAACTTAAAAATAAACACCGTGATAAAATTAGAAATAGAAGTCTTGGAAGCTTGATATTGTGCAATCTATTCCTTAATACAGTAAGAAGATTTTATTATATGCACTTCAGCTTCATGATTTGGAGTTTGTGGCTGTCAGTTTGCAAAGGGGATTTTCATTGCAAAGGAGAGTCAGGTTTGAATAGGGTTGAGATAAATTGCTGCTTCAGCTCTCTTTAGGATCTCTTTGCATTGGATTGGGAAGACTGGGCTGTTAAACTGCTCTTTCTGAAATAAAGGAAATAGTATCTCTTGTAAACATATAAGATTTTGTCAGATTTTAAAAGGTATTAGTTGAAATTAATCTTCTAAAAACAAACCTCTCTAATATTGTTTTCCCCGTTGAAAAAAAGATTTCACGCTCTCCTACTTGTCCTCCACAAAACTCTGACTCCTGAGAATTTTTTTTTCACAGAAAGTACAGACAATTGAAACACTGTCTGTAAAAAAAAAGAAGCACCACTGTCTCTACACAGAAAAAAAACAGACTTATCTCCCTTGTGCATGGACAGGACAAGAGTGCTGAAGAAGTGTTTTCTGAGGGGCCCCTTCCTCACCTGTACTACCACCACCTAGGCTGGGAAGGGAGAAATGAAGATTCCCCCCTTGGAGGTACCCCACAAGCTCCAGAGAAGACTGTGGATTCCAGAAGGAACATCCTTAGAAGAAATCCACCTGGTTATGTCTATATTGGCAAATGGAGAGATAAACCCTGACACTGCTATTTTGACATCTCTACTGTTAAACAGCTAAATCAGGCCTTGGTATGATCCTGGCCCTGACCAGCTAGCAAGTTCCCAAACAAATCCTCAACGTAGATCCATATTTAGGAAAGACAGAAGACTATTTCCCAATAGGTTGCTTGAACACAGCAAGCTTGTTTATGAGACTGCAGTAGCACAAGCAAGACTATTCTGTGCCAGCTGGCTGGAGGATCGGTGGATGGATCCCGGCCCTGCTGAGTGTACAAGCAGAGGGGTAGCCCTTGTGCCTCATGTGTTGATGAGACAAAAGCTGTTATGTTTACTGCTAGGAATAAGATTAAATCAATATAAGTCCTAACGTAAATAACACTTGTGGAAGGGCCAGGAGGCTAAGAGAGGTGAAAACCTGTCTTATATCCTGTATTTGCGCAGGGTCCAACGTTGATTTAAGTAGGGATGAAAGCAGGTAGAGTCAATGGATGTGCTGTTCTGAGGAGACAGGGGAAACAGGGTGTCCCACCACATTTTTGATATTTAAAAGTCCAAGGATTTTTTTTTTTTTTAATGTTACAGTGTTTGCAGATATGTACACAATTTTCAAGATTCAGGTTTTTTTTGTGTTACTTTATATCATGGTCACCTATTTTCCACGCCTTTGGGAGATGTTTGCATTACAGCAAGATAAGTTGGGCTTGCCAAGTCATAGGCTTTTGTTATAAATTTGAAAAGCTGAGTAAACTCCCCCAAATTTGCCAAATTTTTAGACAAGCTATTGTGATGTATCAAGGGATTATCAATCAGAATGGAAAGGAGCAAATACACATCTACTGTGTCACATAGTTAAATGAAAAGAAGAAGGTAAACTGGTGTAATTTTTAAAAGGGTGAAAGGTAGTCCTAAAAATAAATATATATACAAAAATATAAATAAAATAATTCATTATTACTACATATTTTCTTTAATCAGAAGGTAATACAGAGACCCGTTTTTATAAAACTGAACACCACACTTTAAAATCCTTTAAAATGAACTTACAGTCTGTAGACAAAGTTGACCATCAAGTTCAGTAGCAAAAATAAACCCTCTTTAATAATTTCAATTTGCTGGAAAGGTTCACCTCCTCAGAAGCAGCAGTAAGAAGTCAAATGAAATCCCAAGCAGTCAGGCTGGCAAATTTTAGTAATTGCTTTTTCTTCAAGGAGGAAGTGGTAATTTTATATCATTACACCTTTTTGAGATTATCCAATTGGCCAGGTTAAAAACCCATTTCCATTCCCTTCAAAATTACTTTGAAACAAATAAGGATTATTTCAATTGCACTTGTAAATGAAGAAAAAAATGTACTTATACTCATTAGTTTTAAATTCCTTCCCTCTATCATTCTTGCCACAACTAAGTCAAAAGAGGATATTAGACACTGCCCTCTCTTTAGAAATTCATTAAGTTAGATGAAATGCTAGGTTTTGACTCTTTCTCTCATTTAATTAGAAGATAAATTTAGTTTTGGTACACACTGAATCACTAAAGCATATTAACAGCTATTTCAGCTATGTGTTAATTTAAGCCTCAATCCAGAAAACATTTCACATGTCCCTGAGCCAAAACTGATGTGGATATTCTCCTTTTAAATAGAGTGAGCAAAACTGAATGTTGATTTTATCCTACATCTACTTTCACTGAACTTTCTTCATTTCCTGTACGAACCTGTTTTGCAATGGCATTTGTACTAATAAATAACACACTAGATTCTAATGAAAGATAAAAAATCTCAAAGCATTTCTTACTGCTGTATGAAATAATTGCCTCACCCGTTACCTCCTCAGCATCTAGATTAAAATGCCACACCCATATAACAACTCATAACGATATTTTAGAATACAAAGAACAGACTTATTTTGGGAATGTAGGTGCCCCTAAGCAACTTCTGTTTCTGTCAGGAGTCACAAGAAATGGCCAATCTCATACATATCTCTTGATTTTGAAGTTAAGATGGTTAGAATAGAGAAAAATCTATATCCTGATTTGCCAGTGCCCATTGATGAGGCATCAGTTGCCGTGGTGGCAGCACCGCTTTTGAACTTGGCTTTACAGGGATGCCTTCCCACTGCACCCCAGAGCAGAGCTGATCCTGACAAGTCTGAATCAACTAATGATTTCATACCACAGAAAGCCAAGGTGTGGAAAGATGGCAGACTACAAGGTGTCAAGTACCACAGATACACCAGACACACGTAAGTGAAGCGAAAGATGAACAGTGAGATATCCTTCAGAAGTAATCAATTTTCTTTCTACCAAAAAGGGGATGGGGTGGAAGCAGTATTCTGACAGAACGTGTGCCTCTCTATCCAAAACTGCAACAGCAGATCTTTTGCTTGACTGTGGTGGGTTGACCCTGGATGGAGCCAAGTACCCATCAAGCTGTTCTATCACTCCCCCTGCTCAGCTGGACAGGGAAGAGAAAACATAACGAAAGGCTCATGGATAGAGATGAGGACAGGGAGATCAAAGTTACGCAGGCTTTCCAGTTGCCTTCTTGTTTGCCTGTAATGTCCCTTATATGGATTGACCTTCCATCCATATCCCTGGTGTCACACCAACTATAACTTGATACCCTTCATCTGCCTCACCTTCCCAAAGGTCCCAGTCCAGTACTTAATCTGAGAATAAGACTAACTGCAACAAAAGGAGATGTCATAAAAGTAGCAATTGAACCCCGTAATTTTTCTTCATGTACACTCCAAGGGCAAAAATGATGACAGAGCTACCCAATCTGTGTCAAATTATACAAAAATCAGGGCACTCACCAAGATCTGGAGTACAGTTCCCCATTCCTTCTGAGCCCGATGGAGGCTGAAATCCACATATCACATCTGAGACTGTAACCTAACCATTGGCTACAAGTCATGCAGAGGAATGAACAACTGGCAGCATTGCACAGTGTCACAGCTCCATAAACAAGGATTTATCTAGGAGCTGGAAAAGGTGGATTTGACTTCTGACTCCCATAGACCTAATGCAGAGGGATCTGAATCCCAGTTTCTAAGTGCTTGGTCATGTGCTGAAATTATAAAAAAGTAAGGGGAACACATCCATGTTATGATTTCAACCTTTAAAATGAAAGCGTGTGTTCACTCTGAAGGAAAAAAACTCTATTTTCAGGAGGCAAATCTTAGTGGTGGATCACAGAGGTACTTATTCTTGAGAGAGCATATTCTCCACACATAAGAGGACTTCAGGAACACTTCTATGCCAGCACTGTCTCTACAGCCTGCTCCCTGCTCACTCCACTGACTGTTTTGGATCCTGTAGAGAGGCATTTCACTGTTTAGATACAATACGCATTAAATCCATCACCGTCCTGAAATTCAGGTATTTTGCTGTCTTCTTGTCTGGGTTCCTAAGACCTGGATTCACCCTGCACCTCTAGGCATTTAACTGATGTGCTTAGAGGTTTTTGGTGGTCTGTTAAGAGATTCAGCTCTTTCAAGTGTCTCAAATCTGAATTACTGTCTGGAGATGCCCCTGGGAATCCATTAGAGTTCCCAGACTTAGATGCGTGCCCGACATTACACACCCCACCTCTAAGACAAGCAAGACACCCAAGCAGCTGTCTGACTTGGTTTCCAGATGAATGAGATACAGGTGCAGAAGCCAGAAGGGAACCACGATGTGCTCCAGAAGCTCTCTCCTATCTGGGCAGTCGGGGATACGGGACTGCAGGGCGTGCTAACTTATCTCCCACTGTTGACTATGCAGGTTGCTGACAGTACTTCGTTCCTAATTTAGGCACTTGTAAGAGACCAAAGGGAAAATGCATGAATGAGTGCCTCAGTTTTTATCAGATCTAGTCCTGCACTGAACTGTGTTACTTGAACCTGTATCACTGAAGAATTTTCTGTATTTTCCTGCGTGGCACATGAACAAACATTTCAAGTTGTTGAAAGGACTGTGTTTTTGTTCTTTTGCTTATTTTAAATAAAATAATTTATGTGTATGCACAGATGTGAGACCCATTCTTCTGCTTACAAGCTACAATGTGACTTTTAAAAATACATTAATTTATTTTTCATTATTACATTCTTGAACTGAAAGACAAAGGATAAAGAAATAGAAAGAAAAAAATCACGATTATGTGACATTAAAAAGGGAACAGTTGCAAGCAATGTTACAGAAATATGCTGCTAACTTACCTCATTTTTCTTTGTCCTTTAAATTCTTATGGCCAGGAAGATGACTTTCTTAGGAAATAGTTTTTCAAATACTTTCCCCCCTGTTATATTAATTATCATGATGTTCTTGATGTATTACCAGTTTTGAATTGAAGACTACGAAAGTTACTGTCTTACTAACAGGGAGCTACATTTTGGTCAAAGTTTTGGAAAAATTAGAGGTGGTCAGCAAGGTTTCATCTTATAAAAATTAATTGTAAGGTCATGTTCAACTTTGAACAGTTGGATGACTGAACTTTGATCAGTTGGATGACCTAAGTCTACAGATTAAATGACATTCCTGAAGAGCAATTAACTTCTGAAGTTCGGAATGACAAGGAAGCCTAAATAAACCATCAGATATCCCACAACAGACCTAGTGAGAATTTCAGAATTGCAATCAGGTGAATTAATGAAGTTGCTGAAATATGGTTATATGGATAAGGCCACAGTGGCATGAAATGCCTTGCAACGATTTTTTTTTTTTTTAGTTCATGGCAGTATTGTTGACACTTGTGATTCCAGCATCTGTGGTACATACCAGTTAGTCTTTCTGGTTTTGCTTTAAATGCTTGCTCAATGCAGAACCACTGTTACCTGTAGGAAAATAATGTAAAACCTACAACATCTCAGTTAAGTAGAGACCTTTTCATAGCTGCAGAGGCACCGAGGAGCTCTTGAGCCACAGTGCACAAAGGGATGGTTTTAGTCCATCCTCCATTCTCTGCTCCCTCCTAGATTTCCTCCAGCAGAGGCACAAAGAAGGTGTACAGCCTAGTTCTGCTCCTCACATCTAACTTAATGAACCCTCTAGTGAGCACTTGGGGCAGTTGTCCCAGTCACAACGCATGCTGACACTGCCAAGTGTTCTTACTATTGGGTTCATTTTTTTCTCTTGTCTAATTTAATCCTAGAAACTCTGCCTTTTAAAACATAGATATAATGCCACTGGACAATAAGATAATGAATATTGTCAGCTGATTATTTTTATACTGATATTAAATAGGTACGTTCTGGGTCTGCGTCTTACTAAATGATTTCTCTATAAGTGTGGTGTATATATGTTTACATTCCATAGGCGCATGGGAAAACATTGTAAATATTTATGGTCCTTTGGAGGAGGAGACCTGGAAATTAGCAGAAGAAGGTTTCCAGTATTGCAGTGAAGACTGTGAACACTTACTTTCCCAGATGAAATGTTCTTATTTTCACTTTGAAGGCTTTCCAGGTGGTAAGACTGAGCTAAAATACCTGGCAAACACAAGTTCTGGGTACATCTGAGCTGCCAGTTGGGCTTGTTGCTATTGCCCATGTGCACATGCTGAATCCTTCGTGGGGTGGAACAACTTGGCATCCCACCAGCTAAAACCTGGAACTGTCTCAATGATAAAACCATCTCAGGGCCTGCTCCAATAAGCATTATGGGTGGAAGCAATCCAGGTCTCACCACCCCCACCTGGCCCAGCCTTCAAACACCATCCTACCAGCCGGTGAGCTGTCATAATACATAACTCCTTATGCAAACACACCCTTGGCATCACATACAAATGTGAGAGATGCCTGTAAGTGGCTGCAAGGGATAGCTGCTGCACCCACGATATCCAAGTGCTACGGATAGGGCCAGGCAGCAAGCGGGAGTGCAGCAAGTTGTAGGACACAATTCACTGGTTGAAGAACCGGGAAATCATCCCTGGAGCAGGTGGTGGTACCAGCACAGACAGAGTCATCCTTTCCCTGCTGGATCCTTACAGACAGAGGTTGTGCACAAGCCAACCCCAGAGAATCTGCAGCTGAGAGAAGTCTGGCAATGCCAACTACTGAAGTGTATTTGAAGCTTATTTCCTCCTAAGTCTTAGCTTGAAAACCAGTATTAGCTGGTTGTGCACTGAATGTTCTGCTTACTTGCTTGCTTGTTTCTGTTGGTTTTTTTTTTTTCTTTATTTGTTTCATTTTTAATTTAATCCCTGAGATGGCCTGTGCTGAATGCTGTAGATCAGGTTTGGTTAACCAACCTCGCTCCAGGGCTTCATGCTGTGCACAGATTCCTGCAGTGCACAGCATACTTCTCGTTTGGTGACTTCTCCCTAATTCATCGTCCACTTTCACCCCAAAACCTCTTTCTGTTTACTGTGCTATTCATGGTTTTGTCCAAATATCTTGTTACCTGCATTTTCTAGGATCTTAAAACTATGTTGTTATTTTGATCTACTCTTATTTCTAACTGTATTTTGCTCTCCTTTATGTCATCTCTGTGATTATTTGCAACAGTCTGTCTCATAAGAACACAAATATGTTGTTTAAGGGTGGGTTTTTTTTAGATTATTATCCACTATGTTTAGATAATAACACTGAATTCTAGAGAAGACTAGTAGACATCATCTAAATTTAATACATTGCCCAAAACTGATAGTCTTCATAGTTTTATGATACCTTTTCCAATCTATGTGACAGAATGTATAGTAAATTGCATTTGCAATAAATATTGCAAAATAATAGTGGATAACTATTGAAATAGTATATTAAAATCCACATAAGAACTATGCCATTTTCTTCCTTTCACCCAGTAACTTGTTCCAGCAAACTTTTTCTTGAATCATTGGTGTAATGTAAATTTCCTGTATGTAATACTTTCCTTTTACTTTCTTTTATCTGACTAATTTTTTCTATATACCAGTTCCATTAGTAATTGAGGTTAAAACAAAAATGAACTGAAATTATTTTCAAAATGCCTTACATATTTATTCTTTACTGAAAGGTAATCTTCTCTGATTTTATTAATGGGACAATTTAACTCAAAGTTATAAGAAGTCCTTCTTGCTTTTACAATAGCTGTAAATCTTCAGGGTTTATTTGGAGGCTTTGAGGCAGTCCTTGCCTTTGCCTCAAAACTCTGAGCCGTTCTTTCTAAAATTTTTTGGTTATTCTTGCCATTTTACATTGTAGTTCCAGATCTTGGATTTAATGAAGAACTCTTCCAGACACATGCTTTCTATTATCTTCCAGAGGAATTGCTTGTGGTGGTTTTTGTTGTTCTTGGTTTTGTTTGTTTGTTTTGTTTTAAGTGGCCATATTTTTCTCCATTCACAGAACATATTAAGAACTTACATATTGTTCACCATATTTCTTTGTTCTGCACACCTATCTGCCTCAAAATTTGATGACTTTCTGATATTATAGTTGATAAACTCTTTTCTTCTTATATTATGAAATGTACCATATTTCTTTGTTCTGCACACAGGTCTGCCTCAAAATGTGATGGCTTTCTAATATTATAGTTGATAAACTCTCTTCTTCGTATGTTATGAAATGTACGTAATTTGTTATAGCTGGATAATTTTTTTCTTTTTTTTTTCACTTATTAGCACTATCATAAAGAAGCAGATTATTATCTTAAGCATTCAATTGATATTTTTCTGTATGTATTGTAAAATTGTTTTCTATGTATCTTATGGAGACCATCTATGGTGCTTTTTTATCTGGTGGTGGCCAAATTACTTGAGATTCTCCCACAAGAAAATTATTTTGTTACTAAATCTTTCTGATTTCTGGTGTGCTATAGTCAAACTCTATTGAAACTTCTTTCATCTGTCATTGACTTTATTTTTCCCAAGATAACTTCCCAGACAGCCTTTACTTTCACTTTGCATTTCATCAATACTGCACATGACCCTGCTATTCTTTCCACCTTGCACCATCTTCTTTCTCTTACATCATTTAACGAACTGTAATAAAATGTAAAAGCCTCAGAGAGACAGCAAGCTATTGATGACCTTCTGTACTGGTGGGTTTAAAACCAGGCATGACTGTTACAGTTGTGAGCTATACATGAGCCAGCAGTGCATCTTGGAGATGATGCTAAAGATGGCAAACATCATCTGGACCTGTATTAACAGAAGCGCAGCCAGCATTTGTTAGACCACATGAATAATACTTCATCCGGTTTTGGGCCCTCAGTACAGGTGGCACCAATAAACTGGGAAAAGTTCAGCAAGGGTCACCAGGATGGTTGGGTCAGGACTGCTTGCCCTATGAAGAGGGGCTGAGGGACTGGGGCTTGTTCAGTCTGGAGAAGAGATGGCCCTAAGAGTACCTGACAGCAGTCCCCAGTACCCACAGGGATGTCATCAAGGAAATAATAGAATCACAGAATCATTTAGGTTGAAAAGGACCTTGGAGATCATTGAGTCCAACTGTTAACTTAGCATTGCCAAGTCCATCACTAAACCATATCCCTAAGAACCTCATCTACACATCTTTTAAACACCTCCAGTGATGGTGACTCCACCACTTCCCTGGGCAGCCTGTTCCAACGCCTGACAACCCCTTCTGTGGTGAAATTTTTCCTCCCATGGTGCTGTTTCCTCTAATCCTATTATTTGTTATTTGGGAAAAGAGACCGAGACCCACCTGGCTACAACCTCCTTTCAGACAATAGTAGGGAGTGACAAGGTCTCCCATCAGCCTCCTTTTCTCCAGGCTAAAAAACCTAAATTCCCTCAGCCACTCCTCATGAGACTTGTGCTCCAGACCCCTCACCAGCTTCGTTGCCCTTCTCTGAACTTGTTCCAGCACCTCAATGCCTTTCCTGCTCTGAGAGACCCAAAACAGAAGACAGTTTCAATGTACAGCCTCACCAGGGCCAAGTACAGGGGAACAATCACTTCCCTGGTTCCTGTATTTCTGATACAAGCCAGGATGCTGTTGGCCTTTTTGGCCACCTGGGCACACTGCTGGCTCATGTTCAGTCAGCTGTCAATCAACACTCCCAGATCCTTTTCTGCCAGACAACTTTCCAGCTACTCTTCCTCAAGCCTGTAGTGCTGCCTGGGGTTGTTGTGACCCAAGTGCAGGACCTGGCGCTTGGCCTTGTTGAACCTCATACAATTGGCCTCAGCCCAACGATCCAGCCAGTACAGATCTCTCTGTAGAGCCCTCCTACCCTCAAGCGGATCAAGACTCCCACCCACCTTGGGGTTGTCTGCAAACTCATTAAGGGTGCACTCAATCCCCTCGTCCAGATCATTGATAAAGATGTTAAACAGAACTGGCCCCAATACTGAACTCTGGGGAGCACCACTTGTAACAGCCACCAACTAGATTTGACTCCGTTCACCACAACTCTTTGGGCCCAGACATCCAGCCAGTTTTTTATCGAGTACACCCATCCAAGCCATGAGCAGCTAGTTTCTCCAGGAGAATGCTGTAGGAAATGGTGTCAAAAGCTTTACTAAAATTCAGGTAGACAACATCCACAGCCTTTCCTTCATCTACTAAGTGGGTCATCTTTTCATAGAAGAAGGTCAGGTTGGTCAACTAGGACCTGCCTTTCATAAACCTGTGCTGAATGGGCCTGATTGCTTGGTTTTCTTGTATGTGCTGTGTGATGGCACTCAGGATGATCTATTCCATAACTTTCTTTGGCACTGAGGTCAGACTGACAGGCCTGTAGTGCCCTGGATCCTCCTTCTGGCCCTTCTTGTGGATGGGTGTCACATTTCCTAACCAACTAGGCAGCATTTCCTAACCTCCAGACAACCTCCCTTGTTAGCCAGGACTGCTGATAAATTATGGATAGTGGTTTGGTAAACACTTCCACCAGCTCTCTCAGAACTCTTAGGTTGATTCCATTTGGCCACATATACCTGTGCATGCCTAAGTGCTGTAACTGGTCACTGATCATTCCTTCTTGGATTATGGGGTCTTCATTCTGCTCCCTGTCCCTGTGTTCCAGCTCAGGGATCTGGGTACCCAGAGAACAGCTGGTCTTACTATTAAAGACTGGGGCAAAGAAAACATTAAGTACCTCAGCCTTTTTCTCATCCTTTGTCACCATTTCCCTCCGCATCCAATAAAGGATGGAGATTCTCCTTTGCCCTCCTTGTTACATTGTTAATGTACTTACAGAAACATTTTTTTATTGTCTTTTATTACAATAGCCAGATGGAGCCAGGTGTTTCACAGCTATATCTGGTGAGAGGATGAGAGGCAGCAGACATAAATTGAAACAAGAATCATTCAGGCAGGATGTGAGGAAAACCTTTTCCCCTCAAGAGGGCAGTCAGGTAGTGGAGCAGGTGGTCCAGAGAGGTTGTGCTGTCTCCATTAATGAAGGAGATGACTGGATAAAGCCTTGAACATCCTGGTCTGACTTCAGAGCTGGCCATGCTTTGAGCAGGAGGTTGGACTAGAGACCTCAGGGGTTCTTCCTACCTGAATTATACTGTAATTGTGTGGTTACAAAGATCACTCACAGAGTAGCATTAAATACCACATAATACCATTCTCATAGATCCTCTTATTAAAATTCTTCAGATTTACCATTAACCTGGTTAGCACAAAGATTAAATTTCATCATTGGCAATAGTAATAGCTGATGATGAGATCTGTAGCTCTGGCTCATTTCATATACTCTTTGCTATTGTATAGAGACACTAGAGCACATTCATGCTCTTGTTCCTTGCCTTCTGTCTCCTAGCAACTCCATCTGCTGCCTTATTTTGTATGTTGGAAGTACAAGTCAGATTTTTTTTTTTTTTTTTTTAGTTAAGGAAAAGCTGTTCCATCCCTGCTTCCAATCAGCTTAACACACAGTTTTATATTTAAGATGCTGGAATCCCTTTTGCACGAGTAAAGTTCATTTCATCCTACATTTTGTCATGCCCAGACCCTCTTTTCCACAGATCTAGGCCAGTCCTTTACCCATAGGTCCTTGGCCACATAGGAATTTCAGTGACTGTTAATATTGTCAGTTCTCTCAAAGTCTCATTAGTCCACCTTTGGTTTGAGAGAATGTTTTTGTTGATTTTTACCCCCTTTGTTTTTTCTTTCATGAGCTATATTTAGGCATTCTCTGGCATCCATAATTCACACAAATCTCGATTACTCATTCCCTGGCACATGACATATTTCCTTGCCAATATTTGTGGAGCACACTGTGAAATGAGTGGCACTGAGAAGTACGTAATAAAAAGTGCTTATCCTGTACATGCCTGTCAGTTACACACCCATTAAATTTAACTCATCCAGCTCCACTGTGATATTTGTATCCTTGACTACAAGCAATTAACCATCACAGCAACATAATCTCTTACCTATACAGTATATAAAACATCATAGTATTGGGAGATGGATAGAAAAAGGAGGGAAAAATCAGTCTGCACTCGGAGGATGTGAGAGTGCCTCAAGAGAGTACCGAAATACTATGAAACATTTCACCTTTCTTAAAACATTTTATTATTTGTATACAGAAGGGTGACTTTTTATCTACAAAGTAACAGACTGAAACCTAAGCCATCTTTGTAGCCTACAGAAAAATCATGATGACTTTCATGTATTTTCGACAGAATTGGAACTGAACCTTTTTTAAGAGGTCACTAGTTCCTTAGTCTGCGTATTTCGCCCTTCAATATCATCAGTTCTTTTCATCCCATGTAATTTTTATATAATTTAGTCATCTATCCAAAGCTCCCTCATTGATCTCTAACCACTTCAGGCATTGTCTTTTCTGACATCTGCAAAAAAAATATTGCTGGACTGCTCATTTCTGGAGTGGAGATTGTGCCTAAAATTTGAAAAGGTGGATTGAGAAGGAAAAATAGTCTGTCTTTATTGCATGCAGGTTAGATTGTACCCTAAAACAGAATCTGAAACAGGAAGGCAGCAAGTGCAACAGCTAGAAATATTTTTTTTTCATGAACATTTATGAATTTTCAGCTGTATAAATCATTATTCCTAGGACTCTCTCTTTTGAGCTAGAGGACTGAGTTGTGACACTGAAGGTAAATTGATTTGTGGATTATAGAAGTTTTAGGAGAATAAAGCAAAAGAAAATGTAAGCATCAAAATGCATAAAAATATGAGAAGCTTCCCTTATACAACGTACTGAGAGTTTAGCTGTAGCCCAGCTGAAATATTTATTTTGACTCTTTCATATACGACACCTTACAAGGAAGGGTGAGTTTCAAGGAAACCCACATCCTAGTGGTGTCCAGGAATTTTATTTTTAAAACATTCCTAAGCAATGGCTAATGGCAAATGGTTAACAGTACAGGTGATTACCGCATTCATATATAGGTGATGTAGTCAACTATAAAACCCCACCTCATTCCAAAATTCCCACATGGACGCAAGCTATAATACAGCAAATTGGCCCAAATGTCTTCTTAGGGTCCACTGAGGCTGTCACAAATAAAACAAATAATCCCCTAATTTAACAGAGCAAAATTATGACAATCAGTTAATGCTCCCAAGTGCTTTGCCCACAACACAGTAACAACTAGAAAACACTCATGGAATACACTGGCTGTTTGTGTTTACTCCTTTTGTAGTTGCTACTGGCAACAAGAAAATTAACATGTAAAAAAATATACAAAAATATATATTGATTTTAATTGTCAAAGAATATATTGTTTTGAAAATAAACAAACCTAGCAGGAAAAAAATGTAATGAAAAATATGACCTTTTTAAGATTTTTTTTTTTAATTTGCACAGCTGCAGTCCTCTATCACAGTGAACTAAAAGAACAGTAAATGCTAGGCAGCTGACACTTAAATCATTATATATCTTCTAGTTTTCAGCTCAGCATCTGCTGCATCATTTCTCAGACTTCAAAGTGTCTGGGAAGAGAGAGACCAAAGACACAAAAAATGCATCTTTTCAACTGAAAACATATATTTTTCAATGACAAAGGACTAGAGGCCATATTCCATTACTATTACACAATAGAGAGGCACTTTGAAACTCTCATTTTAATTTAAAGAAGAAACTACCTTTACAACAGCAATTTGGAGGGAGGGGATGGTTACAGGAAAAAGAAACTTGACTAAGATGTGTCAAGTTTTCGTGTTCAGTGAAAATGAACATGTTCATTTTTCCAAAAGCGGTAACGTTGTAGTGCAGACAAGCTGCTCCTGAATGGGGCAACACTCTCAGATGCCTCCAGAAACCAGTTCAGGGAAGCGGTTCCCTCTCCTGTGCTGCACTGATTGATTTTCAGTGCCACAGGAGAGTTCTGATCTCAAGAATTTCCACCTTAAAATGAAAGACCCTTATTCTTCTTTTACACCTATGGAAATCAGGGGAGAAAGACAATAGAGTAATACCAGCATTAAAGCAAAGAGAGGGTAAGACACAAGAGCTTGAATATTGCTTTATTTATCATCCCTTTCATTAAAAGGAATTAATTAGCCCAGCTTGTAGTGAAATTAAGATATTCCATGTATATCCTATTTAATTTTTCTATTATCTTTTTTCTAGGTTTTCTCTGTGTTTGTCAGAGCTTCTATAAAGGAGCATATGAGATTACTTTATCCCACGTCATTAGAAAAATCAATAAGTTTTAGTTCAGAATCAGATCAAAACACTGTAGCTTCAAAGAAATAGGAACTGTAAAGCCTTATTTAAAGCCTTCCCTCTGTTAGGAGAAGTTATACAACTTTTGAAGCCCTTTAGAAGCCTGAGTACCATATTTTTAAAAGGATGAAAAATCCTATTGAAGACACATTGCTAACCATGGCTGTCTGCGCTGCCTAAGCAGTGGCCATTCCCTGCCTCTATTCTGAATGGTTTTCACCGAAAACATTTTGCCATAGAGAGAGCTAACCCAAAGCAGCATAGATTTCAGCCAATCTGAGCCATTTGGCCTCAAGGCCAGCAATAAACCCCCAAATTCCCAGCAAATAGTTCTTCACAAAACAGACATATTAGAAGAGTCTAGAACTGAGAGAATGGGACTCAACCCCCAAATGGGATGAAGTGTAGTGATCTGTTCCCTTCCTGCACAAGTCACCATTCCTGGAATTGTTTAAAAGACATATAGATTAGGATCTTAGGGACATGGTTTAGTGCTAGAGTTATGGCTGGACTCAATGGTCCTGAGGGTGTCTTTACACCTAAACGATTCTATGATTCTAAGTGCTCACAAGCTAACCATGGGCATACTGTCGAGTCCTAACTAGTCCAACATGGTCAGAGTACCATTTTTCATGTAGCTGTAGGAAAAACTGATGAAGCTACTGAGGTAAAAGCACGGAGATGTTTTTCTTCCCCCAAACTGCCCATCAAAGAAGGAGGGTGATCCTCTTGTTTGGCTGTTCTTCCAGACAGACAAGGAGGGACCCCGTCACAGCTGGAGCAGGTTCCTCTCTCCAGGCAGAATTCATCACCAGGAAGCGTTTACTAATTCCTACAAATTAAAAGCATGTCTCAAAAGTCATTCCTGTTTCTTAAAATATAGCTGGAGGGTAATGAAGCCATATTAGGTGACTTTGACTGCATTTTCCACATTCCTCAAAACCATTTCCATTTTTTAGACACTAAGAAGGCTGTCCTGGAAAGAAGGAATACCCTTAGTCCTTCCTGGCTTTTTTTCTTTTTTTTACCTTGAATAAAACAATTAAATTGTGACAGGGAGTGCTAGACAGCACAAGAATGAAGTCTGGTCTCCACTTACACCAATTACTCTGGATCCTAGTTTAATGCAAGTACTTCATGCAAACAAGGGTTAAATTACTGTCTTTTTTTTTAAGGATACCTTCCCTCCCTTATTTCTTATTGACCAGCTGCAGTAGCTCTTTATGTGGCTTGCTGGGGTTTTATGCTCCCCATTCATAAGCCCTAATTCTGCACACAAATGCACAAAACACATACACACATAAATACCTCTGCCTGCTGTGCACGATACTCTCATCCCGTGGTGCTACGGAAGGGTTTCACAAGGCAGCAAGGTCCTTGCAAGGCACATATTGTAACAGCACATTTTTTCTGTGAACCTAGCCCTGGCGTAGGAAGCTAGTTTAGGTGTTTTCAAAATGTTAGCCATGTTGCTTGGTTACAACACACAATATTTAAGGACTTGGACACAATACACCTAAGTAACCTGGCGCAAGAAATAATCTAAAAAGAAAATCCAGTCCAGCCAGCTACAGACACCCTGATCTGGACCAATACAGACTAAATTCTACAGAAGATGGTATTTTTGTCATTGACTTCAATAAAACAAGGTTTTCGTGATATATCCTTGCTGACAATTCATCCAGTTTGAAATGGAAACATGAAAACACATTTCTGAAAACAGTTAATTTGCACATCAATTTGAAAATTGTAAAGCACGAAGTCCTTTCCAAAAACATCTGAGGGTTTTTGCTCCCAGTGTGGCAGGGCTTACTGCTCCTTTTCTCTTGACCTGTCTTCTGACATTAAAAAGGAAGCCTGGGAATCAGAATTGACTCTTGCAGTGCTGAATAAATACCAACAATAAGGAATCTAAGATCCCCAGTTTTGACAGCTGACTTATATAGCATGAGTCTACTAGGTTTTCCTTGTGAAATATGGAAATACTATGCACTTAACAAGGATGTTCATAATCACTCAAATATTGATACAAACCTCTCTCTGTTGCTATGATACTGCACTCATTTTATATTCCCATTTAGGTTATAAAAACATTTGTTCTGTTGCTTACTACAGAAAAGGCAAGACAAAAAATAGCTAATTTCCACTAGTATTTAAAGAGAACTTAAACTGACTCATTATAGCCCTCACCTTACCTTTTGTTAGAATTGCAGGGCTGAGACATCATGTTGGAAATCATCATTGGGCATGCCAAGTTATTGTCTTTAATGTAGTTACTATAACACCGAAAATTAATGAAAAAAAAATACATGTAGGCTTATATGATGACATACATATGTCTGATAGGGCAACAGTGCAGAAATGGTTAATGATGGTTCTAATTTCCTCTTCCACCAGTGCCTAACCTGACAATTTAAAGCAGCTGGTAGAGGAGAAAGTCATTGGGATGGCAAGTGTGTAGTTTGCCTTGGAGATATTTTGTTGGTCTTGTAGATTAAGAGGGAAAAATAATACAAAGAAAATGACTGAGTAGGGAAGCTAAATAAGCATCAGATAAAATATTGCTTTTTATTTTTTTTTCTCCTTTTTTTTTTTTTTTCATCTCATTTTGTTTGGAGTTCTTGCCCTCTCGTTTAAGCAGGTTCTGGCACTGGCTCTCCTATATATTATCCTTTAGTTATTTTAAGGCAAGATGGACTGTTTCACCTGTTTCTGAGCTGGCGATGGAGCTGTTTTAGCTTGTAAAAAGTGTCTGTGCCCGTACAATCTTCTGTTCCTCCTGAGGAAGAAATGTGTAGAGAACCATCTACAGCTATATGGTGCATCTCTGGCTTTGCTGTGCTTTACCTCTTTTCCTTCTTCAGTAGGGTACCCTTGTCTCTTTTGCTCTCTTTTTTGCAATTCAAAAAACTCTGAAGGGTGAAAAGCAATCAGCAAAATGGTTGTCCAGATTGCCACATGAATGAGAAAGTTCTGAAAGACAGAGTTCTGCCTTTCCACAGCATCTCAAAGCCCTTTTTTCTTGGTATCTATTGGCCCTATCTGTAGTTTCCTTAGAACCCTACACATCTTCCCTCCACCCTCTCTTACCTCTGTGGGATCTCATCAGCTTCCTAAAAACCTGCTTCTCCACAAAAATTGTCTGTGCTGCCAAAAAGCTTTGATTTAGTTCTGATCCTTAGCCAGAAGGGATGTAGTGGCTTTGGAGATAAGGGGACAAAGGGCTAACAAGCATCACAGTGGGGAGGTCAAGGCTGACCATATAATTGCCCAGATTTTATAGGGTGAGCATATGCACCTCCAAATTCCCTGTTGGATGGGGATTAAGCCCTGAATTATATTGACAGGAGGCATTGTGGGTGCCTGTGATAAACCCATCTAGAGGAGATCTTGTGGAGATTCTTGGATCTCTTTGTGTAAATATAAAATCATTTTTTCAAGGACAGAGCCAATCAGTATGCAGGACGACATTTAAAATACACAGGAAATAATATTGGGCAGTGAGGACTCCTGGAGGTGTAGAAGTGGAGCCACCTGTCATATGATCATACTTTCAAAACAAAGGTACCATCTAAACTGGAAAAATTTATGGTGTAAGTATTCTGGCACAACTGTATTAGTAATGAGTTGTTACATTGGTCTGATTATATGCTACTATAAATGCACTAGTGAATTTTCCTGTGCAAACAAGCCTTATAGAGGAAAGTGCAGTACCTTTTACTGTTCCCTGATGAAAGCCTGAAATGTAAAAAGAACAGCATGTGTGATCTGTCCTTGGAAAGGAAAAATGGTAGTTCTGAGTGTCCTTCTTCCTCTCGGGCAGACAAAAAGGACTTGAAGGCAAGCCTGTTGTACAACTGCTCAGTGCTCTCTGCCCCTGATTTTAATTAATGCATAACACTGAGGAGAAACCAAATCCTGCTTGTTTTAGCCAAGCAAGTGATCCCATTGAGTTGCATTAAGCTACCTGCAGGATTAGAAGTAGAAGGATTAAGACCTCAGTGTAGCAAATTCATTTCACTCTTTTTCAAATGCAAATAGTCATCTCTCCACTGTCAGCTTGATTCTTCTGTTGGTTGTTAAGCACAATGGGGCCACTGATTGTGTCTCCGAGGCTGCTCTGTATCACAAACATACTCAGCCTCCACAGAATAATTGGGATAGAAGTGGAACAATAGGTGCTCTAACCTTTGTTTTTATATTTATATATATGACGTAAAAATGTATCTCAAAGAAGACAGAAAAAATTTCTCATATGGAGTGTGTTACATTACTTAGTTGGATCCATGATTTGCAATGTGGTTTTATACCTATTTTCCCTTTTATGTAGAAAAGCTTTTCTCACCTCTCTCCGACACTGTGTTGTTGAGGGAGAGATACTGATACTTGATATGAGGCATGGGAAGTCTCTCCTTGTTTCACAACTGATGCAACTATCTTGTGAAACCATTTTATAGCTGCTTTAATTTGAATGTCTCCACATAAATAAATTACCCAATATTACCTTGGCTATAACTGAGAACATATTTTGATCTGAAATGTCATTTTAATCTGAAACCTATCATTTTAACATACTTAATGATTATTTTAGGTGGGGACAGCATTGCCAGTTGTTTTTATTTAAATCATTTGAAAAATTCAGTAAAAAATGCTGTTACTGTTTATCAGAAGCCTCATAGTGTCTTGAAACTCTGCCAGATTATTCCTAATTGTATGCTGTGTATCATTTCTTTACCTTTACAGCAAGTCTAAACCTTTCTGGAACTTCTCTTTGATCATTTATTTACTCTGCTACTAAAGCTAAATTGTACCTTCTTGCTGGGAAAAAACAAAACAAAACAAAACAAAACAAAACAAAACACAGTTTATTAATAATTCTTACAAGGTTAATGTTATAACTTCTTTAACTGTGTAAAAAAATATTTTAAATTGACATTATGCATCACCAAGAATTGCTATGAAAGTAAAACAGTGATATGTTGCGAGGTTATAGATCATACCAAGTGGCTGAGGTCCAAAGAAAAACTAAAAAAAAATTGAGAAAAACAAGAAAAAAAAATCATAGAATAGTTTGGGTTTGAAGGGACCTTCAAAGGTCATCTGGTCCAACCCCCTGCAATGAGCAGGGACATCTTCAACTAGATCAGGTTGCTGAGAGCCCCGTCCAGTCTGGCCTGGAATGTCTCCAGGGATGGGGCATCTACCACCTCTCTGGGCAACCTGGGCCAGTGTTTCACCACCTTCACTGGAAAATTTTTTGCCTCATGTCTAACCTGAATCTCCCCTCTTTTAATTTAAAACTGTTACCCTTTGTCCTGTTGTAACAGGGCCTGCTAAAAGGTCTATCCCCATCCTTTTCATAGGCTCCTTTTAAGTACTGACTAATGCAACATAGCAGATCACAAATAAGTATTAAAACTGTTCTTAAGAAATTTAATCTGTTCTTCATCATTTAGAGTGTCTCAAAATTACATTTTTAAGTAACATGCTCTATTTTGAGCATTTCTGGCTTTGTAGCTAGGATCACTGGGTAAGGGTCTACTGCCTATATTAAAATGTTCAGCCTTCTGAACCTAGAAACAATTTGAAAAATTGAGCTCATTAGAAGCAGCATATTTTGTGTAACCCTCAGAAACTGTAGGTACTAGACTGAGTGTCTGGATGGCAGGCTTATAGCTATGTTTGCCTACTGTGATACTCCAAAAGTCAGTACCCCTGGGGATGTGGCATCTATACCTGCACAATTCTGATCAAAGAGTAAGAATTCGAAATTTGACATGCTTGCGTGAATCAATACTTCAGCTCTTCTTTCTTAAAGCTTCAATGTTGTCGGGTTTTTTAATGTCCTGCCAGTACAACTATCCTGGCTTTGGGATTCCCATTGTTTTGTCCTGATTTGGCAGCAAGACTCCTTTGAGGGAACAGAGCCAGTGCAGCCCTTAGAAGACAGGAATCTAGGAGGCCAAATCCTCATCAAGTTTAATGAAAGAATAGGAAAGAACAAACAAATTATCTGGCAACTCTGACTTTGCAGCAAGGAAGATCCTGGGGGAAAAAAAAATGGGTCAAGTTTGAAACTGAAAATATGATCTGGTTTAAAAGAGTCAGAAGCTCCTGTAAGGACACATAACAAATATGATGAAATCTGGGACTGAATGGTGTATTTACCATATCAGCCTTTAGAAAGATGTTTGACATAGTAATATAGCAGATTAATGAATAGTCAGGTACAAATTAGACACTTGATTTTACTCTTCAAAGAATTGCTTGGACTGAGGACAGACAGCAGTTAACCATGGTTGTTACAAGGTCATGGTGCAGAAAAAGGCTTGCAAATGGGGCAATACAGTTAAATGAAAAATAAATTATTATCCTGTTGATATTTCACCAAGAATATCGCAAGGTCACAAATGGGTTGCTAAAATAATAACATCCTTCCTAGTAACACTGTAAGATACTCAAGCAAGTCTTTAGTGTATCGCAATGAACATTTTACAGGTAAAATGTACTGTAAATTAAACATTATATTAAATGCATTGGTTATTTAATAATAGAATTGCTAGAGATCTGACATGGCTCAGAGGATTAAAAAAGGGTCTGGGCGTAAACGATACTCAGTATTGGCTCAGACAATTGCCTTTACAAATCTATTGCCAACCTGCATTGCATTTGATAGTAACTAAAATTCTCTCTATTAGTTGAGTGGCCAACATAAAGCACATCTGACAGAGATGTGGAGGACATGTTTTCCATGTTCTCATACTCTTAATGAGTATCATAAGCTCAGAAAACAAATATTTATGAATAATGGGGTAGAGCTTCCCCTGCTCATAAGTGTCTTTTCAGTAGAGATCAGAGCAGGAATAGGATTGATTACTGAGGTCCTTCAGTGATTTATCACCATGTCTGACAGCACTGTGACTGCACCTCTGTTCAGCACAGGTTCTGTTGCCTTATAATGCAGCATACATGTAAGTTTTCAGAACGAGACGGGATTTTTTTGCTTTAACTGCTTGTCAAATATAACAACAAACTTGAAATACAATCCCAAAAAGCAATATTGTTCCTTCAGAATGATGCTTAACTTTCGTTTTGCATAAAATAATTTACATTAAAAAGTCAGAGAAGATTAACTTAAGATTAATACAGAGAAAGGGGTTAGATGTCTAAGAGTTACGTGAATAATAAAACATCTCTTAAGAATGATCTGCATTGTCACTGTGCATGGAGATGTTTCAGGATGGAATTCAAAACAGCCAGCATGCTAAGCAGACAAATGTCTAGACTTAACCAAAAGATGTCTGAAGTCCCACAGCTCTCTAGAGCTCAGGGCCTTTCAATCTGCATAATGTGTTCTTGAAAATATAGGTTCACATTCATGCTTTCAAATAACTTTGTAGGACTGCAAGTGACTTTTTAAAAGCTAGTAGATGATGTCACTGCTCAAGAAGACTCATACTTATCTGACTACTAAAAGTAAAATCATGTCAGTCTTAGAGCACAGTAGCCAAATTTTGCTTTCGGTGATTCTTCTGACCATTTCTGTATTGTAATGTGCCTTTCTCCGCTATCCTCTTGCATCCCAATGCTTTGAGCTGCTTTTGGGTTTGACATGGGGAGGGATAGAGCCTGCTGTTAAGACATGGCCCTGAAAAACATAGATTTAAACTACTTCAGGGACAGCATTGAATCAGGACCACACAGGCTGGGTTGATGGTATCCCTTCTGGGTTATTGCAAAAAGAACCACTCCTTCTAGCTCTCCTCTAGAGGAAGAGACATTTTCAGTTAATTTTTCCAAGAGCCTGATTCATTACATGTGTTGGAACTGCTCCAAAAGCTCCTTTGGGATTTGAGTTCCTCAAAATCAACTAACAAGATTTCAACTGTAGTACATTCCAGAACAAGGCATCATGAGTGTGATGATATACAAGAAAATTTGATGCAAATGAAGAAAAAGGCAAGCAGGCAAATGTGCTCATAATGTAAGGTTTATTCTGTGTAGGGCTTACTTGTAATTATGCTGCCTTTGTATTTGTTTAAATTAGTTACAGTAAAAAAATATATAAACATAACATATTTGAACTTATATATACTTTTCCAGTTCATACCAAGAAAATATTCAATACTCAATTTTGCTGCACTTCATGATTTCTCATATTGGAGTATAAATACAAAGGTCGAGGAAATTAGAATTTGATAGGAGACTATCAAGGTCAGATGGTTTAAAGTGTTTGTGTTTGAAATGGTTTGTTGCTTTGAAAGGCTCCATTGTAACTTCTAACATACTACATGACTGAATTTTGGTCACAAAACAGACTGCAGTATTAGTCAGCATTGAAAATGGGGTAGTAATCAGAATGACTTTCTAAAAGTAAAATTAGTGTTGCAGATACTACTTCTCGCTTTGCTATATCTCAAAGCTAATTAAACAAGTGACAATATATTTTTTAGCATTGTTATTTTAAAAGTCAAAATTTACTGTCTGTCCTTTTTTTTCTATTTTATTTTTTAATTACAGCAAGAATATGCATATGAAGTATTTCCAGTTTTTAGAGCTTTTTTAGATTCTTTCCCTCAGAAAAAGAGAAGTTGATATTTAATGTCCAACCATCAGCATTTAGTGCCATTTTAGACACTTTATGACATGTGCTACATCTATGTGGAGTTGGTAGATAGGGTGGAAGTCTTTTGGGAGACTGCTTCATTTTGAAATGCCTGCTGGAGGACAGCCTGAATGCATACTCTCAGTTTTGTATTCAGTCCTTCCATGGTTTTGGACCTTTTCAATTAAGAACAAAATAAACAGCATGGAAAATGGTCATTTTTGGTTTATGACCAAAGGGACATCACGTGTGACTCAGAGGAGGTCCTAGGTAAGGCTAGTTAGCTGTGTACATTCTCCTGGCTGACATGGGTGATAACAGTTTTCACCACCGTAGCTACAAATTCACGCATTTTATGCCCATGTCTTTTTCTGGGAAAGCATTTGTTGAGCCAAAGGATGAAAGTCAGGCAGCAGCAGAGCTGTATTCAGCACAGTGCTGTCATGTACATGGTCAAGTTCCCAGAAATACCATACAGCAATTTCTCTGCTCAGCAGGTGGAAGAGCTGATGTTATGTGGCTGATCATTATTTCCTTCCTTGTGTTCACAGTAGTACATGGACAATATCATGGTTGTCAGCATTAACCAGCTGTGGGAAAAAAACATCAAATATCTGGATCATTATTTATTATAATTGTAATTTGTAATGATTTCTGGGATATTTGCAGTTCAGAAGTCTTGCTCCAGATTTCTGTTTCTTGTGACATGAAATAAGGCTATCAATCATATTATTTATATACCACTTTTCTGGAAGAATGTCTTGGGACTGTAATATTATTAGCATTTATAACAATTGCCATTTATAACAGTTTCTGTGACAGATAAATATGAATGCAACCTGAGAAAATGACTTTCATAGTTAAGGTCTAAAGTGTCTTTTCCTATCCTGCTAATGTCAATAACCATTGACTTTTATTTTTTTTTTCATGGATTAGCATTTATAATATTTTTATGGGTATTCTCTGTGGTTTTGTGCTCATTTTTGCTTGAAACTACACACTGGTACTTAATGTAGGCACCTACTGTGATTCATCATTTTACTCTGTTAAGAAAAGAATAAAGGCTAAGTAATCTGTATTACTTTAAAAATATATATGCTATAACAAACAAAACATAAGCAAAAAGCTTCATGTGATACTCCCTAAGAAATTATCTGCATTTTAAAATAGCTTCAAGACCTTCTCATTTAATTTCACTGATTTGCAAACAGGCTTTCAGCACTGTGTTACATCCCACACATTAATTTGGTCTTTTAAAATATTCATAGGTCTAAATTAAGTATTTGAAATAATTTCCATTTTAAGTCTAAATATGAATATTAAAATCCCAAGGCAACTCAGAACCTGCATATTTAAAATATATTTTAACTTTACTGATAGCTTCTTAAATGTATGGTAATCTGTTGAGTTAGAGCTTGGAACTTAAAACATAAACAAACTGTTTATAACATGACCTATATTTTAGTAGAAAAATTATGGATAGGTGGTTGGTTGGCTTACAGATTAATCCTATGAAAGTCCTTCTCTCCCAGTTGCAAAGAAGTTCTGCAACTGTCTTACCCACTGTCTGCATTTAATTAAAAAAAAAAAAAAAAAAAAGAAAAATATTGGTTGTTTTTTACAGAAGTTTTAAATTCCTATTGATAGCTGAAAATTAGGAGGAATCACTATATGGGCTTCATCAAGGCCCAGTGAAAACAGGAAAGAGAGGTCAGGCTGCATGGATCAGTTATGGGACCAAATACAAGTACACAACAGACCACTTTTGTAGGAATGTCTACTTCAACTACCTAGTTCCAAATAATCTCAGAGCCCAAGCAGTTTTTTTGATTCTGTACACAATACATTACCTTAGGTTCAAAACTAGTTTTGGCAATCTCAGCATGAAAATATTTTAAATGGGACGTTCAAATGCCTCTGTAGGACAGAACACAGAGCACTGAAAGAAAGGTGGCTGCAAGTTCTGAAAAAGATGCTGAAAATAATAAGTAATTATTCATGTGTACCTTACCCACACTCCAAGGTGATTTTGTTGGATACACATCATTTCAGAACTTCCCAGGAACATCTACTGTGCAGCATTTGTTTTGTTGCTAGTGCTGGAAAACTTTGTAAAAAACCCACAGGGCAAATTCTGACAAACTACATGAGATGAAGGTGACAATTCATTTCTCTGAGTGATGGGCAGATGAGTTTTTGGACTGTGATACCTTTCATGAAGATGGATAAGAACAAGATGTGGCAATTATCTCCTTATTAAACCTAGCAAATATGCGTATCCATGACTTCTGAAATTGATTTCAGCCTTTTCAGTTTGTTCATATTTTTACAGCTACTTGTTGTGAGTCTAAAAGGTTAAAGTTAACTTCAGCCTAGAGAAATACATTATACTATAGTTTTGCTGACTTCCACCTACAGTTACAGAAATGCTGAGGATAAATAAAGAGATAAATACATATTTTTTTTTATGAGCATACTTGAGTGCTGTTCTAGACCTTGAAATCCTGGGTGGAAAAATAGCATGCAGTATAGAGAGAGAGCTTCAAGTTTGGCACCTTTTGTCCTAACCATCCTCCGATGGTACTCAAGTAGATTTTGAACCATTTTCTTCACCTTTGCTAACCTTCAGGACTTGCAATGCCTACCTTAATGTCACTCCAATGTCCTTAATGACTCCAAAGTCCAATGTTGGGCCCCGTCACAGCCTTCCCATTTTCTCAGACACTTTCAATCAGAATTGGATGCATTTGGCAGTACAGATGTGGTCATGAAGTCCAGCCTTGTCAACACAATGTGGCAATGGAGGTCAAGAAGAGGGAAGGCAATGGAATTATAACGAGTCCTACTTCACATCTCCTTTCTCTACAACAGTTGCAATGTGGTCATCCTCTGCTCCTCTCTCACCTGTCGTTTTCTGACCCCCTCCAGCAACACTGGGATAATTGAGTCTTCCCTGCAGATGAGGGTTTGAAAAAATTGCTAGTCTACCTCTTGCTATAATGCTATAATTTTGTTTCTGCAAGCAGGCAGCCTGCTGCTGTAGGAACAGACAGCTTTGAGGAACAACTTGCCTGCAAATTAATGTTTTCTTAGACCAAGTCAGAACTTCTTTTGGTCTTCCAGCAAAACAAATGTCTGGATATTTTGATCTTCTAGAAGCTAGATATCCCAGGATGGATTCAACAAAAATATGTCCTTTTGTTTTACTTTTTATCCAAAGATCTCATTCCTTGCATTCCCTTAGGTTTTTATTGTTCAGAATTTAGCAGGGTTTTTTGAAACATCTTACAAATGTTTTGTAACAAATCTGAGTGTGAAAAAGCATCTTTCTTTTTCATTATATCAGAATGACACACTTTGTTACCCTCACACTTTTTCTCTCAGCTCCATCTAAGATAATTTACGGGGTGGCCTGTAGTTGCAAGTTTGAATAAAGCACAGATATAGCATGTGCTTATTTACTTATGTTCTAAACTTGAAAGGACTAGCAATGAAGTAATTGCTGACAAATGACCTCAGTCTATAGGGATGTGGCCATGCTCTCTCAGCTAATGTGGTCCACATTACGTGGTCTCAAATAGCAGGGATTAATCATGCTAGGAAATTACACTTCTCACTCTGGCTGGGACAAGGAATCTTGTAGCAATAGTGCCTTCCCAGAGAAAACCATTGACGCTGCAATTTGTATCTACATGTTTCCAGGATTCTTTCAGTAAGCTCCAAGGGAATCATTAACAGACTGCAGAAATCAGCTGTCACTTTAAAGGGTCCTTCTTCCTCTTTTTCTCCTCCATAGGGACCAATACAGTGATTTCCATTAAAGAAGGCCAGCTTTTAGCTTCACTTTATACAAAATTCTCACTAAAAATAAATGGACAGAAATAACATTCATGAACATAAGTTACCATTTGTTTCCTTTCCTTTTTTCCATTGGATCAGGGCACGCCACATGACACAAGTTTTATTTCAATAACGATTCAGCTTCTCTGTTGAAACTTGGCACCAGATTTTCAGAGATTTGAAACATAAAATCTAAAAACGTACCATCTTATGTATGTAATTTCTGCATATTCTGCATTATTAATCTGTTTCCTAGAGGAAGGTACAAGCTACCCTGCTGCTAAGTCATTAATGAAGTTCTGCTATCTAATTAATCAGAGGAAGTAGCTATGGGAATGGTGTCTCGTGAAGCTACAAGGGTATACTCTGAAACATGCTCTGTTCCTAAACTTTGGTGTTGGCATGAAACTCTTAATTCAAGTGCAAATCCTTATCCAGCAAGGTAATTTTGACCCAGTATCAGGGGTTAGATAACTATGATGGGATACAGATCTGATCAGGTTCTTCTAGATGGGTCTTATGAGTCTTATCCTAAGAGGGGAGATGTGGGTTTGAACTCCCTGAGAGACCCCACAAATCTCCTACCTCAGCACTTCAGCACTTTCTCACCCCAGTTGGCTACCTAAGAGCTGCCTCCCACAGATTCTGCTTCTAAATGCTGATGAAGTGACTATTCCAGGAGATTTATTTATGTTATATCTTAACTGCTGGTGTTCCTAGCTGAGCAAGAATATGCCTGTATGTGGAAGAAGGAAAAACACATACGCTGAGGAATGATATTGAGTAACTGTATTCATCTATTCAATCACAATATGTTATTGGATTCTAGTTTTCTTTAAAACCCCCTGGTAGCTACGACTTCTATAAATAAAAGGTGAAAGGGAATTATTTAACAATATTTAGTACAACAAATTGTTATGTATTTAGGACCAGTCCCATATCTAACATGAAAAGAGTAGAGAGAGAACACACCTCCAGCTGGTTAGACACACATTTTATAATTTGAGATTTTCACAGGCAAATAATAACTCATGGAAAAAAAATGCATAGAACCAAAATTGACCGAAGTTCTGACTTCACTCAGATCCCCAAAGATAGGTCTGTCTAGACAATTCACTCTAATTGACTACTGAAGAACTGTCTCCTTGTGAGCTTATTAAACTGTGGCTTTATTTACATTTTGCAACATTTCTTGCAAATTAGATCTAGCAATGGGTACTTGGTTAGGTCAAATGTTCTTCAAGTACCTAGAAGGTGCTTGTCAACAGATATTTTGCTCAATCAAGCTTGCATGTCATGGTTCAATGTTCAGGATGTTTTCCATGAGGGATTACTTTTTAGAATGGTATTTGTATGTAAGACACGTCCTCTAATTACAAGTGCAGCAAAGCATGTGTGAGCAAATTAGTTTGTGGGCAGCAACTACTTGTTACTTCTGATTTATAGATGTCTGAGATATTTAATTATGAAAGAAAAATGACATCTTATGATTTGAGTTGCCAATATAACAGACATCCATGAATAACAAGTCAGAAAATTTGGCAGTAGCTTGGCTAACCTTGACTGATACACATATGTAAATTACGATACTTATAAATAAGCAAGAGAAGAAATTATTCAGTTAATCTAAAATTTATTTACTAAATGATGGTTTAGATAAATCTCATCCTAACCAATACAAATTAAGTATATCTTAATAAAATAAAACAATCAAAAATAAAAATGTTCTTTTGTTATGCAACAAAAATATTTAACTGAACACAAAAACCTTTATTTATAGCAAACAGAAATATCAACTAATTTCACAGTGCAATATTTGGATCATCGTCAGATGTTAATCTGATATCAACATGGCACCTTTCTCCTAACAAACTTTACAAAGCACATATCACACCAGGAATGTGTAAAACATTTTATGCCAAGAACACCCTAACCTGCTATGTCCCTCCTCATAAAACCTTTGTGGAAATTATTCTGTGAGTACTGTGTGAGAGGATTCAAAGGAATTCAGTCTCTACAGAGACAGAATTATTGTAAGTATCAGCATATTTCTATGCATACAGTCTTACAGTCTTTTACTTGCCGTAGTCTCCAAAGTATGTTAAAAAATTCCACCTGCTTTGATCAGATTACAAGAGCAAATCACGCCTCCTTTGCACTACATTCCAGTTAGAGTAATTCAATCTCTCATCAACAGAATGTTTCATTTAAACTGATTAAAACCCATAAGAAAACATGATTCATTTTAGAGGAAACAAAACAATGCAAGTTCTAGAATACATTAACCATGACTATTTGGTATTACTGAATGAATCCACAAAAAGTTACCTTATATTAACTAAAGATAAATTTCCCCTTTTGAAACTGTGGAGGGGAGAATCACAGGAAGACTTATAATGATAGAAGATGGCAACATGCCATTATTCTTTTGTTGTCATTGGCAAGAAAACAATCATGTGCCCTTTAATCTTTGTTATTCAGCCTGCTGCTCATATGGATAACACAATCAACCACTTCTTTCAATCAAAGGAATAGGAACAGAATTGTCTGCGCTGAGAGAGGCACCAGGACTACACTGAATTTATGGAATTCAACTACTGTGTGTCCCAGACTAACATGCAGTTCTAAGCTGCAGAGATAAGAATATTCTGTACTTTGCTGTACACTTAATATCTTCTAGCACATCAAAATTTTTATGAATATGTTGAAAACAGTGAACCAATAGATTAACATTTAGAGAGAGAAAAGATTTCTTCATTTGACTGCTCAATTTAAAAGATATATGTAGAGTGGCACAAATTAATTTCCTAAGCTACACCTTATTAAAATATTTTATTTCATACCTTGCAAACACAGTGCACACATACTGCATTATTAATAGTAACATTATTACTAGAAATAGCAATATACCTAAAAAATTCCATTTACTCAACTTTGCAGAATTTTTTTCTTTGTAGTTTTCCTAATACTCAGTCCCATTTATGCCTGATGTCTATTTCAAGAAAGCTAAAACCATTTTTACATGTAAATTCTAGTAAATGTTTTAAGATTCTTTGTTCCTTTTTAAACTCATCTGATATTATTTTTAAAAAACAGTAACATCTGAGCAATTGACAATTGCCAATGTAAATTCTTGTCAACATTTAAGAGACAGAAATAGTTTCAGGCAGTGGAGTGGCCTTCCTGATTCTGTGTTTTTACGATTTCTTTTTAATGTATTAATATATCAGAAAAGGGGGATTAGGGCTAGGTGCAGAGAATGGACTTTGGTGCAGCAAGGCACCATTAAATAGAACAGAGCCCCAGAGCTCCATGCAGAGTGCATTACAAGATGCCTGAATGTAGAGCAGTGAGTAGGCTATTCTGAAGTAAGCTGCATGTTTTGAACTCTGTTTTTTTGCACATGAATTCCCATGCATTTATATCGATTCACAATCCAGATCCTTAGACTAAGAATGTGTGTCTCTGTATATTAGCTTCACATATGGAGCCTTTGCCTGTCATATGGAAGACCCATGTTTCCTTCCCTTCTGTGCCTGAGACCACAGATGCTTTGGCATGACAACATCTAATAATTAAGCACCTTGATCTACTGGAATTATTCGGGGTGTTGGGGTGTGATGGGTGCTATGCAGCCAGTGAGGAGGTCTACGTGCCTCTGGAGAGCAACTTAAACACTGAATAAGTAACTATCCTGGAAGAGAAGTAAAAAGACACTCATATAAGGACACACAAAAAAGGATCTCTTTCACACTGCTCTTTACATAGCTGTAGCCACTAAGGACCTAGAACATCTGACTCTTCTTATAAAGTAGGCAACTAATTAGGTAGGTTTTACTCTTGAAGTATGCCAGTGCAACTCTATTTCTTAAGAAGTGATTGAAAACATCTGATAAGCCCAATCATTGGTTTACTGAATTGTCAATTTCTATAACTCCATTTTGCATTTTTGGCTCCAATGTATGCTGGTTTCAAGAACAAGAATGGAGAGAGACACCACTCCCCAGACAAACTGAGATACATTACTAGTGATGAAGGTGTTCTTATGAAATGAGATCTGTGTATGTGAATCACTTCAGGCTACAGAAAAAATGAACACATGTTTCCCATGTTGCTGTGGTGAGGTTATGGTGGAAAAAAAAAAAAAAAAGCCACTATTGTGCCAATCCTGGTTTTTGAGAATGAAAATACTGAGCTTCATGCACACCTCTGTGCATGGGTGATGTCTGACTAAAATGCTTGGATGATTAGGTCCCTCTAAGGGTCTTAGGTATAGTTTAGTTGCTTCACCGTCTAGTATTTTGATTAAATGGTTAGAGAGCTTCAAGGCAGAGACATCTTTTAAATTCTAGATATCATGATCATTAAAGAGCTCTTGGATGATCTCTTGATGTAAAGACCCTAAATTTCACCTGATTCCTGTTGGGAGCTGGGCAAGTCATGGGACAACACACAGTCCTGACTGTCCCTGGTACTGGTTATTACTTGAAAGAATGATATCTATGTACATAATAGTTCTGTTTATATTTAGAATGTTTTCCTTGTGAGGAAACCAAACTTATTTTCTCTTCAGGCCTTTCACAATACACAGTGGCAGAAAGTTAATAAACAACAAACAAAACAGTCAATGGATCATAATTTTCTGTACATGTCATATTCTAAAAATCAGAAGAGTCACTGATCTGTCAAATGTAGAACTCATGCTTCAGAGACTTTACTAATGAAAGTAGTCTGTAGATCATTTGTGACTTTTCTTCATTTATCTTACTAATTTCAACTTTATAGGCAAGTGTCAGACAATGCAGAAAAAAAAAAATATTAGTAGATGTAGATAGAATTTAAGTATAAAAAATAGCAGAATTAAGAGGTTACCATGTTGTGCATATGACCCTACTTATGATGCCATTATTTAGGCAAACGTCTTTTTCGTTTAAAAATCTGCCATTGGTAATTAAGCTAAGATGGGTTTTCAAAGAAAATCAATCGGGCATGACATTCAATCATAGTTAAAAATGCAAATCACAATCAGTATTGTTCCATTTGGATTAAATGCTGATATGAAATCAATAAATAGTTCATTATTTAGATAGGCCAGCTCAGTGATCTTCATCATCTAAGACACTCAATAAAAGCTAGAGCAAAATAAAGTGCATTTCACTAAATCCTTGTCTAGGTTATACTTTGTTTGAATATCCCCACACTGTCTACTATATCTCTCAACACTAAGGCAATGCAACCGTTTCTGAAAAGTGTTCAGTAGAATTTCCCAGAGCCTTGTATGAACATTCTTAATCAAGATGAATTATGTAAATACAATCTTTGCTCTAATTAAGAAAATGCGAGTATCTCATACCTGCCTAAACACAACTTAAATAACTTGTGTGCAGAACACCTTCATATTAATGTCATTGTATACTGAGCTAATCATTGTCGTACTATGTATTTTACACTCCTCAGGCTCTTGTGTAACTCACAGCAGAGTAATCTAATTTTTCCAGAAAGAAATCTCACAAGAACATCAACTCAAGGAGTAAAAATGCTTATAGCAAAGACCTCACATTTAAGTACATGGGTGCATTCATAAGACCAGGCTTTTACTTTCAGAAATATATTAAAATATAGCTTAATTTTAAGTCTAGTCATCTGAGATCATAGGCACTCAGTCGTCTTCTGTGAAAGCTTGTCTATAGTACAAACCCACTTTAATTCCTTTCATCGCAACTGAGTAACTTCACAGGTCCCTTGTACCCTGTCACTGAAGAGTTTTGTCTTGCATCTTTATGTGTTACAGACTTAAAGCTGATACTTTCAGCACTTCATTTAAATGCTTTTATTAATACTCTGTCTAGTCTAATTTAAGAATGTCCATGATCTCTAAAGTGCAACAGATCTCAAACCCTAGGCATTTTTCTGCATAATCTTCTTAAATTTCATTAATTTGCTTAGCATGCTAAATAACTCTCTCTATAGATTTCAATCAGTTCAGATACTTAGATATGCCTAAATCCTCCATTTTGATCACTGCATATGCCACATATATACATGTATTCCAGAAAATGTACAAGTTTATAAAGCATATGAATAATTTGATATACATATAATTATTTATACGTACAACATTATTTTTAAGGGGGGTGATCTGGAACTTTATATAGGGGTGGGCCTCGGAGCCAACTTCAAGCAACTGCCTGATCCTTTCCTGTGTCCCAAAAAATTATCAGCTAAGCCTAGTTTATTCCACAACATCTCTGACAAGGGAGTGGCCCCACTATCCTGGAGATAGAAAGTGGTAATAATCACAGCAGTGCTTCAGAATTATCATCAGTTAAGCAGCCTGAGGATCGGGTAAACATGGTAGCCATCAACAGGAATTAAAGAGGGAGTTTAAACATGCTACTGTTCTTGGATGCTGAAGAAGGGCCACCCAAAACTAAAAGACTTCACCTCATAGCTTTGCAGAAAAGAGAGCTGAAGCTTAAGGTATCCATCAGATGATAAAAGCACAGATGGACCATCCACTACTAAATGACAAAAATGGTGCCAGGAGATATCTCTGACTAAAACCTTGGGCAGAGGAAGATACCTTTCTCCAACTATTAATATCATCCATCTAACATGATAGCCTTAAAAATCAATGAACAGATAAAATATGATTTTAAGTCATGTTTGGTTCGTAATCAGGAAACCAGTTCATTCATAGAAAACTTAAGGCTAAGCCAGGCTTCCCCATCTTATACTTCCGCATTTTTTTTTTCTACCGATGTGTAAAACCTTTCCCATATTAGCAACAAAAGGAGTGCTAAGGAGAATCTCCATACATTATTGGATGTGGAAGGAAACAGTGACAAAGGATGAGAAAAAGGCTGAGTTATTTAATGCCTTCTTTGCCTCAGTCTTTAACAGTAAGGTCAGCTGTTCTCCAGGTTCCCAGCCCCCTGAGCTGGAACAGAAGGATGGAGAAGACCCCATAATCCAAGCAGAAATGGTTAGTAACCAGCTACAGCACTTAGACACACACAGGTTCACAGGGCTGGATGGGATCCACCCAAGGGTTCTGAGGAGGCTCGCAAAGTGCTCACCAAGCAACTTTCCATCATTTGCCGGCAATTCTGGCTCATTGAGTAGGTCCCAGTTGACTGGAGGTTAGCAAATGTGATGCCCATCTACAAGAAGAGCCAGAAGGAGGATCAGGGAACTGCAGGCCTGTCAGTCTGACCTCAGTGCCAAAGAAAGTTATGGAATAGGTCGTCCTGAATACCATCACACAGCACATACAAGAAAACCAAGCAATCAGGCCCAGTCAGCACAGGTTTATGAAAGGCAGATCCTAGCTGACCAACCTGATCTCCTTCTATGACAAGGTGACCCACTTGGTGGATGAGGAAAAGGCTGTGCATGTTGTCTGCCTGAGTTCAGTATTGGGGCCAGTCCTGTTTCATATCTTTATTAATGATCTAGACGAGACGATTGAGTGCACCCTCAGTAAGTCTGCAGATGACACCAAGATGGGCAGGAGTGTTGATCTGCTTGAGGGTAGGAGGGCTCTTCAAAGGCATCTGAACTGGCTGAGGCCAATTGTATGAGGTTCAACAAGGCCAAGTGCCAGGTCCTGCACTTGGGTCACAACAACCCCAGGCAGCACTACAGGCTCGGGGAAGAGTGTCTGGAAAGTTGCTTGGCAGAAAAGGACCTGGGGGTGTTGATGGATAGCTGGCTGAACATGAGCCAGCAGTGTGCCCAGGTGGCCAAAAAGGCCAACAGCATCCTCGCTTGTATCAGGAATAGTGTGTCCAGCAGGACTAGAGAAGTGATTGTCCCCCTGTACTCAGCACTGGTGAGGCCGCACCTCAAATACTGTGTACATTTTGGGGCCCCTCACTACAGGAAAGACCCTGAGGTGCTGAAGAGAGTTCAGAGAAGGGCAATGAAGCTGCTGAAGGGTCTGGAGCACAAGCCTAATGAGGAGCAGCTGAGGGAACTGGGACTATTTAGCCTGGAGAAGAGGAGGCTGAGGGGAGACCTGATCCCTCTCTACAACTACCTGAAAGGAGGTTGTAGCCAGGTGGGTGTTGGTCTCTTCTGCCAAGTAACAAGCAAAAGGACAAGAGGACATTGCCTCAAGTACCGCCAGGGGAAGTTTAAATTGAATATTAGGAAAAATTTCTTCACTGAAAGGGCTGTGAAGCATTGCAACAGGCTGCCCAGGGAAGTGGTTGAATCACCATCCCTGGAGGTGTTTGAAAGATGCGCACATGAGGTTCTTAGGGACAGGGTTTAGTGGTGGACTTGGCAGTGTTAGGTTAACAGTTGGACTCAATGATCTTCAAGGTCTTTTCCAACCTAAACAATTCTATGATTCTATACAATTCACAGAATCACAGAATCACAGAATGTTAGGGATTGGAAGGGACCTCAAAAGATCATCTAGTCCAATCCCCCTGCTGGAGCAGGAACACCTAGATGAGGTTACACAGGAAGGCGTCCAGGCAGGTCTTGAATGCCTCCAGAGTAGGAGACTCCACAACCACCTTGGGCAGCCTGTTCCAGTGTTCTGTCACCCTTACTGAGAAGAAGTTTCTTCTCAAATTTAAGTGGAACCTTTTGTGTTCCAGTTTGTACCCCTTACCCCTTGTCCTATCATTGGTTGTCACCGAGAAGAGCCTGGCTCCATCCTCGTGACACTCACCCTTTATATATCTGTAAACATTAATGAGGTCACCCCTCAGACTCCTCTTCTCCAAGCTAAAGAGACCCAGCTCCCTCAGCCTTTCCTCATATGGGAGATGCTCCACTCAAACATAACTATTTCAGTCTGACTGAATCCTATCAGTCAAGATCACTTTGAATTCAAATCCTTCCATCCTTAGTGCTTGTAGCCAGATTTATATTGCTTGCAAATGAAGTAAACATCCTTTCTGTTCTTGATGCAAGACATTAATGGTAGCATTAAGTAGTGTCCAGCCTAAGATAGGCCCTTGTGCAACCCTTCTTGCTATATTCCTACAGTTTGACAGAAAGCCATTGAAAACATTCTTCTGAGCTTTATTTTTGCACCTAGCTGTGCAGCCACCTTACAGTGGGATCATCTAGATCTCTAGCTTCTGCATGAAACTGTCATGTGAAACGGTGCCTGAAGCCTTTCAGTAGTCAAAACAAATCATATCTGCTGCTGCTTCTTTATCCATCAGACTGTTGGCCTGTCATAAAGAGAAATAATTTGATTTGACATGATCTGTAATGGGCAAATTGATGAAGGCTGCTATTTTTCATTTTGTTTTCAATGAGTTTATTTGTTACGGTACTTTTACAGGAATATAGGTTAGGCTGAATTGTATATAGTTCCTGGTCTACTTCCCTCTCTCTTTTTTAGGCATTAGTGCTATTTTTGCTCTTTTACAGTCTTTTGGAACTTCATCCATTCTGCATGAGGTCTCACATAGAAATACTAACAGCTTTGAGATGGTCTCATTCAGTTTGCTGAATCTCCTACTGTGAATTTTACTTGGCTGAGCAGACTTGAAAATGACTCATAAATGTCTCTTCTTATACTACGATGATTCTTACCTCTGTTTCAATATGTGTTAATTGTGTTAACCAATTAGGATTTTTAGTGAAGAATAAAAAATAAAAAAGACATTAAACAGTTCAGAGTTCTCAAGATACTCTGCTATTGGATATCCTTTCCTTTTCTAAATATCACTATGCTTACAGAATATTTTATGCTTCTTGATTACTGTTTCTAATTTTATACTTTCATGATTTTGTCTCCACAATTTCATGCTATTCTTTTATATTAATTCTTAATAATTTCTGAGAAATTCCTTCTGTTTTTTTAAGTTTGTTTAAGCATTTGTATCCCAGTTAAACCCATTGTTTAGCACACTTCCTAGCCTTTGTTTGTACTGAGTTTCACATTTGTGACCTGAATATGGCTTTTAAGAATGTGTCAGACTTTGTGGACTTTCTTCCCTTAAATCCACTTTCCATGGGTTCTCAGCTGTCAGTTCTCTAAGTCCATTGAAGTTTGCTTTCCTGAAATCAATTTACATTAATTGTTTTCTCCATCTTAAGAGTAAAGAACTTTAAAACTCATTATTTCATATTAACCCATATCTATCTACTTTCACTTCCTCAGTAAGGTCTTCCTAACTGGCCATAACCAAATCCAAAATAGTCTTACTCTCCATCATCTTACCTTAACCCATCTGTTCTATTTCTTTGCAAGATGATGGATGAAGAGCTGCAGGTTTTCCACTGACTCAATCTCCTGTTTTCAATTGTTATTTCCCCTTAAAAAGCCACAATATCTGACACAGTTTTATTTTCTGCAGAAGACCCTGACCACAACAGTAAATAATCTTTTGTCATTAGCCAAATAAGTTCAATGTGTCTGTTTATGACCTTTTTGGGGCCTTGAATGCCTTTCCACATATAATTTTATATGACAGTCAACATCATCTTTCTTTTCTGTTAACAATTAAACTGTACTTTCCTATAGTAATATTCTAATCCTGTGAACTAAGTTTCTGTAACATGTTAAAGAATCATTTCACTTGTGTAGTAAGACATCAAGCCAAATCATTTGCACTACTCATCTAAACCTAATCTACTGTATTAGATTGGACACCTAAAATGTTTACTATACAGTTTTATTCTTTCTATCACCATTATGGCATAGAAACTTCCCTCTTTTTAGTCTTAGGCCTTTAGTGGTAACTTATGAACTTATGCTGCCATCATTTGCTAATCCAATCTACAATTTTCCCTTCCCACAGCACAGAGAATGTTCTTTCGTCTTTGATATTATCTGATTGAAAACCTCAGTGGAAGAAATGAACCCTGCCTCTTCTCAGTTGTCCTACTTGGAACATCACCCATGGGCAATGAAGCCACCTTGTTTACAAGTCTGCAGACATATGATTTTATTTATCTATACTCTTATCAATAGCTAGGGACACTGCAGGGAACATCAGCTGAGGTTTCATTTTTGCTCCAAGAGCTATGTAGCCACTTACCTGCCTAAGATCACTCCTGGCAGCATCCTTACAGCCTATGACCCATGGTAATCACAGTCATACGGTGTCATAACCTTTTTCTTAGCTTCACAGGTTCTCTCTCCTGGGAGGCAACACACTTCATAGCTGTTAAGTCAACTGAGCAAATGGATGCCATCAGTATCTTCATAAGTGTGTCACTGAATATGCCCATTATTTTTCCTCTTGAAAGTGGTAATCATTACCTTCTAAACCTTTTGGACATGCAGTTACTCAGCATTCATGACTGAGGATAGTTCCTCACTCATTCACAGGGAAGTGGATCAGTTTTCGATTTAGGAAAATGCCCAACAGGTTGCAGGGCAATGCAGAGAGAACCAGCAGACAGCTTGCATCCCACCGTCATCTCAGCCCACCTATCTTTGTCAGCACTGCTTCTACTCCTTCTGTTCCCCTCTGTATTCTCCATGATTGGAAGTTTCTATGTCTATTCCATTGATTAAGGCTTCACAATAGTAGATGCACCTTCATCTGCTTCCTAGAAGGGGCTGCAAGCAGATACATCCACCCTGGCTGCAAGTTTCACAAATCAAGGCCAGGGCCTCAGGTAAATGAATTAACTTGCTTTCCCACCACTATTATTCTGTGGTTCCCGCACATTATCTTGTCCCTTCCCCCTTGCAAAAGCATTATTTCCTACTTAATTTTAAAAATTTTACCTACCTGACTACTCCATCCCACTCTTAATCACGTTTAATTCTCTTCATTTTATCTGATACACATAAATGTGCTCAACATCTCACATGGGATCTAATTTCCCTGTTCTGTTATGATTGTAACCACTCATAGCGGTTACTTATTCAAGAACTCTTACCTCAAGATCTTGCCTCTTTTTCTCAGCTGGACAAAATTAGTCCCTTATTTTTTGTGACTTTTTTCCTCGGAATTACAGGAGTGACATGTATGCTTGATCAGATTCTCAGCTGGTGTTAACTGGTTTGGTTTCTTTAAGATCTTTATTTTCAGAGTACTGTGTTGTTAGTATCATTAGCAAACCCACAAAAAGCTCTCAGGATGACCACATAAATACTCAGTCCAAAGACCATCATGGTTGGATTTTTGCATGATATATGTCCATGGCATTTTCCTTTCCAAATACAGTTCTGACAGATTAAATGCATTCATACAATGGTGATAGAAATGAATGAAACAAACATGCATCTAAAAAAAAATAGCGTTTATTTCTTACCAGAATGGAAACATATTTTTATAGAGTCAGTTGTCCAAATCCTTTAAAAATATGTGTTTTTACAGAGTTTATTTGTCCAACTCCTTTAGCTTTCTCTGTTTTTGACCAAATTCAAAGCATGCTTTTTCCCTTAATGTATTTTTAAAATAGCTCACATCTCTTATGGTCACAGCCATCCATGATCTTTTCACAAATTCAAGTCACTCTTAGAAATTATTTGGTGCTATTCCACAATTATTTTACTTGGGTTTATACCTCTTCCTATGACATTCAGTTGCAAGTTCCCAAAGCTGTTGAGGTCAATACAGGTATCGAACATAAATTGCAGATCAGTGGCCTTATTACAATATTATTCTTGTCTCTCTGTTGCTGCAAGATACTGTCATCTGACAATGTTGTTGAGAAAGGGAGCAAAGAGGAAGATACAAAACAGCAATGGTTCTAGGGGAGGCACAAAAAGCAAACTAGATAGAAAATGAAGGATGAATGTGTGAGAAATAAAAATGTTCAAGGAACAGGTTTCCTTTCTCACATGGCTCAATTCATATTGAGTACATTCACGGTAATATACCTATGCAGTCACAGCTTCTAAGCTGTAGGCACATGAGCAATATTGACATCAAAAAGCAATCAAATACTTTTTGATAACATGTTAAGAATTATAAGTAAAGGAAAATTAGAAAAAAATATATGAATGGATAGAAACAAAGAAAAGTGAATAATTTCAAAGCCAGTAACTTTTGTGTATTCATGTTTTATATAGTTCCCTGGGAGATGACAGTAAACCCTCCTAGAAGGTCACGCAAACTTGAAAGGTGCCTAAATAATTTTTTTGTGTTAAGGACAAATCCCACTAAGTGGTAACAAATTGAGTATATCTCCATTTGGGAGCATGATTAAGAAAAACAATTGAAATTGAAGAGTAGCAATGACAGTGAATGTCATTAAAAACTCCTTGGTAGCAAATACATGTTGTCCTGTTAATTTCCTATGGTATTGGATGTGTAAACAAAACGAGCAGTAGTAGGCCCAATGAACTCTCTTAGATTATGAAATAATCTCCCAAGGGAGCCAGGTATAAGCTCCTTCACTTAACACACTAAAATGTTGCAACATAAAATACTAAAAAACTGTTCTAATGGAAAGCAAACTATACTAGATGATTCACCATGAAAGTTCCTTTCCATGTCTAATTTCGATGAGGCAAGGATCTATAAAAATTATTAATTTCCAGGGGCTGTCACCCCCATTTCATTCTCCAGTAATTTCTGTTAACAATGCAAAAACAAAGTGACTAATAAAGACACCAGTGACATTTTGCTAGCTATCTGTAACTATTTTTTTTAATTCTAATGCAGCTATGACACACAAAATTTTCTGGAAAACACTAATTTGCATGTAATTTTGTCTAAGTAAAAATCTGTTGCAATCAACTTCCGTGTTTGTCTGTAGAAATAAAAATAGAATTGAAAGTTCACATACTTTTATTAGTTTATGTTCTCATCCTGATCTAGTATGAGAATACAGATCTGATGCAATTTTATCACTTAATTAGATGATGTAAGATCAAACATCTTCTGTTGTATTATTAAAAAAAACTAGGGAATAGGTTAACTATCAATGGTTTAATATGTCACATTCCTGTGAACGTGCTGTGTATACAGTAATTTACAATTTGAAAGTAAAGAATTTGTAGTTGAAAAAAATGAAAACAATGAATGTAAGCATCTTTCATGCACCTTAGATGCTCATAATTTTATCTAGTCTACTTTAGAGGGGTTTCTTTAGAGTTCACCTTAAATTCTGCACAGCAACTTTCTTTTTCAATTATCCATGAAAACAACAAAAATACAGTAGTATATCTGCTTCCCCAAAATTGTGAGGAAACAAAACTGTTAACTTTAAAATAAACCAAATACTTAAATTGCAGGACAGAGATATTTAAGTCTTACATTATAAACTAGTAATTTCAACTTTTTAATGCAAGACTGTTGCCCAGTTTTCTAAGTCCTGACTCAATTCTTACTTAGTTCAGTTCCAAACTCCCAGTGACCTTGGTGTGTGCAAGATCAGTTCCTACTATTAAAAATATAAACAATAGCACAGGCAAGCTAGAACACTGTGAAAGTACAGAATAAAACTTGTGGCTAAGAACAGCAATGAATGAGTGTGGTCAGGAGCACTGGTAAGAAAAGGTGGAAGGAAAAAAAAAGCTCAAAACAATACAGAAGGTGAAATGCATTTCTCATTCTTTAAGTCAGTGGGATATATTAAGAAAAAGGTGTTTAGTGCAACAAGGAAAATCAGAAGAAAGAATTAGAAGAAAATGTGTCTGTGAGAATTTGAGAACAGCAATTTCAATACAGAAAAGAAACATTTGGTGCTTTAAAATTTTTGTTACATTTTTATAATTCCTAGAGATACTTAGACACTTGAATATTTTATGCTTTTAATACACAGCTATAAAATTAATTTGAAAGTTTGTCATGTTGGATAAAAATTTCACCTGCTTGAAAGAATTTCCATTTGTGAGACTTTTGAGAAACCTTACCTAACCTTAATGTTATGTAACAAAGGATATTTCCCTCTCTTTAATACTTATTTTTCAATTGTGTATTTCTAATAACAGATATTCTACAATATGTTAGTTCTGGTTGGAATGCTGCCTAAAATGAGTGTTTTATTATTAGCATATATTTTTGAACTTTCACATGGAAATTAGTTTTTCATTTCTGTTGCCTCTGTTTTCATCAGTTTCATCTTATTTTTATATTTTCTCACATTCCCAGTAAGCCTCACCGAATCTTGTGAACATGTTGATAAATTCAAGTAAACAAATAGTTATTTTGTGTGTAGAATATAATAGATGTTCCCACTTATTTTTTATTTGACTACCCATGTTCTGAGTGGAACTAGTTTATAATGTAAGACTTAAATATCTCTGTCCTGCAATTTAAATATTTGGTTTCTTTTAAAGTTAACAGTTTTGTTTCCTCACAATTTTGGGGAAGCAGATATACTACTGTAGAAAAAGAAAAAGAAAAGAAAGAGAAAGAAAAAGAAAAAAACAAAGGAAGGAAAGAAAAAAGTAAATAGAACTGCAGGAAGAAGGAGAAAAGGGGATATAAAACATTCTATTAAATAAGTTAAAGCTAAAATTAAGGAAGTTGTTTTATTTATAACCAATGTATTTTTAATCTTTACATCATTTGGCTTAATTAAAATGTAGGAATCTTAACCCAGCAGCCTTAATCTGTTCTGATCAATGAAGGAATTATGAGAAAGAATTTTTTTGTTTCCTTTTTTTTTATTTTAATCTGAAATACTGATATGGATTGTATAAAATATTCTGATTCGATAATGCTCAGAACCCAAAATTTAGTATCACTGAATTTAACACTGACCTTTAAACATATTTTATAATGAAGGCAAAGTTTCTTATCATAAGGAATCTACAATTTTTGGTATTTCCTTTTGCTTTACCATGTGTATTATTTATCTCTTTGTGACCTACAAAGAACTTACTAAGAACTTGTTAATACTTTTATTCTGGAAAGTATGCTGATATTATTACACAATATTGCCATGGTAGCTAATTTGTCTGTAATGAATTAGTCAATCACATTGAATAAAAATTGATGAAGGCAATTTTTCCAAATGAAAAAAACATAATTTGCCCAGTACAAGGGTGCAAGGCTATAACCAAAGGAAAAGCTCACTTTCCAATATCTGGATTATGAAAGATGTTTTGGATTATTCTTTGAATAACTCTTTGATATTAACTGTCATAAATATTACTTTGATAATAATGATGCATTAAAAGCTGACTGACTGTCAGATGGAATCTTACAGGAAAAAATCCAATGGTTTAAGAAGTTACCACCTTCATTTGTTAGTTTAAGGCTATATGAAAATACACTTGAGTTATAGTTTCTTGATTACTTGAGCTAGCCCACCTTAGTTCACTGTAAGAAATCTTAGAACATATTGCTGCTAACATGCCGCAATGGTAATTTTTTAAACTGTTTGAGTTCAATTCACCATAGGCTGTCTCTCCATACCTCTACATTCCATCTGAAAAAGTGAATAAAACAATGCTTTCTTCTAAGATGTACCATTTCCCATCTCCCAAGTCTATTGGTCATCCATAAAAACCAAGGAACAGCCCATGCCTATTTAATAGCCATAAGCAATTCAGTAACTGGAATACCAATCTGCCCACTGAGGTCCTGACCAGTCTGCTATGTCTAAAATCCCTCTTTCATTTATTTCCCAGCAGCATAATAAATTCTGAATTATTTTCTGTCAAGTAACGCAGCTTTGAAATAAATCTTTTTGCCACCATCCTCTTCAGACCCTGACAGTGAGGTCACCCTTCAGAAATAGGAGCTCTTGGTTTGAACCAGTGAGTCAGTGAACATGAAATCTGAGACACCAGTAGCAGCTAAGATGGTGAAATCTGATGATGATTCTTTACGACATACACGCCTATAACTTTTGCTCAGATGTGATAACATTAGCTTCTGAATGACTCACCTTCCTATCTGGTGGTAGAGATATATATATATATATATATATATATATAGTCTCCCATTATATAAACACATATTTACAATAGAATATATTTCAAGTATTTCTTGGTCAAGATATTTATTCTCTAAGTAGAAAACTGAAAAATATCAATGTAATGTACCATAAGCAAATATCATCATTTTATGACAGTACATTAGATGTACAGTAGGGCCTTTTAGTAAGATCCAGTCCCATTTCAAATCCCACCTATCTTTAATTAAGGTAAATAAGTTGTCCATTCTCCATATAAAATTCATCTTGGCTTTCTTATCTCATCTAGCTTGGTTTCTAGCTTGTAATATAGATGGTTTTTCTCAGATTCCCTAGCAGTTCACTTTCATATGACTGCAAAGAAGCTTTGTTTTGCTGTAAGGTCAGTCCTAATTATCATTTCCACATAAGCTAGGAGAGAGCTTCTGATGACTGCAACCATTCATAGTATGCAGTACTTTCTATTTCAAAATGAGTGACTAACGAACAGTTCCTTTAACATAATTATTTTTTCCCCTAAATGGTAAAGTATACTAGCTAATGAGCTTTTGCAGCCGCACTGACAATACGAGGAGCCTGCCACCCATCTCTTCTTTGCAACACCTCGTGGTTTATGTTTGCAAGTAGTTTATTTACCTTTCAGATTCCTGAACAGATATTTTAACCTTGTTCAAGTTCTGACAGCATCCTGAATTTGAAGATGACTGCAGATTCAGACAGCTCCCAGAAAAGCATACCAGTAATTTGTCTTACTGACACTGGATTAACACTAGGACCATCAGAAAGCTGTACAAATCAAATGTATTCTACACTCATCTGAAATGGTATATTCACGCTCCTTCTTTGATTAGCCTCTTAGACATGACATCTATGCTCAAAACTACAATGAAATAGTATAAATTTCAAACAAAAACAACAAAAAATATCTGCATCTTGTAAGCAAGAACATGAATGGCTGTTCATGGATTATAGAAACTGTGCAACTGTGCCAGCAAAACTGGTACTGTCACATTGCGTTTTCATTTAGGTAGTCATTTCAAAAACCATGTAGTTTTACTATATATAAAAAGGCATCTACTTAACCTGCAAAGGTAAATCCATCCAACTTAAATTTTTCTGTTTCAGCTAGCCTCGGATATCATCCCAAAACATAGTTTAAAAGACAATAGAGTGAAGTAAGTCAGTCTACGCCTCTCTTTTTAAATACAACATGACTTTTACTTGCACGTTAGAAAAAATTAAGATGTACATACAGACTTTTACATTGAATTCAAGCTTCTAGCATAAGAAGACATTTCTGTGCAGCCTGTGCAGGGCACCAAAGCTTCAGAGAGGAGCAGAATTCAGATAAGTTTCTGAATGGTAATTTCTAAATTCCTGCTACTCCTGTAGCTTCTTGCTCCATGAAGTCAGATACACTGACTCCCATTCTGAAGATCCAAATTATTTCCTTTCAAAGTACAAGTCACTAGCTCAGCTTTCTTGTACACCACTCATAGCTACAGACACCTAAAAGCATCTAAGGCCCCTAACTTTAAACAACTAAGTTGTTTATTGCCTACAGCCTTTGTCTATAACAGCATTTCCTGTCAAAGCTTGTAGAGCCTTAACATTGTAAACTGTTTTGTGAACTTCATGTATTGCAGTAATCCTGTTTTCCCATTTACTCCTTCAGGAACAGTGCCAAAACACATCCTTTTCTGGAAACCCACTTGTCTAAGGAAATGCGTGTTTTTATTTATATCTTATGTGTTGACACTGATAATTAATAGGCTAAGGCTGGTCCTTTCATGCTCTCAGGGATTACAGAAAGTACATTAAATCTTGGAAGCCTGAAGAGGTTAGCAGATCTGTCTCCTCTTACTGTCAGATCTGTTCATCCCAGAAATCAATAAAGGTTTGAAGAATGTGTTTACCCTGAACACACACACACGTGAAGGTTTATGAATGAGAAAACAGTTCTAATTTAAAACTGTGCCTGCAAACAGATGCCATGAATTATTTTTAGTAGTTACGATTACATCTTGGGCAGAGGCCCGAAAAGCACTTTCATATATATTTATACGTATAAGTCCAAAACTGAGATCCTCAAAATCTTCCCTCAGTTTCTGCAAAACTGTTTAAACTCTGCAGGTTCCTCACATGTTTTGGGTTTATATATATGCCTAGAAGTGTAACAGCCTTAAAGATCTAAGTGATTTGGCCCAAGCCTGACTGTGATCAGTGATTAAGTGCTCCTCTGCCTTCATCCATGACAGGCTCAGTCTCACAGGCAGTGAAAGCTGGGTGCAGGCACTGCACAAAATGCAAGGTGTGGCAATTCCTGTCTTTTGAAATAGGTCAGTAGAAGTGGCAGGCTATCAAATGTTACATCAGGGAATAGCTAATTGACAAAAATACCTGCCCAGTGACAAATGATGGGATCAGGTTCCTCACAAAATGGAATGACATTTCTTGTAAAACAATCTGATGGTCACATGGTTCTCCCAGGAAGAAACTCAATTACTTTTTTATGGTGCAATAAACTTTGAAGTTCTTGATGCAATAGCTGGCACCTCTTTGGGAAATGAGATGGAAAGCATCTGCTTTCAAAATAGACCATCCGCTGTTCAGGCTGACTAGACATACAGATTTGAACCCCTCAGGGAAAGGATGACATTGAACTAAACCATCTACTTCTTTCACAAATTCTACAACATCTACAGCAGTGCGTGAAAGGGTAACTTCATGTGGCATGTTCTGCCAAAACAGTAAGGAGAGATATCACTAACAACTATCTGTCTCATTAAGGTCCTTCTGTCACACTTTGAGAAGGGGTTGATTCTGCTCCTGTGTGTTAAGCTTGCTCAGGGCAATAGTAATTGATTAGGCCAATGAGGATGTTTAACATAAACATGCCTGATATGCACAGGCATATGCCCAAGTCTAAGTTTCTATAATGTAGATGGTCTACATGTAAGAGAAATTTGAGAGCTTCTGTTACTTTAGCAAAGAGATAATTGGTCCAGTCAACAAACTCTAGAATGTTACTAATGTCAACCTGGGATGGAGACCTACATTTCATCATCTGAATATCTCTCCAGCTCTGGATAGCTATTATTACACATTATATCTAGCTCTAGATATAATGTAATGAGAATCAAGACCCCCATTTCACATACAGACAACAGCCTTAAGACTGGCTCTATCCTGCCCTATCTGCATTAAAAAAAAATAGTGGAAAAGAGACAGCCATATCCATGAGACTAGAGTCGCATGACAGCAGGTTCAACATTTCCAGTTGAAAGATAGCCTTAGTAGGTGTATATGTCTATAATGACAGAGGCAGAGTAAAGAAGTCAGGGAAAATATCGTACCTATTGAGCAGACTCACTAGGTATAGATCCTAGAATGGAGAATCTTTCATTTCACAGAATTGTACAAGTTATGTGTCTGGCCCTGTTACATCTGTTTAACAATTACCTTTTTGGCTTGGAGAATGACCCCAAATTAAAGACCAGCCTCTGATCCACCTCATACTGAATTTACTCTGGAGTCAGATAAACCCAGAGTTGTTCATTGGCTTTACATCAACACTTTCCAGTTCTCGCTCTCTGTCTGTGAGAAAAAGGTTTTCAAGTTTTCCAGAAGATTGCTGACAACCCTTTTAAGACTTGAAATACCAGTCAGTGAGTCAAGTTTGGTGTAATGCTAATTAGTAATGACAATTAGTGCTTTATATTGCCTTTTATCTTCAAAGTACTTAAGAAATGCTGACTTGGCATTAATTCTCACAATGTCTTCTCTAACCTTGCTGAGTATACTAACAATTGAGCAGCTAATTTAAATAAAAAAAAATAAAATAAAAAGTGAGAGAGAACACCTCAATTTTCAGTTTCTACCTGTGCTCTGTAATATTTACATAGGCACACAGCTCCTGGAACAGGTTTCTACAGGTTTCTACTGTGAACAGAACTGTCCATATCAGAAGTTCAGACAAAGATGGATAAATTCCCTAAACTTAAAAGCTGATGTACCTGTCATGTACACATTTACATTGCATATACATTTCATAGCGTGCTTCCACACACTGATTTTTGTGACTCCCTTTCTTAGGTGCCTGAATATTCCAAAACTCCAGACAAAACATAGGCATCTTATTTACAGACATAAATTCCAGTATTTTTCAAGGAACCCAACAGGTAGATGCTGTGAAATGCCATTTATTTTTTATAGATATAGCCTTAAAAGATTAATAGAAGTGAAGCTCTGGAAAGATCCTTGAAGAAGTCTATTGTGTTCCTAGGGAAGATCAGGTTTTATTTTTTAAACTAAAAATGTATTGACCAATTTGTCCTTCCAGAAGCTTTAACAGCAATGCAAATTTCAAAGGTAGATCAGTTTGTTTGGAAAAACTTCTAACGATGGAAATTTCATTAACTCTCTAGGCAATCTGTTCCAGTGCTTAACAATTTTCACCCTGAAATTTTCTTCCTTAGATTCAATCACAATTTTTGTTATTGCAGCCTGTGACCAATGCCTCTTGTCCTTTTACTGTGCACCTCCTACAAGAGTCTGACTCTATAAGGCCCATTTAGGTCACTGAAGACAGCAACTTGATCCTCTTTTAACATTCTCTACTCCAGACTATGCAAATTCAGTTTACTCAGCCTCATACATCATATGCTTCAGCCACTCAATCCTCTTAATGATGCTTTGGTGGACTAACTTTCTCTAGTACTGGAATGCTGGACACAATACACCAGATGAGGCCTTCAGAGTGCCAAGTAAAGGGGAATAAAGATTTCTTTGACCTGCTGGCTACACTCATATTAAAGTACCTTGGTATGAGATGGGCCTTCATGACCACCAGGGCACACTGGTGTTTAGCATTCAATTTGTTGTCCACCAGCAATCCCAGGTCCTTTTCTGCACTGCTGCTGTCTCGGCAGCCTGTATTGCAGCATAAGGTGGTTCAGCCTCAGATGCAGGACTTTCTATTTGCCTTTGCTAAAGTCTATGAGGTTCCTATCAGTCTATTTCTCCAGGATGTCAAGGTGGCTGCAAATGAAAAGCTTTTCCCCCCACAGTATTGACCAGTTTTGCCCTTCTCCCACACTGCCCTTCCCACCCCCTGACGTTTTGGTGTCATTCATAAACTCGCACTATTAAAGGTTTCATCATCCAGGTCACCGATTAAAATTTAAGGTAGAATCAACCCAAATACTGGCATCTGAGCATTATCACGGCTACTTAGACTTTGAGATGTTGACCACTGCCCATTAAGTCCATTAAGCCAGTTTTACATCCAGTTTGTAGTCTGCCTAGTCTGTATCTTCTAAGCTACACCTGTTTGTTACCGGAGACTATGTCAAAGGCCCTGCTTAATTCAAGGCAAATGACATACAGCACTCCCTCCACCCAATACAAAAAAACAGTAATATCATAGAAGGCAATCAGTCAAGCATACTTGCTGCCTGTTCCCAAACATACTTTTGCTCTTCACAGGCTTGAAAATGGCTTCCATAAGGTCTTTCTCTGTAATCTTCTGAGAGACTGGAACCTGATTGACCTACCGCTCACTGCATCATTCTTCCTGCCCTTTTTGAAATGGTTATAACATCTGCTTTTTCCCAGTCATGTGGGATCTCTCTCAATCATCATGGCCATTCAATGATAGTGACCTCACAGTGCTATCATTAAACTCTTCAACCTTCCCTTATAGATAAGCTTTTCTAACCCTCTTACCATTTGTTTAATTTTCTCCAAATTCTTTCTAGTTCATCCAGAGCTTTAGAAACACATAGTGACCAAAACAGCTCATAGGGTTCCTACTATTGCATGCCAGTAAACTCTAAAATGAAAAGCCACGTTGCATTGTTGACAAATGCTCCATCTTTGATTCATGATAGCTCCCACACTAGCTAATTGGGGACTGCACTGAAGTCTGGTAAGGCAAGACAAAGATGTTTGTGATTCATAATATAGCACTCAGATTACCAGGCAATGCCTTTCTCTCAGGAGAGATTCAGGTTTCTAAGATACTGAGCTCAGTGAGATTTGATGATCTATAACATCTATCATGATCAAAATGATAAGATTCTGTGTCCTTGACCAAGAATTTTGTGACTCAGAATTACTACAGATGAGCTAATAAAAATAATTCACTTGTTATATTAGACTCATTATGTATGTCTGCCCTACCATAAAATGTGAAAATGTTCTATTTCTTCCCCAAATTAGGTCACAAAAGTTTTTTTAGCAGGTCTGTTTTAGTTAATTTTCCATCTAATGTTAAACACTTATTCTGAACTCCAAAGTCTCTCCGTTTAATAAATACAAGTTTTAAATGCTAAACACAAACCAAAACCCTACCAATTAATTAATAATAATGATCCTTGGACAATAAAACTGAGAACACCCCTAGCACTGACCATCATAATGGTTACTGAAACATGCATTTTTAAATCATTTATTTTGATTTGAAATGTTGTGGTAGGTTAAACTTAGCTAAGGGCCAAACATCCTCCCAGTTGCTTGTTCAGTCCCCATCCTCAGTGGGGCAAGGGATGAAAGTGGGATGTGAGAACTTGTGGATCAAGACAGAGACAGGGAGATCACTTACCGGTTACTGTCATGGGTAAACCAGACTCAGCCTGGGAAAAATTACTTTAATTTATTGGTAAGTAAAATAGATTCAGATACAAAACAAGACAAACATTAAAGCTAAGCCTTTCCTTTCTCAGGCTCAAATTCATTCCCAACACCTATACCTCCTCCCACCCTGAGCAGTGCAGGGCACGTGATGGAATGGTCAGTACACGGTGGTTTCTTTCTGCTGCTCTTTCACCCTCTCACACATTTCTCCTAATCCAGTGTGGACTCTCCAAGGGCTTCAGTCCCTCAGGAATATCCATCTGCTCCATCACAGCCCCCTCCATGGCTGAAGGGGAACTGTGCTCTGGTGCCTGGAGCACTTCTGACCATTCTCTGATCTTGGTGTTCCCTCTGTTGTTTCTCACTCTGTCTTGGGGTTTGTTGTTGTTGTTTTGGGGGTGTTTTGTTTGGTTGGTTTCCCATCACCTGCTTCATGTAGATAGCAATTATTGCTAGGAGGACTAATTCCATTATTTTCCTAGGGATGGAAGTAAGACTAATGGGCCTGTTGTTTTCTGGGTTTTCTCTTGACCTCGTCTTGTAAATGGGTATGACAATGCACTTTAAAATGCTTACACTAAAATCAAACTCATACTGACAAATTATAAAGTTTGATTTATCTTACACTTTATAAGATTATTGATTCTTCCCTGATTACGGCTACTGATAAGTGCTTCTTCATTGAATTCTTCTCTTCTTACCTGCTTCAAAAGCTAAATTTGAGGAATTAGGTATTGACTGTATTTATTAGTTGGAAATTGTTTTGGGAGCATTTATGAAGAAATTTCAGTGTTTTGACAGTTATGTTTAGCATTATCTACATTGTATTATAATGTATTTCATGCTAATGTCAGATGTTAATACTTCCATGAATTTGTAAATGTACTGCCAGTTGTAAACAAAAATGAAATTCAAACAGATCCTCATATTCAATAAAGAGACCCTTAGAAAACCTCACTATTTAAGATATAGAAGCAAAGTCTACAATGGTTTATTCTTCCAACATTCTACTCTCATGCAGTTTCTAAGGTAATCATATCAGAAATAATCTGTATCATATTTTGTATGATATTGAAGGAGACTGATATGAGATCACCACTATCAATCCATTCTCCCTCTTGCAGATGAGGTAAACTGGATAAAGAGCTGCCATCTGAAGGATTGTCTGCATATTTGGAATATCCTGCAACTATATCCTCCATAATAATAAAAAAGCCCACCCAGAATTTCCAAAATGGTCTAAACAGTTAAAATGCTTTGAAAAATCTCAAACTTTCATTCTAATGCCAGAAATTAGCAAGAACCGGAAGAGTTCTTTTCTCTCAATATTAAACAGCAAACTGGCAAATCCTTTCACATATCCACAACATAAGACTGGAATCTCTACACTACAGGTAGATTAGTTTCTGAGGCAACTTAGTTCAATTAAAACAGATAAGCTTTCAAAAACATAGCTTGTTTGTTTGCTTGCTTGTTTTTGTTTTTTTTTTTGTAGGGCATTCTTCATTTCTACTATATTATTTTTCAGCCATAGGCTTACGGTAGAAAGGTTCAGGAGCAGAAATCCCATCTCTATATCCACTGAGTTCACAAATTACACATCTCCTCTCCTGCAGAGCACTGAAGTGTCTCTCTGGATTCACCAAAGCTAAGAAATATTTAAAAAGATACTGCCATGCAGCTGCCAAGAACAAATTTGATGCGTACACACATACCTGTGTCTTCTCTGTACCGTAGGGTTGTTTCATTACTTCAATACAACACAGAAACATGACTGATGAAGGAAGGGGAGAGTAGCGGAGTTCCCATTTACACAATGGACACCTCTGCCCTCCTACATTGGTCTTTTTTAAAGCCGTTTTCTCCTGAGCTCCATATGAACTATCTTTATCAGTAAAATGTTTTTTTTCTCTAATAAATGAGTCACAGTGGAGCCTGGAAAATTAAGTGATATTTTGTACTGCTTCATTACTCATGGCTATGCTTGGCCTTAATATTTACAATAGTAATACTGTTTTCTTTGTTTCTAATGTAACTCCTACTATATCGAAAACAAATGTATTATTATTACTATTACTGAAAGCCTTTGCTGGCAAGGACTGATGACACCAGTCACAGGTAGGCAACAAAAAACGCATCTTTTTCAGACATAGGAGGGATTCCATTTCTTTGCTCTGTGAGAAAAAGTCAATACATTATCACCATGGCAATGCTCACTCTGAGCTTAACAGTTTCTGTGAGGAGAGGAAATACATGGAGTGGTTCGTTGTGGACAAAAAATTATTTCAAATGGGTCACCTAAGAAATATAGCATCCTATGCTACATCTTTTCTTGTTTCCTATGATATTAACAAGAGAATAGAAGATCTTTGAAATTGCCAGGGTGCTAAAATTCACTGAAGTCTTGTGCATTATTTAAATAACTAAATAAAATAGTACAGATGACAACTTCTTTCTCTCTTCATATATTTAGTTTCTTCTTCAACATGGATAGAGAAAAAATATCCCCCAGACAATGAGTTCACTGAAGAACCTGTTCTTTCGGAATTTCTGTGTTCTTTTGTACTGAATGGGAATGAAATGGAGGTTATTTTAGCAAAGACAGCTATTTCCTTCTTTCCACTACTGTTCTCCAGTTCCAAAAGGGCAAAGACCTGATATTTTACCTAAGAAAAAGTTTGTATTTTGTTCTCTTGGAACTATGGAAAGAGAAACCCTTTCCAAAAGCAGCATTCCTTTATGGAATTTTATGAAAAACGCTCATTGCAATATTTAGATGTTCTGTTCAATTAAAACTCACTGGAATCTTGGGCATATAATACATGTGAATGAAACTGGACTGTAATTAAGCAATATTTGCAACAAACACTCCCCTCCCATTGTTCAGGATTATATGGATCACAAAAATACTCTGAAAACATGTTCCTGTTAGCTGTTAACATTGTAGCATCGTCAGTGTCGTCTTTTCTAGTTATAAGACAATTTTCTTCATAACTATTGGTAAGTAGTACAGGATAGATATTACTCACTGATAAAGCCAGTCTCTTTGCTATTTTGGACCCAAGTTACTGAGTTCTGGACACAGTCTGCAGCTTCAGAGTGAATACAAGTGATGAAAAGTTTATGATATTATGTGACATTATGTAACCCTTCACTGTAATAGTGAATTTTAGGTGCAGAAAGACCAGATGATTTGGGTCTTTGAGGCTGTGGGTTGACTTCCCATAGGGACTGCAACACATCAAGGTCCTCCTCATTTTCCACCCAAGTCACGAGACAAAGAGAAAAAAAAATAAATTGAGAGATTATCATAGCAAGAGAAATTAAACATCATGGGATTTTGAGGCCTAGGCAATATGTGCAAAACTCGAAGAATAAATTTTTAGTTACCTAAACTCTTTCTATAGGTTCAATATCTTCTAGGAATAATTTAGAAAAAAATCCACAAACTTCCAGTTCTATTCAAAGAGATATAGAAGCAGCAAAATCCTCATTAAAGAAGGTACAGAGACTCAGCTGTGACTTGGACTGTGGCATTCTGCCTTAGACCCTAGGCTTCAAAATTAAATATCTTCCTTCTATTTTTACATGGCCCTTAAGAAAGATAAAGCTTTTTCTCTGTAATTTTGCAGAGTATCCCCATATCCAGTCTTTTGATATATTCTCCTGAGAAGTTTTGGGTTACAGCCCTTTCAGCTAGAGCAGGCAATAGGATATAAGTCTCTCATTTCCTTGGCAACGGTGCTAACCATTACGTTATTCTATGAAAGAAAAGAGTGAGCCCAGCTGAGTTCTCTAAGGAAGAGACTGGTGGTGTTTACTGTCAGGTAAAAGCTTTCTCAGGCACTCTGCGCTGCTCTGTAAGTTGTCAGTCTGCTAAATACATTTTGATGCAAGTTGATGAAATGACAAGATAATGGAAACCATAAAAGAAGCCACAAAATATGTATAATGTCTTTGTCCTGGTCACTAGCAAAAGAGCATTTAACATTGCTGCTAATAGCATTTAAATAAATATATTTAAACAATAACTTGGCCCATACTGTTAACCTACATAAAGAGCCAGGAAGCCAAGAGTAAATGGCATTAACCACCTCAAATCTGCACTGCTCAGGCCTGACGCCTTGATGAGCAGAAGTGTCTTGGGTGGAGGTAATCCAACACAGATAGCAACTAAGCTGTTAAATAGCATACTCAACATCACTCTGTGGCCCTCTTTTATTCCAACACAGGTGTACAAGAACAGACACAAGTTAGTGCTTACACTTTCTCAAAGTTTTCAAAATCTCAAAATGGTTTCAAAAATACTTAATTGACAGTTAAAGCTCAAAATTTCTTGGATTTTACTTTAATGCTTGCAAGTCCATTAGATGTCTTTGTTGGTTTGTTTGTTTTGTTTTGCTTTTTGCTTTTTGTTTTTTTGAAATCAACAGCCCTACCTGGAATAAACTCAGAGCATTCTAGTTCATAAAAGGGCTTCACAGTCAAAGGATGACCTTCTAATTGAATACAGCTACACTGAGGACAGTATCAATTCAAATGTTCCCACAATGATAAGCTACTGTACTAGAGATGTGCTGTTCAACCTTTTCTACCTCTGGAAGCTCAGCCATTTTTCGGGACTATATAGAACAATTTAAGCTCACTGTCAAATAATCATCTTACCTTTGTTAATTACCCGGGGTATTTTATTCTTTAGAAGGGGTTTACAGTCTACAGGAGTCTAAGTTAATCGCAGGTTACAACCCATTATGCTGGACAAACATCTCTACATTTAATTCTGCAGTCCCTTCTCATGCACAATTTTCACTTGCCTTTCTTTTTAATTTAAATGAGACTTCTGCTTGGTGTGGGCTTTGGATTCAACTGGCCTCCTGTTTCCTTTTTTTTAATGGATAAGGTGTCTCCTCACAGCTTGTTTCCAGATGGTGGTTGGATTTGTCTCTTTTTTCTAAGGCAAAAGCTTTGCTGAAATCCTTAGGAGGAAAGTCAACTGACAGATGTAAGATAAAAGCACCTTCTCTCACAAACATAACAAATTAGAATTATACAGGAACCTATATTTACCTAGGTTCACTCCACCTACAAAATAACCTATTTCACACTTGATTTACTCTCATAGTAACGTAGAATTGCATTTATGTTTAAAATAAACTGAATAATAAGTTAATGTGAACTACACTGAACTACCCCTTTACATTTATTCCATCATTTTTGCTAGTTTTAAATCTAATACAGTCTTCAGCATAGCAGTTTCTTCCCAGTCTTCTTTTAAGAACAAAAGCTGTGATTTTTCTATGGCTAAAGGGTGTCACTTGCATGGGAAAAAAAAATGTAATAGGCATAATAGAATATGAAATCTACCTGACAGTTCTTTTCAGGAACAAAGATGTAGAGAAATATTATAAATATGACCTGTTCTTAAAAAAAAAAAAAAAAGTTACAGTGGTTGTTTATTTGTCTTTCTGTGAGGTATTACCAGGGAATCCAGTCATGAGGGAGATATGTTCAGCAGCAGTGAGTTAATGAATCCCAAAGGGAAACAGGGAAAGGGCAAACTCCAAAAAACCTACCACCCTGAGAAGCTTGTCCTAAAGAAGTTTATCTTCCAATGAACAAGGGAAACTTTTTTTAGAGAATTTTTCTTAGCCTGTACCTGTAGGACATTTTTGTTGTCCTTTTTGATCATGCACAGACTTTTAAAAAAAATTATTTATCACAAAGTATTGACTTGAAATGTTATTTGATTTCTGGAGTCTAGACCAAATAGGAAGCACAGTCAACATTTGACAACTACAGAAAGAAGAGCCACCTACTAGGCTTTGACCTATAGAGTATGCATATTAACTAAATTATATCTCCAAGTTTAGGATCAGCTTCTGAATAGAACTGAAGCCAAGCCAGACTGAGAAAGACTGGACTCAGAAGGTACATGCTTTCACAGACATTGACATCAACCATCCTGGTGGTTCTTCTTACGAAGAAATTGCTATTTGCTCCCGGCTTGCTTCCAGCTATCTGGCATTAATTCTGCCTTCCAAGTCGGGCACAGAGCACAAATGCATTGCACAGCAGTAGTTTTAGTAGTTGCCTGTAGTCTCTCTGCTCTTTAGGTTACTTGCAGAGCCCAAACGATTCCTTGCCTCCTGTTTTAAATACCCACATAGTCTGACAGCTGTCTCCAACTCTATGTGCAATTGTATGTCCAATACTTGGTATGCTTCCAGTTGCAGTCCTAATATCACCTAATAATCTGATCATTAATGTCCTGATTGCATTTGGTCATTTCAGGAAAGGGAGAGGTTATTTTGGATGAGACCTCACATCTTGTTCAGTAACAAAATAATAATTACCAATTTTGTTCCCATTTAATGGTGAAACAGTCCTTCAGCAAATATTCTTCCATGGGAACACCCTCTGACTCACAAATAGGTCAGGTGCCCTTCTCCATTGACCTTCTGGGATAACGTGCGCTGGTTCCTACCTCTGAAGTGACTGTAAGACAAATTAATTTGGAAAGCTGTATACAGATGTTGCAGGACAGTGCTTCAAGTGTTTTTAAGGCTTTGCGGTAGACTCACTTCTATATTACTTTACTGAAATCAAGGTCAGTCAAAGAAGAAACAAGGACATAAGTACAATAATTTATTTTATTAAGAGGTTAATGATATACTTTTCAAGTCCTTCAGTATGATCTCCCTTATGATATGAGTTGAAATAAAAAGCCCAGTGGGATAGTTTGAACTGTACCCCTGAGCTGAGTTCCATGGTGTCTGTCTGGGTTGGAGAGCAAAGCAGATGATTGCCAAGGCAGGAACAGTTGCATTGCAGCTATTGGAAGATGCATGACTTGCCACTGAATGTCCTGACACAGCAGGCAAAGTAGACATGGGACATGCATCCACATGACCAAACTCAACCTGGGGTTTTGTGGGGATGTGGAGTGAAAAGTCAGTGGTTCCCTTTCCTCTTTGCATTCCTACACAGCTGTTGCACAAGTTGAGCTGTGGTGAAATTATCAGATTGACCTTTTTACTCCGCTAAGGTATTGCGTAAACTGCTTTCAGACAACTAAATCCCACCACTGAGCAGCCCTGAGATGACTAATTTCAGAAGCCCCAAGCAGAGTCTCAGAAATTCTGTGTTAAATTTGCGTGGGACTAGAGAGTTTCCCGACAAAGGACTGTCATGAGATCATTAGTATCCGACTAGTCTAACCTTTCAATTTTTAACTGACCAAAATCCATTAAAGCCCTCCGCTCTGGGACTTCAGAGGCAACTTGAGTTTTTCTCTCACCTGTGGAGGATATAGGTTCATAAGTCAAATTACATTATTAAAGCTTCTTGTCTCACAGTCTGCTCTCATCTTTGGGATGACAGCTGCAGAGAGAATCACCTGAAGCATAGTTATCCCAAGTTCAGCCATTCAGCCAGACTTCAGCTTCCCCACCTCTGACATATGCTGAATGATCTGCTGGGTTAAGAAAGCATTTCAAGAGATTATTTCTGCTTATTACAGAAATCTGCTGTGTCAGCCCACTGATTTCAGATCCATCCATGCTCACCATGGGTCTGATTCAGTTGCCTAAACAAAAGCACCGAGGATATCTCCATGTGTCTAAGCTGTCAACTGAAGAAAGGTGCAGGTGTCTCACAGGACTTGTGTCATACCTGTTGGTCCTCTGTATAGGATATCAAAGGCATCCTGAATTCTCTAGGGCATCTCAAATTACACTTATCAGTTGTATTTGGGCAACAACTCAGTGTTCCTGCTATGAAACCAGAATGAGATAATCTCAGTCCTAGCAAAGGCTGTCAGTTCTTTCACTACTTTTGCCTCAGAAGGCCTCATCACCAGCCAGATCTTGATCCAGTAGCATCTCAGGTTACGATTTCAAACATCTAAATTGATATTGACACTGAAACCACGACAAAATCCTGAAGAATATGTTATGAACAGAATTCAGGAAACTATGTGGACCTAAACACATTAATTGTTTTATGATTTTGCTGTTTCCTCTTATGTTTCTTACAGAGGTGACACAGATGAACTCATCCCATCCAGATGGAGCATTAGGCACAAAAAACAGTGCTGGGGAGAATCTGGTCTTTCCATCTCTCGGCTACAGAGCCCAGATCACGGGACTCTTTAGTGATGTAGCTGAATCCAGTTTATATAATGTGTGAGGGGCTGTATCCAGTTGCAACAATTAATGTGCATTTCATCAAGAATTCTCCATGTGTAGAACCACTTTTGAAAAATAGATTCATCATGCAGATTTCCTCAACTCTGATTTGAAAGACAGGAAGAAACCTTCTTTCATGGGAAGATGATTTTTCTTGTGGTACTAATTGAAAAGCCTCTCTTACCAGACTAAGATTTTATCTTTCTACTGTTGAAATCTAAGAAACATTATAGTACTTTTAGAAGATCATGTAGTCTGAATGACACCAGAAAACACCCCTGGATTTACCCTGTCTAATACCAGACTTGTAATTTAGGTCACCATAGCCTCAATTTAAAAACATGAGAGAAGAGATAAAAGACTCATGCATGTGCTCAGGTATTCTCAATAGCACCCCCAGATGGCAAACTAGCCCACCTATCATCTGAGCCACCCACTGACTGTTGAAAGTCAAAGGCAATTACATTGCCAATATTGGATCTCTGGTTATTTGCCTAAAATTAGTTTGCAAAAATCTGGACTCTAAAATGTTTCAACATGCTGGCTGATTAAGTTACTCTTGACTCTCACAGAATGAACTGCAATCTGTAGAGCAGAAAGCAGAGTTGGAAAAAGCAGGAATATCTCTATTTCTTCTGTATAAGGAAACCAAATAGTCAGATGAAGGACGCTTTCAAGTTCAGCACTCCTAAAAGAGTTTTCCATTCCTGTCATCAGTCTTACAGTAGGACCTTAATTGGGATCTCTCTCTCTTTTTTTTTTAAAACAAAATTGCCTTAAGTTTTGCCCAAAGCAGTTGAGCTAATCTAGTTTGCAACTATATTTCTTTGGTAAATTTTACCAGACTGGCTGATCTCTTTTTAATTTGCTAATGTTCTTAACATTTTACTAATCTGTTTCTCTGTCTCTTCTTAATCATTGTTTCTTATTAAGTGTCCTTGTTTCTTATCATCTCCTGATAAATTATCTTGCAAGGCATGTTTTCATGGTTTCTAAAAAAAATTCCCACATCTCAGTATTTGTGAGCACTAGCTGCATGGTTTATACCCAAATAAGTAATTTCCTGTTCCCTACGTTTTCACAAACAAACAAGAGGGGGAAGGGATGGTGATGAGGACTTTTTTTCCATCTGACATGAAGCTTGAATGCAGCTGGAGTTTGAGCTGAACCCAGACACTGGGACAGGCTCCCATGTTCTACATGCCCCTACAGTTTAGATTGCCTTAAGTGCTATTAGTATAGCAAAAAGGAAGTCAAGTAAGAAAATAAAGAGCATAAATCTGTTTTTCTTATGATGCTTCCTGTGACCTACCTTTCCAGAGAGTAGTAATGGTTGATCCATCTCTTCCCAAAACCGATGTTTTAAAGCTCTAAAATTTGGCTGTAAGCTCAGATTTTGTCTGCATGTATATGGCCTACAGCATCAGCACAAACATGTTAACTGAGGCCCAGACAAGAATAAATCAAGCCCCAGTTTTCTCTTTTTCTCAGGACATAGCAGAAGTAAAATTCTGGAAATTCATGAGGTGAAAAATATCCAGCAAAACCAAAATTATATTTAGAAGATAAGGGAACTTGTTGCAGAACCTGCAGGGTTAGGTTAAGAATATCAGCTGATCCAGCAACCAAAAGCAGTTCCTACATATGAAAAAAATAAGATGAGCTGCAGCTAGGAGTTTTCTAATAATTAAGGTTTGAAAACTATACTGGGATATACCTTCAGCTAAAGATGAACTGGTGTGGAAAAAAACACGGCAGTAGCTGGTTAGCAAGATTCTTGAACTTTGAAATCCAAATTTTTCTATTGCGGGGGTCAAGGAATGAGGTTGGTAGGGCTTGCTGGAAGACTTGGAGTGAAAATGACTGAGAGTTTAAGGACTACAAAGAATGAATATATTTTGATTTTATGTGCTCTTAAAATAGAGGAGAGCTATAGCCGAAGGTACAACTGCATTCAGTGCACACCCATAATAAAAGTAAAATGGCCTTCTAACAGCAGAAGTCAGAAGCATGGCTCCATCACCACATTCTAGACAGACTTGCATCATGAGCCATATCTGCCTTCATATTTTGCTACTTAGCATTGCATCAAGATGAGTTAAGAAACTGGAAAAGCATCATAACTGCCTGATTAAAACATGTCTAATGCTTTTATGTACTATTTATCTGTTTCAAGCCCTAATTAAAATATGGTGGGCACCTCTGGAGGGCAATTTGTTCCACCATAAAAACAGATGCCTAAGGTGGGATGAATTGCTCTTTGGAGATATTTGTCTTTTTTCATTTACTATGGAAAGAACTTTCTAGTGCAGGCAACACAGCTAATACATAAACAGGTGGTTAAAATGAGCAAGTTCTGCCTGGAGGATATCGATTATTAGCTGCTAGAGGTAAACCGAGGTATGTTATGTACTTGGTTAAATTTCAAGCCAGATTGGTCTGAGATACTTAACCTTTAGATGACTAAAATTAGATAAAATCAGCCCTCCCTTTTTATGACAAGAACAACTACCCTGGAGAAGGGTTTGTAAGTCAGCTTCCAGCTTATTCCCAGTGCGAACGTTTAGAGCAGGAAATACTTGAAAACTTCATCAAAATGTAGCCAAATAAATTTATATTATGCTTCATTGCTTTAAAAATATTATTCCAACAATTCTTTTGAATGGAGGGAGGTGCTAAGAGGCTCTTCAGATTATTCTAAATTTAACAGTGACACATGGTGCTTCCAGGTTATCATTGAGCACTCCGTTGCAAACAGTCCTAGTCTCACATCACCTGCAAGTGGCTCTTGAACAAAGCAGTGAAGAAAGTCCATCTGTGTATGACTCATTATTGTGTACATTGCTCCAAATGCCTGTATCTGTATGTCTTTATATAGACATAAGGATATAGCATTCACAAAACTATTGATTCATTTCTGGGTAAAACTTCACTAATATCATTCTTGTACTTTTGTTCTTTGAAGGTGTTATTTTTTGGGGTGTTTTTTGTTTTGTTTTGTGGTTGGGTTTTTTTTTCTTTTTTTTTTTTGTCTGTTTGTTTTTTGGGTTTGGTTTGGTTTGGTCAGGTTTTTAGTTAGGAAATGTGCTACATCAGTTTTTAAAAAGGAGACCATTCAAAATCAAAAATTAAACTAATTGGCTAGTAATCCACCTGCTCTACAGCTACTCAGTAGTCAATAAATGATAAAATAAGAAGTTTGTTAAAAAAAATATAGAAGATAAATATATCAATTTTAAACTTCATAAGTTCATTTTGCTCTTTTCAGCTTATAAAAAATATAGGGTGTGTAAACAGACACAGACATAACTCAAATAGATAAGTTTGTACTTAAAAAGCATGGCTGCTCCTTCACCTGATGTCTAATGATTTCTACAACAGAATATTAACCTGACATTAAATTAATACAACAAGAATGCAATTTAGTTATCACTCCTTTTCATAGAATATCTGAGAAGTCATCATCTCTGATTACTAATTGTTTTAAAGTAACAAACATTATTATGTAGCTTACACTGTTGTTACTTTAAAAGTTGTTATTTTTAAAACCTTAAATTTTTTTACCAGAGCTAATAGTTGCTGATATTGTGCTTGCTGTTGAATAATTTGTTTCCAATTACTCATTTAAGTAAGTAATATATACATGAATAGTGGCTTTCATACACTGATAAATTATAAGATCGCGTAAGTCTTACATTTGGGGCACAGAAAAATGATGGGATCACACGTATTCCTTGTTCCAGCTATGCACCTTTGTATTCCAACCTGAGGGATGTTTATGTCTTGTTAGCAGGTGTCCAAGTTGTTCTCTGGCAATTTAAACTCAGTAACGAGTCCTTCGATTAAGCACAATGGCAGGAGGAATAGGTATAACTCGACAACATGGTATAAAGAGATAGAATCACTTCTCCTCTTCACTCCTCCATTCTATAATCGAAGATTACATTAAGTCCTCTTTGATACAACAGTGTGCTTAGAGGTTATGGTAACAAAGTATGGATACCTTAAGGACTTAAGAAAATATCCTGCCTCTTTGTGAAAAAGTAGCACACAGCTGTGATTCAGCTAAGGTATATGATTCCTAGCTGATAACCTTAAAGGCAGTCCAAGCTCAGAGATAATACTGTTGTTGGGGGTGAGAAGAGGAAGGAAGGCGAGAGACAGTGCATGAACTGAAGGCTGGCAGAAGGTCTTTGTCTGCTTTATAAACTGAAAAACATTTTCTTTTTGAGTTTGTAAAATGAAACATGTCTGTTCAATTGCAGTAGTTGTACAGGGCTGGAAGCTATCACAACTCCACTAATTTTGTAGTCTTGTTTCTCTGGGGGCTGTTGTCGTTGTTATTGCAGGTTTTTTTTGTTTGGTTGGTTGGTTGGGTTTTTTTGTGGTTTCTGTGTGTTTGTTTTGTTGAAGTTTTTTTTAGGAAAAAATATAACAGAGGTTTGTTTGTTGGTTTTTTTTTGTGTGTGTGTGTCTGTGGTTTTTTTTAATATTGGTATTAAAAAGCATAGTCTTTTGGGGAAAAGCCTACTAAATAACTTGATTGTAAACTGAAATCATTACATGGCCTGTGGGTGTTTTTTGGGTGATTTCTCTGTGTGTGTGTACAGCACTAATTTTTCAGTTACTATCTAGTAGACGAGTGAAACTGGAATTTGGTCAGTGGTAGAACTGGAATCTGGTCAGTGGTAGAACCATTCTTTGTGGTAGAAGCAAATTCTATTCAAGGATAAAGCACATATACTGATACGCCTTAAGAAGTACTTGTTAATAATTTATTTTATAGTCTATGTGATGTTGATGTCTGAGTTGGAATATTGTGTAGTACTAACCTGGAAACCTATACCTGTAGTTCTGTCAAAGAGAGAAAGAAGATTTCTTTAATTAGGCCTACTTTTATATAACAGCATAACTAATGCTATTTCATCTTTGTTTGTCTAGCACTGCAGTTCCTTCTGTTACTTAAGAAGTGACATTAAAATAATTACAGAGTAATTAATGTTATCATTCTATTTGTATTTCTGATGCTAGCACAAATTTAGTGTTCTGATTCTCTTCTGCTAAAAGAGGTTTAAGTACCAGGACAGTTCTAGGGGTGAGGGGCAGAAAATACTCTTTGAATCTTGAGCCAGGGCTTTTAGAGTTCTTGTTGTGGCTTGTCTCTATGATCAGGTAGTTTTAAAAAGCTTAGTCCTGTAGATCTTTCTAACATCTGTCTTAAGTGTTAATGGAATGAAATGTGTCTGGCTGCTTCAAAGTAATTTAAGTACTCCAGTAAAATAACTTTATATGTGTGGGCCAGTGGCATTTGAGGCATAAGTAAGAAATGTTGATAGATGCAGATGTTTTTTGAGTGCATATACATGTATACCATCATGCTCTGGTTCAACCTTATTTTCTTCTGGTTTGTCATAGTTCTGTTTACTATTATTTATTCCTTGTGATTTTTATCCATTTGTAGGAATTTTAGGTTTTCCTTTCCTATGTCATCTATCTCTTGGTAGTCTTGATTTTTCTACCTTCAGGTGTTTCTCCCTCTAAAACAGAAGCTATTTTTAAAAGGATAGCAAAACCAAGGACAGTTTAGTAGTTTGTAACTGGTGTTAGGGAACTTTGTCAAGAAGTTTTATTTAGTTCTTAGAAGTCCAAATTAGGATAATTCTTTCCAAAGACTGATCATGTCAACTCTCTGCTTTCATGATTATTCTTTATCTTAAAATGCTTCATGACATTTGGAATGCATGTTAAAACGTCCATTAGAATTACACACCTGTTCCATTCACATTCAGAATTGCATTTCAGTCACTGACTATAGCTTTTTCTTGAAAAAAACACTTATTTTTTGCTATATCTACAGCTCTGATACAAAGAGGATCTGAATATGTTCTAAGAAGATACGTGGTTTGGTTAGGGTATTGTCTAAATTTCTTCAATGTAGCTTTGGTTTTCCTGAATACAGAAGTTATGCTCAAATGCAGAACAGTGTTTACATCAGCTTCTTCTCACATTATATGCTCTACTGCTTGCAAAGGTGTTTTTCTATGTATTTTTCACTCTTGGTTTATGAATTTCACTTAAACTCTGCTTATATCTTTGTAGTTTGCTAGCTCAATCTGCTGTGACATACCACTTTATTTTCTTGTCAAAGCTTGTAATGTAAGATATAGATGTGCTTGGATAACTGAAGTCAACTCTTTCCCTGAGTTTGATGGAGAATCCTGAGAGTTTTCTTATCTGTTTTGTTGGTTTCTGAGGCATATTACAATCTGGTCCAAATTAGAGATTTCATGGTCCTCCAAAATCACCTCCGACTGAACTCTTATTTCTTTAATAAATGCTTAAGCAAAACAAAACAAACTCGCTTAGGTTTCTCAGATGAATCTATTAACTTCTAAAAGCACTTTTCCTTAAAACAGGACATTCTTCAATTAGATTATCCTGTTCTTCCTCATGAGAAACTGAAGTCGAATGCTTTGGATCATACGATTTTATATCAAAAACAAAAAAATCCAACTATTTGATTCTTGGAGTTTGGGGTATTTTTTTGTTTGGGTTGGGTGCTTTTAGTGTTTTTTCTTGTTATGTTATTAGCGTGATACCCGTAGGAAGGTGAATGGAACTAGTTTTTTGTTTGAATCTATCCTGTTGTAGCTAGACTGGAATCCTGAAATACTGTCTTCTCATCCCTCTTTATTTTTATCCTCCTCATTATAGTACACACCATTTGTATTTTTGTGTTTCTTCCTCTTCTTATATTACCATAGAGGACTTTCTTTGAAAGAACTGATGAGATAGATGTTTGGCAGGTTTTGGGGGTAGGGAGGGGAAGGTGGTTTCTTTGCTTGCTCATCTGTTGTTCTAGACTCTTGTGGGGTTAAAAGGAGAGAAACACTTCTTGATCTGTTAACTCTACCTCTGATAGTGACTTCACCAGTCACACTACAACATGCTGAAATATGGTCTGCCCCAGACTAGCTCAGTGTAGATGTCCCTTCAGTAAGGATCCACTAGCTTGGTGATTACAGCATTCTTCCAAATATGAAATACTGAAGGACACTGAAATTCACTCCGATTCAAATCCTCAATTTTAACCAAGAGCTTATACTTCTTGTACTTTTTCATACAGATGAATAAAGAGGCTGTGGAGGTTTGGGGGGGCTTTTGTTGTTGTTGGTTTTTTTAATTATTATTTCTTTTAATCTCCTGCCCTCTCACATCTCACACATGGCTATACATGGAAAAAAATGGAACAAATTCAACAGGAAATTAGAGCAAAAGGCAAACAAATAAACATGAAGATAGCCTTTCTTTAAGGTGACAAGAACAGTTTCCTTGGAAGTGGAGAATGTGGTGGAGGATGCAGATGATCTGTTCCCAAGTTCATCACAGGGAGCATGAGCATTAAGCTAATCCTGTGAAGCTATGCCAGTATCTTTGTATGCTGCTACAAATGACTGGCTAACAAAACTCTACTTTTGAGAACACAGGGGGTTTTTTTCCCCTATAAAGGTGAGAGAACTTTAAAAATTATCTCCACCTAATGTGAGTGAACTTTATTCTTGCACAGCCTTTAAGCTACAGAGCCACATAGCTCTGCTTTAACCCCTGTGCATTGAATGTGATGGAGGGAAGTAAGGGAAAAATTGTATCTATTTCACTCAGCCCCTTGATTGGGCCTAAAAAGTCACAGAGGCCAATTTAGTTGTATTATCTAGGACTGGTTTCCAGTGGAGAGAATTTTTTCTTCTTCAGCCTAAGCTGGCAGTAAAGAGAGAGAAGACACTTTCTTAGTGTGAACTCTAAAGTTAATGTGTTATTAAATGTGACAGCAGTTTTATCAGGGAGGATCTGTGTCCTGTTTGCTTTGTAAAAAGGTTAGCAAAGAAGATGAATTAGGAATGGTGGAGTTATGTTCCATGTCAGAGACAAAGAAATACAAGAAAACTCTGATTCAATGAAACAAAGATGTAAGAAAGCAGCTGTTTTGCTGCTGTGCACTCAGACTGCCAGCTTTGAAATGCACCTCTTGCAGAAGGAAGGTTACTTTGCAGAGGCTTTCCTGATAACCTTTGAGAGATCAGGTACCACACTGTGAGAATACCCACATTTTTCTCCCCCTAATTTTTTAACCAAAGGAAGAGATCTTGATAATCCACAGTGGATTCTACATGTTATAAACCATTCATGGATCCTGCACCTGTAGAAGTCAAATTACACTAAACCATAATATCTGAGATTTCAGAGTCTCCAGAAATTATGCTTCTGCATAAATCATGCTAAAGTTTTATGAAGAAGCAAATAAAAGAAAACAAGGTAAAATGTACAACAGCAACAGGACTTGGATTAATTTATAGCAGATGGTGATCTGAGGGAAATGCTTCAAAACAAAGCCTTCAAAACTGCTGTAGGCAAATCATCTGATGCTTCTAAATACAGTAGAGCAAAGCCACTTGGAGCAAAAGAATTTTGGGGAGTAGTAGATGAGAATTAAATGGACTCCTAATTCTGAGTTAGAAGAAAGGTAGCAGAAGGGAGAGCAAGGACTGAGGAAGCCAGTTGGGTAAGATCCATTCCCTGTCTTATCAGATCAGTCAAAAGCTTCCAGACAAAGACTCAACTCCCAAAGTACCATAAGCATGTTACTAAACTATATGAGAAACCATAGTATCCCATAGCAGAACAGGCAAAATCGACACCTTCAGATGCAGAGTCTAGCATGGGAAGCAGTAGGGATGGAGAATGTCCCACAAACAATGGCCAAATAGGCTTTGTCCATATGCTTTGAAGGGTGTTAAAATCTAAGTAGAACAATAAATTGTGGGTTGCATGCTTGCCTCTTGGTTTATCTGTTTACTATATGCTTCTAGAAATATCAGAAAAAGTATATGTTCTCGGGAGTAGTTGAAATGGGAAGTTCCTTACGGCTGCCCTACTGATACATGTCAGTAAGAAAACCATGTCAAGTGATCAATGTGGTAGTCCTTCGTAATTATAAGCCTACAGGACAAAAAATAATCCCTCAAGGAATGATGTGGCTAGTGCAGCAACAGGTATATACGTAGCCCTCAGAGTTGAGTAAATGCAATGTGATGATTCATGTGTAGAAAGTCTCTGTGTGCTTTCCCTTCAGTTTCCTAGATAGACTTCCAAAGCTTTCACTCACAATTCAGTTATCCTATATCCCTGGCAACCTGCTCTGACTCTGGAATTTGGACAAAACAGGTCAATTTTAAATTATTCGGAGAAGTCTCAATAATGTAGTTTCAGTCTTGTGTAAAAACACAGTAGAAATGGAAATATAACCTCATCCCATTTTTCTTTTTGGGATACACAAGATTATTGCTTGCAGATCAGCATGTCTGAACCGATAGGGTTTGGTTTGTTTTTCTCTACCAAGTCAATTTAGCTTCCAATACAGATCAGGTTTTTCACACCCTATAAAGGATGCAGGATTTATAGTTGTCACGTGTTGCATTATTTCTGGCAGAAGACTGGTCTTGATGCCCCAAGTGGATTTTTCCCATCCAATGTTTCTATAGCAGGACTCTTCAATGGGATTTCATCCTAATCTGTATTTTATTTCTTCATCCTGTGTGACAATCCAATAAACATTATTCCACGTGTTATATTGGAAAAGACTTGAGGTTTCCAAGTTTCAGTCCAGTTTCAGTCCAAGGTCTGATTTCAAGCCTTACTGGCATAGGTAGATTTCAATATCAAACTGCGCTGTTTCTTCCTTTAAACTGATACAATATTTTAAAAGCAATAGTATCTTATAAAACATTGCTAATATGTCATCCTTGTGGGTTTCTAATACTTCTTTTTTTGGTTCTTAGAACATTTTCCACTTTGTTTGCACACTACAGTGCTGCTGGTTAAAATGTTCTGATAATTCTTCTTGCTCTTTGAGGTGGTTGCAGATTATGCCCTGGTAATATTTCTTCAGCTGTGTTTGTCTTCATGTAATGTATAGATGGTTTAGACAAATATATATAGAAAAAAGTCTAAATTTCTATGTAAGGGGAAATCTGTTGGAATACTGTTAAATAATTAATTGCTACAGTCTTGAAAGGAAAAAAGTTGCTCATGAATACTACATTTCCTTGAACATGTACCAATTTTTATTTATTCTAACGCCAGTCACATCAACATGGCAGAAGTTGTTGGTGTTTTCTTGATTTCCCCAGCTAAAAGCAGCTCATTCCCTTCAGAGCTAATACATGTGGTTCAGCATCATGAAATGCTAGTGCTGTAAGCTTTTACTTTGCACACTTTTCGTGTGTGTACAAAGTGGGTTTTAAAGAAAGAATTTAAAAGAGAAGACAGCAGTTTGTTTGAGGTAGAACTGAAGTCAAACATTAGTGCAACAGAAAGTATAAAGACACAAGTGGGTGAAGGGATGCACAAAGGGACCTTTTGATTAGCAAGCTCTTTGGGATTTGTGACAGCTGGCATAAAAAATAAAATGGTTGGTTTTTTTAATTATTATTTTTAAAATTTATTTTCCTCTAGTATGTCTCTGCAATTAAGACTAGGAATACCTGCCTTGCAAAAAACATGACAAAGCAAATAAATTTGGAGGTAAGTTGGTCCTTTTATTAAAAAAAAAATATATATATATATATTTTGAATATGTGAGCCTTGTTTTCCTTCATTTGTGCTGTATATGGAAACTAAATATGAATAAGCGTAAGTTGTTGTCACCATTTCACCTGGAAAAAAAATGGATCGAGAGAAACAAGCGTCTCCATTGTAGGAATGGAGAACACGGCCTTGTCTCTAATATGGAGGCAGTACATGCCTGGCCTGTGCTTTTTGTCATTGAAAAACTCATTATGATATAAAAGCACAGGGCAAGAATTATGTTGCAAAGTTTTGTGGTTTTACTTCCTGCCCACCATAATACTGAAGTCCCAAAATAAAGGTTGTCAACTTAAAATAAGGACAGATGCACATTATGGAGTCAAAATGCCAAAATAGATTTTAGCTTTTTTGGAATTATGTGACAAAAAACAGTCCATTCAATTAATCTATTAACAGCCTCACAACACATCTTGACAGTGACACAAGCTTAGTGACAAAGAGATTCAATTTTTCTTTTCCCCTCATTATTCCTGGTTTAAGTCCTATTAGAAAAATGTGATGTTAAGAGCTAATTGCTTCAGGTGAACAAAGAACTCCAACATCACCTGATTGTAGTAAATTGCAAGTTTTATTGCAGAAATACTGAATTATGTAGTTCATAACTCCCTGGAAATATAATTGAGAAGTATGAAGGTTAGATTACGAAATCATGGAACTTTCTCCTTTACATCCAGTCATGCTGGACATGAGAGCTTTCAAATAACCTGGTGGAAATTCTTGTTCTGCTGTGTTGAAACTCACATTTGAACAGTGCTGATCCATGTGAGCAGTGACAGTGAACAAGACAGACTGTCAGAGTCTAATTCTGGATGACTTCTGAACAATTTGTTCTACTAAAACTTATTTATAAAGGTGCCAAGCGAATGAACGCAACTGCTGAAAACCCCACCTCATAGTAAAAGGGAGAGGCTGACTGTCAAGGTGGTTCATTCTGTAACAGCACATAGATGTTAGCAAACGGGAAAAGGGCTGAGAATTGTCAGAAGTAAGACACATTCTGGTTGCAAAGCACTTAATGGTAGCTTTCAGTTGACTGAGTTTGTTTTGATGGTTTAATAAATCCATCTTTCAAACGTACTGCTAGACCAAAAGCTCTGCAGATACACAAAGCAAAGGGCTAATCTGGTGCAAACAGAGTCTCCAACAATATACAACTATTTTTTTTTTTTTTAATAAAACAAAATGTTAAATTTGAACCTGTAATACTTTTAATAATTTTTTGATAACTGAAGGAGTGTAGTCAATACCAGCTCTAGCATAAGGCTGGTTCGGATGAAATTTGTATTCCCAAATGTTCTTACATGGCACAGTACTGGTATTTTTGCTCAGAAACACTCTTGGAGAAAAACTATGAAATACAGGTATCACAGTCATACTAAAGGAAAAAAGAAAAATGGTTTCTCCTGAGGAACAAACAAGACGTGAAAATATGGCTGTGAATGAGGAATGAAAATCCAGCTCCCAGTTAGTGCCATTAACAGCTTTGCAAGTAAAGAGAGCTTGGAGGTGGACTATAAGAGGGTCCAGAGTTATTCTTGTTTGGCAAATCCTAATTATGTTGTCAAACACTATTGTTTGACAACAGACTGAAGCTTATGGAAGGTGGAGTCTTAGCAAGATTCCCTCTGAAAGCAAAAAATACTCGAGATAATAAGAGACGTGGAGCAGCAGTTCCAGCTTGCAAACAGTAATGCTCACCACACTGCGTGTGGCTCTGTACAACACAAGCCCAGACAAATTCTCGAGTTTGGAGCAATATGCAAGAATTGCAATAAATTGCATCACTTTCATAAAAGTTTGCCAGCACTTAGCTTTTATGGTATGCACGTTGAGATGGCTAAAACAGTATTAGTGAAGAAGAATAATTTTGGGATGTGACAAGTGTTACACCAGAAGATAGTCCCTTTGTCAAGCATCTTGTGTTTGGTAAAAGAAAAATTACCCCTGGATATGAAGCAGCAGCTTACAACAAAACACAAAAATGAGATAAAAGGTGGTGTGTGGTGTCTTTGGGCTTGTTTGTTTGTTTGTTTTTCTTGTTCTTCCTTGCAGGAATGATTTTAGGTAATCCCAAAAGAGGAGCTAGAAAGACTTACTCTGATTCCCAGAGGGAATGCCATTTGGTGGTGCTTAGCACCATAAGATATGGTGCTTGTTTTACTGTAGCTCCTCTTACCACTGCTGGATTTTTATATTTTTTTTCCCCATATCCACTACATTGTAAGAATTATAATTGAAAGCTTTTCATATAGCTAGTATTTTAAATACTTCTTAGATGGTCTCTGGTGCCTCTGTGTTCAGAAAGTTGTTTTTTCTTCAGTGATGGCACTAACCTGGCTGTCTTTCTGCTACCTGGACAGCTATGTTTGAGAAAAACTGTATGAATTTATTGGTTTTGACATCCTCAGTTCTCTGTAAAAAAAAAAAAAAAAGTACTTGAAATTTGGCACGAATGGTTAAGTGTCAGTGGATGACAGGTTTAGGATGACAGTTGCATAGTTCTCTTATATGTGCTGTTACGCAGAAGGGAATTGTTTGCAAAAAATACTTATTTGTACTCAGAATCAGCAAAATTCCAGCCTTTATTTAGGCCCTCTTTTGGTGGAGTGAAGAAAAAAAAAAGGAAATATGACACCATCCACCATCCATTCCTTGGATGATGCTTTTCTGCAGACTGGGATCCAAGCCACATTTGGCTTGCAGACTTTTTTTTGTTTGTTTTTTATATGTACGCCGGCCTGTACACCTGAAGTTATCATCTGCATAAAGCAGTAGAAAGTGTGGCAAAACTGTAGGCCTACAGTTCTAACAGATAAAGTTATAGTGTAAGAGACATGAAGATAAAAAAGTAATCTGTGTGACAGGAGGTAATACAAGATGCACTGTAGGAGTGCCTACTGCTATACCTCCCTTGTCTTCTGAAAGCAGGTACGGCATCCTGGAACCAGCGAAGAAAACTTACAATCTTGGCCTAATGTGATTGCATTTAGGAATCCCAGCATTAAGTAAGAAGGGCTCTTGCTCCTAGAAAAGCTCCTGCCTCGCTAGCGTTACAAACCAAATTAACAGGGTGCAGGGCACTGGTGCATCAGGGCTCAGATGCTGTGTTGGTCACACCAGACTTCTTGCACCCAGGCCATAAGCTGATGCTCTGGTGCAGGGGCTCATGGCGATGCAACATGACTGCAAGGGCTGTCCCCACTGAAACCGGGAGTTCCTGAGCCTTGTCCAACTACAGCTGGACACCGAAATACAACTGTCAGACAGACAGACACGCACCCTCAACGGGGCGAAGGATAAGCTCCCTGTGACAACCTACAGGCCCCAGGAGGCCCGAGCCCAAGCGGGAATGACTTCGGGGACCTCCATGGGTGCCCGCGCGCTGCGGGACCCACCCGCTGTGTCCCGGCCCCGCGCAGCAGGTGCAGGCTCCGGCCGACCCCGGATTTCCCGGGGGCCGCGCAGGGGGCGGGGCGGCGCATGCGCCCGCCGGCCGGGCTGGCGGCGGGAGGGAGGTGGGGCCGGGGCGGCTGCGCGGAGAGGGCGGCGGCGCCGCCGCCGAGGAGGAACTCCGGTGGAGGAGCGGCAGCCGCCGGCCTCCGCCCCCGCCCCTGCCCCTGTAACGGGAAGGGGGAAAAGAGTGGCTGGGCCCTCCTCCCCTCTCCCCGCCGTTCCGGAGGCACACGGTCTTGCCTAGAGCCCGGCGCGCCCGCCGGTGGGAGGGAGCGGCGGCCGGCGCTGCGCCCAGGGCGGAGGGCGAGTGGGCGGGCAGCCGGGATCCCGAGCCGCCGCTTGAGGGGAGGAGAGGGGTGTTCCCGCACCCCCGGCCCGGCCCGGGTGGATGAGCAGCCTCCAGGGCGACGGCGGCGGCTTTTGCGGCCTCTCCATGGCTGGGCCCCGGCGGTGAAGGCAGCGGGAGCCGCCTGTGCCCGCGTCGCGCCGGGAGGCAGCGCAGCCACCAGGGGGCGGGCGGGGAGGGGGATGAGCGCCGCAGCCGCCTCTGCGGGAGCCGCCGTCGCCGCCTGCACCGGGGCCGAGGGCGGCTTCTTCTTTCCTAGCGGCGCTGGTCCGGCGGGGCCCATGGGGCCCGAGGAGTGCTCAGCCGGCGGGCTGGGAGCCCTGCCAGGCGCCTTGGCGCCGCCGTCGCTGGGCTGCCGAAGCCGCTACCAGCTGCTGCTCTCCGGGAAGGCCCTGGCCGACAGATACCGGAAGATTTACACGGCGGCGCTGAGCGACCGGGAGCTGGGGAGCCACCCGGGCAGGTAACGCACGCCGAGTTCCCTTCCCGGGCGCGACGGGCAGCCCCGGCGGCCGCCGCCGCCCCCTCCCATCGCCGGCTGGGAGCGGCCCTCCCCCCGGCCCCGTGCGTGCACGGCAGCGGCACGCTGCTCCGCTCCCGGCCGCCGCCCTCCTCATGCTCCTTCCTCGCTCCCTTGTCAGCGCGGTTGCCCCCGCTGCCTCTGACATGTGGCCCCCGCCGGGCCCCGGGAGACGGACGGGGTGGTGATGTAACCCGGTGACTGCCCAGGTGCTACCCCCTGCCCGCCACCCGGGCCCTGCCCTCGCTTGGCCGGCGTTACGGTGCAGATGGCGCTGCCACCCCCTTCCCGGGGCCCGGGCGGGGGGAGCAGTTACCTGTGCCCGCTCCCCTCCCCCAGCGCGGAGGCCGGGGTCTCCGTCACGCCCTTGCGGAGGATAGCGGTGTAAAGTCCCGCTCCGCCCGGCCTTCTGCGGCCGCCTCGGGGGATAGAGCGTTTCCTCACGGTGTCCATGTTGAGACCTCGGGCAGAGCTCGCTCCGGCCGGGGCCTGTCGTGTCACTGGGACGGGTTGAACCCTGTGGTCTCTACCGAGACGCGCCGCTGCCCTCTGGGCAGGGCACCCGCGGATCCCGCTAGCGGGACGTTGGTGCTTTGCCGTGTGTCGGAGCAGCCTTCAGCTGCCCTGCCTTATTTTTCCTCCTTTTTCGGTGATCTCTCCCTCTGCCGCCTTGTCGGCGGCCCCGGTGTCTGGAGAAAGGTTGCGTCCAGGGGGAGCCGGGGAGGAGTGCGCCGCACCCACCTAGTTCCCGAGTTCCCCCCGAAGGATCACAGAATCACAGAATGTCAGGGATTGGAAGGGACCTCCAAAGATGATCTAGTCCAATCCCCCTGCCGGAGCAGGAACGCCTAGGTGAGGTTACACAGGAAGGCGTCCAGGAGGGGATCGTGCCCCTCGGGGCTTCCATTCCGCGGGCAGCTTCTCGTCCTGCCAGCCAGCTCTCGGGCTCCGTCCCCGGGCCGCAGCAGGGTTGCCTGTTGCTCCTGCCGCGTTTCGCTCCCCTCGACCTGAGTGCTTGACAGACGGGCCGGGCCGGGAGGCGCCGTACGGTGCCGAGTGGCGGCGGGGAGGAGGCTGCGGGCTGGGGCGATGAGGGGCCGCGGCGGCAAAGCGCGACGCCCGCCGCCCCTCCCGCCGCGGCCCCCAGCCCGGCCGGCCGCTCCCGGCAGCGGAGGCGAGGGCGGGGTGCCCGGCCGGAGCCCCTGGCCTGGCGGCTGCTCGGTGTGAGGGGGACGAGGGGCGGGTTTCCCCCCTTGGTGCCCGGGCGCTCCCCATTGTTTCTCTCCGGAGGTCGCCGAGGATGCGGATGACACGAAAACCGGCACCTTCCTGTGTTCTCAGCCTTTGCTGGCCTTAAGCTGTGGTGTGGGTGGCCCTATCGTAAGGAGAGCTTTGAGTCACCCTTGTATTAAGTTTGTAAACGGTTGCAAAGCACTAGGTAGTTGGCTTCTTCGGTTTTGGGGTTGTATTTCTCAGTCTGACTGGAACAGCAGGGCTTCTTTTCCCCGCACAGAAAGGCTGTGTCTGGGAGTGGAATGAACGTAAGGAAATAAAAGAATAACATAACTTTCCCGATTTGCTTATGGCAAATCCTGGAAACATGGACTCCTAACATTGGCATTTCACATCTTTGCAATTACTGAGTTATTTTCACAGTGTATGACAGGGTAGCTATAGCTTTTTGTTGGTGTTCTGTTTGTTTGTTTTGTTTTTTCCTTATATAGACCTGTGTTTTCTTACCCCATATATTCCTTAGTTTAGAGCTCACGCTTCCCCCTTTAAATCTTCTCTTCCTACTTTTGAGCTTTATATCATAAAATCCTGGGACCGCAAGTGCTAAGTGTAAGGACATCAGCCACACAGCTTTCCCATAGTGTTCAGATATTTGTCTGAGTTTTGCCTCAATGTGTCTGTATTTTTTAAAGCTGTACTTTTGAATTTGTCATGTCCTCCATGTTTTTTAATTTCAGAATAATTCAGCTGGCATCTCTAGTACTTACAGTTGTATAAAATAATAGCTTTCGGTGGGTGTGAATGTTGATGTTTATTGTTCTTAAAATAATTACTGTTAACTACAGGGTACCATAGGTTGCATTATTTTGGGTTCTGTTTCTTATTAGCAGGTTCTTATGAAAATACCAGTTAAAAGAACAGGTGACATTTGTGGTTATGCTATGTTTTTATTCTTGAAAGCTAGTTTTAGTCATTTATCTTGTCTACCTTGTGTCATTTCACAGTAAATCAAAAGACCCAGATTCCTGGTGCAGAGGAAACAGGTTATATTAAGCTACTGGCAAGTAAATGGCAGTTAACACTGGTAGATACAGCCAACATGTATTGCAGGATGTTTGAGAGGAGTAATTTTCAATAATCAGCTAGTTGCCTGCTCTGTCTCTCGGTACTCACCCTCAACATCTTGTGTATCAGGCTGATGGCAGCCAGTATACTGCTTGTGGTCTGCACACTCCAATGTAGGGTTTGAGGACTTCAGTTACCTGGTAGTCTTAAACAGAATGGTCAAAAATGCTTTTTTACAAAAATGGTAAAAATCCCAAACATTTTCTGAAGAGATGCTGTGAAGTAATTTGTGACTGCATCTCATTGCGACAGTAGATAACAGTGCCAGATAAAGTAATTGGAGGTTACGATAATATAGTTGATAGTGGTTTTTATCTGTATGGAAAATCTGAAGCCTATTAATCTGCCACTAAGAGTGTGACTAGAAAAATATCTTGAAGTAGCTTAAAAAAACTAAATAAAATTGTTTATTAGCATTAACAGAATTTCTTCCTGTGCTCAGAGAAGACTCTGATTTGAAGAATGATGGCACAACCTGCTTGTAATGTTTTGACACAGAATTTTTGCTTCAGGTCTGCAGAATTGTACTTCGTGCTTCTTGTGGTGTGACCAGCACCTGCCTCAGCAAGGGCTTTTGTTCCAAACCTGACTTGATGAAGAACTAGAAAGCAGTATGAAAATGTAGACAAGGAAATTAAACATTGTGGAGATTATCTGAAAGTCACAAGTGAGATTAATTTCACATTTGCAAGGTGTTTGTGCTGGCTGTCATCTGAAAGTGATGACTATTATATGTTGGGTAGGATGCGGTAATTGGCTTTGAAACAGAACTAGTGATGCTTTGCATTCCCTCATGTGATACTAGCTACTGTGTTGTGAACACGTTGGTCTCCAAAGGAGGTGGTTTGGCCGCTGTGCTTGTTCCCCCTGCCACGTTGACATAATTATTTATATAGTCTCTTACAGTCACAGATTAGAGACTCGCTCTGGGTTAAAATTAACTTGGCAAAAATGACTCGTGGTAATCCAGACTAATTCCCTGATCTGGCTCACCTTGTGATTTTGCTTGTGACACCGTGAGGTGAAGGGCCACACAAAGATCTACATGCAGAGAGGTAGGAGCAGAGAAGCTGCTTTCTTGCTAGTGCCAGTCTAATAATTTCATGAAAGGAAGCAGAAAAAAAGAGCTAATCCTGCAATGTAACATAAACTGTCTTTGGTCAAATAACAGTGTTAAGAATCACTTACACTACTGTTAGCAGTGGGAAATCAAGATTGGTTTGGAAGATAAATCTACTCTGAGTGTGCTTAATTTGTAGTCTCTGTTTTGTGGCTACTGAAAGATACAAAAATGACTAAGTAATGGCATAATGGCTAGTGTAGCCATGAAAGTGTAAAACAGTAGTAGGAAGTATGAGCCTCTTCAGAGAGCAAGTGAAAACTTCTTGCTGTTGGAGTGTGGTCTCATATGCTGGGTTCTGAGTGGATGTAACTGGAAGTCTGCTCTTTGTTACTAAAGTAATATAAGTTGTTAACTCCTTTCAGTCCTGAAGCCTTGGATTTGCGAAGTAAGGTAGTAAACTACTATTGCTGATTTTTCACATTTTGCTGTCTTCAAATACACACTTTTTTTGTTGTATTGCTTAACAAACATCCTCACCCAGCTGAGTTGCTGCTGTTATCTATTATGCATCTCTGGGGTTTCCCTGAACTGTCAGTCCATTTATTCTTTTTCCTATGTATATACTACCAGAAATACCAGTTAGTCTCTGTGTGTTCTTTGAGATTCTTTGTCAAGAATGGAGAGTTATACAAATTTGTAATGGCTCTAGTGTAGCCTCTTTTGCAATGAAGATGTTCACTACATAACTTTAACTTAAAATTTCAATATTACAATGACAATATACTCTAAAATGGCAGTAACTTCATCACGAGGTCAAAGTGGTTTCATCTGTTTTACAGCTTATCAAGTGATCTTTACCAAAAAGTTTTGTTGTTGTTGTTGGTTTTGTTTGTTTTTTTTTTTCCCTGTAGTACATCAATTCAGGCACTATAAAAGTAACATCATGCAGATCCAAGAATCATTTCTGAATAGGTTCTCCTTTGGTTCCATTTGCACTTTAAATTACTCAAGAGAACTGTGTCTGGATTCCTGTAGTAACATCAAGTATCAGAGATTCAGCAGTATTTATTGAATAATATACAATATTGAAAATTTCTAACGCTCCTTAATAAAGGGAGACATTATTTTTGAACTCGTCAGGTGCTTAATTTGTTTGCTGCATAAATTTCAGTAGAAACATTCTATCATTCAAGTCAAAACTATCAGCCATTTGAAAATACAAATTCTTTTTGGAGGTTACTTTTTTTGTCCATTACTTCATTGCTAAAGTTGCCACATTTAATTTAGATCCTTCAGAGGAGAAAAGCTTCTATTTGTGTTGTGGGGATAAAACCACCAAACAAATCTCATGTTGTGAAGTGGCTTGATTGAGTTTAAGGAAAGTTTCAGTGATGACTGGAATGTAAAATTTCTGATATTAACCAGAAATCGGATGGATGTTTTTCCACCCATTTTGGCTGAAAAAGAGGCAGACAACTTACTTTCATTTTATGATGATTCTTTCTAGTAGATGATATACATCCTCTGGAGCAAATTGATCCATAGGTTAGTCTTCAGGCTTTTTGAAGTTAACACAAAGTCTTCCTGTATGCCCCTTCTAATGCCCAGTAATGCAATGCTTATTTGGCCCTGTGAGATTTTAAGTATATATTTTTCAAATTTTATTGGAGAAATGCTACTGAACCACTTCATCTTTGCCCTGCCAAGTTATTAAAGAATTTGTAGAAACCATGTTTAGAAAATTTAGATAAGTGAAATTTGTGTTAATTTGATTGTTGGTGCACTAGAAAGCTTTGATTTCTTCAGATCTAAAGCCTTTACAAAAGCTGGAAGCTGTTTTTTTTTCTTTGGGACTTGATACTTTTTTTAAAAAAAACAAAAACAAACTGTAATTGCAGAAAGTTTGGAAGCATTCGATTGAAAAAATAAAGATTAAATACATAAACACTGAGAAAACGGTAGAGGTGTTTCTTGTAAAGTATTGTGCATTCCATATTATATTTTCCTGTTTATTCCTGTGGAAAGGTTTGCTGTGTAGCTCCCTTCCAACTGGAATATTCTAGTCCATTCTATTCTTCTGTTTTTTTTTTTCAATTCTTATATTTGTAAATGTCATTTCTACCAAAAAAAAAAAAAAGTTAAAGTCCTTATGTAAACTTAAAACTTCATTCAGTTGGAAAATTTGTTGTGCTGTTGAGTCTTACATTAAGCTAACCTGTCTATTAGAAAAGCTGATAAGAGTTGCTGTGTGCTGTAGGCTTTTTAGCTGCAGTATAGTGAAATATTGCGCTGTTGGTTAATAGGGATTAATTAGTGACTAAACTGTGTATTTTTACTTTATATTTTGATAAGGAAGACAGTTTTACATAGTAGTTCTTCTAAAAATGCTGTAGTGGTTGCTTTGTCTAACACTGTATTTGTGTTAGTGTAGAAAGCATAGTGATGGAAGCTGGAAAGAAGCTAATAATGTTGAGAGACTTAAGATGTTTATTTTATTAGTGTGTATATATATATATAAAAATACTGTATATAAAATATTTGAAAAATTATAAAACCTGGAATCCAGGAGAATATTCAGGTTTTGTGTGTTGATAGAAATGTTTATCCTTTTCACAAAAATAGAGGCTGAGACAGCCTTAGAAGTCTACTGATGCTAACAGACAACTTTGTCTTTTGTAGTCATGCATCCTTCTGCTCCTTCGTTTGGAAGGAAAGTGCACATTTTGCAAAGGAGTTAGTGCATGTGATTTAATCACATTGTGTGATTTTTTTTGTGTGTGTGGTGTGAGTGTGTTTTTTTTTTTTTCCCCCATTATTTGTTTTGGGTTACAAAATAGCACTATGTGGAACCTTTTGCTCTTCAGTTAAAAGTTCAGTTGTAGGCCAAACTGGAATTGAACAGAAGTTACGAAAAGCTGTTAAGCTATTCCTTTTTTTTTTTTAGCATTGGGAATGTGCTTGTGTGAGAGCGTGTCAGGTATTAATAGTAGAAGCTACAGTGCTTGTGCTGTTAATTAGTGACATTCCGAACGTTCACCAGTGGAGAGATTGGTGTGTTCTTCCCCTAATCAGTTTGTTACTGAATCATGTGTGTCGGGTACCTAACTATTTAGCTGTAATATTTTGGTCATTATTGGCTGAGCCTTTTTAGTGTTCACATGCTAATTGGCTCAGGAAGTGTTTTTTTTACTAAGGTAAATAATAATGACAGCAGGTTATTGCCTCTTTTTCAGTTTCCATTACCCGCTCTTAGGTTTTGGCATCCTTGTAGGTGTTTTTCAAGCGTAGGGAAGGCCTTACATTGTTTTTCTTTATTGCTAGGTTAATCCTTGATGTTCGATGATCTCTTGATATTGTTACTGCTTTTGAGGATCTTGGCTGCTCAGGTGTGCTCCAAAATAACGTTATTTCATGTGTTTAAAACTTTTAAAATAATTTATCCTTTCTGAATGTCAGGTTTGAGATTACAGATGAGAGTATTTGTGGGAACAAGGTTGTAGGTGTTGGTGTCTGTACAATGGCAAAGTTCTTAAGAGTGGCAGCTCATATGGCTGAAATATTAGCATTATAGTTTTAGTAATTAAATCCATGTGAGGTCATTGCATGATTTTTTTTTTCCTGTGGACAATGAAGTCTCTTGCACTTTAATCCAGCAAACATTGCTTGAACATTCTGCTGACTTTCACAGAATTAGGAATTTTATTATGCACACAGAAGTAAATATAATTCCTAAGTGGAATCAGCATATTAGATTTTCAACGATTGTGGTTTATTCTGCTTAATATTTTAACCAGCTACTGTTTATATGTTCTTTCTAATTTATTTTGAAATGGCTACAGCTGGCAATTTGAGGAATAATGAAAGAATTATTTTTGCTTAACTGAAATTGGACTTCACTTCCATTTTTTCAAAGGTGTTTGAGTTCTCTTGGCAATTTTCATATTAAGTCTGATTTCCTGTACTCAGCAATCTTCTGACTTTCTAATCTGTGTGTCCCTGGGATTCTTACACCTAGTTATTTGAAACCATTTGTGTGTATATTCTATTTTTTATTTTTCCTTTTATGTTGTTGGTTTGTGATGGGTTTTTTGCATGTTCTTTTTATTTTGTTTTTAAACTGGGAGGAAATGCCAGTTAAAGTTTCAGTTTCAATTACGCTATCTGCTTGTGCATGCTGATGGTCTGGTAGGTGGCAAAGATAAGCAGTTAAAGTTAGGCTGGAGCTAGTGCAATATAAGAAGTGATTCCTACATACTTAAAAGCTTAATGTTGAATTTGTGTTTTTGCTATGTTAACCACCAGTTGTGGGGGTTTGGTTCTGTTTTTCCTCCCATGTTATGATCTTCCTCCTGGCCAAAATATTCTGAAGATGTTTCTTTAGTGAATTCTTTTCCTGACATATGACTGTGTATGTTTCATCCAACCCACAATTTAAAGACTATTTATGTCTTTATAGAAGGCACTTATGACATATCTGTAATACAGTCTTTGGTGCTGAAGTTCTTCATGCAAACTCTTTTCCATGTCATTTGTTTACTTTGGAAACTTTATCACTTGCAGCATTTCTTAACTACGTGGTTGCATTTTTGTCTTTCTTACCTTGCTTGCTGTAAACACTGCTTCACACTGAGGTGTTGGTTGAAATAGTAGTAGTATGATTAACTGAAGTTTTTATATTGTAGATATACTCTTCCACAGCTAATATTTTCCAGGGTCTTTCACAGCCAGTTCCTACCATTGTGCCCCTCCCAAGGATGAATACTAGAAATTTGCACAGGTGAATGGCCTCCCTGTGCTTTAAGTGGCTGCATTAAGGTGTATGGTTTCTGTACATTTAGATTTAATGTTTCATATGTTATGAAACATATTACTATGCTTATCATGCTTTTTTTCTTAGTAGCAAGTATATCATAGTAAATAGCATGTTATAGCTCACTGCCTTCATTTAAGCTGATGTGTTGATGGACTTAATTAGTTTTTATTGTTGTAACTGATTTAAACTTCTTTCTTTGCATCTGGTATATCTAAGACTACTTAGGCCTGAAAATACTGTGAGGATTTTTCTTTTGTTATTAATTTAATGAATCTAAATCTATACCAATTGTACACCATAGAAAAGAAACAAAACTTCAGCTTCCTTGTCCCTACATATAACTGGAGCCCTGTAGTTAGTTTAGTGCTGTTCTTTATTTTCGTTTTCTTACCTTAACTTTCCTTAACTTGTATTCCCACACATAGTTGTCTAAGGCAGTGGTTTTTGAACTGAGGCTTTTGAACTCTTGGAAAATACTTTATAGATTCCATGAAAGAGCGTTGTGGTTTAACCCCAGTAGGCAGCTCAGGACCACAAGCTGCTTGGTCACTCTCCCTGCAGTAGGATGGGAGAGACAGTTGGAGGAATAAAAGTGCAAAAACTTGTGAGTGGAGATAAAAACTAATAGGTAAAGCAAAAGCTGTGGGCAAAATAAGGAATTCATTCACATCAGCAGTCTGGTTTTTAGCCAGCTCCAGGAAAGCAGGGCGCTATCATGCATTATGGTTACTTGGGAAGACAAGCCCCATAACTGTCAATATTCCCTCCTTCCTCTTCCTTCCCTCAGCTTTATATACGGAGCATGATGTCATATGGTATGGAATATCCTTTTGGTCAGTTGGGGTCAGCTGTCCCAGCTGTGTCCCCTCCCAACTTCTTGTGCTCCCGCCAGCCCACTTGCTGTCGGGGAGGTGTGAGAAGGAGAAAGAAAGGGCCTTGACTCTGTGTGAGCCCTGCTCAGCAACAGCTAAAGCACAGGTGCGTTATCAGCTCTGTTTCCATCACAAATCCAGAACACACAAGCACCATGCAGACTTCTCTGAAGAGAATTAGCTCTGTCCTAGCCAAAGCCAATACAAAGAGAAAGAAAGATAAGGTCAGAAAGTATAAGACTATTGTTTGTAGTTTAAATTTGTGGGAATGATCCAAACCGCTTCTGAAAAATTCTGTAAGTTTGCAAATGAAAATAATTGGAAGTCTCTTCTCTAACTTGTGCTGCAGTGCCATAGTATTCAGATGTTTTTGGTTGTGATCTCTATCAGTCTGGAAGAATGTCTAGCTAAGAGTTTTAGCCTTAACAAGGTTAAAGCCTGAATTCTTCATTTTACTTCTGCAGTGTTATCCTTGTTGCAGTTGATAACATCACTCTTCTATTGCTGAGCCTTTAAGCCAACGAATGTCTTTATGCAGATCTGCAGCCAGTCATTTACATTACATTGAGATGATCTTGTTCTTACAGAAATATCCTGTTTTTTATTATTTCAGCCTCTTATTTTGACTGTTTTATGAGTTATGTGTGTAGTTATTTATGACTCACTTATTATCTGGTTTTGCCTTTCCTTTCTCTCCTACTAGCCAATGCACTATGCTTTTTAACAGATGTACTCATACGTCTTCGTTATGCTAGTGTGTTTTCAGACTAGTCATGTCTCTATTCCATTTCTCTTCAAACCAGTCAATTCTCTATCCCATTTTATTTCTAGAATATAGTATTCTACAAGGTTGAACATTGACAGCTGTAAACTGTCATTAACTACTGGTAATGTGCTTTTTCTTAATAAGTACAATTCTTCCTAACCTTAATGGAGCATTTTCACTCAATTAAAATTTTGCTGACATAATTCTATGTAAGATAGCTCTGTATGCACTTTGGTTTTGGTGGTTGCATTTAGATAGGAAAGTGGCCAAAAGCGTGGATATTGTCATCTTTTTTATGGTTGAATGTCATTTCTAATTTAAAAAAAAAAAAAAAAAAAGAGAGACCTAAAAATGTTAAGGTTAAAAGATATAGAAATACTTTACACTGAAAAAACTAGAGGTAGAATATTTTCCTTGCATGTGTTCTTACAGATCTAATTTCATAGATGATGTTATAGTGAATAAAGAAAAATGAGATTATTACAGAAAAGAAATTACAACTGTCAGTGGCTGTACTGCAAGACCATTCTCTGTGTGGAGAACACTTTGTAGGGCTGCTTTCTTGTGTGTTTTCTTTGTTTAGATGAGATAGATTTATGCTGTTTTGGAAGCCTTTTCAGTTATAAACCGGATCCAGATACTGTTTTGTACTTTTGCACTTTTGTCATGGTTAAATGAAAATCAGATCCATTTTACCTGCCTAGTTGACTTTTAATTTCATTTGTAGAGCCTGCTGTATTTATGTTTCTGATTGTACTGGAGAGACCTTAGAAAGAACATTCAAGAAACTGGAATAATTCCTTTATTTCTTAAGCCTTCAAAATTTCAGGGGGGAAAAAAAAAAGCTAGTTGTTTTACAAAGTTAATGTGATAGTAAAGATTATACAGGTGGTTGTCATAGTCTTGAAAAATAGTTCTGAGTTACAAAACTAAACTCATTATCAAAAAGATGTGCAATTTCAGCTGACAAGCAGTAGCACATTGAAATCCCAACTGAATGATCGAGTAGCAAGATGGGCTTTTTCTTCTGGATCGGAGTGAGCAGGGGGAAGTTCCAGAACACAGTGATGGGGCTGTTAGTCTTACCCATCTTCCAGGTATTTATGTCTTAACTGTATGTAACTCTATGTTCCATCCCAGGCAGTGTTCTCTCAAATCCATCAGTTTCCTTCTGAGTTTTCTTAACCTTTTCAGATGCCTTAGAAGCCCAATATAGCCTGTCTTACTAGACTGTCTCTGTTTTCTTCTAAGTGTGTCTTAATTGGATTGCAGTTGATGTTCCTTACCCTGATTTATGGTTTTAGGTGACAGGATTTTGATGATTTTTCCATTTGTAGATACACTGCTTAAGTCCTGACTTATCTTTATATTGGCATGGGTGAAAATCCATGTCAGAATGCCTGATTAATAATGCGAAGAAGATAGTGCATGAGCTGGTAATGGTTTGGAGCATGTGCACATGGCTGTTAGAATGACAGTTGAGCTTTACTGAAAATTTGGGTTCCTCAAGTGTTAGATCTCAGGCTTACTAAATGAAGATATCAATAATTTTAAATATTTGAGGTCATCTGAGGATAATGTTGTTGTCAATCAAAAAATACCAAGCTTTTATTAATTGGGGAAAAAGTTGATTGTGTTCCCTCGTGTTTTGAGATCTGCCTTTCAAGATGAGCAGTTTTCCCCTTCAGTGATTCTCACTGCTGAGTTCCTTAAAAAAAATCTGTAGCCCTTGATGAAAAATAATAGTACTCCCAGTAGTTTTCAGTAGCAGTAGGTAATCTACAGATACCTTAAGGGCAGGGAGAGCAGTGGATGTTCGCTGCCTCAACTTGAGTAAGGATTTTGACACTGTCTCCCATAGAATCCCAGAGCTGATGAAGTACAGGTTGGGTAAGTGGACAGTGAAGAAAATGGAGAACTGGCTAAATGAGTGGGCCTGGAGGTTTGTGATCAGTGACCTGAAGTCCAGCTGGAGGCAAGTCATCGGTAGTGAACCCTAGGAGCTGGTACTGGGACCAGTCTTTGTTTTATGACCTGGGTGCTGGGACAGAGTGCACCCCTAGTGAGTTCATAGGTAGTACAAAACTGAGAAGAGTTGCTCCTTCATCCTGTGGTTGTGTTTCCATTCACAGGGACAGGCTGGAGAATTGGGCTAAGAGGAGTTTCATTAAATGCAACAAGGAGAAATGCAGAATCCTGCATCAGAGGAGGAATAACCCCAGGGGGGGCTGACCAGCTGGAAGGCAGCTCTGCAGAGAAGAGCTTTGCATACTGGTGGACAAAAAGTTAACCGTGGGTCAGCAGGTTGGACGAGGTGTTCTCTCCTTGGCACTGGTGAGGCTGCATCTAGAGTGTTGAGCTCTGGGCTTTCCAGTACAAGAGAAAGACAGACATACTGGAGAGAGTACAGTGCAGGGCCACAAAGGTGATGGAGGGTCTGGAATGTGTATCTTGTGAAGAAGGGCTGAGAACTGGGACTGTTTAGCCTGGAAAAGAGAAGGATCAGACTGGATCTTATCAATGTAGGGAGAGAATGAAGAAGAGGGAGCCAGACTCTTCTCAGTAGTGCCATCAACAGGACAAAAGGCAATGGGCACAAATTGCAAATAATGATATTCTACCTGAACACAAGAAAGCACTTTTTTTACTGTGGGGATGGTCAAGCACTGGAACAGGTTGTACAGGGGAGGTTGTGAAGTCTCCATCCTTGGATATCTTAAAATCCAACTGCACATGGTACTGGACAACCTACTGTGACTGGCCCTGCTTGAGCAGAGAGGTTCATAGAATTGGTCACAGAATTACAGAATTGTTGAGGTTGGAAGGGATCTCTGGAAGCCATCTGGTCCACTCTCTTCTGTTCAAGCAGGGCCACCCAGCACCATGTCCAGGTGGCTTTTGAATATCATAAAGGATGGAAAGTCCACAACCACTCTGGGCAACCCTCACATTAAAAAGGTGTTATGCTAAGAGTTTCCTTTTAACCTGAATGATTCTGTGATTTTTGTAATTCCTAGGAAAACAGACAACAAAGAGAAGGGATCTGTATGAAGTTTACATGTCTGTCTTCTGACAAGAGGTGTCAGAGGGAGCAAATACATGGAATGCTGAACAATTAGTTCTTGCAGCAGAGCTGTGTTGCAAGATGTGGTCATCATGTTACTGGAAACTTGTATTGGACCTCCATGCTATAGCTCAGTGGAAGTGAATATGAGGGGAACTGAAAAGGTAGCAACAGTTGTACATTTAAATAAGTTAAAGCTACCTGTTTGTGCTAACATTCTTGTAGGTAGAGCTGCCTGGTAACAAGATCCAATGTAAGTCATTTATTAGAGTATTTTTAAGCTATATTAAGGTCTTTTGTGTATCAGTCTTGCTGACATGGATGGGTATCTAGTGGCAAGTAGTCCCTTTTTTGGGTATATTACTCCATAAGCCATAGCTTTCCTCTTCTGCAACTTGTCTTCCACTTTTGTTTTCTTTGTTTTTTTGTTTTGCTAGCAGATATCATATTCAAAATTCTAATGCATCACAGCAGGCAAAAATACGGTCTGTGAGCCAACTGCTGTACAAGTGAGCTACTTTGGCTGCAATTTTGGCAGCAGCAGTAACTTATTTTTCCTACCCTGCCCGCAGCTGTGCAAAGAGGAAGGGAAGGTCAAGCTACTGCTTCATGGAGGTATTTTTCATGAAGTACTTCACAGAGCAAGTGTTGCCTCGACAGAGATATTCTAACACCCAGGGATACTAAGCAGTGGCTACAAAATTTTGTTTGCAAAAGGCGTTTCATCTGAAGAGTTCTGTAGATTTTGTTGCCAAGTTACAGTGAAAGGGGGGATTGGACTAGATGATCTTTTGAGGTCCCTTCCAATCCCAAACATACTGTGATACTGTGTGATACTGTGATTTAGATGAGTTTATTTCTTCAGAAATGTACATTCTTGGATTTTTTTCTACTTGTGGTAAAGTAAAATTTTGAGTCAGTTTGTGATAGTACTATATGGTGTAATATGTACTCTGTGTGCATGTATGTTTCATAAAGCTTGTTAATACTTAGTTTTGCATTACACTGAGAGAGTTTGTGTATTTGTATAACACACATTTGTGTGCCAGGTTTCAGTTTGTATATGTGTATTTTGTTGCCTGTTAACTACATTATGGCAAGTCATTTTGGAAACTTGATAAGTATTATTGTACGTGATATGAAAAATGAAGCATTAAAAAGCTTTTGGAACTACGGCTTGTAAGCAGACATTTATCATGACAAGCGCAGATTGGGTTTTTTGGGTGGTATTTATTTCCCTTCTTCTTGCAGTCTATTGACACTGTCCCCTTGATTGAAAGCGTGTTGGATATTTCAGTGACAGAAGGAATGATTAGTTGTGGCTACTTGGTCATCAAAGGGAAGTATCTGCAAAGGCAAAAGTAAAGCAAGAAAAGCCTGAGGACAGTTCAGTAGGGTACTTTACAGAATCACAGAATGTTAGGGATTGGAAGGGACCTCAAAAGATCATCTAGTCCAATCCCCCTGCCAGAGCAGGAACACCTAGATGAGGTTGCAAAGGAAGGCGTCCAGATGGGTTTTGAATGTCTACAGAGAAGGATACTCCACAACCTCCATGGGCAGCCTGTTCCAGTGTTCTGTTACCCTCACTGAGAAGAGCCTGGCTCCATCCTCATGACACTTGACATATTTATAAACATTAATGAGGTCACCCCTCAGTCTCCTTCTCTCCAAGCTAAGGAGACCCAGCTCCCTCAGCCTTTCCTCATACAGTAGATGCTTCATTCCCTTAATCACCTTCATGGCTCCGTGCTGGACTCTCTCCAGCGGTTCCCTGTTGTTCTTGAACTGAGGGGCCCAGAACTGGACACAATAGTCCAGGTGCGGTCTCATCAGGGGAGAGTAGAGGGGGAGGAGAACCTCTTCTAACATACTAACCACCCCCCCTCTAATACACCCCAGGATGCCATTGACTTTCTTGGCCACAAATGCACAGTGGTTGCTCATGGTCATCCTGCTGTCCACCAGGACCCCCAGGTCTCTTTCCCCTATGCTGCTCTCTGATAGGTCATTCCTCAACTTATACTGGAATCTGGGTTGTTCCTGCCCAGATGCAAGACTCTACACTTTCCCTTGTTACATTTAATTACATTTTTCCCTGCCCAACTCTCCAGCCTGTCCAGGTCTCGCTGGATGGCAGCACAGCCTTTTGGCGTGTCAGCCACTCCTTACAGCTTGGTGTCATCAGCAAACTTGCTGACAGTGCACTCTATTCCCTCATCCAAGTTGTTGATGAATATATTGGATGGTACTGGTCCCAGTACTGACCCTTGAGGCACTCCACTAGATACGGGCCTCCAGCTGGACTCTGCTCCATTGACCATGACTCTCTGGCTTCTTTTTTCTTCAACCAGTTCACAGTCCATCTCACTACTCAATAATCCAGTACACACTTCCTCAGTTTAGCTGTGAGGATGCTGTGGGACACAGTGTGAAATGCTTTACTGAAATCAAGATAGACCACATCCACCGCTTTGCCATCATCTAGCCACCTGGTTATGTCCTCATAAAAGTCTGAGGCTGGTCAAGCCTGACTTCCCCTTGGTTGAAGCCATGTTGACTGCCCCCGTTAGGGCAACATCTAAACATGGTGAACATTTGCTGTGTCCCATTGACTTGAACCACTTTCACACTAATTGGTAGATTTGTGTTGGAGGGAGTTACATGGAATAACCCACAAGTGAACCAGGGACAGAAACTAGGAGTTAAGTAGTACAGATTTGACCTAGTACTTGAGCTATTTTCTGAGCATCTCTCATTTAACAGTTTTCAATGAAGTCTTGTGGCACCTACTCTTAAGTGACACATTCTGTATGCCAGCTTTGTAGAAGGTATATAGCATTTTGATTATGCGAGTTGTTTATTTTGAGTTGCTTTTTGGTGCATGTTGTAAGGCAATTTCTTGTTGTAGATACTTAGGATTCTTGGCAGCTGAAGAAACAGTAGTGCAGAGATCGCATTGAGGTCGGGGAAATCAGAGGAGATTTTCATTGGAATGACACTTAATGCATAGCTAAATATGGGAGGTTTTATACAGGGAGGCTTGTAGGAGAAAATAATTGCTTTCAGGTGGAAGTAAGGCTGCTGAAGGTTGTAACTTCTGTAAGTGTGGTGATGTACCAAAATGGGGAGTATGCAAAGACAAGCAGCAACTTTGTTTTACAACAATATTAATTGTTTGCATTTTGTCACTAGTACATCTTCATCTCCTTGCCAACATCCAGACTCCACATATTTCCTTTGCTATTTTGTTCTTTGGTCATAAAACCTCTTCATCTATCGATGAAGCTCTGCCCTCTTCCTTTGTTTTGTTTCTTATCATTGTCAACTCCCTCATGTGAGCCATTGCTTATTTGTCCCAAACTGCTGTTGAACCTTCTCTTTCCTTTGTTTTTCCTTTGGCTTTATGTTTGCCAGGTGCTTTTCAGTTGTTAACAGCAAATCTGGATGCCAGTAAAATACAATTAAAAACCAATTTATTTCTTGCAATAAGGGAGGGAATAGGGTCCCGCAATTTTGACATCTCTCCAGATCTTCTGATCAGTGTTGATAACCATTTTTCTTTAGTATTCCCTTTCCTATATTTTGGAACCTGTATAGTTGAACTTCTGTAGCAACGAAACAGTGAATAATAAGTTTCTTGCTGACAAGTGTGCTGGTGTTTATCAGCTGTGGTTCTTCATTGTTGTATTTCGTATTAAGATGCCTTGAAGCTAGAATACAAATTAACAGCTGTTTTGAAGCACTTTGGAGGATGGAGTAAATGGCATGGGAGACAGGCAAGCCCAGCAGAGGCTGTGATTGCTTTAATGTCTCTCAATGGCTCTGCCCTTTATTTGTGTGATCTCATGTCAGATTAACTGCTTACAGGAGGAAAAAAAATCCTCAAAATACACGTAGTTCATCAGAAGCGAACCTCCATGGTTGAAAACTCTGATGCAGATCTGATGGAAAAAATAGCTTTGCCTTATAGTGAGTTAAAACTGTTGCAATTGGTGATGAAGGTAAGAGAAAGAAGAGGCTAGGAAGTAGTTGGGTATTTTCACAAGTATGATGAAATTAGGCCTTAGAGTGGCTGGAAAAACTGGCTGAGGCAATTTCAGAGCTATTAGGAATTACTTTGGAGAATTCACAGAGAATATATAGGGTTCTAGAAGACTAGTATAAAGCAAATTATTTAAGAGTGCCTGACTAAAAAAATGAGTAAAGAAGGACTCCAGGTACTCTAGAACAGTTTTTGTTGACTACATTTCTAAAAGTACTGGAAAAATTTTATGTTATATAAATGATAGTGATAAATTAGGCACAAAATGGGTTTATGATGAGCCCTACCTTGGAAATTTAATATTTAGCCACAACAGTTGTTTAAAACTATATTTTTAAAAAATATGGAAAATAATTAGCATTTCACTGAGAGAAATCTTAATTTTAAACGCTAAGCTTTTTCTAAAATTAGGTTATTGAGTTTGGACCCAGTGCCATGTAGTCTATATTTCAACTCAGAGCTTGCTCTGAACTGAACCAGACCTTAGAATATCTTGTTACAGCAGATGAGCTAGGAGTATACCAGAGCTGTACTTCTAGCTTTGGGTCTTCATGAAGAAGCCTGTGCTGATCTTCAAGCCAATGTGAGAAAAGCTGTTGTTGCCCTTGTTGTCTCATTGGCCAGACTGTAGCTTTCCTCAAGAGGAATTTCTGGGTGTGTTGCTTTCCACCTGTCTATTTGGCTGTTCCTCTTCTAGATAGAACTACTCTAAGGTGGATTTAGAAGTACCCAGAAAACCACCGTGGAGAGCTGCTGTGGAAGGTTGGACATTAGGAAAAGGTTCTTCACGCAGGGGGCGGTGGAGCACTGGAACAGGCTCCCCAAGGGGGTGTCACAGCCCCAAGTCTGGCAGTGTTCAAGAAGAGACTGGACAATGCCCTCAGACACATGGTGTGAACTGTGGAGTTGTCACATGCAGGGACAGGAGTTGGACTTGGTGATCCTCATGGGTCCCTCCCAACTGAGGACATTCTATGATTCCAAGGGGTGGCTGTTGGGGGAAGCGTGTGAGAAGAGGTGGCAGCTCCTGTGCTGCCTCTGGATCTGTCCGAGGTCCTGAAATGTGCAGTCTCATCAGACACAATTTCAGTGTTGGAATTGAGATTGTCGATGAAAAAGTTCATTGAGGATGCAAAGATGGAAAAGGTTGCAGATACTCTGAAGATAATAACCTCCACAAATGCTTAGCGTTAAGAAAAAAAAATCAGTAAGCACAAGTGTAAAATAAAAAGTGAATAAAAGGTAAGGTAGAAGTTCCTCGTGATAGGTTCTACAGATTGTTTAGAATTATAAAGTGGATGTGATTCAGTGGTGTCATGCTGTTGGAGTGTTTTGTTGTGTTGGAGTTTGTTTGTTTTTCAAAATGCATGAGAGACATGCTTTTATGTATGAAACCTGAAGTACTTCTTGACCTTTGCACTTTAGGATTGTATGGCTCATTTTGTCTCTTTTTTTAAAATTTGTTGTTTGTTTTCTCAACAAGAAGGACTAGTTATGAGTATGAGAGAATAGGGAAATTAGATGTCAGTGATGTAAATGATTTGTGGTTTAAGCTGAAGGAACTGAGACTGCTTCCTTGACTGAAGACTTATTTCTTGTCAGACTTGAAATCAATTCAAGCAAGCTGTTGAAAATGAGCAAAATTAACTGACTTTTCTACAATAAAGACATAAAAAATGGCATTTATTTGCCATAAGGGTGATTTAGAAAATATTTCACAAAGAACTTTCTAGTAGGATTATTTAGGACATGGTGGAAGTGTGGTCATTGGCAGTGTTTAATATCTCCACAGGGAAAACACCTGTTAGGAATGAAGTGGAATTTGACTATTCCTGTGCTGGACGTCAGAATGGAATGTCTGACCTTTTGAGAACCTTTCCAGACACTGTTTTTAATGTTTCTAGAGTACCGTCCACTTGTCCAACTACATTTTAGATTGCCTGGGGGCGTGCACAAGTTTTCTGTACCACTGAAGTTTAGAAAAGTCTTGTACACAGTATCCACATTGATCCATCTGCACAGATAAACTCTTGCTGCATGTAGGCATGTTCTTTTTCACGCACTTCTTGGTATACCCTTGGGCATTGGTTACATCCAAGAAGGTGTTCATTGATTCAAGTGACTGGCTTGTCTTAATGCAGCCATATATTTTAAGTGTGATAAAGTGGTTTTCTTCCCTTCTTCTCTTGTTAGCTTTGTATAGTATGCTAGGCTTGATTATGCTGACTAATTCCCATAGAAGTCTGCTCTTATGCATGAATTTGCTGTATGTTTGCTGATCCAGACGGTGAAAAGATGAAAAGCTCAGTATGCCTCTTCTTGGAAGCATAATCAGAAATGTGGCATGGCCCCAGGAAAAACGCTAAACTCAGAATAAGAAAAAAGTGTTCTCTTTCTACAATGTACAAGCACATTTCTTGTGCAGTCATGTTTTACTTTAGTAAACATGTACACAAACAGTGAGGATCACAGAATAGTTGAGATTGGAAGGTACCTCTGGAGACTGTCTAGTTCAACCTTCCTGCTTAAAGTAGGATCAATCAGAGCAGGTTGCTCTGGACATTGTCCAGTTGGATTTTGATATCTTCAAGGATGGAGAATCTGTAGCTTTTCAGGGCAACCTGTTTCAGTGTTTGACCATTCTAACAGTTCTTATGTTTAAATGGAACTTCCTGTAATTCACTTTTTTTCCCATTGTCTCTTGGCCTGTAACTAGATATTACTCAGAAGAGTCTGGCTCCGTTGTCTATACTCTTTCCCATCAGGTATTTATCAACATAGAGAAAATTCCACTCCCCTTCCCTAAGTTTTCTCTTTTCCTAGCTTCAGCTCTTCTTGCTGTGTTTCTTCTCATACGATAGGTGCTCTAGTCCCTTGGCATTGTAGTAGGAACTCAGGACTTGTTCTGGTAAACAATTTTCTCTTGTACTGGGGACCCCAAAACTTGTCATGGTACCCCAGAGGTGGTGTTGCCAGTGATATGTAGAGCATGAAAGCTAAGAGCCTCAATCTGCCAGCTTTTCCTAACTCAGCCCTGGAGGCTGTGTGCTTTCTTTGCTTCAGGGATGTCAGTGGTTCATGTTCAATATACCCACTGTGAGGACTTGTAGGTCTTTTTCTCTAAAACGACTTTTCAGTCAGTTGGCTGACAGTTTGTACAGGTGCCTGAGGTTACTCCTCCCCACGTGCAGGACTTTGCATTTCCATTTGTTAAACTTGATGAGCTTACTGGTGGCCCATTTCTTCAGCCTGTTGAGGTCCTTCTGTTTTATCAAGCATGCCTCCAAGTTTTGTAATACCTGCAAACTGTGTTGAATGTGCATTCTGTGCCATCATTCACAGCTCTTTGACACTAGCAATTTGGCCTGGTTTTAGTCCACGTTTATGTAGCTTGTACTTTGCCAGTTTGTGTATGGGGATGTTGTGACTGATGGTGTCAAAAGTCTTACTGAAGTTGAAATAAACAAAATCCCCTGTTCTCCAGTCACACACTAAGCCAGCCTTCTCATTGTAGAAGACTACCAGGTTGGTCAAGCATTATTTCCTTTTCATAAATGCAAGCTGACTATTCATTTTCATTGTCTTGTCCTTGTATGTTTGGATTCCCTGATCTTCCCTCTTGTCCTTCTTGAAAATAGGAGTGACATTTGTTTTCTTCTAGTTCTCAGGAGCCTGTGCTCATTGTTGTGACCTTTCAAAGACTGAGAGTGGCCTTGCAGTTTCATCGGCCACCTCAGCACTTGTGGGTGCATTCTGTCAGGTCCTGTTGACTTATTTAAATGTTCCCTGACCTGAACATACTTCATTGAGGGCAAGTCATGATTACTGAGGGTGAGTAATGATTACTCAGACTTTCTCTCTGTTTTCAGAGGCATAGCATTGCTGGAGGCTAGTTTTACCAGTAAACAGGTAGGTGACCAGTGTCCCTTGTGATCAGGCTTTTACTCATTCAGCACTGGGCTCAACATTTTTCCTTAGTTTTCATTTTGCTATTGATATACCTGTAGAAGTCAGTCTTGTCCTCCAGGTCCCTTGCCAGATTGAACTGCAGGTGAGCTTTGGCTTTTCCGAACTGATCCCTGAAGACTCAGTGCCTCTATTTCTCCTGGGTGACATGACCCTTCTTCTACCTCTTGTACGCTTCCTTTTTATAGTTGAGTTTTGTCAGGCATTCCTTTCTCATCTGTGCAGACCTGTCTCTTTCGCTTCACTTCCTGCATGTGAGAACACTTTTGAGCGTGGAAGTGATCCTTAAAAATCAGCCTGCTCTCCTGCACTCCTTTCTTTTCAGGCGACTGTATCCCATGAGACTCTTCAAAGTAGGTCACTGAACAGGCCAAAGTCTGTTCATCTGAAGTCTAAGGTTGTGATCCTGCTTTTGCCTTGTTCCCTTCTTTCAGGTTCCTGAACTTCACATACATTGTCACTGCATCCATGACTGCTCCCAGCCTTCATGCACCTGACTGATTCTTCCTTAAGTGCCAAGGCCAGCAAAGTGCCTTCCTTCATTGACTCCTCAATCACCCGTGTCATGAAATTATCATCCATGTGCTCCAGAAACCTTCTGCATTGCTTGTGCTCTGCTGTGTTCCCTTCCAGCAGAAACTGAGATAGTTAATATCCCCCATAAGGAGAAGGGCCTCTGAATATGAGGTTTCTTGCAGGCCTCATGTACTTCTTCCTGATCAGGCTGTGTGTAGCAGACACCCAAAATGATATTGGTCAGATTGCTCTGCTCTCTAATCCTAATGATCTCAATTGGCTTATCATCGGTTGTTTACTGTTCTGTCTGGATCACAGGAAGGACAATCCAGTTGGTGTTCTGCAACAACTCTGGTAAATGTGCTGGTGGGGCCTGGATGTGGCAAGGTAAAGGAAAACCATCAAACTAAATGGTAGAAAGTGTTCGCTGCTTTCTTTGAAGTATAATTTGTACCTCCCAGGGAGTAATGAAATCATCACATTTTCTCTGCAGTCATTCTATGTGGAAAGAACTTTGTTTACTCAAAATAGTCTTTTCTTCCCCATTTCCCTTTGGTAAATATGTCTGTAGTACTGCACTTCTCCAGTGGTTACTTAGGAGTAATGATGCTTCTTTGGGTGTGCCATTGGGTGACTGTAAAGAAAAGTCTTTGAAAAAGTTGTGGCAATCATATATTACATTACACTTATTCAAAAAGAAAATCACAAAGGCATGTGGACTTCTGCAGACCAGATACTGCTTCGACAGTTTTTTGGGCAGAACAGAAGATAGATAAGATGATGCACTGTGGCTGATGTCTTAACTGCTATGGAACAATTATTCTTACTGTAGTCCCACTGCCTGTATGGCAAACATGATATTCCATCACATAGTCACAGCCTCTGGATAATGTTTTGTAATTCGTAGCTCCATTATGGCATTAATACACCTGTACAAAGGAAGTTGACAAACAGCACTGAGTATTATGTGATTTCTGCATATAAAACACGTGTATTGCTGATCTTGCACTGTTATTCAGTATGAGGCAGCTGAGGAACACAGTGGAGGAAGGATCAGTTCATTACTTTTTGGTCAGTATGCACATTTCACTGCCCTTGAGTAAAGTGTGTTGATCGATTTAGAGCTTTTAAGGAACTCAATGCTGTGATGAAAAACTCAGAGACATGATGATTATGACTACATGAGTGATAATAGCTTGCATTTGGTGGGCTACTTGACAATTTTAGTTTGGGATTTCACTTTGGGCTGTTCAGAAGCAAATACTTGCTGCTGCTTGTTCAACCAAATTGACCACCAAGAGCAATAGTAAGTGGAGGAAACAAAAGAATTATTTGATATTATAAATATGATATTACTTCATTTCAGTGTCACCGAGTGGTGACTGCCTTTTAAGAACATTTAGACTAGCCTTTGAATGCTTAAACTAATTGTGCGGAGTAAGCACCTCTGGAAACAAATTAATGCAGTATATTTGTCATTTGTGTGGACACAGCATGACTTTGATATACCTCTCTTGTCAGCATTATATCTCTTTCAAAAGATGCTTAGCCATCGATCGAACCAGAGCAAGCATGTTTAGGCAAATACACCGAGTCCAAATCAGTTGTGAGATTTAGAAGTTTTAGCATATGCCATCATGCGGCTTAACAAACTTATTTTTAAAAAAATGTACTCAAAGATTTAATCAACAGTAGAATGACTGGGTCTCATGCTGTAGTAGGTACTGTGACCTTTGCTAACACATTTCAGATAGAAGTAAAGGGTTTAGGTCAGACAGAATGTGAGTAACACTTTGTTCCTCCTATTCTGCTTCAGCAGAGGGGACAGAATATTATTTTTTTTCTTTCACTCATCAGTGACACCTTTGCTGTCACATAGAGCCTAAAAGTTAACACAATGTTAAACCATCTTGAGTAATTCAGTAGCAACATTGAGTGGGGGGGGACACTTGACACATAAAGCTTCCCTCTCGAATTTAAGCTTATGAATTGCAATTCGAGCCTATTGTGATTTTGAGGGAAGGTTGTCCTGTTTGCATTTCCTCAGCTCTTTTGAACTGAGTAAGAGCAATGGTGTTGAGACAACTGAGGAGAATCCCCCTAGTAAAGCAGCACATACTCCAAATACTAGCTAATGCTGCTTCTGGTTTGAAAACAAACGAACTAAGCATGCTTTTATTTCCTTGCCAGGGAGCTGAGCAGAATTTGCAATCATGTCATGTAACAGCTATTTTATGTATTTTAAATTTTCCAGCAATTGGTTGTTTCTCACCCATCCTTTCCCCCTCTTGGTTTGAGACAATTGTTCTGTATTCCAGGGTTGAACATTTCAGGTCTTGGCTTTTATTCTCAAGAGATTTTTCTGTGAAGACTGTAATAGCACTGTTTACTCTTTCTTTGGGTCCATCTGCCACAGGTATTTCCTTGTCAAGGTATCTTCATCTATTTGGCTTGTACTTCCTTTGTGGTCCGATTCAAAACTGCTTACTTAGTCTCAAATGTTACAATGGTTTGAAGCATTTTGCAGAAAACCTGCCCAAGTTTTGCTGGTAGTCAGTATTTGATTCCGTTTAGTTCACACAAACCAACAGCTGAGTTAAAAGTTAAAGGCTAAAGGCTTTCTGCTACTGGAAGCAGATTGTCAGCAGAGTTTCGGTACCTTTACAAATGACATCTTATAGCAATTTATGATTATTAACCAAAAACATAATTAATAATTTCACTAACAAGTCCAACTGAGCCATATCAGGTCTTGTTAATCTTCAGGCAGTAGAAGAGTCAGGCTTATAATTAACACATGCGGTTTCCAACAGGAAATTACTCATCTGCTTAACGTTGTTTTTCATGAATATACTTGCCCATATTTTATCCTTTCTATCTGAATATTAGAACTTATTGCTATAATGGTGTATAACAGTAGAGCTGTGGATAGTCTTATATATCTTTATATATTATAGGCAGATGCAATATAAATATATTAGTATTAGAATTATGCATAGCAATGATAGGTTGCTCAGAACTGTTTATAAAATTAGTTTATTTGGTGGTTTTTTTGTTTGTTTGTTTTTAATCACGTAGTTCTGAAGTTTTGTATGGTTACAGAGGGAAAGTATACCTCCCAACAAAAATATTGGGATTTTGGTATCCTTGAGATTTTATTTTAAGAAAAAGTAGGGAGATAAATGTGGATTCTCAACATTGCATTTCTATATGCAAGCTGTTTCCATGTAAAAAAATTGTTCAAGCCTAAACTTGTTTTAGATAGTGGCTGCTACAGCAGAGTGACTGGGAAAAGTTTATACTTGCAACATCTTGAATGGTCGTTGCATGAATGAAGGAGATCATACCACCTGGGAATCTGAAAGAGACAGTAAGCCCATTGCTGATCTTTCCTGTTTGCTAATTAAAGAGAACATTGTCTAGGTATCATTGATAAATGAAGTTAGTCTGTAAAATGTTGGGGGTTTTGTTGCTTTGGAAGTGAGTCCAGTCTTAGCAGAGGGAGGGGAAAGGCTTAATTTGGGGAGTTTCTAGATGCACAGAAATACATACCAAAATATGGGGACTGATCCTCTGAAATATTTACAAGATGGAAAAGTGCTTATAGTGTGTGCAGACTGTAACAAATTTAGAGAGTTTCCAAGGGTTTTGGCAGGGAGGATTAAATTTGAAATGTCTTGGCAACTTGAGTGAGTGTCATTTTTTTTAAAAAGAAAAAAAAATAAAACAAAACAATGCTTATTGAGTTGTCTCTGGTAGGAGCAAATTGTACTGTGTTTAAAAGGCGTAATTACCAGCAAAACTAGATAAAGAGTATTGGAAACTCAGTTTGGAGGTTTGCAGGAAAATGATTTCATGTTACTCTGGGTTACACAGATGTGCTGTGCCATATTGCTGTGAAGTTGCCAAACAATACCTGGAATACAGTTAAAAGTCTGACCTTGGAGGCATATAAGGCAATTATTTTTACTCTTTTCAACAGCAAATAATAAATACTGTTTTCAGTTTTGGTCAGTGTGGTTTACTGCTGGGCTCTCAGTCCATACCACAAGTCCAAAATAAATCAGGACTTTTACACTTAAAGTTAGAGCAAGAGTTTCATAAAAGGTTATTTGATCCAGAGAAGAAGATTGAATGGCTACAGAATGGAAGGGACTGCGCTGTTCTTGATGTTTGACAGCAGGATAAGAATTAATTGCATTGAATTCTTAATAAAGAAGAAAACTTGCCCAATGTAAAAACAATTATATAGTGAAATGGACTCAGAGGTTTGATTATAACAATTTGGACATTAAAGGTTGTATGGAATTTCTTCCCACCCCACTTCTTAAATGGATTGTATACTGTTATATATTGAAACTTTATTGTTGAAGGAACCTTAGGCCATCTAGCTTCTCTTTATAAGCTTTAATATATTGGGGAAGTTCCCCCTCACTGAGTCACTTCTCTTACCTCCAGGATAATGGTAGTGGTTCCTAGTAAGAGAAGTGGTGAGCTGATTTGTTTCTTCAGGGGGTGTCTTGATGAAGAATGTGCCTCCTTCTTTGCTAACAGGTGAAGATTGGAAGGGTGATGAAATTTCTAGCAGGAAGCTTTCTTGTGATACTTTGCATGGGTTCTTTGTTTGAGCATGTTTTCTGACTGGTGGCCAATGGTCAGATTTTAGTTTCCAGCTTTTGACTGCTGTACCATGAGATGTGCGTACTCTTGCAGTCTTAATGCTGTACAGGAGCTGTTTTCAGTCACTCAAAAATTTTATTTAGAACAAAGTTGTTTGAATAAAATGCTAGGATTCTCCTGATTCTCAATGTGTTTCCAGTTTGGTACCTGGAAGTGCAACTTCTTACTGCCTGTGATTTTTCAGATTCCATAGTTTTATTTTCCAACTAATCTGAACTGTAAACTATTTGAGTAATGTTTAAGTGGCACAGAGGAATGTTAGTAGCTGTTGCTTGAAGTCCTGTATAGGACAACCTGTATGCTGCACAGGTAACATCAGCCTTTTTTTTGTGGAGGGCTTGTAATCTGAACAGACCAGAGAAACACAGAGTAGGTTAAAAGCATGCATCTCAGAGTAATCTCAGTGATGGTGAAAAAACAAGTGTGTGTGTGTGTAGTGTCTTTTTTTCATATGGTGTTTTACTTTTTTAACTGGGTAGTAAAACGGAGAGAAAGAATGTGATAGGAATGAGGTGTGGGCAGAAGAGGGTTAGAGGAGGGTGTGTTTCCTAGAACTGTAATGTAGAAGGGTGGAAATTAGAAGTCTGTAAACTGAGGATGGCAAAAATCCAGGTGAAAATTAAAAAGGCTGTGTGCAAAAGTTGCAGTTTCTTCCACCAACTGAGTTTTCTGCCAAATGATACATTTTGAAAGCTTCCTTTTTGTCTTGGAAGGCTCTGAATCTTTGTTTGGTAAAGACTTAACAAAATTTATGTATTCTCCACTAACAGGTTATGTTACTGAGAATCATCAATAAGTTTTGCTTCTAACATTCATACGGCACTAACGGACTTGTAATAGGAGCAGTAAACATTATAAAATGTAGTGGGTTTTTTTTCTGTCATGGCATATATTCTGCTTAAATTAATGAGAGTAGAGACGCTTAATTCAGTGGAACATTAGGAAAGCATCGTTTTTAAAGTACTTTATATTCTGATTTATACTCTGAAATTCTCCCTGTGTTGGTTCCCTTTGCTTAGGAGAAAAAAATTGGGGACTTCTGACATTTTTTCTCTGCTTTTCCTGCTGCTTACCATGGGATATGGAAGGGAGTTTAATTCCTTTGTTCTCATGGCTTTTCTGGTCTTTTTCAGAAGTAAGAAACTTTTTAGCAAGAAAAAATTGAAAAGGAAACAGAAGACTAAATTGAAAGTAAAAACACGCAACAAGGTGAGTGGTAAAGTTTGACTCAAAAATGAAATTAATTTCAATTGAGAGAAATCCAATAAAAAAATAGTGTAACTAACAGTTTGTTTCATAAGAAAAAATAATAATAGGCCAGTATGGTTTATCTGTTTACTGTATTCTGCATGACTATGATACCAATGTTAACCTTATTCAACTGTGTTTGCTACTAACGTTCGGCATGAAAAAATATGAAGAGCATTTTTGGTTCTCCAGTTTCTGTACTGTAAATGTAGCTAAACATGTTGGTCTTATGGTTAAACTTTAAGAGATTAATGTCTAGCCAACAGTTAGAGATTACTGCTGCAAAGAGTTCTGTCCATATTGGCTAACGGAGAAAGGGAATATTCAATGTCTAAGGACTCCAAAGTTATCTCTGAAAATGTATCCAAAATGGAATAGATGATACCTATCTGTCTCTATTTATATTTTCTGGCTATGTAACCCCTGCCCTCATCACTTTAAATGCACGGGAGCAGTACAGTGAACTTCATAAAAATGTTTACATGTTTACTTGTTGCAGAGAAGAAATCTAGGCAGAAATAACAGTATTGTAAAATGCTACTCTGCTGCATTTTTTCTGTATTAGTGAGCTATTATTTCTCTGTTTAAACTAGAGTCTTGGAGGGATTTTCATGAAGGCTCACTGCAAGCACAGAGGCTTCTTCCCATATTCCCTTTGTAGTCAGTAGGGAGAAAGTAGCTTGTTTCTGGAATGGCTTTGAAGGACAGAACCACTGAAATATATCCAGTTAAAATACTTCATAGTCAGTTGAATGCCCTTATAATACAAATGCACTGTAGATCAAATTGGCCATCTTATCCCTGTTTGCCAAAGCTCATGTAGTTACTCTGTCTCAAGACAGATGACTTTGGGAGGGTGAAGCAAGCCCCGTATCTCTTCACTTGGTGTTGCCTTTTTGGATACTTACCAGATTGTTCTGCTTATCTCAAGTAGTGCAGCTCCTGACTATGGTATAGAAGGGCCTTATCTTCACTTCTGTTCTCAGTACTCTGCAGTGAAATATTTCTGGTCCAAACTCTTCAGCTCTTTTTTTCAGTTGCTATTATATTTTAAGTTTTACCGTTATTCCCTTCATGATTTTATCAGAGCCACTGTCAACACAGAAAACCAAGTTAGGAATTGGAAGAAACTTTGCAGAATGTAGTTAGTCTTTCTGTGTTCTGTCTGGCAACATAAACTTGTGCTTTTAAAATAAGATAACTCTTCTGCTTTGATCATTGTTACTATATAAGAAAAACCTTATCTTTCCAGATAGTGGTGCCCTAGTTGAATTGCCAGGTAGGAAGCTAAATCCAGACCTGCTGTTCTTCACAGGATTGACAGTCAAATGTGCTGCTTTGGATTTAGTTGCTTTGGATAAATTGATTGGCAGGATCCCTTCTGAATGGCCAAAGGCAACATGAGCATATTAAAGGCTGGGTCTTGTCAGTAGTTGTAGATTTGTCACTAACTGATCATCTCTGCACCTCATGCCTATGAAGGCTTGTTTTCAAGATTTTTCTTGAATTTAAAATAAGTTTTACTTGAAGCGTTAAGTGACATTTATCTGCCTTTGAAAGACATAATGTGTTTTTGCCTATCTTTTACTGATGCCTCTATCCTAGACAGTCTTTGAGGCAGACCAGGGCTGGCTAGCTGATCATTGGTGTTTGGTGCAAATGCAGCTGAAAAACGAAAGATAAAATCAGCTTCATATCTTTAGGTTATCGAACTTTGTTTACCGGCAAAGTGGAGTGGGTTTTTTGTTGTTGTTGCAGTGTTGCCTTTTCCGGTTGTTTACTTTATTTTTTTTTTCCCTTGCCATATGATTTTTCAATGCATCCCTGTGCTTAGTAGTGCAGAATTAACACAATGATCATCTTTACACTGGAGTGTCTGAAAACAGGTTGTGTTTATTGTCAGGAAAAATGTGAGTTTCCATTTGATGTTTTATAATGGGGCAGATTGAAAAGCCCATCACTACTGGACATTCTGGGCTTATGTCCATCATTCTTTTTTTTAACAACTAGGGTCTTTTAGTCTGAACAGAGATGGGAGCTTTCTTTTAATATGCTTGGTAGAGGCAGGAAGTGCCTTAAATTAAGAATAAACTGATGGAACCTAAAAATTTGTTACTGATACGCTGCATTTTCTAAAAATGATAATTGAGTAATTGAAGGGGAGAGAACATTAAAAAAAAATCATTGTTGAGCAGCTGGAGGAAAAATATTTCTACCATTTAAGGATTAAACGTTATAACATTTTAAGTATAGAACATTAATTGCTGTTTAGTGCAGCCCAGTAGTTTGAGCCTTATTCTGTTTCTAAGCTGGGGTCATGTTGTGGTCACTTGTATATAAACTACTGTTAACTTTTGGTTGTGTGGTTTAGTATCCCTGTATAAAGTACAGATGTTTTCTATGTGGGTGCAGTGTGTTTTGGATTTAGAAATTAATTGCTGAATAGAGTGACTTTTACATAGAAACCAAACGTGTAATTATTATACATGTCTCTAGCACCTTGGATTCCTGTTCCTGCCCCACCCCCTCCCTTTTATTTTTGACAACAATTACCACTAGAGAATTGTAGACAGTTTAACTTAACCCTATGAATATTGCTGCTTCCCTCCCACCTTTTAGCCCCCTGGAGTTTTCCCACTTTACTGTTAACTCACAAGAGTGTTGCTTAGCACACTTAGCTGAGAGGCTGGGTGGAAAACCATCATTCACCATCTTCTGTTCTCATAAAGTTATTTGAAGAATACTGAAAAATTTGAGTCCACCAGAGAATGTATTTCCAGTGATCGGCATCCAACTGTTTAGTTTATCCAGAAGCTTTAAATTATTACTTTTTTAGCTTTTTACAAATGGAGGGAAAGGTTGTTTCATGCAGTAGACAAATTTATTGTAAGCCATCGATTAGATGTGTAAGGTGAATCAGCTGGAATAAATATTTGTCTCATCAAAACCACATGTAGCTTTTCAAATAATTTGTCAGTGTTTTCAATGGCTTTTGTATTATTTGGTGTTTCAAGCTCAAGAGGGCATCCCTTTCTAAGAGATATTTGAACTCTTCAAAGAAGAATTTGGTGAGGTTCTGTGCTCCATGTTACGCATGGGTTAGATCAGATGGTTATTACAGCATTACCTGTCTTTAACAACAGATTAACTTTACTAAGTTATAGTCTAGTTCCATCACATCTGAGAACAAACCATTACTAGCGTCATCTGGTTCAAGAGGAAGGAAGTAAATTGGTCAGAAAATAAGCTATGTATGGATTAAATCTTTTGGGAAAACAGATGGAAAAAAGCTTAAGTGTGAGACAAGTATAAAGGAGACCAGAGGGTTTTGTATTTCCCACTTCTTTCCTTGCGTGTACTGGAACATTACAAAAAGCTGACTGATAAGAGCACTTGTGAGTCTGGTTGCTCTCTTTTATGAACCAAACCTCTGCCATTTAACCTCTCATACATAATGCCGCCTTCCAGAAAGCAGGGACAAGGGCAAGTCACGCATCAGGGTATGGGCATCTGCACTTCATTCTCTCTCATAAGATAGTATCTTATATTTTAGAAAAAACACACATGAAATAAAATTTTACCTTATGTTAAAATTATGTTAATGATTCTTACATTGGCATTGCAATTTCTCAGACTTGCATTTAGATTTCATTACTCAGTAGTTCAGAATTGAATTGTTCTTCTTCTTTTGTGAGGGATTTAATTAGCTTTATTGCCTTTAAAGATTCTCAGGGTTTTTTCTTGAAATAATGTGTCCCATATCACAAGAGCAGTCTTATTGCCTTATTAATAATCCTAAATCTGTGCAAAATTAATAAGTGTTTCACTGATTTCTGAGAAGTTGATTAACATTTTGACTTAATGTTTCACTGTTTTCCTTGGTAGTGCAGAAGTATTTTGTGTCAAAATGAAATGCAGTATCATTAAGAGAATTATTATGCTTTAAAATAGACTTTATTAGTTTGATATAAGAGTTACTAAGTGGCGTTCTGTAGGCACAGTTAGTGGCTCGATTTTCATAGGGATCTGGTTTACCTCAAAATCCTTGAGCCAGTAACAAGATTGTGCAGGTGGTAGCATGAATCTCAAACTATTGGAAGTTTGTGTGGCTGTGTAGAAGAGTGACCCAGTGCAATGGCTGTCATTAGTTGCAGGAAGGGAAACTTCCAATTGCTGTTGGAATGAACTTAAGTCCCAGTTTCCAAACTTGATCAGTGCTTCTGACCTCAATGAAGTTAGGAATCTGTTGTAATCGGGAAAGGTAAAAACTTGCCTCATATGGAAAAAGCTTCTGATATCTGTTTTGAATACTTTCCACTACCCCTGTTGAAGACAAGAAAGAAGGAGGAAAAAAAAAACCAACAAACAACCTGCTCACTGAATGAGCCATTTGCATTAGAGGGGCAGAAGGTTTTCCTCTCCCGTTCCTCCTCTCCCACCAGAAACGTGTCTTGTCATTCAGCACCTTTATTTTGCCTTAAGACATGCTAAGTATTTGTATATTTATACATTTAATGTTAATTCAATTGAGGGTTTTTTTTCCCCTCAACAGGAAGACAGTAAACAATGAAAGTCATAATTATTCTTAAGTTTTAACCTATTTTTACAGCCCAACAACTGATTAGTCATAAATAGATTCATTTAGTAGTCATAAGGCCAGTGGTTTTAAACTGACAAAACCAGGTAGTGAATTTCAAAATTATTCTCAAGGGACTTTATTTGGATTGCTACTATATTTGTTAAGTGTTTAAAAGAATGGAGTATAATATACTTTTAGTTTCAAAGAATTTATAGTTCTCAGAGACAAGGTATTGTGAAGGGAAAGTGAAGGTACGAACTAAGAAATTTAAACAGTGGGTTAACATCACAACTAGGAATTCAACTCTAGTTCTGAGCTGTATTACAGATTCTAGTGCTATACTGTTCAGGTAGAGCAGAGATTCTGGAGAATGTTGTGCTGTACTGAAGTCTGGTTAGGAGATTATTGTATATAACTTTAGTGTCTCAATCGTCTACAACAGTGCACAAACTAAACACAGAAAGACAGAATGGTTAAAGTACTTACTGTTTAAAAGATAAAGGATTAGGTTAGGGACTCTTTAATAGTTTTAAATTATCGAGAATGAGGAAGGAGTTTATTTCTGAAAATTAGTCAGCTTATTATTGATAGACAAGAAAACATACATTTATATTTTACCCAGCACTGTAATGTCTAAAATTATCTGTGCTGATTAAACAATTTGGCCAACCTCTTTCAAAAGAGGCTACATGAGCTGCAGAACTTAGAATATTCTGGAACAAAGACTAAGCTGAACTCCTGACAAGAGAGAACTGGAATGGAAGCTCTTCACAGAAGTTACAATTACAATACATGATTCCATAACTGAACTTCACATAGTGACATTTCAGACAATCCATATATTTTTCTCCTCCTGTTAACTGTCAGTAAACTAGGAAACTCATAGTAAACTTACTAAATTCTTTAAATGTGTGCTGTTCAACTGAGTTGGCTTTAAATCTGGAAACTGATATTGTGTGTTTGCCTTAACAGCAGCTGCAAAAACTCTTGGGGTATGTGTGTGGGTATTTGACATACAGATGAGTCACATGTTATAACAGTTTAGTTTTCTGGTGCCAAATACATTTTGAAGTATGTAGTAGTTCATTATCACTGATATGAGTCCAAATCTATCTTGATGCAATTTGATACTGGAATAACATATGAAGTTGTATCTTGAGTTCTTGCACCGGTTAACATTGTGGGTTTTTAACAGCAGCTCTGTTCTTTTGAAGATATTTGTGTTGAACAAGAACTAAACTTATAAACTTATGTTGTCTTTCAATCCCTAATGGCAGAAGTTTTGTTGTGCTAACCAAAAAAAAGGAAAAAGAAACAACAAAACTGGGTTAGAAAAATTAACACACTTTCTGTGATGGATAAAATAGGCTACAGAATACACCATTCTTAATGTTTTAGCTTGCGATAATTTTGTAGTAATAATGGAAAGGAAGGATACGCAAATATGTACCAGTAGAGTTAGAATGATGCTATAGTTAAAATTAAGAGGAGATGTGGAAATTATTAGATATTTTGAAGTTACTTTGAATTTTTTAAGTTTTGTAACATATGGTGTTAAATGGTCCAACTTAGCCCATGTTATTTCTGATAATAATAAAAAGATAAGTGCAGCTAAAAATATGTTGTGAATCATTGCTATGTTTTGATATACAAAGTTGTGGCTAACATATTGTAGAAAAATAGATCACCCCGTTAAAACATTATCCAGTTCACTGATTCTCAAATTACTTTCCCCCTCTTTTCTGCAAGTTTAAAGCCCTCTTTCCCATCACTGCTCTCATACATATGAGTATTTCCACTCTGATCTGTTCCATTCACAATATCTCTCTCCCTTAAATAAAAAGGAAAAAAAAAAAAAAAAAGAAAGACCAAAAACCTCCCCCATCACTGCCCCCCAGGAATACAAGATGCAAACCAAAATAACTTTGAAGTTGTTAATGTCCCTGACTCAGTCTGAGTCTCCAAATTTTGCCTTGCATGTTCAAGCAAATTTGTCTTCTGCTGTTCACCTACCTGGGCCTTCTCTGCTTATGTAGCCTCTGTCCCTCTGTCTGCACTGAGGTATTATAGGGAATTGTATAACCTTGCCTGGGTTGTGATGTTTTGTGTGTGTGTTGGGTTTTTTTGTTGTTGTTTTATTTGTTAGTTTTTTGGTTGGTGGGGTGGGGTTTTTTTTGTTTATTTCTGTTGGGAGGTTGTTTGTTTGTTTGTTTGGGTTGTTTTTAACTCAGTCATTCCTCCTGTCCCATCTTACTGTTGCAGAAAGGGAGGAGAGTATGGGGCAGAATTGAAAATATGTTTTTCCAAAAATTGTTTTTCTTAATATTTTTTCGAGTCTAATAACAGCCTCCTGAAGGTTCTTCTGTGTCACAGCAGTAGGTGACACTAATATAGCAGTAGCAGATGCCAAGGAAAGGGTGGGGCAGGATGGCACTGGGGTAAGGGCTTGGGTAGTGCTTGCTTCTCAGAACAACTCCCAACTCTGACATTGTGGCTCAGGGCTTCTGAAAACAGGATGGTGTCCTGTTATTTCGTAGGTCTTGATAGAAAGCGTGGCTGTTGTTGTTGTTGTGTGTGTTTTTTTGGTTTTTTTTTTTTTTTTTTTTTTATTCAGTAGTTTCTTTGTTAGGTTTTTATTACCCACAAAATTATTATCCACAGCATCCTGCTGGGAGAGTTTTTTGAACTTGCCATCTGTATTCATTTAATGAAAAAACAACTAATGGTATTTTTAATTTCTAATATACATTTAGCAAACAGCTTAAATTTTTGTTATTTACCAATAGATTTAAAATAACAGCTAGAATAATTAACAGTGCATTTAAAAATCTCAATAATAATAATAATATAAAAAACCCCACAATTGACCCTTGTTAAGAAGATAAATCCTGAATTCTGCTAGTCTTCTGACTGTGGCACAGGTTTGTACCATTCTGTAGCCTGAGCTGATTTCATTTTCCATCCCAGTGTCCTCATCAAGCAGAGATTAAAGACAGATGGAATATATCAAAATTTCTTCCTCTTCTTCCTTTCTTCACTGCCTGAAATATAATAAGTACTTCAACAAGAAAGTTCAGTCTCCAATTGGAGAATCATTTGGTTGGCCAAAATTATTGAGGCTATTGAATTGAGTTGTATTTAGCAAAGCTTGAAACTTCTGATAACATTAAAACTAATCTTGTTTTTCAGACTGAAAACCTAGAGAGTACAATAACCATACCAGATATCAGATTACATAGCAACCCTTCAGCTTTTAATGTTTACTGCAATGTCCGCCACTGTGTGTTGGAGTGGCAGAAAAAGGAAGCATCTGTATCTTTGGCTTCAAAGAACAGTGTACAGAGTGGGGATTCGGACAGTGATGAAGAAGAGGAATCCAAAGAGCCACCTATTAAACTTCCAAAGGCAAGTAACTGGATACTGTTTAAAATGTTTCACATGTGTGATCTGAAGTTGGTTTGTTCTTTCTGGGGATAAAGAACAGCATTTTAAGTCAGTTGCTCAGAAAATAGCTACAGTTTTATCTGTAGTTCATCTAGTCCAGAATCATCTGATTTGATGAATTAGGAAGGTCTGTGTACCTGCCCAATGATTAATTTTGAAGTCAATCAAATGTCAGGTAAACATTCAGCTTGCACTCCTTTATAAGTACTGGTACTTGAAAATAACCTACAGCCTCTTAATTACTTTAATTTGCTGATTCACTTGTTTTGTACTGTGTAACTGCGGTGCATTCAGCTCTGTTCATTGCTAGCTTATTAATAGTACGAATTCTCCTTCCTTTTGTTATTGAGTCTAAAAAGCATATTCAGAGTAGCTTGTTTATATTTGGTCTAAAACCAGTACAAATACTGAATTTAAAAGGTTGTTGCAGCAGTGATTATGTAGAATGTTCTAGTTGCTTAGAAAATTAGAATTTTACAAATGATTGCATTTAGATAGCATTATCTCAAGGGCAGAGTTGACACTCTAAAAATAACAGCGGAGAATTGTAGAGGAACATAACCAAGTGCAGTAACTGCAACTTGGTAACTGAAGTTTCATGGTTGATAGTTGCAAAATAAAGTGCAGTCAGTAGAAATAAAGTTAGCATTGTTCATGACCTGCATCTGACTCCTTGTGGATTATATTAAATGAATCAGCAAGTGCCTGTTAGGTGGTTAATTTGAAATTTTAAATAAAAGGAACTGTAGCTATTAGTATGTACAAAGAATAGAATGGCACTTTAAAGATATTTTGAAATTAAAAGAGACTCAGAAAAGGATGAGATTTACTGGTGTTATGGACAGAACAGTTGCATGTGGAAACTAAAACATTGATATTATTAAAGGCGTTGGAGAGATTATCAAAAAGAGACTTGGAAAATGGTGCAGTTTTAAAAATATGATGGCTTAGAAAAAATGGTATAGAAACCCTAGATAGGAAACTTCACTTTTCCTTCCTCAATTTAGAAAATGGCTGAGCTTTTCTGTTAAATTTAATACAGCAAATATAAAATTGATGAAAATCAGTATGTTTTCAAACTATCCATTTTTAGCAAACAATCTAGAAAATATCAAAGAGTTCAAGATTTTTTTTTACTGATTCAACAATGGCTAAGATGCTTGGTGCAACCTCAGTATTTTTAATAACTATCTAGCTAATGTTGGATTTCTTAAGTCCCACTAAGGTAAGAAACCTTTTATTATTAATTTTACTTGCATCCATACATTGAGAAAGGCATCCATTTGGAGCTGTCTCACAGGTAGTAAAAATTTTAGCAACAACTATGTAAAAGTCTTTGTGTCCTGAATATCTGTGTCTGTCTCATGCTTTGTTTATATGGTGATCTGGTTCATATGTATGATGAGTTATGTTGGGTTGGGCTTAGTTTGTTAAATATGAAGTTACTGAAGTTTCTAAGGCTTATAATATTTACTAGACCAGTTTCTGAAAGTAGTCATTAGCTTATTAAAAAAAATACTGATGTCTTTTGAGTTTGACAGTGAGGTGAAAGTCAGATCCAGAAAAAGTTGTAACCAGGATTTGTGCTTTTCCAGATTCTGCAGAGTTAAACTGGTGAAGTTAGTCCTTGGTATGTTTTTTCTTGTTTGTGAAAATACTTCATATAGTTGAAAATAAGTTGAAAACATTATAATTTTTATGCAATTTAAATGTCATATTGAAGTATTCTCATTCAAAAAACTTAAAGAAGTCAGGTTTGTTAGAGCTTTTATTTAGAACACATTTCAGAAATAAAAGTTGTCCTGTACAATTTCTATATTAATATTGAGAACAATTGTTTTTAGCAATTGGTAAAAGAGACACAGAGACAGAACTTCCTCATGTTCAGATACTAGCACAATGAAGTTTGTATTTTGATTGCCTCTAGACAGTTTAGTAACTTGCTGTGGGACAGAGACTGAGGCTACAGCATGGCTTGTATTGGCTAAGAGACCCTTCAGAAAGCAGCTACAAGCCTAAGATGTCTTGAAAAGAACAGTTTGCTTATTCTGTTCTTCAGCGCACAGTCTGGAGCAGCTGAGAGACAGAGAGATACACGCTTTTGTATTGACAGCTGGCTGAATGTGAGTCAGCGGTGTGCCCAGGTGGCCAAACAGGCCAACAGCATCCTGGCTTGTATCAGAAATAGTGAGACCAGCAGGTCCAGGGAAGTGATTGTCCCCCTGTACTCAGCACTGGTGAGGCTGCAGCTCAAATCCTGTGTTCAGTTTTGGGCCCCTCACTACACGAAATACATTAAGGTGCTGGAGAAAGTTCAGAGAACGGCAACATCTGGTGAAGGGTCTGGAGCACAAGTGTGGTGGGGAGCAGCTGAGGGAACTGGGGCTGTTTAGCCTGGAGAAAAGAAGGCTGAAGGGAGACCTTATTACCATCTACAACTACCTGAAAGGAGGTTGTAGCATGGAGGGTGTGGGTCTCTTCTGCCAAGTAACAAGCAATAGGGCAAAAGGAAATGGCCTTGAGTTGAGCGAGGGGAGCTTTAGATTGGCCATTAGGAAAAAATTTCCAATGGAAAGGGTTGTCAGGCATTAGAACAGGCTGCCCAGGCAAGTGGTGGAGTCACCATCCCTGGAGGTGTTTGAAAGGCATTTAGATGAAGTTCTTAGGGATGTGGTTTAGTGGTGGACTTGGCAGTGCTAGGTTAACAGTTGGACTTGAAGATCTTAAAGGTCTTTTCCAACCAAAATTCTTCTATGATTCTATATATATGTGTGTATATATAATATGCATACATATACAGTAAGGCTTAAAAATATATATATATTTCTTGTATGATCTGCTCTAGGTGAACCTGCTTTAGCAGGTCGGTTGGACTAGATGTTCTCCAGAGGTCCCTTCCAACTTCAACCATTCTCTGATTCTATGAAGGTGAAGAGACCTGTTTTAAGAAGCTTACTCAGTCTGTTGATCTCAGATACTAAAAAAACCACCCAAACTAAAACCTGTTCAGAAAAATCCTAGCGTGACTATCCATTGTTGATTCCTACTTTAGCAGAAGTTCACCAAATTATTTTCTCCACTGTGTTAGTTTCTGTGCTTTCTCCAGTTGCTTCTTTACCTGTACTGTTATTTTGTTGATGGGTTTTTTTCCTTGTAGAATCCATGAATGCGATCCCCCACATTTCATTGAAGGTATGAAATGAAACGTGTAGTTGCAGGAAAATTGCTGTTGCACTTTGACGATTTGATTTATGTATCTATGCTTCCTCCAAAAATCAAACTGCTAGTAGAATAACTTCTGAAAGACAGGAATCAAAATAATTGAATGACAGCAAAGACAGTTACAAGGCATCCAGTTGAACTTATAGCTGACTGTCAAAATAGATCTGTTTTAAGCATGAGCAGTTCCATTAACAATTCTATTTATTTTCACATTTCAGTCTTTTCTGTTAGGTTTTACTAGGGGGTGAATCTATAGTAAACACAGTAAACGTTATGACTCTGCTCCTGATAGAAACACATAGTAAAGTTTTTAAAGATATGACTACCTATTTGTAATGAGTTAACTCTATTAATTTTTCTTTCATCCTCATCATTATTACATTCTGAGTTTGAGAAGGATGCGAAAGGAAAAGTCAGTGTAGAGAAGCATAATTACCATCTCAGAATATTCAGGAATGCTAAGAGTTAGGAGTGGCTGTAACAGTACTCTTACAGTTGTTGTATTAGTTGGCATAGTGCATGTCTGATGAGCATGTATGCAGTTTTAGTAACAAGTAATTAATTTTTTTTTTTTTTGTACAATCTTGGAGACTTCAGAGGGGAAAGTACTAGTGCTGCCAGTATCAGCTGTCATATGCATCATTACTCCAGTTGGGAGGTCGTGTTGCAAGCCAATTCTAGCTCGCTGGTTTGCATTAATGAGCAAGGAGAAAGAGGTCTGTCAAAGTGTGAACTTGACAGAAATTACAAGGGCTCAGCAGTAGTTTGTCTTACACTGTCCAAAAATTTTTAAGTTTCTTTGTTTCAGGGACCTATTACTTTGCTTAAATATACTCTTTCATATAATGACATTACTTCTGTGTAATATTTGATGGTACAATTGTGTAGGTGGGTTCTTGATTTTGATTCTTTTTTGAATTAATATTCTGTATACGTTTCTGTTATTCAAATAACTGTCTTGTTCTGTGAACACTGGCATATACCTTTGATGAAGATCCAGAAGTATTGTATTAACAGTTTTTCTTAAATGTCTGTACTTCTTTAGATCATTGAAGTTGGATTATGTGAAGTCTTTGAACTGATTAAGGAGACAAGATTTTCCCATCCATCCTTGTGCCTCAGGAGCCTACAGGCCCTTCTTAATGTGCTCCAGGGCCAGCAACCAGAAGGCCTGCAGTCGGAGCCTCCTGAAGTCCTAGGTAATCTCTCATCTGTTACTGTATTTGTATTAATATACATCAGTTATTGTATTGGACAGAAGCAAATGGTTCCTAGCAGGTATTTGCGAGCTAGTGAAATGCTTGTTCTCAACAGACTGACTTTATTCTGGAATGTTAACTCTGTATGGTATATGTTATCAGTACTTTCTCAGCATTAGTCTTTTGTAGAACAAGAATGTTGTCATGGAAAGGTGTGGTTATATATATATATATATATATATATTTATATATATAAGTAATTGTGTTGTTGCTGTGTAATGCAGAGTTTCCCTGAAATATAGTACACCTTTCAAATTGTGATTCATTTGTCTCGCTGAAGCTATAAAATACTTGTTCTTATTGGAAAAGTGAAACTCTCTTGTTGTAATCTACAGCTTAGATATTTAATGTTATAATTTATATAAAGCTGCTAAATGAATTGTCAGAATTCTTGCTTTTACTTCTTCCAGCTGTCCAAAAGTTTGCCTGAAAACTCATTTTGCTTGTAGTGATACTGAAAATAAAACTCCTGATGTCTTGGAGTGTAGGATGGATTACATCCTTTAATTTAAAATACAATTATCTTTCATTAATTCATGTTTTTTACTGGTTTACAGAACTGCAAGGAAGGCTAAACTGCAGCATCTGTTGCTTAAAATATATCTTAAGACTTTCTATGTATGTTTTCCTATGTTATGGCTTAACAGTATTCTATTTCCAAATATGATAGTAATTAGCTACAGAAAGCTTTTATTTTGTATTGATGCGTAGGGTATTAAAAAGCTACAAAAGTGGTTTTGTTGTGATTTAGTGCTTCAGTGCTCTTTGTATATATCAGGAGTAGTGACATTTATACAGTCCTAAAATTACATTTGGCCCTTTGAAGGCAACATTGAGGCTGATGTGGCCCTGGTGGAAATGAGTTTGACACCCCAGTATATACTATTAAAAAAAAAATATGAGGTGGATTTTTGTTCACACCATGGTTGCTACAGATGTTCAGCTGTAAACAGTGCTTGAAAAGGGGCATACGATCAAAATAATTTTCAAGTTTTGATTTTTTTTTTTGTGAGAAGTGCTTCGACATGGGTAACGGTCACAAAGATTAGACAAGGCTGATTAAGACCTACACATCATCTTAGTGATGAGGCAGACTGAATAGGCAGGTGAAGTAACTCCTGGCCCATTTCTTATTAGTGTGTTCCACTGTAACAGAATGACTTAGTTTTTCTTGATCTCTGGCCATTGTGATAATCAGGACTTGATCACAGTATCACAGTATGTTTGGGATTGTAAGGGACCTCAAAAGATCATCTAGTCCAATCCCCCTGCTGGAGCAGGAACACCTAGGTGAGGTCGCACAGGAACATGTCCAGGCGGGTTTTGAATGTCTCCAGAGAAGGAGACTCCACCACTTCCCTGGGCAGCCTGTTCCAGTGCTCTGTCACCCTTACTGAGAAGAAGTTTCTTCTCAAATTTAAGTGGAACCTCTTGTGTTCCAGCTTGATCCCATTACCCCTTGTCCTATCATTGTTTGCCACCAAGAAGAGCCTGGCTCCATCCCCATGGCACTCACCCTTTATATATTTATAAACATTAATAAGGTCCCCCCTTAGTCTCCTCTTCTCCAAACTAAAGAGACCCAGCTCCCTCAGCCTTTCTTCATAAGGGAGGTGCTCCACTCCCTTCATCCCCTTGATGTTTTCTGGATGAAAAAGAATGAAAAGTTAAGGATGTCATAGGCCTATTTAAATGGGATGCTTTTCTGTCTGGAAATAGGGCTAAACTTACTGGCTGAAAAAAGATATGTCATTTTTTTTTTTTGTAAGTTTAATTTTGCATTGACTGGCAAATCACTTGCTATGATTTTGTGACATTTCCATGGAATTGCTGTGTTTTATCTGCAGAATCCCTCTTCCAGCTTCTTCTGGAAATAACTGTCCGTAGCACGGGAATGAATGACAGTACTGGACAGTCCTTGACAGCACTTTCCTGCGCTTGCCTCTTCAGTTTGGTAGCTGCATGGGGAGAGACGGGAAGAACGTTGCAAGCGGTCTCTGCAATCCTCACCAATAATGGCAGCCATGCTTGTCAGACTATTCAGGTCTCGCACTAGAACTTCTCTGTATCTGGGAATTTGTCTAAATGATGTGTACATGAGTTCTGAGATCTATTGTACAAATTCAGTTCCCTCACTATTTTTGACATAAGGGCAGGTATTTTTTTGTCTCTTTTGGGGAAAGAACGGAAAATACAGCATTTAAAAAACAATCATGTTTTTCACTCACTATTTTACTGTTTAGGTGCCAACCATTTTAAATTCTCTTCAGCGGAGTGTACAGGCAGTTCTGGTGGGCAAAATCCAAATCCAGGACTGGTTCAGTAATGGGATAAAGAAGGCAGCCTTGATGCACAAATGGCCATTGAAAGAAATATCTGTAGATGAAGATGACCAGTGCCTACTTCAGAGTGATGGTTTTTTCCTCTATCTCTTATGTAAAGATGGACTTTACAAAATCGGCTCTGGATATAGTGGGACAGTGAGGGTAAGGTGATTTCTTGTCTGATGAATGACAGTTAAAATATTAACTTTTACAAAGTCCTGTTTCAACTAGAGAATCTTTTGTAGCTTGCTAATGATCAGCTCTTTTGCACTTTGTCTAAATTTTTCTGATGATTTCTGTGAGAATTTTACAGCATTTTCTCACAATTTTCTCAATATGGCTGAAGATGTTATTTAGATGGTAAATGATTATGTGTGAAATTGGTATTTGTTAAATGATTGGAGCTTTTTGCTTTTCAGGGCCATATATATAATTCTACATCCCGCATCAAAAACAGAAAGGAAAAGAAGTCTTGGTTAGGCTATGCTCAGGTAGGTGAATAATTAAAATATAAAATGTGCACCCTACACAGCATCTCTTGTGATTAATTTAAGTAGGCCTTGTCTTAGAGCAAGCTTACACAGATACTGTATTGTTCCTTCGGCTTTAGTTATAAAATCAATTTTTTGGTACAATTTTTTTAAATTCTGGAAGATGAGGAACAGATGATGGTACTGGCATATGGAAAGGAGTAGTGAAAAGTGTCAATGATTTGTGTTGTCACTGTAGGACTTTCTCAATATGATGGTTTAACATGTAAATTTATGAATTGTACAGTCAATTGATGTGTGCTTTTTAATGAAGCTGGTGGATGTAAAAATGTGCTGTTGCAACAAAATAGTGTAAAAAACACTTGAAATATCTATTTATGAAAATAAATTGATTTTTAAACACTTGCAATAAAATAAGGAAGTACTGGTTTGGTTGGGATAGGATTGAGAGTGTGTAAACCATAAGTGAAAGAGAATTGTTGATGTTTCTACTGCAGAGAGAACTATATTTGGATGTTTTGTTGTTTTCTTAGGGTTAGTCAGTTTCTGGAATATCAACCCCTTTTTCATATACCTTTGCTGTTATAAAAATAGTGTGTTTTTGAGAATCCTGTTATTATTGCTGAGTGCTCTCTCTCAAAAAAAAAAAAAAAAAAAGAACAAAACAAAAACCAAAACAACAAAAAAGCCAAACACTAAACAAACAAAAACACAAAAACCCCCACCAAAACAAACCAGACCTCTGAAAGTTAAGTATCAGAGAAGAATGAATTTGCTTCACTTTTTAACTACTGAGCAATTTTTATTGTATATTTCCAATTATTAATAATTAAGTGATCTCATTCAGTGTGAAATTAAGTGTAATATGTATTCTGTTATTACAGTTATCATATATATACACAAAATCTGGTTTTGTTTAGTATTAAAATGGATAGATCACCAAAAGGTGTACTGGTACAATACACATGTATGCAGATGCATTCCTTCAGGAACCTGTTTTATCAGTTTGGAAAGGAATAGGATCCATACATTTCACTGTACAGACTTATATGTTTGCATGTTCTGTACATAGATATAAATATATTTGATGTTCTTTGAGGCTTGTACAGGTGTATGTAATCACACAGTGCCTTTACCCAAAGGTACTGCTAGTTGGAAAAATGTCACTCTGGGGCTATATTTATACGGAGATGTGTAAGTTGCATTTATTGTTAAGTGTATGTCTGTAAAAGAGGTAATATATGCCCTCAGTCTCATTTCCCTTCAGGTGCTTGCTTAAGTCAGCTCAAAATCAGATAATTTTTCTTCATTATGCAAGTTATTTTAGATTGAAGCTTTTCTATGTGCTTTAATACTCTTTACTTATTCTTCCAAGTTTATGTGGGTTTGTTTTTCCTCATTTCATAGAGGTTGATTTATCCAGGAAAATGTAGATAGTTTAGATGGAAGGAAAAGGCTTGGTTGGATTTCTCTGTTATTGTTAAACGATTGTAATTAGGGTTTCTGACTCTTGGACACATGACAATATTCTGAGGTTAAGCCTTAGTGACCTCTCCATGAAATGCAACCATTCTTAAACGTATAGAATCTCCACCTGAGGCTAATTGTGCTTCAAGCAATTGGAAACCATTGTCATATCTCCTGCGATGGCACTGCTCTTGTCAGAATCATTACTGAGCCGTTATTCATATTGATCTCTGCAACCTCCCGTAGGTGAATGCTAGTTTGCTTGGCCTCAGTCACCTTGAATGAGTATGTTCACAAGGGCCCTTAAGGAATATTTCCTTCCCTGTACCTTTGTAGCAGGCATGCTTTCTAACTGTAAATCCCCCAACTGAGTTTCTACCCTGCTCCCTCAAAACCTGTGAAAGGTTCACAGTCATTGTAGGATTGAAAAAGATACGAGAGCGAAGTTGGCATGTTGCATCTATTCTGGATCTGTGTGCATTATGCAAACGTGGGGCCTTATGCAACCTATCTAGTTTAAGGTAAAGCAAAACTTGATTCACTGTGTTTGTTTAAAAGTGCACTCAGAGTTATAGAATGAACCTCAAATGTGAGTTTCAGGTAGGTAAATCTTTTTACTGAGAAACATTCTAAACTAGGGGCCAAATGAAACTTTTCAAAAATACATACATATGAACAGAGAGAAGAGACTATTTTGGTATACCAAAGGTGGCTTCTCGATGTGGGCTTCTGATCAGAATAGGTAATTTTGGGGATATGAAGATAATCTGCATGTGGAGAAACAGAAAGAGGAAATAATTAGTTCTGAGTATCAGCCTTTCCCCTATGTCTGGTGAGAAGTTGGGAGGTGAGCAGTGTAAGGACTCATTGTATGTAGCATTGTGTCGTGGCTGCTGTTGCCAAAATCACCATGTACTTTGCAGGAATTTCTTTGATGAAGAGCTCAGAAAGAATAAATGCATGGAATCTTGTTAGTGTGGGGGTCAAAGTAGTTAATTAACATTTTTTAAAAAATTCTCTAGTTTTTAATGCCCATATTAGTATTCATTAATGATCACTCTTTTATATAGGGCACTATATGTATCTCCTTTCTGGATCTTTTGTTGATTTGGAAAGTGGGGACAGAAACATGGGTTTTTGCTGTGGCTTTTATCTGTAATTGTGTACACATATGAAGAACAGGATTACTGTGTGGCTTCAAAAGCTGTATACGAGCATCAGCATGCTGATCTTCAATGTGTAGAAAGTGTGGAGGAAGAGGCTCAAATTTCCAGTTTTTATTGCAGAATTTGAGTAGTGAAAGAAAAGTTGATTACCAAAATGAAACAGATTTGATGTAAAAGGTTTCCAAAACTTCTAAACAATAACTAAAAAAATGATTCCATATTTTTCACTTTTAACAATAACCTTTGATGTATTCAGAGTATTTTAATATAAATATGTATTCTTATTCTTACCAGGGTTATTTATTATATAGAGATGCGAATAGTCACAGTATGACAGCCATAAGAATAAACCCTGAAACTTTGGAACAAGACGGTACAGTTGCTTTGCCAGGTATGAACCTCCAGATATGAGAAGATGGTTATAGTTTACTGTTTACTTGCTATGTATTTTCAGGTAAGCAGAAGAGAAATTGAGAGAGATTTTTGAGATCACAAAGAGACTGTTTTTTTTATGACTTTGGTCTGCTGCATTAGATCAGCTGCGGTATTTCATTCAGAGGTCTTGCATCTTACTCCAAGTGCTAGAAGAGGAAGAGTATTGCAACATTTTAGAACATATGATCATCTTAATTTAAATACTTCCAACAGCTTAACTTCCTTCTTAAACAATTTTTACTTCTTCATTTGAACTTTGAGCATTTGGCTCAGATATGACTTTGTTTCCAGTATTTTTTACATGTAGGTAGTTACAAACTATGACCAAAACCACGTGGTTTTTAATATAGATTGATGAACCATGGTTCTGATGTTTAAAATTGTGGGGGCTGTTGTTAATTTGTTTTGGTATTTATTTGTAGTTTTGTTGGGGGGGGGGGGGTGTTTCTGTGTTTGTGGCTTTTTTTTTTTTGTTTGCAGAAGTGCATTGTAACTTGCTGTTCTCTTTAGTAAATGAGGCTATTCCTGGAACACGCTTTAATGGCCTCCTAGTGAAGCACATCTGTGCTCAGCCAGTCACGTAAACAGATGAAGGGCACAGAATATCTTTTGACTAAACAATGATGGGCTTATTCTATGTATCAGAAGAAAGATTTTGTGTTGCATCCTGACATAAATAAGGCGGCACTGACTTGAAACATCAGAAGAATTCTCTAGGCTTTCTGTGTTTCAAACATAAAGAGGAAGCTTTAAACAAACTACGAATGTAGAATTTAGTCTATGCAACTATCTCAAGTCCTTAAAATGTGGATGTCTTTTTAAGCTGTTTGAACTTTGTGAGGCTGTATGAGAAATTTGAGTGAGAGCACATTCAAGGACCTGACAAATTGCCCAGTAGGATTGTTTTTTTCTACTTCCTTCACCTCAAGGCAGCTTCTTCAACCAGTAGGGTCCTTTGAGATCCTTAATTATGTTACCATTACTAAACAAATCAGTGTTCTTCCTGCAAATCCTGAGAGACACTTGAGCAGTTTGAAGCCTACACTTCTGAGCTGCTATGGCTTTCTTTTGAAAATCTCAGTGAAGAGTGTCATTCTCCAAGACAGCCTTATGTTTATACTATAAAAAGACACAAATTAAACAAGAGCATGCCTTTTAAACAAAGACGTATTAAACATTTCATGCAAAAGCAAATATTTTCACTGTGGGAATACCCATTCAGAAACCCCTCAAACTGTTTCACACTATTGCATTTCATATGGTTTGTGATGGTGTCAAAGCAGATGCTAGGTGTATTATCTTCTATATTTTGATCCCTGTTTTATTTTCTGCACTCCTACACATTTATCTCTATTATATTGTGAGCAAATACGGCCGCCTTATTTTGGCTAGGACAAATTCAAAGGGGTCCACTTCCGGTTATTTCTCTTTCCCATTAGAAGGAAAGAAATGAAGGTGAGGGGGGGTATGTGGCTTATCCTGAGGAAACCTGAGTAGGTACATAACTGTAAATAGTAATGGCTTCCTCACTGTAATTTTAATAATAACTTGCAGCATGTTGTAGGTCTGAAAAACCACACCGGATAGAACTAGAGGGCAGTAACCTTGCTAACAGCTGAACACTATGACTCCAGCTGTTTCTTCCTAGTTGGTGTGGTTTTCAGACAGATCTCTATCTGGAGTTAACATCTTTCAAATGCCTGGGTTGGTGATATGTTTAAATAAGATATTTGTATTTATTCATACAGGGGTGCATAAGAGTTTAGGAGTTGATCCTAGCCAGAAGTCATGCGACCTTAGAAAACTCAGTGAACTATGGAATATTATCTTCTCCTTTCTCAGACAGTAGGATCCCCCAGCTTCTTGAAACCATAAACTTATATTGCAAAGGGCAGTCTTTCTGTTCTGGCAGATGATGTAGCAAATCTGACAATGTATCTGCAACTACCAGACTGTGTCAGCATTCTGGTATCTCATGTCTTTGCCAAGCTTCATACACTGTCCTTGAGCTGTAGAGCTGTCTTCTCAGTCCAAATATTATAAAGGAATTCCTGAATTCTATGAGATTTTCTAGGTGATTTGACCTGAATTTACAGAAGTGGTTTTCATCTTGACTGTTTCTTTAAAAGTAATGCTGACTACATATTATACCTTAAAAAAAGTTGCTGTGTTCAGCTGAAGAGTTTGAAGTTATATGGTATATGGTTTCATTGCCCTTCGAAATTACATGTGAGTATCTTGGAGCTCAGGACTATTCATTTAATCTGAAAAGTACTGCTGAGGATACCTAGATGAGCCCAAGTAGTTATTAGCAGGCAGAGGATGCACTATATTAAAACAGATGATGTTTAAAGTCATCATCTCTTGAAGCCTCTAAGGAGATAGTGATCAACAGGTGTCTGTAGTTTGTAAGCTCTTTCTGCTCCAGTAATCTCCAGACAGAAACCTTAGATATCTTTGTCCCCAGAACAATTTGCAAAATCAGATTGAGTAAGACTGCAGTTGATCCCTAGAGCTCCTTGCTAGCTGAGACACTAGAATCCTGCTTTTTGCAGGTGTTCCATTTGCCTTCCATTTTCTACTCTCACTATTAATTCGATATTTCATGCTGGGCCTGAATGTTATCTAATCAAGTGCTAATTTTTAGGAATTCTTCTGAAGAATGAATATTGAAAAGAAGGGCATCCCTGTTCCAGATTTCCTCTATGAACACACCTACCAAACATAAAACCAACCCCAAAAATGTTACTGAGAGACTTACCTCTTCTTGAAATGACTCAAGAAATAGGCCAAAAGCATAATATGGTGTCAAGAATATCCTGTTTTCTTTACAGCTATGCTTATGTGAACATGTAATTTTCAGCTGTTCATGGGATCTCAATACTCACCAAGTTCCTATAACCTTTCAGAAATGTCATTTAGATGATTTTTGTAACTCTTCTTCATGTTGTTTTGATCGCTAGTATCACTTTGCAGCATAGAGAATTAGTAAGGTGAACTGACTTGGGTCATTAAATCCAAGGTTATTTTTGAGAGAACAATATTTCAAACTTCAGTGTGTCTGCCATTCTCCACCCTGCTTGCTGCTCACCCTCGTTTTGGTTTATACCTGTATGTGCTCAAAGGAGGAGGTTGTCAACTTCAGATCTGTTGATTCAAGATCCAAGAAGTGAAGAAGGCCACCTAATGCTTATTTTGTTCCTCGTAAGATACTGCATTAGACTGGGCAGTATAGCAGGAAAAAGTAAACAAGTTTATGGCTTTGTGAATAATGTGTGGTTTTTATCAGCTGTATTTTTTTTTATAAAACACTCCACCTAGCTAGCAAAAAATAGAAAACTTGCTTGTTATTCTGGAAGGATATTATGTGTGCTTCATTTAGCATTTAAATTCTTAGATAAAATGACTGACACTGGATCTTTGTTCAGGTTATGAAGCAGATATTTAGAGTGTAAGCAGCTGTCCTGTAGTGTTTTTTGGAAAGGTCTCTTTCCTGTGTGTAATCAATGAAACAAGCACCTTTCAAGCCATATAATATCAGTTTCTTTATTAGTAGCTCTGTCAGCAGAGCAGGAAGGGAAGAAGAGATGGTGTGGGGACATACTTGTAAAGTGATATTTTTATTTTTTTCCCCTAAAATGGGCAGAATTCTTTCCCTAACTATTTTTGCTTGGAAAAAAGCTGACCTGTTTTCAGTAAGTGCGTGATGCAATCAAGTATATGCTTTATAGTTTCCCCAAAACCTGGATTTTTCAGGCACTAGTTTGGCAAAATTTATAAACAATGGAAAAATTAAATGAATAATGAAAAGTTTGTTTCTGTTTCATTCATTTCTGTACGTTTATATGCTGGACTGGGAAGACTTTTCTTTAAAGATAGTGGCCCCTTTTTTTTTTTCTGTTTAAAGTCTTTGGGAAAGGAGAAAGACTGACACTCTCAGAAAATTAAAGTTTAGTTGTGTGGTAATAGTTTAAAATACTCCTCACAGGTGAATACTAAATGCTTTTGTAGTTAAATATTGGAGTAACCCCTTACATTTCATTCGATGGAAAGTGCTGTAATAACTCTTAAAGGGACAGAGGAGTATCATATGCTTTTGGAGAGAGGAGGACCTAACATAATGTGTTATCAGAACAGTGTGATAGATTACAGTACAATCTTTAGACAGATTACAGTTCTCATAGTGTGATTGTAGTGAGAATGAATTAGACAGAAACAGAGAATAGTGTATGTATGTTAATATAAACTGATGCAGTGCACTTCATCTTTCACAGATTGTCATACTGAAGGGCAAAATATCCTCTTCACTGATGGAGAATATATTAATCAAATAGCAGCATCTAGAGATGTAAGTGTTACATATGATAGCTAAAATATTTTTCTCTCAACTAAATTGTTTTATTTTACAATGTTTATAGCTTCCTTTTTGCTTCATGTTTGGCTTTTTCTTCATTAACACAACTAAGGAAGAAATTAATATAACTAGAGATAATGAGAAACTGCAACCTTTGTGCATAAAGGAGCAGTATTTTGGTATTTATTCACACAATTATCATTTGTGATGGATTTTTCAGGGGTTTTTGATTTTTTTTGAGAGAAGTTTTAAGAAACTTTTTCTGAGGTAAATCTTATGCATGGAATAATGGCTTTTTAACATGTTATTTTACAGGATCTCTAGGAGATAAGTTTCTTGGCGCTTGATTATAGTTTATTTTTTCTAATTTAATTTAACATAATTGCTTTAGTACTTGTTGGGGAATTTCAGGTAGATTTAATAGAAGAGGTATGAAAAGTACTACATTCCAATAGATTTATATAGGAAAATGGCCTATTGGCCAAAGCTGTGTAAACTTCTACGAGGGGCAAAACAGTTCTAGCTCTTCTATGTTTTGTTCAACAGACAGTTATTACATTCTTAGTTTTGGGCTGGTTGCTGTTTTTTGACAGTGAGAAAGCTGTAAAACAAGGATGGTGCAGGAGTGGGGGTGAGACAGGGTTGACAAGAGATGTCAGATCCATTTTCCTGATAATAGAATGGCTTTTTTTTTTTTTTTTTTTTTTAATGTGGCCAGATGAAGATACTTCATCTGTGCTTGCAAACAGAAACGGATTTTAGCTGCTCTTCAAAGCAGTCACTCAGAAGTTGTTGAGGGCTTAAAAATAGATGTAAATAGTTAAAAAAAGCAAGATTTCTATAGTGAGTTTCAGAGTTAATTATTTCTATGGCAATGCACTATTTTCATAGTGTTTTCATAGAATTTATTGTATGTTTAAGGTCTATCAGATGCTTATCTTTAGCTCATCCTGTTTGGCACTTTCGTCTTTCCTCCTCTGTAATAAATGTTAATTTATTAATGTGTCTTCTGATACTTTACTCTGAAATAGTGTTATATGAATGCACTCAGACCATGAAAAGAAAATTATTGCATTTATTATACAGTGTAAAGATTTTTTTTTAAATTTATTTCAGGATGGCTTTGTAGTACGAATATTTGCAACAAGTACTGAACCAGTACTGCAACAAGAGCTGCAGCTTAAACTTGCAAGAAAATGCTTACATGCCTGTGGCATCTCATTGTTTGATCTGGAGAAAGACTTGCACATTATCAGTAAGTCCTCTTCTTTGAAGGTTAATAACAAGCTAGTAATTCAAATAGTAATACTGAAACACTACCCTTCCCTTTGTTTGCCTTTATTATGTGCAGGAATGTATAGCTTCATTATTAACACATGGAGAAGTACAAGGGTTTTGAAACTGCTTAAGCATAATCCATACACTAATTTCGTACCATCTTGCTGTCTATAGCACTGTCCATGGTTTTCCATTATTTTCCTCGAGTTATATAATAAATATATAATTGTTTGAAGCTTGAACTTCATAATAGTGCTTTTGTAATGTGTAGTTAAGTTATAGAATTCCTTGCTATGAGTGCAAGTTAACGAAAGTTAAAAGAACTGCTGGCTGGATTAATGGAAAATAAATGTATTGAATGATACTAAATACTTGGCAAGGCCCTTTGCATCAGAATTTGAGATGCAAAATTGTTGGTGTCTACAAAGGTGTTTTGGAGAAATTTGACGTTTGCTTTGGGGTGTTTTTTTCTTGGTTTGGAGTCTGCTTTTGGCACTATCAGAACTATCAGCATATTTGACTACATGTACCTTTTGTCTGACCAAGTGCAGTTGCTCTTATCCTCTGCTTTTTTCCTCTTTGAACAACTCTGCCAGTTGTAGCCCATTAATCCTTGTTATGGCATCAAAACTGTGTTGCAATTTTAACTTTCTAAGAACCTTTGGTATGACAAACTCTGCCTGGCAGAGTTAGGTCTGTAAACTGGTCTGTGAAACTGCCTGGTTAAACTGTCCGCTTAACACAGTCTTGCTCACACAGGTACAGGGTTTGATGAGGAATCGGCTGTGCTTGGTGCTGGAAGAGAGTTTGCACTAATGAAAACTGCTAGTGGAAAGGTACTGAAAGTGTTCTGTAGTAAATAGCAAATTGCATCAATATATTTCTGCGTGTTTTTAAATTTAATTATTATTTTCCACAGTTGTTTTTTGTCTTTTTAGTATGTTAGAATGAATTTAGATGACAGTATTTAAATACATTTTCAGAGCCCGCTTTAAAGGGAGAAAGGAAAATGGTTATTTGAAAACATAAGCAGATGGTGTTGGTACCATTGAGAAATCTGTGGCTTGAGTTTGTAGGCATTTCTGCTCTCATTCTTACTTAGAGACAGTGTGGGTCTTCATTTTAGATTTGGGGGATGAAATTACCTTTTGTTTAAAAATGATATATTAGCACACTTGTGAAATTTTTTTACCTCATAACTTTCCATAACAGTCTGACCATAGTCATTTAAATAAATCCCTACTTGATTTTTCTGATCCTTCAGAGAATTATTGGCTTCCCGTATGCAAAGTTTTCACCTGATTTCTTTAAACCTATTCTTAATGATTTGGTATGTTGTTTCTGCTCACTGGAGACTGTTTTTCAGAGAAATTGGCATCTTCACTGAAATTAAGAAATATTTTTTCTTATTGTCACTCTGACTTTTTTACCTTATCTACCGTGCTTCTATTTCAGCTTGTGAAACTGATGTTACTTTATTTGTATAAGCATAGATTTTGTTTTCATGTGTTCAGAATTGTATTGCTTTCTTGGAATGAAGGCCTTGCTTTGTTTCTAACAAAACAGTGAGATTAGTCAAAATGCTAATAAGCTTAACTTTTTTCTTAATAAAATTTAATAGTGTAAAACAGAATTTAGAGGTTAATTTGACCTTCAGATTAAATGCCTCTTCAATATAAAATTCACAAATTTCCCAGTTTTGATATCTAAAGTTGTGGTTTTAGGTTGAAATACACCTTGTAAGATGGCTTTAGTGGCCCTTATAGGTTAACACACCCAATTCATAATACTGTTGAGTTGCTACTCAACAGTAGTATGGTCCTAGAGGAGACTTCTTAGTCTGTATCAGTGGTTTTGTGTTTGTTCATGTGCAGCATTTTAATCTGTTACTGTTTACCTGTTATGTGGCCATTGTACGTTTACTGAAAATAAGTTTTTAAAACGTGTCAAAGCATATTAAAATTTGCAGTGATTTGGTATTTTTAATTATTTTTATTGCTATAATACAATCTTGTTTTTACACAGACCAGACATTTCTCTTAAGTGTTTTAAATGCTTAGTTTCATCTGAATAGTTTTCTTCTGAAGAGTTCTTTCTTGTGTGTTCAATTCATCTAGCCAAACAATTATATATGAAAACTGTGTGGCACATTAGAAATCATATTTCAGAACAAGCAGAATCTAATCAGAATGTTTCCCCCATTAAGTCGAAATTAATGGGAGTAGGACAGAGATATAGAAACAGTGCGAAGAGCGTCAGGAAAATTTCTACGTGGTTTGAAATTACAGGATTTAAAAATAATGCAGCTGTAAAAATTAAGCAAGTTTAAAGTGTCGTGGCATAACTGAAAAAGATAAACTGTTTTATTCTAGATTTATTACACTGGCAAATATCAGAGCCTTGGAATCAAACAAGGTGGTCCTTCAGCAGGAAAATGGGTTGAACTCCCAATCACAAAATCTCCAAAGATTATTCAGTTCTCTGTTGGACATGATGGCTCACATGCCTTACTTGTTGCTGAGGATGGAAGCATATTCTTCACAGGCTCTGCGAGCAAAGGAGAGGATGGTGAATCAAGTATGTGTTATGCTTGTTTGATCAGTGACTGATAAAAGTCTATTAACTCTTTTAATTTGAAAAGTAGAGTTTTAACATTTTCCAAGAACACCTAAGCATGGCATTGGGTTTAAATATTATGCCAGTCACGGGTCCTGACAACCAGTGAGTTGTCAGCCTCGTGATGTGTGCATTTTAATAGGGTAACGTATATTTCACAGGTAGCATTTTCATACAGTGTTGAAGTGTAACTGAAATGCAAATTAGTCTCTCAATAATGTTCTAATATTGTCGTATAATGTTACCGTTAAAATTAATATATTTTTCACAAAGCAGGTTTGTGGTAAAGCTCGGTCTGCTAGCTATAGAATTTGAAGACAGATTTAATTAGACTGACATTTTTGTGCCTCAGTGCAGTTAGAAATATGATTAATATCACAGATAAATATCAGTTAGAAATATGATTTATAACACAACTGTTTCTATGAAAATCATTCTATCGGTAGTAGTAGATGATTAGAATTTCAAAATTTATTTAAAATAGAATTTAAAAATTGATTTAAAATCTTGATAGCAGCCATAGAGTCCAGATTTGTCTCGATCAACTGCTTATGAATTCCACCTCCCAAGAGAGTTGTTAACAAAAACTCAGTAGGCTGCTTATGTGAGGTATAGCATAGCTCAAGCAGTAACAAAGCATATTTAACTTATTATTCCTGTGAAAGATCAACTACACTGACAGTATTCCTCAAGAATCTGTAGATTTTCTCATGCAATATAACTAAAATACAAGCAAGAATTTATTTTAAGGCTTGCTAATGCAGAGTGGATTCTTTAATGTGTTCAGGGGAGAAGTTAATAGTAGTACTCCTGTATAAAAGTCTGGATGACAAACATGGTATGTGCTATAGTAACTTTGTAGGGTTTTCATAAATTCAAATCTGCTGAAAACTCTTTAGGATGAAATCATACTACTCCAGTAAATTTAGAGCAAATATAAAAGATTCAATCAAAAATATTTCAGGCAATACTTTTAAAAGCACAAATGTCAAGATTTGTTTGCCCAGTTATTGGGAAATTATCCAAAATACCATTAAACTGATTATTTTTGCTGTATATTCAATTAATCTATAATTTCAGGTGAAACAGAAGTTTAGCATTTTGAAGTAAATCGCTGTTGCTTCTTTTGTTTAAATGAGCAAAATTTAGGTGAGAAAATTCAGTGCTTACTGGATCTTCTTTCTGAAGAATTTGCTGATCAGGGTCTTTCTGAGTTTTTATAAGTTCAGCCCTCTTCTGACTCATGTGGTTCTTTGACACTCCATAATTTGGCTCAGAGTGGATGTGCATAGTTTGTGGGGTTTTTTGTTTTTTTTCTTTCTTTTCGCTTGATCTCTTTTTAAACCTGGGCAGAGAGACTGGGTTTCTGTCAGCAGGGTACATGTGTGTGTTGTGTGTAGAAAGCTGGTAATTGTCAACAAGTGAAAGTACCTGGCAGTTCTCTGACTTGGATAAAAAATCACAGACAGTAATAGTAACTGTTAGTTGTTTTATCCAGTCTTTAGCTACTTTGTTACCATTTTGTTTGAGGACAGATTGCAAACAATGTTTTTGGTTTAGTTTTGGGTTGGTTGCTTTTTTAAAGTACTTTTTCTTCCTTTTTTCCCCCTTTGGGAATTTGTTGTGACTTAAAGGCTTTCTAAACATGGTTTTAATAAATAGAGAAGTAGTTTTCTCTGTTAACTTGTTTTGCATGCATATATATAGTCCTCAGATGACAATGAGGACTTTTTTTACTATGTCCTGCTTTGTAAAGTTCATAAAGTTAGTTCAACATACATGTAAAAGAAAAACTTGAAGAATCATTACTGAAGGATACATATCTAATCATGACTTTGTTTACCATTGAATTTTTGAGAGAAATAGCCCAGATCACACAGATTTTTTTCAGTAGGGGTCTGAAAACTAACCCCTTACTATAAAACAAATGTTATTGTGCCTTTGAATGGTTTTTGATAGAATGACTTACAATTTGTTTATTTACAGCTAAAAGCAGACGGCAATCAAAACCGTATAAGCCTAAAAAAATTATAAAACTGGAAGGAAAGATCGTCATATCTACAGCGTGCAATAATGGAAGCAGTTCCGTAATTTCAAAAGATGGAGAACTCTACATGTTTGGAAAAGATGCCATTTACTCTGATAGTACAAGTAAGTTAATGTTTGTCTTTTAAGTGATTTCTCAACCAGGCTAGTTGTAATTAGTCTGTAAGTATTTTAGCCTGTGGAAATGATCTTTGTGTGTTTCTTACTCTTCTAATAGATTTCTGAATTTCTGCTGATTCAGACAAATATGACAGAAGGATAGAGAAGACAAGTGTCCGTAAATTCTGTAAAAGTGTATTGCAGCACTGGTAACAAGTACCTGAATGAACGCTTTCACTTAGAAAAAGAAAAAAAAAAAATAATTTGTTATATTAATCTGACACTAGAAGGCCATGCAGGGAGTAGTCGCAGAAATCAGACGTGCTTTTATGAACAACGGCTGCAGGAAACCAGGCCTTATATGTTTCTTTGCTCACAAGACAGCCTGTTTCGAGTTTGCATGTGATTCAGTACATCTCATTTTCAATACAATATAAAAGAAATAAACCCCAATGTCATTATGACTCCTTTAGAATTGTTTCTCAGGACAAGTGATTTGCAGCAGTGTTTGACTTGGTTTTGGATTTCCTTTCTGTGCAGGATAAACAGCCTAGGCCTAATTCTTCTTTCACTTCTTATTCTAACACTTCTTCTTTTAATATCTGCTGGTTTTCTCACTTGCCATTAATCTAAAAATTGTCACCCTCCACTAGCAATTCTGTTATTTCACTGTCAGGTAGAAGGTGCAATTTACCACTCAACTGTTTTATGTTTTATAGGTTTAGTAACAGATTTGAAGGGCCATTTTGTGACTCAAGTAGCCATGGGCAAAGCTCACACCTGTGTGTTGATGAAGAATGGAGAAGTTTGGACATTTGGTGTAAATAATAAAGGACAGTGTGGTCGAGACACAGGCTCCATGAGCCAGGGAGGAAAAGGTGAGGGACCTACATTTTTTTCCTTTTGTTTTGTGTGCTGGAAAATATCACAAGCGAAAGCATAGCTAAGCATTTTATTATAAAATATAATTACAATACTAAAACTTGTGTACATAAAACACGCTTTAAAAAAACAACCAAGTATGGATACTTTCATTTCATTTTCTTCAAAATGAATAAAACTCTGATTTACGAGTATTCTTCAGAGCTTCCTCAGTAGCCACTGTTGGCCTCAGAAAACAGCTGTTTCTTATTTCAATATCTTAGGTTTTGGAGTTGAGAACATGGCAACAGCAATGGATGAAGACCTAGAAGAGGAACTGGATGAAAAAGATGAGAAGTCCATGATGTGTCCTCCAGGCATGCATAAATGGAAGCTGGAGCAGTGTATGGTGTGCACCGTATGTGGAGATTGCACAGGCTATGGAGCGAGCTGTGTCAGCAGTGGGCGTCCTGACAGAGTACCTGGGGGGTAAGAAAACATCTGGAAATAACACTTGCTACAGGGTGGTGAATGGCTAAAGCATACGTTGAATGTAAACTGGTTTTGATATGTTCTTAAACTTCAATCTAAGATAATATTCCATCTAAAAAGAGACTGTGCTTCTAAAATCGGAAGTAGGTTAAAATTTTTGTAAATAGCTTGTGGTGGTTGCAGATGATTTAGTTATAAATGCCTTTTTTTTTTTTTTCCATTTCTTTAGTGTATAGCTCTTTATTAGATAGAAACTGTTGAATATGAACACTAATCTGTCTCCTAAGAGAGCTGCTGGCTCTGGGATAACCTTTCTTCTTACTGTGGTGGAAGTTTTTTATCTTGCTGTTGCAGTTGCTTTAATCTATTACTTCAGGGTTCAGCGGCACAAAGGGCCACCACTTTCTTTACATATTGCTGTTACTATTTCTCCAGCATTGCATGCGCTCATCATTTTCTTGTTCATGTTTTCATGTGGTGTATGTTCAATTAAATGAAGAAAAGTTAATGCTTAGAAGTCAGTTCAGATATGTATGGTCAGCATATGCTCCCTGGCACCACACAACAGCATCTAGGATTTAAACTAGCTATACTTTTTATTTATCTCAGGAGAAAACTACATATTCATAGATAGAACAAACTAATAATGTATATTTCAATTACCAAGGCATCGGTAATGCATGAAAATAAAAGGTAGTGATAAAGCAACTCTGTTTGCTGCAGAATCTGTGGCTGTGGCTCAGGTGAGTCAGGCTGCGCTGTATGTGGCTGCTGCAAGGCGTGTGCTAGAGAACTGGATGGCCAGGAGGCAAGACAAAGAGGAATCCTCGATGCTGTGAAAGAGATGATACCTTTAGATCTATTGCTGGGTAAGTGGTATCCAGTTAACAGGATGGCTTGTAATTTTCTTGTTTACTGCACTTTTTTTTTCCTCAGTACATCTCTATACTTTTTAATAAACTCAGTCCTGCAGTTGACTTTTGAAATTTGAATTGGCATAACAGATTAGTTTAGAAATAGGTTTGTTCTTTTCAGTTAATATTTCAGTTAGTATTTCAGTTCTTCTGTGTGGTAAAACTTAGTATCTCAAGTAATGCAGTTCTTTCTTTCTAATCAAATTACTGAACTTTTAGACTTAAAGGACAATTTTAGTATATTACTATTAAAATGGATAAAATGTTGCATAGCAGGCACATTTATTTATTGGTGATATAGCAAAGTGAAATTTATTCTGGTAAGTGAAATATTTTTAACTTGCCCTTACTGTGGACATGTGTGCCATTTTGACCTGTATGGTTACTATACTAATGCTGATACTACAGAGTTGATCTTGTCCTTTTTTGATAGCCTGAATGTTTTTCTATAATCTTTTTCATCAGCAGGGGTTTTGCAGTCACAGAAAAGACATGGAATATTGTTTCTTGAAAACTTTTTTGTTTTTCCTCTCAGAAATTATCAGAAAGAAAGAGCTGCCGGGAATGTGTAAACTACATTAAAAAAACCAAAACAAAAACACCACCTCCCGCCCCTTCACCCCACAAAAAATACCTGCCTTAGGGGAAACATACCAACTGGTGTGTTTATTGGAAAATATGTTTTGGGATCTTGCCTTGTAAGATCTGTTGTCACAGCATTTTTAATATTGTATTCTCTCTACTTAAAACTGAGCGATTACAGGTTTTGCGAGATCAGACTTTTTATTTTTTAATATTTATATTTACTTAGAGCCCTTAATCCTGCCTGTATATAGTATCTGATATAGAAAAGTACCATAAAATAATCAGATGCGTGACTTTAAAATATTTATACATCTCACCATTTGGGGAGGGTAATAATATTAGTAAATTGTATTATATATACGTGTGTGGCACTTTTTTCCCTGAAGCAAAAGTTAAATAGAAGCTAGTAGGTTCTCTTGATAAATTAACACTAAGGACTCCAAATAACCTCATTGTGCAGTCCTGATACTTCCATACAGATATTTCTAAATGTAATTTGCTTATATATGGCTATGACAGAAGTAGGTTTGTACTGATGGTAACCATGGCATTAGCAGCTCAGCCTCATAGCTCTCTTCTTATGCATGACCACGGAGGAGTTCTGGTTTTTGTGCTAACGTCTGCTTTGCTAACTCCTCTCCTAGAAGGACAGACAACAGCTCTTGGCCCTGTGTTGGGCTTGGCAGTGTGAGGTGAGGGCATTGCCCACATTTGTCTGCAGAAAAGTGACAGTGCCTCCAGGTGGAGTTTTTATTTGATACTGGAGGCGAGGTATATTTTTTTTTTTGATGTTGTTGCCATTTGCTGAAAAAATATTGGAAAAAGGTAGCGTTTACAGTAATTTTATTATCACACTCATTCAAGTAATGTTTTCTGTTTAAATAAGCGTGTATCAGTTTGTTTCAAATTCCTATTACATGAGCTAGTTTGAAAGTCAGATTTGTGTACATTAAAGTAATTGCATGCTCCTTAGTAAGCACGGAGCACATAGTGGTAAAGCATTCTTAAAATAAAAAATACCTAATCTATTCAAAATTTTTAAAAATATAAGTAATTTTATGCTTGTTTTAATAGTAATCCTTTCTGAAACTTTTTGGGGCAGAATTGAGATAAACATGACCACGCATAACCGAATATAAATATATATATGCCTAATAGAAAGAAAGTACTAAATACCATTCAGTGATGTTCAAATGGTGTCAGATCAATGAAAACTGGGAAATTCAGATATAAGGCCTATAACTCTTCTCCAAATTTGCTCAATGTCCTTCATTATTTCCAAATACTTTGTCAGATTCATGTAAAGAGCAGGCAGTAAGTAGGCTTCAGTTTTTATTTACTTGACTTCTAGAGTTTATTACCATCATAACAATTTTAAAATACAGTTTTATGTATTTTATTTTCCCAATATATGTAGCTGTTCCTGTTCCTGGCGTTAATATTGAAGAACACCTTCAGTTACGTCAAGAAGAAAAGCGGCAACGTGTGAATAGGAGACATAGATTGGAAGAAGGAAGGGGTAAGTGACTTTCTTATTGATGAGAGGCTTGAATAGTTTAAGCAAACTTCTTAGTCTGTTTTCGAAGAATGGAAATTAGTTAGTTTTGCTCCAGTGAGCTAATACAGTAACCAAACAAAATTCACAACCTGAATAGCCATCTTATGCTGTTTAGGCTGCTTTTGGATATTTGTGAAAAATGTGCATGTTTAATGAAGTCTGCTTATAAGAATCAAATTTTAATGGTGGAGAGTAGCGATTTATATCACTTTAATATAGTCAGCTCTCATCTTTTGCTGTTTCCTAGTTGAATAATAGTTTTAAAAAATGTAAAAGCTGAAACATTGTTTATATGAAGAGTTTATATGCCTTTTTGTATGAGGACTTGAAATGACAGCAGGCTGGTTCAGTGCTAGTTATCTGTAACATGAATAATTTTATTACTATTAAAGTATTGAGTTCCTCTTGTATACTATTAAGGGAATGTATTGTTTTATAAAATGAACTTCTGTATAGTTAAATAGCATGAAAAAATTTATACATTGAATTAAAAACCAAACCAAAACACTGCATCATTTAAAAGTTTTCTTGCCGTGTCTATTATCTACCTTGGGAATTATTGTTGATTTTCCACACAAACAATATGTACTTTAACAGGTTTTCAGTACTCTTCTTGTGTTTTTAATACCTCTGTGTCTTAAACTTTTAAATAATGAAAGTTGAGAGATTTGGACTGATACGAATCATATTTTAGTGAAACATTATGATTGGCTTGGTAAGGTTATTTTGTGTTAAGAAGAAAAACAACTATTGGAATTTTATGCTCTTCAGTTTCCTGCTATATTCCTTTTAGGAATTAGACAGTGTTTTTACTCAGATGCAAAATATGCATTGTGATCATGCTTAGTTCCTAGACTCCGTGCCAGTGAATCTTGTGGGGAAAATTGTGGCTTTATTTCACTTGCTTGTAAGAAACTACTGGTCTTACCACAGATAAGGAACAACAAGGGAGAGAAGGCTGACAGTTTCATATGCATGCGGAAAAGGATGGAATATTTATTTTTCTTTGAGGCTTTGTGGTTAATTTTAGTTGTGAGCTGGAGAGGGGAAGCCTTTTTTCTTTTGTCTAAGTCATGTTGGAGCTGCATTGCATACTGCTCACAAATATTAGTTACAGTTAACAATAATTTTTTTCTTAAATATGCAATGAACACCTGGATATTATTGAAAGCTGCAGCTGCTCAGCCCGGAAAGGTAGTGATGACATTAGTGAGTTAAAGGCCAGACTGACTCTGTCAAGGTCTTTCAGGTACACAGTGTTCTGTTTGTTAGGGTTACGATTTTTGGGTTGTAGTGTGCTAATCTGTGGCTTTTGCTTTTCATGCCAGATCAGTGCGAAACAAAGCATGTGTAGTTTTTGATAGTCAGGAACAGGATCCATTACTGAATGTTGCTGATGAATCTTTAGTTACAAGGTGACCTTTATTTAATACACCTGTTTTCAGTAGATCTGGAATGTCTTATAAACAAGAGGACTATGAAAGATTTTGAAGGAAACATGGGAATATTTCATGCCTAAAGCAAGCAAGCAAACAAAAAATCACAAAGAAATCTCTCACTCATTTTCCCACTGAATGTTTTTACGCGGGAATAAAGTTTAGGGCAAAGGTGTAAGAGCACAAGTGCCAGAAGTACACTGGTTTCCACACTGCAGGTTTTTAAGTGGTCTAATTGTTTGTGCTTCTTTACCAAACCTCCAAATTAAGTCCTGTTACAGTGACATCTGATTTAAAATATGTTCTCATGATCCACTTGAATTAAGGGAGAAAATGATGGTTATGTCTACAGGTTTGACAATCATTTAACTCCTTCACGAGGTCAGTTGTGGTTTCTTCTATGGAAGATGAGTATGCTCATCTTTATATGCATTTTTTCTGCAAACATGAAGTAATGAATTTCAGTATTCTGGGAAGGAGAAGTATTTGTCATGAACAGCTACAATATCAGTGGCCTAGTTAAATGTTATATTTTCAATCAAGAGCAGTTAACTAATCTCAAACACCAAGCCAAAGTAACCTACTAGTGTTGTGAGGGACCTGTGTATATGCTGTTCAGCAGCTCTAAGCTGAATGGTAGGTTACTTCAGAAATTTTAGGCGCTTATGATGATTTCTCTGTTTTTTATCTTGAAATGGCAGTCACAACAGATTAGATTATACTTGCTATGACAGAATTGTAACCAGTAAATATTTTTTTATGTTTAGAATCAGTTATTCATGTTACTTCACTCAATAAATAAATTTTATTTTAATGACAAATTAGATCCTTAAATTAACAGTAGAAAAAAGTTTCAGTTTGGGATTATAGATCTATTATTTACAAAAACATATGAATTTCTTAGTATTGGTTGTATTTCTTTGCTCTTTTCAGTGCAACAAGTACATACAGTATGTTCAGGTTACTGGTTTTGCTCCTTTTCTCTGATGGTGGTAGAGCTACTTCACTCAGGTGCTTCTTTCTGCTTCTGGCTTAATGGCTGTTGCCAGAGCAGTGAAGAGGGCTCACAATCAAGTCAACATTTTGGAGTCTGGTGTATGACCTCTTGAGAAAGAAAGCCAGCTGCATTCATCACAGCTTCTATGCTAAATCATAATTCCCCAACATAATTATTGATTGATCTTTCACTGTTTTTCAAGTTCTGGTGAGAAGTGAAGAAGCTGATGTACCACAGAAAGAAATGTTTGTTGTTTTTCAAGCTAGTTTAGAGCTTGATGCAAGTGGTGGGAGGTGAGTATAGGAGTAGCTGCACTTTATTATCTTCTGTAGTAATGAGGAAGTTTTGTATGTTAAAATGTTCAGAACATAGATTATTTTTACTTTCCTATCAAACACCAATTATTTTTTAGTCTTGGGGGTATTAAATTATGCCTTGACGGAATACAGAAATCCCTGGGCCATGTTGTACAATTAACGCAGTAAAGCTAAGATTACCATTTACTGGGTGAACCAATCTTGAAAGCTGTTCCTACAACTTTTTCAGATCGATATTTGAAGTAATAGAATTTAGAAGCAGTCTAAGATTTCAGTTTGTTGCTTAAAGGTAATTATTTTTTTTTCAGAAGTCTGTGAGAATGTGGAAATAGCTTTTAAAACAAATTATATTTAACTAATACACTAAAAATACAGAAATAACTCTTAACATGGAGATAATAAATGTTGTCTTTCTTCACTGGTATTTCACTACTTTTGTTTCTCAGCCTATGATGTAAAAACCTTTAGAGGTTCAGAGCTGAGCTACAGATTTGCTGTGTAATTAACCAAGGTTTAGCTTTTGATACCCCTTTAAAAAGGGAAGATTATTTTCCTTCAGTCTTACTGTGCTTGGAACAACAGAAAACCCACAGGAAGTTGATTAATTTCAGTTAAAGCTCCTGTCTGTTGGGGGAATATTATCTGAGGCTGCCTTTATTTGGGCAATTCTTTTTTTTTTTTTTTTTTTAAATGGAACTGATTCAGTTAATACTGTAGTAGGCTGAGTATCATATAAATCTGTTTAACATCTGCCCAAGCCACTGTGAGCTTGAATTCAGTTTGTCAGTAACACTAATCTTTGTTCATTGCTGAACATGTGCCTAAACACACAGCAGAGCTATCTACTCAAATCCAATATTATTAATTATTAATGCAGCTTTTTTTGATAGTTTTATTTAAATATTTATTTTGATCCTTTCAGGATCTAGAGATTATATTGGTTTCAACATTTCTTTAAATCAAATGCAAACAAGCAAAAATACCCTTTTACTTGACAGAATATCAGACTGTTACCTGACTTTCTGTTTAAGAATACTTTCAAGATAAAGCTGTAAGCTTTTGTCCTTAATGACCAGCAGGTATGGTTCTATGAAATTATATGGTTATGCTTGAGTTTGTGATTTCTGCCAGAAAGAGGTGTTTATTGTTAATAAAATTATTTTTAAAGTAGAAATATTTGTTTCTACTATAGCTTTAGATTTGCAGTAGACTCAATAAGAACATTTCTAGTTTATACTTAATGTTTTAATTTACCTCGTGTTTATATACAGAAATGCATCTTTGACATTTATTTAACAGGATATACAAAGTCAGCTATTTAGAAGAAAGTGTCAAAATTACGATTAGCGTAAATCTTACTTCCATCTTATTCTCTCTAACACCCAAATTGCCCTATGGGCTTGTATCTGCTAGCCTCCATCTCCTTCCCTTACAAAAAAAGCCCTAATAATTTTTCTTACACATCTGATTTGTATGATGTAAGTGTCAGTAGAAAATAACTTTAGGAACATGAAAAGAGGCACGTATCACAGTATCACAGTATGTTTGGGGTTGGAAGGGACCTCAAAAGATCATCTAGTCCAATCCCCCTGCTGGAGCAGGAACACCTAGGTGAGGTCGCACAGGAACATGTCCGGGTGGGTTTTGAATGTCTCCAGAGAAGGAGACTCCACAATCTCCCTGGGCAGCCTGTTCCAGTGCTCTGTCACCCTTACTGAGAAGAAGTTTCTTCTCAAATTTAAGTGGAACCTCTTGTGTTCCAGCCTGATCCCATTACTTCTTGTCCCATCATTGTTTGCCACGAGAAGAGCCTGGCTCCATCCTCGTGGCACTCACCCTTTATATATTTATAAACATTAATAAGGTCACCCCTCAGTCTCCTCTTCTCCAAGCTAAGGAGACCCAGCTCCCTCAGCCTTTCCTCATAAGTGAGGTGCTCCACTCCCTTAATCATCTTTGTTGCCCTATGCTGGACCCTCTCCAGCAGTTCCCTGTCCTTCTGGAACTGAGGGGCCCAGAACTGGACACAATATTCCAGATGTGGTCTCACCAGGGCAGAGTAGAGGGGAAGGAGAACCTCTCTCGATCTACTAACCACCCCCCTTGTAATACACCCCAGGATGCCATTGGCCTTCCTGGCCACAAGGGCACAGTGCTGGCTCGTGGTCATCCTGTTGTCCACCAGGACCCCCAGGTCCCTTTCCCCTACACTGCTCTCTAATATGTAATTTCCCAACCTATACTGGAACCTGGGGTTGTTCCTGCCCAGATGCAGGACTCTACACTTTCCCTTGTTAAATTTCATCAGGTTATTCCCCACCCAACTCTCCAGCCTGTCCAGGTCCCGCTGGATGGCAGCACAGCCTTCTGACATGTCAGCCACTCCTCCCGGCTTAGTGTCATCAGCAAACTTGCTGATAGTACACTCAATTCCCTCGTCTAAATCGTTAATGAATATATTGAATAATATTGGCCCCAGTACTGACCCCTGAGGCACTCCACTAGATACTGGCCTCCAACTAGACTCCGCACCATTGACTACCGCTCTCTGGCTTCTCTCCCTAAGCCAGTTTGCAACCCACCTCACTACTCTATTGTCTAGACCACACCTCCTCAACTTAGCTGTGAGGATGCTGTGGGAGACTGTGTCAAAGGCTTTACTGAAGTCAAGGTAGACAACATCCACCACTCTGCCATCATCCATCCACCTTGTTACATTCTCATAAAAGGCTATGAGGTTGGTCAAGCACGACTTACCCTTGGTAAAGCCATGCTGACTGCCCCTAATAACCCTCTTATCCTTGATATGCCTTGAGATGGCACTAAGGACAAGCGGTTCCATTACTTTCCCAGGGACAGAGGTGAGGCTGACCGGTCTATAATTACGTAGCCTGTTTTTAGTTTCACAAATTTGAACAAAAGAAGCAAACTGCAATTAATTTTAGTTGCCTGCATGGCACAGTGACATTTTCCATGGATATTTCTACCATAATAGTAAATACTACTCGTGGTATGAAAAGTAAGATTTTAAAGTACATGCACCTTAACTATTATTCTTGCCTCATAGGAATGTTAAATTTTGTTTCCCTTAAGGCTATAGAGATGGGGTGTTACCTCAGTATGTTTTCCACTTTTTGTGGAATGAAACTAAGCATTTGGCCCCAGTTTCATTTTCTGAAATATTTTTTTCTTTAAAACTTATCTCCTGTTGACTTATTAGCTAACTATTTTTCTATATTAGGGTCTTGTCTCTGTATTTTATCATTTTAAACAAACAAAAGAAAACAAACACAAAGTAAAATAAAAACCAAAACCACAACAAAACACAAAACACCACCTGTCTTTTCTCTTACAAGAAGCCAAAAATAAGGTTTTGCAACATGAAGTCCCATGCAACGTAGGTCTTGCTTTTGCAACCTTAATTTATACTGTTTTTGTTTTTCATGATGTAATTTTCAGTTGTCTGGTCACATACGATTTTTTCAGGTAGCCTCCTACATTCTGGTATAGGAGTCACCACTTGAGACCATTGATTTCAGTCTTCTGTAATCATGGCTTGCCAAATAGGAGTAGTTGAGAGAAACGTACTAGAAGAAATCAAAATATGTGTAATATAAATTCAAATAAAACAGTAAACTCTTTGATAGCTCTGCGTACGTGCATAGATGGCCAAGATTGCAAAAGCACGTAAGTGCATGTGGAATAATGTTAGTTGTGTAAGTTTTCCTGTAGTGCATTGCCTTATTTAATCAAAGCATTCTATTTTGCTAGAAAATAAAATTATTTCTGTGGATAAATGTTTTTTGTCCTTTTTGCTCTTAATTCACTGCCAGACAAAGTCCACATTGAAAGGCCTGGATCCTGCAGGATCAGGAAAGAAAAGCTAATCTTTACATTTCCTAGGCTAGGGATATTTAACCTTGCAATTGAGCTAGGGAAAAGCATTCTGTAAAAAATAAAGGGAAAAAGTGAATGTCATTTTGTACCATATAGCAACTGATTGAAAATAGCAGCATTACAGTCTACCAGTGACTCTCCTTTGCTTATCTCTGTAACCTGAGCCACTAAAATAACTGAGAATAGTATTAGGTTGTTATTCCCCATGTAGATCCATTAGAGGACTTTTTCACACAATACCCTGCAGGCACTTATTTAACAAAATAGAGGAAGCGTCTAATGCATGGCTGAATTGTTCCACTGCTAAGGTTCCGTTGTACCTAAACACTGTTCCTTTTATACAGGCAAACTCAGATATAAGCAGAGAGCAGATATGGCCTGTATGAATTGTTCTAGTGTTTTATTTCCTGTGGCTTTATTTTAAAGGGAGAGGAGGTACTTCAGGTACTTTACATCGTGCCAGCACATGACTGAACATTCAGGCATCGTAATGTAATCAAAATGTAGATATTTCCTTACACATTATGATAATGTTAGACATTTTTCATGCATAAAAAGCCAAAGAGGATGACAGACTTGCACACCCTGTTACATGGATTGCATACAAATTATTATGAAATGGAGGTATATTCCATTTAACTTTCATGTTGGATTCACATTCTTCACACAATGGGTAGGAATGTAGAGCATATAGGAATATCCAGGAGTAAAGATAAATCCTGCTTTGGTCAGAAGGTTTTAAATACTTATGGCCTGGATGGGTATACTGTTTGATGGATGGAGGGCCGTGCCCAAAGAATTGTGGTGAACGGAGCCAAATCCAGTTGGTGGCTGGTCACGAGTGGTGTTCCGCAGGGCTCAGCATTCAGGCCAGTTCAGTTTAATCCCTTTGTCAGTTATCTGGGTGAAGGGATCGAGTGCACCCTAAGTAAGTTTGCAGATGACACCTAATTGGGTGGGAATGTTGATCTGCTGGAGGGTAGGAAGGCCATACAGAGGGATCTGGACCAGCTGGATCGTTGGGCTGAGGCCAGTTGTATGAGGTTTAACAAGGCCAAGTGACGGACGGGTCCTGCACTTGGGTCACAACAACCCCAGGCAGTGCTACAGGCTGAGGAAGAGTGGCTGGAAAGCTGCCTGGCGGAAAAGAACCTGAGTGTGTTGGTCAACAGCTGGCTGTACATCAGCCAGCAGTGTGCCCAGGTGGCCAAAAAGGTTGAGAGCATCCTGGTTTGTATCAGGAATAGTGTGGGCAGCAGGACTAGAGAAGTGATTGTGGCACTGGTGAGGCCCCACCTTGAATCCTGTGTTCAGTTTTGGGCTCTTCACTACAAGAAGGACATTGAAATACTAGAGAGAGTGCAGAGGAGGGTGATGAAGCTGGTGAGGGGCCTGGAGCACAAGTCTGATGAGGAGTGGCTGAGGAAACTGGGGCTGTTTAGCCTGGAGAAAAGGAGGCTGAGGGGAGACCTTATCACTGTCTACAACTACCTGAAAGGAGGTTGTAGCATGGAGGGTGTTGGTCTCTTCTCCCAAGTAGCAAGTGATAAGACAAGAGGAAATGGCTTCAAGTTGTGCCAGGGGAGGTTTAGACTGGATATTAGGAAAAAATTCTTCACAGAAAGCGTTGTAAGGCATTGGAACAGGCTGCCCAGGGCAGTGGTGGAGTCACCATCCCTGGATGTGTTTAAAAGGTGTTTAGATGAGGTTCTTAGGGATGTGGTTTAATGCTAGAGTTAGGTGATGGTTGGACTTGATGATCCTGAGGGTCTCTTCCAACTCAAATGAATCTATGATTCTACTGTTACAGAATTGTTATCTTGACTGGGGAGTGTAGTTGAGATAAGTGACCTGGCTACTGTTGGCATCCATTTGCTGGCACCATGCTGGAGCTGATGGCTGTTTATGCTTCGTAAGCATTCTCTATCTCCCAAATCTCCTGTAGTTCTGTTACTCACTCTAATGTACCTCACTTCCTTCTGTCCTCCTGAAATTCTTTTTTTTTTTTTTTTCTTTTTTCGTCTTTGCTCTTTACATAAAATGCCAAATGCCCTTCAGAGCTGTGTCTCATCCATTGGCCTGTTTGTTGTAGGGGCATTTTTGCCTAAGCTATTTAGAGACACATCTTCACATCTTCTGTTTGATCATCCACAAATATCTTAGATCCACACTCTTCAAGCCCGAATTTGCAGTCTTTGCATCTCTTTTTGCATCTCTGAGTTTAACTTGTCATATTGTCATGTCCATTCCCTATTTGTTGGGCTTTTCATTTCATTAGAAACTTCTCAATAAGCAAGTCCAATTACTTTTTTCCTTTTTTTTTTTTCTTCTTTGTCTCTTGTGTTATTTTCTTCTGTTCTTCACCCAGCTTTCCTCTTAATCTTTTGTCCTTCAGATGTTTTTAGCTCTCATACTCTGCTTGTCACTTGTCTCTCCCCTTTCTTGCTTCTTCCTGGTCTGCCTCAGTAGTCTCCTCAGTATCTCCCCTCTAACTTGGAAAAAAGGAAAGCGTAGTATAAGTCTAAACACTGAGAAGTAGTATATTAAACACAGTAAGTGGCCTGGCAGAAAGTAGTATTTACCAAAAATTTATCTATTAAATGGAAGCTCCAACTGAGAGAAGACTGAAAAGCAGGAGCAATAGCAAGATAACTTAAGGAAGAATCTGCAAGATAAGTTAAGGCAAAACCAAATGCTGATCCTTGATCATCAGGAAGAGTTCTTAATTAACAAGGGACTTATTCTGTAATAAAGAGAGTCCAGATAAATACAGTAGAACCAAAGCAAAAAAATCTGTGCTGTCTGTAGAAACATACATGATTAATGAGATTTTTGGCCTTTATATTAGTTAAAACATGTGAATCTCAAAGCTAGAGGGAAAGGCAGTAATGGATATTTTAAAACACTTTTAATTTTCTTTTTTTAACTTAACGCTGGAATTTGGTAGTTTCTTTGTATGAAGACAAGTTTCTTCATCTGAAACTTCTAAAGCTAGAAAGATTTGGCCCAACTTCTACTGTAGTTTCTTTCTGTACTGTTTACTATTAGCAAAGGAACTGATGGACTAAACCTGATGGCAGGAGAGGTGAGACAACGGGCATTTATGAAAAGTTAGCCTACACTAACTTGTCAGTAAAGTTCAGCTACAGGAGTAGAGTATCAGTGATTTTGGGGAAGGAATACCTGTTTTCAAAGTAAGCTGTTTATAACATGACACAAAGCCTAATTTTAGAGGGTTTTCATTTTGGGGTGGTTTGTTTGTTTGGGTGTTTGGTGGTGTGATGTGTGCTCTTTTTTGTTTTGAAAGTCAATGTAGGGACTGGGACCTTTCCCTTAGCAGGATTAGCTGCTTCTGATTCATCATTTCCATTGAATGTGAGACTTCTGGAAGAAGGAGATACCTCCAAAGAAATTCTTGATGGCATATTTAACCTTTAAAATAGAGGAAAACTAGAGTTGTGAGGAACAAATAACTGGTCCATGATCTACATATAATCAACCTCAATTAAACTTAATACACCACTGCTTGGGTCTAGATTTTAGGAAGAAAAAGGAGTGTGGAGAAAATTTTAAATAGAGGCATCATTGCTTTCTTCAAATACAAATCTTCTCTTGAAGACCTTTATGTACATGGGAAATATTTTAAAAGTAACTTCAATACACTTCAAAATTAGCAAGTAGGTAGGAAAAAAAATCATAGGATTGGAATAATTTTCTTCATGGAACAGGTGTTTTTGGATAGGTATTTTCCCTATAAGTGACAACTCTTCATTTTAAATATGACAATAACAGTTGTATGGTCGTGTTTTCTAAATTTAGCATTGATAAGATGATATTGTGCCAAGTTAGGATTTTGAATGTAATATTGTAGCATGTAAGACATGATAATTAATATTTTTAACTATTAAACACATTAATGGATATTTGCTATCAAATTTTACTCCAGTGTTGGTCTGTATTTCCATTGGCTTGGAGTACATTGCATACTTACAAGTTCAGGTAAAACGGTCACTGTGGGATATTTGTTGTTCCTTTGCATAATGTTTTGGTCTTATTATCAAGAAATAGCAACTTTTTTTTTTTATTTAGGGCCTTTTGAATTTAGGAAAACAGGATTATTATATAAGTATTATTCTTTTTTTGTTGTTGTTGCTTTTAATTTGAATTTTGTTTAACACACTGTTTCCATTTTGTGAGTTTTCCTATGCATGTGCAAAATGTTTCTCCTCAGGCCCCCTTGTATTTCCTGGTCCTATTTTTATGAACCATCGAGAACAGGCTCTAGCCAGAATCAGACCCCATCCAGCACAGCTAAAGCATAAACGGGACAAGCACAAAGGTATTTAGTCTTCCTTATTGGCCGGGGTGGAAATAAGCCCATCCTCCCAGTCACTTCTTCTGTGCACTCAATCTGTCTTTCCAAAGAACTGCACAAAATGGGTTCTACCTTTCTTCTTGTTAGTATCTTGTTACCTGAGGAGAAAAAAAATGCAATTAAATGTTGACCTTTTTAAGAGTGTAAATGTTTGATAGTCTGCATCAACTTTGTTTTTCTTTTCTTCCCTTTTTTTTTTTTATGAAATATGCATTGTCTTTCTATGTGTCTTTTGTGTCTTTTCTAATTTCTAATGCTATCTCACTCCTAAGGTTCTTTAATTTTACTGTAGGAAACATTAACTCTTTCCAGTGATTCAGACTGCTACATTGCATTTGCGTTGTTTTTTTTTTTTTTTTTTTTTGAACCTCTTTGTTCTCTATCTGGGGTTATCCCTTTAACATATCAATTCCAGTCTTCTTAATTCTAGCGTATAATTTTTCACAAGTATGTTATCTTTTAACAAGCCTTTTTTTAGAAACGAAATATGTAAAATAATATAAACATTTTTTACTAGTTTTGAATGAGGAGAAGACAAATCAAAGCCCAGGTTTTGTGCTGAAATGTGAGTGAAATGTTCATTTGCAGAATGTAAGTAAGGAGGTATCTTTAATATTTCAGATGGTTTTATATGTCTGGAAGGCTACTTCACTATGCCTTGAATTTCTAAATGTATAATTTGTTCAGATATAAGTGTTTTGTTTTGTTTTTAGGAAGAGGTATTGTTAAAAATTTCAGCTGAATGTATTTAAGTTGACCTGTGTCAAATCCGATCACAGTTTGTATATATCTGTATATAGATACATCTGTACAAATGGATTTACATATGAAGGATAAATAAGTGTAGATTAGAGACCTGGTCAAAGTAAGTAGAAAGCTGCTGCTCCTCCTGGTAAAGGCCCAGAACACTTCAGCTATTTTTTAAAGAATAGCTAAATATGGGAAGAATTGTTAGAATGGCGTTTCAGGTGAATTAATGGAAGTTAGTGACAGAATTTGGCATGTATGCAAACAAACTGTATGACAGTTTGAAGCCTTTTAGGGTATGATTTTGGTGTATATGGGTGATAGACCCTATCTCGTTATGAACATATTGGATCATGAAATCATCTTAAGTTTATTTTATGGAAATGGAAGCACAATCTGGTCCTTGGTATTTGCGTAACATATATTCCACGTATTTGGAAAACATATTATCTGAGCTTTAAGTCGTGATGGATTAAATAGAATAACCTGTCATTATTTCCCTGGGAGAGATGGGATACTGGAAAACAAAACATACAGAATGTAAGTGTTGTCATTTGAGTGACAGTTTGCTGATGACCAGTATTTTCGGACTGGATGCTACTGCTAGTGTTGTACTACTTGCAAACCCTTGACCTCACAGGCATGTGCATAGAGGAGTATGTTCATCCTACCTACATCTGGACTTTTAGGGCATGTTTTTGTAGCTCAAGTATCTCCTTGTAAGAGGTATATTCATTAGTGTCATTTTGAGGTCTACATTGGTTCTTGGAGTTGTAAGGACTATGCAACGTGCTGAAAGATGCTGTCAGGTATGCTCTGTAGAACGAAACATTTATTTTTCCTTGAGGAGGCCTATATGCAAAAAACCAGTTTCTTTTAGTTCTTTGTCCCTCATGCGAAACAGATAAGGAAGATTGTGACATCTTTACAAGTAAACTTTTGAGAGCCTTCTCTGCCTCAGAAGATTGCTTCTCAACAGATGATTATGAATTCCACTAGAAATGCCCCATAACTTCTGGAAGAGCTTCCAAGGGAAAAAAGGAATACCAGTGGATTGTTATAAAAATAATGGGGAAGGTGGGAATCATGAATAAGATATCTCATCTTCAAAGGCGTGCCTCTTTTAATACACATAGAATGTAAATAAATAATGAAGTAATCTGAGGTAAGGATGTTGACTTCAGTAAAAGGACACTATAACACTGAAATCATCATGATACTTTCCAAACCAGCATTCTTAGAGGTATCTGAACTCTTCACACCAACCACTCCTTGAGGATTTTCAGGCAAGTAGAACTTATTTCAACTGGAAGTACTGATGAGGCCAGTACTAAACTTGCTGGTACCTTTCCCTGTTTCTCTGCTTGTAGCTGCAGAACTTCTCTTGATATTTAAAGTTAAATGTGAAACAGCTTCTTCAGGACTGACAGTTACGGCCTAATTTTTAAAAAGTATATTTGATATGTACTTTTATGTATTATCAAATCTACATGTTTTTCATCTCTTGTGGAATTCTGCTGTTGAATTTCCCAGTTGAAAGCACCTTTAATTTCATCAAAATACCCATTTTCTGGAAAGCTTGTCATATGCTCATTTCACCTTTTTATGGTCTGCATGTCACAATCCTTGTTATTACAAAAAATGAGTGCTAATCATAATCTTTCTGATCTACGTCTGTGTCTCCATCACAAGTATAGATAGAAAAGAGTAGGTACCACCTTCTTGGTATTCGTGGAATGCTTTGACACTAAGAAGAAATATAAGCTTGTGCTTCATCCACAGTCTTTAATGAGGCAGTGAATTCCCAGTCTGAGTCTGCAGTCCCCATGGACTTCATCACTGACGATCTGAGTAAAAAAGATTAACGAAAGTCTGTAGAATTTTCTCAGTTGTAGAAATGAATGGAATAGCAATTAGAAACCGAGGAAGCTCCTTGAGTCAATTAAGGTTCTGCAAGCAAATGCCACCCTTCTCCTGTATTTGGGAGTAGTGTAAATGAAAAAATGTTCTAAACAGTATGAAACGAAATGCCCTCGGACAAAAGGCAGTATGAAGCTGAACCTGCTTGGATGGGACAAGCTATATCTCAACCATTTTGCAAATGCTAATACCAAATTATCAGACGTTCAAGAAAATTTACTTGTTAACTGTAAAATACACGGTCTGCAGGGTAGTTGAATGCACTCATTGAAATAAAGCTGACTATGAAGACCTATATCTAAGACTTAATAGAAGTAAATTATTAGCTATCTTTATATGTTCCATATTGACATTTCCATATTCTGATAGTCTTGTTCCTAAAGAAGTTCAAAACACAACTGAAGACATGTTGCCTAAGACTTTTGCACTTCAAGAAGAAAAAAGTTACACCGAAAATGTTTCAGAGCTGCTTTTTCTTTACTAGGTTTTTACACGCTGCCATTAATAAGGAGACACTTTAGACAGGGTCTTGCTTGGAATTTGAGACTTGAAGAACGCAAGAGTATGTCAAACCTCACAGGCATATATAGTCGGCAGCAGTTGTCATGTGTTATGACAACAAATGTTAATTTGTTAATAACAGTTATTAATAAGAAAGTTTACTTACTCTGTAACTTATTTTTTCTGCTATTATGAGTCTGTCTCTCTAGTCAGACATCCTTATCATCTTTCATACCAGTCCATCTTTTCCACACCATTCAGTAATTCTTACTGGAGAGTTAAATTTTATTAGGTTAAGTTACCTGGAATTTTGAAGAGCTTATGGATAATGCATTATGTCATATACTGCAAATAGAGACTTTTGCCTATGAACCATTGCAAATCATAAAGCAGGACCAGCAGTGGCTGACAGAGGAAGAAACTGCTGAAGAAATTCCCTCTACTGAATCAGTGGATGAAGTATAGCATTGCTATAAGCTTTGATTCATTCTCTAGAGTTCAGAAATTGTTGCTGTTTCCTTCTGTCTCAAAGAAACCCACTGCTTAAATGACTTACTCTAGAAGTTACACCTGTTAAATTCTTTGCAAAGTTATTCTTGTCATTTTCTAACATCATTTGGTATCTGTGCAGAACAAGTTAACTCATATGTGTGCTCTTTTGTCCACCTGTAAATTTAAAATAACCAATTCAAGAAGACAAGATCAAAAATAGCTTTACTGGTTTCTGTCCTCTGTTAGAAAGAGGCTAGAGGTGGATCTCCACTCCTCCAAAACATACATTTCTATTTGTTGGGCTATCCAGGTCACAGAAATTATCTAAGAATTCACACTCTCAGTCAACTACACTTCATTTGGTTTATGTATAGCATAGAAAAATAATATAGTGGATGTGATGGATGTACCTTGCTGTTGCTCATTATTAAAGTTTTACTTACATCCAAGTGACATAATGGAATAAATGATTTGGGCAGCAATTCACTTTTGTGTTTACTTTTTCGCGGAACTGAACAGGTAAGGCAGTACTGGTACAAAAATACAGGACACAGTTATTGCTGAGTTTTTAATTATAATGTAAATACGTTATCACATTGTGTTAAGCACTTGTGGTTCTGCATACCAAATTTCATGTATGAGCTCAAACAAGCTCTGTAGTAACCTGTCAAGCATCCAATGGATTTATTTTTCTTCTGCCCTCATAAGATGGATGATTTTCAAAACCAGAGGTAGATTTCTTTTCCCCCCACACTGTAGCTATAATATTGGTTACGGGTATTTCAGCTGAAGCCTGTGGTGGACAGACAAGAAGTGGCTGATCTGTTCAAGTAATGTTGTTGTATATAAAGCCTGTAGATACTGACCAGTAACTTTAATGATATGTTTGTTTTATTTGGGTAAGCACTGCTGAACTGAACAAATACATGTTGGAAAATGTTGTGGTATAAAGAGACAGTTATTCTAAGAATTTTTTTGTGTATGATCATATTGCATTGAAGCTTTTAATCTGTGGGAAGAAGAAATGTGTTTAACATCTCTAGAAGTACTTTTCCCTCCTCAGAAAATGGTCAGTGAGAAAAGAAATATCATCATCCTTACTGCAGCTAAGGAACACTAATAAAATGCTTTTCCCTCGGGTCTGGACCAAGGGTCCAAGATGCCATTCTGTACCAATGTGTTGGGGTAGGTTTTTTGCCAGCAAAACTCTCCTTTATTTCTTATAAATTGCTTGACTTATTGCAAGTATTCCCTTGCTGTTGAGACAGTGAGCTTTTTCTTTGCTTCTGGAAAGCAGGGTTTTTTTTGGTAGTAGTGATATCAGCTAAGAGAACTTTTGAGCATGTTTCACAGAGGGAAAAATTGTCTTCAGAAGTTAAAAATCTTCTAAGGAAAATGGAGTGGTGGAGGGGGGGTGAGGGGAGTTGGTTCCTTTTGTTTCTGGTTATTTCACTTTCCTTCCCCAACTGTATAAGATAGCCAAGATGAAAACCCATCATTGTGAAGTTGTTCATGCATGTCATTCCTCAGTGTTGACAGCAGGAAGAACTTGGAGCTTTTCCTTGCCACTTTTCTTCTCAGAGAGAAAAAAGAGCCAACGTTTCTGTTCAGTGGTAGCCCAGTTAGATAGCACTGGAGGGACTAACTTGCTCTACTTACAAGGTTCCATTCATTTGACCAGAAGAGAGTCTGCTTTAGTAGTTTTTCTTTCTATACTTCCCTTTTAGGAACAGTTGTTTTGATACTGCTTCTAATGAAATGAATATGTGCACAATTGTTTGAAGAAAAGCAAGTGTGTATCTCCACAGTTAAAATTATTGCTTGAGACACATGTAAAGCTTTCTGCGTCCACCTTCCACTTAGAGATCTAAAAAAAATAAATTGGACTTAGTCAAAGTACTGAAAGGAGATGACCCAATTTATTTGCAGCCTTATCTCTAAGTGTAAGAGCTTGTAGAACTTGGTTCTCCTGGCCAGTGCTGCTAGAAAAATATATGCATTGGCCATGTAATAGAATAGTCAGATGAACAATATAGAACAAAAGTTTTGCTCTGAAAGTAGGTGGTGATGCTTTATTTAGTTTTGTATATTTTAGTCAAAAGATGTCTTTTTCCTTAAACAAGACTAGATGAATGTTAATTTTTTTTTAGTTACAAAGGTTTTATACTTACTGCACATAAATTATTTTAGGGTGCTTATCAAGTTCTGAAGATCCAGCCAATTCCAAACACAAGACAGTTACTAACCACTCAAAGAAGGCAGATAGGAATTCCATTTTCAGTTTGCAAATTTCATACTTTACGTATGGAAGTCAGTTGCCTCCATTCTTGAATTTTTAAATGCTTTGAGAATTTAGCTTTGGAATTTGAAGATGCCAACTCTATAAAACTTCTTTGTTTAAAATGAATTTATTTCTTGGATAAGGAATTGTAAAATCTGTTTCCTGTGAATGTACTTCTCTCTACATCTTGCACAATAGTATTTAGTGTTTCGTTGAGCATAATAAGGTGTATGTTTTCATTTGCAACTTTGGAAAAAATGGGAAAGTATCTAGAATCATCTTATATTTAAAGGCAGGATCACATATCTATCATTAGAGAAAACAGCAATCCTAAACTATTTATTAGGATTTGTTGGAACACTTCAGAGCAGTATGTTTCTCTTACAATGAGGCAGGAAATGCACATACACCTGTTCAGGTGTCTGCAGATCACTTGATATGCCACTGTTACATGACCAGAATACATCTTCTGCTAAATTCTGTTAATATGACCATGCACAGGTGACATGGTTGCTGTGCGTCGAGTTTGTTTGACCATAGGAAGTACGTGTATCCATGACACATACTTACGGACAAGTGCGTTCCTGGCTGGTGACTGTCCAAGTGCCATTTACACAGTGGGAGAGCTTCCATCTTTCATTACAGCCATCAGTGATTGAGGGAGAAGGGGGGACAGGGGCCGCAGGTAGACTGTCTGAAAAGCTTGTGTGAAAGAGGGAAGCAGTAAGTAGGCTGCTTGCTGAATAAATAATTCTGGTGACACTATTAGCCCTTAGGAACATCTCTTGATTGCTTTGACATGTAGACTTTAATGCAAAAGTAGCCATAAAAAGTTCAAAGGCACTGTATTTGAGAAATAGCTAAATTGTTACTGAAAATACTAGAAGCCTTTTAAGGCAGAATTACATGACTAGGAGGAAAAAAATCTATATTTTCAAGGGGTTTTTGTTGTCGTTAATAATTTATCTCTTCATATATGCTTTTGTTCATACATAAGCTGCAGACAGATCTTCAGAAACATTTCTTCTAATCTTCATACAGTCTGGTAGTACACAATAGATGCTGTTGGAAGAACCTCAAAAATCCCATAGCCATTGAGAGCCTGACAATTCCTTTACTATGTCTCCATTTCATACATATCCAACATGTAGTCCAAGTATAACTCTTTTGGATGAAGGGCACCCATATTTTCAAATAAGTACTTTATCTATGCTATTAAATGTAATTATTCAAAAGCATTATTTAATACCTATACACACTGTTCCTTTACAGATGTAAACTACATGGAGGTTCATGTAATTTCCGTACTCATTCATCACTGGAAAATAGCTTTATTTCCAGACCAGTAAGATTTGTTAAAACTGGTCTGTGATAAAAGTGCTGAAATTACTGTATCAGCAATTTCTGTACAATAAAAAGGAAAGAAAGTTTGAGAAACATTAATAAAAACAGAGTTATATTTGAAGTCTAGAAGATTTGTAAGTGTGTAAGGGCTATGCTGCACACAATGAATAACGAAGTCTCAGAGTTCAGACCTTCGCTAATGATCATTCAGGAAAACGTGTAGAAAAAAATAAATGTAGACCTAATTTAACAACACTTTGAATGCTTGGGGCAGCAATTGTTTCCCTGTATCAATTTTTGTTAACAAAGCAGTAATCAGTTAGGAGATTCCATGCTCCTGTGAAAATTCTATATGCAGTTATTTTTCACTTCATGTGTTTTCTTTCATTTCTCTATGCTAGAGATAGTGTGACTGAAGTCAGATTAAATTATTCATTGTGAAAATGAACTTTATGTAGATCTTTCTTGGCCTGCCTTCTACACAGGTGACGGTGTTTTAATGGTGATGAGTATGACTGTTTTGTATTATGAAACCACCTGCCTTTGTGACCCTGTGATCATATAGTTTAATTATAATCTAGTTGTTAGATGACTTAAACATTCTGGATTTTTGAGAAGATAGTAGCTTTAAGGAAGTTCATAAATAATACACTTTATTTTTTACTTCAGTGACTTCATCTGATAAAGGGCAATGTGAACTTAGGAACTAACAAGGCACTTCAGACTAAAAGAAATCACAGAAACAAGGCCTAAAATATGCATCTTAAATGGGCAGGAAATTCACTAGTAGCGAGTATGTCAGCATTGTTGAAAATCAGCTGCATAAGCAAATGTTAGTTATGTAGAACAATGACTATGTGGCCAAGTTGGAATAAAAAAAAGATCTGTAACTAGTAGTAAATGGGGAAAAAAATTAGACCAGGCTGTTCCTGTTCAGTTTCACTACAGTGCTTTCTGTCTACTTCATAGTGCTATGTTATTGAAGAATTAAAGTAATGGTTATGAAGCAAAACTTCTGAAGTACTCCGAATTTCCTGTTTTGCTGGGCATTTTTGTCTACTCTTCAGAAGTTTCTGCTTTAGAGGATGTGATGTTTTCCAGTGTGTGACTTTGTAGTACGCTTTTTAGACGTAGAGTTTCTGTCATCTTTCATATCTACTTTGATGCCCCATTTTGAGCTGTCCCTCTTACTGTTCTGTGAGTTCTTTCTCCTACCTTACAAATGGTGGGGTGGGGAGTTATTTACTATTCTTGTTCTATTCATTCTTCTAATATAACTCTTTAGAAGACATGGGATATAATTTTAAGGTTTGTTTATAGATGGAAGTGGAGAAAGAGGTGAGAAGGATGCCAGCAAAATCACAACCTATCCACCCGGGGCTGTCCGCTTTGACTGCGAACTGCGAGCTGTACAAGTTAGCTGTGGATTTCACCATTCAGGTAAAAACAAATAAATAAGTGTTAATTATAGTGTAGCTTTTTTTTTTTTTTTTTTTTTTAATGTTGTCATATGTGTTTTCACTGCTTTGCATTTAATTTTCAATAAAGATGTATATGGGAGCATTTAAGGTTGAAATGTGGTAGCCTACTATTCTGGCCGTCAACAATGAAAAGGACTATAAGTATCGTATATTGAATTACATTGGAACTTTTAAGCAACTTTTGTAACCATTTGGCAACATCTGCATGGCACAGCTCTAGCCCAGTGTGGGGATGTCAGCTTGGATGGGTTGTAGAATCTCTGGTATAGGTCTTTTAGTGTTGGAATGGAGACTGTTGATTGTGCTGCTCAGAAAGGCTAAGCAGCACTGGTGCTGTACCATATTCACATGTGTGCATGTCAGAAAAATGTTCTTTTTGTTTGTTTTTCAGTGGTTTTGATGGAGAATGGTGATGTTTACACATTTGGATATGGGCAGCATGGGCAACTTGGACACGGTGATGTTAATTCCAGGTAAGCTGGTTAATCAAAGGACGTGATTTTTGATTGCTATACTGCTGGATAAAAAATAACTAAGTTTTTTGCTCTTCTGTAGCTAGCAAGTGAAAAAAACTCAAATATTGTTCAAATTAAGTTGATACACTCTCATTCTGCACTTATTCCATATAAACCCACTGCATAGATGCACTTTTAACAGTAACCGTACTCATACTCTATAGGTATTTTGTCTATTATGTGAAGGCTTCTGTGCATAGTTATTAGCATAGCTTTGATAATTGAGTAGAAAATGTTTCTGTCTCTTCACTTCTCTTTGCATATTTGAGAGAATGACATTGAAATGTCATTAGGATTTCTTTTTTTCTACAAAATACAACATATGCAATAATTCAAATTTTATGAGATTATAAACTTAGATTAACCTGCTTCTGTTACATTACTGGCAGCAGTTCAGTTATGATAAAATCCCTCTTGTTTATTGTTAATCTCCCAAATTAAATCACTAAGCTTTGGGTCTCAGCTGCATTTTGCATACACGTACTTTAGATGTCAGCATGAGAGTGACCTGTTTGTTTTCTTTCTGGTCAAAGATAATAGAGAGGTCGACAGATTCCAGAGAGGTATTTGACTAGCCAGCCGCTATTTATCTCCTTTGGTATGCTCAGTAGCTCTGTAAACTATTTTCTTGATCTCCATTGACTACAATGAGAACATAGACAACTGAATGTAGGTGTCTTTATTGTGAAGCTCAGTCTTACCCTTGGTATCTCATTTGTTCACTCAAGTAAACAATCAGTGTCCTGCCATAAAAGCAAATATAATAATGTTGTTCTTTGAGCATGCACATATTTTATTTACATGTAAGACATGGAATTTTGAGTAGTAGGAATCAGTGGGGCTTTGAGTGTGTCCAGTAATGCCCAGTATCCTTATGTAAAAGTCATATAGAGTGGAACATCCATGATGTGTCTTCAGTTCTGCCATTTGTCTTGTAGCAGTGAGATCAGAATTACTGAACATCTGTCCTTTGGAGACTTCCAAATCATTTCTTTCATCAAGTTTCTGAAGAAATCTTCGTCATCTTAACACTTTTGTTGGATTCACTAAACAAAAGGGGCAGAGTGAAAGAAGAAAGTTTACTGGAAATGTTACTTTGCATTGACTGCTGTGCCTAATGGTAGTCTCTAAACTGTTTGCATTGGACTGGTGAATGCAGTCTGTGTTTCTGCCTATGACAGAGCTGTATCAGACAAGTACTTCGTTTTTCGGTCCTGGAAATTCTTGGTTACTTGTTCTAAGCTACTGCATCAGCTGGCAATTCAAGTCACTAGTAGAATAACACTAGTTTCTGTCTTAAAGACTGAAGAGGTACAAACAGCAGTGACATTTGTACTGGTAACTTACTGTCTCCTGTTTCCAACTTTTACGAAATCCCTTGGCTTTTCTGAAGGCATCGGGGCTATCTGCTGTATCTGTCAGAATTTCAGACAGTAAAGCCCACATCTGTTGCTTATGTAGGCAGAAACTGGATGGAGACTATATGTGGTTCCAAGTGAAATCCTAGAAGAGAACATGAAACATCCTGTGCCGAAGGATAGTGCTTGACCAGGCCTACAAGCTGAGGAGGTACAAGCAGCTTGGCACTGACCTTGAAATTGTTCTTTAGCAGACTCTAGACAGTGTCTGGAAAAAAAAAAAAGCCTTGAAGAAATTTGGAGTATGTCCTGTGCATGAGAACTGGCTGTAGTACTATATTGCTGTTTAGCACCGTCATTCAAATGGTAATTTCCTCATTGATGTACTTCTTTTTCCAGCTTTAAGTAGAGATCTCTCCTCTGTCCTCACAGTAAGGGACTCAGAGAAGGAAACAGGGAATCCTTATGCAGAGTTTCCACCTCATTTGGGATGCAGTGGTGCTCAGATGGCCAGCTCCAGCCAGGTCAGTGGTATGTCAGTCATGCAGTGTGTCACATTGCCTGTATTGACCCCAGGAAGACCATCATCTTCTGAATCCAGGAACTAATAATCTACTGTGTTTCCGAGAGAGAGAGAGAGAGAGAGAGTGAGGGGTGGAAAAAAAAAAAGGAAGCACAATTTAGGCAGCATAGCTAGTATAACTAAATATGGGGACCCCTGAAAGCAAGAACTGTCAGGGAAAATGCAGCAATTCTCATTTTCATCTGAGGGAGCCATCTTCCTTGCCAGATGAAGCAATGATGGAAGTTCCTGGGGAGCAACTGATGAGTTATCCTTTCGGAGATTTCTGTCTTACAGTTTAAAGATTTAGTAGTGAGACTATATTTTAAAAAGTCTTGAAAATGCTTACCTATTTTGAATTCCACGTTCTTGTTTAGACTTGTCTTTCTCCTTAATTAAGGGGATTCTGGACTCCCCCAGGAGAGTGTGATAAACACCACAAATTATGCCTCTCCACTTAGTAGGAATGAGGCAGGTTACATGCCCTAGAAGGACTTTTATACACACAAGCAAACAAAACAACGGATGAACAGGACAATTTGCTTCTCAATAAGCCATGAATAGAACTGAAATATTGTGGAGGAACAAGATGGTGGTATTTTTTTCCTCCAGCAAAGACTTCAGCCACTCACAGATGGACCATGTAAAAATGCAAGTGATCTGGTTCCTTGGAGGCTATTTTTTCCATATCGGTATGCTGGAGCCATTAAACTACTCTGCATAGGCCTCCTGAGAAAAATCCGAAGTGATGGATGTTGATGAGCTATTCAGCACATGAAGGATTTGTCACTTTCTGCTTATTTTCTTCTCAAATTAGATGCTGTTGGCTAGAAACTCAATGGAAGCAAGAAATGCCTTGCAGTATCTAGTCTTGATGAAAAATAGCATGTGTTGTGTTTGGGTAAGCAAAGGCCTGTTTGCTGATGCTTCTCTTCTTAAGCTGGGACTTAAGACTCTAGGATCTTTCTGTTATTATTCAAAATTTGCCTGCATTTCTTGTACAAGCTGTTGACGACAACACTACATTAGCAAGCATGTGATCTGGTAGTCAAGCTCCAGAAATGGGACAACTGAAGTAAGATAATCCTGATGAAGTCTTGCTTCCGAAGGTTCAACAATAACATGGACGAAAACTGAACAGACCTACCACGGACAGTCAACTGTGTTCTATTTGAAGACAAAGTGTAGAAACTGTGTCCTACTAATATCTCTAGGAAAAAATAAGTGTTCCATCATCTGTTTGATAGGACCATGTTTCTAGGTGCGTTGTATGATTATCTTACTTCAGCAGTGGAGTGTAGGTCTTATTTACATCTTTTCCCGTATCTTCCAGTTACTCAAAAATGTAAAATACTTGGTTGTTGGGGGTTTTTTTTGTCTTTTTTTTTGGGGGGGGTGGGTGTTTTTTATTTGTTTGGGCTTTTTTTTTTGTTCACCAACTCTGTCTGCAGTTGCCAGGAGTTACTACTTGTTTCCTTTTACGCACTGCAACGTACCAGCCCGTAGTGAACCTGAATTAACAGCACCAGGGTCAGCTGCCCCAAGTGACATCGTTGTACTGGCCCTGGTGGGCAGTTCTTGCCTGGATCAGTACCATGGACAGCGATCGCCCCACCAGTTATTGCGGGACGAATTTTCCAAGAGCGCATCTGCTCCCAGAAACGCTGACCCCTCAGAATGGAAGAGGGGTTGGGTGTAGGCTGCCCAAATGCATTTGGACCTTCTGCAGGATCCTGAGTTAGCTGCTGTATGTGTATCTGCTGCTTTTCATTTAGCAATTTTACATTTTCCCAAAGGGTCTCAGGTTAATTTCTGTATAGTTGTGGGTTGGTCTTTTGTGATTGATCTGTCTTAAGTATCTGTGTCATATCCAGAAGCCAGAGAATCTCTGAGTGTTTGCCAGTGTGACATTCAACTCCATCACAGAAGAACACTTCTTGCTTTCTCCCATTCAAATTGAAAAACCCTGCTTGTCAAAACTTTGTCCAAAAAGTCTCTCAGACTCTTAAGTGTCTATGCTGAGCTTTCCTGTCTTGAGTTCCAGAGGGACAGGGAAGTACTCCATAGCATCACAAGTTTTAAATTCCATATACATCAGTCAAACCGGCTTATTGTATTTTTCCTAATCCCTCCTCGTTTTATGAAGTGAAAATTATTTTTCTGCAATTTTACTTAATTTTGTGATGTACTTAAGTGTCTTAAGTTTTTCACTGCTCACTTCTTTAGTTGATTCACTGTAGTTGGCCATTCCAAAAGCTGAGTGACCTTAATAAAAGAGGTATTTAAGAATAGAACATACTACATCTTTCTACATTAGTTGCTTGTCTGGTTTTGTTCTGCTGCTGCCAAGGAAATATCATATGCAGCATTCAGATAACATTGTTAGATAGATTCAGTTGACAAACAGAAAGATAAATAGTTTTGGTGTTAATAGCTTGACTTTTATGTAACAAATAGATGAAACATTAACTTTTTTTTTTCTTTAAAGCGTGAGGTTGATAATTCCATGCCTGCAGCTACCATAGTTTTAAGGCAGAGGAAAAAAGAAATAATCAAAATATTTCCCTTTAACGGTAATGCTTTTGGATTAGTTCTTAATTATGTTTTGTTTCCGCTTCAGTGCCTTTTTGGGCTTCCTTAAAATTAATGGAGGGCAAATGTAAAGTTTCTTCTGTTTTTTAAAATGTTTCATCATTGGTGCTGCTAAACTTTGATCTCTGTGTCTGTATGTAATCTTACTGGTGCCCAAACCCATGTGCCTCTAAGTCAACCAAGGCTTCTGAAGTTATGAATGTCGTGTTGTGAATCCTCTACCAAATTTTATACTGCCCTTCAGTCTCTCCATTTCCACTAGCTTCAGTCACTGGAAGCTGCATTCACTGCAAAGGAATAACTTATTTCTGTGTAACTGTGTTCCCTCTATGTCATCAACCTGTCTTCATTTTGCATTCCTCTGTTCTACATTTCCATATGTTCACATCTTCCCATCTACCCTTTCCTCTTCCGTACTGAACACACAACTCATCTCCTTCCTCCTGCTTTCTTGACTTCTGATTTACCTGCGTTTCAGCCAAAACCAGAACAGGCAGATAAGCTGTCTTTATACACATCAGCTGCTAAACAATGGCTAGGTAACCGTGGACTGAAAGTTTTCATTCCCGTGTAAGACAACCTGTTCTTATTTTAGATTAACCTACTTTTGAAAGTGTGTGCTTAAAAGTAAGTTTAAATAGTGCTGCTGTTCTCTGGGCTCAGAGTTCGCAAACATAAGAATTTTTTGGGAATAACTTGTTCTTCAAACTCGGAATCTTTCTAAGTCCGCAATAAATTTGAAGTCTGGGTAGACATTCATTATGGGATTCAAAGTCTGGTACAAGTTCTTGTAGGCTCCTGTTCACTTTTTTGAGATTGAGATAAAAATTAATTTTTAGTATCTCATACTTTAATCTTCTTTCTTGTTTTTACTCTAAGTCATCACTTCAGGTTTTCTTTCTTTGCTTCTTAATCATTCTGTTGTGTTTTTTTCCTTCATTTTTGCTGTAATGAGAAATCTGTTTTCTTATACCTATTTGAGAGACACACAGATTAGAATTTTTCAGATCTTTCTGGAAAACAATTTGGAGAGGTTTGTTTTTTCCTGAGTCTGAGTTTGATGAAAAGCAGTTTTAAATCTTATTCTCCATTAGAAAGTTGATAGAGGTGGATAGACCTTCTCTTTATTTTATGATTCCCTAGACAGTGGTTTCAGGAGGGCCATATCAATTTTGCTTTCAGTAATTGTACTAGGGTACCAACCACATAAGACTTGGATTGCTTCATAATGCAAAAAAAATGTTATAAATTGGTGCTTAACCAGGGTCCTCAGTACAGAGTTACTTTTACTGCTATAGTTCATTGCAATATATTTAATGTAAATACATATACATGCAGACATATAAGTGTAACTACAGTAACTTTAATCTTACAATTATGTACTATGCTAATTTTTGAGTTAAATGGAAGAAAGGGTACTTGATCTGGTTCTCTGTAATAAAGAAGGTATAAACTTAAATATTCAGTACAGTCAAACCTTTCTTCATTTAATATGTAAGATGTTGCTTGACTCTGGTTCCATATAGTATGTGAACATAGTGAATGTATTTCACGGTGATTGAAAGCCTTATAATACTAGTGTATGTGTTAAATGTTGCATAAGCATGTATTGATACAAAATTAATTTATTTTGATATAGGGGATGTCCAACTTTGGTGCAAGCATTACCAGGTCCTAGTACACAAGTTACTGCTGGGAGCAACCATACAGCTATTCTCTTAATGGATGGCCAGGTTTTCACATTTGGAAGTTTCTCAGTAAGGAAATAATATTTACTTACAGAAATAAGCTAGTAGTTAGTGTATTGTTCAAAGACCTTTTCAAAACTGTTGCTTTTATAGAACTACTCATGACTTCTGCATGTCTTTTTGTGTCTGTTATGTTTAAAATGTGGCTTCTAATATTATTGTGGCTAGAAAACCATGATGTCAGAAAATTTTGGTGTTTTTTACATTTTAGTGAAGATGGTGATGTAAAACTGGGTTATTTTATAAGGGGCACGAGTTTTTTCAGACTCTTATTGCAAGTTCCATTGCATATAAATATCTATTACATATTCTATTATCTGTCTGTTTGCACGTGTTAAAAAAAAAAAAAGGCTATTTGCTGGGTGGGCATACTTCTTCTCCCTTAACACTTTAAATAAAAAATTACCTTGACTTCATCAGCCTGCAATGAATTTCCTTTTTCTGAGTGAGGTAGGTGGAGTCTGAACAGGTTTATTGCAGCAGTTCTTACTACATACTTAAGTACAGCATAAGAACTGTTGGTCTATCTCTCAGTAACTAGCTGTAGATAAGTAGTAAGGCCCTGGATCTCCAGGTGAGGATGTTAATGAGCATGCTCTTTTTGGCTCAAGTTTGAAATGCTAATTGATTTCTTGGTATTTTTGAGACATATGTGGACTGTAAGTCTTACAGTCCAGGTAAGTTTGGAATTGAGTGGAATTTAGACTGAATCTGCATGGTTTGGGGTTTTGTTTGTTTGTTTTTTGGCGGGGTGTTTTTTGTTGTTTTGTTTTTCTGTTTGTTTTTCTGTCCTATTAATTGGTTATTTGTTTAGCACTAAAGTTATTCAGCTATTGAGTATTGAAGGCAAATAAATGCTTCTCTATTTGATTAAGAAGATGGAAAGGAGTGTTATCCATCATGGAGAGTTTGAGTTGCCTTTAAAAAAGTTACCTCAAATACCTAACTGAATAGTGAGGAGCTTATCTGTCCATAACTTGTTCCTTGTATCTAAACATGTAATACTTCACTAGCCATTGCTTTTTGAAGTAATTTTGTGATAAACTATTTCTTCTAGTTTACTAACTTTGTATGTTGAAACTATTGAAGTAACTTGTTCATCTTTGAGATTTATTGTTAGTGTTACTTACTAATTCTTGCATTCTCCCTGTAGAAAGGTCAGCTTGGTAGACCAATTCTCGATATGCCCTACTGGAATGCAAAGCCAGCACCTATGCCTAATATAGGCTCTAAATATGGACGCAAAGCAACGTGGATTGGAGCGAGTGGAGACCAGACTTTTCTCCGGATCGACGAAGCTCTCATTAATTCTCATGTGCTTGCTACATCGGAGATATTTGCCAGCAGGCATATAATAGGCAAGAGCTCTTCTCAAATATTTTAAATGCTTATAGAAGTATTAGAGAAAAAACACCTTTGGTCATGTGAACAACAGAGGAGCAACAAGTCAAAAATGTGAATGGAAGGAATTAAAAATATTTGGCTTTCTAGTTATACTGCACATAGTGATCCTATCTCCTTTTGAAATGAATTCTATTAAAAATAAGAATGTAAAAGTGTAAACTTGTGCACTTAAATCTTACTATGGTTTACTTTTTTGCTCTAGCAGTATATCTGTTCTTCCCTACTACATTAATGCTTCATGCATAGAAAATGCCATGTAATGAGCGGAGTCTTCATGTTTTTCTGCTCTGTTTGCTCCCTAATCTAGGTTTGGTACCAGCTTCAATATCAGAACCTCCTCCTTTTAAATGTCTTCTGATAAACAAAGTAGATGGCAGTTGCAAAACATTCAATGATTCTGAACAGGAAGATCTTCAAGGTTCTGGTGTGTGTCTGGATCCTGTCTATGATGTTATTTGGAGGCAAGTGGATTATAGCTATTAAAGTCATAGTGTAGAAATCCTTTTAAAAATATTTTTGGAAGCTGGAGATTTTATTATGCTCCTTTCCCTAGTAAATGATTTAGTTTTTTGTCTTCCGTGTATCTTTTTTTCACAGTTTTGTGACAATTTCTTCAAATAAGCCCAAAACAAGCACCTTCTTTTGGCTGAATTTTTTATTTGTTTTCCTTTGTTTTCATTATTCTCATTCCTGTTTCATTATGGTTAGGTGACCTAAAACTTTTCCACTTATTCAATCTTTCTATTCTTCTCTTACTTCCATTCATCTCCTTAACACTTAACTGAGTATTTTGATTTTCTTGCCGTACCAAGCTTCCACAACATTGTGTCTTAAATCCTTATCCTTCTCTCAGGCATTAGTGGTTAAGACTTCAATAGGAGAAGTGGAGTAATTGTATTCTTTTCAGTGCTGACATTCTGAGAGGTCAAAATAAAATATGTACTTCAATGGCACAGACGTTCAAATTATGGTTGTATTTATTTCACCGTCTGGGGGGTGGTTGCTTTCAGTGGTATATTCGAGCAGGCATAGATCATAAGCCCTTGTTCCAAAACAGAATCATAACATCTAGTTCTTTTACAGTGATTAAAAGTTGTCATCTGACTGCAAGTGATGGATGATGTTTAAACTGTTTGAAGATTTAGAAAAACAGAAATAATCACAGAATAAATCAGGGAACCAGCTAGTCTGCATTCATCTGGAAAAGATAGTATCATGTAGGATCATATCTTTAAAAGATCATTGTGTCTATAGACTACTTGCATCCTACTTTGAATGTTTTCATCCCAAACTGAGATTCAAGAACTTAATAGCCACTTAACATCGAAGCATGCATATTTGCTAGGCATATTCCCTTATCATGGTTGTAGTTGTGTCTAATGCACACCCCCAGAATTGTTTGGATCTCATTAGCTAAGTACCAGTTCTTAATTAAATTATAATGGGATTTGAACTAAGGAAGAGTAGCACCCACATCCCTCAAAGGTCTCGATCATATTATCCACGTGATTAAAACATGCTGAACAACTCAGTTTATGAAAAATGTAGTTTATCGATGGCTGTGGTAAAGCAGCAAGTTTCAGGGGAGGAAAGGTGATGCCTCTCAATTTGATGTAGCACAGTAAAGTGGTTATTCAGCTTGAGGAAGTTCAAATTCACATGGTCAAGGTATTATTGTGGATGAGCATGGGTTGAGGCATTTTATTATCTTGCAGAATTTCAGGGACTGTAGAACTAAAGCAAGAGCTTAAATGCTTAATTGAAGAGTGGATTCTTGGAGTCTGTACAGATTTATTTCTGTGTTCTATCCCATTCTTGTTTAATAGAAAATAGTGGAAGTCTAAAGAAGAGACACGTGAACGAATATGCCTGTTAGTAGTGAAATATTTGGTGTATTAGGTGTTATTCCTGGGCATTTTTATTCATGCCAATTTAAAATGAAGGGGACAGTTTCTCTTTACAGAGACACAGCATTCTTGCTTACATAGATTTTCAAGATTTTCTTCACTGCTTTGTGACCTTTTCAGTTAGTAGTGAAATTCAAGTAGTTAAATAATTTCATATGAATATACATGTGTGTATAAGCTTGCACATTGCTCATTAAAGTTCTGAATACATATGGTGTCTTATAATATTCTTAGTTTAAGCTATTTCTTTTTATTAGTTAGACCATCTTAGACCCCATTTGGATTTCTAGAACAGTGTATCAAGTGAAAATTCCTTTTGTAACTCTGTCTTCCTTTTACATAGTGATATCAAAGACCTTATTTTATTAATTTTATTTTTCTCGATGTTAATCTGTAGTATAGAAAGTCTTTGTATTCTTTTGTTTATTTTGCCCTTTTCTATAATCCCTTAAAAAGTCATAAGATGACGTTATCCATTAAAAAAAAGCCCAAACAAAATATGTTGGATTTCTCAAGATCTTTTTACTCTTATTTGAAGGTGAGTAACCCTTTCACTTTCGCTTGGCATCTTTATAATTTTTGAGCACATCTGCGTTATATCTAGTACTTTGCTAGTTATTTCATGCTTCTTAATAGATTATGCCATTTTAATATTTATTGGTTTTGAAAAGTGTCTTATCATCTGAATTGTGTAAATCCATAATATGATTTTGACTTGAAGTACAATATAGAATGCCTTTTTTGGTCTATTTGCTAGTGTGTTAAGCTAATGAAGTGTGTATGTATTTGGTGTAATGGTTTTCAGTTTTAAGAGTTTGTACTAGCAGATCTACATTTTACATTCAATAGCTTATAAAATTTAATTAAAACTTCAGGTTTTGTATTGTTTTAGTTGGTGAAAGGTTTTTTTTTCACTCTGTTTTGTTTTGCTCTAGGTTTCGACCAAATGCTAGGGAACTGTGGAGTTACAATGCAGTAGTTGCCGATTCCAGACTTCCCTCAGCTCCTGACATGCAGTCCCGGTGTAGTATTTTGAGTCCAGAACTTGCTCTACCAACAGGTTCCAAGGCTCTAACCACCAGATCTCATGCAGCTTTGCACATTCTAGGTATACATTTATAGTTGATGAGTCGGAAACTTGAATGAACTAAAGAGGCATTACTTAATGTATAAATGCATTGTAATCTAACAGCTTTCTTACTTTTGTGAGTTAAAATTTCACTTTGTAATCTTTCACCATAGCTCTTAACACTTACGTTCTGGCTGATATGCATTATTTTAATCGTAATAGTTATCTTCTGCTATCTTAATGATGCTAGAGGATTTTAGAGTTCTGATGGAACCTGCTACTAAAGGTCAGCAGAATAAATTAAGAAACCTTCCTAGATGATCTTTTGAACCTTCTACAGGGTAAAGTCAGTACTGTTAAATTAACCTGGAGTCTCTGAAAGACAGGAAAAAAGTACTCTTAACCTATTTTTGTTTTAAAGTAAATTAAATATCTAAAATTAGAATTTAGTCTTTGCAATTTTGTATCATGGGGCACTAGGAGTAATATGATTTCATTTTGTAGTCTAAAAAAACTACCAAAAAATAATCGTATTCTTTTAATGTATAAAAAGGCCACGTTGTAAGATACCCAGTGCTTCAAAGCACAGCTTTGTGATTTATTTTTTAGCTCAATTGCTGATCGTGATGAATGATCAGTTCCTCCTTCTGCTCCATTTTGTGTTAGAGAAGTGCGAAACTTTAACTTCAACCGTACTTTTTTGTGGCTGAGTCAGAGTAAGGCACATTAGGTACCCGTGTGTGTGAAACAAAATGAATTCTCTGATGACTCTCAAATCTGCCCATAATTCTGGTACTTAAACTCTTTTTTAGTAATATGGGAAATGTATAAAAGAAAAAAAAAATCAATATGTTGCTGACAATTTCTTTACCATTAGAAAAGTGGCAAAGTAGATTTAATCACATTTCTTGGTTATTCTGGAAAATGAATAAATTAAATGAAATTGATCTTCAGTAACAACACTGAGGTTCTACAGCCATGACCCCATATCTAGTCAAAAAGCTATAATGATATTCAGTAGCATATGTATGGCTTAGGGAGAAAGCAGTTAGGTTGCTTGGATCTTTTAACTAATATTGATTTCCATTTCACTGATTATAATCAACAGTAAGAAATGTTGATTTCTTATTGGTTTTGCTTTCTTTTAGGTTGTCTTGATACTTTGGCTGCTATGCAGGACTTAAAAATGGGTGTAGCAAATACAGAGGAAGAAACTCAAGCAGTAATGAAAGTTTATTCTAAAGAAGACTACAGTGTTGTGAACAGATTTGAAAGTATGTGCACAGTAAAATTTTATTGCACAAGCCGATCAGGCTTGTAGAATAAAAAACTAAAATAGATTAAATATATTTTTGTTGTGGGTTTTTTTTTGTGCAGGTCATGGAGGAGGCTGGGGTTATTCAGCCCACTCAGTAGAAGCCATCCGTTTCTGTGCAGATACAGATATTTTGTTAGGTGGTCTTGGTCTTTTTGGAGGTAGAGGTGAATACACTGCTAAAATAAAGGTAAGTTTTTGTGTTTTGTTTTAAACAATATTATGTTTTAAAATCAGAACTTTGGAAATACTACCTAAAACTGTAATTTTATTTTTGATGACTGAGTGGCTTACTGTATATTAAAAGCATTAGTAATAGAACTAGAGAAGGCTTCTCAGTGAGGAGTAATGAACCTTATGCAGGTAAGGCAGGTGAAGTAGAGAGGTGAGAATTACTATTCTTAGTTGTCAAGAATTAGCCCATTCTGACCTTCACTAAATGCCATCATACAGATGTCTTGAGCAGATACGACAGTGGGTAGAATGGTTCTGTGATCTATTTACACAATGCTCAGAGGTCCACCTGCAGAAAATTGGTGTTATGGACTTCAGGTTAGAATCATGTCCTATGTCAAAATACACAAGGGATGGCTTTTCAACAACAGAAAAACAGCATTTGTCAGTAGCTGGAATTCGTTTGGTACCAGCTGAGCCATTGCTTCCCACTGTCCCTGCCACCTCTTTCTCAGATTTTTCTCTGGATGACTTCTCAGCTGGGATTCTTCAACAGAGAGTGAATGTCACCAAACATATTTAAGTCTGCTCTGTGCCAAGTAAAAGGATGGTTAGGGCTGGAGCATGTGTGCTGATTTTAAATAAATAAAGCTGGCTTTGGATAAAAAAAACTCACATAGACAATGTGATGACAGAGTCCTGGTTTCTGACAGTTAGCTTCTGTTCCTGCTTTTAATGGAGTTTTCAGAAGCTCCCAAAAAACATTGTAAAGGAAGGATCTAATATTTGTCTGAGATTTGTATTATATGTGTATATTCAGAATATGTTGTTACTTTTTGTTTAGTGGGTTATTGATTTTCTGTTTTCAGGTGAATAGGTATTGAAGTTTGTTTTAGGGAAATGGGTGATATGTGCTTAGTACTAACATTTGCATAAGACAACAGGAGATCCAAGATAAGTAGTTGTACTTCATTCTAGTCAAGGAACTTAACAACAAAAAAAAAAAGGCATGACTAATGTTCATACTATAAGTAGTAAACCTGTGAAAGCACTCTAGTATTATTTTTTCAATTTGTTTCTGGTTGTCTAGGATTAGCTTATAGCCAAGATAAGATTTGCCAGTCCTACCACAGACAAACTCTCTATTAAACAGGCGTTTGCAAGAGATGTCATAGACATTTATTGAGGTCCTTTTTCAAACTAATCAAACTCTATAAGTGTTTTTTGACTGAGTAAGAAACATGTTCTTTTCAGAAAGGTATCATCTTTTGTCCTAGTCACCAACTGTTTGTAACACCGTTGACCAGCTCTGCTAACAGTCAAGCTGCCACTTACTGGAGAAGTTGAGTTATATCTTCAGTGCATTTCAATCTATGGCGGAAGGCCTGCACCTTCCACCCAACTTTGCCTTTTTCAGATGCTCTGCATTTGACTTGCCTGCAAGATTTAGGGAGGTTCTCCACTTAGGAATATACCTGGGCATAGGACTGTGAGATCAGTGTGAATTGCTATTTTTTAAAAGTTAATGATATTACGAAATTCTGAGTTCCAGGTAGGAATTTGCCTGTTAGTGGCAGTAACTAGGGGTTACTTTTGCGAAATGGAAAAAGTAGTTGCAAAGGATTTCCAGAATTCTAGACAGGAAAAGTGCTATTATAAGGTTTCTAACAGCTAAGACATATTTTTACCTTTTTTCTTACTCCACCAGTTGTTTGAATTGGGTCCAGATGGAGGAGATCATGAGACTGATGGAGACCTTCTTGCTGAAACAGATGTCTTAGCATATGATTGTGCTGCTAGGTAAGATGTTTTCCTCACCTGTTTCTACCTACTTCTTGATCTTTGTTCTTAATTTCTTCATATACATATTAAAATAATATTAAATATCAGCAGAGGTATTATCTACATCATTAGAAATTTGTAGCGAGTAATGTAAAACACTCAAACAGAGTGTGTTGGGTAAAATAGTAAACCACCAAATACTTCACCAAGCCATTATTGTACTAAATTAAAAGGAAAAATCACCTCACACTTGCTCTTGTATAAATCAAAGTCAAATCCCATATTCCTATGATGAGAAGAAGACACAACGTTGTAGCAGCTCTTTTGAATGCTTCTATCAAAAGGATGCTTTCAAGTGCAAATGGGTATTTGTGTTAAACAACTCATCATTAAACTTACTGTAATATGAAATTATCATGCCTAAAAGAAGGGTTATTGTGCTTCAGCTCTGTGGAATAAAGTAGTTATTGCGTGAAAGATTTGTTCATATGGATGGCATTAGCCATACTTTAGCTGCTTTTTCATTCCCTGTTATGAAATAATTTAACATTTAGATAATCCATGGCTAATTCTTTTTGGTTTAATTCTTATGTATCCATAACCATAAATATATATGCTGTTACTTTCTTACATATTCATGTGTTATTCCTAAGAATTTATGTTTAAGCTCCTTTCACTTACAAAAACTAAGCCAGAATTTTCTGAAATAAAATAATATAATTAATACTTCACTTGCAGTACTATGCATTAAATGTAATTGGGTTATTGTGTGTTAATTTGACTTAATCTCTCCTTACTCTATTTGGCATTTGATATCTGATTGTTTCAAAATGCAAGATCAACATAGTTTGAGGCATTTGTAGGTCCTTCTGAATTATTATTTTTTTTAAATTACTACAATATTTTTCAATTAAATATTTTTAATGTTGAATATAAATAGATACTTTGGATTAATAACTTCTATTAATTTTCAATTTTGGTTTATAAGTGGGGGTAATTCATTAAAGATTAATATAAAAACTAATTTCCTTATATCTCTTTCAAAATTTATTTTTCCCAGAGAGAAGTATGCAATGATGTTTGATGAACCAGTACTCCTGCAAGCTGGCTGGTGGTATGTGGCCTGGGCAAGAGTATCAGGACCAAGCAGTGATTGTGGATCTCATGGACAGGCCTCTATTACTACAGATGATGGGTATATTTTTTTCCTATATCTTTTAACACAAAATAAGAGATCTAATATTGCTTGAATAATAATTGGGTTATTCTCTTTCAGTGTTGTATTTCAGTTTAAAAGTTCCAAGAAATCAAATAATGGTACAGATGTTAATGCTGGGCAGATCCCGCAGTTACTATACAGGTAATATTTTGACCTCTATTTAGAACAAGTTATTGCCATGTTTTTAAACAGAGGCCTTGTTAAAGTAAGTGTAGGCTTCATGAAGTTATTAAACTAAGGATATCAATATCTGAAAAATTCGGGGAAAACTTGATGTCTTTGAGAAAAATAATAAATCCATTATACCACTCTTTATTTCTTTGCAGTTTTTCTTTAAGAGGTGATTGCTCACACATTATGTTCTGAGACTTAAATTTAGTTCAGTAGAGTCTCATGATTTCATCTGACATGCTTCAGTTTTTTTCTAGCTGGGAAGTATTCTGTTAAGTAGACCTCCGTTTAGGAGTAGTATACTATCAAACAGATAGTAGTGGCTCCACAAAATCAGTTTCCTTCAAGGAATAACATTTCTAGTCTTAATGTCATCTGAAGAAATACAGTAAATACTTCTACTAATTTCATAGATAATTAGATCTCAACTTTATCAGTTGTCACAATTCTGCCAGTTGAACAGAATTTAAGATATTTGATTGCTGGTTTTAGAAGGATTGGAGAGGGAATTATGCTGAAATTGAACAATTTTTTTTTTTTTATAATTACATTAAACTTTTCTTCCCTCTTCATTCCACTTGAACGATACAAACAGGAAAAACTTGATGCGGATTTCAAGTTAGTTCTTAAATTGTTCTTCCAGGCTACCAACAAGTGATGGCAGTGCATCCAAAGGAAAACAGCAGACCAGTGAACCTGTGCATATTTTAAAGAGATCCTTTGCCAGAACTGTCTCAGTGGTGAGTATTATCAAGGGTCTTCTGTGTTTCCTGCAAGTTCATTCCTGTTTAGAAAACTGAAAGACATACATGTGGAAATAACAAATGATTTTTTTCTGTCTGCTTTATCAAGCAGGAATTAGGTACACTGACATGTAGAACATTGTATTTTTTTTACTTTTTTTCTCAAGATTTCAGATGTAAACTTAAGTCTAAGCTAAGCTTGGTATTGACCTGAGGATGAGAGCTTAGAAATGTATTTGTTTACAACGTAACAGTATAGTTTACTTTCATGTGTGAGCTACTTAGTTTGGGTTTTTTTGGGGAGGTGTGGGGTGGGTTGAATTCATACTTACTGATTGTATTCAATGTACAAGCCTTACTCCCTGCCTAGACATGAATATAATTAATAGCAGGCTTTTTAGAGTTTGAGGGAGCTTTACTATATGCTTTCTTCTGTGGGTTTTAAGTTACTGGCATTTATTAGCCATTGGTGAGATTCATCTTCCTCTTGGATGCATTCTGATGCACACTGAGGTAGCATTTAATGAAACTTTGATGGGCTGAGGAAAGGGGTGTTAATAGGCACAGTGAACTGCAGCCATTAATAGAATCTACTCTGCAGTTCTTCACATACAAGGAGGTTAGTCAAATTTTGAGGAATAGTGCATGAAGTTGAAATGCAGTATTATGCAAGATAAGGCAAATTCGGTCTTTGTTTTTGAAGTACAGTCCCTTCCTTATCTGTTACAAGCAATGATTATTTTATTTTCAGTTCCATCCTGGTTTATATTTTATATTGCATTACAGATACTGTCAATATTCTCAACTGATAGTTACACTGAAGTTATTGCCTCCATATGGACACTTGCAGTTCAGTTTTCTTAACCAGCTTGCTTTCTCTTGTTTATGTATTCTCTGTTTCTTTAGTATTCTCTAATGATCAGGATGATCTTATCTAGTTTTCTTTTAGAAATGTATTATCTACAAAATTTGCATTTTTAGTAATCATATTATTGACCTGTTAATAGCTACTCTTAATATATGTTTGCTTAAAAATATTTGCTTTAAGCTATGAACCCTATGGCTTTTAATACTTTGCGCTGTATCCTTCCTCTTCATTATCTTGCTGCTGTTATCCCTCACCACAGATGTGAACTGAGATAAGAGGAAAGTTTTGGATTTCTGCAGCATTAGGCATTTTATAACTAACTTTGTATAAACAACTTGATTGTTGCAGCTAAAAGGCATACCTGCAGCTCGAAGGTATTCAATAGTGAATACTTGTAGTTTGCCTTCTGAGATACAACTTTATGAAGCTATCAACTTCTTAAATTCTCGAATTTCTTGTGGATTGTAATGCGCTTCTGTTAAATTTTCAAGTAGTGTAAATGTGATATAGTTCCCATGGTCCTGCAGATCATAACTGTTTAAAGCAGAGCAAAGACAGCCCTGTGAAGTCTTTACTGTTACGACAAGAATATGTTCTGTTAAAAGCAGGTGTTACACTATTCATATGCAGATGAAGCGAGTAAAACTTACTGAAAAATCTGTATTACAAGTGAATACAAACAATTGTTAGTTCTTAAATAACTGTGAGAATTCCACACACAATAGTATTATAACATATGTTATAAATTTGTTTTAGCATGGTATTAGTCTCTCCGTCCTCAGTGCTCTTTTGTATTCTCAAGCAAATAGGATTTATGTGTCATATGGTAGATGTGTTTAGACCTAAACACGTTTTCATAATGAACATGGATATAGATGCTATTTCCTTTTCATCTTCTGACACTGAAAGATCACTTCTTGTTTTTAACACAAAATCTGCCTTCTGTGTCCTTCATACCCTGAAATAGGAATGCTTTGAATCTTTATTGAGCATTCTTCACTGGAGCTGGACAACACTGGTACTGGGAGTTGAAGAACTTCGTGGACTTAAAGGTTTCCAATACACTGCTACACTTCTGGACTTGGAAAGGTTGCGTTTTGTGGGCACTTGCTGCCTGAGGTTGCTGAGGGTCTACACCTGTGAAATATATCCAATATCAGGTATTCCGCTTAATTCACTTATTTCATATTTATCAGCAAATAACAATCTACAGGAATTTCAAAATTTGATCTTCCTTTAGGATATGCTGTAAGATGAAATTGCTTATACAGTTGGTTTTATTGGAGCAATTAAGAGACTTCCTGTCAGTAATAGGATATTTGCAATTATCTGCATAACCAAGCATCCAACACCACGCATTTTTACTGTAATTTGTGTGTATTTTAAAGTTAATTTCTTGTTTCATTTCACAGTTGAGTCCTTTTGAACTATTTGTAACTTCTTTTTTTCCTGTTTCTGTGCGTAGTAGCTACTTTGGTAGTGAGGAGAATTTAAATTTGAAAGACAGCATAATATATTAATAATGTATTCATAACATAAAGACTGGAAAACTGTAAGTTTCTGATGTTCAGGTTTCTTCACTGTATTATATTATTATATATGTATAAAACACCCTCCACTGTTATCCTTTTGAAATTAACTTCTCCGAATGTAGATTCATCAGTGTTGCTAAATTCCAGTTGTTTTATTTGCATGTAAAATGTACATTTGAATATGAAAATATTTCATTTATTGGACATTTAATACTCCATTTTATATAACGTTCTAGCTACGGCTAAGGCGGTTGTAGAAGAAACCAGCAAACTGGCAGATTGCATTGGAAAAACAAGGACCTTGCTGAGAAAAATTTTATCTGAAGGAGTTGATCATTGCATGGTGAAGTTGGACAACGATCCACAAGGATATCTCAGTCAGCCCCTCAGTCTTTTAGAAGCTGTTCTTCAGGAATGCCATAATACATTCACAGCTTGCTTTCATTCCTTTTATCCAACACCAGCTCTGCAGTGGGCATGTCTCTGTGACTTGCTGAATTGTTTAGACCAGGTACAGTAAAGTGGCAGAAGTAAATATTACAACATAGTTGGCCCTTTTGCTAAGGGCCTAACCTTTATTCCTTTTCTGTGTTTATCCTGGTTTGCAACTTGAATTCTGCTCTGGTTTGTTTTTTTTAAATAATTGTTAATTTTGGTTTGGATTAGCTTTCTTTTTTTCTTTTTTTGTTTGTTTGTGTGTTGTGTTTTGTTTGTAAAATGTGTCCAAGTTCAACAAGGTCCCAGGTACTTCTGGCTCCCTTAGCAGTAAGATTCTCTCTGAGACAGTGAAAAAAATTGTGGTGCTGGTAACTGTCAGCACCTGCTTTTTTGTGGCATTTTTTATGCTCATCAGTAATACTTGAGTAACTTCTCATTATTAAATGTTACAACAGTGCTCTGATCCAGCAAAGTACACGAGAAGCTGGCAATATTATCCTGTAATCAACAGCTTTTTTCTAAGTATTCTGCTTATTGTGAATGAGCATCCCACATATAGATGTTGTAGTTGCTTGCTTGCATTGGTGACAGTGAGATTATAAGCTTCTTTGCATGAAAATTCATTTAACATAGAAAAATGAAGAATCAGTTCTTTAATATTTTATTGTAATTACATTGATTAATTGTAGTAAGTGATTGGTTATCAATAGGTGCCGTCATTTCAAAAGTAATTTTAAATGGGTTGTTTGTTTTAAAATATTTCAACCAACAAATTTTACTTACTCTAATTTGATCTGAATGGAAGCTTAGAAGATAAATTCACAGGAAAGCTGGCAGAACATGGTATCCTTCATCTAGATTATTTTTATAATTACTAAAAAAACTGGAAAGTTTCTGTCAAAAGTAGGTTCTCTGTCATTTACTTTGAACACAATGGTGCCACTGTATTAATTTATTTTAATGTTTTTAGGACATCCAGGAAGCAAACTTCAAAACCTCCAGTAGCCGACTCCTTGCTGCCGTTATGTCTGCTCTCTGCCACACATCAGTAAAACTGACCTCGATCTTTCCGATCGCTTATGATGGAGAGGCGTTGCTGCGATCAATGGTCAAACAAGTTAGCACTGAGAATGACTCTGCTCTGGCCCATCGTTTTCCTCTTTTGGTTTCACACATGGAAAAACTTAGTCAGGTTAGGATATATTCTAAAAATTTAGCTACTTGTTTTACTTTGCAACAAAAAACAGTCATGTAAATTGAAGTTCTAGCTTTATAAGGTTGTAGCTGAATTTGCTGGAGTGTTTTCTACAACGCTGCTTTCAGAACCTTGCTATCTTACCCAATTTTTATCTGTTGGTCTGAAATACTCCAATTATTTCTTGTTTGGAGAATGTCTAAGCAAAAACTATTCTTATTTATTTTGAAATATCTAATTGCAGAGATATAGTGTAGAGTTGTCTTCCATTTGGATAGTATTTTCTGCAACAGTTTTTCAGCTTTTTAATGTGATCACAAGAATGAACATGTGGATAGATTGTGTTTTGAGGAAGAATCAACACAGCTTTGGTAATAATTCATGTCTCAAACTGGAGTTTTTAAAGGAGTCAAGAAGCAGGTGGACAAAGGAAGCCCCGTTCATATACTTCTATGAAAGGTTATTAAACCATTTCCTAATCAAGGGCTCATGAACACTGTGTATTTGTAGTTTTGTTATTCTAAAATAGATTTCCGGTAATGAAAAAGGGTAAAGATGATAAGCAAAGATATGGGACTACTAGTGTTCTTCGCTTTAGAAGACAAGAGGGGTAACATCTTAAGAAATTATGAATTATATAGGAAAGTAAATAAAGGATGATTGTTGAGCCTTCCGATGCCAAAAAATGCAAGCAACCAGAGACCTTAGGAAAAAAGTTCAAAAGGTAGTTGCTCTTCATTAAATAAACAGTTAAGCTGTGCAACATCTTGCTATAGGCCATTTTTATGCTAAATTTTTTTCACAGGCTTCAAAAGCACCTGCACAAATTAATGAAGAAGAATAAAAACCACCAAAAGCTATTAAATGCAAAGATAATATTTCCATCTTGGGTACAGCTGCCTCTTGACTGCCAACAATAGACTGAGTTCTGTGCAGTTATCTATCTGTGCAGGTTTGCTTGACCTGATTGTCTTCCCTATCGGTTCAGTACTTAGATATTTTTGGGAGACAAAATGGTGTAAAAGGCAAACCTTTGATTTCCATCCATAGACCTGATTTTATTTTTTCTTATTGGCCATGACTTCCAGTATGGATAACTGTTTCGAACAACAGTGAATGTCACTGCTGGGGAGAAGACACAGTAGATGCTGAAGCTTAGATTTGTTTCACAGTCTTCATTCAGTGAAGTGATAACTGTTTTTATAAGCATCTCGCCACTGGTTTTATCTTACCTGGTTGCACCGAAGATTCTCTTTGCCAACACCAAACCAAAAAGCTTCTCAGTTTCCTTTAGACAATTGGGAAGACAATGATATGAAAGGTTCCGTAGGTGGTAATATATCTGTTGTTTTCTAATGTATAGTTATAGATACTACGACAAGGAGTGCTATAAGGACCTCTCCTGAGAAAGACACCTATATATCTTTCCAATGCAATAAGCTAAGTCAGTGCCACTTCATTCTGGAAATTAAGACTGTTAATCAGGTTTTTTTTACAGAGAAATACATACTATGATAGCTTTGGGAATTTTTTTTTTTATCCTAGACATTTCTTATTTTTAAGTAGTCATGATTTTTTCTATTACCTAATGCTTATAGTATGTGAAAATAAATGTGTGGGTTTTTTTTTTTTTAAGTAAGAACAATTTCATCTGTCATTTTTCTTTTCGTAATGCAGAGTGAAGAAAATGTTTCAGGGATGACAAGCTTTCGGGAAGTGCTGGAAAAGATGTTGGTCATTGTTGTTTTGCCAGTACGGAACAGCCTTAGAAGAGAAAATGAACTTTTCTCTTCACATCTGGTTTCTAATACCTGTGGGTTGCTTGCTAGTATTGTGAGTGAGCTTACAGCATCAGCGTTAGGATCTGAGGTAAAGCTACTATAAAATCATGAGTAGAAGTCTTTCGGGACAAGGATATTATGAATGTGATATAGGTTGTGACAGCAATTATATAGGTATGCAGATCTTTGGTAGATGCTGGAATTCTCAGTTCTTTTAGTTTCAGATGTTTAACATAGTTTTAAGAGCATGAGTACTCTGTATTAGGGAAGTACTGTTGCTATTTCATTACGGCTGAAGAATACTGTGAATTGTTTAAAAAATAGCAATTTTGTTTGAAGTACCTCGCTTTTTGCATGCATGTCTCTGCATGTATACACTCAATATGTAGTTGTTCAGTGCTCACTGGTGGCAGTGCCACATCCCTGAACATCTCTGTGCCTCTGGTATCCTGGGTGCCTCATGAGTTCCAAGCCTATCTGCTTTTGATTATCTGTCAGAATTTGTAATGTTTTTTCTTTATGCATTGCATCTTCCTCCCTTATATGTAAGGTGTTCCTTACATATCTCTTCCTTTATATATTAAACGTTATGTAATGTATGTATTATATTTTTACAAGGCTTTGTTAGAGTTTTTTTCCAGTTTATTTGCTTTTTATTCAAAAGTTGAGAGTGGTACTGAGTTCAGCTTTTTAAAATCCAGAGATTCATAATCATAGACATTCCCTTTTATGACACTTTAAATAAATTTCTATCATTTAGCAACACTGATTTGATTAAAGGTGTTTCACAGCCTGCATAGTATCAGCAGAACCCAACTTTTGATAACAGCTTGATTAAAGATGTTTTTCCTGTTATGTAAGATCTGTATCTTTCCTCTGATCGTGGCCTTACCTAAGATAAAAATACATAAGTCATCTTCTTGAAGTATGGTACAGTTAAGCTATCCTTCCTGCCAAGTCATCCTATGAAACACGTATTTAAATACTTGAAAAAACTAGGAATCAGAATTACCAGAAGTTATGTTTTCTTTTTAGTCTGTATTGACTAGAAGCCCCAATAGTGACATCTTTTGTGTTTTATCAAGTGACTGTTAAAATTTACCCAGTTGAAAATGTAGTAATTTAATTCACTTAACTTTGCTTTATTAAAGTTATCTAGTCCTCAGGCATTACCTTTTCCTGTTTCTTGCATGTGACTTTCTACAGGTTGATGGGCTCAACTCTCTCCATTCTGTCAAATCCACTCCAAACCGATTCACTAAAACAAGCCAGGGAAGAAGTTGGAATACTGGGAATGGATCCCCTGATGCAATATGTTTCTCTGTCGACAAACCTGGTGTAGTTGTTGTAGGATTTTCTGTTTATGGTGGAGGGGGGATCCATGAGTACGAGTTGGAAGTACTAGTTGATGATGTAAGTACTGCATTTGAAAAAACAGTTTGAACAAAAGTAATGTCATAGTTTTTCATAATGTTTTACAGTGTATTATCGTTGCGTTCTTATACAGTCTAGTCTACCAGTGCAACAGTACAGTAGTGGGTTTTTTTAATTTCCTTGTGGTGGTGGTTTTTGTGGTATGGCAAGCTACATGCCATATCTAATAGGGTCCTTTTCTTGCATATGATTTTGAGATCTTACTTTATTACAAATAAAATTTGAAGTATACTGGGCTTTTCACTTCCTAGAGCTAAATGTGCATTAGCACCAGTTTTCTCTCAGCAAACCACTAAGGAAAATACAAAATAAAGCAGACCAAGAGAAAACATTTTGAACCAACATTTGAAGAAAGGGGTAGCTTACCAGCATGGTTGCACTATAGCTGCAGTTTTGTGTGCTGTTGAAGTACTCTCTTAAAAGAAGCATGAAACTTCACTGTGTGTTCTTGTAATGAGGACACACCTCTGTTCTTTTGCACCTGGTTCTTCACTTTAATCGACTGTTCTAATCTCTTCCAAAGGGCAAGCGTAGGTTGCTATGGAAAATTTCAATAATTTCCTTTTTAGCGGAAAGGCTTTATTGTTGACTCTGAACAGGTTTTCCAGGTTTGTTCTATTTTGTAATGCTGTGTGTAACAATTTATACATGAGAGCATGACTTGCGCAGTTGCGTGAATGTCATTTTATAATATTTACATTAAAAACATATTGAAGTGGCTTTGTTTCTTTGAATCAGAGCGATCATACTGGAGATTCAACTCATTCTCATAGATGGACATCTTTAGAGTTGGTTAAAGGGACTTACACCACAGATGATTCTCCCAGTGATATTGCTGAAATCAGACTTGACAAAGTTGTGCCACTGAAGGTAAACAAAAGAAGTGCATGTCTGTAGTTTTCATATTGCTTCTTTAGGTAACAAAAATCAGAATATTCAATGTAAATTTTTTTTTGTGTACACATTTACAAATTAATCTTTATAAATTTGCTTTAGAAATCCTCAGTTTTTCCCTGTAACTGAAAGGTTCAAATCCAGGCATCTGAAAGAAATTAAATCTTAATTTTTATAATAGCATAAAATAGACTGTAATTTCTTAGTAACTTAGAATATTCCTGAATGGATGACTTTTTCGTGTGTAATTTGGTAGCTAATTTTCATGGGTGCTTGGTCACTCTTCAAGTAATTAGCAGTAATATTTTACTTATGGTCCATAGTTCGGGAACACAGAACAGCTCTGGCTTTTGTTAAATGCTGAATTGTTTTCAGTTAACTTCATTTGCAGAGTGATTTGAAGGACTTTTCAAACCCTTCAGTATTAATGTAAAATAACAGATTTCATAATACCATGAAGCCTAACTTATATACTTGGTTTATATTGCTTACTGGCTCTCTTTTCTAAGGAGAATGTGAAATACGCCGTTCGTTTGCGGAACTATGGAAGCCGAACTGCCAACGGAGATGGAGGAATGACGACAGTTCAGTGTCCAGATGGTGTCACATTTACATTTAGTACATGCAGTCTGAGCAGTAATGGCACAAACCAAACACGAGGACAGATTCCACAGATCCTTTATTACAGGTTTGTGTGTTGTCATGATCCATTTCTAAGAACAGTTAATAAAACCATTGTAGTGCTATTATACCATATCTGATTTTGAGAAGTAACAGAAATAAATACATCTGGAGCGTGTTGGAGTAAAGAGCTTCTTTAGCAGCAATATTGTGATCATCCAGTGTGGTTTGAAGCTTAAGATATTTAGTGAAGACGGTTTTCGGGACACAAGTTGTACTGTAATATGGGAGACTGGTATGATGCACTGCTTCAATCTCTGGGTTTTTTTATAACCTAAGAGATTTTTGAGAGGCTACTCAGTGGCATTATAATCTCTCTGGTTTCATTCAGTTCCTTCCTCTGTTGTGAGAAAGGATTACATCATGTAATGAAGCAAACTCTGTCTATATAGGAACTGTCTCCTTTCTTACTGTAGAGTTCAAAGTTATAAAAAGATAAATTGCAACTGCCTAAAGAAAACTGAAACACCTAACTGTCCTGCAAGGAAGCTTTATTTTAGCCTTTCAAGGTGATAGTAGGAATTAACTTAAGGTAATGCTTTTGCAGAAAGTGTTTCTTTCATTTTTGAGGAGCTTATCCTGACATCTGCGAAAACGTGATTTTTAAAATGTGACAGCACCTGAATATATGCATTACTACCATTATCTATACAGCAAAAAAATGTATTACACCTTTTACTCATGGCGACAAAAAAAATATCTTTTTGTAAGAATGGTTAATTTAAGTCATAGAGAAGGATAGGTATCTTTGTTTTGCACTGAACTGCTCCAAGTAAAGTTTTTGAGTATTCCGAGGTGTCAGTCCTGGAATCAATGTTCTTGGAATGATGTTTTGAAAGGTCAGATCTTTCTGAACAACAAAGAAATCCAAAAGATAATGGGAAATTTTGCTTTGCATGTTGACTAACTGATTTTGGTTGTCTAGGCCAAGGCTGAATCACTATCATATTGAGGGCTTGAATTAGTTTGTAATTATCATTCAACTGCTTTGAAAAGGCAAGTCAAACCAGATCCTTCATCTACCTTATTGAGATAGTTTTGTACATAATGTTGTTTAGGAGAATCTGATTTGACATACAGAGTGGATTTCAAAGAAAAAAACTAATTGTTAAGGGTAAGTCTAAGATAATATTTCAAAACCAAAATTAATCTTTAGAATAGGGACGGAAAAACCTTTTCCCTGTTATGATATTGCAGAAATATCCACTGAAAGTGTTACTTATTTCTGTGATGCATTTAGTATTACTCTGTTTTTATCAAGATAGGTGGTTGGACTTGCATGAGCATAGAAATTAATACATTTCTGTGGTTTGAAACGCATCTAGTCAAAAGAAACGTAACATTTCAGAAACATGGTTTCCTTATTGTGTGCCAAATAAAAACAAAATTATTGCAAGGGGCTAACACTGAGGCATTGCCTCCAAAACATCCTCTGTGGTTTCTTCGATTGTTTTCTTTATTAGTTTATCATAAATTTTTTGTTTTATTTAGTCTTTGTCAAAGATAAGTCACTCATGGTTGTAAAATATAATTTTATATTTTGTGAACTCACTTTACCTAATCCACCATGCAGGAGTGAGTATGATGGAGATCTGCAATCACAGCTTTTGAACAAAGCTAATGAAGAAGATAAAAATTGTAGCAGGGCTCTTTCTGTTGTGAGCGCTGTTGTACGAGCAGCCAAGGACCTGTTGCACAGGGCTCTTGCTGTAGATGGTAAGGCTTTTGAAGATTGACTTTCAAAATCTACTTTTCAAAATTTCTCTGATAGCAAGAGGTAATAGTACAATATTAGTGATACAAAAATAGTGATATTTCTCTTTTGCTTTCCAAAGAATATTTTTCTTACCTGTCATACCTGTAGGTATCAAACTGTGAGTAACTTTCTAAGTCATTGAGTTGGGCTTGAGATGTGATAGGCAGATACCTCATATAATTTTCCTCATCAATTTAGCAAGTATCATATTAAAGCTGGTAGATTTCTTTATTACCAAAAGGTATGCTGGGATGGGTCAGTTCCAAATGTTATTGCATGTTTTGCACAGTGGCGGTAATCAGGAAGACTGAATGTAGTGTGTTTATAAGCACTTAAACCTCAGTTTTTGAGAAATGTAGACATTAGCCTTAAAACTGAATGGTTTAATGCTACTGTCTTCAGCCATTCTAGTCAAAGTGTCCAGAATATTACGTACTGCTATAGAAAATTGATTTGGAGGGCTGGGAGGAGCTTACTGTGCTAGCTTTTATACCATAGAAAGTATGAACAGTTTCACAAAATGGTGAAGAATGCAATAAAATTATGCTCTAAGAGGAGGAAATTTTTTAACAGAGAACTGTATATAATGACATGTTTATCTCAGGGGAGCTTTGCGGTTTTAGAATTTGATAATGCTTAGATAACAAAAATAATTTTAAGAGTTTCTACAATAGTTTTTACTTAAGTTTAACTCATAAGAAGCAAAGCAAAAAACTGAGATGTGTTTTGAACCATGGTACGTTTATTAATAATACCTGTATTGGAATTATTTTTATTTAGCTGAAGACATTCCAGAACTACTCAGCTCTTCCAGTCTGTTTTCAATGCTGCTTCCCCTCATAATAGCCTACATAGGACCAGTAGCAGCAGCTATTCCCAAGGTATGATCCTCAATAGAAATTACTGAAGAAATTTAAGATTATTATACAAGGAAAACGTTTACAGTGAAAATCTGAGCACCTTGATGTCTTATGATTTTAAGAATTAGTACTTTATATTTGACCATGTGACTCCTTACGAATTTTCCAGGAGTTAAGAATTTTAAAAACAGGTCATGATGAAAAAAATACCTTAAGGAAGCAGAGGAAAAGATGACAGGTTTTAACTGTAAGAAAAAACAAGAAGTTAGGAGGATCTGCGTTCATGACTCGTTGATGAATTTTGGTGGGATTAAATGGTTTTTATATTATATCAATTTATTTTTACATTAAAAATCCAAAGCAGTGATAGCTGCTCATTAAATCAAGATTATTTCTATCAAATTTAGAGATGGGAAGATGTCTGCTACAAATAAAAACAACCTTACTTTTCTGTGGCATTGTTCCATGTGCCTGGTCTGGAACAGTCTTGAAATCTGTTATTAGATTTACAAATGCTATTAATCCTCAGCTAGTAGGCACTATTGCCTTTTATTACTTTTTCATGAACTGTAAGCTCTCTTCTGACTTCTCTTTAAAGGGGGAGGAGAGAGGACTGGCCACTTAAAATCCAGCAGTTTCATTTCAATTAAAATAGTTTGAAATTTCAGTTACCTTGTTACTGTGCTGAACTGGTGTTTAGCACCAAGCGTTTTGTTTTAGCTGTGTTCGTCTTACTTGAAAATGTCATCAAGAGAACAATGTGATGCTTGACACTATGTGCATTAAAATGCATTGAATGTGTGATAAGAACAATATTAATACTGTTATAAAACAAAGTATAACTGGATTATGACTTCAGTGTGGTATTTGATTTCTGTTGGCTCACGTTTATTGTTTGCTAATGTTACGGGTTTTTAGTAGAAAATGTTTTAGTGAAGGTATCTCACAGTTGTGTGCAGATTTTTGTTTAAACTTAGGCAAGCAGCCAAGAGGAGTATTTGACATTAATGGAGTGATGCTTTTTCTGTCAGGATTGTTTAGACACAGAATTGGAAAATGATTGAATGAGTTGTAGAATCATAGAGCCATAGAATAGTTTGGGTTGGAAGGGACCTTCAAAGGCCATCTAGTCCAACCCCCTTGCAATGAGCCGGGACATCTTCAACTAGATTAGGTTACTCAGAGCCCCATGGTAGTGACATTCTGAGAATATCCAGAACAACCATTGTAGAGAGATGCTAAATTTGTGGCTATTGTTTTCACACAGTCATAAATAATACTTCATTGTGTGTGGTGTTGCGTTACAGGTTGCTGTTGAGATCTTTGGCCTAGTACAACAGTTACTGCCTTCTGTGGCAGTTCTGAATCAGAAATATGCCCCTCCAGCTTTTAACCCAAATCAGTCTACAGACAGCACCACCGGGAACCAGCCGGAGCAAGGGCTTTCAGCTTGTACTACCTCCAATCACTATGCTGTTGTGGAAAGTGAGCATCCCTATAAACCTGCCTGCGTTACGCACTATAAGGTAAGCACAATTGCTAAGTGTGCATGCCGTTTCTTCAGAGCTTTTTGCCCGTGAGTTTAGTTTTGTCCACATTTACGGTCTGAAAAATTGTTGCTATGGGTTATAATTGATATGGTCTAATATAGGAGACAGTTTATTGTTACTGTTCAGCTTTCTGGGGAAACCTCTGTTTTTACAGTATGTGTAGTAGAAATTGTAGTGGAAACTAGTGTAGTTTTAAAGTCCTAATGCAGGGATCTACTCTTAAGTCCTCAAAACTTGGTCTTACATTTTCCTGCTGTCGTGGACAGTTTCTTTGCTCTAACTGTACAGATTGTAGAAGTTGGAAGTCTAATCATGTCTCAGACTTTCTTACCTAAAACAATGCTTTGTAACAATACCTAACATCAATTCTAGTTATATTAATATATGTTACAGTGTAGGGATCCCTATGCTGCCTATTGCTGCACTGCTAATTTAAATTCTTCATTAATTATTTTCACTTGGACCATGATTCAGCATTGCAGAAGTCTCTGAAGTCCTCTTGAATGTGTTAAGTCACTCTGAGTAGGATTCATTCCACCCTAATGGATGACTATTGCAATAAAACTTTCCTCAATGTCAATAGAGAAAGGATGTTTATTTCTAGCTGAATAGAGGGCTGAGGCATAAATTACAAGCCCGAGAAATAAATCCCATATTTCAGTTCTTGAAGTAGTGAGTTCTGCAGTCACATTGATTCCATGACTGTAACTCCAGAGGCAGCAAACCTGGAATCAAGTAAGAGCTGGAGGAGGTCATTAATTACTGTTCTACTTGCTTGTCCTGTGATACAGAAAGACATCCACTGCAGAAAATGTGTTTATCATATGACCTTTCTGAAGCAATGATGCTTGTTACTGTTCTAAAAAATTATGGAGCTCATCTGAAGCCTTTGACTTAGTTGTTATGCTTTTGAATTTCTGTGTAGCTATATGCTACATATTCACAAGTGTGATTCAACTGCTGTGTACTTTTCTAGGATTGCACAAAACAGATATTGAATGTGTTTGTTGAAGTTTGCATTTAAAAAGGTATTTGAGAGTTAAGTGTTTGTAGTGGTCGTCTGTTGTTTTGTTTAACAATCCTGTGCAGAATTCTTAGAAACAATCACAAATGGTATCATAGTGCAAATATTTAATCTGAACTTAAATTATAATACATTATTATAATTCAACAGTGTACAAAGCATTTCATGTATATCTGAATTGCAAAGAATACATTAGGTTAATATTAATCTAAAGCATATTAAAAAAAAACTACAGAATTACATAATTGAATCACTTTCATAGCCTGAAGAGTTGAAACCAAATGGAAATGAAGAAATAAATGTAAAACAAAAAAATCAAAACTTGCATATAATTGGACTTTTTTTTTTTTTTAGGTGACTTTTCCTGAATGTGTCAGGTGGATAACAATAGAATTTGACACTCAGTGTGGCACTGCTCAGTCAGAGGATGTTCTTCGTTTACTAATTCCTGTCAGAATTGCACAGAGTCTGGGCTTTGGACCAAAGCATGCTTCTGTTCATGAAAGCCTTAATTCATGGATAGAACTGAAAAAATTCTCTGGATCTTCAGGATGGCCTACCATGGTACTAGTGTTGCCAGGTAATGAATAGATACTGCGATAATTTATAGTAATGTGAATTATTAGAATAATGAAGGAAAGTTGGATTTTTCTGCAAAATTATCTTAGGAAACAAAGTTGAAAAAGTGTCTTCATCCAAGCTGGGAAGAGTTCATTATGAGCCATTGGTTGTACATCAGTTGAGTATGTTTGTATTAGGTTTCTTGTTTGACGTGTTGATCTGAGTGTTATACAGGGTTTTACTTCACATGTTACATATAAGGACTAGGTTTCATATATGTTAATGTAGAAGAAACATACAAGAAGAGGAGAGATTTTTATTTTTTTTTTTTCTAATTTATTTTATGTATCCATTTGCTTCCTCTAAGGAAATGAAGCTCTGTTTTCTCTGGAGACTGCGTCAGACTATGTAAAAGATGAAAAGGCCTGTTTTTATGGTTTCAAATGTTACGCAATTGGATATGAATTCAGTCCAGGATCCGATGAGGTAAGGAAAAAGTGAAGTGGCTACAACTATTAATTTTCTCCTATGAGGCCTTTTTTTTTTTTTTTTTTGTAACAGTGTCTGTATCTCCATTTCTGACTGAATAATGTGCAAAATATTTTAGAATTAATTTCACATAAGTTTTTAACATTTTTCTGTTACAGACATTATTTGTTTGGAATTCCTAAATCGGAATATTATTGAAATGTCTTTTTTTTAATAACTGGGACAGCCTGAAAAATACATAGCAAGACTAGTATGTTAGTGGGATATTAAATTTCCTAGAATTCTCACCTAGTCTTCCACCATAAATCCAAAGAATTGGGGCTTTCAGCTACACAGTGATTAATATTTTACTGCCAATTAAGGGATGATAAACTTGCATTTTTTTTTCCAGTGTTCACTCCTATCAGAACTCTCAGACTCCTTGAAAAGGTTGTGCTCATTTATGTTGCCTGAGATTTTGCACAGTGGTCACTTCATCTTGCCTTTAAGGACTTCAGTCATTTCCATGGCTGTTTGCAAAAGCAAAATAAAACTTCTTCATGTCCTTGGGCCAGTGCTTTATATTGGCTTAAGAGATTGCTGAAAATACTTAATATGCTTTATAACAATTCCAGAAAAATAGCCCTTCCCTAATCTTGGGAGTCTTTGGGCTGATTGCTTCACATGAACTTCACAAAGTCTGCATCTTGCCTACACTACAACCCTCATGAAAGGTTTACTTCATCTTATTCCTGGATTCTGCTCAAGCTAAATCATGTCTTCAAGTTTTCAACAAGTGAGATTCTTTGGAATTTCATAACAAATCAGATAAGGGAACATACTGTTAGATCATTAACTGTGGTGGTCTCATTGGCTTGCAGCAATCCAGATTTATAAATCCTATAATCTAACTAGTCTATGTTTGAGTAACAATAATTTTTGCTTATGCAGAAAAAAATGATGGAGGTTGGTATACGTCAATTTTTAAAAAGCATTTACAAAGCAAGCTGCTGGCAGGTTTTAGCACTCAGAGCTAAAGTATGGGAACTATATAATCTAAAGAAAAGTTGCAAGTAATTGTTTTCAAACATACCTTTTATAGACCAAACACTCTAATGTAAAGTTCTGTAAACAGAAAAGCAAGTTTTACAATGTTTAAGCTACCGTGCATCTCAGGACTAAAGCCTCCATAAGTAACTGAAATTAATTGATTGGACACACAATGCAAGTTCTTGTTCTTTTGAGAACTTCAAGATAACAATTGCCACTGGTAGAAAAAGAAACTTGTGTCCTGGTGACCACTGTGTTTTCTGTAGCTTAAAGGAACAAAGTATCATAGAATCATTTTGGTTGGAAGAGATACTTAAGATCATCAAGTCCAACTATAACCTAAATCTAGCACTAAGCCATGTCCCTAAGAACCTCATCTAGACATATTTTAATATCAGTAAGAACTAATTCAAGTCAGTGGTGATAATTTTTGTACATCTGATTGTCTCTCCTTCCAAAGGAAAAGTTTCTGGTACAGTTACTTCACTATAGTATATTGAATGACATTCATGGTTAGGGAAATCTGCAAGCACTGAAAGATGTCATTGAGTGTAAGCAAGTACCTCAAGGAATCAGGTGTATTTCAACTTTTAAACTTTGTTGAAAACTAGGATTTTTGTGAATATTGTATATTTATGCTTTGGTGAATGAAAAGGAAGGCTTTTGTTGGTCACTATTAAATCCACAAAGTACGTGCAAAAACTACCTTCTGCAACAAAGGGTGTTCACACAGCAGGGAACGATCTGGTGATTTCATCCACATTTCACATCTTTACTTATTAACTAGGGCAGAACCTGCTGGTCTGAGTCCTAAAGATGCAGTTTATCAAGAGTTTAGTTTAAAATGCATTTTGGAGATTTTTCAGTCTGGTTGGGAGTCTCTGAGAATACAAGGCAAGTCTAGGGTTTCTGATTTTGGAGACCTTCCAAATCAAGGTTTGGGGTTTCTTTTACCTATTTTATATATTGCTAGTCTGCCTAGAAAATCTGTCAAATGGAGGTTTTCCATCTTGGCCATGGTTCTTCGGTGTGTGGGTTTTTTCCTCCACGAGAGGCACCTGTCAGAGGTGTGCTGAGCCATACACGGATTTCTCTAAAATTGTTGTTAGTGTCAACACCTTTTTGTAAGCAAAGTTAAAGAGGCTGCGTTTGCATGTAGCCGGGACAAGTCAAAGGGAAAATATAAAATACATTTCTTTATGGTTTAAAAAGCAGCTACAACCTTCATAGCTATACTGCTCTCCCCTCATTCCCTGCACCCAGCTTCCTTCCCTCCAGGTATTTGAAAAATGTGTGCATGGTATGTTCTTTTTTTGTTGTTGTTTCCTTGCAAACAGAGTTTAAAGATACTGGTGGAGAGAGACTTGCATTTCCAGTGACAAGTGTGGGAGTGGAGAAGTCTTCTTATTCCCTAGAACAGCAGTGTCAATGGGAAGAAATAACTTTCTAGGGCAACTAGAAGGCAGAAACTATCAAGGGCATTGCTCGGGATTTATAATAAAGGGAAATTAGGGAAACTTTTTCCCATCCTTTCCTATACAACTAGAGAAAGGGAAGAGGGGAAAAAAAAAATACTACCTTTAAAGCAGATGGAAATGTGAGCTTGTGGTATATGTATATATGTACAGCTTAGAAGAGGTGTTGCTTTGCAATCCGAACATGTATCGGTGCTATTTTTTGTATTAGGAAGTTCCGTTTCTCATTCACATTACAGACAAAAGACAATTATCGTCTTCAGATGTTCTGACTAGGTTACCAGAAGCATGGTAACCCATTTATTAAGACTCTTACCTAACTGAAATTGTTCTCAAAATTTGGTACTCTGGCCCATGTCACAGCAAAACTTAACAGTCAAGCTGTTTGGTAGGAAGAATATCACTGAGAAACATCAAACTGGAACACGCGATTGTTATCTCTTAGGATAAAGCAGTGTCAGGGAAATGCATTCATTACCCTAGTTTCTGAAACACTAATTTTGTTTTAAATTTTGTTTCAATTTGAAGGGTATTATTCAGCTGGAGAAAGAATTGGCCAATTTAGGAGGATCATGTGCAGCAGCTTTGATGAAGAAAGATCTAGCGCTTCCTATTGGTAAGTCCTGCTCAAGGAACGTGCTTTGTTATTTCAGTATTTTTTTAGGTTTTCTGAATGAATACTATCTTTAAGTCTTCATGTTGCCTTTAGTTAGAGATGGTCATACAAGAATTATTCTTAAAACTGAATTAATCAAACAAGATAATAAAGTGGTCTTGTTTTCTGCTTACACTGTTCCCTTCGTATGTGTATGGGGAGGAGGGAAACCTGGTCATTTAAATCTGAACCAACTCACCCCATCCACAGGTAGTGTATCAGTGTACGAGCTATGTCCTACAGTTTCCTCGTGATACTTCACAAATGTGCAGGTATCTTATTTATATTTCTCTTTCACTGCTTTTTTTTCTCCCTGCACTCTACACCACTCTGAATGAAAAATATTACAAAATTTAAAATTACCTGTTTAAAATTGAAAGTGACCATTGCATCTGTAGACCTTATAACCTAAAATATTTCTGCTATATTTTTTTGTTTACAATTATTACTAAAAAAAAAATCCACATACTTTATAGCAGATGCAGCAAATAAAAGTTTACAGTAACCCAAATGTAATTTAAAATGTAAGGTAAAATATGAGTTTATGGAAATTAATGGATATGGAGATTGAACTAGAGCTTTGTAATGATGCAGCCGTATTCTGTGTATTAGCACTTTTCTTAATTAATATTAGCGTATAGGAAAAATAGGCTTGTGATCTATAATAAGATATCTTATTTGATCATTTTAATTTAGGAGCACAAACAAGAGCTCAAATATTGTTAATGAGACTGGAAGTATTTAATAATGAGCAGGAGGGCGCTGATCAGTGGGTGGTTATAATCACAAAACCTAATTTGAATTTTTTAACCTAGTATTTTGCTTTTGTATTTGAATGTGCAAATTTCTTACTTTGTGTTGTAAATAGGCACGCAATTGCACTGGTAGATGTGTATTTCTCTCTCAAAAGTACAGGCAATTCTACAGTTTAAACAGAGCCGTCTTATCCTCCAAATAGCTGCATTAACTCATTAGTTTTGTTGACTTTCCTAGCACCCATTTATCCTGCTGTAGTCCTTTGCAAAAAAGAAGCTGAAATTGAAATGCTTCTAACTTAACTTCCCAGGTTTTCTAATACTTTATACATTTCTCTACAGAAGTGTGTTGGTTTTTTTTCTGGTTTTCAATGCCTAAAACAAGAAGGGAAAGTAGGCGGTACATGAATTGGCTTTGTATGCTTTCAGAAGGAATTTGCAATAAAACATGCAGTAAATTAACTATGCAGTGTCAGCCACCTATGAAGGTGGTTGTGTGTGATCCGCAAGAGAGGAGAGATGGATGCATTGCCTATAGAAGAGTTTCCTGATTTCTGACATAATTACAATGGATTCATCTGACCGTTTACCTCACACCAACTCAAGGACTTCAGCCAAGTCTGTTAGTGGTGCTGATGATATTACAAAGCTAATGACAAACAGACATCGTACATGTGTATTATTTCTCTACAAGACCACTAGACCCTCCGACTAAACAAAGCTGATGAGTTATAGGCAGCAGTGGTAGCTTTTGCTGATGTAAACGACTGTGTAGCCTTTTTAAGATGAGTTTCTGTTGTCTGTTGTTTTGCTTTGTTTAAGTGTTTTGCTTCATGTCACAGGAAAACGCTGTGGCTGGAAAAGAGGTAAAATGTGGTTTTCTAGAGCAACATTTAAATTACTTAGTATCAGACTAATTTTCCTTTTTCTGTATTGTAGATTGCTTATCTTCTACCTTTTGCTACAAGTGAATGATGTCTTAAAAAATACCATATTACTACCATTGCTTATCTGCAGAGGAATATCATTTTATTGGTGGAATGGAGCATCCTTTAGAAAACACCTGTACAATCATATAAAATACTGTCTCATAATGCATATACACAAGAAGGCCCTTTGTATTAGACTTTTCATGCTTTATTTTATAATTTCTACAATTTTACCATTGATCCATGTGTTGATGTACACAGGCAAAAGAAAGTAACATAAGAAAAAGGTTCATTCCGTAAAAGGATTGGCAACATAACTTCTAGTGCCTGAACTTTGGTATTTAGAAATTAAGCATCTAGATCTAAGCTAGTAGCTCTACCTTCTTTTAGCATTAATGTAGGCATCTTCAGAGGTTTGTTCATGTCATTCCAAGATGATGTAAGAAAAATTAAATTATTCAGCCAAAGGAGGAGCCTGTTTGTCCTCTGTTTGCTATAAAGATATCTAGTCATTCCTAAGTCTGAGCTCATTATCTCCATGCTTCACTGACCCAAAGTAGGAGAAGTAAATCCTGTTCCATTTCTCAGCTGCTCTTTAGATCTCTGGATCCAAATAAGTTCTCGTAAAACCTGGTGATTTTAATGAAGACAATAAAATTCTGCCATGTTCACAAAGTTTCTTAAGAAAAGGGAACAGGAAATACATGCTTGAACATTAACCTCAGCAGGTACATTTGTGGAAGGTTATAAAAGGGCATCACAAGAGTAAAGAGAAAAAAAAATCAACAGCAACAACAACAAAGCTTGTTTGGAAACTTTATCTCAGGGAAAACAGAATGATTGAACTGACTTCAGTACACAGTTAGTCATTGTTACGTACATCTTCATAGGACCCTTCTGTTTTTAGCTTTATTTGCATGATTTTATTTTGGTCTTTTGACTTTAAGGAGGTTGTTCTTCATGAGGATCTTTTCATAATTGTTGTAATGGGTATGTTCTGTGTTCTAGTACCCAAATACTTGTGTATATATTCCTCTAGAACTGTTAGGAAATAATGTTTTGAAAGGACATTAAGAAGGCTTTAGCTGTTTTTGCTCTGAAGGAAGATGGACCAGGCAGTGATTCTTTCATGTATTATGAAATCTTTATCTTTGAAAATACACCCAAATACTATTTGAGTTACGATGTTTGAAAGATCACAACTTCCTCCTTGTCAGTTATCCAAGACTCCAGTTCAGTTACTTCTTCCCAAGAGGGAGATCTAGTCAGTGACCAAGTGGTATTGACTCATATATTTAACATTATTACTTACCTAATTGTTTCAAATTTGGTAGAAGTTATTTCTGAGAGCAGAGGTTTTATATATCTTTATTTCTTTGAATTTTAAAAACGTCTCAAATTTTTCCTCATTTCTCTTTCTCTCTTTTTATGAGTAGAATTGCCTGGTATGTTTTTGAGAGAGTAGAAATATGGTAATAGTATTATCTGTTTAAGTTTTTTGTTAAAAGACTGTGTTTGGCAATTCTGGTCACTCTGGAATTGGACTTCTGAGTTGCATTTGTGAGAAAGAAATATTGTATAATAGAATGTATTTGAATTTTGTTTTGCGAATAATCATAATTTACAAAAATTATGCAGAGTTTATCAGGTTTTCCAATACTGTTAATAGGGTAAGTTCTTAAAAGGGAGCAGCTGGTGCGTACTTGTCCATACTGCTTCCCAGAGACCATCATGACTTTCCAAAATCTTTTTCTGAAAGTACCTAGTCACTCCAAAGACTTGCCATACATACTCTCTTGGAGATAAGACAAGTACCAGATATTTGTTTTGTATAATATATATTGTTTATTTGCTTGTGCACTGAACTCCACAGTACTGCATGTTTACTATGTTACTTGAAAGTATTTTTCAACTGCTGGTTAAAAAATGCTACACATCATCTTGCAAACTTATATTTTGTAATATAGAAGGCTTCACTAAACAGAGTTGAATTTCACATTCTATCCTGTGTAGATAAATGTCCATATTATTGATATGAAAAATAAGTTTATTTTTTCTTATGAAAATAAGTTATATTTTTACAGCAGGTAATGAATTTGAAGAAGACCTTGAGATTCTCGAAGAGGCTGCTTTACAGGTATACCACAGCTTTTTATTCCCATTACATACTTCAGCACATAATTACATTGCAACTTTTTGACAGCTATGGAAGAAAATCACTTGTAAGGGTTTTACAACAGGAGAGAAACTAGGTTGTTATAAAACAGCTTAAGAAAGTCTTACAGAAGTTGAGTATTTTATTAAATATTTTATTTAATAAATCTGCGTAGAAAAAAAATTACATAAAATATCAGAGGACGTTAGATGACCAAATACATTTCAAAATATCAGGTGTCTGGCTTAGGTTGCATGATTTAACAAATTTTAGATGTTACCAAAATTAATCCTCCACATTTCTTTGTAATTGCAGAAATAAAATCACTTTTTCAGTTGAACAGCAACATTTATCAAGTCTCATTATTGTCCCAAATAATATCATTAATCTAGAACAACTACAATTATATTTTTTATTTGTTGTGCTGGGAGCTAGTGCTGGTCAGTAGCTCCCTAACTATAGCCCCTGAGTGATGATACACAGTGAAACAGGAGTTTTCACATTTTGTCTGACTCTCTAATTATCTTCAGGGCAACTGTTTTGAAATTTAGTGGTCACAGTGGCCTTAGATGACAGACCAGGAAACAGACACTGTCTAGGAGGAATCAGATGTTCCTTGTAAGAAATACTTTTTCAGTAATGTGTTCTTGGAACCACTGTATTCTAAACCAAAAAGTGAGCTAGGAATGTGCATGCGAGTAATTGATTCATTGTGGCTTTTAGTCTTGTCTGTTAAATATGCATCTTTCCACCTTCCCTTCTTGCAAAGAGATTTCTTTTGCTTTGTCTCAGCCAAAAGTGTCTTTTTTAAGAGATCTGTCTTTCTCTAAGTTACATATCTAGCCTTTTACTTTCTTTTGGAATATACTCATTGGTCACATTTTCAGAACGACTTTCTTCATTATTCTTCTGCTCACAGTTCAGCAGTTTAGGATGCTCATAACATGGAAGTGCATGTTACCTTATTCCTTCTTCAAGAAATTCTCTCTCAACTCAAGATCATTTAATCTCATTTGACATAAATTATTATTTTATAGACTGAACTGACTTTTTTTTTTTAACTTTCATCACAGTAAAGTTTATCCACTCTGCTGCTACTTGAATAGTTTCCAATCCCTAAATGTCTGTGCCTGTTGTCGTATTATGGGTGAGTGTCTGCATATAAGATACTGAAAATCTATTTTGTCTCCATCCTTTCATCCCCAACGAAAAAAAAAAAAAACAGGTGTGCAAATCTCACTCCGGCATTCTGGGGAAAGGCTTGGCACTATCTCACTCACCAACCATTTTGGAAGCTCTTGAAGGAAATCTTCCACTGCAGGTACAAAGCAATGAGCAGTCATTTCTGGAGGATTTCATTGCTTGTGTACCAGGATCAAGTGGTGGTCGACTTGCAAGGTAAAAAGTTGGTGTGCTGCATGAATAAACCCATTAATTTATAGCTGAAATGTTTAAATTTTGCAACAAAATAGAAAATGTTTGGTTATCTGTTAAATTTCAAAACCTGTGTGCAGTCGCTTTTCTATAAAATTAGATGTAGAACTTTGATATCTGCATCAAATATTAGTTAAGTTAAACTGTTGGACCATATTGTTTCTGTTAATATATTAGGTAAAAGCATTTAAGTATTCAGACCTTCTGCATGCTTTCTTACCTGGAAGTCATGTTTGTACAGAGTAAGAAGTCATCTTCTGGAGGCCTGTAAGAGAGTCTAAGATTGTTTGTCTTTGCTGTAGGTGGCTTCAGCCCGATTCATATGCTGATCCTCAGAAAACATCACTGCTTTTGAATAAGGATGACATTCGATGTGGTTGGCCAACTGTTATTACAGTACAAACAAAAGACCAGTATGGGGATGTTGTTCATGTTCCTAATATGAAGGTAGTTATTGTCATCTTGGCTGTTCTTCATCATGACTTCTTTTAGTATTTGTTGTAGATATTCCACAGAATACTCCTGTATAGGGCAGGAAGTGGCATTTTTAAGTTCAGTCTAGTCAGTCTTTCTTACCTCTAAATCCACAAAATTATCAAATTCTGTGTTATGCCAACACCATTTCATGTAATTTGTAGCTTGTCCGTAATGATCTACACGTGTAGTTGTGAAAATGATCAGTTGTAGGCAATGTTTGATGATGATTTGTAAGGTGATAAGAATCTATTTTAAAAATTTTAAGCCAGGAAAGAGTATTATAAATTTTAAACTGAATAAGTATGATGGAAAAAAGAATCATAAGCACATTGACGGACCATTTTATGGTCACTTTTATTTTGGCTTAGAACAGCACTTCCTGCTTTTCTGTTTCTAATATTTGGAGGTTCCTGTAGTCTCTTCTCTTTCTTTTGACAGCTTCAGGTAGGATTAGAAAACCCTTTAAAGCTTTAGACTAAAATCTAAAGGGTAAGTATAAAAGTTGGCTGCTTGGTTTGAAGTAGCAAAGCACTCAAACAAAACAAACTGAACACAACATTTTTTTGACATTGTTTTAATAAGTTATGTCTGTGTAAGTCCACTTACTCTGGAGTAGTACAGATATTTTCAAGACTTACTTTTATTTAAGTCCAAAAGCAAGTGAAGTACCTTATACAAAAGCATAATTATTGTGGTAGGAACTCTCAGATCTATTCTTTGTGTAGATTGTAATAATTGAGAGTTATCTTACAGTAAGCTGTAAATGCAGACTGTGAGTCTACAACAGTAACACAAGAAACAATCACAAACGCAGCATGAGTGAAATTTATGTGTGTAATTACCAACTTAACTGTATGACAAAAAAACTAAAAATTTTTTAAATAGTGATTTTTTTTTCTCTGTCAATCAGGAAAAGGATATGTCAAAATATACACATCAAAATTGTTGCTGGATTTCTTGGTTTTCGTCATGAATGTATTAAAGTAATAGAAATCTTAATTCAGTTTAATCATTCTGTTGGACTCAATCAGTGTGCAATGTGCTGATATAACTTAAAGTAAATTAGAACAGCACTTGAAATCTGCAGCAATTCAATGCACTTCACGGCAGTTTTAGGATGAGTAGCGAGTAAACTTATTGTCCAGATGGTCTGTTCTTCCTCACAAAACTAAGTACAGCTGACTTGCACGGTGCTGATACAGCAGGGTAGCAGAGCCAGCCAAGATCCAACCTGGCCACTGCTGATCCAGATCTAGTAGGCCCTGATGACTTACTCTGAAACCTGTGCACTGAGTTGTAAGGGTCTCTTCTCTACTTTGTGGCGTTTTTTGTTGTCGAAAACCTTAACCAGTCATACTGGACTACAGGCTGCTTCCCAGGGGTTGTTCTGGGACTTTCAGAACTGACACTGGCAGTTTTGATTGTGTGCTGAGGCACTTGAGTGCTTCTGTCCTCTATGTTTACATCTTTCAGAGATGCTGTGTGTGGCTTTGCAAAGTGTTAAACGTGGGCATGTGAGTTTTTGACACAGCTGGATTTGTATTCAGTACTCTTAGGAGGAAAGGCTGAGAGAGCTGGGTCTGTTCAAGCTGGAGATGAGAAGGCTGAGAGGGGATCTTATCAATGCTTATAAATATCTCAAGCATGGGTGCCAAGACAATGGGACCAGACTCTTTTCAGTGGTGCACGTTGACAGGATGAGGGACAACAGGCACAGACTGAAGCACAGGAGGTTCCATCTAAACATGAGGAGAAACTTCTTTACTAAGAGAGTGCCAGAGCACTGGAACAGGCTGCCCAGAGAGGTTGTGGAGTCTCCTTCTCTGGAGACATTCAAAACCCACCTGGACACATTTCTGTGTGATCTGCTCTGGGTGACCCTGCTTTAGCAGGTGGTTTGGACTAGATGATCTCCAGAGGTCCCTTCCAACCCCAACCACTCTCTGATCATGATACTCTCTTTGTCACTGTACCTTATGAGTTCTAAAATAATATGTTCATGTGTGTTTTCTCCTTAAATCATCTTTTGTATTCCATGTCTTATTGCAGGTAGAAGTCAAAGCTATTCCTGTTTCTCAGAAAAAAACATCTTTGCAACAAGAACAAGTAAAAAAAGTGCAACGGATACCTGGGAGTCCTGCAACAGCTGCTTCCCCTAGCGGTGATATGACCTTTGGAGGACTTCCTTCACCCAAACTTGATTCATCCTACGAGCCAATGATAGTAAAAGAAGCTCGATATATTGCTATTACAATGATGAAGGTAAATTACTATCATTTTAGCAATATAACTGTGAAACTCAGCATTCAAAGTGTGCAAAGGAGAAGGAAAAAAATATATTTCAGTATGATCACAAGCTAAAATTGAGTTACTTACAAATTACATTGATTATATTCAAGTTCAGCAGAAAACTAGGTACATCAAAAGGAGTGATTACCTGAACTGTAAAGCAGTTATGAACTGGATTAGAGTTTGAAAAGAAAAGTTGTCTTGATTTTGATTACACTGTGTAACAACCTAGTCTGAGGAGAAATGAAAACAGCTGTGTGTATCCATATAGTGTTGGAGTGTTGCAGGGAATCTTTATTAAAAACTATAACTGATGAACATAGGAAAAAACAGAGCACAGAATAGTAAAAAGGTCATAAAATGATTTGTGTATCAATGAATAAATATTAAGCATCATCTATTGAAATTAGCCATTGTAAAATGGATCAACTTAAGAGACTTTCCCAGAACTGAACAGTTAGTATTGATTTGAGTATATTTTAGAACCTGTAACAAATTTACATATCTGTAGCATATTGATTCAGTTAAGAGATGTAACGTCTATAACTAGCAGTTGGACAACTTAATAAGACGTGTTTAATCACGAGTTAGGGAGAGACAACACTTAGTATAATCAGTAAGGATTTATGGACCTAGAAAATCAGCACACTAGTATCTTTTAGATGGAAAAATTATCAAACTATCATCTTTTAGAGGGTATAGGGTTATTTTCTGTAGAGGATAGTAGCTGTGTGTAAATAATGAAGCTGGCTACTAACTGGTGTCTTAATGGATCAATGATAGAACCATGAAATCAATATGGTGTACAACAGATGGTTTAAAAAAAAAAAAAGTTAAATCACATGTCTGAAAAGATATTTACAACCAGGGAATGTATATCAAGGTGTGATTGGCTTGTTTGTTGTTGAGGTTTTTTTGGTTTTGGATTTTTTGGGGTACTGCAAAGATGACTTCTTGGCTTGATGCTACTTGGTAATTTTACCAGTGACTTGCGGGGGGGAGGGAGTACATTATTTACTCAAAGCTGGAACCCAGATGAGATTTCTGACAACCATTGTCCACAGGTACCCGCTGCTTCTTTTCGAGTAATAGATATCAACTCTGCTCACACAACTGTTAATGGTGGCACATCTTGCAAGGCATTAGATATTCTGGAGTAACTGATGGTGGAGCATGTTGTATCAGTACTTGATAGAAACATCCAAATATGATTAGAAAGTCCAGGTGCTCACTTCATGATAATTAATTATTACATGTTTGGGGGAGTGATACCCAAAACTGTGTTTTGACCTGCAACATATTTACTTTCTTATCCTCACATGGTCTGCAATGAACTACCAGTATTCAAAGGCTTTTTATACAAGCTAAATTAGAAGAGATTCAATGACTTGACTGTGAACAAAGATTTTTGTTAGCAATAGCTATCTTTATTATCTAAATAATGGCAATTTAAAGAGAAAATGAAGACACTTTTTTCATGTATGTGTCTGTGTTTCTCATTCTGTGCCTTGGAATTGGTTTCTGGTTCCCTGATCAATGCCTCTGGTGAAAGTAAAGTCAGACTAGTGTGTTCTTTGAGAAAATACTCTGCTTTTTTATTTGTGACTGTAGTATAATTGATAACTGTTAATTTTTCTGTTTGTTGAATTTAATCTGTTTATAGGCATATGAAAATTATTCTTTTGAAGAACTGCGCTTTGCTTCACCAACACCAAAAAGGTAAACATTAAAAGTTACCTATTAACAGGGACTGAAATTACCATGTTCCTTTCACTTTTGCTGATACCCAGACTCACAGCCTAGACTGCCAGGTAATCTTAAGGGTAGAAATGCTACAAGAATCATGTATTATAATTTATTTTTTTAAGTTTAGAGATTCTGTTTAAAATTCTTCATTCTTAATTGTTTTAATAGTGATTCTTTCTGTATTAGCTTCCCTCTGAATGTCTTCTTTCATCATTTGCTATAAATAAATGTATTACTGTGGGCTATGAATTCACAATAAATATGTGTTCAGTACACTGGACAGGGAAAAACAGTATTTAGATGATCTGACAGAAAAAAAACATAAAGATTTCAAAACTAAATATTACAGATTATTTTCAATAAGACAATAAGTGTTTAACAATTTTCATTGTTTTCTTTATCCCTAGACCCAGTGAAAATATGTTGATCAGAGTCAATAATGATGGTACATACTGTGCAAACTGGACTCCTGGAGCTGTTGGTCTCTATACCATTCATGTTACTATAGATGGCATTGAAATAGGTAATTAATTTTCACTAAATTAAGCAGAAATCTATAGTATATCCACTTCATATACTGATAAATATGTCCTGGTGCTCATAAGATTTATTATTAAAGTTAATAGTGAAGCATGTTACCCAGGTTTTAGTTCAGAAGTCTTCTGTCTAATTCCCTCTTCTTTCTCAAAAGAAGACAACAGCTATTCTCTCATGGGAATAGAGAAATAGGTGGCAAATAATGTATTTAATGTGGTCAGACTACCAGATTAATAGAGTTATCTGATTATCTATTCTCAATGTTGGAAGAAAAATCTGTTGTTTCAGCTGAGAGAGAGATATGTAGTTAAAGGAGAAGGGCAGGCGGGGAGGGTGTGTGGAAAGCAACACACACACACACACACACACACACACAAAATAAAAACCACACTGAAGAACGTAAGAAAAGGGGAAGTTGTTCCTGACTGTGCAGAAGTAAGTAATGTCTTCTGTGGAGTCTCCTTCTCTGGAGACGTTCAAAACCCGCCTGGACACCTTCCTGTGTAACATCATCTAGGTGTTCCTGCTCCGGCAGGGGGTTTGCACTAGATGATCTTTTGAGGTCCCTTCCAATCCCTAACATTCTGTGATTTTGTGAAAAATTGAGAAAGTGTGGTCTTAAGTGAGACTCTACCCCAAGTCTCAATTATTTGGACTAATTTTAAAAAGCTTTAAGTTTCTTCCTTGTTGAAAATTTTTTAGTTGTCTTGCTGGTCCTAGGAGATGATATAGCACACAGTGGAAAGATCCCCCTCTGAAAAACAGTCTCTGTCTCAAATAGTCTCTTGTTAGTCTTACTGGCGGTATGGTGGAGATGGTAGTGGAGGTTCTGAAGGCATTGCTGTTAACCCCAGATCTCATAGGAGGGTTGAAGTGAGGTCACCAGCACCAGCAGTTCCTCTTTCCCAATACCGAACAGCACCTTTTGTAAATAAAAATGCACATAATTCATGTGGGATTGGAATGGGTTGCTCAGTTTTGTGTGCTACCTACAGAAGATTCATAAAAGCTTGTTATTAATGTTTATCTTTGTTCCTCAAACAGTAACGTTTTCCTTCATAGGAGGTGGCGGTTCACTCAATTTATTTTTTTTCCAGTCTGCCATCCCTGGAAATAAACTTTACACTGTAGTTCAAATACAACTGCTGTTACATTTTTACATGGATTCTACCATCCTCATTCATTGTGTAGGGTTAACTTTTAGAAATGCCAGAATACAGTTGTTAACCTTGGTTATTAAACAGATGTGAGTATACTCTGTATTTATCTATGCCATTTTTCTCTGGACAGAGGGTGGTTTTTTGCATCCTCTGATGTGTTAACCCTCTTGTTAACTCCTGTTCTGGTTCAATCATAATATGTTACTATCCCCTTTCAAGCTTTCATGTACCCATGCTTGACCCATAATTCTCTAAACTTTTAACTGCTTAAGTACTGATAGCACTTCATTTCTTCTCTGATTCAAACCTTTTACGTTCTTGGTACTTCGAGATTCCTTCTGTTATTTCCACGCTTGTTTAAAAGAAAGTTACCAAAACCAATGAGAATGTTACTGTGTTGAGATATTTCCCAGTACCTTCTGTTTTTATAATAGTCTTGGTAATGAAAGATGCTGCCTGTTTACATTATAGGCTTGTTCTGGTTATGTAATTTGACTTTTAAGGCTTTTACCTATTTCTCACATTTTGAATTAGCATCTGCAACAGTGCAGCATGCATAGGGTATTTCCTCTCTAGGAGCTTTTACTTGCACCCTTCAAACATTAAACCCTTCTGTATTCACCATTCCTGGAAGTGTACCCCTACAGACACTACTAGGATACAAAATTACATAATTGTGCTCTAAACACATGGTGTGATCAGATAACAACATGAAATTATGTGTCTGAAAAGTTCTACATACAGAATTGTAGAATCATTTAGGTTGTAAAAGACCTCTAAGATCATCAAGTCTAACTGTAATGTATAAGAAGATACAAATGTTGAGAAAGTAGAAATTTGCACCATGAAGCAACTGCAAGTGTTGTTTATTGCAGAGATAAACTGTAGTTACTTTTTGACTGATACATCCCTGTATATGTTTTTTTTAAAACTTAGTCTTTGTTTGCTTATAGATGCTGGACTGGAAGTGAAAGTAAAAGATCCTCCAAAGGGAATGATACCTCCTGGAACTCAACTTATTAAACCAAAAGCAGAACCTCAGCCAAACAAGGTTTGCAGAACTAAAACAAACAAACAAACAAACCCCACCACCACCACCAACGAAATAGTTATATTTGGGTGGGATTTTGTTGTTGTTTAATACATACTTTATCATGTTGTAGTGGTGTGGGACTTAGGGATATTTTCTAATTGCTCTAAGGTGCTGAATGAAATGAATATACTGGATAAAATGAAAGGTACTAACTCCTTTTTCTTTCTGTCATTAATAAAACTGTTAGACACTTTAGAGGAGCTGCCTTAGTCTTGGCTTGTGACACAAACGTTGTGCAACCATTATGAAAGCCACAGACTGCATTCTGCACTCTTAGTTCTTTTTCTTTGATACTGTACTATGAAATGATTTGTACAAAGGGCTTTACAAAGATTTCATTTGTTTTATGATAAGGATGTTCAGTCAATACAAAATCCAAAATTAATTTCTTTAGTGATATCTTCCTTTCTTAGAATATCATGATTTTATTTTAAAAGTAATTTAAAAAATCCTTTCCGAAGCTTTTGATTTCCCCATCTCACCTTATCATTCTATCTATCGTAGAGGAAAGCTGAAAGATGGTGTCACAGTGCTGTAAGGAAGATGCCCAGATGAGGGGACCATCTTCCAATTTCACTTAGATGAGCAGGAAGGGATATTAAACAAGGCACTCAACCTTTTTTTTGTGGAATAAACCTATATTAAAAGATGTGGAATCCTGAAATAACACAAAGGTGTTATGATTCCCTCTCTCATTACAATTGCAAAGGCAGCTAAGAAATACATAGTTACAAAATGGATCAGGTGTTTTCTGACTTATTACCTATGCAGTGCATCCTGATTTATTTGTTTTCCAACTTTCTGAATAATCTCAAGACAGTAACTTCGTTGTACAGTTCCCCAGTCTGTAAATGCATCCATTGCCTGCTTCTTCCACTAACAAGATTCTTTTCCCTTACATCCACACCCCAAAATAACAAAAATAAAATTACCTTTAGTTTCCACAGAATCTTTTATCCCTCATTGCCTTTTTCTTTTCCCCCAAAAAAATACTTGTAGGCTTCCTCCCTTCTCTTGGAAGGACTTCCTTGTTACTTCATTATCTTAGTTAAAACTCCCAGGTCCTACCCGATGAGATTAGTCTCACAGAACTTAATGGTATCTCTGGCAAGCTGATCATCGTATGTTTTGTTTGCTGTCACCAAAGTGAGAGACACATCCCATCTAAATTGAGATAAATTGCTGGATGAATGTGCTGTCTTTCTTTTCAGTTATTACAGTGGGAATTGAGGTGACTGCTTCATACATAATTGCTACGTTTTGTCAAGTAACAGTCTTCATGACAGCTAAAAATAATTGACAAAAGTTAGACCACTGGTGTTCTGAGGCATTAGCTGGTATTTAATCATCTCCCTGTGTTGTTCTGCTTGCATGTCTTGCTTCTTGCTACAAGTTGTAGTCTCTGTGAAAGAGGAGCCATTTTTCTGTAGAGCCTATTGCAAAAATAAACTAGACCTTTCATGATAGATAATTTTTTTAGGCTTCTTTTTTCTGTGCTGTAAGAAATCCCATAACAAGACAGCTTAGAGTAATTCTTTGTGTATGAAAAGCAGTATTATAAATAATACAGAAAGGTAATTATTGCACTGTGCTCAATGCTTCCCATCCATCCAATTTGATAAAGGAGATTATTGATAGTGATCTGTATTCAGCCTCATTGGCTGTGAAACTTTGATTAATGTGCAGGAAATACTATTCCACATCCTATTGAGGGAAACATTATCTTTCAAGCTAGATAATGTAATTCAAGGTAGTTGGAAACAACTAGAAGAAAGCAATCCTAATTTAGCTGCACTAGAAGGGGCAAGACTGGTTCTAGAATGATTGGTCACTAACATGTTTTGGCTGTTTCTACTCTCCTCATGTGACTGAACAAGTAGCTAGTAGCAACTGCAAAAAAAACCACCCCACCAAACCCAAGAGCTCTGGACAGAGGGTGGTTTTTTGCATCCTCTGATGTGTTAACCCTCTTGTTAAGGTTGCTTTATCCTGTACGTCACACTTTTCTGTACTGAGAGGTGTACCTATTTTCAGATTCACCAAATAAGAAGGCACAATATCAAAGCTCTTGAGAACTGCTGTGCACTGTAAGGGAGATGTATAGGCTGGTGATGCCACATCTGGAGTACTGTGCCTGGTTCTAGGCTCCCCAGTTTAAGAAGGACAAGGAACTACTCAAGGGAGTCCAGTGCAGAGCTACAAAGATGGTTGGGGATTTGGAGCATCTTTCTTATGAGGAGAGACTGAGAGAGCTGGGTCTGTTCAGCCTGGAGAAGAGAAGGCTGAGAGGGGATCTTATCAATGCTTATAAATATCTTAAGGGTGGGTGTCAGGAAGATGGGACCAAACTCTTTTCCGTGGTGCCCAAGAGGTTCCATCTAAACATGAGGAGAAACTTCTTTACTAAGAGGGTGCCAGGGCCTTGGAACAGGCTGCCCAGAGAGGTTGTGGAGTCTCCTTCTCCGGAGACATTCAAAACCCACCTGGACACATTCCTGTGCAATCTGCTCTGGGTGACCCTGCTTTAGCAGGTGGGTTGGACTAGATGATCTCCAGAGGTGCCTTCCAACTCCAACCATTCTGTTATTATTATTAATTGCTGTGCATTTCTGCACTCGTCACTTCTGGTCAGGGTCCAGTTTGTGTATGCTCCATGGAAGAACTGACTCTGGGGGTGTTACAGGACAGTTACTGAACTGTTGTGCCATCGAGAAATATTCCAAGCAAAGAGGAGCTGTATCAGAAAGAAGACTCAGACAATTAAGCTTTTTGTGATGGTCAGAAATGAGCATAAGATAATTTTTCATCTGTTTTTTAGTGTATTGTCTGTCAGTGGATCTGATCCCTAAACAGTTCATAGTTACAGCTTGAAGTTTTCTGTTAACTAGTTAGCTGCTGCAAAGGGGAAGAATGCTTTTTCCAGGCCTGTGTGTATCCACATCTTGATTGTGAGCTCTTCCTCCTGTAAATTCAAGTTGTTAATCCAATTCAAGTTGTTTATAGACCTGTCTATGTTGGGAGTGCTGTCAGCAGTCATTCAGCCTTATATATTTACAAGGACCTTGGAAGTTTTAGTTTTGCCAGTTGAGGAAAATCTAAATCCTCGGAGTAACAGGATTGCTAGTAAGCAAAACCTTGCACATTTTGGAGTAAGTTGCATTTGAAATTCTTTACATGGTTCCGTGGTGATTTTTTTGGTTGTTTGACTTTTTAGTAGCCTTAAAATAAATAACATTCCTTAAAATGAATAATTTCTTTAGGGAGAAAAAAAATATCATGCACTTTGCTGTCACCTTTCATTACTTTTTCTTGAGTTTAGTTTTTCCATATCGTTCTGTGCTTTATGTTAAGACCATACTTCAGTTGGTACTTTTTTCAGTGTTATGTGTGGAGTTTGAAAATATCCTTCCAAGAAAAGTATTTTATACCGCATGCATAGAATGTATGCGCTTCTTAAAATCTGAAACCAAATGGATGGCTTAATTTTGTTCTCTATGGGACAGGTGCCTGATAATGTGTTTGAACAGTGAAAAAAATGATAGCGAGTAAAAACTGTGAGATCTTGGGGGCTGTGGTGAATTAAACTATCCTGTGAAAAAGGGAGAAACTATTGAAATAGCTAGTTGAAAAAATAAAGAAGTAGAAAGATCTATTTTTTAAATGGATATTTAAACTCTTTAGCTAAAGAAAATATCCAAATTTTGGGCAAAAAGCTGACTAAACAGAATGGCATGGTAGCGCAAATGAGAACTGGTAATCCCAGGTTGATTAGTTCCTGTAAATACTGACTTTGAAAAGGCAAAACCCCTGAAACTTGCAAGAATGAATAAAATGGTGTGGGGGGGGCATTGCAGTTAAAAGAATTAGAAGTTTCTACTGAATATCATGTGGTATAACAGATGTTTCCAAGACAGAATCAATGCACTTTTTTGAACCTTAATATTTTATTGGTTATAATAAAAAAGTGGAATTATACACAGCAGCCATGGGAAACTAGCAACAAACTGTAACTCTGAGACTGCCATCTCGTCACTAGCATTTCAGAATCTGTTAAATCTATTTCTTTTTACTCTTTGAGAGCTCTGTTCCAATTTTTTCTTCCTTACTGTCTTCCTTTGCTTCTCTTAGGTTCGCAAATTTGTGGCCAAGGACAGTGCAGGGCTTCGTATCCGTAGCCACCCTTCCCTTCAAAGTGAGCAAATAGGCATAGTGAAAGTCAATGGATCCATCACTTTCATTGACGAGGTAATTAATTAGACATTTCTGTTGAAAATTGGGCTAAGATGTAAAGTTAATTCATGCAAATAATGTTTTTTTTATGTTTAGGTGTTGATATATACAACTTAAGAACATAAGTAGCAAAAATCGAAATGTTTACTAACTTAGCTTTTCAAGCTGTCATTTCCTTTTAATTTACTTACTTGAAAACCTGTGTAACAAACTTTTTGAGACTGATAATGAGGAAATGAAATTCCTAGAATTCATCTTACAATTACTTACTATTTCAACACTACACAAATTCAGATGTAGGTGTCATTTTCATTACATCTTACACTTTTGAAAGATCACTAGTGTGTTAGACTGCTATGCATGTATTTTTCTTACAATATAACTTCATATACAAGGAATATCTTTGCAATTTACTAAGTTATATTAGAAGTGGAAAAATGGCAAGTGGGGAATTTATGAAGGCTTGGCTTGCTTTCCTCTTTTCTCTCAAAGCTACTCTTATTATCACATGATCTGATTTAAATTTATCTTTGCACTTTGCCCTCTAAAAAGATATGCCTCCCATTGCTTTGAAATTCTGATTTTGTTGATATTCTTCTTTGCCTCTTCTTACATTCTGTCAGTGTAGTGAAGATGATGACTTCCTTGCTACTATTGTCTGTTTGAAGACTGTTAATCCTTACTCGCTACGGAACAGTTACAGGAGGGCACGGCTCGTTTTTGTTGCTTGTTTCCCATAGATCCATAATGATGATGGTGTTTGGCTGAGGCTGAATGATGAAACAATAAAGAAGTATGTTCCTAACATGAATGGTTACACTGAAGCCTGGTGTCTCTCTTTTAACCAACATCTTGGCAAGAGCCTTCTGGTACCTGTTGACGTAAGTAAAAGGTGCCTTTGAAAAATATCCAAAAGTACACTCTATCCTCATTACAAGACTTTCTTTAATTAAGGCTGCAAATGAGTACTGAGGTAAACAATGTTGTAATTACTAAATATTATATGTGTTTGCATTTTTGAGGGCTATTGTGTAATGAGGGTGGAGTGTAGAAAGGTGTGAGGCTTTTTATGTTGAAGCCTCCTCTCCTAGAAAAGAAACAAAAGTGCAAGGACTGCTGTAACAAAAGTATAATCATATAAGATTGTTGTCTGCACCAGGTGTTTCTGATGCAAAATGTCATTGTGTGTAAAACGATCCACTGATGTTGTGATTTCAGAAGAGGCTTGCGCCCTGCAGTGAATCAATGTCATTGAAGGATTTTTAAAAACTCAGTGTTCTTCAGTCTCTGTTGGGTTTTGTGTATATTTTTTGTGAGTTTTACACCTGAATCCTTCTTACCTATTTGTTTGCTAATCAAAGAATAGCAGAGCATCAAGACTGGATAAGTTTAATGGTGATCACCATCAGTACAATTCAAATGTTATACTTTTTCTGGAAACAAGATACAGTTTGGTTTTTAGTTTTGTTTAAAGAAAAAAAAAGAAAAAATATATTAGTCAAACCCATGTTTCTCAAAAATGTTATCAAAATGCAGGCCTTTCTGGCTTGTCTGTTTTTCTGCATTCCTCAGCATGGACAGTACCTTGGTTTCTTCAGGGCAAAATGTGAGAACCAGATCTGATTGCAGAAACAGCTATTTAGATTGGATTTGTCTACTTTCATGAGTGACCCGTTGCTGCAGTTGGAGACAGCTCACAAATATTTGGCCAAATTAAACACCTGCAGCCAGCAATGTCATCTTGTTTATTTTTTCAGTCATAAAAGAACTGAGATATTCCCAGTTCCAGTGAAACTGGGTTGTTTGGTAGGAGGCAAATCTGGCAGTTCAGAAATCCCCTGTTCTGACAAACAGCGCTGTATGATGGGACCAAATCTCCTTCCTGTTCAGCTTCTTGTCTGCAAATTATTTGTTGACAGAATTCTGTTTGGTGATTTCTTTCAGTAAAATTCTTATTTTTGGAATTACTTCAATATCTCATTTGGGATGCAAATTATTTTCGTGCTCAGCCATCAGTCACTCCAACACTGTGATGACAGGCATATTTATCTGTTTTGTTGTAGAATACATGAAAACATGGAAAAAAATATTTGCTTAAAATCTTGCTTGTATTTTTTTGCCTTAGAAATTAATATTCAGTAGAAAGTTAGTATATTATATTTTGACAAGACATAATACTTGTATGCAGCAGTTGAATTTTACCTGTTTACCCATGATAAAAGTAAATTCACCTTGACTAAGTAGTTAACTTCAGGAAATAGTGTTAAGTCTGGATGGGTATTATGTTAGATTTTTGTTTTGTTTCTTAGTTTAACTGTTTTTAATACTTTTTTGCTTGCCGAGGGGAACAGTTTTGATCTCAGCTGTCATGTACGTCAAGAACTTACTGGTTGGTTTATCTTAGATAGCTCTAGTACACACTTAGTTCTAGAGAATAACATACACTCTGCTCCCTGGGAGAAACCTGAAAGGAAATGGCTGTCATAAATAACTAAATACTCAGTCTTGATAATGTAATCTTGATAGTTCAAATTTGAATACATAGGCTGGCTACAATGGAATGTGAAAAACAACATATATTTATCATACATTTCTCTCTCTGCCTCTGTGAAGTTCAGATAAAATATTATCTTTTTATTTTCATAAACATTGCTGTGAATTAGTTTTGATCACATTTAGACTATTTGGAGCTGGTAGATATGCCTAGTTTTCTTTTAACTAACCAGTTACATTATGTCTTTAATGACACAAGGTAAAAGTCACATGCTTTCTTAGCTTCAAATTAGTAAGCAGCCAACATAGCAAAAGTCTTACGAAAGCAACTGTTATAACCATATAGCTCTGTATAATAAGGGTTTTGAGCAAGTTTCAAGTTGAACGATTCTTTGTGTCTCTTGTATTTTCAAATTTTTGAAAGGACTTAGCACGTCCTGAAAATACTTAATTTCATTATGGCCTTATTTAAGCATTAAAATTTGGTTAGATTCATAATAATAATAAAAGGAGAAAAGAAAAAAAAAAGTTCACTAACGTTTTCTTTCTTAAAGGCCACAAAAGTTGAGGTTCAGTGGCTTACTTTTGAATGCCTTGGTCTTTACTGCATGCTATTTTAGTGTTACACATTACACAACTTGATTAAATTTGATAAACTCTGTTGTAAGCTCCTGAATTTTGTAGCTCGTCTTAATTTTTTTTCCTGCTAAAGCCTGATGGCATAAAGTGATACTGCTTTCTTCATAGAAAGTTTTGAAATAAAATCTCTTTTAAGGTGATAACTAAGTTGAGAATATGCACAAATACGTCTTTTATCTGAATTGTCCAAGAACTGTATTTGTAAGTTGTGAGATCTGATCACTGCAGTCCTCTAGAGGTGAATGACTCACGAGGCAAAAGATGTTCCATTAAGTAATAAATGCCAAAGGTTCTGTAGATTAAATCGTGAAAATACTCCACATCTGCTCATCCTTTTGTATTGATTTGGATAACTGAATGACACAATGAGCAGAATATAGTAAAATAATCTGTTTATATGCAAGATTTTTAGAATCCAAAGCTATTCTACCAGCGCTGATTTCAGAAGAAGGGAGCAGACTGGAAAAAGTCTCTTATGTGACTGAAAACACAAATGAGAAACCAAATGGCTGAATGAGTCATTGTATATTCCCTGTTCAAATGAATGTCACATTACTTTTATTTGAATCAATTTTTATTCAACTCATGAGTGTGCAGACTTGGCAACTCTGATAACATTACCATGTCACATTTAAACATACAAGCTTTTTCTAATCATCCTTGAAGTCAATAAAATCTCTCAGTACATTTTGTAAAATATACTTTGGGGATAATTTTTTTAAAGAGAGCTTGAATTTTCTATTTTATCACTGTAGTAATAGAACAGTGAACAAAGAAAAATCAGAATATTTCAGCAGTGTTAATTTCAGCCTCTTGCCCTCCTTGCATATATACCGTATTTCCATTTTATGTTTCTCTGTAGACATTACGATATATTTTAAGACAAACAAATATTTAGTATCTTAGATCTCCTAAATATACTGTTTCTGTATATCTTGATCAAAGCTATTATATTTGAAGAGAAATGATCATAGGAAAGCAGAGATCCATTGTAGTTACAAAACTATTTGTTTGAGCTGTGGTCATTTATCTTCCTAAGAAAAGCTGTATAGTCAAATCCTTTCATGAGGAGCTGCTATGTAGCCATTGATCTGAAATTGAGCTTCTGATCCATTGTAGGTAGTATGATCATGGGACTATCAATTTAATAGATGGTGATTTTGGAGAAGAGTATAAGTCTTAATAGGTTATGATTTTGGATAAGCTGCTTCCTTCCTGGTTGTTACTTTTCTTTCTGTCTTGTGACATGAGGAGCAGCTGAGGGAACCGGGGCTGTTTAGCCTGGAGAAAAGGAGGCTGAGGGGAGACCTTATCACTGTCTACAACCACCTGAAAGGAGGTTGTAGCATGGAGGGTGTTGGTCTCTTCTCCCAAGTAACAAGTGATAGGACGAGAGGAAGTGGCCTCAAGTTGCACCAGGAGAGGTTTAGATTGGATATTAGGAAAAAATTCTTCACGGAAAGGGTTGTCAGACATTGAACGGGCTGCCCAGGGCAGTGGTGGGGTCACCATCCCTGGAGGTGTTTAAAAGATGTGTAGATGAGGTTCTTAGGGCAGTGCTACACATCTAATCTATTCATCTAAACTGACATATAGTGTGCTAACAGCCAGGAAACTCCGAAGCTCCCAGAGCAAAGGAGAGCTTCTAATTTGGTCTTCTCGGTGTTGCTAAGCCAGTATGGTCCCACTTCACTGCTGTTGGTTTCTCTTGCATGTTTTATACATACAGCTTTATAAAATATACTGAGATATACTTAAATACTTTAGATATGGATAGTCCATGTTTCTCTGTGCAATAGATATCCATCACAAAATATGAGATATGCTGCAAAGTCATATAATTAGTCTGTTTAACTACACTGGATGCCAATGAAGTACACTCTTATTAAGCAAATGTAGGCTTTTTATAGTTGTCATAGTTTTATGTTGAATTGTAAAGCCTTTACTCTGCCAGTCTGCCTATCTAACACCCTCCTCACCTTCCTCAGGGCCCCAAAACATATATCACTAGTTCATTGGTACCTCTTTTAATTTTGGGTAGAGGTACTAAATTCTAAAGAAATTATGTTTGTCAATTTATCTGGTTTTTGTCAAAATTGCAAATTGTTTGTATTGCTGAAGCTTGATGTAAGCCAAAGTTTTGCGAACTGTGTGTATCTAGATGATTTGCTTCTATCATGAGATAAAGCATGGGTATACTTACTTTTAACACGTAAATGTTTTTTCAAGGAATACAGAGGAGTCATGCCAAGGATATTATATGCTTGTTTCTGCTTAAAGAGATTAATTCTCTTTTCTTTAACTACTGATAAATTTTAATATGACTGCTGTCCAGGGGCTTCATTTTGTTCCCCTATCAGGATGGGGATAGGAAATAAGATTTTGATACTTCTGTTCATATAGATAAAATGGTGGCTTTGCTGAAGGGATTCTGTCATAAATACTGATGCTACTATCTATGTACTATTAATTCTTTATTTGACAGGAACAGTAAAAAAAATCTTTAAGATTAGTAGAAACCAGTTAATGGAGAAAAGATGGCATTTTTTTCATGTTTTGCAGTGTTTAAAAAAATGTTATGCTAGCTGCTTTGTGGGAGGGAAACATACACAGAACAGCAGCACTGATTTCTGGAGTACAGGCAATTGCTTATAAAATTAGTGAACTCTCTCTGGCAGCTCTATTTGGTTGATGATGATTCATAATAAACAAGAAATGCATGGTCTATTTTATAAAACTGATGAAATCTTAGCACTCCTTCTCCTTACAGCACTTTGAAATTTTTGGCTCTGGCAAAGGGTGCGATTTTGCTGTGCAAACTGGTGAAATCATTCTGTGCAAGTGAATTGCTTTCAACAATAGCGAGCTTAGCCCTTCTCTGTCTTTTCAGTTCTGACTTGGTGACTAAAAGTCCATGTGCAGTTTTCCTGCAATAACTGAAATTATCTTTCAGAACAGCAGACTCCCTTGCTATAGAACTGTGGTTTGTGGTGGGACCAACTACTGTTTCATTGTAACAGAAATGTGGGATTTTTCTCTGCAGGAAGCCTCAAGCTTTATAAGAAATGTCTGGCTCTAAATTTCAGTAAATGGCATGACACACTACATCCATTTTGAGCTTTTGACATACTAAACTGTTTTTGTTTAATGGATGATTTGCCATGGTGAGCAATGCACTCAGGTGACTTGGTCAGGAAAACAAAACTTTCCCATTTTGTAAAACATTCTACCAGTCAATTTACTTGTGGAGAAAGTTTGCATTATAGTACCTCGAGTTTCTTCCTCCGATATTTCTTTGTTCCCATTTCCTTGTTGATATGTCTTTTTTTTTTTTTTTTTTAAACTTTGTTGCTCAGAATGTCTTTAATGCTAGCCAAGGAGTAAGGGATTTGGACTTTTTTTCATGGACTTCCAAAGCTTTACCCCCTAAGGTGAGTTAAATGACAGGAACAGTCACACTGTATCTCATGTTTTCAGATTGTACCTTATGACTCAATTTCACATTAAGTATTCTTTGGCATCTGTTTTACTTTCAATTATTTTTACAGATTTGCATACAATGCTGTATCTGTGTCTCTTTCTTTAGGAAGAGCGGAAAAAAAAAAAAAAAACAAAAAAACAACAAACAGACCAGATAATTACATTTTCATTAAATCATACATAGCACTCTTCTTTTTAACAAACCAAATTAGAATTTCAGAGATATGGCCTAGTGACATAATAAAGGCTTTCATTCTCTTTTTGATGAAGAATGTACTCATAAATTTTTTTTGTTACTAGAGGGTACACAGTAAGTTGCAACATCTAATAAGATGATAGTTGTGTGGGTAAAGCCAAAATATTTAATTAATACTCAGCCTATTAATCTTTTTTTTAAAAAAATATAAAAGTATAGGAACAGGTTATGTACAGTCAAGCAGTTTAAATTATCTGCGGAAGTACCTGTCTAAATCTCTTTGCAGCCCTGTACTGATTTTGCGATGGAATTATTTTTTTATGAACTTTGTGATGAAGATGACAGTGGTTTATATATTGTCCTAGAAATTTAAAAACTTTTTCAGTGAATCTTTTTCCCCAGAATAGCAAACTTCTTTATTGTAATATGAAGACCTAGATAGTGTTTAAACTGTCTTTAAATCATACAGATTTCTTTTTCCCTTGAACCAGTTTAGCTCAGCTTCTGTTAACTTGCCGTGGAAGGTACCTGTTTGCAGAACAAATTCATTTTTGTATAAAGGCTTCTCGAAAAGACTGCTGTATTATTCTGGACATAGTGCACAGATTTCAATAAGAAAAAGCTGAAAATATGATCATTCAAGAAACCAGAGGAAATTGCGTTAATTAAAAGGGAAATAACAATAACACAGTAGTAGAAGTTTGGTTTAAAACTGATAAAAGAAGATATTCTTTTACACAGCAGGAAGTGAACTCTTTGAAGGTGTTGTTACAGGAGATGGTGGAGGCAGAAAGCATCAGATATTCAGAAGAAGTTAAACAAATGTATATAAATCAGATTCATAAATTAAAGAAAATAGGATACACTCTTTAACATCCATAATAAAAAGATTTTAAATGCTGTTTGTATATGAGGGACAGACCACTAATAAAGACTTGTATGTTACTTCTAAATGGCATCTCCTGCTGCCATTTTGCTGAAGAAAATATATTGGGCCAGGTGAACCACTGGCTTCATCCCACGGGATATTACTTAGTTCTTAACTTTCAGGTCTTCTTTTAAAAGCACCTGTGACTTGCATTATAAGCCTAATAAAGCTCACTCCTCCTTCTCACTTGCTTTTTTCTGATATAAATGTGCACTGCGTTACTTCTTGCCCTCGTATTTTCTGTACAATAGCCTAAGTTATGGCTGGCTGAAAATTCTATACTAATATTTCTCTTTTACTAACTACCAATTTTTCTTGGTAGGAAACTCAAAAAGTGTTTTCTCATTTCAGATTTGGGTATATATTTCATCTGTAACTGCAACCAGGTGAAATAAATTTGCAGGCCGTTCGTATTGTCATAATGGAAGTAATAAATATGCACTAATATTTATATGTGCATTTAAGAATCTATGGTGTTGCTGTTACTCTTTGTCATAATTTTACCTCTAAACTAACAACACATTCTAAATGTGAAATGAAAAAAGAAATACATCATTTGGAAAGAGATAATATTCAAATTCCCTTTTACATAGCCCCAGGCTTTTTCACAAATTCCGCAGGAGGAATGAGTGTTTATCCTGATAAAAATGTCAGTATGAAACAAAGTTTAGTGACAGTGGTTAGAGTAAATAATACGTCTCTAGTTGTAGATATGAGATATTACTTTTACATAAATGGTGTCTGTTTATACTACTTTTGTTTCAAGACTGTTATGGTGCAATTTACTAGTAGTTAGTTGTTTATTCTTTGCACGCTAAAATTACCAATGTAACTAGTATCTCTTTTAGCTCTAAAATGTAGCTATTATAGCCTTGAAATAAGTATTTCTTCTCTAAAGAGTTCAAAGGTATTATTAATAGGTTTTATTCTGTTCTGTTTTGCCTTTTTCTTGAATTTCTCAGGAATCTAGGTCTAATACTGATGATTTTTTCAAAGACCTAAATTCACACTGCCCACAGGAAGCAGTGATGCAAGAACACGATGCCCCGTTCCTTCGAGGTGGACCTGGAGTGTACAAGGTAGTGAAGACTGGCCCATCAGGTCACAACATCAGAAGCTGCCCAAACCTTAGAGGTATCCCAATTGGAATGTTAGTTCTGGGAAACAAAGTCAAGGCAGTGGGCGAGGTATGGATCCTTGTAGCTTTGGTTCATGTCTTCATAGATACCGGTATATAACAGTAGTAAACTCAACAAAAGAATCTGCCCCTGTACAGGTTTGCTTTTCCAACCCTCAGGATAAACACTAACCTTTGAACTTGGTTTATATTATAAATACTAATGCAATTGTGTCTTTTGCCTTTTAGATGTGTGCATTGATTGGAATAATGTTAAAATTGTACTGCAGTTACCTATGCTTGCTTATATATTTCTGTTACAGTGTTCCTTAAATGATGTTTCTTGTTTTACTTTTTTTGTCATATTATTTGAAAGAACTTGGTTTCATTGAAAAAATGTTTTTCTAGGACCCAACGAATTAACAAATTATTCTCTTTCTCTGTATTGAGTGTATTCATTTGTTCAGTTGCTGAACTGTTGTTACTGTTCCCAGTTGTCCAGCTGTGGTATTTTATGGTTAAGAAGGGCTTAAGGATGAAGTGTGTCATGCTATTTCCTAAATATATTGTCAGGAGCAAAATTAGTACTTGTACAAACTTTTCATATAGAACTTGGTACTATAATTCTACTGTTGCAGCCAACAATAGAAAGGCGTATTTCAGTGAATACCTCCTTCTGGTTTTTATTTAGGCTTCTTTGGATGTTCTAAAGTTGTGGTGTTGGTGTTTTGCTTCTTCTGAACTTAAACAGGTCCAATATTTTGGAAATACTTCTAACCATGAGTGTGCCATAAATAGATTTGGTCCTTCAATCTGCCTCAGCCTGTGGCCTTAATTTAAGAAACTTTTTTTTAACATTTGCTTTGCAATATAAAGATTGAAATGAGTGTGTTTTAAAATGAGTGTGTTTTTCAGATGCTATAATGAGTTGCCGAAGCAAGCTACTGAATAATCTGAAAAGTCAATATATTGTGCTTTCTTATGTGTGTGCATCAGGTGACTAATTCAGAAGGTACATGGGTGCAGATGGATAAGAACAGCATGGTAGAGTTCTGTGAAAGTGATGAAGGCGAGGCGTGGTCATTAGCTAGAGACAGAGGTGGAAACCAGTACCTGCGACACGAAGATGGCAAGTGGTTGTTTTGTTTTGGTTTTTAAATTAACTTAGAAAAAAATAAGCAATCTAAATATGACAAATAAATAAAGAAGGAACTAAGTTTTAAACGGGTATAACATTAATTTACACTTTTTCGTTTGAGTTACTTTACGCAGTTGGACTTCGAAGTTGTTCATAAACATTCTTTAAAAGTTTTTTAAAAGAACAGTTAAAATATTTCCACATGTTTTCTTCTCTATCAGTTTGATAATTTTAACTGGTCTTCTTTTACCTGTGGAGTTCATTTTTGCATAAGTATTCATGCATTTTTGTTAGCTTTCTTTGGTCTATTTTGTCTCTCTGAAAAGCCAAGCAGAATGAGTTATTTATGTCCCTTTTGATTTTGTTAAGGTTGTTAGTTTTGTCACAGAGCGTCCTGATAAAAGCCTGTTAACATGGTTTTTAACACTGTATTTAAAATTAACATCAAATTAGCTAATTACTCTAGTTAGCAAACTATGATTGCATTCTCTTGAAATGCAGAATTTCTGTCCTGATAATTCATGTTCAGATTGGGTAAGACCTAGAAATAATAGAAGAAAACATAAGCAAAATGTGAGAACACAAAGTTTTTTATTGCTTCCACCCCACTGTCAGTCATCCTGTCTGTTGATCTCCATCCAAACAGGCTGATCTAAAATATCTTTATTTTACCTTGCATGCTTCATATGCGTACCTTGAGGTATTCTGAAACTGTTATTTCCTTAACAGATAGTCCCAGCTCACCTGAAGGAGCTCTCCTGTGCCTCAACGTGCCTGGTTTTATTATTTTCTAGAAAAAGTCTGTAATTTTATATGTAGAGTGAAGATAGAGGTCTCTTGTGCATCTAGCTAAAGCCGTTAAAGTAGTTATCAGTGCAATTACTGAGATATTTCAAGGTATTCTATGTCCCTAGTCCATCTCAGCACCAAGTAAAACTAATGCACTTAGCCGCATCTAAAAATTATTTAAACTAATTACTTTTATTTGCCATGAAATGAATTAGGCGTACTCTTTGTCATCAGTTTCAATGCTTTTGCTAGAGGGAAATAATTAGGGTTTGGAGGAGCTCCAGCTAGATCTGCATCTGTCTACATTTTTATCCATAAATAATACAGTCTTTCAGAATGCTTTTGTATTTTCATTTTTTAATAAAATGATAATGAAAGTCTCAGAAACAAGTAGGTTTTCTGTCAGAGACAAGTCAGACTGAATGCCCAAGTCTGTAGGCAGGTATGCAGATACTTTAGCTGAAACACTACAGCAAGATCTAGAGTTACTTCAAATTGAGAAAATTATAGATCTTTTATTTTTTTAAACAGAGTTTCCATTTCCAACCTTCTCCCTGATGATCATTTTTATTATATTTCTTATTATTATTTGAGTGTGTTATGTAAAAGTTTAACATTTAAAAAAACATCTAAAAGTTTTAACAATTGCTGTCCAAAGAATAAACAGTGAATGCTGTGATATTACTGAAAAACAAAGTGTCAGGTCTGTTCCTAAGTGGCAGATGCTGGCAAAGCTGGCAGCAACTCAGTCAAACATAAAACAGTTAGTGTGCTATTAAGTCTTCCTTCTGTCTTTTTACTTTTAGAGCTCTAAAGAAGAGAGATATGCTTCTCTTTCTGGAGAGAACTGAGTGGCAGAGTGCTATCTGTGGAAAAAAAAAATTGCTCCTTTGTCTTGCGACTCATCTTTCCGATGTAAATAAGTTGCTAAGAAGGTCTAATTCTGAAGTGATGTGTTTTTTTACAGAGCAAGTCCTTCTAGATCAAAATGTTCAGACTCCTCCCCCAAGTCCTTTTTCAATACAAGCTTTCAGTAAGGGGACAAGCTGTAGTAATGGACAAGGGTTTGATTACGGCCTTGGAAATAACAAAGGTATGTTTTTACACTCACGTTTCAAATAATGATATTTTTCTTAACTTTGCTTATGCTTTTGTTATCCATTTCCTACTCTTTTAGGCACTCTCTGATGTTCTTCAAAAAGCGTAAGCAGTAGTGCAATAAATTGCAAGGTGTTTTACAAAATGTGTAGTAAATTTTGTAACTGCTTTTTTCTCTGCTTCACTTTCAGTCTAAGTACTCCATATAAAAAGGATTATCAAAGATTTTTTAATTATAGTTGAGGCATTCTATAGTGGTAGGCAAAAAACTGTAATGCAGAAATGAAAAACAGATACTTGTAAAACAGGGTATGAAATTATTTGATTTAGAAAGTATGGGTTTTAAAATGATCAGAAACATTTGTAAACACTTCTCACCTGTCTTGACATTAAGTGCCAAGGTAAAAGGATGCCATTTGAGATTTAAGTTGTAAAACTGAAGTTACAGTTGGATCACATATATGCCAGTTACAAATGTATGGAAATAAATAAAACCCTGATAATTTTACTGACAATAAAATATTTGTTTCTTTTAACCGTGGTTTATTTTGTTGGCAAGATATAAATAGATATAAGCCATCACAATTAACTCAAACTGCGTGCCTTCTGTTCATTCATTAATTAGATCTGGAAGACTGAATAATATCCAAGTGACTTTTGCTGAGGCAGATATTTTTGCGAAATATTCTTTGAAACACAGAGTTTAGTTGTTCTGCGCTTGCATCGCTGTGCTCTGTCCATGTCACTATGAACATGGGCGTAAGGTGTGTTATGTGTTTTTAACACCAGCATATATTCTCAGTGGTCTCCTAAATAAAATAACTTGATGTAAGACTTGTTTTAAAGGGGAAGAGATGAGGGAAGAATTATTCCTAAACGTTCCAGTCTGTTATTTTCATAACGTGAAATAGTTTTATAGCATTTCATGGTGTTTTAATGAGTAAAGAAGCAGTTAATACTTGTCCACACATTGTTATAGGAAACCCTTTTTTTTTAACAAAGGCTGGAAAAGTCCAAGTGTTTTCCTTTTCTTTTTTTTCCTTTTGTTTTATAGGGTTTTATACAGAACTGCTTTTCCCAGTTCAGCCATACTCATTTCGAAGTAATAGCTGCATCACAAAAGTAGAAGTGTTTGAGACATTCAGCATGTGAGGCAGCATGACAGCTTGGCTCTCATTGTCAACTGTGTAATAGTGCAACAGTAGTATTATCTCATATTTTTCTGCAGAAGCATATTAGGAAAATATCTTTTTTTCCTATGTTGTCCAAAGATACTTGGAGATTAATATGCTACATTAACAGGCACCCTAGTTTCTAAAGACACTGTGCTTCTTTTTACTATATCCTATCTTAAACAGTTTCTAAGGTGTTTATTTGGGATACAACAGTTACAGAAAATTTGGAAGCTACTCCTGACATTTAATTCCATATCATTTTATATGCATTATTCTTTTGACATACCCTCAAGCTCTGATGTTTAGTGTGAGTGAGCAACTCAGCAAGATGACTGTTCATTCCATGTCCTGTAATTCCTTCTGAATTGCCCAAGAGTGAAAAGTTGTTGGCAACTATATTGAAAAAATAATCATAATTACTTTCCCAGAAATAGAATTATTCAGCTATATAATTATTTTATATACAGTCTTTTTGCATTCTGAGGCCTAAAAAGCTTTGAATTTTGTGGAAAATAAAAAACTGAAGGCACAAGCATGATCTGTTAGGAGAGTTTCTGAATGAGGCAGATCTTTTGGAGGTGCTTGTTTGGTGAAAGAACTTCTGTAGGGATGTACTAGTTTCCATGAAAATTCAGTCACCATCTATGAGAATTTCACACTCCTGGTCAAATGTAAAGATCCTCATTTAAAAAGTCTGTGTTTACAGTATAACCTCTGAGGCAGAAGACATAGCTCCCACAATCATTCAGTTTGATTTAGCTATGACTTCCCTATTCCAGCCCTTTTACATTGCAGGCAAGTCTTTATTATTCCTCATGTGAATGGTCCTACCCATCTCCATAGTTAATTATTGTGGGCAAATGACTTTCAGCCTCTTCTTAGGTGTTCTTCCCTTTAGAATAATGGCACGTTTTAGGAAATAGGCATTTGTATTTAAGAATAATAGTGCTTTGTCAAACATGTTAATCACTTCTGGGTTATTCAGGTAGGAATGATTGCTGCCCAACTGCTGATTCCAATATTTTTTTAAGTATACTATTTTCAAAACAGTGGAATAAACTTGATTTATTGATAGCTTCAGATGATTATTTAGAAAGGCATTTCAGCTATTTTCTGGTATTTTTGAAACCAGAATATCAAGAAAATAAGTGCAAAGTTTAATTTTGAAGTTCTTAGGCAATACAGGATTTGATACACCTACCAGTCTTTCTCTCCATGAAATGACATTTGGTCATCGCCCAAAAATGTTGTAAAATCAATGAGTTGTAAAGTTTGTATTAGCTGCTAATTTTTCTACTAGGTTTTTTAGAATGCTATCCAAATGATATAAATTTGCAGAACAAAGTGATGCTATTAGGATTTGCTTGGTGATGGTCCAAATCAGAAATGCTCTCGAACTATTGGTGTCTCCCAGTTCATATTATTAATTATACTTCAAGTTGTAACATGGTGCGATAAACTCTGCTTTTTTACCGTATAGGCTTCATGTATTTCTAATGCTCACATAGTTTTTTTTTGCGAATGGGCATTCAGAAATTAAAACTGTTTGTAACAAGCTAATTTTTTGAAGTCCTTTATTTGCCTCATGACAAACATATGTAGTTCTTCAGAAAACCAGTTCCAGTTCCTAAGTGGTACTTATTTTTAAAAAATTATCTTCAATCTGATCTTGAAAAACAGCATGGCAGAATGCTTTTAAAGATATTTGCAAAACCAAGCAAATATTTATCAAAGCCTTGGCACAGAAATATACTTGCCAAAGCCTAATTCCATGTTCTCTCTCCCTTCTCATCATTTTTTCTAATCTTTTTCTGCATGTTCTGTTGCATGTTTGTATTATTGTAAATGCTAGGGATTTCTGTGTTTTTTCTATGGCTGCTCTTCATTTTTTAGCAAGGCAAATACAAATCTCTATTTGAAATGTTTTAAATAATTGCAGTAAATTATCCATGATCCTTAAAAACCATGCTTGTACTTTTCAGTAATATTATTGCCATGCATGGGGTGAGATTTTTACCTTTAGCCACAACCAGAGTTGTTTGTGGCTAAATAAGATTTATGAGCTTTCTCTGTTATCATCATTTAAACTTGAATCGAGCACCGTTTTACTCTGCCTTTCTGGACAATGACAAGTAACAGGTTGTAGTTTTGACTGTTTTGCCCACTACAGGTGACCAACTGAGTGCCATACTGAATTCCATTCAGTCACGGCCAAACCTCCCAGCTCCTTCCATCTTTGATCAAGCTGCAAAACCTCCCTCTTCCCTAGTCCACAGTCCATTTGTGTTCGGACAGCCCCTTTCCTTCCAGCAGCCTCAGCCACAGCTTCAGAGTAAGTTTGTCAGCCTTACCTGCCTCATCAGTCCATTTCTGCAGCTTCAACATTGCCGTTCTCAGTTGCTTTACCAGCTACTAGTCATCCCTCCGTGCACCTCTCTGGTTTTGTTTCATTAAGTTTTTCATGATTCAGAAGCATGTGAGGTAACGCTCCTAAAGAAATATGCTTGTTCAACTTTTAATTTCAACACTGACAGTATTTTGCTTCTGTATGTGTTCTGTAGTGTAGGTAAGTCATGAAAGTGCGTTTCCAATATTGTATGCAACTCTGCATTTTTAAATTAAGGTAAATATTTTATATGGTACAAAATGTTGTGTTGGTAATTTTTTAACATCGAAAACAGACTGCAGTAAATTTATAGTTATTAAATTTTCTTGCCTCCTAAATTCCTACTTTTGTCATCGCTTCTAACTTCAGGGATGTAGCTGGAAAGTTGGAACAACTTGGAGCTGCTCATAAGGGAGGCTTTGGTGTCTCCTGTTGGGTGCTCATAAGATTGGCATGGACATGAAAGTTTGCACCTAGAGGTCAATAGCAGTTAACCTGGTTACTGATGGGAGGACAGGAAACTGTTTAGCATTTGATTAATGAAAAATAAAAGCTTGACGTTCATGATGGATAGCAGATATTGCAGTAAATACACAGAACGGGTATAGCACAGGTCACAGGAATACTCGTCTTCTCCTGTCTCCCTTAAACTGTCCTTCAGAAGTGCCTCAGTTCCTTCATGTGGGACCCTGTCAGTCAGTTCAGTCTCTATGTGCAGTCCTGGACGTGTCCCACTCAGCGTATTGAAGTGACAGTGAAGTGCTTCATGTGAGAACTAGTTTAAAATCTCTAATTCACTTTTATAAAGGCTATCAGAAATATTCTGATAGTGATCTTCTGTACTTATGCTGGACTTAAACCCACACATGAAAGCAGAATATTCCAAAACATACTCAGATAAAGCTGCTGATTGCCAGTCACATCAGAGCGCCATCATTTAGAATTTGTCAACTGTATATTCTTTCCCAGTGCTTTTGATTTTCTTCTCTTGTTCAGAGTAGTAAACTCAGAGTGTCTTATTCAACTTTGCAACAAAAATAACCATTTTTGTCTTATTTTAAAGTTGAGATGATTGTCCTTTAGCATTGACATCTGTCTTGTATGGAAAAAAAAGCAGCTGTCCACATTTTTAATTGGCTGCCCATCAAGGTCTTGCTCAATGGATTTACCTGTACAACAGATGTACGTAAACTGCATCAGTAAGCTACATCCATGGTTTGTGTTTTAATAAGGATCCCTGTTTCAAAAGGAAGCCTTTTTTGTTGGATAGAGGGGGCACTGGTATTCTGCCAAATAAAATAATGACAAAACTGGAAAAATTGTTCAAGTTTGTGTCTGATTTGGGATCTTAGCATAGTAGAAGATTACAACCACTATGGTTATTTCCCCTATCAACAGGGCAAAACCAGAACTGGTATAGTGTTGCACTAACTGTGATTTGACATAAGGACTTTCTTCCAAACAGCTTATTGTCTCATTTAAGATTTTATGCAAATAATGTCAATTATGCATAAAGGAGAAAAATATTAACATTTTTCACTATCAAAATTCAAGAATTATATTTTCAAAGAATTATGGTTTTAGTTTCAAATGATGTTCTCTGTCCTTAAGTTGTAAAAATTCAAATGAATGTTTACAGTCAATAACTGCTATATTAAAGGGACTAATAATAGTCTAATAGTTGAAATAAGTTGTGCCAGCCTAATTTCCATGGCTATGGAGGATATATACTAAATACCAGTTTAGGCTGAAAGCCTGCCTAAATAGTCTACCACTTACATTTTCTGTTCTTCCTCGGATATCTGTCTTGCTGTGGAGAAGTTTTATTGGAAGCGTGATTCTGAGGAAAGTTAAGATCATGCTGAATGCCTTCTAGAATTATTTCCTTAATTTAAGTTTTTATAATGGGAAGAAAATTGTTGATCTGATTATAAAACATACTCTGTGCCAGTGACAGGTTGTAGCTTTTCTTTAGAAGAGTTTTTGTTGCTGGCTTTTCTTTCTGAGGAATGGTTTCTGTGCTGTGCTTGGCTTTGGTTTGCTTTCCAAATTCATTTAAGGAAGAGGGAAAGGGCTTATCTCAACCAGCATCTGGTTATATTTTTGTGGAAATACTACAGTTTTGGACAACCACTTCCTCAGATATAATGCCTGAAAAAATGAGAAGTGTCTCTGTTATTCTTTTCACATCATAAATAGGTAAACTCATAGAGTCCTGTGTGCTTTGTCAAGGAATTTGTTACAGAAGGGATATTATACAAAAGAAGGGGGAGCTGTGTCACTAAGTTTTGTGTTATTTGCTAGAACTCTCTGAAGCGCTGATTGTTCTGTCCCTACTTAGTTCTTTTGCTAATTTTCACACCTGACACAAGGGGAAAAAGCTGAGAGACTCTTTTGCTTTTTCATGGGGACAGGCAAAATTAAGATGCTCTTCTCATGTATTTTAATTCCTTGTCAGTCTTTTACGCAGCTGAAAGTCAAAAAAAGCTAGAAGAGATGGCATAACCTAGCTGGAGTTCAGGAACAACTATATTGACTTGGAATCTTAATAAGAATTATTTTTTTTCCTTCCCAGAAAGACCACTAGTTTGTCTGTGTTGCTTCCTTGATTTTTTTTCAACAAAATAGTCAGTAATTACTCCAGCCTGACTATGCTTGCTTCTGAGAAGTTGAAGATTGTCAGTAACTGATTTGCTCAGGACTGCAGTTTGTGCTGGGTCATAAAACTCCTTAGACATGACAAGTCAGGGAGACAGGACGTTGCCATGCTGTCCCGCATCAGTTATCAAAATTTCACAATTGGCTGTTGGACTCTAAACTTGGGGAGGGAAACATGAGAACTTGCAGTCACCAATGTTAGACCTTTATGCCATGTTTCCTCACATCCAAATTGCCGTTGCAAATGAAGAATGGCTTTATTAGCTGAAGAGGTTTTGGGACCCCCCCCTTATTAGCCTCTTCTGTCATAGAATCACAAAATGGTTGAGGTTGGAAGGGACCTCTGGAGACCATCTAGTCCATCCCACCTGCTAAAGCGGGGTCACCCAGAGCAGATCACACAGGAATGTGTCCAGGCAGGTTTTGAATGTCTCCAGAGGAGACTCCACAACCTCTCTGGGCAGCTTCTTCCAGAGCCCTGGCACCCTCAAAGAATTTTCTCCTCATATTCAGGTGGAACCTCCTGTGCTTCAGACTGTGCCCGTTGCCCCTCATCCTATTGTTTGGCACCACTGAATGGAGTCTGGACCCGTCCTCCTGACACCCACCCTTCAAATATTTATAAATGTTGATGAGATCCCCTCTCAGCCTTCTCATCTCCAGGCTGAACAGACCCAACGTTCTCAGTCTCTCCTCATAAGAAAGATGCTCCAGATCCCTAATCATCTTTGTAGCTCTCCACTGGACTGTCTCCAGTAATTCCTTGTGTTTCTTAAACTGGGGAGCCCAGAACTGGACGCAGTATTCCAGATGTGGCCTCACCAGGGCAGAGTAGAAGGGAAGGAGAACCTTCCTTGAACTGCTGGTCACAGTTTTCCTAATGCACCCCAGGATCCCATTGGCCTTCTTGGCCACAAGGGCACTTTGTTGACTCATGGTCAACCTGTTGTTAACCAGAACTCCCAGGTCCTTCTCTGCATTGCTGCTTTCCAGCAGGTCCACCCCTAACCTGAACTGGTGGCTGGGGTTGTTCCTCCCAAAGTGCAGGACCCTCTACTTGCCCTTCTTGAATTTCATCAGGTTCTTAACACGTTCTTGTCACATTTTCCCTCTTCCACTGCAGCCCCAGCAGCTCATGTAGCAACTGCACAGCTCTTGCTCCTGACTCATGTCAGTCCAGGCAGAAGCTGCAGTGCTGAGCTGCTGTTCGGTGTGTTCACAGGCTACTTTCTTCCCAATCCATATTGTGAATCTGCAATCCAGCATACGGTCCCACCCTGTACAATCAGCCCCTACTATTTGTGTCAGGAGTTCCTTGATACATCCCTTCAGTATTGCTTTACCACTTTCTTTTTGGTTTTGCTCGTTTCTAGGTGCTAGTTACAGAGCATTTAGAACCACTGGCTTTGCCTGCCATGCTTCTATCCACATTCCGTAAAATGCAGAGGGAGGACAAAAGACCAGCACGCATACGGAGCACGTAACTCTTCTTGGCAGTGTTTCAGGAAAATGAAGGGAGAGAATATTCTTAACCAAGCAGGCTGATCTATATCCATATCATGTGAAGCAGCTAGAGGGTATTGGTTTAACTGTTTTCTTCAGATGCTGTGTGTTGCTGAAGCAGCATTCCTGAACAACTGAGCTAATAAGTGAAATGGTTGCATTCCCTAGGCTTTACAGATTTTGTAATCAAAGGTATGTATGAAGCACACATTTGTCCAGGTCAATCCAAAACCATCCCTGGGGGACTGGTATGGTGAAGTTCAGAGGAAGAGCACAAATTGTGTCAAGCTTTATTTTAGAAATAAATTTGGCTTATTGCATCTTCAAAAAATGTAGTTAGAAACTATAGAGTTATAAAATAATTTTTATTTTTTCTTCTAGCACAGGGATGCTTCTTTCAATTAATAAACTTAAGTGGCAGTGCTCCAAACCCTAACTTTGGGTAAAGAACATTGCTATTATTTTTCTAATGATACTGCGTTTCAGCTTTTTCTTTCATTCGCTCACTCATTCCCCTACTATAACAGTATCTAATACTTTTCTCCCTTTTTAATATTTAATATTCAAACATTTGTTGACTTCAGTATATTCTTTTAGCCGTTGGGAAAAAAAAAAAGAGGCCTTGTCCGACTTCCACTATGACACTTGGCGTTTTCAGGATATGAAAAAAGATACATTGCAGTGCTTGAGGAAATTCAGCCATGTTGTAGGTTCCATATCAGTAACAGCAAGCGAAAGAGGATTGCATTCTTTTTGAAGAGGCATCCATTGCTACGCAAAAGGGCAAGAGCAGGTCAGTGCTTTCGTTCATCGTCACGCAGAAAAGCGATGGCATTTCAGAAGAAACTTTAACTTATTTCCATTCTACAGAGGCATTTTACCAGTTAAAAAGTCTCACATGGACCACTTGGTGGTACATCATGCCTCCTGGATTGGTTTACCAGCATTTCCTCAGAGGAAACAGGCCTGACTGTTACAAGACTTCATCCTGCCATAGGAAGAGAACTGCCCCTTATGTCTTTATGTCATGTAGCTTCTCAAGCTGGAGCTATTTCCATGTTGAAGAAAAGAGCGTGACTAAAGATATGCTGCCACATTCAAATGTGACATGAGACAGGCCTTGCCTACCTTGTATTTCAAGTCTTTGTAGTCTTTAAGGATGATTCAAAAAGAAGGAATCCTGACCAAAAAGCTGGTCCTTGTGGCTGACCAGTTATTCTGAATAGACATATGTTGTTTGCGAAAGCAGCAAGGAGATTATATGGGAAACTCGTTCTCTTTGACCTACAGTCTGCTTGAAATGATTGAGAAGTAGCACATTGTTCAACATAAACTAGATTACAATAATATGAAATGTGTTTTCAGACATAGAATGAGTGTAAATGTGCATTCATGAAAGTGGATTTAGTTAAATTTTCATTTAAGTATTTGTAGAGTGGATTGCTAGTGTATCAAATTGACATTTTTAGCATTGCTTCTGCTGCTACTTTGTGCTCCTAATGTGTGTTTCTGCATTTACCTTTACAAATTGGTGGAGTGACGTCCTGTTACTCAGAAGCTACACAGTTAGTATTGGGTCTCTCTAAATCATTTGTAGGCGTCAAAGTAGATAATACTGTTCTTAAATCTATGCTAGTACTGGATTGAGAAAATAATAAATATTCTATTGTTTTAAAGAATGAAATTCTTACTTCTAAACATATGAACACCTTCTCATTGTAGAGTCTACAGAACTGTAGCCCGTCACATAAGATAGGGGTTTAGTATATTTATGTGTACAAGTTAGTAAATGCAGTACCAGACAAAACAATATGTTAAGCAGTGCAGGAACTGAAATAACTTATTTTTGATATACTTGTCTTATTCCATTTGTACAAAAGGGTCTCTCTAAAACAGTGTATCTTCTACATACAAATTCTCTTCAAAATTATTAATGCGGTAAGAATTTGACTTCTTTTTTTTTTTTTTTCTAAGGGAAGGAATAAGAATTGGAATTAGAATTTAAAAAAAAAAATTATAGGAAAGTAAAATGATAGACTTGAAATTAAAGTGTCCTGTTGTTACCACCCTCCAAGGTTAATTTGGAGCTTCCTCTCCAACAGATTTGGTGTCATTAGACCCTGAAATTATCTTGGTTTACATCAGAATTTCACTTTGGTTTAGTTTGGGTTTGTTTGTTTGTGGGTTTTTTGGTTCGTTTTTGTTTGTTTGTTTGTTTTTTGGTTTTGAGGCAAAATTAAGGGTTGATACAGATTTGGTTCCATATCTATACTGTTGCATAGAAACTCTTTTACTGCTAGTTGTGTCTCTTGTCTCTTAATAGTATTGAGAAACTGTAGTTCATGTTACATATGTGAAGTTTTTCAAAATATTATATTATTGAGGTGCATTCAGATTTGAAAACAGATAGTTTTGATGGGTGTAATGTAATTTTTCTTCATTCTTTCCAGTGGTTAGTGAGACATCTAGATGTTTGTGTTGGCAAGTTCACTAATTTTCTCAAAAGAATGTGAAAATTGGTCATCTAGAAGGAAGTTTTAAATAATTCATCTCTGAATTTACGGATTAAAAGTTCACATTTCAAACCAAAGGTCAACTTAAAACTAGATACTGCTGTTTTTTATAATCAACCATAAATCTCATTGGCTAGTCTACACATATTACATTTTTAGATCCTAGAAACTAAGACTGAAATCACAGGAGATCTTTTATTCTTTTAAAATTTAGTTCAGGGAAAGCATTTTGAAGTAACTGTTTCTCATTCAAAACTAACGTAGGAATCTAAACAATTAATTCAGAACATGTGACAGGGGAGATGCATATCATTTGAAATGCTTGTTTTTATTCTTACTGCTTTTTCCATTGAATCTGTGCTGCTTCTGTGCAATGTTTTCCACTGTAGAAACTCCATCCTGCTGCCTGGCTTCTCGTGAGCGTATTTACAAAACTAGCGATGTAGCTGGGCCTGCCTCTGCTCTTTCATCTCTCTCTCACAAACTGAAGGGTGGGTATGCATGCCAACATAGCAAGGTTATTCAGATTTTTGCATTTGATTTTTTTCTTTCTTGCTCCTTCCATTCACTTCCATTTCATTCGTTTCATAAAATAATGTTTTGAAAGTAAACGTTTTAAGTTTGGTATTTGTTCGGAGCTCATTCGATGTAACCAGGCAGTGTTGCCTTCCTGAGTTGTGGCAATTTCATGATACATGGCGTAGCTCTTTCTGCTTTGTGAAAACAAAGGGGACTGTTAGTCTAATATTTTCAAACAGTAGGCAAATGAAATATTGAAGAAGAGAAATATATGGAGAGGTTTGGGGTTTTTTTTTGTTTACAGATTAAACAGTTTGCCACACGATTAGGCAGTTTTTCATTCTGGGGATTTTTTTGTGTGTGCTGATAGTCTAGGATGCTAATTAGGATTATTTACCTGTATATGTGCAAATCCAAACCATTGTTTTAAAAAAACGTAAGATTTTTTTATTGCTGGATGCTACTGCTAAGCTATGCCTTCCATAAGCAGTTTTGCCCTAGAATGTTTTCCTGCTTGATATTCTCTAGTCATGCATATACTTTGAATGTGATACATTGCTGAATGGCTTGCAGTGTTTTATGTCCTCTGTGTTTTCACTACTTTTTCCTTTATGAGGAATTCTGTAAAAGGATCTATCTGAAGTATTTTCTCATCTGGCAGACCTTAACATTCATTTTTTTTTGTGTCTGGGAAAAGTGTGTTTAAAGTAATGATAATTTAAATTTATGAATTTGTATACCACAAAGTAGACAAAATAGCTCATCAGTACAACTGATGAATAACTGAGCTGGCATGAGCAAAATGCTCAGACTGATATTTAAGAAACTTTTTAGGCTTTTTCTTTTAGCACAAACAATCATTTTATAAACCATGATGTGCCATGCTATTTCTTCCCCTCCTCTTCAGCCTCCCTGCCTCCCCTCCCCCCCCCAAAAAAAAATTATAGAACACATAAGAAAAAATAATCAAGACAGGTTAGACTCTCAATTATGATGATCATGATTATGATGGTGGTTGAGCTATTCTCATTATATTCTACTATTTACATTTGGTACATTATTCCTGAAGAGAGACAAAATATTTCTTCTCTGCCTGGAGAAGTATGAACTCCTACCATGTTGTATGTCCTCGAAAGCCAGGAGAATACCCTAAATTTCAAGCTTGTTGAATATTCCATTATAAGTATGCTTCACTTCTTCCTGTTGCTGTTTGTTTTATTGTAAGCTACTTAAATATGGAGGTAGCAAAATAAGAATTCTTTTGTAACCTGAGCTGACATCTAGGTTCCCAGACTTCACTCAAGAAAATGCATTTGGTTTTGTATTGTGAGAAGTAACAATAGGAAAAAATGAGATCACTCCATGCTCCTATGTTTTCTAGCGTAGGGATAAGGCTTCATGATTGAGAACTGGAAGAAGTTGGTTCAGGTGCCATAATGCAGAAGGAAATAAACACCCACATTCTAGGTAAATACTGAAGGTACTAGATAAAAGAGGGACTGTGTTCCCATTAGTAGTCAGGGTCCACAACTGCAAATATTCTTTCATTAATTGAAAATTAATTTATTTTTTAACTAATAGTTGTTTCCCCAGAAATGGCACCAGATGAGTGGAACTAACCTTTTAGTGTCTAGCAAAGTAAAATAATCTGAAGTGCTGCGACCTAATTCTACAAACTTTAGTAGACAAACTTCTTCATATTTAACTAATGAAAACCCATTCAAATCATAGGGACTTAACTATCCATTCAAGACTTCGCAGTGTAATGCTTTGTGGACAGACACATTCACAGCTACTCCATTGCTTGCCAGTGATTTCAGCATTGTTTGTCCTAATTTTGAAAATGCAATTCTACAAGAGAAAACTGAGTATCTTCACAGAATTATTAGAAGCAGATTGCTTTAATGAGCTACTTGTTTGCATATACTTGTATGTGTTTATATTAAGCTACCTATAGTTCTGTAGATTAATATAAGTACAAAGTCAGTGTGCACAGGAACAATAAATTAATGCATGAAGATAAGAGAACATCATAGACAAGTTGATGATTTATCTTGGTGGCTGAAAAAGGTGGGGTTTGTTACTAGGTTGTCCTGAGGTGGCAGAACATCGATAGTTTGTAACCTTAAAAAGGTGGATACCTCAGATTATCAATGTGAATCATTTTAAGCATGTTTGTAAGCCTCTTACCCAATTTGTCTTGTAGCTGCATTTACTTCCTATGTTTCCTGACTTTTGAGAATTAAAGAAATCTGGTAATACATTTGATCTTTCTGCAAGTCTCATGTTGCAGTCTGATATGCATAGAGATAATAAATAATCCCTGGTTTCTGTTGCAGCTGTAGTAAATTTAGTTAACTCCTGGCATTTGCTTCCTTTACTAGTGTTTTGTGGAAATAGTGAACTGTGCCTTTTGATACCTCCATAGTAGCATTTTCTCTGTAAATATTTCCTAACACTTGTTTGTATGTATCTTTGGGAAAAGAAATGTGTTGGAAACGTTCTAGGGGGAAAAAATTCTCTTTATATTTCCTTTCATTTTGATGTGAACAGAAGCATGTGTTTGATTTTTATCTTGTGTTCAGGTCGTTAATCTTTGCTTTGTATTATTAAAGGTATTGTTGTCAAAATATAATAATTTAATTATAAAATATACTGAACAGGTGACCGAATGAATTTCACGGGAGCTGCTAGACCGCTTTCTCCAGCAGGAAAATCAGATATGTCATCAAAACACAGAGCTGACAGCAGGTCACCTAAGCTTGATGTGCGAATGAATAGAGTTGCTGCTGACCAGAAGAAATCTAGGAGTACGGAAGGATTATCTGCCAGTGAGTCTCTTATGCTGAAATCAGATGCCGCAAAATTGCGGTCAGACTCTCACAGCAGGTCTTTGTCTCCAAATCATAACACTCTGCAAACACTCAAAACCGATGGAAGAACGACTACTGGTCTGAGAGCTGAATCTCCAGGGCCAGGAACCCGGTCGTCTTCTCCGAAGACAAAGACACTTACAGCTGTTAGATCTGGTGCTAGTTCTCCACGATCCTCATCACCCCATGACAAAACTCTACCTCAGAAAGCTTCATCCCCTGTAAAAACAAAGCTTGATCCTCCTCGAGAACGCTCCAAATCCGATTCTTACACGTTAGATCCAGACACCCTTCGCAAAAAGAAAGTACCCTTAACAGAACCCCTAAGGGGGAGGTCCACTTCACCCAAACCAAAAATTATTGCAAAAGAGGGAAAACCTGTTACAGAAACTGAAAATAGAGCTCCATCCCCTCATGTCGTACAAGAAAATCTTCACAGTGAGGTAGTTGAAGTATGTACATCGAGTACTCTAAAGACTAACAGCATTACAGATACCACTTGTGAAGACAACACAGAATTCAGGAGTCTGGACGACGGTTCTAATAAAGTTCATTTCAGCATAGGAAAAGCACCGCTGAAAGATGAGCAAGACATGAGAGCATCTCCAAAAGTGAGCCGTAAATGCGCTGGTAGGCACATAAGACCAAAAAAGGAAAAATCCAACTTTCTTTTCAAAGGAGATGGCTCCAAGCCTGTAGAGCCTGCCAAGCAAGCAATGTCGCCTTCTGTTGCAGAATGTGCTAGAGCTGTGTTCGCTGCGTTTCTTTGGCACGAAGGAATAGTTCATGATGCTATGGCTTGTTCGTCTTTTTTGAAGTTTAATCCAGAACTGTCCAAAGAGCATGCGCCAATACGAAGCAGTCTCACTCAACAACCTGCAGAGGAAAAAGAAACCAAGCTGAAAAATAGACATTCATTGGAAATATCATCTGCCCTTAATATGTTCAACATCTCACCTCACGGACCAGATATATCTAAAATGGGTAGCATCAATAAAAACAAAGTCCTCTCAATGTTAAAAGAACCTCCTCTGCATGAAAAGTGTGAGGATGGCAAAACTGAAACTACCTCCTTTGAAACATCCAGTCATCACACAATGAAATCCAAGTCTCCTCTGCCATTAACACTGCAGCACTTGGTAGCTTTCTGGGAAGATATTTCCTTAGCAACTATTAAAGCAGCTTCCCAAAACATGATTTTTCCAAGTCCTGGTTCTTGTGCAGTGTTGAAAAAGAAGGAAAGTGACAAAGATAACAAGAAAACCAAAAAGGAGAAAAAGAAAAAAGAAAAGGTTGAAGCAAGACCAAGGGGAAATCTTTTTGGTGAAATGGCCCAGCTTGCAGTGGGAGGACCTGAAAAAGACACCATCTGCGAGTTGTGTGGAGAATCCCACCCATATCCAGTGACTTACCACATGAGACAAGCTCATCCAGGTAAGATTGCATGGATTTGAATTCCTGCGTACATCTGTAAAATATATTGCACACACGCATTTTGGTATTAGTCATGAAAATGTATCAGGCAGTTTTGTCTAACGTTTTAACACAGTTCACTATATAACTTAAATTACTAATGCACATACTTACAGATTATTTACATATCTGTGTACATAATTTTAAGTAGTTATGGGTCTACGCTTTCGAAGATGCTGAAGAAAGTTGTTTGAAACAAGGCCGAAGTAATGAGCTGACTTTACAGTAGCTCTTCAGAAACATGCCATTTGTTACACTTTATGACTTGAAGCTGTCTTGAGAAAATTTGAAGTAAAATTTAAAATATGATATTGTTTAACTAGAGTTTCTGTGTTGCCAGAAGTTTCTTATTACTATTCTACTATGAATAATAGAAAACTTTTATTTATCTGGTGTGTCAGCAATGGGTATCAATAACTTTTTGGTTTAAAATGTATCTTAAAAAAAAAAAAAAAATCCAATTCAACTCTCTAGACAATTGGTATTGTCCAATACAAACCAAGTCTGGTATTTTGTGTCTCTGTGTGGGTCCCTGAAGTTTTTTCAGGAGTTTGTTTAATTTTAGGAAAATGAGGTGTATCAGTGATAGCTTGCCATTGTTTTGGCTAGTCAACTGAGTTCAAAAGATATATAGATTGTGTTGTCTTTATAAAAGAGGTCACTAATAGAAGGGATTAGCTACAATATAGCTAGTAATAAGTAGCCATGTTAAAGACAAAATGATCTATGTGTTTTCTAGTTTGTAAACTTAAGTATTTATTTTCCTAGTTAGTGAAGTTCAGGCTGATGTTGTATCCGCTCATTTTAGCACTGGATGGGAAGTTAAAGCAAAATGAAGGACCTTTATTATACAACAATTATCAATGCCATTATAGTGCTAGAGTTAGGTTAGGTTATGGTGGAACTCGATGATCCTGAGAGTCTGTTCCAACTGAAATGATTCTATTCTATTCTTTCCAAGAAACAGTAACCAACAAAGGAATGCACTTCTTTCCCTTTAAGGTTTGTTAGGTAGGAATAGCTTTTTTACGTTTGTTAAATTATAATGTTGACTAATGTGTAATACTGACTCTACTATTACTTAGCTGTCTGAATCAAAGCTGTTGATGCTTTGGACAAGTTCATAATAAAAACTTGAAAACTACAGGGCATTTATATTCTTTAGATACTGGTGGGACACACGGGCAAGCACTTTGTTCTTTAGTCAGCTCAGAGATACAGAAAAAGAGAAAATCAGGCCAGGAAGAAACAAGCATCTTCCTTCCCCCTCACCATCCCTCTTTTACAGTAATAAATAATATAGTAATGATCCTTCTCTGACATAACTTCTTTTCTTCATCTTTTCCCCCGGTGCAGGTTGTGGCCGTTATGCAGGTGGTCAAGGTTATAACAGCATCGGGCACTTTTGCGGGGGATGGGCTGGTAATTGTGGCGATGGTGGTATTGGAGGAAGCACTTGGTATTTGGTTTGTGATCGATGCAGAGAAAAATACCTCCGTGAAAAGCAAGCAGCAGCAAGAGAGAAGGTATTTTCATCTGTTTCTCGTATTTTTAGCTGTCTGTCTGCCTAATAGCACTGTGTTCAAAACTTGAGAATAAGGTAGGGCCAGTTTAAAAAATGTGGAATTCCAGACTGGAAGGCTTTGGAATATCCACTTATGACATTGATAGGTTTAAAATAATAAGAGAGAAATATTGCTGATTATCTCTGACGTGATATCTTCCCTTCAGATAGTAGTGTTTTCAAATCTGTAAAGTCATTTTATTTTTACTGCAATAGAACTGCAGCATTGAAGGTAGTACCTGTTTTTTCAAAAGTACGTCTCAGTTTATTTAACTTTGAATTCTGTTTTATTCGTGTACTGAAACACGACTACTGTTTTATACTTTATAAGTGTATAGTTTCTTTAATGATCTTAATCATCCAGATCATTGGATAGAGATGCCAGACACTGAGCAATCTAGAGCCGTTTTCAATGGGTATAGCACGAAAGGTATTCTTCATATATTGGTCTTCCATGACCCATTTAAAATTCTTGCTTAAGGTATCCAAATATGTTGACGTTTTAAGATAAGTAGAAAAATGCTAGATTAAACTGAATTTGTTGAATTTGATGAATTTTGTGTGCAAAACTTGCCACTGTTCATTAAAAGTTTGCAAAAGTTATGAAGTGCCATTTAGTAATAGAAAACATTTCATAACAGGATGAATCAAGCAACTTTAGCGTGTCACTGTTAGCTTTTCCTGTGATGAAGTATAATTTAGATATAGCTTTTCTAAAATTTTTCCAGATTAAACAATCCAGGAGAAAACCAATGCAAGTTAAGACTCCTCGTGCCTTGCCAACTATGGAAGCTCATCAAGTGATTAAAGCCAATGCACTGTATTTACTGTCGCTGAGTAGTGCTGCTGAGCCCAGTATCCTCTGCTACCACCCTGCAAAAGCATTCCAATCCCAGCTTCCCAGTGTCAAGGAAGGAATTTCTGAAGACTTTCCCATTAAAATGCCTTGTCTCTATCTGCAGACTTTAGCAAGGTAATTAAAGGAAATTTATGAACGTTGATTTTAATACTCATTTATTTACCCTGTTGGATAAAAAATGTGTGTATAAACGAAACTGAAATTTAGGAAAATATGTGTTTTTCTATGTAATTCTTTATGATCTTTGTTGTTCTTTCTCTTCCATTTACATGATCTTGTTCAATTTCTTAGATTGTATTCGTTCCAAAGGTCAATTATACCCAGAGTAGCTTTTGGAAGGTAAATATTTTTTAACAGAATTTTAGTTTCTGTCCAAAGAATTTAGAATTTCCTGAAGAGTTTAACTTAATGTGTTAGTAGCAGACATATGTGCTACTTTTCTCTCATCACCGTTAAAAAAATAAAAAGTAAGGAAACCAGAAGACTTGTGCTTACTTGGTGTTTCTAAATAGATTTCTCTGTAGTGTCTCATGTTTATGATGGATAGACATTTCTGTCTAAAATACATAATGGAAATACCTAATGAAAATACAAAAAGATAGTGATCCCCACTCCCTGTTGCTTTAAAATGCCATTATATTTTCCACTAACACTCGTAAGTCACAACCAGCTTAAATGTACTTGGTGAAAAATAAATAAATAGCGTTGGCTGGCTAGATGTGTTGGTGAAGGACTTTGGTGCATTTGTGTCTTTTGGGAGCTTGTAATTCTAAATCCTAATTTAAAACCCTGATTTGATGTAGGCATCATCATGAAAATTTTGTGGGGTACCAGGATGACAACCTTTTCCAGGATGAGATGAGGTACCTGCGCTCAACTTCAGTACCTGCACCGTACATCTCGGTCACTCCCGATGCAAGCCCTAATGTCTTCGAAGAGCCAGAGAGTAACATGAAATCTATGCCCCCAAGGTACTTCCTTGCAATTCTAGGTACTACATACAGATGCTAAAGCATTAGCGTAACACCAGTAAAAAAAAAAAATAAATATACATATATATATATATATAGTTAAAGTAGCTGAATTATCAGATTAGCCCAGATTAATCTCTGATATGGCAGCAAAAAAGCTAAAATCATGTGAAGCTAGGGATAGAAAAATATCTCCAGTAAATTATAGCGTATCAGGTATATTTTCAACCACTGGCAATGCAAGTTTGCAAATAGAATATGAAACTTTTAACTGTAATGTGAACTAATTGCTTCTCTCTAGAAAGGTCTTGCGTTTACAAACTAAATATGAAAAAGTCTGTTCAGAAATTGATAAGGAGTCTTAGCACATACCTCAGGAAAATTTATCGATAGTCCTTACTCCAGGCCTGATTATTTCCCTGTAGAGACAGTTTTTCCAGAGTCTCCGGAACTGAAGTGATTTAAAGAGCAATGGTCCAAGGACCATAGCTGCTGCAAACTCTTTGAAAATGTAGTGATTTTTTTCCCTGTATTTCTTGTCTTTAACACAATGACCGTAGTGCAGGTTAATGGCCTTTTGGAAAAAAAGTAGTTGTTATCCTTCTTTCGGGTTTTCATTCTGAAGGGAAGTTTGAACAGGAGGGAATTTCATTACCTTACATTTTTTGAAGCAAATGTTGTTGCTGCTTTCTGTGGGAAGCAAAAATGTCAGTGAAGAAATGGCAACTTAATGCTGTGTGGGACTAGGAGCACTAGATGGTTTCTGTCAGGTTAAGCCAGTTTCTTATCTCATTAAGTTTACTATGATAGAATTCAAGCAAATACAGAATTTTTTGGTTTGCCAGGGTAAAAAAAGGCTTTTACTGTTACTTAATAATAGTCCGAAATCAACTTAGATGGTTGGTATTCTCAGGTGTCAAGCAGTGATTCCTCATATTATAACGAGGATGTAATGAAGAGAAAACTTGCCTTTAATCTGTTTTTATTTCAATCTGTTATATTTTATACTGACTGCCAAAACGGTTTATTGGAATACTACAATCTACAGTTGTAGTCTTTTCAGAGATAGAACTTTTCTAACAAAACTCCTTAAGAGTGCATCCTTCCTATTGGTATATTCCTTTATTAAAACTGTGGACACCATGGTCTCCTGAGGCCTGTAGGGGCAGCATAAGCTGGGAGTTCTTCTGCAGACTGTAAGAAGTCCACCGAAGGTAAGGCGGAAAACACGTCCGAGGCGTAGCCGTAGCAACTGAAAATTGGCTAATGATAATAGAAACTTTTACTTCACATAAAGTTCTAAATTTCAGTTGGCTTGCATATGAAAAATTCACTCCATAGATGTTTTCACGTGCATTCTCAGGGCAGATTTGGTCTGAAACTTCAATTCAGGCATGATCTGAATGTTTGTATTCTCTCTACAAAATACCGAAATTCTTTGAACTTACCATGTGCATCATTACATTTGTTTATAAAGCACTTGCATGCTTTTTCAGCATGTGTAATTCTAATATGTGTTCCTTCTTTTCCAGCATTTAAACAGTTGTTAGGTACATAAGACAAACTTTCATACAGTGTAGTAGCATTGTCATTATGAAATGCATGTGTCTTTACTTAATATTTATGTGTAATTCAAGTATACTCTATATATTCATTAACGGGTCTATAACTTCACTGATTTCTTTGTAGTTTGGAAACCAGTCCAATAACAGATACAGATCTTGCAAAGCGTACAGTCTTTCAAAGATCATATTCAGTTGTTGCATCAGAATATGACAAGCAGCACTCGATTTTGCCGGCACGTGTAAAGGCAATCCCTAGGAGACGAGTCAACAGTGGAGATGCAGGTAAGAGCATCGTCAAAAGCAGTGAAAAAATATTCAAGGATGTGGCATTGGATTTGCAGTTCTTCATGGAAACTGCAGGCAAATAGAATTTTTTATAAAGCCATGTAATGGTTTTTATTTCTATTTATTAATTAACATCAGCTGTTAATTCACACAGGATTAGTTTAAGAACAGTTTAGGAGTTACTATGGTTCTGAAATCTGTGTTGCATCTTTTGTGCTTGATTTAAAAGTCAAAGTGGTATTTTCTTAGTTAAAGCATTGTTTTTCCACATTGCTTTTTTCAACGCATTTTTCTCACAAAAAAAAAGAACAAAAATATCAATTCTAAAATTGCTCCGTTGCTTTCTATTTTTACTGTTGCTATAAAATTGAAATGCACACAGAATCTAATGTCTACATATTTTTATGCTTTTGAATAGAAGTGGGGTCCTCTCTCCTGAGACATCCATCTCCTGAACTTTCTCGGTTAATCTCCGCCCACAGCTCTCTTTCCAAAGGAGAGAGAAATTTCCAGTGGCCAGTATTGGCTTTTGTAATCCAGCATCATGATCTGGAAGGACTTGAAATAGCAATGAAACAAGCCTTACGGAAATCTGCTTGCCGAGTCTATGCCATGGAGGTATTAATTCGCTAATGGATTAAAATAAGACATTTGTAAATTCTGTCTCAGATTTTTTTAAAGAATTTTTATATAGATTAAAAATAATTATTTTGTGATGTGCAGTAAACCTATTCTAAAAGTTCACTTGTATCATTAATTCTAAGTTATGAATACAAAAATACTCCCTGTAAGCCTTCTTTAATAGCATATCTGTCGTGTAGAAAATGTCTGATAAAATAATTTTGTTAAGACTGTAAAAGTAAATTATAAAAATACTGTCTTTTTCTCATTTGCTCAGCATCTTCCTGGTCTTGCCATTCCTTTTTCAAATCTTGGACTGAGTATTCTTTCTTTAGAATTGTTTCACTGTGGTAATATCTATTAATAGATATTTCACAACTTCCTTCTGAGATGGATGAATGCTACCCACGTTGTGTAGATAGTGAATGAGTGACCAAAAGATTCATTAAAGATCAGTTGCTTCAATAAAAACTTCACGTTTCATCCTCATTGAGTCCGTTTTTTATTTTCAACTAAGCTTTAGTGAAGTTTCTTCTGAACTTGTGTACAACATGGGTATTTTTCAAGCATTTGTAAGGTGAAAATATGGGTGGATTTTCTCAGATAAAGTAAAAAACACACCTCTACTGTTAATTACCACGCGTCAAATTTCCAAACGTCAGTGTGCAGAAGGATTGCAGATTTTAGAAAAATATAAGAATGTTACATTTTTTAAAAAGCTTTTTTCCCTACACTATGTTGATTTATTTTCTGGAAGCGGCTGAATTGTTTTGATTAATTCAGTCAATGCCAGAGACCAAATAAAGAAACCGAACCTCAGCCTGCAGAGTTCTAGATTAAAAAGGATCTGCTTTGTTAGCCAATTTGAATAATAAGTGCTACCACCTCATCCTATAATAATCTCTGAAAATACATCTGAAATTTGCTTTTTCATCCTTAAAGCTTTTTTCAAATAACTGATTTTTCTCTCTGGTGCTTGTGAATTACTTTGCTACGTCCCCTGTAATGTAGTTGTCATTTTGATGAGCCGTTTTAGCTGCAGAGCAATGTGTCTTACTTGGAGACCTCTACATTACTATTTTCCTGTCCAAAAGCATCAGTGCACCTCCTTGCATAAATGGTTTTACTGCAGGTTTGCTTAACGGTTTTGTAACTACTTGTGTGTATTTTATTTTAGGCTTTCAACTGGCTTCTTTGTAATGTCATTCAGACAACTTCTCTCCATGATATTTTATGGCATTTTGTGGCTTCCCTGACTCCTGCACCTGTAGAGCCTGAAGAAGAAGAGGATGAAGAAAATAAATCAAATAAAGAAAATGCAGAACAAGTAAGTGAGGTTTAGCATTCCTTTCATAATTACAGTATTTCTGTTGATTTTTGCAGTCAATTTAGAACTATTCTTATTATGTGTAACAAAAAAAAAGTAATCCTCTCTCTGTGAAACAGAATCTTAATTATAGAATATAAATTCTTAGTCTTAAATCGTAGTTAAACTCTTTTGACAGTCATAGATAAATCAATTTTTCTCTCAAAATTGCCAAATTTTGAGTGCTGATTAATTATAGTCCTTTAATGCATTATTTTTTGAGTGTTCATGGACCAAGAAAAAGGCAAAAACAAACAAAACACAAAGCAAAACAAAAACAAAAAAGCACCTTGCTTTTTTTTTTTTTTTGCTTTTTACTATTTGCTTTTTATTCTTTACCCCCCCAATAAAAAAAAAAAGAAAAAAGAAGAGAGAAAAGAGAAAATATTTTTCAGAGGAGTTTTGTTGTTCAGTCTGCTGTGTCTGTCAGTGCTTTAAGAAAAGTCTATGGGTAATTCTGAAGTGAATTGTAGTAATTCTATATGTAGATATATAAACGTAATATAAGTAATTATTTATGCACAAGACACAGTTAATTTAGTGATTTAAGAGAAATCTACACTTAGTTCTGAAAATGTAGCATGTAAAATGATGTAGTCTAACATATCAGTCTTCCAAAAGGTGTCTTCATACAATCTCTTCTAGATTTAGCTCTGACTGAAAACAATTATCAAGTCCACAACGAATAACTGAAGAAATCAGGTTAATTTTATCACTTCAAATCTAATCCAGCTTTGAAATGACTAGTCCTGAAATGAGTCTTCTCGGCATTGCAGCCCTGAGACATTGCTACAGTTGTTTACAAAGCAACTGTAATCTTGTCCTAAATTTTATGTGGGATATCAACTTTACCGTGTTACTGTATCAACATGCAGATTTATAATTCTACCTACTGAAGTGTGCCAGATTCTTGTATGTATACATTAAAGGTGATTTCCAGTAGGTCTGTGTATTTTGTTCTGAATATTGTTTCTGTGTTTGGCTCCAACAATTTTCTGCCTTGTAATAATTTCAACTGCTACATCAAAAGCACCGGATGAGTGAGGGAAATGCCTTCCCGATGGTCCTTATGCTGGTCAGCCTCCAAAATGAGAACCTTTACTATATAAAAGCATAAACAAATATTACCTTAGCTGTAGTTTGGATAATTACTAACTGAAAGATACAGGACATTAAAAGGGAATGTTAAAATACGCCACTTCTGCTCTGGTGGCAATGTTGCTTCTCTTTTGATATAATAAGAGGCACTTAAAAAATTGGTCACTTGTGCAGTATACGGTATACTTCCCAAATTCCTTCTTCAGTGTTCATGTCACTTGTCACTTGGTCACTTGTGTAGGATTTTATTGCATACAGGAAACTGGCAACAGTTCTCAGCTGGTTCTTCAATATCACTCAGGTGATGTACATTCAAATCACATCTTTCTTCAGGAGTCTGATCACATGCTAAAAATACCCATGTAAATACATGTACACAATGCAAGGCAGTTTGGTGCTTTTCCACAACTGGGATTCATTTCCTTATGTGAAATATTTTTACATATTCTTTTAATATACTGAGAGAAATCCCAATGATGAATTCTGTAAAAACAGGGGATGAAAATCTAGACCCATAAGTGGTTTAATGCGCAAGATGCAGGTTCAAGGGCAATGTCCTTGCTAAAACAAAACAAAATGCAAGAATTCCTAAGCTATAGAGGAGATGGGGAGAGCAGGACGGTGTCTGTGTAGATACGATCCTTGTGGGGAAGGAAGATATCTAGGTCTTGAACATTTTCTGATCATATTTAGTGTAGAAATCAGTCTTAGGCTTCCTACTTCATATTCTTTGTACCCTTTACCACATTACACCCTCCAGGAAAATACAGAGAGATATCTGGTTTGATGCTTCTCATCTAGGTAAACACGTGCCTGAAATTCACTTCAAACAATAGCATAGCATTTCTAGGCATTTAGGCAGTAAAGATCCGTGGGAAACCTACATGCAGGAATATACGTACACAATGGGTTTAAAATAAGTTTGAATCTGGCTTTAGATGTCAGTATGTTTGGGGCACGCAGCTGTGTTCTGTGCTTCAAGCAGGATCGGATTTTCTTTTAAAAGGAGGAAACTGCTTGTGTCCTTCATGGATGAGTCTTCCCCTGCCTTCTGAAATAGGAAATGGTGACCAGAACCTCCTTCTCTTTCTTCTGTTACTCTTCCCTATCACACACCTCACAGGCCCCTGCCCTCTTTGGTCTTCTGCCACTGCCCAGTGGAATGTGGCTCCCAGTGTGCAGCTGTTCTGGTACTGACACACCTGAACAAGAATCATGATTTTCACAGCTCTAATGAAATTAAGCAGCTGATAACAGTACCTTAATTAGCAGGCTTGTTATGGCTGGTTTTTGCTGCTCAAAAAAGTTATTAACAGCTGGAATATGTTATTTTTTTCTTGTTTGTTTCCAAATTAATGCAATGTCGCATCTTTAAATCATGGGAAATATGTGGTAGTATACAGTATACTTCCCAAATTCCTTCTTCAGTGTTCATGTATATCTTGTTTTCTGACAGGAACTGCTTTGAAGGGTTGTTGTGGTTATTCTTACAATTATCATAAATGCTCTTATTTCTATTTATTTAACCTTTTTTTTCCTCTGGAAGTCTGTTAACAACATACAAATTGTTTTGCATCTTAGGAAAAAGACACCAGAGTATGTGAACATCCTCTGTCAGACATAGTAATTGCTGGCGAAGCAGCTCACCCATTACCCCACACTTTTCATCGCCTTCTTCAGACAATCTCTGATCTTATGATGTCTCTCCCCAGCGGTAGTGCTTTACAGCAAATGGCCTTAAGGTAAGCACAAATTGAGAATGTTCTTAAAGGGCTGGAAATGTTGTAACATTGTAGATGAGAAGATTTTGCAATGTACACAGGAAGTGTGGAACGACTTTATGTGCCTGTGTGAAAAGGCGCATGTCTGTCCTTATGCCTAGGAAAGATACATGTAGAAGACACATGTATAAGTATAAATATATAAATAATACTATAGAAGACCTTGAAGAGAAAGATGTATTTGCTTTTAAATCCTGTACTGCACCCCCTATGAAAAAAACATATTATTGAATAATATGGTAGTATCTGTATGTGCACGCATGGCAGTGTAATACCTTTTGCTCAAAAATCTGTCATCTGGATAGTATCGTGAACTGTGTGACATTTTTCCCGTGTATCTGTCTCAAAGATACAAATAGAATAAAGTTTTTGTTCACTGTTGAAATTTTAAGAGAAGTTGACTCCTGCCTTCCTCAAAATGGTGCATAGAAACATTTAAGATCCTGCAAAAAGTTGAAGTTAAAGGTTTATAGAAAATATTTTGAGAAGCAAAAATGTAATAAGTAGTTTCACTGGTAGGTTATGTCCTTTAAACAATATTCAGAATTTCAGAGTCCATTAAATGTGTTTTCAGGTGCTGGAGCCTCAAATTCAAACAATCTGATCACCAGTTCCTGCACCAGAGCAATGTTTTTCATCATATCAACAATATTTTGTCCAAATCTGATGATGGAGATAGTGAAGAGAGTTTTAGTATCAGTATCCAGTCTGGATTTGAAGTCATGAATCAGGCAAGTATTACCCCTCTCTCTCAGAAGCGGAGATCAGTTGTGAACAGCCTGTGCTTCCTATGATGGTTCTGCTTGAATTAAAACACTCTTTACTGCAATGTCCTATTCCTTGAGTGTATGTCAATTTGGGATCTTGTTGCTGGCATTCAGGTTCTCATATTTAGCTTTAGAAGTTCAAATATTGACCTGTATATCACTCAAACCTAAATTTTGAATCAGTGTTTGTAAGTGCTTGTTTGCAAGTACATTGTTTGGGAATCTCTTACAGCTCATTCAGTTAATTCATTGGGTTCATTGAGTGGGTCCTTCCAGTTCTTGGTTATATCTGTTTTTTTTTCTTCTGTTATTCTGAGCACCACAAGTTAATACTCCTGCTGAATACCTTTAAGTGTTTTCATCCATTTATTAATACATTTAGGCATTTACCAATATATTCAGCTGTTAACTATTAACATTTTCTTTGGTTTAAAGGGATGAATCATTTGAAAACAAATTAATTACACATTCCTTCAGAGTGCATATTCCTCAGAACAGAAATATCTGTATGGTTTTTAAAATTGTCAGTAATGTCTGTATTTGGGCTTACTTTCAGATATTTTAAATATTTTCATTTCTTTTCACAGGAACTGTGTATAGTGGTTTGTCTAAAAGACCTAACCAGCATTGTTGACATTAAAACATCAAGCCGACCTGCCATGATTGGCAGTTTAACAGATGGGTCTACAGAAACGTTCTGGGAGTCAGGAGACGAAGATAAAAACAAAACTAAAAATATCACGATTAACTGTGTAAAAGGAATCAATGCACGTTATGTGTGTGTTCATGTAGACAATTCCAGAGATCTTGGGGTAAGAGGAAAATGTAATGAAAAGTCTCTCATTGAAGGTGCATAGTCAAAGTTGTATATTTTTATCAGTCAAGAACCACCGTTTTCTTTGTCCTGTTCAGTTTGAATTCTAATTCAGAAGCTCACATTTCAAAGTGAAGTTTCCAGTTCCTGTGGTTTTAAAAGCAGTACATGATATTATGAGGCCAATAAAACTAAACTTGCAGTTCACATGAACTCAAGACTGGGAAACTTAATTCTCAGTGACATGTTCAATTTCAGATGCATTTTCAAGCATTTAATTATTTCATAAGTTACTTTTCCTCCTCACAGTTTCTGTAGAAGCGTTCACATTAGTTTTCATAAAATCCAGACTATTTCCTAGACTTGCTCCATTTGTGTTTATTGATCTCTACAGTAATGTTACAAATATATTTCAGCTACAACTTTTAATACGAGGAGCAAGTTATGTATTTTGGGAGCTGCGCTTTGGAATTCTCTGTCCTTAGTTTTCATCACTTTATAAATTTTCATTCATAATGAAACAAATTGTCTCTTTTATGTGTGCATTCTCTTAATACAAAAGAAGTAGTCAGAGTGGTCCTCAGTTCAAGTGTTTTGTTCTTATTTTGTCTATTGCAGAACAAAGTGACTTCAATCACCTTCCTAACTGGCAAAGTAGTGGAAGATCTCTGCAGAATAAAGCAGGTAAACATTTTAGCAGTTGACACTGAAAAATTGCCATCATTTTTTGGCTGCATATAGCAGAGATTTTCTAAGCAAATAGTTTCAATTTCTTATGGCAGATAAACTATTTTGCAAATGACAGGCTTTATAATATTCTTGGAAGTACTGTATTATTAATGGCAGAATTCAGTCATGTATATACTGAGTATTGATCAAGCTTTTACTCTTTTACTAAAACAGAACAAGGTAATATAAAGAGTTCCTTAGATTTATTTTTTTTCTTCTTAATTACTGCAGCTGAAAGGATAAGTGATCATGCTAAAAGTTTCCAAAAAAGACTGTTTAGGTTGTCTCTTATAAGGTCCAACAAGCTCTTTGATTACTTTTACACTGGAATGTACCTGAAATTAAGTAGTATTGCACATTGTTAGATATTCCGCTGCCTGGCCTCTTAGTGTTGTACTGTCATTACCTTTTATCTGCTTCATGGAATCTTTTTTCATTAGAGAAATGCTACTTAAGACTTGGCAGAAGTAGAACGCCGTGAGAAAGGAGAAAATGAATCATTTACCCTCAACATAAGTTGTTCTAGTTCTGTGATCTTATACTCACGTCTATAGCACAGATTTTACCCTGCCATTTTAGTTCTCAGCTTCAGGTGGCTGAGGACTTCCATCCGGAGACTCAAGTTCGGAACGGTTTCAGTCTTTGTAGTTCTGTTGCAAAGCCAAATCACAGAATGTTAGGGATTGAAAGGGCTCAATGCACATTTTGTACACAGAGAACAATGTTTTGTATTGCAACACTGATGTGACCCATCGAAGTTATTTAAGGTTTCAAGCAGGCAGTTACCATTTTGGGCTCCAGACTTTATGATTCCAATTATTGGCAGTCAGTGGTAAAATTCTTCAAGAAGCAGCATTGTCTTATTACAGAGAGGTTTGCTTTGCTCTACCTCTTATCCTCAGAGAGCATTTAAAGCAAAGATACAGCTCCAAAAAATGTTACAAATGTGAAGAAACAATGCTGGTACAGTGGGCTCATACTAAACAGTGAAGTGTGAGTGTGTGTATATACATAGACAGATAAAAGTGTGTGTGTATTTCTCTGTGAATCTATACATGCAGACACAAAATATAGATGGGCACACATCCCCCCCTGCTTGAAGAATTCTTTTTTTGTGAGAAGACTGACTTGCTATGCCTGGCTACCCAGCTAATAAAAGGTGGGCACAGCAGAGCTCAGGAGTTGGAGCTTTGATCATTCACACAGCTCGTGGGCTTGGTCCCTGGCCTTGGGTCTGTCTGCACAAACACGGTGCTCAGGCACTTCTCCAGGGATGTTTCACTCCCAGGAGACAGCTTGGGACTTGGTTCAGCTTTGCTGCTTCTTGGCTGAACAGTCCTCTGACACTTCTCCAGCAGGATTTTTATCTTGAAACACACCCACATACTGTACCCCAAGTCCTGCTTACCCTGTCTCATGGTATTCAAAAAAGTCTGTCTGCTGCATCACAGTTCAATGCAGACACTGAGAATTAACATAGAAATGGGAAAGAAGGATGATTAGCTCGATTTTAAGTGAGCCTGCAGATATGAGAGAGAATCATAGAATGTCCTGGGTTGGAAGGGACCCACAAGGATCATCAAGTCCAACTCCTGTCCCTGCATGTGACAACCCCACAGTTCACACCATGTATCTGAGGGTGTTGTCCAGTCTCTTCTTGAACACTGTCAGGCTTGGGGTGTGACACCTCCCTGGGGAGCCTGTTCCAGTGCTCCAGCACCCTCTGGGTGAAGAACCTTTTCCTCATGTCCAACCTAAACCTGCCCTGGCACATCTTCCTGACATTCCCTCAGGTTCTGTCATTGCAAGGGCTCACTTCGTTCAGGTCCAAGTGTCACTTCGGCCCACTCAGGTTGCTCTGAGCAATGATGTCAGGCACTGTGCACCCTCTTGGGTCTGGTTTCCAGTAGTGACATCACAGTTTAAATCATAACATAATTTACATTCCTTTTAAAAAAAAATATTTATTCTAAAATAAACTTATTTGTTACAGTTCATCTGTCTTTTTAACAATGAAGTCCTACATCTCTTGATAGTGATATCAGATGTTGACTTCCACAGTTAAAATTTCTTTGGCAAGGGTTTATGTGAATAGGGATGAATAAGTTAACTACTGATAATTCTGTATTATATTTTTAGTTAAATTATGGTGGCACTTTTTTTTTGTTTTAATTAAAATAGTGAGTAAATATTAGTCCAAGGTGTTTTTTGAATATGTGAACCATTGCTTAGAAGACAAAAGGGATCGATAGGCCACTATTTCTAATAGGCTTTAAAGACAAATAATAAATGGCTTTATGTAATTTTTTTGTTTGAGACTTTTTAAATCTGAATTCATGAGGTGGAATATTTTTATAATTAAACATGATAGTCTTACTGCTCAGGATGAAAATATCATAGCACTGTATTGGTTCTAGTGATTGAGTTTTTTTTAGAGGAGGGTGACTTTTTGTTTGATGTAATGTCAGTTCCCATTGTTATATTTCTGTTTAATAGGTAGACTTGGATTCAAGACATATTGGCTGGGTGACAAGTGAACTTCCTGGAGGTGATAATCACATCATCAAAATTGAATTGAAGGGTCCAGAGAACACACTAAGAGTTCGACAAGTGAAAATTCTTGGATGGAAAGACGGTGAAAGCATTAAGATAGCAGGGCAGATTTCTGCAAGTGTAGCTCAGCAAAGAAACTGTGAATCTGAGACGCTGCGAGTATTCCGACTAATTACATCCCAGGTGGGATTTTAATGATGTGTTATATGGTGAAAGTTACTATGAATCGTAGACTTTCAGTGCTTTATGTTTTAATGTAAAATGTCACATCTGCGCAAGCTTGGCTTTAAGATAAGCAAATTGTCACTGTCTTTCCTCCAGGTATTTGGAAAACTCATCTCCGGAGATGCTGAGCCAACCCCAGAACAAGAAGAAAAAGCACTGTTGTCTTCCCCAGAAGGAGAAGAAAAAGTACACAATGTATTATTTGTATTCTATCAATAATACTTTGCTGAAAATATGATCCAGGATGATTTTCAGTATTTTTCATGTGTCTTACACTAACTAATTTTCAGATCACAACAGAAGTAATATGTCACAATTGCTTATTTTTAAAAAAATATTGTTGATTTTTTTTTTATTAGTAAATTATAATTGGAGTCTATGCATTTAATGGAGGCATTGTAGCAATGGCGATGCAAATCATGCCTACAGTTTAAGGAGTGTTCCTGGAAAGTTCACTGTATCTGGACTGTCATGTTTAATAGCCAAAATTGGACTGTCCTGAGTAAAAGTAATTTCATTTTTCAGATGATCTATGGATTTGCTTTACCCAATACCTTGAATCCATAACTGAATTATTCATTTTGTAAAAGTGTATTTTCTCTCACACCTGCTGTGTGGTAACTTAATTGCGTGTTCCCTGTTTCTTTTATTGTGAAATATATAAACTGAAAAGTACATTCTGTGCACTGCTTTACAAAGACTTAATCAGTGATTCTATTAAGCTATGTGAAGAGGCTGAATCTCAGATTATTAGACTTCACTTGTTTTGCTTATTGATTATTTTATTTTCTTTCATGCTCAAATTTCCTCTTATTAAGAAAAAGAAACTAAATACATCTAAGAGGTATTTATTAACCATTGTTCATTTGATCTTGCCTATTTATATTGTTTCTCTGTAACAAAAAGCTACAAACTTTTAGAACAAAATTTGTTGATATTTCTTGTTAGTTGCTACTGTAATTGGAAAATGTTGTTTAAACTCTTGATCTAATACTCAATATTCTTTTTATGAAGGCAACATCAGATGCAGACCTGAAGGAGCACATGGTAGGGATCATATTCAGCCGGAGCAAGCTGACAAATTTGCAGAAGCAGGTTTGTTCATCCTGAAATGCTTTGAGGATTAAATGTTTGTTGTAATAAATATGCTTATTTTCAGTGAATATAGTACCTTTTACTGGACACTTTCAGTCCCTCTGTTGTTCTTTATAATCAAATTTTAGTTTACATTTTAAATTGTGTGTATTTAATAAGAAAAATCTGCTGAAATTGACACCAAAAAAATCCATTTTAGTATGATAAAAGAACCTTAAACTATTAGCCTCGATTTAAAAAGAAAAGTTTTAGAACTGAGTTGTAAATGATACTTAACCAAGTTTGCTGCTTATAACAATGTAATAGGACAACTTCTCAAATTTCCAGGAGAGGTTCACTGACATGGTTTACATTTTTAGTTTTGCACATTTTCTCCCAATTTGTGTCATCAAAAAGTTTGATTAAATTGAATACTAAAAAGGTAATAAGTGCATAAATTTTTAAATTATTCTCTCCTGCAGTCAATGAAAGTTTGAGCTTGTGGTTTTCTTAATTATCTTTGTTTTTCTTAATATAAAACAGTAGTTAGAATATGATTTTTCTTTTGAATACTTTTAAAAATATACCAACAGAAACATCTTCTATATTATATTATCTTTGAGCACAAATATTGCTGTAAAGATTTTTGTAGTAAACGAAGAGATATTAGATTCATTTTGAAGCTTGTTAGATTAAGTTATATAGAATCTAGTTTTTTGTCACCCATCTTAGCAAACTTTAAACTTCTTACATGTGCTTTTTAACAGGCTACTGGTAAAATGAAAACAAGGTTTCTAAATTTTTTTAAGCTTCATGAGTAGTAAACTAAACAAGAAAATAATCTTTTAATAAGTCCTAAGTCCTTTTCTTTTGTGGGCGTTGAGTAAATATATTTATTTGGAGTTTTTTCTGTGTTTTTTTGTTTTTGTTTTTTTTTTTTAACCTGATTTCTATGTGAAAAATTAAAAGGCAGGAACTACAATAAAAAAGACTTATTCCAGTGAAATTTTCCAGAATGAAGATGAGCAAATTCAGTATTAAATTTACATCTTAATACTAAAGAATTGTATCTAATCTTTGCTCTGAATTTAAATCTTAATTTTATTCTTCAATATTAATTCATGTTGAAAAGTAATTTAGGCACGGGCCAAATTTCACCAGGCTTTCCGTGTTAAGACACGGTTGTGAATGCACACAAAACACGATTTTTTTTTTCCTTTTCTAAACATTCGTAAGTGTTCCTGTGTGCTTGGACAGGTGTGCGCTCATATAGTCCAGGCCATACGGATGGAAGCGACGCGGGTGCGCGAGGAGTGGGAACACGCCATCTCCAGCAAGGAGAACGCCAACTCCCAGCCCAGCGACGAAGACGCAGCGTCCGACGCTTATTGCTTCGAGCTGCTCTCCATGGTTCTGGCGCTCAGCGGCTCCAACGTTGGGCGGCAGTACCTGGCTCAGCAGCTCACCCTGCTCCAGGATCTCTTCTCATTACTACACACGGCTTCTCCCAGGGTGCAGAGACAGGTGAGTGCTAACGCTTCCTTCTCTACCTTGGTGATCCTAGAAGTCCTTAAAATCCTATAATTGTGTGCGTGACAGTATAATGCGTATTAAAACTTTTTTTTTTTGTGAAATGTAATTTTATGTTTTCGCCTCAAAAATGTTTTCCCAGTCATAGTCAGATCATCCCTATATTCCAAGTAGGGAAAAACTGTAAATAAAGCAACCCATTTTCTTATTACAGTCATGAGGAGATGGCAAATAGAAATTTATGAGGCATTTAAAAGCAAATTACAGAGTCTCTTTTTGCAATTTAAATGTCAGGTTTGGGGTTTTTTCCCTATTTTTGAATGGAGTTAAAATGATAAAGTTTTAATTGTTTGATATATCAATACGTATATACTGCAGCATCACCACACTTTGATTGTATAAAACTATTTGCACGAAGTACAGTGTTGAAGTCAGTGACAGCTGAAGTTATGAAATTAAAATACCCTTTTGAGTAAGTTTTTAATGCTTTGTTTCTAACAGGTACAACTGAGGTGTAGGAACCCAAAATTGCTTAATTAACACCTATGTCATCATGAACCTAAATCAGCAAACACTTCTGAAATGCCTTCGAGCGTTATTACTCTTCGCCTTTCTTGTCTTTATTCTGAAGGATTTTGAGTGGGGCAGGTTAAGTTGCTTTCTCCAGCCGTACACCAGAGGGTCACACAGTTTGCTTGGCGGTGATTGTTGCTCAAATGAAGGAGGATGGACAAGAACAATTGGTCATTTTGTGGGTCCTAATGTGGGTCTTGTATGTAAGCACATGGCCTTCATTTTGGAGGGATATCACAAAGGATTCTTCACTGAATCTGAAGTTGACGGTATCCAGCGGATCTTACTTGTTCACAGTAGTTCGTTTTCAACAGATTCATCCACGTCCTCTTACGTATGTTCAGTTTGTCAGGTATTTCCGCAATGACTAAGAATTCTCTTTTACAGTATCACAGTATCACAGTTTGTTTGGGATTGGAAGGGACCTCAAAAGATCATCTAGTCCAATCCCCCTGCTGGAGCAGGAACACCTAGGTGAGGTCGCACAGGAACATGTCCAGGCAGGTTTTGAATGTCTCCAGAGAAGGAGACTCCACCACTTCCCTGGGCAGCCTGTTCCAGTGCTCTGTCACGCTTACTGAGAAGAAGTTTCTTCTCAAATTTAAGTGGAACCTCTTGTGTTCCAGCTTGATCCCATTACCCCTTGTCCTATCATTGTTTGCCACCGAGAAGAGCCTGGCTCCATCCCCATGGCACTCACCCTTTATATATTTATAAACATTAATAAGGTCCCCCCTTAGTCTCCTCTTCTCCAAACTAAAGAGACCCAGCTCCCTCAGCCTTTCTTCATAAGGGAGGTGCTCCACTCCCTTAATCATCTTGGTTGCCCTACGCTGGACCCTCTCCAGCAGTTCCCTGTCCTTCTTGAACTGAGGGGCCCAGAACTGGACACAATATTCCAGATGTGGTCTCACCAGGGCGGAGTAGAGGGGAAGGAGGACCTCTCTCGATCTACTAACCACCCTCCTTCTAATACACCCCAGGATGCCATTGGCCTTCCTGGCCACAAGGGCACAGTGCTGGCTCATGCTCATCCTTTTGTCCACCAGGACCCCCAGGTCCCTTTCCCCTACACTGCTCTCTAATATGTAATCTCCCAACCTATACTGGAACCTGGGGTTGTTCCTGCCCAGGTGCAGGACTCTACACTTGCCCTTGTTAAATTTCATTAGGTTATTCCCCGCCCAACTCTCCAGCCTGTCCAGGTCCCGCTGGATGGCAGCACAGCCCTCCGGCGTGTCAGCCACTCCTCCCAGCTTGGTGTCATCAGCAAACTTGCTGATAGTACACTCAATTCCCTCGTCCAAATCGTTAATGAATATATTGAATAATATTGGCCCCAGCACTGACCCCTGAGGCACTCCACTAGATACTGGCCTCCAACTAGACTCTGCACCGTTGACTACCACTCTCTGGCTTCTCTCCCTAAGCCAGTTTGCAACCCACCTCACTACTCTATTGTCTAGACCACACCTCCTCAACTTAGCTGTGAGGATGCTGTGGGAGACTGTATCAAAGGCTTTACTGAAGTCAAGGTAGACCACATCCACCGCTCTGCCATCATCCATCCACCTTGTTACATTCTCATAAAAGGCTATGAGGTTGGTCAAGCATGACCTACCCTTGGTAAAGCCATGCTGACTGCCCCTAATAACCCTCTTATCCTTGATATGCCTTGAGATGGCACCAAGGACAAGCTGTTCCATTACTTTCCCAGGGACAGAGGTGAGGCTGACCAGTCTATAATTACCCGGGTCCTCCTTCTTGCCCTTTTTGAAGACTGGAGTGACATTTGCTTTCCTCCAATCCTCGGGCACCTCTCCCGTTTCCCAAGACTTGGCAAAGATGATGGAGAGCGGTCCAGCAATGACTTCAGCCAGCTCCCTCAGCACCCGCGGATGCATCCCATCTGGACCCATGGATTTATGAATGTCCAGACTATTTAATTGCTCCCTAACCCAGTCCTCATCAACCAAAGCAAACTCCTCCATTGGCCTGGCTTCATCCGGGGTCTCAGGGGTACGGGGCTCCCCAGGACAGCCTCCGGCAGAGTAGACAGAGACAAAGAAGGCATTCAGTAATTCTGCCTTCTCTGTATCTTCTGCCACCAGGGCACCCACCCCATTCATCAGTGGGCCTACATTGCCTCTGGTATTAGTTTTATCTGCTACATATTTGAAAAAGTTCTTTTTGCTGTCCTTGACCCCTCTCGCCAGCTGTAATTCTAAGGAGGCCTTGGCTATCCTAGCTGCCTTCCTACATCCTCTAACAGCAGCCTTATATTCCTCCCAAGTGGCCAGCCCCTGCTTCCATGACCTGTAAACTCTCCTCTTCTGCTTGAGCATACCCAACAGATCCCTATTCAACCACGCAGGCCTCCTGGCTCCCTTCCTTGACTTCCTACGTGTGGGGATGCTCTGATCCTGAGCATGGAAGAAGCAATCTCTGAATGCCACCCAGCTATCTTGGGCCCCTTTTCCTTCAAGCAGTCTTGCCCATGGGATTTCCCCCAGCAATTGCTTGAAAAGGCCAAAGTTAGCCCTGCTGAAGTCCAGGGTTGCAATTCTACTTGCTATTCTGTTCCTGCCACACGAGATGCTGAACTCCACCATCTCGTGGTCACTGCAACCCAGGCAGCCCTCAACCTTTACTGCTTCGACCAGACCCTCCTTGTTAGTGAGGATGAGATCCAGCAGTGCACCTCTCCTAGTCGGCTCCTCCACCATCTGCATGAGGAAGTTATCATCAATGCACTGGAGGAACCTCCTGGACTGTGGCTGGCTGGCTGAATGGTCCTTCCAGCAAACATCAGGGAAGTTAAAATCACCCACAACAACCAGGGCCTGTGACTGTGAGGCCACTCTCAGCTGCCCATAGAAGGCCTCATCAACTTCCTCAGCCTGATCTGGTGGCCTGTAACAGACGCCCACAACAGTGTCAGCCCTGGCAGCCTGCCCCTTGATCCTGACCCATACACTCTCAACTCGCTCGTCATCCGCTCCTGGGCAGAATTTAGTACACATAGAGAGCAACTCCACCACCCCGCCTGGCTGGCCTGTCTTTCCTGAAAAGGGCATAGCCATCCATGACCACATTCCAGTCATGTGAACTGTCCCACCATGTTTCTGTAATTGCCACCAGATCATAATCTCCTGACCGAACATAGGATTCTAGCTCCTCCTGCTTATTCCCCATGCTGCGCGCATTGGTATACAGGCATTTCAGGGAGCGAGCAGAGCACACCAGTTTCTCCCTAGGGGCATAGGAGGCCACCCGGTCCTCATCAGTTTTAGAATGCAAGATGAAAGTTCAGATTCTGAAGTTGGCACTGCCTTGCGACTAGCAAGACTTAAATTTAGACCGACGTTACGTATTAAATTCCAAAAAAGAGACTTCTTAAAGTTCACATATTGCGTTCATCTACTTTCTTCAGAAAGGACAGCATCGTCCAGAATTCTTACATATAACTGCAAGAATCGGTAGTGCTCTTTTTAAATATCAGAGCTGTTAATTCCCATTTCTCAAATGCATTAATTTTAAAAGATGGTTTATTCGTTTATTGCAAATGGAATTCTGTATAAAATGCAGTTAAGTTTTCAGGTGTGGAAGGAAGCTAGTGAGGTGAATGCTTATTTTTTAGTAAGATCTCATGCCACATCATTGTGGGGAAAGACTGTGAGAGAGCTACAACGTTACCCCTGTTTATATGTGCTGCATATGCTCCAAATGTTGGCAAATATTTGCATGATTTGAGGAGGCCATGGTTCATTCTTGCCCTTTTAATATTGTGTTTGACTTCGAAGCACAGTGACAGCTGGAATTATGGGATAAGTAATGACCGCCTTGCTAAAACATCATAACAGCTGAAGCAGAAGCTTCAATGGTTGAGATTAGACCTTGAGTGAGCAGAGCATGGTTGAAATGTCTGTCAGATGGATGTGACCTAAAAATCTAGTGTTGTTTGGGTATTTCATATTATGCATATATAATGCCTATATGGCCTGTATATGTAAGATGAGAGATTTATAATTAGCAGTGTCTGTTATTGATCTGGCACAATTCCTCAGCATCTTTGTCTTAAACTCAGGCTATGAGTGTACTAGTGGGGAACTAGACAACTCCTTTCTACTCTTGGTAGCCTCAGGTAGAGCTTTAATATCTGTTCCTGAACATGGATGTTGTCTGAGTGTGTATTTATATGCTCCAATATAACAAATACATATAAAATATTTGCTTTAGTACAGTGAGTGCACTAGGTTGTTGCTAGCTGGGATGCCTTCTCCAGGTGGATTTTTAGTTCCTGTTTCAGAAGTTTTGGCTCCTGTTCTCTACTTTTTCCAATTTTCTGAACTGTTACCATGTCACATCTCAGTGTGTCTGGAGGCAGATACTGCCGTGCTTAGTAATTCTGTTGTATTTCAGACATACAAAAGACTGGATTTTTTTTCTTCAAATGTAAACAGTTTTCAAGACAACATTGAAGGCCTGAGAAATCAGAAATGAAAAGTTAACTTCTTAAGTTTTCATACATCCTGATTTGGACCAAATTTTGCATTCTGTAGCCAATTTTAGTCCCAGTTCTAGCAGCTGGTAAGGTTGGAACATACCATTTCAAGACAGCTCCTGTTAGATCAAGAGCAGTTGGCACAGATGTCCTTTTCAAAATATTCGAGTTAGGATATCACAAGAAAAACTAAAGGAGGGGAGAATAGTATCATGATTCTCAGTAGCTGAGGCGAGTATTTGTTTTCAGAAGTCCAAAGTGTCTCTAATGGTTCTAGCATGCAGTTTCTGACATATAAATTTTATGCAAAGTGGGTAACATGTCTGCAACCTGCGAGCAAATTAGAGTTGTACAACCATCTGTATCACTGTTATGATAAGTCCAGTATCAACATATTTGTATTATTCTGTGAAGACTAAGTAATGTTTCAGTGAGATTGGTTCTGGGCTCTTCAGTCTTGTCTCACTGGGTATATTAATAAACACTTCAAAGCAAGATCAAAACCTTACAGAATTTCTTACAGGTGTGATTTAAGTACAAAAAGTAGATTCAGTCCTTCTTACTGAAATAACCTGTGCAGAAGAAAGACTTTATTTGATTTTTCTTGAAAACTCCAGCTGTCTTGGTAAGAATTGTGATCTGATTTTTTTCTCCAGGTAACGTCATTACTAAGACGTGTTTTGCCTGAGGTAACCCCGAGTCGCCTGGCTAGTATTATAGGAGTGAAGTCTCTTCCACCAGCAGATATAAGTGATATCATTCACTCCACAGAAAAAGGAGATTGGAATAAACTAGGTATCTTAGATATGTTTCTGGGCTGCATTGCCAAAGCTCTCACTGTACAGCTGAAAGCCAAAGGAACTACTATAACAGGGACAGCTGGCACTACCGCAGGCAAAGGAGTTACTACAGTCACACTTCCAATGATCTTCAATTCCAGGTTCGTCTAAAAATATGTATATAATCTCAAGCTAAAGGCACAAAATAATTACATTATTTGAAGTTGGTATGTTGTCTTTTATAAACTTTGGTTTGGAAATGGGAAAAATTGTATAACACTTTGACGGTATGAGTCATGTCACGAGTTTAATTTTAAAACCATGATAATAATAAAAAAAAAACGCAACCTACTATATGCTGAATTTTTGCACTATTTCTTCGTGGTGGATTTTGACAAATAGTAACTAATTACTTAGGTTAATTTCATGTATTACCATATGTCTTTTGCAGCTACATTCGGCGAGGTGAAAGCCACTGGTGGATGAAGGGTTCAACACCTACACAGATTTCAGAGATCATTATTAAACTCATTAAAGACATGGCAGCAGTAAGTTTCTGTTCTTTAAATGTGTGAAGGATATTCAAATGTTTCTGTTAATGAAGAGTAGATTTTTTCATTACTTTCTATTAGAGTTGTTATTGGGTTGAGCTGTTAAATGTGAGTTGATCTCAAGAAGAAAAAGCTGTAGTCTTCTGGGTAGAGTCTTGGCCTAGAAGAGGTAAGAACAGAGTTCCGATTCTGCTAAACAGAAATCCAATATTGAATTAAGCTTTTAAATAAGCCACTTGTACAAGAAATTTAAGTAGTAAACAATAATTGTGTGTCATTTTCTACATTATTAACTTGCCTAATTTTTTTAAGTCTTGAGCACTCAGTACTCCATCTGAAAAGTAAAAAGTGTCTGTAGAGTAAGATAATAGTGTTGTTTTCCCATAGCTGTATGTAGATTTTACATATGGAGTTTCTAGTTAAGACTGCGTGTTAAGATTCTTGTCTTTCAGTCTTGCTGAAATCTACATTTGTAGCTGTTTATTACTTTAACCGTCTGGGCTGAAATTTTCCATAGTTGTATCTGCTTCAGGCAAAGTTTTTTGATTAAGAAGTGATTAATTATTTTCCCAGAAAAAATACTTGCAAAAAAAAATAGGTTTTGTGTATGCGCAGGTGAAAGGAGTTTAGCTGGGAGGTTGTTTTTGTTTACCTTAATTCTGTACCTGTTTCAGTGTGATGTTCTAAATGACCCAGATTTTCCTCTGTGATTGCCCTTTGAAAGCTGTTTCTGTATGTTCAGCTTTGGAGTCCTGTTTTCTAAACCGTTCCATGTGCTTAGATTAAGGAGAACCCCTCTCCAAGTTGCTGAAGCTGGATGGGAATTCTCTGCAATTGCTACTGTTGAATTTTACTATGAGAGTTCAGAATCTCACAACCCACCTTTAGTTAAGAGTTACAATTAAAGTGTTTCTCGTCCCTCAGCAGTGCTGGTCTGTGCCCTTTCATTCTTCAAATCATATGCCCTCTACCTGTTCAAAGCTAGTCATTCTGATAGTTGCTCAGAGACTACCTCAGTCAGTCACCCGGGTATTTAAGGGCTAATAGTTACCAGATCTGTCTCATTTGAAAACACTTGATTCGTCAAAGTCATCGCAACTTCTTCTTTCCCTGTTCTAACTTTAGATCCTAACCTGATGCTGCATGTAGTAGCTCTAATTACAATTTTCGTTGTTCTTAATAAAAACTGTAATAAATTAAGTTTCCTCTTTAACAGGGTCATCTGTCGGAAGCTTGGTCCCGTGTGACAAAGAATGCTATTGCTGAAACCATCATAGCCCTGACTAAAATGGAGGAAGAATACCGATCGCCAGTGAGGTGCATTGCAACAACCAGAGTAAGAACTTTACTAAACTTAGCATCAGTTCATTGTAACCATGTAGTAGGAGCACATCCAAGAGCCTTCCTATATTTTAGAAAAAACTTCTTTTTACAGGTTGTTTCAGGAAACAATGCATACAGTATACAGTTTATATTCTCCAAATCTAGCTGTGTGTGCATAGTGGACAGGTATCCTAACTAAAGCAATGACTGTTCATGCGAATAAATTGAGTTTTCTTCTTTGTGGCAGAAATACACCAGTAAAAACTGAATTTTGATTCAGTATGTGTCTTGGGTACATCCCAAGTAATGAAGAATAAGTGTTATGCTTATGCATTTAGGCTTTTATCCTCGAGGTAATTCTGTTTGTGATACTGGTATTTTACTAAATTTGAGATCATCTGCGTGGAAGATGGCACAATAGGTATCGGCTGTCTTTTTCCAGTTCCCTGTGCGATTATTTTAAGTGGTTTGACTTGTAGGTCATCAGCTGCCACATCTCAAGGCTATCATGAAAATACTCAATAACAAACATTCTCTATGACATTAAACTAACCCTCACCTGTGTTTTAGTCTCAAAATGGAAAATCATTTGCTGAGCCCTTTATTATTTACCCAGGGTGTGTTTTTTTTTATCTTTGTCTTTGCCTCTTCCTTGACTCTCTTATAGAAACTTGGGCTAACTTAACATGAATAGATCTTTTGAAATACCATGAAAAGCATCCTTGTAAATTACGACATTCCTTCTGTCTTAGGGAGTACAGATTTTGGCTTCTCAAGCATTACAACTACATGTGAAAGAAAAGCTTTTACAAGGATTTTACAACTCCTGTTGTTTTCCATCCTAAAAGGCTGTGCCAGTTGTCATTTCATCCCCCTTACTCACATATTCTCTGCTCTTTGGAAGACACTGTCTCAGAGCACCACTAGTTCCTGCTGTCACTGTGTTAGTAGTCCAATAGAATTTTGTTCAAATCAAACTTTTGATCAAAAACTATTGCAAAATGCAGTTGCCAAGTGCATTTCAGCTTCAGTTGCAGGCCAACAAGTTATCTTTATGTATCTTATCTCGTTGGGATTTCACTGTAGTCAATAGAGAGGAAGAGAGAAAAGCTTCCTCTGAAGAACAGTCAGCTCAGAACCCTTTTCTGGGTAATCTCAAATGCCCCATGCAGTGAGGAGAGAACACAGGGAAACCAATCTCATTGAGCTAAAGCTTTGTTGGTTTGGGTCTTTTTTGTGTGTTCTTTAATTTCTTCTTCTCCTACAAATCCTGTAGTGTTTGGTAGTGATATGCAAGTCTGTATTTGTAATATTTCTCTGTAATATACTCTGGTTGATCTTTTTTCACTGTTTCTCTCTCATATGCTGACTACTGTATTTATGACCCTAAAGTGACATACCTGAAAGAAAGAAGGTAGTTCCCAAAAGTTCAATAAGTTTTGTGTGCTTGATTTCTTTTTGGCAAAGAAAAAACTTGTGTTGTATGGGCAGGCTTCAGCTAACAATGATGCAGTTTGCAGATAAGTGACATTCTTGCCTGCCAACATGTATAATTTTAGTATTTAGGATTTTTTTTTTTCCTAAAATATTTAATTCTACCTTGTCTTTCAACAGCTATGGCTGGCCTTAGCATCCCTCTGTGTGCTTGATCAGGATCATGTCGATAGACTATCCTCAGGAAGATGGATGGGAAAGGATGGACAACAAAAACAGATGGTGAGAAGGAAAATAATCTATTTTTGTGCTTATTTTGTTATGTTAGGTAGTCAAAGAATGTATAGTAATGATAGGGAAAGGCAGACTTAGCCTAACCTTATTCATACTTTTCTGTTGTCCCCAATGGAGATTGTGTACACATGGTTGAAATGTTTGTGTTCTAGACAAGCACTACTCAGAAAACAAAAATTCCGTCTTAAAACAATAAGGTGGCAATTCTGATGGCATTCAGGATGGAGAAAGGCCTTCCTATCACCTGTAGGATGGATTTTTGAGAGTCCATTGGCTCAGTGAATATCACACTCTCTTTCAGAGCTATTTTGTTTCTATCTAGATCCATGTCTCACAGTAATGTCAGTTCTTTCATGTTCCTCAAAAATAACTTCTCCATAATATAGCTTCCTCTTCCCCATCTCAGTAGAGAGAGATTGCCCCAAAGAGAAAGAAACTATTTCTAACTGAATTTAGTATAGCTACAATTTACCCAGAGGATTTACAGATTTAATATAGAATATGACGAATTAATTGAGTTTGCATCTCTATTTTTCAGTTTCACAAAAAGCTTATTGGTTTTTTAAATACAAATCCGGAAAGAGCAAAATAATGAAGCTGTTGTCTTTATAACTTGGTTGGGTGAGTCCCTATGGGAGACAAGCGAATATTGTGCGGATGCTTTGTGCAAAGGAGCCTCCAAAGCAGTTTAGTGTAGGCAGAAAGAGAATGCAGGAGAGAAAGGATTTCAGCAGCAGCAAAGACTAAAACTCTGCTGAGAGGAGGAAGCAGACACAAAGGTCTCTGAGGTGATTAAAAAAGACAAGGGGCTTCTGCAGAGTTTTGGAAATGTCAGGAGAGTAGCCAAGAAATCATTGAGCAGGGATACAAGCTACTGAACCCAGCCTGAAATTCCCCCAATTCTACTTTATACTGGGATATTGAAATTTTGGGGTGAACTGTCCCCCTGCCAACCAAGAGTGCTGTTGAAAGGATTCTGTTCGAGGCTGCATGAGCAATGTCGTGGAAACCACATGTTCTGGGAGTACAATGGAAACTTGTTCTCAGACATATCCATATGAATAATCAGAATCAGTCACTGAACTCTATTTGTACAGATATGTTGAACCACAAAGCAGAACTGTGTTGATTTTAAAAAAAATTTTATCAGTAGAGCAACTTAATTTCTTGGTGGATTTTGATTGTTACTTCAACTGTATTCTCTCTAAGTTATAGATGACCTACAGCTTTGACTAGATGTTTGAGCAGAGTAAGCACACCATATAAAAGTAATTAAGAGTAAATATCATGCATGTTGACTGACTTGAGTACTCATATCTCTGAACTTTTCTGTTAATGTTCACATAACTCATTGTTACCACATAAATCTTTTCTCACACTAGTTGAAAATTATGTCTTAACTATATTGTCCAAAAATGCATTTTTGCTGCATCACACAAAGATGAAGAATATCAGAAGAAATGATATAGTTACTTGGGGCTTTTTGTGCCCAGGAATAATTGTTTATGTACTGATTATTCTAAAGATACAAATAATATAGTCTCAACAAGCTCTTTTTTCCCCTTATTAATTTGGGGGAGATGACTGGAGAATAAAAACAAATGCTGAAAGGAAACGAGGGATTTAATAAAAAATTATTTCATATTTTTCTTAATTTTTTTCAGCCAATGTGTGATAACCATGATGATGGTGAAACTGCCGCAATCATTTTATGTAATGTCTGTGGGAATTTGTGTACAGATTGTGACCGATTCCTTCATCTCCATCGGCGAACAAAAACTCACCAGCGACAGGTAGAGTATACATGCCATCATGTTGTTTGCAACTGCATATGAGGTGTGCATTTCCTCAATTAATACATAAGCAAAAGGCTGTAGCAAGAGCGAAATCTGAAAAAGTATTTTCTTTTATGTTTGAGATGGTATAGGTTAATTTCCATTTAATTCTTTTTAGCTGTTTTTAGTTAAATTCCCTTTGTCTTTTGAAGAAAATTAGAAAGTCATGTAGCAGTCCCTAATTCTTACTCTTATGCTACATCAGTTTTCTTCTCTCTTTTTCTGACATTGTTTAGGAACATTTTTTAGGAAAATCTAGGAACTGCATAGACTTTCTTAAGTATACGTTCGTTCTTTATTCCTTTTAAATTATATGTCCTTTGCTACTTCTATTATATACGTCAGTGCTTGTCAACCCCTTCATTTTTAATGTAGATACGTTTTTTAATATCCAGGAAGGCCACTTGACAGCAAATATTCCTACTGGTTACTGAATCATAGAACGGTTTGGGTTGGAATGGACCTTAAAGATCATCTGGTTCCAACCCTCCTGCCATGGGCAGTGGCACCATCCACTGGACCAGGCTGCTGTAAACCCCCTCCAGCCTGGCCTTGAACACTGCCAGGGATGTCAGGCTTCTCTTACTTTTTGGTGTTCCTCCAGCTCTCACTGTCTTTTCACAGAGAAACACATTGTCATATCCATAAGCTTGAATATTTCCTGATTTCTTTTGGTTTTGTTTTTAGGACTGAAATGGCTTTCCCCTTTGACTTACCTCTTCATCTCTAAACCTGAAACTGCTTTATTCTTGAAATATTTGTTTCTCTCATTGAAGTTAATGTTGAGGATGCCTTCTGAAACTACTGAATATTTCCTCTTTCTTGACACTATTTTTCTTTTGTGTTTTTTGTGGTCCTTTATTTTTCCCCTTTCTCTCTGACTACTTATATTTGTACAAAGGCTAAAATAATAAACCTCATTAATGACGTTAATTCAAGGGAAATCGTTCCTCTTCTCCCTCTCATAGAGTGCATCCACATTTCGCTTTTTAGTAAGCATCAGGAATGGGCTTTTTGAAGCAGATCTCCTCTCCTTGTTGTGCTTTGATTTGTGTCATAGAGCAGCCTTGGAGTGCATGAACCAGATTCCTTTCAGGTGAAAATAAAAATAACAAAAAACTATAGAAGCAGGGACACACTGGTAATGGTCATTCAGTGCAGGGGGTCAGCTGGTCTAGAGCACGTATGGTAGAAACTCCAGATCACTGGCACTGAGTTCCACTCTGCAGACTCCTCCTTGGTGCCTCAGCTTTTGCAGCGTAGTGTCAGCCTGGAAGTTCCACGTGGATCTGTTGTCTTCGATTTCTTACCCAGAATCTTTGCAATTCCCTTTGAAATTGTCCTGTTTTCTCATCCTAAGATGATGATTTTCTATGTCTGCTCTTCTGTCATGGCAGAGCACAGTTTAGTCTCATTTGTTTTTCTGATTTCTCCTGTATAGCCTGTTCAGATTACAGTTGATAAAAAGTAAGTTCTTATCGAAATCCTCAAATCTCTCCTTAATCTGTCCAATATAGCTACTTATCAGATTTTCCTATTTACTTCTGAAAGCATGTTTAAACTTCTACTCTTTATTCACCACCTTTACCTTTACGTCTCTAATGTTAATCCCCTCAATTTAAATTTTAAATTCTCACATTCCCTGGCTCCTGTTTTCTGTTAGCTTCCTGGTTTTATCCAACTTCTGTCATACGCAGCTCTTTAATGTGTTTTCTCTTCCTCTAAGAAAGGACAGCCTGTAAGTTACTATGACCTGCTTACGCAACTCCTTTGTGAAGCAATTAAGGCTTTTTTTCCTGATTCTAGTATGAATTAAAACAAACTTTCAATTGAGTGTATATATCCATACCAAGGCAAATTCTAACTTTCATTGCATTGCAGGTGAAATGAATGAAAACAGAACTGCCTTCAAAACTTAGGAAAGGAGAAAAAAAGAGAGACTGTATAAAGTCCCCTAAGCATTTCGTGTTGGTTTTTTTATTTTGCAAAAATTTTGTATTTTCCTTATTGTAGCTGAAAGTATCCGCTGTGTATTTATATGAAAGTTGAAAATATTACACATTTATATAATTGTTATTATATAGTACATATTATTAAGACCATAATTATTCATGTTGCTTTGATAAACTACTACCATAGAATCACAGACTAGTTTGGGTTGGAAGGGACCTTCAAAGCTCATCTAGTCCAACCTCCTGCAATGAGCAGGGACATCTTCAACTAGATCAGGTTGCTCAGAGCCCCGTCCAGCCTGGCCTGGAATGTTTATGTGAAGATATTTCTAATGACTTATGCTTTTAATATACTGTGGCCTAATGGATGAGTTGAATAGTAGTAATGAAGTCCAAGCTCCATATATTTTTAAATTAGAAAAAATGTTGTTTGGCTCTCTTCTCATCATTGTTGCCTGGTTGTTCCCCAGACATGTTAGCTCAAGTGTTACTGTTGTATATTTTTGCTTTTAAAAATACAAAGCCTTTTGTCCATTCTGCAATATGTACAAATGACAGAATGCATAAAAAACATAGCTTGCAGTAGGCAAACTCTGCAGAATCTATAAAACATCTGATGAAAATCCAGAGAAACAGTGACTAAAATAACATAAAGCTATTCTATTTATTATCTGTTTGGTTAACCCGACAGGTATTTAAAGAAGAAGAAGAAGCTATCAAAGTTGATCTCCACGAGGGTTGTGGTAGGACCAAACTTTTCTGGCTGATGGCATTAGCAGATTCTAAAACTATGAAAGCTATGGTGGAGTTTAGAGAACAGACAGGTAAAACACAGCTGTTAGTACTTGCTCTTTATCCTGATTATTTTTACCTTTTAACATGAGCATTTGTCATAAATAAGTAAATAAATAAGTTGGGGGTTTCACCTGCTTTAGGGCAGTGCTTTTAATTATTAATAAAATAGTTTGTCTATGTAACAATTGCTGGTTTCTTTGGTTGTTTTCTGTGATTGCTGTTAGGACATCAGTCACTTCTGTTTCATTGCAACAATTTTCCTTTTTGTTTACTTTTGCGGACTTAGGCAAACCAACCACCAGCAGTTCTGAAGCGTGTCGCTTCTGTGGCTGTAGGAGCGGAACAGAATTATCAGCAGTGGGAAGCGTTTGTTCTGACACAGATTGCCAGGTGTGTGTTAACAAGTATCAATCATCAATTACATAAATAGGAGAGACTGCAGGATCAAATTGATTCCTTATTTTGAGTAAAGCTTGTTCATCCCTGTGGTCCATTTTAAAGCAGACCTCTCAAACACAAATAGTCAACCAAAAAAATGGGTGGTTTCTGTATTATCTTCAAAAGCATCCCAAGTTTTCACAATAGTGTTCCAAGTATAAAGTAAAATATACACTGCCAACATAAAGTCTGGTTTACTAGAAAGCCTGAAGAAAGAAGTTTGCATAACAGCCTGTTTATTATATGAGCACAGGACATTTAAGGCTTGGTAGGTTCATTCAACTGTATCCCTGTCTCCTGAGTGTTTTTGTGGCCCACACTACTGGTACAATTGGCGGAGTGACCAGTTTCATATCCCACCCTGTTTATTTCTGTTTGTGTCGCAAATTTGTCGTGGTTTTTTTTTTTGGTCAGCCTATTGGTTATGTTATATTATTGTTATATTAATTTGCTTAAATTTATTATTAGCTTCTGGGCAACTTTTATAAGATTTCTACTTAAAATGGACAGGAATTAGAAGAGGTTAAAATATCATTCCTAAAAGTGCTTATGCCAGTTAATGATCAGCTCATAATGTGTTAAGAGTGGGTTACTTCATACCTTTCCTGAAGGATGGAAATCTGCAGATATCTTAAAGGCTGTTAATACAGGCCAAGCAGTGTTTACATGGGAGGCACTTAATATACAAAGTACACATGGAGGATTAAAGAATATTTCTCTTTATATCAAAATTCAATATTAAAATTTTAAAGTAATGGTTTCATTATGCCATTGGTACTCAGGAGTAACCTAAGTAACGAAAGCATGTTTTACTTCAAGTACACAAAATGTGCTGTTTGGCCCAAGTCCAAGCTGTAGCAGCAGACAACACAAATCGTGATTGTTTCATCTTAGCTTATTGCACAAACCAGCAAGCCTTCAAAAAGTGACACTATATCAAACCATTCAGTGCAGGGGCACAACAGAATGATTAATTATTTACTTTTAATAGGAGTACGCTAAAATTGCCTGCAGCAAGACACAGCCCTGTGGTCATCCCTGCGGAGGTGTTAAGAATGAAGAGCACTGTCTGCCGTGCTTGCATGGCTGTGATAAGAGCGCTACGACTCTTAAACAAGATGCCGATGACATGTGCATGATCTGCTTTACTGAAGCACTTTCAGCAGCACCAGCTATCCAGGTTTATTTTTTGTTTCCTCCCTTCTAAGGAGAATAATATTGTGGTTGTAATGTTTAGTGTGCTAGAAGTTAAAATGTGAAGTCCCTCAAATTATGCTCTTAGAAATTTTAAAACCGACACCATACTAGTACTTAAGTTCCTTAAAATGTTTTCTTTTTTCTGGTATTACTGCTATTTCAAGAAAGCAGACTGTGCCTATTTAGTTTACTTTATTTAAAATATATGGTATTTTACGAAGGAGAAAAAAAATGAGGTAATTAATGGATATACCTCATATATATTTCGTGTATCCACTGGTGGTTTTGGAGTAGAAAGGTTATTATTTTAATGACCATTTCATAATCTTCCTCTTTTATTAAGAAGAAAATAGGGGTCTTATAGGATTTTAAGTAAATTAATTTTGGAATTGGTATATGTTGCCACTTAAAAGCAAATAACTGCTTCTGTTTTAGTGGTTAATATGAGTTCGGTGTTTCCTGACATGTATTCTTTTCTAAAGCTGGACTGCAGCCACGTTTTCCATTTGCAATGCTGTCAACGCGTCCTAGAAAACAGATGGCTTGGGCCAAGGATAACTTTTGGGTTTATGTCCTGTCCTATTTGCAAGGTAAATAAGCGATGTGTTTACTTGCCTAGGTCAAACAAGTTACCTAATGCTGTCTTTGTTTTTCCTTTTTTAAAATTTTATATTGCTTGTTACAATATAAATTAGGTATACGTCACTTTTAAAGCTGCTTAGGTTTTCAGTATGAGGACAGAGCTGAAGAATATAGGTACTTAGTTCAGCTTAAATTACTAAAAATGCCTCTTGCACTCTACAAAATCATAATTGCTGTAAGCAAAAGCATATGGTGGCTACTGAGGAGGAGAGAACCTTAGAACCCCAGGAATATGAAATGTGTGAATGGTCAGCCATTTCTGTATGTTGTCCTTCTTCCTTCATGCTCTGTTTGGATAATTTATGGCAGTAGCTTGTGACTATAAACTGATAAAGAGCTGGCATTGAGGACTGACAGTCATTATTCTTAATTGCTAAGCAATAAGTCAAGAAGGACCAAAATCAGAGAAAGCATACAGTCAGAACATTCCTGTGCTGTGGCAATTATTTTGTGTACCCTTTATCATCCCTCTGTGCTTGTTACAGTCTGTTGTAAGGGCTGATGATTTCACACAATAAAAGGCCATATAAAAAGTATTCCTGGTTACTATTTTTGCAGCAAATAAAGTATGTACTATATCAGCCATTTTTTGAAATGGCCATTGCCTGAGCTCTTAGGTTTTTATGACATCCATTACACTGTGTTTGACCATAATACAAATTATCACAGCTGTTTTATTAAAGATGCAAGATATTTTAATCAGTCTTTTTATTTCAGAACAAAATCAATCATACAGTATTAAAGGATTTGCTTGATCCAATCAAAGAACTCTATGAAGATGTGAGGAGAAAAGCGCTAATGAGATTGGAGTATGAAGGGCTGCACAAGAGTGAAGCCATCACAACACCAGGCGTTAGATTTTATAATGACCCAGCTGGCTACGCTATGAACAGATATGCTTATTATGTTTGCTACAAGTGCAAAAAGGTATGACAGTTAGTACTTCGTGAAATTAAATGAATGCTATTGTTTCAAAAGTTATTTCTTAAAGAATGGGGCGTATATTTAATATATTGTGTATGGAAAAGAACTTGTTTTTAAATTGTAATTACAAAAAAATGTTGAGCAAATTAGATGCACATAGTGTCTTATCTTGTAAAGCTCAAAAGTATCTACAGTGCAGCTCAGAAACCAAAAGCATATTGAGGTGCTCACCTTAGAAGAACGTGCAGATGATACTGCATTAGAACACCAAGCATCCTTTTGTCCCACTTCCAACTCATACTTTACATTAATATTAAAACAGTACAACCATAGGTTTCATTCTGACTGTGTGACACAGAGGGTTCCTCACTACAATTCCACCTAAATATTACTTTTACCCAAGTTGGAGTTGGTGGAAAGTGCAGTAAACTGACTCTGGGGCAGAAGAATCCTCACTACTGCAAGCCTTTCGCTGTGGTTTTCCCCAGTGATAGTCTCAAAAGACAGGAAGAGCCTTCTCTAATTTTGATTCGTGATAGCGCAGTTGTTCAGGATGGGGATAAGGACACTCTGCCTTCTGTAACCGATCATGCCTAAGTTCAGATGTCAGTATCTTGAGTGCCTTTGAAGCGCAGCAACTACAGAGATGAAGAATGAAAAGAAGAAAGAGGAAATGTGTGGTCCAGCCCGCTGGACTCTAGGTCACATGTGCAGTTTTCTTCAGGTAGAGAATATGAAACTTAAGCAGAAGACAAAAATCCCTGATTTCCCTACCATCAGAGAAAACATAAACATTCTTTATCTATGGTTAGAGATTATAGTTAGAGAAATTTTGGACAATGACTGAACCCCTCCCATTGCTGCTTTCATACGAAGCTGATTTTTAGTGCCCATCTTGCTCACATCTTTTTCCTTTAGGAATGAATGGAATAAGGCATTCTCATGATAGCTTTCAAGGGCAACCTCAATAATTTTAACATTCGATGCACATGTTTTATCTTAAGTGCATAATTTGAAAATAAGAGGAGAAAGATTGATTTTCATATGCTAGAGGAGTAATTAATCATTACTACACAGTTACTCAGTTCACTTTTGTTCTTGCCTCCCACAGTTAACCAATTTTCACTCTTCATCCTTTCGCAACTTGCCTGGTGCCATTTTGCCTCCCTTACAAAAATACTTTTTTATTACTTTCTCCAGTTCTTATTTCTGTCCCTGTTTTTCATTACGCTTTCTTTCCAATACTTAATACTCAGTTATTTCAGTGTCTTTATTTCCCTCTTTTTATTCCTTCCCTTGTATCTCATTATTCCCTTTTGTACTGTGTCTATGTGTCTGAATAGCAGCATTCAACTAGCTGATGCCTAACTTCTTTCCTTCCTCCAGCACCTGTTCACCTCAAACTGCTACATAATGCCCTGACTTAGATTCTTTAGGGTTTTCCCTTTTGTTTTACTCTGCAGAGTTTGGGGAAAAGTGGGCTGCTTAAATTTTTCCTTGCTCGTAGTTGCCTAGAGACCCCTTTTATTCTGGTTAAAAAGGTGCAGCAAATTAACCAGTAAGGAACGGGGTTTATGCAATCAGTTAGCACTCCAGTAACATAAATACAGGTTCGAATATCAGTTGAGGAAATTATTGGGGTGCAGCAAATAATAACAATGGAGATCCACAGTGTGCATACACGTGGCTCATGAAAAGTGACGTCAGAGCTGTCCCTGGCTTACACGTGCTTATATTTAAGCACGGAATATCTTCATTTTGTCTAGTGAGGAAAAACACCCGCAAATCCTGTGAGGAAATCGGCAAGGAAAATACACTCGCTTATGCAGCGAGGGACTATTAAGCAGGTTATCACTCACCCACACGGTGCCGTGAGGCAGTCCCAGTCTCAGGAGATTACCTTAGGCGGTGATCCTGCCTAAGGGGAGGGCTCTCAACGACATTGGCCCGCTGCTCTGAGAGGACACACAAAGAGATGCCTCGGCGGGTAGTCCTGTTTTTATAATCGTGTCAGATCTGGCTGTAGGCATTCTAGAAGCTTCTCTGCTCCCCCACTCTGGCTATGGGTACCCAGAAGCTTCTCAGTACCCCCCACTTTGGCTGTGGGCGCCTAGAAACTTAGCGACTGCCTGGCGCCTCTTCCCCTCTCCTGGCTAACCGACAGGCGGTTTTAAACAAAAGGAGCTGTTAACTTGCCCCATAGCAAGAGAGGCGGGAGGTGTTGAGGAAGAGGGTGGGGGTGTGCATGCACCTTCCACACCGAAAGGGGGGTGGGGAAGCTAGAGGGGGGGGCGTGCAACTGCCACAATTGCCAAGAGCAAGAATTCTATGTGTTGTCTAGTTAGTTAATAAGATGGTAATGAAGGAAGGAAGGGACTCATTGCCTCGTCTCACCACTTCACATGAAAACACTTCAGTATATGAGAAAATGTGTCAGAGTTGTCAGTCTTTCTTGGTGCATTTTTGTGTCCAGTGTGTCCTGGTAGAATGAGAAAGTGGCATGAATTTGTAGAAAACAGCAACATTATAATTATAAGGGATATAAATTATAAGCATAAAAATTATATTCTTTCAGCTAGTAAAAATCCCTCCTGGTAGAATGTTTCTCTGCTGCCCTCAGCCTCAGTGTTGTCTTTCTTACATAGAGCATCCAGATAATGTTTCAAAAGCCTTACAGTCACTTGCGTAAACCCAAGCATCTTGCACAATTTTTGGTGATGTTTATCCTGAGATTGAGACACATTGTCTTTGTGCCTCAAAAATGTGTATCTAGAGTCAGAGTGGAGGCTACTGTAACGGCTGTTAGTCATTATTTCCCCCTTACAAATTGACATTGTTAAAATAATAGTTGTCTCTGGCTTAATGACCTGTCATTTCTATATAAAATTAAGGCATATTTTGGTGGCGAAGCTCGTTGTGATGCTGAAGCTGGACAAGGAGATGACTATGATCCAAGAGAACTTATTTGTGGTGCATGCTCTGACGTTTCAAGGGCTCAGGTAAGCAAAGAACTTTGTATTCATGTTTTTATTTCATTCTGAAGCTCTGAGTACCTGAGCTGTACAATAATTCAAACTCATTTATAATTATATGTATTGTATAATATTAAAATGTATTACAGAATGTAGAAGTGTGTTGTTCGGATTGTTACAATGTGGCTACTTTGTTTATCGACATTTGTTTCTTTCTGTTTAGATGTGTCCCAAACACGGTACAGATTTCTTAGAGTACAAATGTCGCTACTGCTGTTCCGTTGCTGTTTTTTTCTGTTTTGGGACAACGCATTTTTGCAATGCTTGCCATGATGATTTCCAAAGAATGACAAGCATCCCTAAAGAAGAACTCCCACACTGTCCTGCAGGTAGTATTTTTGTAAAGCAAATTTACCACACTGAATTCTGAGATTAGTAATCAGTTCTAATTGATATTCTTATATATTCTTGCTGATTATTTTTTTTTTTTTTAGCAAAACCACAGGGCTAGTCATGCAAATTTTAAATTCATTATATTGTATAATATTGGAATGGGTTTGTTCTGTGCATGCTTTTGTTTTTTTGCTTTTGTGGCAATACTACAGGCAATGTCATCACATTGATCCTTTAAACATTAGCTACTTTGATACAAAAAGACATTTTAATTACATACACCAATTCAGATTCCAGATGTGTAATGATGTGGTAAAACTATACTGAAAAAATTAACACACTACTATTAAATTATATGTCTGTAGTTAGGTACCTGTCATGCACAAACTGTTGCCTCGGTGCCTTACTTTCCAACTTCATATGCCATTGATTGGATCTCAGTCAATCATATTATTTATTTACCTTGCTGTTGAAAAAAAGTGAGATCTTTTTTATTAAGATATTTACATGAAAGAAGTAAACAAAACAAAAATTAAAAAAAAAAATAAAAAAAACACCACAATTCCTGGTATAACCTTAGAATTATTGTTTACTGCAGAGTGTAACTCTCATTCCTATCTATTGATTTCACTTTTAGATTGTGTGAATTTCTTCCACAGTATTATTGAGATGAAACTTACTTTAGTGATTCTCTTTATTAGCTTTTTGCCTTTTTTAGTTTGAATATGATTTATTTTAAATTACATGGAGTTTGATCATTTGGCTTTTTTCTTCAAATACCATTCCAATGTTTGACGTAACTGTTTGAAGGGGCTAACAGGTTTTGATCACGTTTTGTCAGATCTAATTGATCGTTTTTTCTCTTGGTCTATTAAGCCTTTAGATGGTTTGCTTGAACTTAACTAAATGAAAGCACCTTTCTATCTGCTGTTTCTTAAACCTCTTATTCCTTATAAATTAATTTTCTATATTAATATATTCCTTATAAATTCATTTAATATTACATTCATTTAGCATTTTTTTGAGGAAATGTAACATATGTTTCTTTACATCGAGTCTGCAAGCATTAATCTCTTTTCCCTCACCCTTAAATTCACTGTAGGTCCCAAAGGTAAACAACTTGAAGGAACGGAATGTCCGCTTCATGTTGTCCATCCACCCACTGGTGAAGAATTTGCTCTGGGTTGTGGGGTTTGCAGAAATGCTCACACTTTTTAGACGAGCATTTTTTTTTTTACCAGAGCAAAACAGGTGTCCTCATCCCTTAAGTGTCCTGAAAAAAAAGTCCAGCTGGGATGAGGATGGGACCATTTCATAACCCAGGTAAAAGGAACAATTTACAGTGCAAGAAGGATGCCAAATACCATGTACATAATTCTTGCTATGAGATACTGACATTTTTTGAACCGAGACATCAAAACTTGTGAGGTGTTTGCATGTGGCCATTACAGTCATCGGCTAGGAAACATTGGACATTTACAAATAAATAATTGCTATTAAAGGATCTGTGTGTCTGTGGACTATGAATAATGCCGGCTTTCAGGAGAAAGAAAAAAATATTGATTATTGTATACTGACTTTTTGTAATCTTGTACAATTGTAACGCATCACAAGTGGGGATGGGAAAGAGGAATATTCTGGTTTATTTCCTAGACTGTTATAAAAAAAATTGTGTTAGGAAGGCATAAATGTAACAAGTATCACGCTGTATATAAAGGTATCAATGTTTGTCCTGTATAAGAATTATTAAATTACAACAGCAGTTTCATTTAAACTTCTGGGTTATGTTTGAGCCTGAAATTTTAATGAAGTGCAATACTGAGTGTGCCTCATATCTTGCAGCTGTAAACATAATGGAATGTACATGTCAATAAAGCCACTGTACATTTTTATACAGTGAAAGTCTAATGAATGTACAAGCCTCTGTTTTCAGAAGTGTTTTTTAAAATGGGGATGGTGTCATAATTATTTCAGCAAGTTCTTTTACAAAATAGGAAAGTTTATTAGCTAAACTGTTGGTTATGCAAGTATTTAAGACATTAAAAATGCTGCTTAAATCATCTTCTAAAGAAAAGCTGGATAAACATACTGACATTCATATTCCATTTCAGTTTCTGACAATGTTTTAAGACACAACAGAAGACTTCATTTTAAATTATTTTGATCAGTTATTAAGAATCCTCAGCAATATATCATCCCCACCTTTAGGACAAATAGTCTTCTGCCATTAATTCCATTTAGTAAGAGTCCTAAGTCCTTTGCTCCTCTATAGTGAAAGCAAAATATAACTTCAAGTAAGAACCTTTTCCTATAAGATTCTCCCTTCAGATGTCAATGATCCTTATGGGTCCTCTCCACCTCAAGTTGTTCTGTGATTCTATGAGAACCTTTTTTCTAGTATTTCTGTCTTGATGAAATGTGCTTTACTGGCAAATGTGAACAACTGCTCTCACAGTTAAGATACTGGTAGATGGCATCCAGACATGTCAGAGGACTTTTATCAGACTGGGAACTGTGGGATCCATCTCACCTAATTTCAGACATCTGTAAGGTATGTGTCTGTCTGCAGGTTAGAATAGCTGGGGAAGACACTCACCTAGGGAGTACAATTTCTCTTAGTCACAGTAGCAGAGTATTGTGGTTCAGTCTCAGTTATGTGAATATTAGTGCAAGTAGTATCAGTAAATAGAAGCTGGAATTTTTAAGTCTACAATCAAATATATTTTATATTATTGGTATAATGGACATTTAATGAAAGAATTCCTGTGACCCTCAGTGAGACAAGGTATAGAGTGCCAAGTAATGACCAGGGGATGGGAGAGGTTGCCGGCATACAGACAAAGGTTGTAAAATGTAGGGCTTGCACTAGACATGCAAAGAAATATGCTGCGTCATTGTTAATTGTTCAAAAAAAATCTTCCAAACAACTGAATCTGTGATAGTAAAGAATTTCAACTAGTGGGTATCTATTTGGAAAGAGATTGCAAACTGGCTTGGGTTGCAAACTGGCTTGAGGAGAGAAGCCAGAGAGTGGTAGTCAATAGTGCGGAGTCTAGTTGGAGGCCAGTATCTAGTGGAGTGCCTCAGGGGTCAGTACTGGGGCCAATATTATTCAATATATTCATTAACGATTTAGACGAGGGAATAGAGTGCACTATCAACAAGTTTGCTGATGACACTAAGCTGGGAGGAGTGGCTGACATGTCAGAAGGCTGTGCTGCCATCCAGCGAGACCTGGACAGGCTGGAGAGTTGGGCGGGGAATAACCTGATGAAATTTAACAAGAGAAAGTGTAGAGTCCTGCATCTGGGCAGGAACAACCCCAGGTTCCAGTATAGGTTGGGAAATTACATATTAGAGAGCAGTGTAGGGGAAAGGGACCTGGGGGTCCTGGGGGACAACAGGATGACCATGAGCCAGCACTGTGCCCTGTGGCCAGGAAGGCCAATGGCATCCTGGGGTGTATTACAAGGGGGGTGGTTAGTAGATCGAGAGAGGTCCTCCTTCTGCTCTACTCCGCCCTGGTGAGACTGCATCTGGAATATTGTGTCCAGTTCTGGGCCACTCAGTTCCAGAAGGACAGGGAACTGCTGGAGAGGGTCCAGCGTAGGGCAACAAAGATGATTAAGGGAGTGGAGCACCTCCCTTGTGAAGAAAGGCTGAGGGAGCTGGGTCTCTTTAGTTTGGAGAAGAGGAGACTGAGGGGTGACCTTATTAATGTTTATAAATATATAAAGGGGATGAGGATGGAGCCAGGCTCTTCTCGGTGGCAAACAACGATAGGACAAGGGGTAATGGGATCAAGCTGGAACACAAGAGGTTCCACTTAAATTTGAGAAAAAACTTCTTCTCAGTAAGGGTGACAGAACACTGGAACAGGCTGCCCAGGGGGGTTGTGGAGTCTCCTTCTCTGGAGACATTCAAAACCCACCTGGACATGTTCCTGTGTGACCTCACCTAGGCGTTCCTGCTCCAGCGGGGGGATTGGACTAGATGATCTTCCGAGGTCCCTTCCAATCCCAAACATACTGTGATACTGTGATACATCAGGAGATAGGCTGCTTGGTAACTCCTTGGTGTGTATTTGAAATAATACAGTATATGAAGTAGAGAAAGCAACTAAAAGGTGCCTTTGCTAGATTTTATTCTGACTGAAAGGTAGTTTAGATGAAAACAAGTACAAAGTGACAACATTCATTATTCTGAAAGGAAAAGAGAAAATAAGGTAAAGAAAATGATGTACAGTAAATTGGCAGAAGTCTTAGGTAAGATCCTGTGGGAATCAAGTGTAAAGGAAAAAAAAAAACAACTTGTTTCAGGGGAGTTGATGTTTTCTTTGGAACAACCAGCTAGACTAACGTCATGGTCTGCAGCTGTCCTAGTGCAAACAAAGGATATGACTTTTATTAAACAGTCAGTTTGGCCAAGTTAGGAATTATATATTGAAAAAAGGGAGGAAAAAAAAAATTGAAACCAAATCAAATTCCTACAGATGAACAGCAGGGGGGAAAGGTACAGGAAAAAACTTTATTTGCCAGGGACATAAAGAATAACAAGTAGGCAAGAGAAAGATTGGTCATGTACCTGCAGTGATGAGGCACTTTGTTCCACCAAAAAATCCATCAACAGCCTCAAACCACATTAAACCCTCTATTTGAATATCAGGAGGAAGCCAATGTGGTGGTTATTTGTGTTCAACATCTTGAAGAATCAAGATTCTTCCAATATTGTACTTCACTTATAGAAACAGCATGATTTCACCTGTCCAAATTATGTTCATACTATAGATGTTTACTTCAGTTGTAGTCATTTTCAGTGGAGAGGAACAGGAACTTCTGGGATGTGGTTCATTTCATCTCAATATGAAACACGAGCCACCTGTATAGCTTAGATGTAGATGCCTACTACAACGTGCATTTTTAAAGTTAGTTGAAGTCATCATCACCTGCTTTGCAATGTGAAGTTACAAGCAATGTTTTGGACCCATCACATCACAACCTTCAGGCTGATGGGGGAAGGGTAGTTTGTGTTTTAATATTGCCAGGTATTTCCTGGAGACCTGCTATAGACCTTAAAAAGATTTAAGTGTCTTTATTTGAAAATGTTGGTTCCTTACTCAATACTTGACAATCCAGTATCTCCAACCCATGAATTCGTATTGGTCGCACCCTGAGTCACTTCAGAGTGGTACATGTAGAGTAAAAGACACAGAATGATGTTCTAAGGACTCTGCTCATTACACGAGAAATGTGCTATAGGGTTATCAGAATGAATATAGCTGTTAGTTGGGAGGTACTGCAGTAAACTTGGATTATATCAGTGGTATTAAAGCAGTGATTAGAGTACGAGAGGGTGTTGACAGACCAGAAGCAGGCTGAAAGCAGAGCATCAGTGTGTTTATTAAGGATCTCCCTATTATAGTATTCAGACATGTCTCTCCTTCAGCACCCTCCTCGCTCCCTACTCCTTATCTACACTGAGCCTCATGTCACTGCCCCGCTGCTCTGCACCAGGACTCTCAGGTTCTGATTTCTGTCCTAATCCACCACAGACAAGCCCCTTATCTCCTTCCATTGCTTCCTGGCTACTGTTTCTCCATTTTAGGAGCTTCTTCCTGCACCCCAGTGTACAGGGGCAGCAGGAGGAGCAGTGCCCAAGTCAGGCAAATTAACTACAGTGGAAGACTAATGCACATAATATGAAGTGGTTTACATAGGTTTTTGGCATAGGTCACTGTGGGTCTTAAATTCTGGAAAAATTACTTACAGTGGGCAAATTTGTGGTGTGTGACCCACTATCATTTTTAGAAAATTTCTGTGTGTAGCACCATAGTTACAAGTTAATTCTATTTTTTTAGTTTTCCAGTTCTTTCACTTTAGATTAATGTGAGAACTAGTTTAGGAAAGTATGATTACAGTGAGGAAAGGACATGATGCTGCTACATTCAGTTTATGAAGTGGGCTAAGTGAGGAACAGGCAATGACAGGGAAATGTTTCTCTTGCACACGACTGACTGTCCCCAACTGCTACTTCAGGAAGATGGCACAGCTGAGCATGAGCATCAGGCTCTTGGGTAGAGCACAGTTCCCCCCCTAATGGCTGCACCTCAGACACTCCGCTCCTGCACTGTGTCAGACATTCACGTCACCATATCCCCCTGCACCAATCTCTATGGCTGATTACAGCCAGATGCCAGCACAGGTCACTAATCAGATCAGTCCACGACAAGATTGCTCTGTGCCTCTCTAGCAGTCTCACACGCTTGTTCCGTCAGCTGTTGAGCCACAGCCCACGCAATGGAAATACTCAGTTCTTGCACCGCCCTGTTTGCCACAGCTCACCATGCTCAGCTAGTTCATACCAAACTCAGCTCCTAGGCTAAGGAGAGGGCCACACTACTCCTACTCAGCTCATAAATCATTAGTTTACAAATGGCTCAAACTGTCATGGGTTTATCCAACCACTGAGCACAAAATGAACAGTAAAAGTTAATAAGGCACAGACAATTAACCAGTTACCATCAGGGCCTGATAATCTTGGTCCTTACGAAACAGTTTTCATTAATCACATTGTACTAAGTTATTTCATTGTTTCACCTAAGCAGAGGCTAGCTAGGGAGCTTCAGGACGACCCAGTCATTCAAGATATAACTCAAACTTCCTAGGAGTTTGCCACAGCCCTCTCCTTGACATTGCAGGTGACGGAGAGTGCAGTAGTAGTACCGCAGATGCCCAGCATCCTTCAGTGCAAGGCATACTGGAAAGGTTGTGCTGTGTTCTCACTGTTGGCATCTAGGCGTGATGAACTTGTGTTACCAAGCGTTCCAGGTGGCAGGATCTCCACCAGGTGCACATACATAAACACACCCAAATACAGGACAACGAAGTGATTACAATCAATAGCACAGCAATCAGCTGTAATGGGGCATCACAAGTCATCAATAATCACCCAAATATGTCCCCCACCAGCTAGACAGTGAGTTTTCTCAGGTAATGGCCACCTCCACAGTCTGTTGGGATTGAGGGAGCTCCTGAGATTGTGCTCTGTGCTGTTGCTACACATTTTCATGTAAACTGTCTGCTGCAAGTTGAAATTCAGTCACTTTGGATGTAATATTTCTTTCCAGAAGAATGGCTCAAGTGGTTTCTTCATTTGTAAAAACTATCATATCACTCTGCTTTATTTCGTAAGCTAACACAATAAAAATTGCCTTTTACTGGAACATCTCTAATAGAGGAGTATCATGCCCTGGCTTTGGCTAGGAGTTCCGTACAAACAGGCTGAACGTACTGAGCTGTGCAAATGGCAGTGCAGACAAGAACTGAGCATTTCCATGGCATGGACCATGGATAGATAACCAGCTGTCAGAAGAACAACACTGCACCTCATTGATAGGTTGACCTGACAACATCTCGGTAGAGGAACTTTTGGGTTTGTAGGAATTTTCTCCGTGTTCTGTATGTCTCTCTGCAAATCTCTTCAGCTGCCTCTGCCAGCAGGTAAGGAGTTAACATGATTAGCAAGCAAGCAGTGATAAAGTGAAAACCCCAAACAGACTTATTGCTGAGAGGGGGCTGGCATTTGTATTAGGATTGGCCTTGGTACCAAGGCACTGAAGGAGAACTGTCACGCATTCAGAAGACCTAGCAATACCAACACGCTATGTTCAACATCCCAAGGATATTCGAAATTCTCAAAACCATCTGTAATTTGCCCAACAAAAAGGGGAAGGTGTCCTTAGCTCTTCTACAGGTCGGCTCTTGCAATTGAGAAAAAAAAAGGTGCAATTTTGTATAGTTTCCACTGGAGGGCTCCCTAGGCATGGCATTGTCGAATACAGGTACCCCCATCAGCTTTACTATGAATATGTAAGCCAGTGCTATGCAGCACAATAAAGCAATTACTTTAAACCAACATCTAGAGGTGATGAACTGTACATAAATACTGGTAAAATGTGCCCACAAAAAAAAAAAAAAAAAAAAAGTAAGGTATCACAGAACACAAGAACACAATTTTGAGAGTAAATATATGTGACATTGTGAACAACATCTATTAAACCAATAATAGTTAAACCAAATAATTACTCCAATCTGCTTTAACACTGCTGGATGGCTCCTGAGGTACTGACCTGTCATTATTGCACCCCTTCGAGGTGGCACACTGCCTGGGAAAACAAACTTGGGTCACTATGTGGTGATGAAAGCGATGAATCTTACCCCTTCTTGCCCCACACTGGGCACCACATAAAGGACTATGGTGGTTTAACCCCAGCTGGCAAACAAGCACCAGACAGCTGCTCACTCACTCCACACACACCCCCTCCAAGTGGGATGGGAGAGAAAACTGGAAGGGAGAAACTCATGGGTTGAGACAAGAACAGTTTAATATTAAAGACAGCAAGAAAAAAAATACTACTACTACTAAATATACATGTGTGTAGATGTACATATATATATATATATACACAAATAACTGATGCACAAGGCAATTGGTCACAAACCCCAGTCCTGTAAAGCCAGTCCCAGAAAAGACAGTACCCCATCCTCAAACAGCCAATCCCAAAAAGAGATAAAAAAGGCAAAAGGCCAAAACAACAGAAGGCCCAAAACTAATGAGCTAGAGCAGGCAGCTCCAGCTATATACTGAGCAGGACACTAATGGTAGGGAATATCTCACTGGCCAGCCTGGCTGTCAATCCAGGTGCTGTCCTGTCTGTACCCCCTCCCAGCTGCCATGTGCACCTGCAGCTGGAAAGCTTAAAAAGTCCTTGATCTCCTTGGCAACAGCCAAAACATCAGTGAATTCTCACATTGTTTTCAAACCCGCTCCAAAGCACAGCTTAGCTACTGGATCAAAAACATTTACTCTGTCCCAGGGAAGCTGAGTGTGTTATAATGTTATTCTCACACTAAACCCAAAACAAAAGTCCATACTAGCTACCAAAAAGAAAATATTCTAACTACTATGAAGAAAATTAACTATCCCAACAAAACCAGCACAGTCTCCAAACAGAAAGACTGAAACTTCAGAAACCTTCTCCTTCTTTTCTAGAAAATTAAAAAATTTCCTATTGAGGAAATTACAGTTTCCTCAGTAGACTTGTTTCTGCATACCAGGACTTTTTCCTCATACTATTAAATCTGTAGACAAACAAAAACAGCTTCACCTTTATCATTTAAAAAAATTCATCAGTTTTTAGTTAAGTGACAAGTAAGGCAGAAAAAACATCTAATGAAAACACACCTGTTAAAGATTTACAAATTACTAACTAAAGCTTCAAGGTGCCCTGCCACAGCTGGCAACAACACAGCTCTTACACAGAGCAGACCAGAACTCTGAATGTTGTGTTTGGACCTTTGCTACTTGGACCTTTCTTAACCTGCTGCCACCTCTCTCAGCTCCAGCTACCTCAGAGTCCAAGACCTCTACAAACAGCATGGTTTTGCCCACCAGCTAAGCAAGAGCGAGCTACAAGGGGCTCACCAGGTGCCAAGACAGGGTGCCCATGCCACCAGCTGCCCATAGGTTTTCTTTTATTAAATTCTGGTAAACTCCCCAGTTATCATGCTTTGCCAACAGATACCACAGACACTGCTGGGAGTGCTCTGCACCATGTCCAGGGCCTGATTTGGCTGCAGCTGCCTTTCTTGCTCATTTTGGCTGCTCCACCCCACCTGGTGTGACGCAGAGAGCTCTTTCTGCACTTGTCCTCCTCTCCCACACTTAGCGTGCCTAAATACACAAGCAATTACAACAATGCAAATAAAGGCACAAGCACTGAGGCAAGCTTTCTTTACTCCAAATATCAGGCAGCAAAACAGAACTGAAAGGCACTGCAATAAGTCTCCACCACTAAGTCAACCCATCTAAACTCAGACAATGCATTAGGGGTTTTAAAATAACATTACCTCAAAATAATGAAATTGCAGCCCTGTTACATCTCCTGAGACTTCTAGATGGACCCAGATATATATATATATATATATATATATATATATTTTTTTTTTCAGCAGACACCAGAATTTTATCAGACCGCTAATCTTGGTGAAAAGATAGAAGAGATATCTCAACTGACCACACATGACATGGATCAGCCACATCAGGTCACCAGCATAATGTTGCCGGAAAAAGATAAGGGAGATGACAAGAAGCAGCCTCAGCTGCTCACTCTGCATCATTGATAAGCAATACATCCTTCTTCCCTGGTCTGGGTCAACCCCTTGCAGTCACAGTCCACTTTCTTATCCTGCATCTTCTGCAGCTTGCAAGTTAGATCCTTGCAAATATGACTTGTAATTACCAGAAACTATTATCAGGGGCTTTTTTCTTCCCACCTTTAGAAAACCAGTCATTATAAACAGAACATGTGGCTGAAAGGAGACTTCTTCAACAGTGAGAATGGAAGCCACAAAACATTTATAGGTGGGGACAGCAAAACAGTTTCTTCGGTTTTCTTTCCAGTATTGGCTTCAGTCATAAGTACAACTCATTATCTACCAAGGTGCTGTACAACTGAGCAAGTCACACAGTCACATATTTGTTATGACATGCTATTACAAGGATGTCTGAGATGCTGATTAATCTGCTCAAGGTGAGGTGATAACCCACCTTTTATTTCCAGATTTTTGTTGCATTTTCTCAAAAGCTGAAGGCTGGATGTAGATTAATAAATACACACAGAACTATAATGGCTGAGCCGTAGTAAATGTCTCAAGACTTTGTGAATTCCAGTAAAGAGATTATTCTCTCACAGAAATTCAAAATAAAAAAATGAAAATTTCTCATGGAAAAACATTGCTGTTACTATGCGTCTTTTTTTTTTTTCTTCCCACCAATAATCTCAAATAACTGGGGGGGGAGGGGGAAGTTTCATTTTTAAAAGACTTTAAGTATGCAAGAAAATGCTTTTGAAGATTGTTTTTTAATATATAAAGTGCTTCTTTGGGATGGTGGTATTTGAGATAGCACTAAAGAACTGTTACTTTGTTTCAAAGCCATTTCAAGACTAGGGAGAACACTGCATCACATCTGGCTGTTTCCACTAAACTTAATGATGGGGATTGGAATCCTAACCTACTAGCCCGAAACTAAAAATTCAAGCAGTAATTTACTCAAGCTTGAAAAAAATAAAGTTTCGGGAATCCCAACAACTTTAAAAATTTCGGTCACGTACAGAACTGAAATACAATCTATATGTGAGGCACCACATCTATAGGGACATCATAACAAGGCATCTGCATCCCAAGGGAATTGTCACTCGTCACTTTGTCTTCTTTGCCTGGCAACATATCAAACACTTCATTCCCAGTGCCTGATTGACCCACTAAGCATTTGTTGTCCCCAAAGCAGGGTTCTTTACCCAGTGTGCGTACAAATGAGCCAAATTTAGCACACAGAGACGAGATATTTATTATAGAGGTATGCAAATCTGGATGCTGGAATGAAGCCAGCATGCCAGCAAGAAAAGTAAAAGGCATTATAAAGAAAATCTTATCACTGCGTTCATACCCTAAAGAGCCAATTGGTTACATATTTGCATATTGCATTACACAATCCTTTTAGCATATAATGAGCAACACTCAGCTAAACGACACTTTATCCAACAGTCTTGAGATATGCCTTAAAGCAAGACTCAACTAATTGTGTGGGCTTCAAAATGTTTAGAGCGGCAACATCAGTAGTGTCTGCAGTTCGTGATTAGGTGTTTTGCAAGTCACTCTTATCTTTGTTATGTTAGCAGACTGACCTAAAACTTAAAATATTTATATATCTTTAGGTTAGCAATTGCAGACAGGGTTTATTCTTTTAAGTGATGGTGACACATTGACAGTTTGCTTTCTCCATTACATTTAGAATCATTTGAGTTGGAAGAGACCCTCAGGAGCATTGAGTCCAACCATAACCTAACCTAACTCTAGCACTAAACTATGTCCTTAAGAACCTCATCTAAATGCCTTTTAAACACCTCCAGGGATGGTGACTCCACCACTGCCCTGGGCAGCCTGTTCAATGCTTGACAACCTTTTCCGTTAATAAATTTTTCCAAATATCCAATCTAAACCTCCCCTGGCGCAACTTGAGGCCATTTCTTCTTGTCCTATCACTTCATACTTGGGAGAAGAGACCAACACCCTCCATGCTACAACCTCCTTTCAGGTAGTTGTACAGAGCGATAAGGTCTCCCTTCAGCCCCCTTTTCTCCAGGCTAGACAGCTCCAGTTCCCTCAGCCGCTGCTCATCACACTTGTGCTTATAAAACACATGCTCTTATTCCGAAGGTTAGCCTGACATGGGGCTTTCAAATTACTGCGACAATTGGCTCTGTCAGTGATGAAGATCCAGCACCTCTGCCAGTATTACACTCAGTGTTTTTTCTAGATTTCACTTCTCCCTTTCCTGACCATCGAGCACGTGACTACGATGCCTCCAGGCAGCCCCGGCCTTGCCACCCTGCAGTGCAGTAGCTGGGAAAAGCGGCCTGGTGATGGCATGTACACTGAGGCAGGAGGCGGTTAGTGTTTGGAGTCTTGGCCAAGCCAGGAAGGCAGGAAGAGGATGGCAGAACAAGCCCTTTCCCCAGCAGCCGCTGCACTCAGCAGGAGTGGGCACCACAGTTCCGCATTAACAGAAATCCGCTCCAGATCAGGGGACTGAGAGAGGAGCAGGGTCTGTTCAGCCTGGAGAAGGCTGAGAGGGGATCTCATCAATGCTTATAAATATCTCAAGGGTGAGTGTCAAGAGGATGGGACCAGACTCCTTTCAGTGGTGCTCAACAACAGAATGAGGGGCAACGGGCACAGACTGAAGCACAGGAGGTTCCATCTGAACATGAAGAGAAACTTCTTCACTCTGAGGGTGCCAGAGCACTGGAACAGGCTGCCCAGAGAGGCTGTGGAGTCTCCTCTGGACACATTCAAACCCCCCCTGGACACATTCCTGTGCGATCTGCTCTGGGTGAACCTGCTTTAGCAGGTGGGTTGGATTAGACGATCTCCAGACGTCTCTTCCAACCCCAACCACTCTGTGACTGCGACTCTGTAACGGCGGCAGAGCGGCCGTTGGCACAAGCAGCCCCGCCCCCGAGGCGCGCGCACCCCCCCTCCCTCCTCGCTCGTGCCGCCTCCCGCCCGGGTCTGCAGCGCGAGAGCGCGCGAGGGAGGGGGCCCGCCGCCATCTTGGCCGCTTTGCGTCGCTTCCGCTGCTGGAAGTAAACAGAGAGAGGGGTGGGAGGGAAGGGAGCATCGACACGGGTGGGACGGGACGGACGGCCGGGCGAAGGAGGCGCTGGGGTCGGCTTCGGCGGAGGGAGCTGATGTGGCCGGAGCGGCAGCGCGGCCCGAGTCCCGGTTAATGCGAAGCGCAGCAGGGGAGCCGCCAGGTGAAGGGACTGGCCGGGGGCGGGCGGCGCGGCGGGACTTTCCTTCGGACCGCGGCTGAGCTGCAGATGCAGGGAGGAGAAGGAGGTCGGAGCGGTGGGGGCGGCAGGGCTTGGGGCTGTCAGAGCCCCGCGGCGCCGCGCTGGGGCTGGGCCGGGAGGAGCCGCGCCCGAGGTGAAGCCTCTCCGGGAGGAGCGGGGCTTAAAACTCACCCTCGGCATCCATACAGTATCGCTGCCTCGCAGCTCTCTCGTAACAACAGTAATACATTGTAAACTTTGCATTGTTTTCAGCAGAGCTGGCTGTTCTTGGCGGATTAGGGTTGGGGGGGGGGTCACCCCCTCGTTCGGAGTGTTCCTCCCATCAGTGCACGCACTCCTTTTATTTCAGGAGCAGCCTTACTTGAGGTGTAAGAAACGCAGCGAGCACAGTTACACTTATTCGTGACCAGGCGTTATCAGCAGGGTATAAACAGCCGTGAACGGTTGTTCTTAGTTGTTGGTTGGTTGGGGTTTTTGACTGCTGTTGTGTTCCGGATAAGGTCTGCATCTTCTTCAGCAATAAAAACAGTGTTAAGCGTGTGCTTGGCTCCTCCTCCTACTTGATGACTGAACTATGTGGTTATGGTTGAACGTGACTGTATTGCAAACAAGGGGGCGTGGGTTGTGCCCAGATGGGGAGTTCAGAAAGAAGCTATTATAATAGGTTGAGAAATTTCCTTGGAAAATCTTAAGGAGTCAGGCATCCTGATTTCGCACAGCTTTCTGTCCTAGTAGAGTTGTGGGCTGTTTTGGGGATTGGTTTTGATTTTCTATTTTTTTTTGTTTTGTGGGTGGGGAGGGGAGTGTTGTTTGGGTTTTTTTTTGTTTGTTTGGTTGGTTTGGTTTTGTTTTGGGGGGTGTTGGTTGGTTGGTTTGTTTTTTTCTCCTTTCTGTCAAGATCTTAGATTTTAAAGCAAAGTTGCAGCAATTTGGAAAAAACGATCAACAATAAGTGAGTGTGTCCTGAGTATGGTGGAGGGAGTTAAAAGCAAGATTGATGGTTCAAGTGTTGAAGTGATAAACAATCATTGTTTGAGAAATAGGTTGTACCTGTACACTAATACGTAAACATGGAATTTCACACCAGTGTCTTCCTCGTTGAAAAGTTATTTCTGTGGGCCTTGGATTTAAAATGGTTAGAGCTTTAGACTATCAGATACATAAAACAAAGTGAACTGAACTGCCTAATTGCATTTGTCTGTTCCTATATTAAATTTGCAGAAAGGTTTACTCTCTTAAGTGGCATTTTTATATACATAATTTTTAGGTTATTCTGCAGACTTTTATAGACAAATATGCATTATTTAAATTTTGTATTTGTTTTATTGTTAGGCATGTTAAGAGGTTGGAACCAGTTATGTTTTTAAAAAGCTATTCCAATAAATGTTGAAGCAAGATAACAAAAATTAGTTGAACAAATTAATTAGAAATTAGATGACAAAACAGTAATATAATTGTTAAAATCAGGTTTTAGTCTTGAGTGTAGGCTTTTCTTTTTCTGTTTTGCAGAAGTTCCACATGGCAGTATTTTTGAAAACTTAGGATTATTCTCTCTTTTCAGTTACAGGAACATCCAACATGTCAGTAACAAAAGAAAATTAACTGGAATTGTCTTTTCCCATCCCCTACTTTTCAAGTCTTAGAATATACAACATCTTATTTTCTTGGAAGACTTTACCTGAAATTCATCGTCGCTATAGCTCTAGTGATGGCTGTGTTGTCTCTTTTCTCTGTCTCTGTCTATAAAAACCTCAGATAGTATCCACAACTTCAGGGTTGATCTGTAACTGGCATATATTAACTACTTAGAACTTATCGAAGTTAGCTCAGACATGCAACTTGTAAGTTGGCCGTTGATGATCTGGTCCACTTCTACCAGCCATATCTCAGAGGTTATTTTTCCGGCTGAAAAATCATACAGTTTTGTCAGTGGCAGCTCACTCCTGTTTGTTTGTTTGTTTTTCCTAAAACAGAAAAAAAAAAAAAAAAAAGTGTCAGATGTAGTGCTCATGTTTCTGGAAAGATCAATTATAATATATATGCTGTGTATGTGAATCAACTCTACTGTACCTGCACAGTAGCCCCTATAATGTGATAAGGGAGAAAATCCAGAACTTGACCCCCCTAATGCAGTAATAAAAGTAGCCTACCTATTCTGGAAAACTTAGGCAGATACATTACCTTATTAGCAAAAGATGAGGAAGGATCTCTGTAGAGGAAGACTTGGAGAGCCCAGTCTAAAAGTTGCCTTGTGTAGTTTTTTACAGATGAGCAAAAGATGGCTTTGGAAAGACTTAAAGATATCAAACATGTAACCCCAAATTTGGCAAGTGAATAGCTTGCGTATGGTAATTGCTCATTATGACCTAGTTGTTCGAACTATCTGTTTAGCCTGAAGTTTAAATAAAATACTGCATTTCAGACTAGCTTATTAGAAATAATATTCTTGAACTATGCTTAGCAGTTATCTCAAACACAAACATTATAGGTTTGCAGTGGATTTGCTAATCTATTTCTTGATTTGTTTTTTTAATTATTCAGTTTTCACAGTTGCAAAATCCAGTTCCTTCATGTTTTTGTTAGTTGCAGATCGTTCTAAGTCACTATGCAGTTTTCTTGCTTCTCTGCCAGTGAAGTTAGTGGCTCAGCAACAGATCACTGTCTCTGGTGTAAAGCTTGTTTCAGCACAGGAGTCGTGTTTTGCTTAGTCTCATAGTCACGATCTGTGAGTCACAGTAAGTAGTTCTCAGGAAGCAATTAGAGATTTTTGCCCATAGTGTTTTCACCTTTTGCTTGCCCTAAGGTGCTACTGGGATTGAAAAATGAAGTTGAAAAAAATCAAAAGACAAATTCTGTTCTTCAGTCTTTCATGTTCAGGTTTGTTTACATCATTTGATGAATGGCTTCAGACCTTAAGTGATACTTTGCTTTTGTCATGTGAGTAGGTAGGATTAAAGTGTTTTAAAGATAGGTAAGGAGGTGCTGGTTTTGAGAAAATAATGTATGATGCATTGGATGATAAACAGTATATATTTTTTCACTTGTATATCTAGCATATTACACTTTGTTTTAGAAAGGACTTCTACACTTTTACGTAGTTGCGGTACATAGCAGGGAAACTTAATTGTCTGGGTCCCAAATTAACTGGGCATATGATAATCTTATATGTGTAATTGTACTTGAGTGTTAAACCAGAATTATTTCGCTGTGTATGAAGCCCATGTTTATCTTATAGCAATCACTGGGGCAGGGAGGTGCTTAGACGTATAAAGCCCAGCCCACCTCCGGATTCTCTTAGCTTTTTAGAGACTAGAGTGAGTGTTTTGTTGTCTAGTGTGAGGTCTTGTGGATCCTTTAGGACATGATGTGCATCTCATTGAAGTGTTTAAAAATAAATGATGGGATGCTAAGTTCAATTGTAAGATGGCGTGTACAAAAGAACGCATTTTGGTCAAAACCCAGTGCTGGATTTATTTTGGCTGTATGTAGTGGTGAGGGTTTTTTTTTTTCCTCTTAGGAATGTAATATAAGGTAGAATGTGTGTGTGACAGCTGTCGCAGAAGTATATGCTACTTCTAATGAGAGAACCTTTTGCCTCAGACTTGCTGAATTTAGTATTAATTTGAAGAAGGTTTGCTGACTCTTCTGTAAACTTTTCTTTTATTGAAACTTGCAGACTGTTACTTTCATAATGCTTGTTTGCTAGTTAGTTGGAAAAATGAAAGCACACCAGCATTCTTGATGAAATATGTTTTTAAGGATACTAATTCAAAATAGGTGCATGTTGAAGTAACCTTTTAAAAATAAATTTAAAAAAAATAAAGGTTCTTCCTGTCTGGGAATAAAAATAGATTGGGCAGACACAACATCTGCAAGATGCAATGCCTACAAACGTGCATACAGTCATTATTTACTTTCTTTTACCTTCCACAGTTTCAAATGTTGTTTCTGGTAAATAGGACCCAGGCAGCAATATCAGTGTCAGTCTTCACAAAATTGTTTAGAAAATATCTTTCCATTAGTAGGAAAGTAGAGCGATAATCAGCAAAATGGTAAAATAAATTAGGTCCAAAGTCTTCTCAAACACAAAAGTGAAGCACTGGAAGGAGAGTGACTCATAAATGGATTGGCACTGTTAATGATTAAATAAGTAATATTAAAGATATCTGTTCAGATTATGTTATTTTTAGATTACCACTTCAAATTTGTTGTTACTTGGGGTTTTGTCCTTCATATAGAGAAGAAAAACTGCAAAAGTGTGGTTACAGGAAAACATGCTTTTTCACCTGTGCAGTTTTCTATTAATATTATTGTTCTTAGCTCTCCTACATTTACAAAATATATACAATTTTTGTTATTATTCTTTTTGTAGAATGAAACGAGGAAGGAAAACCAATGAGGCCAACAGCAGCTCATCTGAAGAGACAACTGAGAAAGAATTCAAGAGACACAAGGTCTTAGATGAGAAAACTGTAGTTACACAGAGTCCCGACTGGGCAAACCTGCTTCAAGACATTATCCTGCAGGTATTTCAGTACTTGCCCCTTCTGGATCGTGCTCATGCATCTCAGGTCTGTCGAAGCTGGAACCAGGTGTTTCATATGCCTGATCTCTGGAGGTGTTTTGAGTTTGAACTGAATCAACCAGCTACCTCTTATTTGAGGGCTACACATCCTGAACTCATCAAGCAAATAATAAAGAGGCATTCCAATCACCTGCAGTATGTAAGCTTCAAGGTAGTGTATTTTGGAGGCTTTTTAAAAGTAATCCTATAAAAATAAAAGCATTTGTTAAACTTGGCTCTTTTTTCCTGCATTTTATTTAGAATGTTTTAAGGAAATATCCCTAATACTTTGGAGGCAGTTTTGATGGTTCATCTGTATAAATATCAAAACATGAGAACTGTGGTTTAATTAATGTCAGTAACTGAAATATTTGTAAGTGGTGGTTGACAATTGTGATCAAAAGATTTTAACATGCTGAAAAAAACATGACTAAATGTTAGGAAAGGCTTACAGTGTTATTTCTGTGGTTAGGTTTGCCAGTTATTTAAAAAGAAATATGCCAGCTCTCAGCGGGGTACGCCTTGTTCTCAGGCCTAGTATACTGAAGAAATGGATTTTCTAAATGGGCTTATAAACATAGAGGTTATCTGCCAATTAATTTATTTATTTGGATATATTTTCAGGACCAAAACTTGGAATAACAGTTCTGAACATATGTTTTAGTTGCCTTAATTCCATTAGCTTGGGATTTTTTTTATTTGGTGCTTCTTTTTTTTCTCTTTTCTTGAAGGATCTTAGCTGCTTAGAATTCTGCCTCAGGGGGTGGGCAGATGTACTCCAGTTCCAATACTAGTGTACTTGTGGGTCCCTGCCTCAGAATTAAGTTTGATTAGGATACATAAATCGGGCATTTCCCTGTTTCACATCCTGTAGGGACTTTTATCTAATATTCATGGTTAGAAAACCTCTAGTGCACTAAGAGTGACTTCAGTACTACTAGTAAGCAGCTAGCCGTTTTAGTACTGAATTGTATGCGATATTCCACGCGTGGCATGTACTCAACACAGCTATATTTCAGTTAACTGAAAAAGTACATGGTATTTGCACAGGATGTGATATCTACTGATTGTACTTGGCTGAGAAATACTGTTTGGTCAGAAGTGGCTTTGTTAATGTCATGGAATTATGTTCAGCAGAGGAAAACCTTTAATATTGGCTTACATACCACTGTTTTGGAAGAGTGCTGTGAAACAGTCATGACTATGTATGCATCAGCTATGTGACAAATTTGGAAAGGAAATTACTTTGCACCAAGGTGGACATATGAGTTGTTCTGAGATCTGTCTGTTTTAGTGTAGAACCATCTGCGTGTGGGTAGCTGGGGCAGCTCTGCCCGATCATGTGTATCACTACTGCTTGATGCGATATGAGATGTAAACTGGTTATCACAAGGTTTGCAGGGTTTTATCAGTGTCTGAATAAAGAAAATTTATAGTGGTATTGGAATTGCCTTCCAGTGTCTGTCTCCAGTCTATGTTGCTTTGCACCAAATGTTTCTGAAGGATTTCAGATGCCTTTCACTGGTAGGGTGATATCCATGTCATTTCTTGCATGTGCCCCTTCACAGTGTTGCAGAATGTTGCAGGGATAATCACAAGAAAGTGGCTGAAAACTTGGGATTTTTTTATGTAGGCAAGGAAAGATTTGGTTGTTGAAAATGTAAGTTTTTCAGCTTGTTTTCAAGCAGAAAATTAAGATTCGTTGGACTTAGGTCAGTTACTGACAAGGTGGTGGGTGTTATGGTAGACTTAAAATTGATGTTGTGATCAAACTTTTCACCATTCCGTAGGTTTGCAAAGTTGTCACGCCTAATGTATGTAAGAGGTTGTTTGTAAAGAACATCTGAGTGTTGAGGGAAATCCACTGGAGGCACATTAAGTGATTCAATTGTGTAATAAGCTGACTAGTGAAGATTTTTTTTTTTTTTTTTAGGGTATCCATTGCACATCTGTTGTGTTATTAATGAGGAAGGCCCCATCCTTTAGGTTCATCTGATAATGCACTTAACTCTTCAGCAGCTCTATGTTGTGAGCTGAGTCATCGTAAAAGGAATCAGCTTCACACAGTAAAGGATTTATACAATTTCCACATTTTTATAAGGAAGAAGGTAAAGAGGAAGTAGGGTAGGCTCTGGACCCAAATGAACCTCCTCTTGCTTATTATTTGATGTGGATAAAACATCTTGGAACAAACTGTTTAGTTGCCTTCTCACCATGCTGAATTTTACCAAAGTATTTAGGAGAGTGGTAAATTTGTAGCAAATTATCTTGGACTTTTGGTATGTATTATTTGGGGAAAAAAAAATTACATTGGTGCATTCCCAGTGAAGTGTTTTGTGGGTTTTTATGACATCACATGTCAGAAGGTAAAGTGGAAAAAAAGTAAAAGTGTATCTGCCTTACTCTGCTTTTTCATAAGGACTGTGTTTGATGCAGTGTTTTCTGAACGAATAAATCTGTTTTGTTTTAAGGTGGACAGTAGCAAGGAGTCTGCAGAAGCAGCTTGTGATATTTTATCGCAGCTTGTGAATTGCTCTCTGAAAACACTTGGGCTGATTTCAACTGCCCGGCCAAGCTTCATGGATTTACCAAAGGTAATTGAGTATGTAAATTTTTCTATAGCAAAGTATGGCAGTTGTTCATACAGTATTTCTATGACTTTATGAAAAGTTTTATTGTAAGAATATGAATCTTTGGTAAGGAAAACTTTATTACTGAACTCTGTTAAAGGGAGGAACTGAGATGATATACTTAGGTTTCACTCATTTTCTGCGTCATGTGAGAACGTAGTCCTGACCTTGTTCTTCTAAATCCTCCTGTCTATTGACCTCAATGTAATAGTGAGCAACATGATGCAAGTCAGGAGGCCAAACGATTCATGTCTGTGTAGTTGTGTTGTGGTACTGTGGGGACTCTTTAGGAGGCAATTATAATTGAAAGAGTGGTAGAGTTTTATCCATGGGACTTGCTGTAGGGATTGTGTCAACAATGAGCTGTCTTTAGAAAGCAATAAGATCATGATTTTCAATACTTTGTCAGATAGTCATATATCAGATCCTTAGGCAAAGTGCACTGTATTTCTGAAATTTTCTGTCAGATTTTTACCTTGCATGTTTACCAAAAATTAGATTTTGTTAGAAGGCATCTAGTCTAGAAGACAACAAATCTTTTACATGTGCTTCTAAAGAATAATTCCTGCTAGTGAGGTAGAAGTTTACTGTTACTGAGGAGCAGAAGAGTGGCTGGGGTAGCCTGGGCTGCTTGTTCTATGGCAATGACATCTCGGATGACTCACAGCCCTAATTCTTGAATCCAGTCCACTTGTATGAGAAGGGCCAGGTACAACTAGACTATTAGCTGGATCTGAGTGATGTCATTGCTGATGATGGCAACATGGACAACACAGAACTAGGGACAGCCTCAGGAAAGGAAGTAGGCTATAGGATTTACGCAAGGTTAGCTACAGAAGGATTATCAGTTATCCTTGGCAGTGATCACAGCCACGTCATGTAGTTCCCTTGAATATGTATTTTTAATCCTTAATTTTCAAAGAGGCTTTCCACATCTTTAACTAGTCTTTGTATGTCTTTTTTTTCCTTCTTTGATATGCTTTGGGATGTGACTCTAAGCAAACCTGAACATAGTGAAGACATTCCACAGTCTAAATGTGGTAGAAATACTTTGTCCTTTCAGCTCTTGCATATTGTTTTATTTCTTAATCTAAATCCTGTTTTAGCTCTCTTGGTTTTCACTGGAGGGATATGTTATGGTCCTATTCAGCTTGCTGAATAATTGTTTGTGGTCACTCATGCTATTGTCTTATTTAGCCTCAAAGCTTCTAAAATACCGGCTTCCTTTTATTGTTCCTAATAGATTCACATGTAGCCTTTAAAACATATATTCAAAAGGAATCAAAATCAACTCTAGGCATAATTTGTCTTTTGACCTTTACCACTCCAATAATTTTGTCACTGGCATATAGAACCAGCAGTGATTTAGTTAGTTAGTTAGTTTAATTTTCTGAGACCACTTACGAAACTGTTGTGTAAAGTGTAAAACCGTTGAAATTGTATTTCAGATACTACTGTTTCATTTAAACTTTTTTTTTTTTTTTCCAGTCTCACTTTATTTCTGCACTGACAGTGGTGTTTGTAAACTCCAAATCCCTCTCTTCACTGAAGATTGACGATACACCAGTAGATGATCCATCTCTCAAAGTGCTGGTGGCTAACAACAGCGACACACTCAAACTGTTGAAAATGAGCAGTTGTCCTCATGTTTCTCCAGCTGGTAAGCCACTGTGTTTTCTTTGATTGTTTGGGGTTTGTTGTTTGTTTGTTTGTGGTGTGTGTGGTTTGTTTTTAATTTATGCCTTAAATTCTGTCTGAAACCATTAAAGCCCTGAAAAAACATGGCTGAGGTAAGAGTGAGCATGAATGCATATCTACAGCAACTGCCACTGAACAAAATACTAATTCAACTGTTTGTCAGTCCATCCATCTCACCACTTGCCTTGTGACTACTGAGCTAACAATAAAATAGCGTGTCCCTTCTGAACAAAAAACGAACCTCTTGTGGAACTTAAAAATGTATGTATTGACTTGATAGTCACTGCAGAAGTAGTGCACTATTAAAGTATTCCAGTATAACTAAGCCATTTGGAAGTAGAGTTCCTCTTCTGCAGATCATTATGTATGGGTTTTGAGTGTTGCAATGTCCTGGATTATGGTTTAGCCTTTCTGAAAGAAAGCAGTTTAATCTTTTGCTGGAGGGGAAGTGCAGATTAGACTGAGTTGTGCAGAACTTCTGCCGTTACCAAATATACTTCATTAACACTCTAAGTGTGTTTGTAGCAAGAATGAAGTCAGCTCGTATCAGAAGGAAAGCATTCAGATTGTTGAAGTTCATAGAATTAACATTTTTGGAAGGTTCATGCAGTGCACAGCAAATTTAAGATTAATTCACATCCCATCACCTTAGTACTTAACAGTTTTTCACTGAGAAGTGGAAGAGGAATGAGATGCTGGCAACTTCGTAAAATTCCTCTTCTGAGGATAAGTGGAAACATATGTAAAAGTCACCAGCAGGACTCCTAATATCTGTGGAAAATGATACTGTAGCAGAGACCATGTTCCTGTAGTGATAGCAAACAAAGCACGAACTTAAAACCTTTTGCAGTTGTAGCTCTTGAACAAAAACATCGTGTTTGGTTTTGTATAAAGAAGTCCTAAAAATGCTGGTTTGTTTTACAGCAGATCTGTCCAGCAGTGTGTTCACCAGTGTGTTCACTGGAATGTTACTTCCTTCAAAGCTTTGTAATCATAGATAGGGGGTCGTTAGCTTGAGAGACTGTTTTTCTGAATTAAATTTTGAGAATCCTTGTGTCTGAGAAGTACGGGAGCCATACTGTGTCCTTCAGGAGGAACAGGCTGCTTCAGCAGTAATTTTTAGCTAGGAAAAGAAAGCAATTCCCAAGAATGCTCAGCAAAAGGCAGGAGAACTTGGTTGCTTAATTTGGGTATGGGTGTGCCCTGTGATAGAGAAAAAAGTGGAACAAACTAAATGAGCCATTATGTGGATACTTGGCTGCAGAGCATGCAGGCTTCAAAAAACGGTACTCTTGAAGGAAAGTGAGAAACTGTGAGCCCTGAGACTTACTTGGATTTTTTTCAAATGGGAATATTATAATTAGCGGGCTGCTATAAATGTGGAAAAACCTCAGTTGAACGAAAAGGGCCATGAGTTATGCAAAACTAATTACTTATCGATGCACTTAAAATAGTGAAACAGGCCTTCAGATTGCAGTTGGGTGGTCAGAAATGCTCGTTACTAGTTTAGTGCTTAAGAAATTTGTTAGTGAATGACAGGGAAGACTAATGCAAGTAGTGCAAGAGAGACTCCACTACTGCAGGAATAAAGAAAAAGGATTCATATTAAACTCTGAATTTCTTACAAAGGATGCTCTAAATAATCCCTAAATTACTGTACAAAGATAAAGAGGCCTGTTTGGGTTTGGGCTGGAGAAACAAAGGCAGTTATATATTTCTGATCTTTGTGAGCATATTGGTAGCTTCTTTGATTGCTGTTAACCATATGAACTGTAACTTGCATTAGAACTGCAACAGTACTTTGTAAAACAAAACAATGGTTATTTTTAAAATCTGCATTGATGTGCTGTTGTTTATTACCTGAAGTGTTAGCTATTGGAACAGAGGGAACTGAAAGCCTTTCTGTAAGGCCTGTGTTTCTGCTCTGAATGGGGAGGTTGTTTCCCTTTGAATGGGGAGGTAGAAGAGAATGGTGGATGTGGGGTGTGTCTGCATCAGCAGTTTAGTTGAGGGATTTTTTTTTTTTATTTTTTTTTTTTTTTTTTTTTTTTTTTAGTCCAAATCTGTGCTGTATGATAGCAGAGCGATTTACCTCTCTGTGTCACAAAGGTTTAGGTAGTGCCTGGGGATGTTCTGTGAACAGCACAGGCTCCAGGCAGGCTCTCCAGTAACTGTTTACACTGTATTCATTGTCAGTTCTATATGCAGGATACATTATTTAATTGACAGTATGCGATGTGGATATCCAGTCTTAGACCAATAAAAAAACGCAGCAAGTTGAACCCCTGTTCTTCCCTTGTTGTGTTGCACTAGTCAATAATGTACCCTCACAGTTAACAAAGATTATTTGTTGAAGAATGGCAGTCTGGACAACAAGCTGCTTTGGATGCTAAATTTGTAGCAAGTTGTTTTCTGAAACTGTGTAGTGATGAAACAAAAACATCAATCTTGAAACTCTCTTTAAAATATTTAATGCGTCAACAGACCTAGTTATTGTGGAGCAGCGTGCCTGAGTTTGCGTAAAGGGAGTGGTCATAATATGTGTTGCAGGAGTGGAGTATTGCTGTAAGAATAACTGTTATGATTTAAGGACTGGAAATGATCTCTGGCATGTGTAGAAGGTACACAACAACTGGATTTTCACTTCATCTTGGATGCCATCCCCTGCCCCCTGAATGAAACAAGGAGAATGCTTATAAACTGTTTTTACAGGAAATAGTTGCTATAGGAGTTGGGTTAAAATTCTGTTTACCTAAATACTGGGGGTTTTTTATTCATCTGACAGACTTTTTATATTTGAAATTACAGTATTTGATATTGTTAGAAGGGCATGTGTTCTTGAAGATCCTCAGGTGGAAAATAAATACTTTTTTGGTGTATATATTAATGCAATATTTTTACAGGGTTGTGGGTTTTTTTTTTTTTGAGAAGGTGTTTTTAGGCTCTGTATAGGCTTCTAAGTTTAATAACTGCATCTTAATATCACTGCTGTCTTTCTGTATTTATTCCCCCTGTGTCAAAGCTGTGGTGTATTGAGCTCAGGTTTTTCAGTTTTATATTAGATGCTACATTCTCATGTCCTTTATTAATGGAAAGACCGTATCCTGAATTTCACACAGTTTTCTGGGTCACATGAAAATACAGAGGCCTGTGTGCTTTTTGATTTTTGGGGTGTTTTTTGTTTGTTTGTGGGTCGTTGTTGTGGTTGGGTTTTGTTGTGTGTGTGTTTTGTCGTTTTTTTTTTGTTTTTTTTTTTTTTTTTGAAGTACTGTTAGCAGTATGATACCATGGCTTGTAGCTGCAAATATGATGAGTGGAAACCTTACAGACTGAACTGAATTCTTTTTGTTAATGTCTTTATCTTCTGTGAGCAGCAGGTTATATTGATTCATTAAAGGGAGAGTCTGAAACTAGCTGTTCTAGGAATTACCACTTCCAGTTTTTACTGTTTCACTCTTTTGCTGTTGCTTTTCCAAATTTCAATATTTACACTTCACTAGAAAGAACGAATACTGACAGCAGCAAGTTCTGTATTTAATTAAAATCTAGCATTCATTTGATGTTTGCCTTCCTCAGGTGACAGAGAACAGCAGAGGAGGACAGCAGGTCTTCTAGACCAAGCTAGGGAAATACTTTTATTATGAGTAAGCCCCTTTTAGAAACATGAAGTTAAGTATACATGCTCTTACAACAGGGCAGAACAGTCAGAGTATGCTATTTATATATTTGTCACATGAGAATCAACTCCCACAGGAAAGTATACAATGCAATGTGTTAACTTCTTTATGTTTCCCTAGCAAAATAGCGATGTTGTTGCGTAGTGCACCTACGGGGTAAGATACATATACAAAGAAGTCACAAGACCATGCTTATGCGAAAAAGATTCATGTTTTGGTTTCCCAGTACGATTTTGTTTTGAAATTAGGTCTTGATTGCATGTTGAAATATGTGGTCTTTGCACCCTCTTGACACACAAAACAAACTCACTCTTAACGTTTCTTGTTCAGTTACTAGTATATGTATCTGTGTAACCCTTTACATACTGTTCTCTTTTCCCAGGTATCCTTTGCGTGGCTGACCAGTGTCATGGTTTACGTGAATTGGCGCTGAACTACCACCTGCTGAGCGATGAGCTTCTGCTTGCTTTGTCCTCTGAGAAACATGTCAGGTTAGAACACTTGCGCATCGATGTTGTCAGTGAAAATCCTGGACAGACTCAGTTCCACACAATTCAGAAGAGCAGCTGGGACGCTTTCATCAAGCACTCTCCCAAAGTAAATTTAGTAATGTATTTTTTCTTGTACGAAGAAGAGTTTGACCCGTTCTTTCGTTACGAAATACCTGTCACTCACCTGTACTTTGGAAGATCGGTAAGCAAAGACGTACTTGGCCGCGTTGGGATGACTTGTCCTCGGCTAGTTGAACTGGTGGTGTGCGCCAATGGATTGCGGCCGCTGGATGAGGAGCTGATCCGTATTGCGGAACGTTGCAAGTATCTGTCAGCCGTTGGCCTAGGAGAGTGTGAAGTCTCTTGCAGTGCCTTTGTTGAGTTTGTGAAGATGTGTGGCGGTCGTCTCTCTCAGCTTTCTATTATGGAGGAAGTTTTGATTCCTGATCAGAAATACAGCTTAGAACAGATTCATTGGGAAGTTTCAAAGCATCTTGGTAGAGTCTGGTTCCCGGACATGATGCCCACGTGGTAAAGTCCTTAAAAGACTTGCGGGCGGATGGAATAGCACCTTAAACCCAAGCTGACCATATTGCAATTTACTGTATACGCTTATTTAATACTACAATTTTTACTGTAATTTACTTAATTGTTTGATTAGAAAATTAATTTTTCATTCCAAAACAATTTATGAACTCCAGAGTCAAAAATAGAAATAGCTCCAAAACCCATTTTCATCCATGCACAAATCTGTTTTTTATTCTGGATTTGTTCTTTTTCATTAACCGTGACCTCAGACTTTTATGGAAATAAAAAATGTATTTAAAATATTGAAATGTACCTGCAAAATATCAGTTTTAATATGCTGTCCTTCTTTAACTTAGATACTGGTATTGAACACAATCAGATTTGGTCTTAAAAAACAAAACCCCACTGAAATGGCATGCTTCTGTTGCAGACTGTAGCATTTCTAAATCCAGCCACTTAGAAGGCCAGATTAAAAGGAGTATTTAGTAGGCTGTGAAATATACACATTCTTGTATATAAAAGGCAAGAGCAATATGCAACAATAGTAATATTTTAATTGTCTAAACTATAAGTTTACTACCTTATTGAACAGACTATTAGATTCATCTAAAATGTATTGCAGTGCAAAGAAATAGTAGTGCAAGCTATCAAAAGTGTGGGGGTTTTTTGTTTTGTTTTGTTTTTTTCTTTTGTCCTCTATGCGTTTTAACGTAGTTCGCTTATGGGGTTTCAGATCTGCATCTAAACCTGTTTTAAGGTATTTTATGTCTAGCTCAGGAAGCGAAAGCATTCTGGGGGAAAATGTAGATACGTTGTATTTAAAAAGACATTGGAGCTAATGAGCTTTTCTTGCACGTTAACCGGTTTTGCAGCATACTGTTAGATGGAATAATGTATAGGTAATTAAATGAACCCTGCAGTGCTAAATGTGATGACATGCATGTGAGCAGTGTGAGACAAGAAAGTTAAAATCTGAATGGTGAGCAAGAACCTTTTAACAAAAATCTTAGGCCTTTTGGCTGCTTTCAATTTGAGAGAAATGACATTGTAACAGTTGCTTAAGCTGTATAAACTAATTGTATAGTGTAAATCTGTTTCAGAAATGTTTATGTATAAAGTGAATGATAGATGATCATTTTGTATATCTTTACTTCAGCTAGTTGAATCATTTCATAATATTTAAAAACCTAAAAGTAGTAAACTTGCGTGAAGTAGAGCAATAGACAAAAATTTGTTTTGAATATTTGGTAAATCAGTTTTATTAAAGAAAGTTTTTTGTCTGTAGGTGGTGTAGGCAACGTTTTGCCTGTGATCTGGATGTGGCTTGTGGTTTCATTTTTTACCGCCAACAGTTACGTTATTTTCTTTCACATTATTGATCAGTAACACTAAAGTATTCATGCGACTGCTGAATGTGTTGGAAAGGTGCTGTCGGCCACCAGCAAGGCAGAGCTGTGCCAGCTGTGGGCTGTGCTGCACTTACCTGCTGGCCGCTTCTCACCTGAGCTGTTCAGCTAGTGCTGGTAATATAAGTAGATTTTCTTCATTTCTGATTTCAGTAATGTTTCTCCAAATGTATAGTTTAAGTGTAATACACTTATGAGCATATTTAAGTTCATAACTATATTTTGAGCAAACATTGCTCAGCGGACTGGACATCTTTATTGGGGAGCTGTATGTTTCTGTAGAGCTTTAAAATTGAAATACGCAATTTTTTTGTATTAGAATTTGTTAAATTAATGTAATACTATCATTTGCTTTTATTTGTATAAAAGGTGTCAATATACTTAGTCCGTAAAAGTAAAAAAGCTCAGTGTTTTTTATATTCTGACTCTTGGAATTGCCCGCATGGTAAAGGTGGAGTAACGCTACTAATCTCATGAAGAGGACCTGTTTTCACTAAACTAAACTAATGTGCGAAGTAATATCATTAGTAATGCAGCTAAAACCTCTTTGGACCCTGACTGCTGGTGTCCTGACGTTGGCAAGGTAAGTTGGTCTGTTGCTCGCTGCTGTGGTGGTGGCAATAACCAAAAAGCAAGATGCAACCAAAGTACCCGAGTTCCCTCGATGTTGGAATTAAGGCTTTGAGGCTCAGCGTTCTGCTGCTCAGAGAGACCTCTGTCAGGTGCCAAGGTGGGGAACATGTTAGTAGTTGAAGGCTTTATGCGTAGTTTTAGTGGAACTGCTCTGTTGTCTTGCATAGACTTTAAGAAGTCTTTCGTAGATGCAACACAGTATTTTAACAATTATCAGAATGTTCTAAGGATAAGAAAACCACTTGAAAGCAGTTGTCTCTCTCTTCCTCTGAAGGTCTGCAGTTTTTTTACACCAATTACAGCATCCTTAGCTCAGATAATTTGGCTATAAAACAAACTTCCCAGGCAAGTCTATATTCTATGTATCTTCAGGAAAAGTCGCAGTGCTCCTTTTTAGCAAATCTCATACAATTCTTATTTTGCCTTCTACACGTTGGAAAAAATGAATCCGTGTAATCCATTATATGAGTAGTAATGAATACCACAGACTATCATGAAGTTTACTAGAAACATAAACACAGGTGTCTTATAGCTGTATAAAATAGTGTTCACTGGGTTCACCTTTATTTCTTGTTGTTTTCAGAAGAAGATAACACAGTTTTGTGTAGGAGTTGTTGATGTGTGTAGTGGTAAATCTTATCTCTGAACACAAGTGGCACCTCACTTCTGTGTTTGGATATAAAATTACCCCTGAAAGCTGTTGATGCTGAACAGCTGGGGTAATCCCGGCCAGCTGTGCAAGTTCACAATAAGAGATTGTATCAAAAGTGGAAAGTTGAGTAATTTAAAAGCAGCTGTTATAGTTTCCTGCGATTTACCTAAAGCTACAAACTTGTTTAATTGGGTTTGTTTGTTTGTTTTTTGAGGGATTTTTAGGCAGAAACTTTCACTAATAATGTACAAACTGATCTAACTACGTAGGTATAAATTAGCTGTATCTTTTCAATTGTGGTTTGATGTGCACCAAGTTAATTTCCTGTGTATATAAAGCTGGGTTCATCTTGGCCTCTATATTTGGAGCAGGCCCAACTACAACCTCAACTTCATTATGTTACTTCAGAGAGATCTGTCTTGATCTTTGGCTGGTCTAGTTGGTTGCACACAGAATGGCAAGAGGTAAGTGGTGCTGCTGCTGTACCTAAAACTGGAGCGTTGATTTAATGAGGAAATCTGTGAAATCTTAAAGGGACTCAGAACTTCAGACTACAAACTGTAAATTAATTTTTCTAAAATACAGGTACTGTAGAAACTAGTTCCTTGGAGATACGATTGAACTTGAATAGTATCAAAACTAGGACAGTGAAACCACAATTAGCCTTAGATTAACCTTCATCTGTTCATCCTTTCTGTTGGGTTTTTCTTCTTTCTTACCGGTGGTTGTAGTTCATATGCTTTGAAACGGAGACTGGGGTGTGCTTTCTGCTCTGTCATCCACCTCAGCTTTTGTAAGATGGCATTTCCTTGCAAGATGTTGAGAAACTGTGACAGTTTTGGACCTTTCAGAGGAAAATACCTGTTCCTTCCAGTCTTGCAGCATGATAGAAAACTCATAGTTTCTCATTTTAGCACAATCCTGCACAAAGATCAGCTGTCATTGTTTGTTATGTGAGGAAAGAGAAATATTCTTGTGATTCCTTGTATTGTACTTTATATGTTGTATCATCTTGGTATGGATAGAACATAAAGAACTCTGTAATCTGGAGCAAGATTTAAGAGAGAAAGTGCTGTCCCTGAAACCCTCCCCCAAACAAAGGCTGGAAGGGAGAAAGGAGGAAAAGGGTTGATTTCCTAATTCTGTAGCTGAAATCTCACATTAACAGAGAATCTGGGTTGGAAGTCCTGTTAGACCTACCTGCTGGCTGGCTCCTTTCTCCCCCTGGAGGCTGGGGCACCCAAAAGCTTTTCTCTGCACTCTGGAACAGCCTGGATGCAGCAGGAAGGAGGAAGGCTTTACAACAGTCCCTTCTCCCATGGCCTGCAGCATCGAGCCCTTCACAGGCTCTTGAATCTTAATGGTGACATGAGCCCTCCAAGTTAGATTGTTCCACATTACGCTGTTTTATAGCCTTTTTTTTTAATTATGTTACTGTAGATGGCATAGTATCACTTGGAAAATTCCTTACAGGAGTCTCAGTCATCATAATAGCTTTTAATCACAGAACCCCAATGACTGAGTCTACCACTAATACTAAACTTGAACTGTGACATCGGAGATAATGATTCTTTCGCTGGAGCACTGTGTGCAGTTCTGGGTGCCACAGTATAAAAAAGATATAAAGCTACTGGAGAGTGTCCAGAAGAGGACCATGACATTGGTGAAGGGTTTGGAGGGGAAGCCATATGACGAGCAGCTAAAGTCACTTGGTCTGTTCAGCTTGGAGGAAATTGAGGGGAGACCTCATGGCAGCTACAGCTTCCTCACAAGGGGAGGAGGAGGGGCAAGCGCTGATCTCTCTGGTGACGAACAATAGAACCTGAGGGAATGTCAGGAGGATGTGCCAGGGGAGGTTTAGGTTGGACATGAGGAAAAGGTTCTTCACCCAGAGGGTGGTGGAGCACTGGAACAGGCTCCCCAGGGAGGTGTCACAGCCCCAAGCCTGACAGTGTTCAAAAAGCAATTGGACAACACCCTCAGACACACGGTATGAATTTTGGGGTTGTCGCATGCAGGGACAGGAGTTGGACTTGATGCTCCTTGTGGGTCCCTTCCAACTCAGGACATCTGTGAGTCAATAATTTTAGTTCTATCAGTTCACCCTAGGCTGAAAACGTGATGGCTGGTGAAGTCTCTTTTCATGATATAATTTTGCTAATTTGCAATCAGCAGCTGATGGTAGGGGGGGGGTTATGCTTTAGATTTACAATTTAGACTCCATTGTAAGTGGAAGAGCAGAAGTCTTCTCCAGTTAGATGTTGCTAACACTCGCTTTTTAAGTGACAAAAGTGTAATCTTTATGGATCTATTCTGGGCTTGTCTGAACTTCCCAGAGGTAGCCTACGCATCACCTCGGTGTTACTTTGGGTCTGTCTCTATCGGCCTAATTCAAGGATTCTGGATTCTGCCTACAAGAGAGCACTGCACTTGCTAACTGCCATCTAAATGTTAGTGAAACTATTAATATCTTCAGTGTGATAATTAGTCAACTTCAACAACTGCACCTCTTACAGAAATGCAGTTGGTGCCAGTGGAGTTTATTTCCGTCTGGCTGTGCGTTCAGTCTGAACAGTTGGCTCCTTGTTCTGAACCTTAGAACAAGCAACTTGAGAAAATCAAAGAAAGTGAAGATTGCTCTCTTCAAATGTTGTGCCTATGGAAGGAATAAATAGTGTCCTCAGAAGGAACTGTTAAGTTAAAAAATGACAACTACTACATTGATAATTTGTACCTTAATACTGAGGTTGGAGTTCCTCTTCTTTTCAGAGCAAGATGCAGGTTTGCATACACACATGGCTGCATAAAGGAATCAAATTATCATCAGTATGATCTACTGCTGGATATACTCACAGATTTTGTCTTAAATACTTGGTTCTTTTTTCTGCTTCTGACTGGAAGGGATGCAGTGTCCTTGACAAATAACTTGTCTTCATCTTTTTTTTTGTTGCCTGAAATTTACCTCATCTAACTTGCAACTAATACATGCCAGGATGTAACTTGTTTTCCTTGAAGTGGCTCCCTATGCCATCCGGAGTATTAAACATGCTAAATTAAGTAGAATGTACAGATTAAATTGGGAAAGTGAGAGGGGCTGTTATCTAGTTACAAAAAAGCCAGGGATATAAATTTGTACTGACAGAACCATGACATTACATTTGACCACAGCCATGAAAAGCTATCACTTCTTTCATATAGACATCAATTGGTTTTGATCAAGTTCTTTAATATGATAGTTTTTACTTCCGTAACCAGTCAGCTGTATCAAGTTGTCATTGTATAATTTCTCTAGATATTACAAGTCCACAAACACCCATTTCTTCATTAGGAGCTGCATGAGGCAGCTTTGATGTACAGGACTCAGCTACCGTTGCCTGTGTATTTCAAGATTTGCCATTTTCAGCTCTCCAGGGCTTTCACATACCCTAACTATTTGGGGAAAAGAATGACTTCGGTGTCTCAGCTCCCTAGGTCCTGTATGAAGACCAAGTAGTGCTGTACAGTGAAGGAACAGCACTGTCAGGCTAAGCAGAGACTGATTAGGAGAGAGCACAACCCTCCCCAATATGGCATCTGCTTCAGGCTTCAAAAGGTCTCCTTAGTTGCATCAATGCTACAATACTTTTTAGCAAATGCTAGAGAAGAAGCTTTTGGGGCTTCTACTGGCTTGGCTGCATGATCCTATTTCCCCTTCAGAGCTTGGGACACTGGTTTTGAGGTAGAGGCTTTTTCCTGAAAGGATAATGTGGGCTCAACAATGCCGAGCGGTTCAAAGTCATAAAAACATGCATCGACAAGAATGCACCTTCTGTAGACAGGCTTGTGTCTCCCCTTTATCTTCCCTAGTGCCTCCTGGATAACCTTCTTAGTGGGTCATCTGAAGCTCTGCTGGTTAAAGTGCAGGCCTGTGACTTTGGCTGCAAAGAATCTTTCAAGCTGAGGTAGAAGTTTCATGTAACCGAGGAACTAATTAGCAGCTTTCCCCTGCAGAACACCCAGGTGCTCATCACCTCATTCCTCTCACGTGAGCTCTCATGCTCATCACGTTTATATGACAATACAATTCAACTAATTAATTTTAGTGACTTTTTTTAACACAAGGTAAATTTTCTGCCATTCTTATTATTTGAATCAAATCACTGTGTATTCTGTCTTTGGCTGGAGCAGACTATTAATTCAACTCAAGCCAAATCAAACTGCAGTGCTGGGTTGCTGTGTTACTACCTACCTGCCCATGATGCAGTAATAACCTCTGCAGGAATGCTACTTTTATTCTGCAACTGAATTAGAAAACCAAAGTGAGCAGTATACACTCAGGGATGATTATGCTGCTGCAGGTGTATTTTTTTGTGGGTAGAGGCTCCTTGCTGCTCTCCAGAAAGCCAGTGTTGCCCTTGGCTTTGGTCAGCTGGGTTTAGAGGGCACTAGCTGCCAAGCTGTTCTAGGCATAGCGAGGAACAGGACCCAAATACACCAGAGCATCACTGCCAATAAGAGGCTGCACATACTTTTTATAGGCAAATCTATGACATTTGCTTATTTTTAACTGCCTTTGATACACCACAAACGTCATTGCTACTTTCATTTTAAGGATTCCATACTTTTTAAAGAAGTGTAAAAGGAATATAAACATTACTTCTATGCAACCGACCTAACTGAAGCCTCAAGTAGACTTTAAGAGAGGAGGCTGCTAGAACACTGCAGTTATGCATCAATGTTGATATCAAAACAGGCTGTTTGCCTTCTCTCCGTGCTAGAAAACTCCAACACAAATCTCAGGAAGAGCCATCTGTATTGTGTTTATAGTGCAGCTGAAGGAAGCAAAGTGGTGACAAGATATCCCTCCTGCCATCTTTTAATAGATTCACTGTCCCTTCCCACCCTGCTGCACACCTGCTTTGTGAACCAGAGAGCAGCTCATAGGCTTCAGGTGAACAACTGAAATACAGAAACACCAAACTAAGGCACACATTACAGGAAATGACATATCTAGGCACTCAGGTTTGTTAGCTCCAGCACATGGATTAGCTGAGTCAGTCAGACCAGAAGGTCCTTGTAAGACTTGTGTCCCATCTGTGTTGGTGGCCAGGTGCTACCTGTAGAGTTGAGCCAAGAGGAGCCACATCAGCCAAGCAGCAGGTGTCCATGGTTACACAGAAGCTGGCCAAGGCAGAGATGCTTTAGTGTTCATGAACATATCACACAAGTACTAAGAAAAAAGCCGCTGTCTTTCATGTGGTCTAGCAAAGACTTCCCAAGGCCACTTTGACAGTCAGCTGTGAAACATACAACACTTATATACCTTCATGGTTGCAATCCAAAATCCTTTAGGATAACCTGGTATAAGGGCAAGTTTGGTTCTTTAGTAAGCAATTACACATCAAAGGACATTTTGCTTCCAACAGGTAAAGGGACCTCTTCATAAATTATTTTGAGATAAGGGTACTTCATAGGTAAAAACCAGTATTCCAAGTTGTAGAAGAGGTAAAACTGGCCATTCAAGATGACACGATCAATTATTTTTAAAAGATCCACAAAAAACTCTCCAACTGTCCGGTGAGGTTTGAATGGATAGTAGAAGTCTCTTATAGCTCCTGCCAATGTCTTGTTTCCTAGCGATCCAAAAATAGATGTTTCATTTCCCAAATAAACAGGTTCTCCACTGAATAAAATTATGCTGGTATAGTTTGTTTGTATCTTCCTAAATACAGCTCCTAAGTCAGCCAGCTTCTGGTATGTTCTCTGTATAAATTTAGAGCATTCATAAGAGTCAAACCATACTGTTGACTGGTTGTCAGGACTTGCTTGAACTTTCCAGGTCTCATAGTAAATCCCAGTCTCATTGTCATATTTCACCCATTTTGCCATTTCATTAAACATGGTTCCTGTAAGAGATAAAAACATGTATTACAGAGACAAGGTAATAAACATGACTCAAAATATTTTCCATCTATTTCGAGGTTCGCCCCCCTCCCCTGCAAAAGTTTACCTAGAACTCACCTAGCCATACAAAGACACAAGGCTCACATTGGAGGGAGAAGTGATACCCCACTAAATAAACTACGTTTACATCTAAGTTATTTAAATTCTATTTCCCTTTTCTGCCCTATTTCCTGCTACTGTGCCAGAACATTCAAACATCAGAGAACCATGACACTTCTCATTTTGTTTCATTCACACAGACAAACAGGGCAGGTAGTACAGTCTACAAGAGATGTTGATAATGTGCTCACCAGTGCAAAAGGTGTTTCTGCAATTCCTCCAGTTTTAACTAAATTCAGCAATTCAGGGCAGAAGTTTTCATATCTTTCCATGACAGAAGATTGTGTAACCTTAGACTGAGACACCTTAGCAGCTCCTCAGCCAGCAAAGTTGAACTAAGCCAAATGATATGAGTTGGATGTGAAAACCAGGAAACTTAAAACACCTTGTGGAATATTTTTTTGGTTAGAATATGTTTGGAGTGGTTTGGTGATTTCACAACTGGAATGAGGAAGACACCTCTAACTCAGCTCAGACCTCGAGTAGCTCCTTACATGTGATGCATCTGCCTCCCCAAAACTGAGCTGAAGCACAGCACTGCACCTCAACCTTTCCCTCCATCTCAGGGCACAGAGTACAACCATCTATGACTCAGATCCCTCCAGCACCTCACATTCACAGCACGGCCAAATTTTGCAGATTCTTTTTGTGCGCTAAATCAGACGCAGTCAGATGACAGCTTGCAATCATGACAGCGTTCCAAGCCATGACCTCTCTTCAGCTGCAAGCGTGACTGCTGGGGGTACAGTAACTGTGCTTGGTAGCTGCTGAAAGACAGGCAGGACTGTTACAAAGTCGAGAAACTGAGGTGAAAGCCATTGCACAGAACTGTGTCACCAACACCGCCCTGCACACAACAACCAGCCTCTCACATCACGTCTGAATTCACTGCAATGTTGTGTTCCTGCAGGCCAATGCAGAGCACTGTGTGCCACACACACCTCCCTCCAAAACAAGATGCAAAGGTCGGATTACTGGGTCCACTCTTCATCAGAGAGTAAATACATCTCACGCTTACCCTAAGGTACGACATGCGTGCAAAGCTACTACCTTGGAGTAACCAGAGCTCTGCACCTTCACTTTCTAGGCTACCCCATTGTAACTGCTCTTTGCTCCACACTTAAGAGCTTTTGGGCTTCACAGTACACATAAAAAAATTCTGTTTAGTGAAAGTGTTGGATACTTTCTTTTTTAATTGCCCATTACTTTAATCAAACAGCAAGTCATTTAATCTGTATCAAGAACTCTACTTACTATACACTGTAGATGGGCTTGAAGCTCCTTTCTATCATCTCTAATTCCTACCAGATTAGCTTTCTAGTGTGTATTCTGCAAGGCCTGTTATTGAAAAGGATTCACCTCTCCTAGCAAGACCAAGATGGACTTAGTATGAAGTTCTGGCCTTAGCCTCTTAATTTAAACAAAGATATAACAGGTTAATGCATGGCTTCATTATAATCTGTTGGAAGATGCCTATACAGTGAAAAATCAGATTCCTGCCCTATTTCCACAAAATAAACATACCCCTAAGTAACATTAACCTGGCTGATGGGCTTTAAAAGAAAATTAGAATGCTTCAGTGTCGTCTCTGACACTGCTGACAAACAGGATCTCACAAAAAGGGTCCAGCTGTTGAAGCCCTCTCCCAAGAGATGGGATGCTTTTGCCTGCTCTCTGAAGGAAGCAAATTTGGCTTGTGGTGCTGCTGTCTATCTGTGCTTGCATCCACTCATCCCCTTCCACAGTAGCTCTCAGATTCCTAGTCAAATTCAGACAATTCAAAACTCTCAGAGACGCTACCTTCCTAAAAGTTTTGTGGAAACATGAAGCGACAGGGACAAGGAGGACCGTAACATCACCACCACAAGACACCAGCATAGCCATACCCTTCTGAGACATCACATAACCCACATGGGCAGGAAGCATTACAAGTTTCACAGCTGTATGAAAATATTTAACTTGGTATTCATACGAAAGAATCCAACTATACTGGGCATCAAGGACTTTGGTCATGAGCTACAAACTCACAGGAAAGCAGCTCCGCTTATTTCACCACTTAAAGAACAGTCTAGTATTTCCTAGCACTGCTGGATCTAGAGACTGAGTCCAGCAAAGCTGCTAAAGGTAGAAGTGGGCAAACATAAAGCACCACACTGGCTGTAATCTGACTCTTCACTGGGCCCTGTACACTGTGCTAATTTAGGAGAATAAGTGGTTTTGTTCACGAAAAATGCAACTCTCCAGGTCCTCAGGGGACTTTGCTTGTAAGTCATTCACTATATGACTACAGTAACCACCCAGATTTATTTAAATGACATTTTTATTCGAGAATTTGGGGATTCATTGTATACTAGAAAGCTATTTTGGTCGCCAATGACATATTCAGAGGTGTAAATTCTGGTTTTGTTCTACGACATATGACAGAGGCCTATTATTGGGGACATTTGCACAGTTTTTATGACCCATAATGGGACAGATGGAAACTGAGGGGTTTTTTTTGTTTGTTTGTTTGAGACTATTTCTAAATATCCCCTATTTGTTTGCTCAGTAAGGTACACATTTTCACCAGTTTTTCTATCTCAGCAGTCAGTCATCTGCCACCTCATAATAGAAGGCTTTGTTTTGGTGAAGCTATGTGAAAAGAGTCCATAATGGTTCTATATCAGCTGTTTTGCTATTTTTACACTCAAGAGACTCAAGTGTTTTTTTACAGCAACACCAAATTATTCTCATAGAACAACTCTTCAATGTGAGTTGTTCAAAAGGCAGCAACCTCATACCACTTTCTGTATTAAAGTGCAGAGACAGTATTTCAGTTTGAAATTAGCATCAGTGACTATATTGTAGATGATAACCTACAAAACATAAATTAAAATATGCTGCTTTACACGAAGACAAGGCTGACTAAATATTTTACTATATTAGCACCATCCAAAGCATCTGAAATCTACCTGATATTGTGGTCACGAGAACTAAAGTTCCATTTTCCTTCCAGTGTGCATCATCTATTCCTTCATAAAAGCAGGCAGCTCCCTGGTTACACCAGAATGGTGCGTCCATGCCAGGCCGGAGATGTGGAAATGTGCAGTTCCCAAGCTGGAAGAGCTCATACCACTCCATCGTGTAGTTTTTGCCTGTTAGAGAGCTCTTGAAACCCACAGCATCGTGCATAATTTTCTGGAAAAGCAAACAAAAAAAAAAGCCCCAAAAGCCAAAATTTTAACATAAAACCAACTCCAGCTTGACCGGTACAGAAGCTAAGATGCTTGGGAGCTGTAGTGTAACAAGGTGAGAAGTGGGGAAAGGGTTCCTGTAACATCTTGGATTCAGTAGCATCAATGCACAACATACATGGTTATATCATGTATATACTTTTACCACAGAGACACACTGTCTCAGTGCTTGTCTATCCATCCATTGTAAATTTGTTATTTGGAGGCAGATGCTCAGTGGGAGCTCATCATCAAAACTCAAGCTTACTTTTGAATCCTCAACCTCACAAGGGTACGAAAGAAATAAAGAACAGAACAGAGCTACCAAAAACAGATGTTACAAATGAAAGTCACAAAAGGAATGAGATGAACATTTATTTTAAAACCTGTAAATACATAAATTTAAGTTTAGTTTAACATCTAATATAATGATATTTGAAGCTATTTCTATTTATGACTCTGTGTGCTTGGTTTTGATGTTGCTATTTCATGTTCACTAGTATTTATTTGTTAGGGATCATGCTTCAAAGCTGAATTAAGGTACTTCTAAAGCTAAAAATGTCATCAAAGCTGTGATTTTTTTCATATTTGCATGACTCCATGAATTCAGACTTTAATTAAATACTGATCACAACACCCAAGACAGAACCATAAAAGCAACCAGTCATTCTGACAAGCTATTAATATTATAGCTGTCCACCAAGCAAGCACTTCATCTGACATAAGGGGACAGATAAATGTATTCTCCTGATCCAGTGCTAGCACACGAAAAAAGACACCTAAAATGTAATAGTGTGTATGTATACAAAACATTCTCAATATGCAGCTCTGTGGTGGAACACATGCAAACCCAGTGACAGCGTCAGTCACGCTCTTTTCTTTAGCTGAGCTGAACTCTGTTTGAAACTCACTGCTCTTTGGGTATCTTTCCTATAGATAGCCTAGCCTGTGTGCTCCAATACTCTTCCATACAAGCGTATCCCAACCTTACAGCTCCCACTATTGACACTTGCAGTTGAATTCAGCTGGATTTGCCACTCTAACTTTGTTAAACAAAAACACCACCTTACCAGATGTCCTAATAGGTCCCCATATTTGAACTCCCATACTGGAGTCTGTAATCGATATACTTCAATGACATCCTCCTCTTTCATAACTGGAATGGCAGAGCCAGTGGGACAGAAGGTGTAACGAGCTTGGCAGTACGGATCAGGTTTTGGACGGTAATCAAAGCGCCTGTGTTGAGAAAGAAAAGCACACAGAATGATAAGCACAGCTTCACAGCTGAAGTAACTGCGTCATGGCTTCCCAAGGGCCTGACTGGGGAAGCTCAAGCACGCAGCTACTCCCAAAGACAGATTCTGCGATCCAGACGCTGCAACACTTGGAGCACACAAGTTCATAAGGCTGCTGAGGTGCATGCCTGCAGAAACAGGACTTAAGACTTGCAAATGCAAATCACGTTGTACATAGTGCTGGCAGCTAAGAAGTGGACATGATACAGATTACAAAGGGTGACTTATACTCAAAAAGTCAGAGACACGTAGAGGATGGTTTGAGATCTGCCTCAAAAACATTCTCCTAACAGTTTGTCTACGCAGGGACTGACCAGTTTGCTTTGGGAAACTACCTTATAGTAAGAGGTCACCAGATGGAGCTATTTTTACTGCACAATTTTGCCAATATCAGAAAGACATATTCTGTTCCTCTATGTTAATTTAGATAAAAAGGCCTGAGAAGCTACCATCACTGCTTCCATTCAGCATTCCTATTAAACCTCAAGAACTAAAGACTGAATCTGGTTACATATCACACTATATACAAACACCAAAAAAACCCACTTTCTGATGAGTCTTCCTTTCCCAATTGCCTTCAAATTCACTTGCTGTATTTCACTTAAAACAAGGTTCCTATATTCCTATTACCAAGACAGATCAGAGCACAGAGCTTGCCCAGGTCACAGCCTGAGAATCTAGCACACTCAGTTGCCCAGGGCTACTGAACGGCACAAATACCCCAGCCATGAGATGACTCAAAGACATGAGACTTTCTGAGCCATAGCAAGGCCATTAGCCCTGCTGAGACACCACTGATTTTCCCTGTGGACTTCTTCTCCAAGCTTGATGGGTAATTCAGCATGTCTGCCTTCATTTTGTCCAGGAAAAGAAAAAAAGGAACACACAGCTAAAAAACAAAGACTTGTGCCAGCCACACATTTAAGTCCTGGTTTTAGATTGCACACCTCAAATTTTTAGTTTCCTTTCCCACTGTACTTGGCATCTGACAAGAAGGTAACAAGCAAGCATGTTAAAAAACATTAAAACACCACAGTTCTGAGTGTCTCACACTGACAGGCTTGTACTACTTTGACCATCTTGAGACCCAGCCTTTCAACTCCTGAACTTGCTGGAGAACCCCAATGCCTTGTGACTGCAAGATCAGCTCCTTCAGGCATCACCTGATACAAACTGAACTGCTAGAAATTACACAACAGGCTTGCAAAACTTCAGGCGTGCATTAGACAGCAGTTCAAACTACAACGCCTCACTTTACAAACAGCAAGGCCACACAAAATACACACAGAAGCATAACACTTCTCCTGAAGAGCCTTATTTCCTCAGCATAGCCATAGCCGGAGCCACTTACTTCAATAAAATGAAATAACGTGCATTGTTCTGCTTTCCCCAGCAGCACCCCAGGCCTCCTCCTGGAGCCTGTATCTCACTTCACAGCTCCGGAGCAGCGAACTGGACTTTATATAATGTTGTTTACCGTGAACATGAAGTAAAGTCAAATTTAAAAAATAAAATAAACGGTAGCCTGACTTCCTCATCGCAGCTTGTGGCTAAAACAGGACTTACAGGTGCATTTTTAAAGCAGGGGCAGACAGCCCGGGGGCGGCGGTCTCGCTGCTGACAGACCGAGCGCAGCTCGGAGCCAGGGACGGGACACCCGTTCCCTTACACCTGTGAGCTAAACAGACGAAAAATACCCCCGTGATTGAAAAGGGGAAACTATTCACGACCTTTGTAGCAAAAAAATTACATAAACAAAGCAAACGGAAAGCTGCCGGGCCGAGGAGGCGGGCGGTCGGGCGCAGGCAGCGGCGAGGCCGTGCTTGTCCCCCCGCCCCGGCCGCCGGGCCCCGTCCCCGCCTCACTCACCTGTAGGGCACCGGCCACCGCCGGGAGCGGAGCCTCTCCGAGAAACACGGCGCCCAAGCCGCCGCCAGCAGCAGCAGCAGCAGCAGGCGGCAGTGGCGGGCGGCACCCATGGCGGCGCGGCCTGCAGGGCTGCGGGCCGGTCCCCGGTGGTGCCGGCAGGCGGGAGAGCGGCAGGGCGTAGGGAGATTGGGCGGGAAGGAGCCGCCCCCGCGCCCGCCCACCCGGCCCGGGGCGGCTGCTGGTGCCCGCGGAGGGCCCGGGCTGCAGGGCGGGGGACGGGAGGGTGACACCGCGCTACGGGACCCAGTGCAGGTTTTTTTCCTTCGCTGGAGGAAAACCAGCCGTGTGTTGAACCACCCCTTGAAAACGTCTCTTAGAATCATAGAATAGTTTGGCCTGGAAGGGGCCTTCAAAGGTCATGTAGTCCAACTCACTGCAATGAGCAGGGACATCTTGAACTAGATCAGGTTGCTCAGAGCCCCGTCCAGCCTGGCCTGGAATGTCTCCAGGGATGAGGCATCTACCACCTCTCTGGGCAACCCGGGCCAGTGTTTCACCACCCTCAGTGTAAAAAATTTCTTCCTCATGTCTAGCCTGAATCTCCCCTCTCTGAATTTAAAACAATTACCCCTTGTCCTGTCGCAACAGGCCCTGTTAAAAGTCTCTCCCCATCTTTCTTACAGGCCCTTTTAGGTACTGAAAGGCCACAATAATGTCTCCCCAGAGCCTTCTCCAGGCTGAGCAACCCCAAGTTTCTCAGTCTGTCCTCCTAGGAGAGCTGTTCCAGCCCTCTGACCATCTTGGTGGCCTCCTCTGGACCCTCTCCAACAGGTCCATGTCTTTTCTGTACTGAGGGCTCCAGAGCTGGATGCAGGACTCCTGGTGGGGTCTCACCAGAGCAGAGGGGCAGAATCACCTCCCTTGACCTGCTGGTCACACTCCTTTTGATGCAGCCCAGGATACAATTGGCCTTCTGGGCTGAATCTGATTGAACTACAATTTCAGTTTTCTGGAGATCCAGACAACTATGCATTCTTGTCATTTAGCTAATGTGCTTTTTAACAGCCTAGTATGTTGTTTCAAGCATTGCTTTGAAGCTGATTTAAAACACACATCAAATGCCCATCCTTAAAACCAGAATCCACCAAGAAGGATGACCTCTGGGCCTGGACCCAGCACGATGGGATGAGGCCTCAACAAACTGCTGCAATAAACCGCACAGGCCTGAGCCTCTTCTGGCTGCCCAAAAGTCTTGTCTGAAGCCTTTCAGGGCTTCAGGCTGAGTTTGTATACTCATCACCCATTTCAGAACACTTATTCAGGTTGTAACTTACATTACAGTGATTATAGGAGTTTATTCTCGTTTTTACCACAATAGCAAGCACTATCTTTAAAATGAACTCTGGCTAAGAGAAACAGCAAGGACAGGTTTGCTGGCAGCAGCCCTGCAGTAAACACAGCTTCTTCCAGCTTGGTAGAGTTCAAAACCAGCTATGCTGGCATCAGAGTCCAGGAGGCTAAGTTTGGTAGTTGGCATTAGCAGTGAAAGCACTGGTGTGTGCTCTTCACTGGGTAAATAATAACTGTGCTGTGGACTTTTGACTATCAGGAGCCAGAGAAATATCCCTGCTTATTGCATATGAGCCCCTAAAGAACAACCAGTTCTCCAGTCAGCACCACGCTAGACTATATTAGAACAAAATTGGAGGTGGAAAACCCTGTGTCTTACATAAAAATGCAGGATAGGCTGCTGAATATCAATTTCAGTAATGCTGGAGGTACTAAAAGTGTTCCAAAACTGTAAGATGATGCAGCAATTAAAATCTTAAATTTCAGCAACATTTCTGTATCTCACTTCATCGCTACCTGATTCTATAACACCTATCTTTAAAATCCATGCCACTCAGCACTATACATTATTTTCATTCATGTATACATAATCTATACTTACCTATATTTCCATATATCATTTCAATCTCATGCATGTTATTTGTGTCTGCTTTAAAGTAAAGCTCTGATTTTGTTCTTTATAAAATAAAGTGTGCTATTACTCATAAGGGTAGTACAGAATGCCAGATCTTTCATCTGTTCAAAAAGATACATGTTTGTGTGCAATATAGTTGTAATTCCTAGTTTTAAAGAATTTGACATGTAACTCTGGAAATACTTTCTGAAATAAGGGAAGGATAATTTATCCCTTCTATGAAACTGGGATGCAGAGAAGTGAAATGACATAATGAAGGTGCCATAGCTACTCATTAGCCAAAGTAGAAATACTGTATGGACTGGTTCTTAGTCCTGGCTGAGCATATGTTTGCAGTTTGGACTAGTAAAACTATTCAGGCACTGCTGTGGTTGCTGAAGGTATCAGGTCAAATCACTAATATGGCATACTGTTTTGTTTTGTTTTTCATTTTAGTAGCATTTATGTATCTCACTTCATTGCATCCTGTGGGAAACTTTTGCAGCACAGTACCCTTTTTACTTCTCACACAATCAAAGTTTTCTGGTGCACTATATTTTAACATAGAAAATAAATGACTTATACATTTGTGAATAAACATGCTTGAGCTCAAAAAGCTCACATCAGCAATTTCTGACTCAGCAGCTGTCTCATTTATTATCCAGAAATATGTCGAACTGCCCTTTATAAACCCACTAGCAGGGTTGAGACTGGCTACAAAGATTAACTTCTGGAGTTGACAGGATTCCTAAATGTTTCTTATTTCCCGAAGCATTTTATTTTGCTTAGTGAAAACCAAACATTTTCCTGAAAAAAATGAAGAAGACTCTTAGTGATTTCCCATTATAGAACAGTGTCTTCTCCACCTCTGCCTTTGAGAGTGACAGGATGGAAGGCACAGAGAGAAAGGGGAAAACAAATCCTGCTGCTGCAGCCAAAAGTTGTGCTTTTGAACAGCTAGTTTGGTTCTTAACATCTGTATGAGTCATCACACTGTAACAGTCACAGCAAAGAGGCTGTTGAACCTGAAGTAACAGCTCCTGTCTCATGAAAATGGGGTTCTCTGGCTGGTGGTTACACCCTCAACTGCACATCTGCCAAAGAAAGTTACGATTATATATATGGATCACAGTAGACAAAACTACACAGATGGCAGTTTTACTGCTCACAGGTTTTTTTTATACTTACTCTGGCATATGTTAGCTGTTGAGTCAGCTGGATGCACACTAAGAAGAACACACAGTACCTGAAGTCACACTGAAGCCAGTCTGAAAGACAGGAGTTCATCAATGTGAGGTCCACCCTCCCCACCTTTGAGGGGTGTGAGAGAAGTCTTGAGAAAAGGAGCCGGAGACAGGACTCCTCTGCACCTCTACTCTGCTGCGTAGCCTGAGATACAAACTGAACTGTGCATTGGGGTGGGGGAAAGCCATGTATTTTTCTATGGGAAAAGAGAATGGCTGGGCTTTGTGCCTATGCAAGGTAAGGCTAAGGGTGTCCCCTCAGGTGGCCTCCTCAACACTGAGAGCCAAGATGAGGGCTGTGCTCAGGACAAGGATGCAGATGAAGTTCATCACGAGTTTTGAGCTGAGAGAGACTCTCTGGGATCTGCTGCAGGGTAGGGATAAGCGAACCGATGAGTCAGCTGGATACAGTCTGTGGAATACAAAGAGCCATCCAAGGCAAATTTAAGGTAATCTGAGAATCTGTTGTTAGGCAACTAAGGGCCTTCAGAAAACGATTTCCAGTAGAGAAAACATCTTTCTTAAATCCTGAGCAGTAGGAAAAGGGTTGGGGTCCAGGGCAGAAATGTAATTCAACAAGTTGAAGCCTGAAGGACACAGTAAGTCAAGGCCCAGGGCGCGTTCTCCCCTTCGCATTGTGTAGCTGGTTGCTCAAGGTCTGATAAGAACTGTGAAGAAAGTCAGAAACTGTTCCTGCCTGGGCTCTCCCAAACAGCTCTGCTGAGACAGCTCAGCAGGGGATCCCCACTGCTTTCCTGGGGATGCTGCCACATAGCAGAGCAGTGAATCCTCTTTCCCACTTCAAATACATGTTTATCTGAAGTTGGATAACTTTTGTCATTTCTGCTTAGCTCTGGGGTGCCAGGGAACAGCAGGAGTAGGGCTGCTTTGCACAGCAGGACAAGCCAGAAGCAGAGGTGACTGTGGTGCAGGCAAGGGCAGTGACCTCAATGACCACAGTGTAGTCCTGAAGTTTCTGAGTGAGAATAGGTATGGAATAGTGGCTGAATCCACCAGCAGCCCCAGACACAGCAAGGTAGAGTCAAGCCCATGGTCCAGCCAAGACACAGGACTACCTATGCATCCAATGTCCATCCAGGAGGCAGGACTGAAGATCAGGCTTCCTGTGGCAGAGGTTCACAGTCTGTGCAGGAAAACCAGCCTGTATGAGTGAGTGGCCAGAGGGTGTGTGGGTAGAGGCCCCAGCTGAGGCTGGCCAAGGTAATTAAGGGCTATTAGTGCACTCAGAGCCCTGACAGTAGTTTCTTCTCCCATCAAGGTGAGTCCTTACACCTTACAAAGATCTGTCTGCAGAGGTGTATTGCTTGTGAAGTGCTTTTGTTGTTATTTGTTGCTGTGGCCTCAAGACAGAGAATAGTCATCATGTGCTGTTTCATGGTGATGCAGAGCCAGGGCAGGGACATGCCATGAGCTGTGATGAAAACATGGATCTAAGACAGACACAGAGGGCCATCACAAAGTCGCAGAGCTGGGAAAGGGACATGGCATGAGCAAGTTAGAGCTAGACCATGCTACAGAGCCAGCTATAACATTAACCCTGACCCTAATATATAGGAAAGTTTGAGAACCCACTCATATCTCCAAACATGCATTGAACTTCATCCACACAGCATCTTCTTCCTACCTCTCAGGTGCGGGGAGGATTCCAGCTCTGGAAACTCTTGTTTCCCCTGTCCCCAAACCTAATCAAACTTTCTGCTCTCCTGCAGCTGAGCCCAGGGAGTCCCGTGCCAGAAAGCATGTTGAACTACCACTCCACTCCCACCAAACATATTTCATACTTCGCTGGGTTGAGATGGCTCCACTGGAACTTCCCTGGGGTCCTGCTAAGCCTGGAGAATAAGGTGAGTATTTGGTGCTCTACAGAGCTCTAATTCCACAAGTGTTTTGGGTTGAGAAGGATCTTCCTCCATATGGTTGTAGATTAGGTGGTCAGGCAATCAAGGACTTTCTGAGTTGGAGCTGCATTGCAGTCCTGCTCAATCTTGAGAGGTAGAGTATGGGCTGGGGTAGAATTATTGCTGTAGCCCTGCATTTATTTGGAGCAAAGCATTGCCCAGCAGGCATGAGCCTGCTGTTATGTAGGGAGTTTCCCTATCCTGGCTGTTTTCTGTTGAAGAATCTCCCTATACTTCATCCCCCACAGACTCCTCACCTTGCAGTATACAGCTGAATGCATTCTGCTGCAGTAAGAGACTTTACTTTCATATGCCATTTTTGCTCTTCCCAGCCTGTGCACTGTTGTGTCCCCTGCAGAATTCCTATACTCCAAATTTTTGGAAGACACTCATTTTTCTACAAGATCTACCCTTTCATCCTTTTATTCCAGTAAGAGCGTAGATTTTCCTTAGTAAGGCCAAGGTTTGTTTTATAAAAGAAGCAGCTGATGAAAAATGAAGGACTGAAGAGCTAAGGGACCTTGCTAAAATTAAGTAATCTGGTCTCCTGTGTGGCATTTGTGTGTTCTGTCCTAAGGAAAAGACTAGAGATGAACTTCTGCCTTGCCCTAAGGAAGCCCTTTGGTTCTTGAGGGTGATGCCTTAACAAATAAGCAGGGAGTAGGTGCTAGAAGGTAGGTTTGGATTTCCAAATAACCTCTTTTTTTCCTAGTAAAAAGCAGTCACTCCTGAGAGGCCAATACAAGGTTAAGGGAGCCAAGAGGATGTGTGGGTCTGAGGAGTTGAAACTTGGACCCAGCAGTACTGCTTGCCTCTACTCAAATTCCACTTTTTTTTTGTCTTTCAGAGCACTATATTCATTACACCATTATAGTCACAGAATCACAGAATATTAGGGATTGGAAGGGACCTCAAAAGATCATTTAGTCCAATCCCCCTGCCGGAGCAGGAACACCTAGATGAGGCTACACAGGAACGTGTCCAGGCCGGTTTTGAATGTCTCCGGTGAAGGAGACTCCACAACCTCCCTAGGCAGCCTGTCCCAGTGTTCTGGAACCCTCAGAGTAAAGAAGTTTCTTCTCACGTACACTGCTGAGCCTCTACAAGGTCCTACGGCCAGCAGAGCAACTTTAAGGCGAGTTGCAGAAACAGAGATATGTGACAACATTGCAGGGGCCACCGAGCAGCACCTTCTTTGCATTCCTGCTCTGCTGCAGTAAGCACGCCAGAAAAGAAATCAGGGCTAATATACGACCCGTTCCACTTCGCTTAAAGCTAAAGGAAATTAGGACTTTTTTTTTTTTTCTTTCTTTTTTTTTTTTTTTTTTTTCCGGCAGCTGCGGCCCAGGCCCCGCAGGAAGCTGCAAGATGGATGCCGAGCCGCAGCCCCTCGGCGCAGGCGCAGCGGGAGGAGGCGGGACGCGGCTTCGGCGGCCTGAGCAGCCTCTGCCCGGGCCTAAGGGGCGGCCGCCATGGGCAAGCGGGTAGCAGTGGTGCTCGCCGGATGCGGCGTCTTCGATGGCAGCGAGATTCACGAAGCCTCGGCGGCGCTGGTGCACCTGAGCCGCGGCGGCGCGGAGGTAGGGGGGCGGCGGGGAGAGGCGGGGCTCCGCGCCCCGGCACCCCCGCCGGGTGTGTGCGGAGCTGCCACTGACAGGCTCCGCGGGGTCGGGGGGGTAGATATGGTTTCCCCGTCTATTCGAGCGCCGCAGTGGCTCCTGGTGTTTGCGGGATAGGAGCGTCACGGTGGGCTTTCACAAAATCACAGAATGTTAGGCATTGGAAGGGACCTCAAAAGATCATCTAGTCCAATCCCCCTGCTGGAGCAGGAACACCCAGATGATGGTACACAGGAAGGCTTCCAGGCGGGTTTGAAATGTCTCCGGAGAAGGAGACTCCACAACCACCCTGGGCAGCCTGTTCCAGTGTTGTCACCCTCCCTGTGAAGAAGTTTCTTCTCATATTTAAGTGGAACCTCCTGTGTTCCAGTTTGAACCCATTGCCCCTTGTCCTATCATCGGTTGTCACTGAGAAGAGCCTGGCTCCATCCTTCTGACACTCACCCTTCACATATTTATAAACATTAATAAGGTCACCCCTCAGTCTCCTCCAAACTAAAGAGACCCAACTCCCTCAGCCTTTCCTCATACGGGAGGTGCTCCACTCCCTTAATCATCTTTGTTGCCCTACACTGGACTCTCTGCAGCAGTTCCCTGTCCTTCTTGAACTGAGGGGCCCAGAACTGGACACAATACTCCAGATGTGCTCTCCTCCAAAACTACATACTACAAAGCCTGTTCAGCCATAACCCCCCTCCCTGTCTTAGCCCTCCCTCCCTGTTTTCACCCCTTTCCCCAAAGACGTGCGTGCCTCCCTGACAGGAGCAGCGGTCACATGCTGAACCAGGGAGAGGCAAGAGGCCCTGCCCTGTTCTCCATTCCCCACAGCCCTCACTCAGGTTCACCTGCTTGTTTACTGCTGGCTGTTCCTGGGCTTTTTAGGGTAACTGGAGTTCCTCAGAGAAGCCTGGAGCGGGATGTGGTGGCTGCAGGTGGCAGGAGGTGGTCACCTTCTGTCTGCATGTAGCCATGCTTAGCTGTCTGGTGGTAACAACAGCACCACATGAACAAAAAAAAAAAAAGCACTCTGTATTTACTGCAAAATTGTCCTCTCTAAAATTAACCAAAGTGGCAAGCACTGAGAAGTCTGCAAGGCAAGCATCAGAACAGAGAAGCGAAAACAGCCCCTGCAGTAACACCTTTCACAGAGCCATGTGTTTTTCATGCAGCTTTTCCCATTTGTGCCTAACCAAAATATGTTCTCCTGTGTTCTCCTGTGCTACTCGAGTAACTTAATAGTACAAGTAACTTGTACTAGAAAGTAACTATTGCACTAGAAATGCTTATAAAGTTTATATCTTTATCTTTTAAACTTTTTTTTTTTAAAACATGTTTTAACACCCTGATCTGTAACTGTTAAGAGCGGCCTTTCTGCAGGCTCAGCCCTGTGTCCAGCCAGGCTGCTGGTATAAATTGTGGTGCTCTGTTTGTCCTTGAGGTTGTCTATGGAGGAGATATCTGCAGGCCCTGGCAAAATCAGCAAGCTTAACATTGGTGTAAGAATGTGCTCTTGTCAAAAAGCTGCAGGAATAGGGTGTGGAAAGTGCCTGAGTTTACCCATCCTAATATGTCATCTGTCACTTTAGATATTTAATGCAATAGATCCATCCTGTGGAATCCACTTCCCTTGGATAACAGACTTCAGGAACAAAGACTGTTTTCATTAAAAGATCTTTATTGTCACCAGTACGTGTAAGTTCTGTTTACATTCGAAACAATGCTTCATCTCTGTGTTCTAGGTGAAGATATTTGCCCCCAATATTGAGCAAAGGGATGTAGTTAATCACCTAAAAGGAAGTCCAGCAGAAGAGAAGAGAAATGTTCTAGTTGAAAGTGCCAGATTGGCAAGAGGAAACATTCAGGATTTGGCTGAACTGAAAGCTAGTGAATTCGATGCGGTCATTTTCCCTGGTAGGTGGTTTTCAAAAGAAAAACATTTGTGTGTCTTCGGTTGCAAATAACTGCTTTGCCTTCATTACTTTTTGTTTTTAAATCCATTTAGAGAATAAATGACACTCTAGAATTTGAGAGCTGTGTCTTTTTTTTCTCTTATTTTCTTTTGAGGATGAGAAAATGTTTTAGCAAGCTCTCATGAGCCGCCAAGCCATCTCAGTTCATTTATTAATTTATAGTTCAATAATTTAAAATGTCAGAGTGTTCTTTTGCTAAGTTATACATCGCACCGTTCCTTCCTTCTTTCTAAAGATTGTGAAAACTTTAGTGCCTACTTGTGGACAAGAACACTGGCCAGAGTAGAAAAGTTAAGGCCAGAACTTGACATTACAGGGCAATGCTTTAATTTTATGGCCTCTAAAATTATTGGCAGGCAAGCAGGTTGCTAAGTAGATTGTATTCCCTGTCAGATATGAGTACATTTTGTTTTAATTGTGTATCTGGTCTGCTGCTGATCAAGTTACACTAAACATGCGTATGGATAATTTTTTATTTATAGACCACAAAATTGCTTTTCAGATGGAGGTGATTGTAATCATTCTAGAGATGAGGAAACCAAGGCGTCACGAGGAAATTATGACTTGCTGACGATCACTTGCCAGAGTATTCATAGTACTGTTAAATATTACCTTCACGACTGCGCCTAGCAGTTAATTTTGAAGTTGTCCTCTGTTGTAAGGCCAGCAGAGGGAGCGTGTGTATAACGCAGAGAAACAGACTTCCAGCGCTAAAATGAGTGGCTGACTTCAGGACTGATCAGGGAGTAGAGACTAGCAAACATTTTCCACGTTAATTTCATGCTATTATAACCCAGGCTCAGTGGGGTTGCTGTAATAACTGTTAGAGGGAAATAAACCCTATTAAGTTTGAAAATTAAAATCTTGCCTCAGAGATTCCAGATAACACTCGAAAGTGAGCAAAGAGTGAAGGGAAAATATTAAAAATGCAAAGCTACTTGATGTTGTCCATTTAAATACTCGTGGAATTTTCTTTTTGTTTATTTTAGAAAAGTTAATGTCATGTGCATTCCACAAGGAATCAAATATAATGGATGGTTACACTTACTAGTAACCTTTTTTCTTTGATCATTCTGGTGGTTATTGATCCAGCAAATGAAGGTGCGATAAAACATAATCTGCTTGTACAATTAAATGAAGATTAAATGCAAGCAAAGGATTGTTAAAACTTATTTCTAGAAAGAAAAAATCAGCATTATTCTTAATAGGAAGTTATTTTATCACTCACAAGTGATATGTCTCAGAATATCATATGTTATCAATTCATTTTTATCTAATATCCATTTTGGTTTTGTTATGTTAACCTTGATCTTTTTTTAAGTCCAAAAAAGAATTCTAGGTGGGAAAAAAGCTCCCTTGTAATTGTTTAAGTATTGAACTAAAACTCGAGACTGAAGTTACTGTAGAGTCAAACCACTGTTTGCATTATTCTTATGGACTGCAGTTTCTACTTTTAACTATCATTGGTCTTTCTTCTAATCCCTCTCTTGCTTATCAAGGGGTGCATATGAGATGGTGCAGCTTTTCCAGTCACTAGCAAATGAATGTGAGGTTTTGTATTTATCCATTTGTTACGTATTGAAGCAAGATTAAGCTTTCTGGCCTGCATAACATACATGGTATAAAAAATCTGCAGTTAAACTTTTAACATTTTAAGCCCATCATGTTTCATGTGCTGAAAGCTTTCAGTATGATAACTTAACAGTCCTACACATGCCATGATTGTACTGTAAAAAAGGAGAACTTCTTTCTGGTATATTTAGTGGCTTTTAGCAGTGTCTAACATTTGAGCTTTTTTTCTTTCTTTTTTTTTTTTTTTTCTTTAGGTGGTTTTGGTGTAGCAAAGAACCTGTGTTCCTGGGCTGTAGATGGCAAGGACTGTACTGTCAATGAGCACGTGAACTCCACACTCCAAGCTTTCCACAGTGCTAAAAAGCCCATTGGTTTGTGCTGTATATCGCCAGTCCTGGCAGCTAAAGTCTTCCCTGGTTGTGAGGTTACAGTCGGCCAAGATAAAAATGTAGATGGAAGGTAAGAAGGAAATGGATGGAGATATTTTACGTGGGAATTAGGATTAAGAAATGGACAGTCTTCTGTGCTAAAGTCTGAGATCTCTGGCGCCAGTAACCCTTGGATAATTTAATTTCAAATTTTCACTTGCATAATAACAGTAGGCACAGAACAGACGGACTGAGTCTGTGAGGTCAGATGACTAGTGCACTGTAGCACTGGAAAAAATTATCCCTAAATTCAGAAATACGTTGGTCTGTGATCCACAATGTCAACGTGCACAGACACATTACAATTAATAGCATGAAAACTCTAGGAGGCCTTATCTCTTGCCTAAGCCATCAGTCTGTGAGCCACCGAAGGTATCAGAGGCTCCTGCACTGGCTTTACTGTGCAGTGTGGGTGCTAATGAGTCACTGGATGTCGCATCTGTCAGTCTTAAAAGTGACAAAACAAAATGACTTCTATAGAAGCGTAACTGCGCAAAAACGCAGGTGACTGAGGGTGTCGAGTTATTTTTTCACATTACATTTGTGGTAATAGAGTGATAGATTTTAGCTCATATTGAGATACAGAATTTGCTTAACCAGTGCCTTTGAACGCCATGATTCGTATTGCAAATGTGCGAATGAAGATTGGGCATCTGGCCAGCTGGCGTTCAAAAATTTGGTACCCTGTGGTAATTTGAGTGGCCATTTTAATAAAGTTTTTCTGGTGATAGTGGTTTGGTGCCAGTTTAGGGGAAGCGGATGAGAGCAGGGCCTGGTAGAAGTCAGTGCTGCTTTGACAACTGTCAACTCCTGATAAAACTTCTGAATGGAATTGTGTATCAGTAGCAGTAGTGAGCGATTGCCACTGTCCCTCCCTTATCCTCAGGAAAAACAAACAAACACACAAAAACCCACCAGAGACAAACAACCTGCAGAATCTCTGCGGAATGACCTTTCATGAAGGTCTAACATGTCTGCAAGTTCAGCTGGCATCTCTCATTCTTTTGAGAATCAGTTACGGCTGCACTTGGTATCATCCTGTAAACTTATTGAAATTTTGTAAAAAACAGAATTGTGCCTTCTGACATACTGTGGCTCTACATTTCAGATGTTTTCAAAAAATTGGATCACTTGCATCTGTAAGGGTGGGGAGAAACTGGCACTGGCAGTCCAACTCCCTTATCATCAACTAGAGACTCACTTAAATATTATTAAATATCTCATTCAAGTTTTGAAGGCAGAACTTCACGGTTGTTTCATCTCTTTATGTTAATTACAATATTTTTATTTACAGGTTTCCTGATGCTGAAACAGCATCTGCTATAGCAGAGCTTGGATGTAAGCACGTTTGCAAAAATGTAAATGAATCCCATGTGGATAAAGCCAATAAAATAGTTACTACCTGTGCTTTCATGTGCAAGGCACCTCTGCATGAAATCTTTGATGGAATTGGAACAATGGTACAAGAGGTCCTGAAACTTGCCTGACTGGAAGTGCAGACTTCTGCAGGGAAATCAATTCAGCTAAGCATGAGCAATTAGCTTCTTTTGATTGTATTAATAAAATACTGCAACTGTTAAACTTCACAGTTCTTGGTGTTTTTGCAAAGTGTATCTGGTCTGCAAAGTGGTTATTGCAAAGTGTATCCTATCTATTTCTGTTTTAATGTAGAAAGTACATGTTGAAAGTTGTGTTGCTTGTGGCAGTAGGGCTTTTTTCCCCTTTTTTCTCATGAATCTGAATGTACTCAGTCTTGATAAGATAATGTAGTGTTGTCCCTAAAATACGGTTCTTTACCCAGTGTGCATGCATATAAGCCAAATTCTTCAAACAGAGACAAGAGATTTGTTTTATTACAGAGTTGTACCAGTCTGGATGCTGGACAAAACCAGCATACCAGCAATACAAAAGTCTCAATCACTTAGGCAAAATCTTATTACTACACACACACCCTCAGGGCAGTCCTGTAGGGCTGATTGGTTACAATATTTGCATACAGGTTATATAACATTATTCTTACTATGCTTGTTCAGTGAGTAGGGGTCCTCTGCAGGTGAGTAGCCTTTGACGAGGAGGTGTGGTTTTGGATTAAAATGATATTATAATGAGCAAAGTTTACTTTAGGTTAAGCACATCCACGAAATTTGGTAACAATCACTAGATAATCAACTGTCCATGGCTGACTTCTCAATTCCAGGGTAGGAGGGTAGGTTTTGTTCTACAATTGGAAGTTAATTACTGCTAGATATCTCATCTATTATTAATCTAATGTTAACTTTCTAGTAGGCCTCATGGTCAGGTCTTTTGGTCTACCTGGCAATAGCAGGAACCCTCCTCATTCAATGAGATTTTTATCACATCACTAATGATTATCACTAATTCACATTTGTTTTTAATATTACCTAGCTATAACTGCAGATGACATAGCTGTAAATGAGTCTGTATACCTTCAGTATAGGCAAGTAATTAAATTCTGCTTTCTAAAAATAAAATAATGTCTTTTTTTTTTTTTTTTTCCTTTGTAAGTCTCTAAGCAAGTATAACTAGCAGCCTTCTGAAATGACTGCAAAGCCCCCCTAGATAGACTGACTTCATAAACCAAGAGTCAAGAGGCTTAAGTGCAGATGAACACATTGTGGGAAGGACACAACTTTTTCTCTAGTAAATAATTTGAGGTTTAATAAAATGAATTAACTTTATTTTGTGGGGTTTTTTTTTGTGTGTATGTATGTTAATGCCCTAAGGAAGGTACATTTTATATATGTTAGAACATGCGCTTTGATCTTTCAAGTGTGAGCAAAGGTCGTCAGCCTCTCATGGAGACACAACCTGGCAAGGCTTTATTCTGCTAAAGGAACTAAAATCTCCCATAATTCGTTACCAAGATAAGTTGATAGTGTGGACTTAATTGTCTCAGCATAAGCATCATTCTGGAGCTCACAGGTCTCTGTCAGTCATAACTACTGTAGCTCATGCTTCGCAGTGCTTGAAGTAATCTAGACCTGTCATCGCTAATTAGCTCTAATCGTGTCTTGTTGAGTGAGCACCTTGTAACTGGAGTGGGAATACAGCAGGAATAAACCTGTACCACAGAGGAGCCAGAAGATGGAACCGAGAAATATTGTGCTTTTATGACGAGGAGTGGTGAGTTGTCCCTCTTGCTCTGCAGCTGGAGTGACCAGGGAGGGCACTAAGGTTTATTTTACCTTGTCGATGCAAGACCGGTCCTTGCAGCAAAGCCCGACGTCTTGTGGAGTATCAAGTCCTACTGCTCTGTATGTATGCCATGTTTATTTAGCACAAACGTCAAAGCTCTGACGTAGCAGGTGGCCTCTTCAAGGAGGCTCTAGAGCTAAATCTACAGAAACGCGTATTTAAAGGCTTTTGTTCTCTGTCCTTCTCACAGCAATGTTTCTCACAGAGACAACATTTCCATACTCCTCCAGAATCTGGATTTCCTTTATGGAGTTATTTAGCAGAAACAGAACATACAGACTTCTTTTGGCAGAAGAGCGGGGCATTTTTTGTGTGACACGCAAGCTGTGCTCTGCCTCTAGAGGTATAAAGATAATTGAAGTCGACTGTTCCAGCAGAGGATCTTCTGTTGAGCCTGACTGAGCCGTGCACATAATCGCTAAATTATTTACTTAGCCAAAACACATGATATTGGACTGAGCATGGCTCTTCTGTTACAGGAGTCCAATTTAAAAGTGGTTGAGTTACTAAATAGGAGTTTGTCCTGAATTTTGTGTTTGCTTTGTGAGCAGCTGTCGGTTGGAACATTCAAAGGAAGTGCAGCTTCTCTGACAGCACTCTAGCCGATTGTCCTGATAAAAACGTGCTTAGTACTGAACAGTCCTCTATTTTTTCCAGATTGTACACCGTCTCTATGATGGCTTCTGTGGCTTCTGCAGGCAGGACACTGGAGGCATTGGACTGGAACTTTTCCTCCAAGTCTTCCTTTTTCAGAGGTTTCCTCCAGTGTCCGTAGAATGTGTCGCAGCGGTCGCTGATGGTGTTGCCATCCTGAAGTGTGACACTCACTTCGCAGTAAAGGCTCTCAAAGCTGGGTGTATTATCAGCAGGGTGCTCCAGCTGTGTTTTGCAGAGGAGCTCCCGTAAAGCTGGACGGTGAATGTTCTCACTGGTGAAGGACTGGACCGACATGCTGCCATCCAGCAAAGCAGAGCATGCGACAAACTGAAAGGAGTGTCGAGCCTCATGCTCTGAGGTAGGGCTGGGTCTGTTCACATATTTGACCTCTGGGACTTTGAGAACGACTTTCTCAATTTTATCAAGGGGGAGCAAGTTGCCACTGCTCTCCATAAGCTTCCTCCTAACAGAAGATGCTGCATCAGCCACCCAGTGCGTTCCAAGATGAGCAGGAAAGCGTTTGATGGCCACGTCTTGTTGGTCCAACAGCCAGGGATAGGACTGCAAGGTTGGTAGAGTCTGCGGGTTGTAATCTGTATAAAAGGCACCTATGCCCGACTCCATGTCCAAGATCTGTTTGTTTCCTTGGAGGCCCTGGGATGCTAAGCAGGCTGCTTCCAGGCCGTGCTTGGCAGCATTGCCAACGTGAAGGGGCTTCGTTTGGGTTGCTGCGTTAGCCAGTGGGGCACCTGCATAGGAGGCAGCAATAGCCAAGGTGTTCTTACATTTCAGCCGGTCAAGAGCGAGCAGTTTAGCACAAGCTGCTGCACTCCCCATTGTACCAACCACAGTTGGTGGGTGAAACCTGAGAAAACAAGATCTCTTGATTACTGTATGTCAAAAAGTCACATGAATTCCCTACATACACCATTAGCTAACCCATAAGGAGTCATGTGTTTTCATGTTTAAGATGAACCTTTCCTAAATTTCCAGACATACAACAGAAAATATGATTGATTGTGGCCAGCTGTATTTTAACTTGCATTTAATTAAGTATATTAACACTGAGAAATAAAACCTTCCACACAACTTTCTACTTGAAGCATTTCTGTATACCTTTTTGGAATATTCCTGGCTTCACCCGAAAAGCGCAGCAGCCTGCCTTGCACTTCAATTCCCACGTTGAAAGCTAAGAGCAGATCGAGACCTGAGATTTTTTTCTTCTGGGGAAAGGCCTCCGAGAGTGCAATCACTGCAGGGAGCACGGCCCCAGACGGGTGTGTGGCTGGATGCCACGTGTCGTCAAAATCCATGGAGTGTACCTAATGGAAAGAGAAGACCGGACTTGTCATCAGAAATAAACTCTGACAAGATTGGCTCAGTCAAATGAAACTACTATAGCTCATATAAAGAAGGATTGAAGAACTAGATTTTCCTTAGAAAGCAAAACTTTAGAAGTTTCTTTTAAAGACCTTTACTACCAATAAGGGCCCGTGAGAAGTGACAATGCAATGCAAATCTTGCCTCAGAGGAATACAACTCTAATTCAAGTTGCACCAGTCTCAAACCAGTATGACAGTGGTTCTTCTTTCCTACAGTAAGCTTTTGCTTATCTAAGTAGACTGGTATGATTAAAGCAGCAGTTCTAGGTCTATCATATGAACAGTGAATTTTCACTTCCCCAAACCAGTATATAAACATAATGAAATTACTTCTCCAGTGCAGCAACTGATGCTGCCGTTAGTGCTCACACCATTAAAGCTGTAGAATCCATGCTGCTAATTGAAAGTTGTATCATCAGAACAACTTCCCTAGTGCAACCATCCACAGACACAGGCCTGCAAATGTACATGGGTCTTTAGCCTGAATTTTCAGCACATTGGAACAAGATTTGTCACATGAGGAACCAGACTCCCTAGGCTTGCTGAATCTTAAAACTGGGATGAGCTGCTTAGCCCTTGGGAGTATTGAGAGAGGTGCCTCCTCTTTCTCATGCTCAGAGCCCAGCTGCTTGGTAATATTTTGGGCTGTTCCAGCATGGCATACAGCTGATGTTCTGGAAGCAAACTGCTCCCAGCAATGCCGTCAGTTTTTGCAATGTATTGCTTGCTGGAACCACCCCCCAAAGTTTTAAGAACCCCCAAAGACTTGAGAGCATCACAGACAGCATTTTTAATAACATAATAATGCCTCAAAAGCTGAACGTTCACACCTGTTCACCTGTGTCTTACTTCATAGCAAACTGGGAAGATGGTCAGGCTCCCCAGTGCTCAGATCTTGCCCTGTAATACTGGGAATATGCACTTCTGAGGACTGCACTTCTGAATAGAGAGAATAAAACTCAGTCCCTGCCTTGAAAAACTTTGCTGCCAGCTGGGAAGATGCCCTGTAGTGCAGGACAAGGAAAATTGTTGCTGATACCCAGTAAGCTGCATTCCTGGCGACTTCAATAAGCGCTTAGAACTGACCTGTGACCAGGATGTAAACTGAAATGATCATATACATGCTGACAGCCAGATTTGAATATCACATAGGCTGCTAGGAGCTGAGAGGTACCAAATCTCATTTCCAAGGTAATTTTCTCTACGTTGGAAATGAGGTGTCAAATTGGACCTCTGATCTCGTTGTCACACTAATTTAGATAAGTTTAATATTACCATTCCCTTGGTTGGTCACCTTCCCTAGTTTAACATAATTGCCAAATTTGTCTACCCCACCTCTTGTGCATCTTTCAATTTCAAATGATTTCAACCTCAATCTGAATTTAGACAAATGTCTGGGGAATCAGTTATTGCTTTAATGAGAAAGTATGTGTCCAAAATATATAACCAGGTTTTGCAACTGTGTAACTGGAGATTAAATTGCCTTGTGATATTATATGCGTATGTGTATGTGCATCTGTCTGTGTTTTTCTGTAACTATCCTTTGCCAGTTGGCATGAAATTTGGATCCCAGTGAAATCAGTGAGAGCTAGAGTATCTCTCTGTAATGTGGCTGTAGAAAGTTTGTGACAAGCTGTAGAGTTCTGACCTTGAAAAGTCCAAAATCCCACGTTAAAGATAAGGGGTGCTGTTGAGTTGCATCAGATATATATTATACCTTGAGCTTGGTCTCACTGGAAGGAAGTTGAAGCACATTAGGAGAACAGTCTAGGAAAGTTTTATAGCAGGCTTCAGGCAGAAGAATAAAGTAAACTAGGATTTTAGGAGCATTCTGTTCTCTCTAGAGAAAGAATGGCATCAATTAGTGTGATTTAAGAGCAAATAAAAGTGTATCCCTTACAGCGACTCCATTCACAAAAGCTGCATACAGAGGAGGCAGTCGGAAATCCAAGTGGCCCCAGATGGTACTGGATATCTCTGAGCTGTAGATCTGGAACAAATTGACATCAATTAATTTGAAGTCTGAACCCAAGATAAATGTGCGCTGTATCTCTGATGTAACCAAGATCAAATCATAAGCTCTCAGGACACAACTGTTTCCTTTCACCAGAAAAATATCGTTATTTCAGAAAGTATGACAAGAAACTCCATTTCCGGTTGGTTTATGTCCCTCTCCACCCAAACAGATGTCAGGGGGTAGACCAACACCATCCACCTGGCCATTCAGTTCCCCCACACAGCCTCTGACTATCAATGTCGCTTCTCACCACCCATCGGCAGTTCCCTCATTACCTTGGGGAAGATCTCCAGTTAAAAGTTCTGATTTTCTACATTTTAGTAGTCCCTGGGTAGATGACACACAGCCTCCTGAGGCTGGTATCCCCACATTGTAAAGGGCTCTGCTCTTTTCCTCTTGCTGTGCAGATCTTTTAGCCAATGAAGAGATCTTTACAGAATGAAATGAAAGGGCACAAACTACCACAGTTTGAGAAGGGGGGATCTCTTGTGCGAAGAGACTTATTGGCACACAGAGCTCTCAAGCTTGAGTCAAACTAGACAGATCTGACGGATAAAACAGTGGGCTGAGCTCCTCCTCATTGATGAGCTCCTGTGTTGGGAAGGCTTCTCCTCAAGGCCAAGTACTCCTCTAGTTTAAGGAGAACATGACTGGAGGAGAAACATGACCAATAAGCCTCAGACAACAATTATGTTTTATGGACTAGAAGTAACCCACTACTAACTCTCCATCCCTTTGACAGTTCTGTATTTTTGAAAGTCTGGTGGTAAGTGACGTTTGCATTGCTGATGTTTTTAATAAAATCTCGTATGTGACAGTAAGGAAGGGATTCTTAATTAACTGTGTTTGCAGTGGGGAGTCTTAGCATACAGTCTGTTACATAGACTTCTGCCCATCCAGAGTTAAAAGCGACCCGAGCAATGAAGTTTCCCTGTCACCAGTGGGAAGAACGCTGTGTCTCTCTTCCCAGCCCCAAAATAATTTCTCCATGACAAACCTTCCCCTTATAGACCGATTTTCCCTTGCTTTTCTTAAAGCTAAACCTTAGGGTATGCCATGAATGGTGGACTCCTCACCTTGCTGTACTGTGTCACTTTGTGGCAGACCTCAGTGCTGGTACCCAGAAGCCCCACTCCAAGAGTATCCAGAATCATTCGCTTGCTTCTCTGAATGACTTGATCCGTCAAGTGGTTTGCATTCAAGCCATGAATCACATCGGCAAAATTTCCCGTAATTGTCTGGGAGGGAAAAAAAAAAAAAAAGTACACATTTCTCTTTATTTAAGGAAACCTTTTTTTTTAAATTTCTTTTTTTTTTTTTTTCCCTGTTTTGCTTGTTTGTTTGTTTTGTTTTGTTTTTACTTTCAGTTTTGAGCTATTGCTCAGCATGCTGGCCATTTCTGTTACCCTGCCTCTGCTTACACGAATTGCATCAGCAAAACTAAGGTTTGATTTCTTCCCTTTTTTATTCCCAGAAATGCCACAGTGTTATTTATAGTTTATTTATACTTTCATCAGTGTCCTTGTCTGTTCTGTATTTCTGCTGCTTCCTCCCTGGCTTGCATCCTTGAGGGTAAGCACTGCAGGTGATGTGACTTTGCAAGATATCTGTCTGTCTGTCTATCTATCTATCTATCTATCTATCCATTCATCCCTCTCTCTCTCTCTATCTCTATATTTATATCTACACACACACATATATAAAACAAATAGAACCAAAAATCATCTGGCTTTCTATAGCACTTTCTCATTGCTATTGAAATCAATGGGGAATTGTCATTTCAATCCAGAGCAGCCTCTACCACACAAAGGGTCAAGATTTGATCTCCCTGAATAGCAGAATTACCATCCCAAGCCTTGTTGAGCTTGGAGCTCAGTGGGAGATGGGACTTGGCAGCCCTACCTTGCATTTGCTGCTCCTGGCTCCCATTGAATTCATGACCAGCTGGACTCCCAGCTTTTCTCCAAGACAAGATCTCTCTCACCTCTTTGAAAAGCAGTGGCTCCTTTTTCCTGGCTCCTGCTGATCTGGGAATTATATCTCTAATTTTCTTTTGCTTTCCCATTGGGCATTGACCCATTATGCAAAGTCAGACTGCTGCTTCTTAGCTGGAGCTCTTAGCTGCTGTTAATATCTCTATCAGAAACTAATCTAGAACTTCATTTCTCCAGCCATTAGAATTTCTCTCTGTAGAGGCATATGTTATTTACAACCAGTCTATATACACACTTGCTTTTTTAATATTTGCATTACAGAATATAGCTATTTTCTCTCTTTGGAAATTGTCTCATTCCATTTCTCCTTATCCTTCCCCTTCCTCTACTCCCCTGCACATGTCCACATAGAGTGATGATATTTCCCCTTGGTCTCTGTTTTGCTAAGTTAACAAGACGAACTGTGCTGCTCTCTCCTTTATAATTATGATACAGGCTCACTCCCACTACGCCAGTAGCTTTTCATTGCGTTGTTGCAATTTGATTTCTCTTTTCTGACCATGGTGACTGGAACTTTACCCATGATTTCAAGTAAGTTCTCACCCAGCTTTGTACTAAAGCAGTATTATCTTGAGGTACAGAAGTAATTTAAAGCAGGTGAACCACGTATCCCATGGTGTGATACATGCCTACTGAAACATATGGAGTGAGGATACAAAAGCTTAAACAGAAAAGTTTATCTTACAGTGCAAAGAAGCAAGACAGTACCTTTGCCCACATCTTGGAGAGATGGTGTGTGGTCCCAGAGAGATGCAGCAAACAAGTATCAGCCAACGAGCAGGAGAAATCACTTTCTTTCTGTTTATATACGTGTGTCTGGGGTGGGGGAAGAAATATTAGGCCTGTTTTCTTGCTCATCTTGTCCTGCCCATTTCCTCCTCTGCCTAGAAATGTTCCTTTTTCTTCACTTTCAACTTTCCTCTGACTAACTGTACTACAAACTGCTGGTACACGTGTGATAGGACTTTTTCTTCCACATGCATGTCACATGCAAAACTGATAGATGTGATATTTTATTACCAGATAGAAACTGATAATTAATTTGAGTGTCTTACATTTGGTAGCATGGAGAGGAGAGAAGATATCACCGTGTGTGTCAAACTGACCTTGGGGAACCACAGTAGGCCATGGATGGGAGAGTGATCAACCCAGTACTAGATTCCAGGATGGCAAAGGCTATTTTATCTTAAATAACCTTTTGTTTGTTTGTGCTTTGTTTTTCCTTTTTATTCCCCCCCCAAGCCACGCTTCTTTCACTAGATCTGTCTCCTCTGTAACACACACACAATTCAGACACAGGAAATGTGTGCCATAAGAATATCAGACCATAAACTGGATTAAGGCAGCTCTTGGCATTTAATAGTGTTTTAACAGCATGAGTTGCTATGTGAGGCCATCATTTCTACTAGCAGGTTTTCTGCATCTCAGACAAAGGTGTTTTCTCTGAGAAACGAGGCACTTCTCCCACCACCGGTTTAGGGATTTCGCTTCTGCGGGAATCTCGGACTACGAGAATACAGTGAGTGAGGAATCCCTGCCCATCCCCTCAGGAGGGGAGCAGACCTCAATGGAGCATGAGTAGAGGCCACTGAATAATTCTGAAGAGAAAAAGTAACATATGTCTGAAGCCTGGGAACCTCCTGGATTAGGGAACCAAGTATCAAGTCTTTTCAGAACTGCAGTCTTGCACTTCCATGCTTAAGTGCTGCCTAAAACTTTAGAAACCTCAGCCCTTTACTGAGCCTAGCCTTAAACGCTTTTGTAAAGCCTGATCTAACTCCTGGTAGAGATCAGCGTGGATCTGTAGGTGAAGTTAAACTTTGATCTGAGTGGCTCTACTACTGAAAGGTTTGTTTCGGGCTGCATCCTCTCCCCACTCCTGGCCCTGGACACATATTTCTCCTCCTCCTCATGCCAGTGCTGATGCTGAGCAGACCCCTTTCTGAGCCAGTCCAACCTGTCTCCAGAGCCAGCTTAGGGACTTTCAGCTGTCAGGCAAAACTGAGTTTCATCACCTCAGAAATGCGAAATTACATTTAGCAGCACAAGCAGAGGGAGAGAGCTGTGCTAGTAGTATTCTGTGAAATTTTGGGAGGGCATGGGCAGGTAAAAAGAGATGGGAGGGGGTCAGCTGTTCCCCATCAAGCTCTAACCCAGTCTTTTGCCTGTTTTGCCTGTGCCTTGAGCCAGCTCTGCTTATGGACATCATCTTCAGATGCCTAACTTTATGCTGAAAATTGCACTGGGTAACAGGGTGCCTTAAATGATAGAAGAAGCAGTGTGTCTGTTCATGGATGTAGCCAAAGAGCCTGAGGCCCAGGACTCCTAAATCTCAGCCTTAAAAACACATACATACCTTCTGTGTGGGCTAACCTGCATTATGCACAGGTTCCATTTAAAACCTTGTCCTGTCTTTTTCTTAAATATGAGCAGCTGTTCAGCATGGATACTAAACCTCTTCCCACACACATTTCTTTGTGAGTACATGACATCTTCCTCATTCATGCATGAAAAATCTGCATAAAACATCCCAGTAGGATTTCCTAGGTCCTGGGTGAGATGCACACTTTGGCCAAATCCTGACCGCATGGAGAGACAGAACCAGAATGTGCATCAGTGCTTCTTCCTTGCCCCCCTATTTCCACACTAAGGGAAACCTCAGAGGTAACCTGGATGTGCTGAAGAATTATGTTTGGTGTTGATAAAATCCAGCCCAGCTAATGGGATTGCTCACGTTGACAAGGTTGACAATGGTTAGAAAAGTTAGTAGAAGTTAACACTATTAGACTGAAAAAGGGAAGGCCTTTGTTAACTTTCACTTTTGTTCTTCCAGCTCATTCTTCCCTCCAGAAAAATGGAGAAATAAACATCTAAATCACAGAACCACAGAATCACAGAGTGACTGTCGTTAGAAGGGACCTCCAGAGATAATCTGGTCCACACCGTCTGCTCCAGCAGGTCCACCCAAAGCAGATTGGCCAGCATTGCGTCCAGTTGAGTTTTGTATATCTCTGAGGATGGAGACTCCACAGCCTCTCTGGGCAACTTGCGACAGTGTTTCACCACAAAAAAATTACATATTAAATAAAAGATATTCAAATCCCAAAGTCAGCCCTCTTTCAGTCATCTTTTTCCTTTTAGTTTGGGATATAATTTATACTCTCATTCTGTTTTTAATTTCTTCCTCATCCTCAAGTGAGACTGAAGTGAAATTTGAACATCTCCTTGGCCTCTCTCTGTGCTTCTGGATGTCAGAAAGGAGACACAACAGCCCCACAGCCAGTTAAGGGGAGTTTTCCAAACATAAGAAGTAATGTGGGACCCTTTTCATTTCCCCTGACAAGTCCAATGAATGGAACAGTGAATAGAACTGAACAGCTAGAAAGTCTGAGAGAAGTATGCAGTGACGTAACTCCTGATTAATCTGCTTTATTGCTCTAATAACTGCTCTAATACAGGTGGCATTATACTGGAAAGCCCACAATCAGAATGGGGCAAAAATGAGCCATAAACCTTCTTATGTCTAGAAGGCATAATGTAGTTTCAGCCCTGCACCCTCAGCCTGCATTGTGCCTCAAAACAAGGCCTGTACAACATCTTACAGCTTACAATGTCTTGTTTCTCCCTGAACATTTTGAAAGATCTATTACAGGAAAGTGCAGAGGTCCAGTTACCTATAATCCCATGTTAAGATTCCAAAGTGAATTCAGATGGGAGCCAGAACTTGTGATGTGCCTTGTGACGTGATGTGTGGTCATATGCTGCTGCTGATCTCAGATATGTGGTCACTTTCTCCTGTAATCTTGTTTTTCCCATGGATTGTCCCATGAAGAGAAGGCTCCAGGGAGACCTTATTGCGGCCTTTCAGTACTTAAAAGGGGCCTACAAGAAAGATGGGGACATACTTTTTAGCAGGGCCTGTTACGATAAGATGTGGGGTAACGGTTTAAACTAAAGGAGGGGAGATTCAGGCTAGACATGAGGAAGACATTTTTTACAACATGGGTGGTGAAACATTGGCCCAAGTTGTCCAGAGAGGTGGTAAATGCTCCATCCCTGGAGACATTCCAGGCCAGGCTGGAAGGGGCTCTGAGCAACCTGATCTAGTTGAAGATGTCCCTGCTCATTGCACGGGGTTGGACTAGATGACCTTCGAAGGTCTCTTCCAACCCAAACTATTCTATGAGTTTATGATTCTACGCATTGCAACAGTAGCAGTACTATTTAGGGAGTGGACTGAGATATTGTGAGAAAGCTACTACTTTTGTTTTGTTGTTTGTTTTTTTTTAAAGGACAAAGTGAAATTCCAAATGCACATAGTTCAATTGCTTGGGAGACTGTTTTCCAAAATGTGGCCTACAGACCTTACAGTCAGGTGTATGCTGTAGGCTGGGAGGGAAAGGAAAGCAATATGATTATCACTGCAGGGGGAAGAGGCATCTATACAAAGTCCTGTACCTCCCCAGGAGAATTCATAGGGGTCTCAACAGAAGAAGGTTGAAAAACACTGACTGAGGGTTTGGCACAGGCTGTCCAGCCTGACAAAGGGAATCTGCTTCTTTCCTCTTCTTTGACACAATACGCATGGTTCAGCAATTTGGGCAGACAATTTGTTAACTAGCGAGCATGATGGAAAGACAAAATGCGTTCATCCAAATGCCATTTGCAACATCATGCACAGCTACAGTAATGAGCTATGTTGATTACAGAACAAGGCTTTAGAAAACCAGTGCCCCACAGAGCCTATTTTCTCCTGCTGACATTACATTTTTAAGCAGCTTTTTGCTTTCTTTTGCCTCCAGTTATTTTAGGCTAAACTCTGCCCACACCTGCAATCTGTAGGTTTGCGTCTGAAAGCAGTTTTGGCCTTAGCCTTATGCTCCTTTTGTTCTAAAGAAATATATAAAAAATAGGACAAAATACAGAGGCCAGGCTTCCTTTTCTCTAAGCCGCTTTTTAAGGAGTAACTTTGTTCATGGGCTGTGCTAAGATGAAAAAACAGGAGGCAGGGGCCAACGTGCCCTATTTACAGAGCCTCTGCTATTGCTGAGGGTCTGAAAGCACCTCACAAGTGCAGGACTTGCTCCTTTTCTCTCTACTGGGATATTTTCAGTACAGTAAAAAGGTGCAAATCTTAGCAGATGGTCTCGAATAAATGGCTTGATTTAAATCCTGTTAACAGCCCTACAGCCATAAACCCTTTGTTAGTTCTGTACCACGACCATTATAGTCTCCTGCATCTCTTTTTCCTCAAGCCTACTTTCTTATGTCCACCCCAACAGCAATTACTGAGCCAGTCAGCAATAATACACAGCAAAAGCAATAGGTGATAATTGCACCATGAAGTGCATAACTATGGAAATTTCTAGCCTATAGTAGTTCTCTTACTCACTTACTTGCACAACCAGTGACAAGGGCAGTGCAATCTCTGAGAAGTTACAACACCCTTGTTTCCTTTTCTCAAACTCCTCACAGCAAAACTTGGAAGTACCCGGCCGTATTCTGGTAAAGGTTGCTACAAGTCAGTGCACTGGTCTACATTTACACTGTTCTTCTCACCTTCATAAACTAGTGGTGCTATACCTAAAGGCAAGTCCTCACAGTTGTTTTTAAACTTGCAACGTAGTCACATTAATATATCGCTACAGCTCGTGCAAGCAAATCAGTGAGCACATTGCAAGTTTAATTAGAAAGAGGCAGCAGACATAACTGGGATAATCACATAGGACCTTGCTCAAGATAAATTTATTATCTCAGTATAGACACACCACAAACTCCTGCTTCGCTAGCAGCAAAAGCATGTTTGAAGCCAAAGAGTGTGTCACTGAATGATTAGGGAAGCCCCTTCAACATTGCTTAGGGAGTAGCATCAAGGGGCCTGAACTATAAAAACACATTGACCCAGTGTAAATTTTAGATCTCACCCATACTGTAGCTTTTACCTATAATACTAGTGCCTGTATTCAGATGCTGACAGTGCAGGGGGCTACACTGTACTCAGCTACCATGGGTACACAGCAAGGCAGATCAGGAGGACCAGATGCAGGAGAGGGTGACCCAGCAGCTCCAGCCCCAGTGAATCATCCCTGCATGCTGGGGTACCACCACTTCTCCCTGGGATGCCTCACAGTCACATTCCCAAAGCTTTTCTTCACCCCACTGTAGCTTCCCACCCTATTTTCTAAAGAAATAAGATTATTTGAGCTAGTAGCAGGTGGCTGTAGGGTTTCTAAATGGCACAACCTCCAGCCTGAATAATAACAACAGGTTTAAGAGGTCACATAGGTTTTCTGCACTTGCATAGACTTTGCCATAGCTTCTCCTTGTTGATGGTTTTGGCAGCCTGGGGCAGTCTGTGCCACACATTGTTCTCTTAATCAAAAAAGGGTCATGATGTCTATATTGAGTTGCCAAATGCAGCCAGATGTCAGTACAGGATATGTGCCATTTGAGAAGACGATAAAACTTGACTAGAATAAATTCAGAGTTTTGATTAGCGGGAACCAAATCAGTGTGAGGGAGGTGGTAATTTTAATTAAATTACCAGGAGAACTCCAGTGGTGCAAATGAGACATTAATCACTGTGTTGGGCTGCTGCATCACACATGGAAAGGTATCCAGCAAAGATACTCTCCTGATCATTTCAGAGCAAGCCCAGATGTCACATCATAACAGGTCCCAGCAAGCCTGTTGTGGCAGTCCAGTGGGGAGGTGTGGATATCAAGATCTAGTCTATAAAAAGTTTCAACATTAACTAAAGGATAAAAGAGCCTCTCTGCATCTAAGCTATTACTCAGGTATTTTGAACTCCCAGGAAATTATCCCCGATTCCATTACAGATTTTTGTTTGCACTGAAAGGGCTAAAATGATACCTAAAGCATATACAGCAAAACCAGAATGAATAATAAAACATTCTTTTTCAAACAGAAACAGGCTTTGGGAGAAAAGTTCACCTAATTTTGTGGGAGTCCATCATTTACCTGTCAGCAGCTGCAGAAGCACTTGAGACAGGTACTGGGAGATGCTGTGTGAGTTGGCAGAATTGTTCCTCCAGATTTCACTGCAGATGCTCGCTCTCCTCCTCTCAGCTTAGTCCCTCTCAAGCACAACCCCCCTCGGAAGGATTTAAACAACAAACCATGTTGAAAAAGCCACAGAGCACTTGTTGCTAATGGCTTGTTCATTCTGCAAGCTTGTGCCATAGGTTGTTTTGCCAACCTCCCCTTAATCTTTGGACCACAATCTCTGCTCAAACAATGTGTTCTCATTTGGATTCCAGAGGCAGCTCAGATATCCCATCAGCTACATGCTTGTCACTGCCCTTTAGCATCCTGTGGTAGTTTTTGGGGCAGTCTAGTAACTGGGGAAAGATATTTCTTTCCTCATCTGTGGTTGTATATAGCTAGATCATACATTTTCCACTGAATATACTTAAAAAATGCCAAGAAATTTTGCAAAACAGGACAAAATTACACTTCAAATATGGCAATCTCTGATTTATGGTGTAATGTTAAAACATGCCACGGTAGCTACTAGTTGTGAGATTATTACATGTTCCAGACTGTAGTACATACTGGGGATTTTCTAGCTGTGATTGTATATTCACCTCTAAAGAGAAAATGGTTATAATTACACCAACATTTATGAAAGGGAGAAATAACAGCAAAACTGGAAGAAAGATTAAATTTGAAGATGAGAGCTGTGAATACATAAAACAGTCATATTATTACACTTTTCTAATTGAAAATTTAAGCAGAAGCTAATGATTTGATTTAAATTGGTCCTTTTTTACATAAGTAGCATTTGAAGAATTTTGGTTTTTAGAATTTATAATGACACTATTTTTTCCCTAACATTACTCATCTTCATCATTGTAGATTAAGATAGACGCAGGAAGCATAAAAAAATCAAGGAAAATAACTACTTTCACAAAATGAAAGGAATTATTCTGTAACCTTTCATCATCTGTGTTGATTCTTCAGCATCAGCAGGGTTTAAAACTATTCACAGAAAAATGGTACCTACTGTCAGATGTAGTGGAACTCAGAAAGTATTTTATTTACCTTTTTCCCTCCCCGCAATAGTTGAAGATGTCCCTCCTTATGTAGCCTAGGATATTGCAGGAGCAATAGAATTAGCTGTAAGGAAAAGAACATCTTTTTTGAGTCAAGAAATTACTCCAGGTCATATGCAGTTGGAATGTATGATGTTAGCGTTACCACCAATGTACACAGCTTATCCTACTTACTTTGGTAACTGTTCTGAATGGTGCAATGCCAGCACTGTGACTTTGGTTTTAATCTAATAAGCAAATAAACAAATCTTATTCCTCCTTTCCACAATTAGAAAGTTCTCCCCTTCCTGCAATCTGGCTATTTCCATTCTCTATCAAATTTGGCAGTTTTGAAGTCTGTGTTTTCTTTTGGGATGTTTTTCATTGATTTGGTAAGGTATTTTATTATACTTTGTTAGGGAGAGTGTCAGAAGAGAGAGGACATTCATTTTTTTCTCCCAACTAACTGACTGAGTCGCGAATGAATGAAGGAATACTGAAATGATGTGGCACATCTTAAAACCTAGGTATGACTTGAAAGTCATATGGCTCAACCAGCAACACACGGGGTAGAACCAAGGCAATACTCTTTCACTGCACAAGAAAAGCAGGCAGCTGCCTTGGATGGCAACTTTCAGAAGGCAGTTTGCTGCCTGTGTTGCCTACGTACAAAACAATAAAGCTGAGCTTTTGTTTCTTTGTTTGTTTTGCCTGGTCGTCCCATCACTGCTTTATCCTTCTGTGTTCCTGTGCGGCTGCCCTTTGGAAGGGCTCCTGAGGAGGAACTGGGTGGCTGATGCTGAGAAGTTGTTTTTCCCCACAGGTTCCTGCTGTCTCGTCCTGCTACCCTTGGCAACAGGACTCTGCTCCACCTTCCAAGCACAGCCCAGCCCTGCTCATCCCCTTTTCCTCCTGTGCTAACGTTCCCCACACTTTTCTGCTCCTTGGAAATTTGGGAAGCTTATCCACTCAGAATCAACTAGGGAAGGGTGGATGGTTCCTTGGGGAAGGTGAAGGAGGAGAGGAAAGAGAAGACATATGGCTGCATGGGAATAAACCATGCCCTGCCTCTTAAGGATGCTGGAAAAGCACATTTTTGTCGAGCAGGGAAAGAAAAGATGAGAAAGAAAGGAAAAGAAGAGAGGAAAGAAAGAGGCTACAAGCCCTTATATGTTCCCAGCTCCTAAGCTCCTCTGATTCCTCCCAGATCTCTTTTTCCCAGCACCTAGAAATGTGTTTTACAGCAACACTGAACTTTTCTTCTGCTGAGAACCTGAATAAATCCCTGCTGTCTGTAAAGGGAGAGTGAGTGCTAATTTCTCCTGCCTCCCTCAGCAGCAGCAGCAGCAGCAGCAGCAGCAGCAGCAGCAGCAGCAGCAGCAGCAGCAGCAGCAGCAGCAGCAGGCTGAGACGGGAGAGGCTCCTCTGCTTAATGAACCTCTGTGAAATAAAGGGCAACTGCTCCCATTTTTCAGCATTTTCTGGTATACTGGGGCACAGGGCGATGTATGCAGAGCTGTTTGATGGAGGAGTAACCAGCTGGCCCAGAAAGCTTCTGCACCTGAGCTGAAATTGGTACCCGGTCCAGCTCTGCAGTAAGGTCCACCTGTGGCTTGCAGTCCCTCTGTTGCTGCTGGGCCTTGGTAGACACGAACACAGGCCAAGCTGGCTGCCCTGCATGTCTCCTTGAGACAAGGTTACATGGCTTTTTGTCTGCCCTAGTTGTCTTTACTGGCAGCATTTGACTTGCCTCTTCCTTTTCCTGTGGACAGTAAAGAGCAACTTGAAGTACCCATGGGGGCTGTGTCCAGCTCTATGACACATCTGGAGCAGGAGCTGCTCAGCAGTGGTGGTAGCAGCTCCTTCCCTTTATTTTCTTGGCTGTGTATGCAAGGACCTAGGCCAGATGAGCTTGATGCTATCTGTCCTCTGCTCCTGACTTCATTCTGTCAGTGCTATGATTTCTGGTCAGAAATGCTGCCTGCCTCTGTCAGATGCAGTAAGAAGGTTGTCTGTGATTTGACTTTGTGCCAGAGACTTCCTGAATCAGGGGTTTGATGCAACATGGGTATTGACCATGTTGATGACTGTTCTTGGGGTGTGGCTGAGAAGAAAATCCCCAAAGCACATGAAAAACCCCAAGCACATAATTCTTTCCTAGTTTCAGACTGCTCTCCCACATCATTGACTGTACCCAAAGAATTTTCCCATAGGCAGAGACATCTTTGCTAGCCACTACCTGTTAAGGCAGCTGCTCCAGAGTTTGCAGTTTTGCAACATGCATCCAAACTCAGCTTTCATTCCCATATCTCAGGAGGGTGTGTGTTGTGAAGCCTTCCTTGAGACTGTAGGTCAGCAAAGGGGAAACATTCAAGAGTCTGGGAGAAGGAGAAATGGCTTGTGGCCTGCATCAGAGGGGATCTTATCAGTGCTTTTAAATATGTCAAGGGTGGATGGGACCAGACTTTTCAGTGGTGCCCAGCGATAGGGTGAGGGGCAACAGGCACAGACTGAAGCACAGGAGGTTCCATCTGAATATGAAGAGAAACTTTTTTACTTTGAGGGTTCCAGAGCACTGGAACAGGCTCCAGAGAGGTTGTGGAGTCTCCTTCTCTGGAGACACTCAAAACCCACCTGGACACATTCCTGTGTGATCTGCTCTGGGTGACCCTGGTTTAGCAGGTGGATTGGACTAGACGATCTCCAGAGGTCCCTTCCCACCCCAACCATTCTGTGATTCTGTGAAATTATGTTCTCCACCTAGAGAAACTCTCGCCTGAATTTCTGCTGGAATTTAGATGAAGTCCTAAGTTGATGCTAAATATGATGTGATGGCCACATGAGCAGTGATCACATGAGGATGGGTGCAGATTGGAATGACCTTCCTTAAACTGAAAAAGCACAGCACAAGGTGACAAACTTGTGTTTATCCATCCACCTTGTAAGTACGTCTATTACACAGGCAGGAAAAATCAGGGTAATGGCACACACAAATTAGGCACGGAAAAATGGGCAGAAGAGCATATGAGCAACAACAAGTCTTCTTAACCTTTCTGGTGGCTTGTTAACTCATAACTGAATTCTAAATTTTAAACATTATTTGGATACATGATTCTGTTAAATGCACCAGGCATGAAAAAGTTACAGAAAAACTGGTGAGGATTAGAGGAGGGTAAGAATGAAGACAGGCTTAGAAAGCATGGCCTGCAAAAGAGGTATGAGGAGCCTAGAAAAGAGAAATTGCACCATTTCATATCAAAGCTAAGCCAGTCCAACCACTGACACTTGTTTGATGCCCTCCCCACGGCTTGATTCAATCAACTAAGTCCGCAGAAAACTCGTTTTACGAAAGAACAGAAATCTTCTCCACATCGTCCTCTGAACTGTTTCAACACAATCACGTGGGGGCTGGCTGAATGGGGAAAAAGTGGGGTGGTTCACTTTGGCAGCAGCTAATCTTCAGCCTGGCTTAGCTTTAACATGAAAGTGTACCATATATGGGTCCATGAGACAGCAATGCAATCTCTATATTTTAGGAAGAAGAGGATGTTGAGCAACTTTGCTGTATCCACTGAGAAAGAAAACGAAAATAAATCTGGTAAGGATTTACCAAGATTCTTGGTTTATGTGGAAAAAAACCTTTTATAAGGGGAAGGGTACTGTGTAATCAAACATTCAAGTATTCTACATAAGAATATTGTGGAATTTCCTTCACTGGAATCATTACCAGTATATCATGTTGATGTCTTCCAGGATTAGTCCAAGGTTTCTCATTCTGTCTAAATGCAGAGGTAGACTGAATCTCTTGAGATTCATCCCATCCCTCCCTTTTTCTGACCTCACAATTTACTGAGTTCACTCATCCTATCTAACTTAGCTCCAACTGAATGCAGTACTACTTGGAAAAACGGCTTTAACAAGAACACTGTCAGATTCTAATACTGCTATTTAAATAATATTTTGTTGAAGACCAGAGAAGCTTCTCTGAACATGCTGTCCACAGACACATTATCAGACACAACGTTCATGATCTTTGTATTCTGGAAAACTTCCTAGATTGGCACAGCTGGTCTCAAAATACACAATGAAAATAAATCTATGAGAACAAGTCACACTTCAGAGGTGGTTCCCAGGCTTATGGTTCAGACCACAAATGGGATTGCAACACTTGCAAGTAGTTGCTTGAGCGTGATGGAAGTCCTGGTGCAGCTACTGGAAATAGGGTCACCAGCGGGGAAATATGTACACTGATATATACAATTTCATCAATATATCAGAAGCAAAATATAAAACCCAGCAGATTGTTGTTGAACCATAAGTGATGTTCATATTCAAAATACAGGAGTGTGAAACTGCAGTTGAAATGAAGCAGAGAGATGTGCTGTATTCAGAAATTTATTTATTTATTTGTTTGGAAAACTTTTATAGAAATGACAGGCTACAGAATACCTCTGTCTCCCCACAGTCAATAAATGTCATTATTAATGATATTCTCTAGGGAAGTGTTTTGTGGACAAACACTGCATCTTTCCTATACAAAACCCTCTACTCCCTTTACTGCAGGGAAGTTCTGGGAAAGCCTTGTAGGAAGAATAGAATACAGGAACATATGCCAATTGCTTTAATTAATTAAAAATTGTTAGCTGAAGAACTAGACAAAACAGTTCAAATGCAGCAAGCCTGCAGATTCATCTAGACTGTACAGGTGAGGGATCAAGCTAAGAAGTGTGCTTTATGGAGTACCTTTTCAAGTCTTCGGAAGTCTTGTCGAATGGAGATGATAAATAATAATTTAGGGAGAGCGTGTTAGCCTTTCAAAGAAATCTGAGCACAGAACTGGCTGTGTAATCACGCCCGCTCTGCTGATGCTGTGCAGCCCCACGTGGGAACCACCGCTGTGGGACACGGAGCTGCCATTCAGGGTTTGAGGAGCGAGCAGCTTTCTTCTTTGACAAGCCCTGCTACCTTTGAAGCTCCGATCTACTTGTTCTAATGGGACTGATTAAAGAGGGAGAGGAAACTTCAAAAGACTTCACTGCCTCTGTGAACTAGCTAGTTAGAAGGCTTCACTGACAACCTCTTGTGATACGTACCATAGTTTATTTTTTAGCTTGTTCGTCATTCTGCCCTTTAACATTAGCATCTTCTCTTAGCTTGTGTGTGAGAATGCTGAAGTTTGCAGACACTGTAAAATAACCGGGTCCTCCCCCTTAGATGGGACTCTCTCATATTTCTCCCTGTCCTCCATGTACTTTTTGCTCTGAAGTTTTGTGGTCAGTCACACATTTTTAAAGCCATTGTGGTCTTGATTCAGCAGTGTGTGATACATGGTTGTGACTGCCTGAGTGACGAGAGGCATATTTTTATCACAGGGATAATTCAATGGCAAGAGCAGGAATAACTGATACATGGAATAGGAAAGAACAAAATGCTAACGAAACCCTGAAGAGGGGTTGGCAGCTCCTCTAGGCCTCTATGTGTGTGTGTTTATTTATTTTAATTTCACTTAGCACTGATCTGTGCTGATGTTGATGCTGTCTGTTCCCCCATTGCCAGATGCGGCCCATCTACTTCAATGAGTCCAAAGCAGGATGATGCACCAGTTAATCTCCCCTTTCTCTGTCCTGGCAGCGACCCTTGTGTCAACAGCCTCTGCTCATTTCCTTCTCCTGCTTCTGTCTGCCCTTGTGGAAGGAATGACTTCCTCAGCTGACTCACCAAAATACTACTTCTCATCCAAACCCCTTCTGCAAAACGCATTTCATAAGACACTCTTACAGGAATGAATTTTAAAATTGGTCTCTGGGGGAACATCGAAACTTCTCAACTGTCTCCAGTTTGACAGGTGTGTCTTTTTAGGGTGTGATGTTAAAAGGATGGGCATTTTCTTTGCTTTGGTGGCACTGCATCAAATATATGTTTAAAAGACACATAAGTGAGGTTCTTAGGGACATGGTTTAGAGGTGGACTTGGCAGTGTTAGGTTAACGGTTGGACACAATGATCTTAAAGGTCTCATCCAACCAAAATGATTCTATGATTCTATTCTATGATTCTATACTGCCCATCAGGTAACTCAGATGTCCCATTTGAGAAGTCCAACTGAAGATAAAACCAGATCCATATTTCTATAGTAAATAAGCTGGCAGAAATGCTTTGATGATTATGCAAACATCTAGGTTTAGCATGTCTTGAAACTGTTGACCTCAGTGATTCATACTTTCAAAGAAAAATATTTTTCTTTGGTTATTCTCCCAGTTAATAGTTGTGTTTTTTATCTCACTTCCCTAGAACACCAAAGGCCTAATTCATCCTTTATGTGGGTCCTCTTGGGATAACAGAGGCTGCACAGATGGCATTTCTTGTTTTCACTGGTTCTGTGTCTGTCTTGGTCACTCAAATACAGGCTGAAAAAAGAGAAGAAAAAAAAGGAAGGATGACACCACTCGATCCGCCTCATGATACTCATCATTAAGGCCTGGTCTTGTGGCTTACTCCCACCACCTGTGTGCAACAAGACAAAGGCATGGTGAGGCATCCTGTCTACTGCCTTCTTGATCAAGAGATAGCTTTATTGCATTAGCAGTGTTTGCTCCTGTCAGTGACACTGCTACTGTATTTACTTCTGAGAAAAGAGCTGAAATAAGCGTGATCGCTAATTTATCATGCAATTCTTTAATAATTTTTTACTTGCATAATGCTGGTACCATTTTATTAACCTCTGGCAACAGATGGCAGCTGTGCCTCCCAGGGAAGGTTGTCAACAGCGGCAGTAAAGATATACCGTTTGTTCACTTTAAATAAATTTTGGTTGAAAACAAAAGTAATTAAAAATCACTTGTACACCTTGATATATACCTACTCCTGGATATGTACGCTGGAGCAAATGCTGTATGTGTGACTTAGATTAATTTTGCAAGGAGAATTATACTGTTCAGAGACTGGAGGGTAAATTCACACCACCCTGACGAGGCTAGTTGGCACTGCCCCTGAGCAGAAGTGCCTTTGTTTGAAAGAAGTTGAATTATTAAATATTCTTAATGAAATGGCCTGTTCGAGCTGTGCTAATGCAGTAGCTTAAAAACAGAGAGCAGGGACAGCACTGCCACCTGCTGCTCCCAGGGACACAGAATCATAGAATCACAGAATGTTAGGGATTGGAAGGGACCTCAAAAGATCATCTAGTCCAATCCCCCTGCCAGAGCAGGAACACCTAGATGAGGTTACACAGGAAGGCACCCAGGTGGGTTTTGAATGTCTCCAGAGTAGAAGACTCCACAACCTCCCTGGGCAGCCTGTTCCAGTGTTCTGTCACCCTCACTGAGAAGAAGTTTCTTCTCAAGTTTAAGTGGAACTTCCTGTGTTCCAGTTTGCCACCTGTTTTGCAGCTTTGTAGTTACAGGTTTTGATGCTGTTCTTTTTGGCTGGTTCAGTGTAAAGGGTTTTGTTAGGAATTTACTGAAAATGTAGGCAATCATCATCCCACCAGGCTAAGGCTTTATACTAACAACACTGTCCTTAAAAAATATATGATGGGCAATAGGCAGAAAGAGTGAAAATAGAAAGAACAGCACAGGAGAAAACCAAGACCAAAATCTTGTATGACCTAAAAGTGATAGTGCATGTATTTACATTTTTTTCTACATCACCTGTCCCATACAGCTGAAATTCTTAGCCTGAGTCTTAGAAGTCTTGTCCTTGATTGATAAACACTACCAGAAATGCGCCAAAGAGTTCCCATTTTAAGGCCATAACAGAAACTGTCAGAACATCCGTAGTGCTAAAGCGGTATATTAGTGGCAGAAGTTAATAGCTACTACAGATACTCTAAAACTTTGTGCAAATGGGGCACCCGCGTTAGCAAGAGATGTGGTTCATCCAGGTTAATTCAGTCACAACAGACCTGACTGTGGTAGTTGTAAGGTCACTATAAAGTCAGTGCTGAAGAAACCTTACTGGGTTTTAAGAGCTAGGCCTGTGACCCTGGAGCTTTCAATGATACTTTATTAAAAACTTTGATTAGAATTTCTGATTTAACTACTGAGTTGCAAAACTGGCAAAAGGGTGGTGATTTTGTCTCATAACAAGGCATATGTAGATTTTGAAGGAAAGTGACTGCACTGATTGGGAAGTGAAATTTCAGATCTTCTAGAAAATAGCTGAAATAAAGAAGTGTCTATGGGAAGGCAGACAGACAGTGCATTCAGTCACACATGCTGGGTGAAATCCTGGCTCAAATCAAAGGGGACTTTGCCATGAAGTTGAGAGAGGCCAGAATTTCAACTTCTATATTTACATTTGCATGTGAATTCCACCAGGCAAGATCTGCTTTCTGTTTTTTTGAGCTAGATTCTAAAGAAAACGGCTTTTCACATTAAAAACAGCACTTGGCACATAGTGTGGTATTACAACCTGCTCATATTTTGTCTTCCAATGCTTTGAATCGGGATCATCCTTGCTTATCAAGTCAAGCTGCCTACTGCTTCCCTACCGGAGGTATATTAATGCTGCTTTGTAAGCCTATTCTTTTGTCCCTATTAGAGTCCTCACTCATAAATCATTCAAATCCCTGAACCTGAGCCCTGCTCTACTACTGCCTCTAGTCATTTTTACTTATTATGCCTGGAAACTCTTCAGGTTGTTCGAGAAAAGCCAACTGAGACAAATGTGTGCCAATATATTTCTTTCTTCCTTCGGTGCAAATTCAAACAGTCATCTTCTAGCACTTGTGGTTTGAACAAAAGTGGAGTACATGAATAGTTCCACAGCCAGGCACGATTCTCAGCTGTGAGAAAGGGACTTACATCATTGCCTCCTGGACAGCCAGATGCCTGGTATTAATATTTCCTGGCTGACGTATATTTGACTGGATCCTCATTTGGATGCATCAGGCTGGGATGTTTGCCCAGCCAAAGCACTGTGGATGTACTCAGAGTCCTTTCTAAAGAGAATTACTATGAGTCTTAACACAAATTATGACACTGAATGTGATACTCCCAGACTAGTTAAAACGTGGTGCACACACGCACACAAATTAAAAAAATAAATCAATAAATCATCTTGGGATAGTAAGCTACTATGAAGTTCAAACTTAACAACGATGCAGAGTAGAAGTTAAGAAAATATTATATGGGGTAAATTAGTATATATATGCTTATTCATCAGTGTTAGCAGACAAAACAGATCCAGACTTCATGTGCATTTACCAACACATTGCCTCTCACACTGATACAGCAGTTTGAAAAAGCACAAAACTATCTACTGTCCAACTAGCTCAGGTGATAGATGTTTGTGCTTTAGGGTTAGGGATTAATTAATTAAATTAGCTATGCTTTCCTGTGCAGCAATCTGCCTTAAGAAGTATGATGGATTTATGATTTGCATAATAACAAGGGGTGAGATACTCAAAGCTGAGGAAAATAGAATATTTTGGTTGCAAGAGACCTACAATGACCATTTAGTCCAAGATTCAGCTAAACAGCTCCAGCTACTGTAGGTGGGAATTGTGTGGCTGAGACCGTTAATTGGCTTTGTGTCTTGAACCAAGAATCTTTAGTGCCATAAATTTTCTTACAGAACATAGTGTTTGTGCTCCAGGTAAGATGAACATTATCTAGAAGAGGAATTATTTAAATCCTACAAGAACACTCAAAATAAGACATAGGACCGGTGAATGGAACAAACCATGTTTTTGCTCAAGCTGGTGTGATCTGTAAGGTTTAAATGCTCAAGAAGCTTACTGATAATACCCGGCTGAGATTAGTAAACTAAATTTTATTCTTCACAGTGAAAGAACAATATCAGGAAAACAATTTTTGCTCAGTGGATGGGAAGAAGGTTTTATGCAGAAGAATCAATTACGTGAAACCAAGAAAAACCACATGGGCAGTGGTTGTATAATCAGTTTTACAGAGTGTCACTCATTATAATAAGTACAGATGAGATTATCTTGATGCTTCCCAACCTGTATGTCAAACATATATTGCTGGAATGTACCCAGCTTGCTTCTGAAGAGCTCCTGTGGGTAACGTAGTTCCTATTACTAAACATAGTTACAAATATTTTTCCTTTGTATAGGTAGCAGAAGACTGTCTCCATTCCATTCATGTGCTCTTTCAGTCCAACTCACTCCCGACCCCTGCTCTGGACCCATGATGTGCAGTTAATTTGGTGCTATTGATAATCTGGCCTCTTGTACCTGCACAGATGCCAGTTCTTGGGGATATAGGTAAGCACCTCCTCTGGCTTCCCCAATACTTCTTATACTATAAAGCAAAAACCCCAAATGGGTCCATTGAATATATTCACTCAAGATGATGGAAAAAAGCACCAGCACAGCAAAAGGAAAAATGAAGAACTTTCTTGGAGAAAGTAAACAGAACATTCCCTGCTAGTACATCTCCTGCTGTCAAATGTCAGTGATCCAAACATCATCTTTTTCCACCAGAAGTCAAGGGGACAGCCATGTCAGCTTTGACCTGAGGACAGAGGTTGAGAGGTTAGTCAAGAAGACAGGTCACCTGGATAGGTTACAGATCAGTATTTTGCTCCTTAAAGTCACTCCACTATCAAATAGGTCTGAATAACCACATTTGGGCGGGGAATAACCTGATGAAATTTAACAAGGGAAAGTGTAGAGTCCTACATCTGGGCAGGAACAACCCCAGGTTCCAGTATAGGTTGAGAAATTCCATATTAGAGAGCAGTGTAGGGGAAAGGGACCTGGGGGTCCTGGTGGACAACAGGATGAGCATGAGCCAGCACTGTGCCCTTGTGGCCAGGAAGGCCAATGGCATCCTTGGGTATATTACAAGGGGGGGTGGTTAGTAGATTGAGAGAGGTCCTCCTTCCCCTCTACTACGCCCTGGTGAGACCCCATCTAGAATATTATGTCCAGTTCTGGGCCCCTCAGTTCAAGAAGTAGAGGGAACTGCTGGAGAGGGTCCAGCATAGGGCAACCAAGATGATTAAGGGAGTAGAGCACCTCCCTTATGAAGAAAGGCTGAGGGAGCTGGGTCTCTTTAGTTTGGAGAAGAGGAGACTGAGGGGTGACCTTATTAATGTTTATAAATATATAAAGGGTGAGTGCCATGAGGATGGAGCCAGGCTCTTCTCAGTGGCAAACAATGATAGGACAAGGGGTAATGGAATCAAGCTGGAACATAAGAAGTTCCACTTAAATATGAGAAAAAACTTCTTCTCAGTGAGGGTGATGGAGCACTGGAACAGGCTGCCCAGGGAGGTTGTGGAGTCTCCTTCCCTGGAGACATTCAAAACCCACTTGGACATGTTCCTGTGCGACCTCACCTAGGCGTTCCTGCTCCAGCAGGGGGATTGGACTAGATGATCTTTTGAGGTCCCTTCCAATCCCAAACATACTGTGATACTGTGATTTATTATCTTTATACAGTATTAAAGACCTGGATACTTAGCTATTGTACTACTCTAAACCACTGAAAATATATACCTGATGGCTCATAAAATACAGAAAGAATTTCTGTGTACTTATTTTACTTGCCCTTAGCTATATATTTTATTTCTTCCCTTTTCCTCTTACCCCTTAACAAGCCTAATGCTTGATAATTTTAATTTTTTCCTTTTTCAGACTGTCAGTCACAGACAGTGTCTTGACTTACAAAGAAATCTTTTCTTATTCCAGAAGCATTTTTTGTTACTATGACTGCAGGCTTCATGCTTATCTCATACTTTTCAGATAAGCTCTCCCTTCACTAAGATCCATCCTATAATCTCAACCTATTTCTATGTGATTTAACTTCCTTGAGATGAATAGATTTTTTTTTGCTTGTTTTATTTGAAAGGATTTTATTTAGGAGACTCAGTTCTGATATACTCTAGACTTGTGGAATATGGTTAAAAAATACAAACAGCAATGAAGGAAGCTTTCAATTATTCTGAGAAAGGCAGTTTGGCAAAAACTACATACACGCACACACGAAAAATTAAAAGGTGAAAAGAAACAAACAATTTCCTTTGCATGGCCATAGTTCTTTCTGGGCTAGCAAAACTTGATGGCATATACTTCTGTAATTGTATTGTTGCAGATACAGGAAAGATAATTTCTATGCTTATTTCATAAGTAATTAATAAGCAGTATTTAATTTGTCAGTGGCTTGCAAGTATACAAAGAGACAAGAGCTTCCTAAAAATTTAATTCCTATACTCCTGAGGGCTTAAAGGATCTGTAGACTGCTGGAATTAAGTGGCTGTGATTTTTCTGTTAATTCAGACATTTACTTCATTAAATCTAAACACTTCTACTCTTCATTTCACGTATTTCTTAAATGTCGTGATGGTCTCTCAAACATTTATTCTGTTTATGTGTATTTTCAGTAATAATAGATTACTTATATTTACCTACAAGACTGAAACCCCCAGATATCGTAGACAGATGATATCTTACAGGAAATCCATGCAAAGCAGAGTGTTAATCCCTCTATGTAAACACCTCAAACAGGAAAGCATACTCAGAATTTTCTAGACACATTAATTTAATCCTATTTTGGCCTCTCCAACTAAACAGCAAAATACACACAGTGAACTTTCCTAAGAAGGAAGACAGCCTTATCAAACTCACCTCCAAATGACCTGCAGTAACTCTCAGTTTTTCTTTACAGGTAAGAAGCAGCTGCTTTTCATTACTTTAGGCAGTAACATCTCATTAGCACAGCATGTCAGGAAGCCAGAGAGTTATCAGCAATGCCGATGAAGTTTATTCCAGGTTTCGTCGAGCTTGGCTCAGTCCAAGCAGAAAATCAAGTTGGGTTACGCAGTGGATAACAGGTAGTAGAAATTCTGGAAACATTGCTATGGGTAAGGGCTGAAGGAAATGTTCTGGCAAATTCAACTTTGGCCCTAGCAGAGGTTGACTTCTGCCATTTCACTCCCTAGGCAGAGATTTCTGGCAGTTGGGCAGCAAATCCTTTTCCCTGCCAAGTAAGTGAAAAGAAATGTATTCTTCATGACATTTTAGTTTATGTGGCAGGTCAGGGAGGGTATCAGAGAATAGGAGGTCCAGCATCTTGTTCTGGCACGGGTTGCACAGCTGAGATATGCTGACTGCAGGAGCTAAGAGTACCTAATTACAGCCTTCACTCACAGATGTCCCTGCTGGCATGAACTCTAGTTATAGCCATCAGTGACATGTGCTTTGGCAAGGTCCTGACAGAATGCATATTTTCCAGGATGCCTGGAACAGCTAAGAGCTTGTGGAGCTGCACCCTCCATGTAGGAGGATCTGTGCTCTGAGGCCAAAGAAAGAGAAACAAGCTTGTGTACCCTAACAATAAAGGGTCTCTATATGTATATAAGTTGTTTTTCATCTTTTAGGTGTGAACATGAACACCGAGTCTCTCTTGATTAACTTTATTTGAGTCTGTGTCAAGAGGTGATGAAGGCTGGTGGACAGATACTTAACTGTGGAGCCCAGTAGAAAGCTGGAACCACCTCTACCATATTCAAAGCATCCTTCAGGACTGATACCCTGGGAGGATATCAGTAAGCAGGAGACAGTGAAATGCTATACAAGTGTTGTGAAGCCATTTATTCCTTGACAGTTTAATATCACTCGTTAGTTTACATGGGCTGTGAAACACGCAGGGTTTGACACCAATGCCATCAGTTCTGACACTGAGGATGTAAGCTTAGGTCTCAGCATAGAAAAAAAACTAGTGCATATATGGTTTCCTTAGGTAGTCAAGAAAGGTAGCTAAAGTAGTCAAAAATCATTTACGAACTTATCTATAGTAGAGCGCCTCCTGTGGGCTTTCACCTAATGGCTTTCATCCCCTTCATACTTACATCATACCTAGTAAGGTTTGTGATATTTCTCCTATTGAACACACCAGGAATTTAAAATTTATTTCAACAGGAAAAGATGCAAAGAGAAGAAACCAGAACATTCAATTTAAGAGCCTGCCAAAATGAATGATTGCATTTCATTTGTTTATTTTAAAATAAAGAGTTAACATTGGTTAAGCACAGTTTGCATTGGTACATAGTGGCAGAAAGCAAAAGTATTAATTACTGTTCACTGACCGCAGGTACGATTTTTGAAAAGTGGTAGATTAGTGAATAGTATATCTACAATAACAACAGCTAAAGTGAATACATCAATTTGAAACACACAATCACCAATGTCATTATTATTAGCTGGTTTACCCTTGAAGAATCACTCTGTTGCAAAGGGTAAGTATAGCAATACATTCTGAATTCCTTTGTTAAAACACGTTTTTGTAAGAAAAGAATATAAACAAGATCTGTAAATTTTGAAAATTAAATTAAAAAGCATTTCTCTTGTATAGAGTTTCTGCCCAGGAATGATACCACCCTTGTGATTAGCTTCTCAGAGGATCAGGTAATTCTTACCTTGCTCCTCTGCAAACCTTCTTTTCATTGTAGCTCCCTCCAAAAAAATGTGCTTTTCCCCCACGAAAACTTCTTCTGAAGCCTGACCAACCCTTCAGGAAGGCAGGCTGATAAGAAGTTTGCTGTTTCCTCATACTGTCAAATTGCAGGGTATGTTGTAAGGATGCTGATCCATGTTGATGGTTAATGTAGAAGACTGATGTAGTTTTTACTCATGTTTGTAAAGGTCTGATTGTCTTTCTGTCATTGCTGTGGTAGAAGCTGGGTCAGAATGCTATTTCTTCACAGACAGGAAAATCAGCAAGGGAAGACTGAAAGATGTGAATGGAGCATTTCACAGAGATACGGAAGATTAATTTCAGAGAGCCAAGGCTCATAAAAAGAACTCTGATTTAAATCTGCTCCATGGGGGTTATGAGTAATTTAGCACAGGAGAAAAACGTCACATGTAGTGCATGTAAAATATCACACAACTACATATTATAAAATGAAATCATTGTCTTCTGCTTTTTTCGGTATCAGACAGAGCTGTAACTTCCTGATAATTAACCAAAGCTGGGAAACAGGAAATCAAGCATCACATTTTGCTAGATACCACCTGAAAAGAAGCAGCTGAGAGCACTGCCACATTTGGCATAAGGTGCAGAGCCTCTTTCATTGTGTCCTTCAATTTCAGAGATGCTTAAAATGTATGGAAGGTGTCCCCTTGAATGCTTTTCTTTACTGAGGCATAAACAACCCGCTTGTCACCATGACATTGAGAAGATACCTTCTGGCTTCCAAATTTTGCAAAGGTGCTTCCAGGAAATTAATACAGCCCTGAACTTCACTAATTGCTCACTCGATTATGTTTCTCAGCCACCTTCTGTAGGTCTGTATTGGCCAAGGACATGGATTACACAACTAATGGCTGCTGTCCTTCCGTCTCTCTCCCCCAGGCTCTGCAGAGCATCCCCCTCACAAAATTATTCAGGCAATGTCTGTATTACACTGGCAGGAGGAAAGTGCTTGACCAATTGATGACCTCCTGAGGTCACCTGAATTATTCTAGGATTCTTCAATATCTTTCATGCTTGAACAAGTATATCTTCACAACAGCTGGACTTTGTAGAACATGAAGTTCCAGCTAAACATATTCAACTATATACGCAAACACACAGGCAAAACAATCGCTATGAACAGACATGATCAGATATAACCTCCCAAATAACATTCATTACAATTCACATTAAATATGTAAATCTATGAATTTGTGTATTTGTGTTGCCCAGTTATTTACAGTATGTGAGACTGAGTTTGCAGAGAGAGAGTTGAGTGCTGTCTTTGGGTGGAATAATGCATAATTCAAGTTTTTGGCAACATTATTTGGTATCACTTGAGTATAACGCTGAGCCTGATCATTTCACCCTGAGTAATGATTCAGAAATGGGAAAGAGTTCATCTTACAGCCATCCATTGACTGTCGAAGTCAAACCTATGGAACTGCACACATTTTACAGAGTGTGTAAGTCCCAAAAATGTGAACAGTTCCCAGCTCTTAGGCAATAAACTCTGCTGAGGGACGAATCACACCCTTTTTTCCTGCATCTTCTAAGCAAGATTGTGAAGCTTAAATGAGCATGTTCGAGATTCCGGTTCAGCTTAGATCACTAACTCCTTCTGTTGGTTTTATGCAGGAGGCTGAATTCACTGAATTCAGCATTAAAAATTCAAATAATTCAGTCATATCTAATTAGGCATTTTCTAACCAATGTTATACTATTTCACACAACACAAACTGAAAGAAGAAATAATAAATGCTAACCACCAATTTTAGTTCAGAACAGGGATACAATACATTTTGCTTTGTAAAGTTTCTCAGGAATATGTTGAATATACTAATAGAATAGTTTACATCTCTTTTTTTTTTTTTGTGAGTAAAAAGGTGTAATTTTCTCATTATTATGTATATTGGGTCGTGATGGCAATACTTCGCAGTCCTTTGCATTCCTTAATTGCAATGTGGGTTTACTCCCACTAGGTGTTATCCTTTCTCTATGGTTTGTGAAGGCAAACCGTCCTCCTTGAATAAACCTGGACCACCCCTGAGTGCCCTACTCAAAATGGAAAACAGGGGCTCATTCTTCATCCCGTCGTGATGGAAACATCTTTCTAAACACAACAAAATTCTCCACCCCCCCTCCCCTCCCAAGAAAAGCACCCCCAAAAAAGTGTAATCTCAAAATATTAAAAGAAGAAAAGCTGTTGTAACCCATCAGATCAAGACAGCATGCACCCAGCACATAGCTAGTTTTCGTAGGCAGCTAATAGCAAACACTGGAATGTGACTGACTTATCTGAAGCTGGTACTGCACAAAGACTTCCACCTGCACATTTATTGTCATAAAACCTAGCCTGTTCTTTGGACCATATTTAATGCCCTTTACATTGGTATATGCCTTACAAGGCATTCTGTGGCAGCCTTGAACACCACATGGACGAATATTTCACTGTCTCCTGCAAAAAATAAGAATAAACCACTGAGGTTATGACTCTGTTATGCAACCCAGTGACTGACACATACGTAAAAATAGTGGATATATTTACCCATTTTAATAGCCTCAGATGAAGTCCAGGTCTCCTCACTGGAAACAAATGTAACCAAATGAAAAGAGATAGGAAACAGAGAAGCAGCTAGTTGAATATCTAGTGAAAAGAAGTAAAAAATCTGTTAAAGGAAGAAGTTGCAGTAACCACAACCTTGCACCCAAGCAAAGCATCCTCATTTGCACAAAGTTGCAGTGAGATGCCCAGAGAAGATAATTCTGAAGAGTGGTTGATTCAAAGCAGATATTTCAGTGCTGGGCATGTTTTTAAGCCCAGAAAATGATGGCTATTTCAGACACAAACTCTGCGAGCTGGGTCTTTACCCAGGACTGTTGCACAGGCTGTATGAACAGTGTCTTCCCTTGAGAAGGCTCCTGCTTCTCTTTTTGAAGGGGAGTCGGGGGTCAGTTTGCACATTGGCACATAGGACACTGCAGTGGGACCGATTGGTTTGTGCCCCTAAAGAAAGACGTGGGACAGCAGCACAACTCAAGTGCTTGTTACAGCTGTGTCCCCCCATTCCCTGTAATGTAGATGGCTTTGGAAACCACACGGTGCTGCACAGGAGCATGGTGAGTCCTTGTCTGTTGGCCCTCTACCAGATGATGGGCAGGTGGAGGTAAAGCTCTGGAGAGCCAGTGTCTGAAGGAGCAGCATAACTTATTCATCTGCAAAACTTGTGAAAACACGAGTTGGAAGAACCATTAAGATCAGGACTTACAAAGTGTGGTCTCAAATCTAACAAAGCTCAAAGCAAATAAAAAGCTCAAGTCTAATAAATATGTTAGTGCTATTTTTATTAATCTACATTAATATTCATCTAATGCCAGAGAAATTAAGTTTATCTAACAGATTAATTAAACATACAATTTTTTTATATATGGGAGCGACTGTAAGACTCACCTGCTGGTAGGTACAAAATCTTCCACTGCAAATTCTGCTATGAATAAGTGCCTGCATGAGCATTACATGATCTCATCTTCTGGTTGCACAGTTTAATCACAGCGCTCTCAACAGAGAGCCCACACTAGGGAAGCAGAGTTTAAAATACCAATCTGCAGGAGGCTCTTGAGTATGGCCAGGAGCAGGGTGATGTGCGGGGAGATGCCACATTAAGAGACTGAAAGGTTAAGGTAACTCCATGAAGTTGTCACCAGCAAACAACAATGTGAAAATTTTGTGTGCTTTTAGTCTGGTGAATTGACCCTAAAATAGTATAGGGCCAAAAAGAAATATCCCCTGTGTGCTAGCAGATAATTCATATTATTTTCTCTTATTTCTATAGTGTCAAAGTCAGGTGTTTAAATGGGTAGCAATCAACTTCATTCAGGAGTATTTTATTTTTTTCCTGATCTTCCTGAACTGTTTTCACCTCTCTCCTATTCCTTTCAAAAAAAAAGAGAGAAATAATAAGCTTTTTGTTACAAAACGTCAGCAAAATATCAGTTAACCTACTTTGCCATTTTGCTCCCACAAATGAAAATACTGTGTGGTTAAAGTCCTGGCAGCTGTCTTTCCCACATGGAAAAAGTAATGTTCTGCATCTTTGCTACCCTACTCTTAGTCTTGTTCAGATTAAAATCCTGTAAATTCCAAATGTCTGGTGCCCCAAGCCCATCTCCTTCCTTAGACCACAATATTTGCCTGTCAGCTCTACCTCCACACATCATTCTTCTTTGTCATCTATTCCCTTTTCGAAACTTCTATTTCTCATTTCTGTCTCTTCTTCCTCATCTTCCTTTTCTTCCTCTTCCTCTTCTTCTCCTGGGCAAACTTATCTTGCCTCTTGAGAACTAACTTGCCTTTCCTTCCTCTCCCATTTCTGAGTTTTTGAAGGACTTCTTACCCCTTGCCTCTGCATCTTTCCATTTCTACTTCATGGACCACTGCATCAGGGAATTTGCAGCAAGGTAGCCCCGAGAGGGCTTCTTTCACCCCTACAAAAGGAAGGCATTGACCGTTCAATGCCTTTGTAATCCTCAAATCTTCCTCCCCTATCAGCTCTTCTCTCCAGGAAGAAAGCAGGCTTGAACTCCCAGAGAGGGCAACCAAGTACATCGACGAAGCATCTCTTTGCTGTTGCTTGCAAAGAGACACAGAAACGCAGATGAAATTCAAGCGAAAGTGTGAAACAATTTAAATGCTCTCTGGCAACGCATATTAAATAGGTGCTTATGTTTCACGCTGATCCCGATGCACTTAATTAATCCAAATTAAATCTGAGCTGTAAGGACACCCAATTACACACATATCCACGCAGAAAGAGAAGCCAGGCTCTCACGGTGAAGTCCTGCTTGACAGGCGGCTGGAGGCGACCCCACCTGCTCCAGGGTCCCCTCTCGCCGCCAGCCCCTTCTCCCATCCCGCGGGAGCCGAGCCCCGACGGCGGGGGCACCCAGCACGGCGCTCTCGGTGCCTCTCGACGGGATGCGGATCGGAGGGGGTTTTCACGGGCTCCTTCAGGGCATTAAAAACCTGTGCAGGGGCAGCGTCTTGCAAGCCCAGAAACAGGCAAGAGACCCGGCTGAGGCCAGTGCGGACAGCACACCCCTGTGAAGGCGACAGGAGGGAGAGGACACGACTAGCTCGTCGGGGTCCCGCTTGGCGAGGGTTTGAACAAGCCTTAACAAAATGAGCAGGGGCACAGCACGACTCCTTCGGCAGGGCAGAAGCGTCTCGCTGCTGCCCCTCTCCCGCACCTCGGGGTGAACGGAGTGCGGGGCTCTTGCCTGCGAAAAGAAGCCACGTCTCGGAGAAGCCGCGGAGCGAACAGAAGCCCGGAGGGGTGCCGGGGTGCGGGCGGCCACCCCAAGGTTTGACCCCCGCCGGCCGCACATCGCGGCGCCGGTAGTCGGCGAAGGGAGAGCGGCAGGGGCGCATCGGGCGGGGAGAGGGTCCCCGCCGCAGCCGGGGAAGGAGGACCGGGGTGTTGGGGGGGTTACGACGACGGGGGACCCTGCGTCAGTGCAGGGCCGTCCCCTTCCCCTCCCCGTGCGCTCGGCTCTGCCTCCCGCCAGCCTCCCACGCCTCCCGCGAGGTGCGGCCGCGCTACATAAACACGGCCTCGCCGGCACCGCCGGGGCTTTCCGCTCGCAGCCCGACGGAGGCGCCTGGCCGGCAGCGGAGCGGCTGCGAGGAGCGGAGAGCGGCAGCGGCCGCGCAGGCTCCGGGAACAGACGGGGCGGGAGGCTCCGGCGGGCAGCGGCGGAGGGCTGCGCGCTCCCCCGCGGGCGGCGGCGGCCCCGCCGGAGCCCAGGCGGCCGGAGGAGGAGGAGGAGGAAGGGCGGCGGCTCCCCGCCGGCGGCGGGTTCCCTCCGGTATGGCCCTGGCGGACAGCGCCCGCGGGCTGCCCAACGGCGGCGGCGTCTCGCCGGCGGCAGGCAGCGGCGCGGCGGGGAGCGGGGCGGCGGCGGGCGGCTGGTCGTCCTTCCCGGAGATCGTGGAGCTGAACGTGGGCGGGCAGGTGTATGTGACGCGGCGCTGCACCGTGGTGTCGGTGCGCGACTCTCTGCTCTGGCGCATGTTCTCGCAGCAGCAGCCCAGCGAGCTGCCCCGGGACAGCAAGGGCCGCTTCTTCCTCGACCGCGACGGCTTCCTCTTCCGCTACATCCTGGACTATCTGCGGGACCTCCAGCTGGTGCTGCCCGAGCACTTCCCCGAGCGCAGCCGCCTGCAGCGGGAGGCCGAGTACTTCCAGCTGCCCGACCTGGCTCGCCGCCTGGCCCAGGCTCGGGTCGCCGCCACCGCTCGCCCGGTCGCCCTGCACCGCGACGGCTCGGTCTGCGCCGACGAGCCGCCACCGCCGCTCCTCGGCTACCTGGAGGCCGAGCCGCTGGAAGGAGGCGGTGGGGGAGCCGCGGCGTCCGCCCCGTCGCCCACCGCCAGCCGCAGCCCCTCGGGCGGGCCGCTGCTCACGCCATCGCAGTCGCTGGACGGGGCGGGCGGGCGACGCTCGGGCTACATCACCATCGGCTACCGGGGCTCCTACACCATCGGGCGGGAGGCACAGGCCGATGCCAAGTTCCGGCGGGTGGCCCGCATCACTGTCTGCGGCAAGACGGCGCTGGCCAAAGAGGTCTTCGGGGAGACACTGAATGAGAGCCGCGACCCCGACCGCCCTCCCGAGCGCTACACCGCCCGCTACTACCTCAAGTTCAACTTCCTCGAGCAAGCCTTCGACCGGCTCTCCGAGGCTGGCTTTCGCATGGCTGCCTGCTCCTCCACCGGCACCTGCGCCTTCGGCCCCGAGCAGGGCGGTCCTGCCGATGACAAGATCTGGACCAGCTACACCGAGTATGTCTTCTGCCGGGACTGAGCAGCCGCATAGGGATAAGGTGGTGGCCCCTGCACACCCTCGCATCCACGGTCCCCTCCCGGCCTGGAGGAGGGAGGATGTGGAGGGTTTCCATGTCCCTTTGCGCTCTCCTCGCCCCGGTACCTGCCTCCCTGCACAAGGCAGGTCAGCCCCCCGTGCAGCCCCCCCACTCCTCATGCACGCACCTCCTGATGGCCCCAAGGACGGGAGGTCACTGTGTCATGCCTCGACTGCCATATCCCTGCTTGGCCACCATGTCCCTGCTCAGCCATTGTATCCCGGCTGGTACCCTCATCCCCCCTCCCATGCATCCCAGTAGCTGTGTCAGTAGCGAGGAAGGAGAGAGGTAGCGTGAATAGACAAATACCTGCCCCAGAAAGGTGTTGCGTGTGTGCCCAGCCCCTGCCCCTCTCCACACACGAGCCAAGGGACGGCTCTGTCAGGGTGGGGTGTTTTAAAAACCACCTGTTTAGGGGCTGAGGAACTTTTCAGTTGCTTTTTAGCGACTTCTGTTGAAAATGGTGTGACAAATGGCTGTCTTTTCTCATCCCCATACCCTTAACTGAGATTTCACCTTGTTGGGTGGATCCATAACGGTCTGTTTTATCCTCCCACCCTGTCAAAGTGATGTCTGTCTATGAAGGAATGTCACACACAGAAGTGATGACTGACTGTGAAGGGCTGGCACTCTGGCTCATACTTCATCTGTAGAGATGAGTAATTTTCCAGGAGGCGTGCGTGTGGCCCTTCATGAGGGGTTGCATCCACCTCCCCTCTCTGCCACCTATCTGTCTGAGCTCCCCTCTCCAAGCTCCTAAACTGGACCAGGACCTGCACAGCAGGCATGTAAGGCTGATGTGAAAGGACAGATTTGCTGGATAACCAACCACCTGAACTACCAAATGTCCTCAGAGACATGTGTGCACTCCCTTGAGAGGTAAAGCGACAAAGCTTTGAAAAATTAAAACGCTTGTGAATTGTAAATTTCATGGGTGGTGTGAAGTCCTTATAATACTCATGATGTTATTGTCTATAATATACATAGAAATTTCAGTGCGTATTTCCTTAAACACCCTCAAAATTATGGGGGTGAGATGAAGCCAGACTTGCCAGAGTGACTGTAGGGCCTGCCTCCTGGGAAGGTGACATCATGTATGTTGAGTTAATGCAGATGTACATTATAAGCGTAATCAAGAGCACCCTGCTTATTACTTTATGTTTTGTCATGTTAGTGCTGTAAAGCTTCGAAGCCAACAGAATTGATTCCGAAACCCCTTTTTTTAAGAACCAGTTTCTTAGTGTTCACGGCAGTACTACCAGGGCAGTGACACTGCTGAGACTTAAGTATCACTTCCTAGACAAACTGAATGCTTCTTACAAAGGGTTAAGCCCCATCCTTACAAAAACAATAATGTTGCCAACTTTTTTTTCAGGGGAAATTGCCCCTTATAAGCTGTATTTGGCTTGTGTTATCTAACAATCTTTCTTTCCCAGAGGAGGCAGCAGTAGCTTGCTTTGGAACATTATGAGCAGGTTTTACATCAGGAAGATCAAGCAACTCTTTCTAATAAATTTGTGAAGATTGGGGTACAAAAGCCCTTTCCTTTACCTGAACTTGACTTAAAAACCTGTATTGTCTATTCAGACGTTCACTAAAAAATATTGGAAATGTGTCCAAAGTGTTGAAGAATTTAGCAGTACATATCACAGGCTAGAAGTTACATTTTAAAAACTCTTGAATAATAAATTGTTCTAATTCCAAATTTAGAAATACTGCTAGCACTTGTATTCTAACCAAAGAGTTTCACAGTAGGGTTTTATTTTTAAAACCTTAATTCTTTTGAAAACAGCTGTAGCTACATACATATTGAGCTTAGTGCTTGGTCTCTGTGTTCGCCACTTGGTCTTTCATTAAGTGCATGCACAATTGCATAAAACTGAAAATAATTTGCATTGCCATGAGTGTTTTTATATTAGCAAGATTGTTTATTGACATGATTAAATTGAAGATGCACATACAAAAGTGCTGGGTATTGTCTAGTTGTAGATAGTTGTATAATGGAGTATTTTTAAAAGGAGAAAGATGTATACCTGCCAAATTAGATGAGCAATAAGACAGAGTGAGAGGATAGTACACCTGAAGACGGAACAAAACCCGTTTGTCCTATGCCTTACTCTGAGATTATTTCTTTGTGCTTAACTTATTTATACCACAAGTGAAGGGACATTGATCACAGCTACTAGGTCTTTACAATGTCATTCTCAAGAATAATGACTGTCTTTTTCTAGTTTATGTTAAGTAATTCTGAAGTATGTTTTTTAAGATTTTGTATAAAATCAGTTTTCAGTAAAGTGTTCAGATTCGCTCTAGATGGCTTTCTTTTTTTTTTAAGAATCTGGTAGCCTACTAAATCCATCATAGGAGCTACGAATAGGGGCAGTTTTAAATTGAACTTGTGATTTAATGTATATATACATACAGTATATGAACATTTTACACGAATCATTTAGTTTTTTAATCATTTTAGTGCTACAGAATTTCATAATAAATCTAGCTGCGCATTTACATATTACAGTATGTAGATAGTATGGTAATGTTTTACTGGTTTCCTATACCTGTTTCTATGGAAAACCGAATACGAACATCAGCTTGTAGAACTGAAGTTGATTACATATTTGATTGAATGTGAATCATAACTAAACTTCCAGGTGGTTGAATGCATCTTTAAAACAAAGATTGCCTGTGTTTTGATCAGTGACTGCCTATCTATTTGCTGGCAGACGACCCAGAAATTCTCATAATTTTAGGTGAAAAATGGGTGTAATAAAACCAGAAACTGATGATTTTTTAATCTTTGTGTTTGTGCTAAAAACTCTAAGCGCTATTAGCATTAGGAAATGGGGCCTTTCATTTACTAATAACTCATTTAATCCAGGCTTAAAATGATAGTGCCGTAAATGTAATAGTAATTTGATGGTTTGCCATGCAAGACAATGTTCTTCTTAAACATTACTCAGTAATTTCAGTAAAATTTTTAAAAGGTAAAACGCCCAAGGCAAAGTCCTTGAGTTTTGCTGGTCTCCTCTGTTGAGAGCTCAAAGAACAGATAAACACGATGATTCCTCTAACCTGTTGATGTGCAGAAGGACAAAAATGTAAAGGCACAATACTGGAGTCCTGTATCCATTTTGTAGCTGTTGTTGTTCATGGTTCATGTACTTATGGATGAATGCAGTAGCATTTACAAGTGCTATTAAAAAAACAAAGGCAGTCTTTCTTTTCATTAGAAGTTAAGGCACAGGTCTTTGCAGATGTTTGATAGGATGTTTATATTTTTATACATGTAGATAATGAGCCACTTATTCATTCTTACTTTCACATGTATAGCATTGAAAATAAAGATCCTCCTAGGAAAACGTTGCATACCAAATTAAATTCTTGTTCTTTAAATATTAACTCAGTTGTGTGGTTTACTTTTTAGTCTTGGTAAAGATGTCTTTATCTTTGCTTTCTCTTCCACAGTATCACACTAATAACTTTAGCAAGGACTCCAAACTAATATGGAGAGCAGAAACATCGAGCAAAAAATGCTATGTGTATAGGGATCCCCAGTAACACCCAGGGCAGGATAAACAGAAATGTATAATGCTCAGACTGCATAAGTCCTTTTAAGTCTCACAGAGAATTATTGTAGTACTGGTCAATATAAATCAGTCCTCAGGGAAGAATAGTGATTAAACAGCTTAATTTGAATAGCGTAGAGTAATTGTTGAAATAAAATGTTGATTTTTTGATGAAATTAGAGAATAATATTTGATATAGTCTTTATTTAATGAAAGAAACATTAATACCTGAGGAAACAGATGATCAGAGAGAAATGCATTTAGAAATTCTGTTAAGGAATGGAAAGGTGGTCTTATAGCTAGCCAGTGATTTCTAATGAACTATTATGAACCTAATGGTTTATAATAAACCTGTGGTCAGATTTGTAGAAAATTAGTAATAAATTACTAGTAAAATCCACGTGCATGAAGCACCTGTATCTTTCTTGGGTAGCATGGTTATAATGCAAAGGAACCAAGTGAAGGAAGTTTAATCAACCGTTTCGTTCGATGGCCTGATATTGTTTGAGAGCTTTGTTATCATGCAATAATATAAGGAAGGAGTTTTTTCCATGAGCAACAAAACTTAGAGCCTGTCTTTCTGCAGGCTTAGGTCTCATTTTCTTTATACTACCAGTTAAATTACTCTGCTCACCCCCAGCCCTTTTATTTCACTTCTACTAGGCAAAAGATGGCATGCTCTTTGGCAGAGACAGCTTCTGCTGTGCTGAAGTTTAAGGCTGAATTCTACCTTTCTCCCTCAGTGAACTCAGGATTTTTTTTTTCCCTTTCCTTTACCCAGCCAGTCGTATTAATGATATTTGTAAGAAAGTAACATCTACAAGGTTTTTTAGTTCTTTCAATAGAGTTTGAAATTACCCATCAACTCAGAAGCTGTTAAGGGGGACAGATGTCCACCCAAATGGGCAATGAAAGGGTATGAGCCTTATTTCCTTAGGAAACAAGGATAACAACAAATTACTGTAATTAATGCCTGGCACTGTCTATATAAAACCTTTTGTCAAAGGAGGACACAGTAGTCTAAGTGCACTAAATCGCTATAGATCGAGGAGGCAAGCTGTCACGCTTGCTTTTGTGACCCTCGCCAGTCAGCCAAATGAATGGGCAGACTCGAATGGCTTAAAAATATTTCCAGCCTCCAAATTTTCACAGTGTTTCCAAGTGTAGCTGGAACAGCTTTGAGCCTTATTACAAGAGCCCTTCTTGGCTGAAATTACTAGAAGTGCTCAAAGAATGTGAAATGACTGCTTTCTAAATTGCAAAACCACTAAACCAGAACTGCTGTCATTGTATCTATATATGCTTAAGGGGAGGAAGGTGAGCTAAGACACTACATTTGCAGATTATACTATTATACATATCCAAAAAAAGTATGAAATCTATCCAAGAACTTGTTTCTAAAATACGTATTAATACAGGATTGTTGGAAGCCCAGGTCGTGGACTTATCAAGAAATATCAACTACCATGGTAAACACCAGTTTGACCATCCATGGGTATCACCTGGATACACAGTTCCAGTGTATGCAAAGGCAAATTAAGATCAGCTCTTTTTTGTATTTTCTGTAAGATTCAGCTCTGTGCATGGGTGTGTGAACTGACACAGACACGTTGCAAGAAAAGCCAGAGGCCACGAATGCATTTGCAATGAGCAAGTTTTATTTTAGTTACTTTTCTACTGGGGGATCTCCGAAGTAGCACCTAACCTCCCATGCAGAGGTGACACAAGTGGGGACACAGGCAGGCAGAATTCAGCCCTGGTAGGAGATCGCTGAGTCTGCTGCATTCACCTGTATTTCAAGGCTTCAAGCAGGCACAGCCTTGTGGTCTTTTCTCACAACAAAGCAGGAATCTCAGGCACAATGATAACGTGCTTTAGAGTTTCTCACAGGCCTATGTTACCTAACAGAGAGGTTCTACTTGTCAAGCATACAAGGTCAGTAAAACAATTAATGTGATGTATATGCTTTTTCAACACCACAGCATCGAGTCACTTGAGCGTATTTACAGTTAACCAACTTCCTTGCCATTCTTGTGCTATATTCCCATAAAATGGGAATGGTGCTTCACCCCATGGATTGCTACTTCGAACTTGCTGGAGGACTTGAGATTTTGATGCAGCTCAGGGCTGCATAGCCCTGCAGTTCTCACAGGCTTTGGATACCATAATTGTAACAATCTTGGATAGATAGCTGCATTTTTAGTTCTGCTATATCCTGTTGTGGTTTTGACTTAACCTGGGTTTTACAGTATGGAACATCATGTCCAACATAAATGTCATCCCGTATGTCCCTCCCAGCTGGTATGCACAGCCATGTACAAAAGAGTCCATCTAACCTGAAGTTCCCATGTCAACTCCCACCCGGGAGATGGTCCATCTGATGGGCATTTGCTGATGGAGCTGAATGGGTGAGCCAGCAAGGCCTCCTGCGGGGGGTGGGATGGGTCTAAGGGTGATGCAGGGCTGCTCTGGCCGAGTGGTGTTGAGTGGAATCTGCTGGCCAGAGCAGGAGGGCTCGGTGCCTCTGCCCTCGCCTCTACCCAGGTGGTGCTGGGGCTGCATTGTGGCCCTCGAAGGCCAGTTGTCAGAGCTCATCCAGGGAGTCCAAGCAGCAAAACTACATCGGCACCTACAAGGACAGAGTTAGCACTGGTGAAAAAATGAAGGTAGGAACAGGCATGGCTTTGTCTCCCTTTCTTCAGGATGTCCCAGGAATAGGGGTTGTTCTGGCACAGGAGAGAGAACCCTTACTGGCAGCGACTGTGGTGTTACTTTGGACCCAAAGTGGTGGATTCCCCAACATTGGCCACTTTTCAGATTTGGCTGAACAGTGTGCTGGTCTGTCTTGTCTAGACCGTGCTTTAGCTAAGAAAGGTTGGACCAGGGGATCCAGCCTTCCAACCTGATATTCTATGATTCTATGATTCTCAACACATGCGATACCCTCAGGGCACTGCAAGTTGACAATGTGCAGTGTCCCTTTGCCAGGCAGCAGGGCTCGGCAGGGAGCCCCTGGGGAGCTGAGATGTCCTTTGCAAAACCCAAGCAGCAGCAGCATCCATCACTGTCCCTTGCTTGTCACTGTGGCAGCAGTGCCACCTTCTGAGGGGGGTGGCTTTTGTTGTCACACTGTTTGTGGAACTCATATACCTCTGAGGCTTCTGCTTCTGCCTGTGGCCTGCGGTGCTGCTACCCTGGCAAGCCTGGTCTCCTCCTCCTCCTCCAAGAGTTCCTCCTGGTTCTCAATGAGGAACTGCACCAGTCCTGTTACCTGCACACAGCAAACCAATGGTTTCCACCCCAGTGGCTGAAAACAGGTCAAGCAGCCTTTCCCACTCCTGAACCTGGCTTCTGCAGAGAAGCTGCAGGTGTGGGTCCAGGAGGTTTTAGCAGGCTGGCAACACAGCGTACTTTCAACCTCCACCAGGAAATCTGTGGAGAATATGTCCTCCTCGGGTGGGCTGAGGAGGTCTGGCCCCAAAGAGATGGCCAGTTTGCGGGCCATCATCCTGGTGGTGTCAGCATTCCTGCTGATGTTATGGAGCAAGGTGAGCAGGTGCTTGGAAAGGAAGCAGTTGGCCTTGGGCAACTTGTTGGCCACCCTGAGGGAACAGGAACACAAAGTTAATAAAGTAGCAGTCTGGCTGAAAAAAACGTCTTTTTCAGTCAGGCTGTGGCTTAGCCAGCAAGTCCCGGTCTCTGGCAGTGCCTGTGAAGCAGACGGGCTGCTGGGCACAGTTACTCTTTCAGCCCTGCCAGCCCCTCCTGCCTGCTGGTCTTCTGCAGGGCGTCCATCCACTGCTGGTAGAGCTGTGTCTGGAGGAGCTGGGAGGGGATCTTGCGCAGGAAGTCCTGCAATGCCAAGGGCTGTGGGTGAGGCTGTGACCAGTGCCCCGGGAGCACAGGCAGCATCCCCATCACTCTGGCTGAGCAGCAGCTCCTGGCTTTGGGCTCCTGCTCTGGCAGGTGCCCCTCAGCAGCAAGAGAGCCGGCAGCTGCCGGGCTGCGTGTCAACAGGGTTCACCTTCAGGATGATGGCCAGGAGGTGCACAGGCTGGCTTTGGAGCTGGACCTCCACTCCTCTGTTGAGGGCCTCCCTGATCTCCCACGAGGCACGCTCGCTGGCTGTCAGTAGGAAGATCCCCTCCGTGGATGAGCCGTGCTCCTGCAGGAGAGCCAGCAGGTCCTGCAGGGGACATTGCTGAGCTGGAGACAGGCCCTGGCACAGGTGAACCCTCCTCAGGGGCAGGATTGAGTGTTTATGGGTCTGCAGGTCCCTCTGGGGCAGGACAGTGAGTGGCAGGAGGAGGGTGATGTGGGAAGGAGCTGGCTTTGTCTCAAAGACTTATTTGCGATCTCTCTGATGGGGACACTGCCTCTCCAGAGGAGACAAGAGGACATGGACCACAGGCCATACGTGCTTACCTGGATGGGCTGGGGCAACATGCCCTCCTGGCTGCAGACCTCTGACAGGGACCGGCCAAAGAGAGGCCCCCTGTCTCTAGCAGCTGACCTCCCTCGCTGCCCAAAGGGCAAGAGCAGCCTTCTCCTGTGTGTCCCGCCTGCTGCCAAAGAGAACAGAGCAAACAGCTGTGGAGTGGAAGTGCCAGGTGAGCACTCCTGGAGCCTCTCAGCTCTGTCCCCCCACTACCAAGCACACAGGAGAAGCATCATTTGGGAGCTAGCTAACAGAGAGGCTCAGCTCTCTTCCCCTGCAGAGCACTTTGGGAGGGACAGCCTCTGTGGGAAGGGCAGCAGCTGCCCCATGCAGCACAAGTGCCCGTCTTCAAGAGGAGCAGAGAAGGGTTGTTCTGCCCCTGTCTTCCCCAAAGTCACCAGCTGAGTGGCCAACTCCACCTTTGCTGCTGGAGGGGACAACAGGCGGTGGCTGCTGCTTGGCAGCTGGGCTCTGCAAGTCTAACTGGGGCTTCGCGATGACCAAAATGGTGCTGTAGAGGAGGAGGTCCCTCTTCCTCGTCACACGGCCCTGGGTCACCCATACACGCTGCCAGAGCAGTGGCTCAGGTAATTCCAGGATGGGCATGAGCTGCTGCATGAGCTCAGGGTCGTCCCTGCAGAGCACATGGCATCTGGCATGAGAAAAGCGGCTGCTGTGGGATCCGGCTGTGCCAGGGTGTCCCTGAGACCCTACCTGGGAGAGTCTACCTGGAGCTGTGGCAGCAGTTCACCTGGCCCATCCTGGCGAGACCAAAGCTGACTTGAGTAGGACACGCTGGTATATCCTGAGATATTCCACCAAAATGATGTGTAAAAGGCTGCTAAAAGGCCTCCTAGTGCCAGTTGGTGCTGCAGGGCAAGAGCCTGGTTCTCATCTGTGCCGCTCTGTGTTGACACAGAACTGTTGCTGGGTCAGCGCCAGGTCAATACAGCAACACATTCCAACCGAGGCAGGGAGGCACTGGGGTCTCTCCCCAGTATGTCCCTGTCTCTCTTGTACTGGGAGCCCAGCCCTGGGCACAGCACTGCAGGCCTGGCCTCAGCAGCGCTGAGCAGAGGGGAAGGGTCACCTCGCTCCAGCTGCTGCCAACACTTTGCCCCATGCAGCCTGGGACAGCACTCGCTGCTGCCTTGGTGGCTCCTGGTCACTTGGTGTCCATCAGGACCCCAGGACCTTTAGTGCCACCTCGCTTTCCCTTCTTGCTTCGTGCCTGTACTGCTGCCATCCACAGTCAGTCCCACTCATTTTCTGCAGGAGTTTTTGTGCCACTGCCATGAGGGTAAGGACGGCATGTTTCCTCCAGCACATGCAGTAGTTCAAGTGAAAATGTTCCTGTTATGGGACAGGGAGACAGGGGATGCGGCCTGGTGAAACAGAGTTTCCACAGAATTCCATCCTTCTCTTTTTTCCTTAACTCCCATTGGGGCTCATGTTCACCTACACATAGGACATGTATGAAGACACGTTTATTCTAAAGCTGCTATTTTTATCAAATCCGCTTCAACTTCTTTGGAAGTTAGGTACTTTTGTGAAAATTAGACACCAAAGTCTTCCTTGAGTACTGAATGTTTGTTCAGTATTCAATTATGCAAGGGTATAAGAGTGAATAACACAGGGCTATGCTGGAGCTGCAAATCAAAGCATGGACTGAGCTGACCTAGAAACCAGGTATGTTTTTCTAGCAGTTGTAGGTTCTGGCCTGTTTCTGTAGAAAATATTGCTTGTAGGACAGGGCGGTGTGAGTCACGGTGGCTTTTAACACACAGCGTGAGTTTGGAAGGCTGAGATATTGTGAATTATTGTCTCAAAGATTGCTTGCTGAAGTAATATGCTCAAGGCCTTCTTGGTGTGAAGAAACAGGACAGGGAATAGTTGCTCATGCTGCTTGCTTGATTTGGCCTGCTGCAAATGCTTCAATACAGCAAGTTAAAGCAGAAAATGCCTCATCACTGTTACTTGCTCAGATTCAAAGAATGCTTGAAGCTTGTGTAAGCTCAAGTGAAGCTCCAGCGATATCAGCCACCAACATATGGGACGAGGTCTGCCGTGTGCTCAGGCAACACCCGCCACCAACTGTCATAAAATGACCAGGTTACAAGTTGCAAGTGTGTCCATCCAGCACCAGGACCAAAATGTGTCACCTGGGACCATTGGACCTGAGACTCAAGTGCTGCCAGCAGTACTGGGACCTGGACTCTGATAACAGCACAACCCGAGACCTGTGAACTGCCAGAGCTACTGGGGCTTGAAACCTGAGAGCTGCCAACAGAAGGCGGCCTTTGGATCCTTGGGGATGACTGTCTCTTGCTTCTCTCTTGCTGATCTTTTCACATGCTTGCTTAACTTTCCTCCTAATTTCCACACACCACTTATTCTGTTACTCTTCCTTCAAGCATAAATATAAAATAGATGGATTAGTGGCATCAGACCTTGTTTGTGTCTTAGTCTGACTCTGGGGATCGTTTTGAAACTTCCCTGAGCCCAAAATCAGACTTGGACCCTACAGGTGGGTAAATCAATATTATCTAAATATGTGATAAGGTAGTCAGTCCTTAGTTAAGTGCTCTAGATGTGCGAAGCATATGAAAAATGTGCTGGTGACTCACTGGTGTTGTGACTTTTGACTGATGTCCCATGTTCCAAAAAAGATGTGCACAAAGACTAACAAGTCTCAAATGCATGAAGAACCTGAGAATAATGGTGGTTATGGGTCGGACAAAGGGTCTATGGCTTTTCTAGTGCTCTTGCCACTGCCCAGCACTCAATGGCACATCAACAACCAGCCCAGCCTCTTGTCTGAGAGGTGATCGTCACATGTGTGAGAGTGAGGCAGTAGACAAAACCTACTCCTTGATATTCTTTCTATTGTTTTAGTAGAGAACCTGAACTCTATCTACCTTTTTTTTGTTTGTTTGTTTGCATTTACATCAGCACTTCATGGGGTCCAGATCAAATGGAAATTCTCTACCTGACACAGCAAAAGTCAGGCTGTGCTCTCATTTAGTAACCAACTATTGATTAAGTTTGTTTTTGAAAGAGAGCAAACTCTGGAACCCTCAGAGGAGGACACAGTAGTCTGAGTGCATTAAGTCGCTATAGACTGGGGAGGCGAGCTGTCACACTTGCTTCTGTGACCCTGGCCAGTCACCCAAGTGAATGCATGGACTCGGATGGCTTCAAAATATTTCCAGTCTCCAAATTTCTCCTGTGTTTCCAAGTGTAGCTCAAACAGCTTTGAACCTTGTTAAAACAGCTCTTCTTGGCTGCCTGTCTTCAACCTGTCTGTTGATACCTTTGCTGGAGAAGCATTTTGTTAGGAATATGGAGCATTTAGGGCTCCTTCTGCCCTTTTAGCTGCCAGAAATTGATCCAAATCTGCAGGAGAATATATTCTGATGGCTAGATTTGACTGAGTTTTGTTTGTATTATAGGAAATCTCCAGCATCGTTGTTAATGAAAAATTACTGGAAATGCCTTCTGTTTTTTAGGAAGTTCTCACATTTTGTTTTATGAAACTGAATGCTAAGTTTGGTTTTCAATAAAATGAGCTGCATGTGTTTTTCCCCTTGCAGTGAACTGTGCTAGGTGTAAGGCTCTGCTGCTAAACAAAATTATTCTCTATGATTGTTGAAGTATTAATACCACCATTGCAAGCAGTCTCTTGGAAACATGCAGCACAACTGCTGAGACAGTCAAAACCACAGTCGGTCCAATTATCCCATTTCTTCCCTGTTCCACTCTCCACTGTGTTGAAACTGGTAGAGAATTAAGCTACGTTCTAGTTTTCTTACCCTAAAAGTTTCTTAGGCCATACTATGGAGTATTTGATACTTCCATCAAAGCTGCTGGCAACAAAGAGTCAGGGTTTTGAAGCAGATCTATTTCGTTGGGAGGAAAGAAAAGCTGGAAGAAAACCTTGTACGAAGTGGGAGCAGCCTCATGCAGGTTTTGGGAAATTTCTTGGTGTCACAAGATATTCAAGACGTTTTTCTATCTTATCCAAACAGTAGATTCCCACATTAATCCTATTTTGCAAGCCCTAGAACTCCCTGAAAACTATAGTTCCTTGGTGTCATTAGTTTGTTCTAGGTCTTATTTCACATCATATGGATGAAATAAATTTTTTTCTTCTCTTTGAAAAAAGCTCAGTGTTTAGCTACTGGGGAATGACAAAGCCTGCGGAACACCTTGCTTAAGGGGATGGACAGATGTGGGCTAACATTTTATCATCCATCTTTATTCAACATACTAAAGAAGGGAGGGAATTTCACACAGAAGCATATAGAAATGAGCCGGTGTGTCCTGTGAGGCCAGTATGCACTTGATGCCCAGCTCCCTATAGCCTCTGATTTGGCTTTTGCACTTGATCAATTTTCTCAGACAAGAGCTTAAGCAAGTGTTAACTCACAAAAGTTCAACGAGAGAAGATGAGAACAGCATATCTAAACTGCAATAAGAAACTAGCTCAGCTGAGAAAGAGCACTCGATCTCTTCTTTGCCTTTGTAATTTGAAGTTAAAGTCACAACTTGGTTACTTTCTTGAAAAGCAGGCTGTGATGTAAAAAGAAGTCAAAGAAGGGAAAAGGCCTTTCCTCCAGCCCTCTCCTTGTGCACACGTTTTTCAGGAGGGAACGAAGTGCTGGTATGATGGGACTGACCTTTCTTTTTGGTTGCAGAGACAGCTGCAATAACCTGTAATCCTACCACCTCAGTTTTGATTCACTCATGGCTGAACTGCAGGGTCACATCAACACTCAATAAATGGTCTTGCAGCAGAGTGTATTGTCATAATGACATAGACTTCTGTAGATTTGGATGTAGTTTGGTTTTGCCTCAGATTTTCCAAATAGCATAGTGATAATCACTCTCCTCATATTACAGCAAAGTCTGTGGTTCTTAGAAACCTAACTTTTTTTCCTTTAAAAGGGTAGAGACTGCTCTAGGAATGTGACTATTTTTTTTCTTCTTTTAGTATGGGATCCCTGTTACAGACTTTTTTCCCAAATCTGTAGTCTTGTACAAACACTCCTAATTTTCCTCGCTTTCTAAAATTCACTTCCATGTCTTCCTATGTCTGACAGCTCAAGGTCTGAGTATTTCAGAAAGCTGCAAGGCCCAGGATGTCTTGTGATGATTTGCAAGTACTACATGGCAGTTCCTTCCTGCTGTGTCCCCTCTTGCGGTCAGAGCCAAGCTGCGTGGGCATCGGGGTTCCAGGCTCCGGGATGACGCAACAAACCTGACCACAGCTGTCTCTTCTGCCTTGCTTCCTTCCTGGCCATGACCAAAGTGGCTCAGTGGTCCCTGAGCCAGCACGATGCTGCTGCTGGCCTCTCGCCTGAATCCAAGGGCAGCATTTAAATTCTGGTCAGCTCTGTGCAGCCCAACCGCCATCAACTGGCACTTCTTCTGTGCTGGGCTTCTGACCCACTTATTTCCAGGGTTTGCTTTCATGATCTGTATGTTATCTAAAGTCTCAGGGTATGGCTGGAGCATGGGAAAGATTTAGCGGTTTACAGTAGGCTGCCTAAGAACTTATCTGCTGTGGTGCTAAAGGGATGATAAAGACAACTCAGTTAAAAATAGTTGTAATGTACCTTAAAATTTTGTAGTCTGAATAACCCATGGAAAATGCTGTATAATCTCTAATAAAACTAGGTAAAGACATCTTTTCCTTTAGAGGGGAGAGTGATAGCTTTATTGGTTTTGCATGTTTACCCACTTGGACTTCTTTGTATCACATTAAAGGCTGGAGAGCACTCAGTTGCAGATAACTGGACCAAAGAGTCATATTTCCTTAGAAAAGGTTATAGGAAGAGTATATGTATACAAATGCACTAGTGTTTCCATTTCTACAAGAAAATTTAGAGGTTGCTTGCATATTTTAAGATTGAATATTTTATTATATGTTACCTCATAGGGTTAGAGAACAGAAAGGAGTGACCATCCAGATCATCTAGTCTGCTGTTCTACATGGCCTTCCCTGCTTAGAGTCTTTAAATCAGGCACTGAAATCTCTTGAACGGTTTTCTAATCTCATGGAGGATACTGCTGGTACAATAGCAGATGTCACAGTGCTCTCTTCATTGTCTCACCGTGGGTGTCTCCAGCCTTGTCTTCCAGCCAGAAGGGTCTGTAATGTCTTCTTCACTCAAGACATTCACCGACTGTGGGGACCCTGTCCAGTTTCAGACTTGAGAAGGTTCAACATGATCCCAAGGGTAAGATTAAGACACAAACGAATTCAGATGCCGCTAAACAATCTTATTTTATTTTTATGCCTAAAGCTAGAATGACAGAGAAAAAGAGGGAGAAATTAGGAGGAAGGTTAGGCAAGTATGTGAGAAGATAAGCAAGAGATAAGCAAGAGATAGTGACCGCCAGGGATCCAAACACCATTTTCTGTTGAGCAGCCTTCAGGTTTCAGGCCTCAGTAGCGGTGGCAGTTTGTAGGTCTTGGGTTGTGCCGTTATCAGAGTCCAGGTGCTGGTATCAGAGTGGTCCTGCTGGCAGTGCTTGGGTCTCGGTTCCACTGGTCCCAGGTGACAGGTTTTAGTCCAGGTGCTGGATGGACACGATCACAAGTTGTCACCTGGTGTTTTATGGCAGTTGGTGGCGGATGTTGCCTGAGCACACAGCAGGCCTGGTCCCACATGTTGGAGGGTGGTATCACTGGAGCTTCACTTGAACTTACACAAGCTTCAAGTATTCTTTGAATCTGAGCAATTTACAGTGATCATGCATTTTGCACATTAACTCACTGTATTCAGGCCTTTACAGCAGGCCCAATTAAGCAAGCAGAGTGAGCAAGCATTTTTCTGTAACAAGCAGGCCTTAGCAAATTATTTTAGCAAGCAAGTATGAGAAAAATCCTTAAACATATTATTTTAGAAAGCAAGTTTTCATATAATAATTCACAATAACTCAGCCTTCCATTCTTATGCTGTGTGTAAAAGACCACCATCCCTCACACACACTCAAACCATATGCTAAAAGTCACTGTCTCTTACACGGACAGATTGTAATAATTTCTCTCTTACTTTGTGTTCATCAGGTTACTCTTCCAGAGAAGGCCCTGCTGTAGTTTTAAACATGATTTTTGGCTATAATTCCCTCCCTCTAATCCATATAGTTGTCCTAACCGTTTTCCCTTGAAAGACTCTTAAACAGCTCAGTGTTCTTCCTGCATTCTCATTTGTAAAATTAGGTTACAGAAAATTAGAGGAAGAAATGCTGCTATAAATTGGCATCTTTAGACACCTTGAGGTTACTTTTAACCTTAATTTTTATAAAGGCAAATGGGAATAAGAGTCGTTGGCTGAAAGCAGCAAGTCATTCAGTTTCTATAGAATAACGGAATATGTAGTTCTGAATAACTTGGTTTAAATAAGAAGAAAGTCTTCCTGAGGTCAGAGCAGCTCTCTTCTCTAATAGAAATTTCATAATACTGAAGGTTTTCCCCAAGATGAAGTATCTATCACACAAACATTTCATCAACAGAAAAAGGCAATATGCAGGACCATCATTTCAGAATTATAAAAGTGCCCACCTCTCCCACTCTTTTCCAAGGATACTGTGTCCTTGTGAAACTTCTGTATTTTCCTTCTGACACACCACCAGCTAGAAAACATATTTCACCATTCCTCTTTACAGGGTTGCTCTCATTCTACAGCAACATTCAATTTTCCCAAGGCAATTATATTGGCCTGCAGTTTTCCTTTCCAGTTATTCTCTTCCCCAATTGAAACTTCCCTTTTTCTAAATTTTCAGTACAGCAAGTACATGTGTATTTCTAAGAAGTCTGATGTTGGATTCAGTGATTTACTTACTCTGTTAACTCTTTTAGCTCTTCTGTTTTCACTTCTTTTAAACAAATAGGCTTCTGGCTCAGGGTATGCACATGGCATTTCTGAATCTGGGGTGTAGTTAATAGCACAGGAATTGCCAGAGCATCTCAGCCACCTGCTTTGCCCAGTCATTTATCCTCTCTCTGATCATGATTGACAGTGAGAACATTAGAGGAATCTGTAACCATCTCTGTAAAACCCACAGACCAACTCAGAGTGCTGTACCGTAAACCCATGTCTAAGTGTGTGGCATTTGTTTATGCCTTGAGTAAGAAATTGTATGCTGTCAGTGTCCTACATAAAACTTAGGGAAAGGGCACTAGAAGAAATGTACTTTGAGTGTTCTTTAGGTTTACATATGTGGAGAAACCTACACAGTACCAGTGTACCTACACAGTACCTACACTGTACCCCTGCACTATAAAGAGAATTGCACTCCTCTTTCTGCTCAGCTGCATTTGGCTCAGGCTTTGTAAAAGAAGTTGTACTTCTCCAATTATATTATATTTTGTATTTTTTCACTTGACAGCTGATAAAGAATAATTTTAAATTAATCAGGTTTTTTTTTTTAGATGAGGTGGATTTGAAGTGGTTGTCACCTTGTAAGTTACCAGTTCTTTCTATCTTTTCCGTGTGACCAAAAAAACCCCAAAACTCTCCTGTCCACAAATAAAAGCTTTGAATGATCTCTAGATTATGCCAACATATGGCCAAGAAGTTTGGGGCTTTGGCACTGGACGTGAAGAAGGACGGAATGAAAGCACAGCAAAATAATGGAAATATTGATCAGTGGCCTCTGTGAGAGGTGAAAAAATAGTGATTTTTAATTTTTTTTCCAGATAAGAAGAAGTAGTAATATCCTCAGTTCTTTCCTTGTTAAGACCTTTTCTTGTATGCGTCTACCCAGGTTTCCTATGTGAAAAAGCAAAGTTCCCGGGAGGAAGAAAAGTCTTATACAAATGCAACCCTGCCATGACACTTTTGTCCTCTTGGACAGTTAAGGATCAGAGAGAGAGAGAGAGAAATGAGACACAGAGAATGAGGGAAGAATAAAAGGGAAAGGACTCATCCAGATACTGAGAATGGACAGATACATGTTTGATACTCTATTTTTGTAAAGAAATAGTAATACGTTTTTAAAAGACACACATAAGAAGAAATGCTAAGAACTGCATGCAGTCTGTACAATGTATTCCAACAAAGGCAAGGGGAATAGGCACATATCAGTCTTTCAGTCCAATTACAAACAAATCACTCTACCCTCAGAACTGAAATGGCTTTGTTTGCAGATGGCTGGGATGCCTGCAATAATTTCCTAATGGAATGAAAGAATCTTCTATTTATAAAGTGTCCCAATATACATTGGGACATCCATGGTACAGAAAAGAGAAAAGGGGACAGTTTTGAATTCCAGTGTTTTAGCAGAGACTCTAAGTCTGTATAAAGCACTAGAAATACACAGTTTTGTGTACAATCACACCATCGATTTGCACATCCACATGATTGTGTGATGTGTGGGCGCTTGGCATCCTTGATTTTCCTTCCTTGCATGGACTAAGCTCCAGAGATGCCAGGTACACTCTCTGCCTGCCCACATTGGCCCTGCAGAGCAGCAACATCTGGAACACACACTGTGGGTAATGAATCCAGACCAAATGCTGATCTGCAGTTCTCAATTAACCACAGAGGCAGGTATATGAATGGCAGGGAAATGGTAAGAAAGACCAGGCTAACGTCTCAACGTCTGACATTTTGCCCTTTGGAGTGCATCGGGATTTTTGATTGTCCAAAATAGGATTTAAAACCATTTTAAAACCACTCATTTTTTCCTCAGTGCAGAGGTCCAAGCCCTGGGAGTTCAATGACTTAGGGTAGCGATTGCTGAGGGTATCAAGTGAGGCTTTGCCCATGAAGAAAAGATGGCCATTGCCTCTGAAACACCAGTCAACAGCTGCGAGCACTGCACCTGAATTTTCATGCTCTGCCGACTCCTGCACAATCACTGTGAGACCTGTAGATCAGCCATGCAATTCCTTTTCCCTGTTGTGGCTGGCACTGGTATTTTCCCTTCTGAAAGGAGGTTGACCCCATTAGACATCATGCAGGGCTCAAGTAGCAATACAACAGAGGCTACTTAAACATTTGGAACTTTTGGAAAAGCTGCTTTCAAAACTCCAGCTATGCCTGACAGAAATGGGAGTGTTTGCATCAGTTTAGAGAGGGTTGATTGGCTGGAGAAGAAGCAACTAGAACATGTATCCAAACAAGTTACAAAATATATTGAAAAACATGATTCTAAAAGACATATTAATACAGGATTGCTGGAAGGCCAGGTCGTGGACTTATCAAGAGATGTGAACTATCAGGGTAAACGCCAGTTTGACCATAAATGGGTATCACCTGGATACACAGTTTGAATGTATCTGAAGGCAAGTTAGGATCAGCTTTTTTTTTTTATTTTTCTGTAAGATTCAGCTCTGCACATGGGAATGGTGCTTCACCCCATGGATTGTTCCTTCGAACTTGCTGGAGGACTCGAGAATTTGATGCAGTTCAGGGCTGCATAGCCCTGCAGTTCTCACAGGCTTTGGATACCATCATTGTAACAATCCTGGATAGATACATACATTTTTAGTTCTCCTAAAATGTTTTTGACTTAACCTGGAGCGTTTTATGGTATGACACCTGATGTCTAGCGTAAATGTTGTCCTGTATGTCCCTCCCAGCTGCTATGCACAGCCCTGTACAACATGGCCCATATAACCTGAAGTTCCCATGTCAGCTCCAACCCAGGGAGATGTGCCAGCTGATTGGCATTTGCTGATGGAGCTGATGGGTGAGCCAGAAAGGCCTCCTGCAGCATCCCTCACTGTCGCTTGCTAGAAACCCAGGCTGGAAGGAAAATACTCTGCTAGTTTGTTTTCTTTTTTGCCTTCTGTCGGATCTCTCAGGTAAAATGTGAGCTTTTTAAGAAGTGCCAGTATCTTGGTGTCTATAGCTACTTGGAACAACTCCTGGCTTTGTGTTTGGGATTCAGACATCAGCTAGCGTTATGATTGACAGCTGACATGAACAGAAGAGTGGGACTTTGCCTCTTTCTGTAGGTAGAGGGTCAAAGAGCTCCAAATGGTGAGTCTTGTGACCTCGCTGGGGTGTCTTCTCAGCCCTGCACAAAGAGAGCTTCAACAAGTGCAAGATGAAAAGTGCCAACACTGGAATTCTCCTCTGAATCAAAGCCAGCTTAAATTACCTTCAGTCCCCAAACAAGGTCTTCAGATGTTGGCATTCTGGAGCTACTAGAGACATCTGCAATGGAAATGTGGAAGTTAAGAGCTTGGCAAGGACCTTGCTTGTCCCTGTGGCAGCAGTCCTACCTTCTGAGGGAGGAGGTTTTTGTTATCACACTGTTGAACTCACATACCTCTGAGGTTTCTGCTTGTGCCAGTGGCCTGTGGTGCTGGCGACTCCTTGGATCTTGCACCAGGAAGCCCAACCTCCTCCTCCAAGAGTTCCTCCTGGTTCTCAATGAGGAACTGCACCAGCCCAGTCACCTGCACACAGCATACCATTGTTTCCACGCCGATGGCTGAAATGCCCTCAAACAGCCGTTCCGATTCCTGATTCTCCATATGGGTCTGCTCTTGCCAGCAGCTGCCCAACCAGTGTTTTCTGAAGAGAGGAGGCAGCCAGGAACCTCTGAACAGAAAAGCTCAAGTGGAACCAAGAGGCTGTAGCGGGCTGGCAACACAGCATACCTACAACACCTCCACCAGGACATACACAGGGAGCATGTTTTCCTCTGGTGGGCTGAGGAGGTCTGGCCCCAAACAGATGGCCAGTTTGCAGGCCATCATCCTGGTGGTGTCAGCATTCCTGCTGATGTTATAGAGCAGGGTGACCGGGTGTTTGGAGAGGAGGCAGTTGGCCTTGGGCAACTTGCTTGCCACCCTGAGGGAACAGGAACACAAAGTTAATAAAGTAGGTGTCTGGCCGAAAAGATGGCTTTTTGAGGCAGTCTGTGGCTTAGCAGGCAAATCCTGGTCTCTGGCAGTGCCTGTGGAGCAGATGGGCTGCTGGGCACAGTTACACTTTCAGCCCTGCCAGCCCCTCCTGCCTGCTGGTCTTCTGCAGGGTGTCCATCCACTGCTGGTAGAGCTGCGTCTGGAGGAGCTGGGAGGGGATCTTGCGCAGGAAGTCCTGCAATGCCAAGGGCTGCGGGTGAGGCTGTGACCAGTGCCCCGGGAGCACAGGCAGCATCCCCATCACTCTGGCTGAGCAGCAGCTCCTGGCTTTGGGCTCCTGCTCTGGCAGGTGCCCCTCAGCAGCAAGAGAGCCGGCAGCTGCCGGGCTGTATGTCATAGGGTTCACCTTCAGGATGACGGCCACGAGGTGCATGGGCTGGCTTTGGAACTGGACCTCTGCTCCACTGTTGAGGGCCTCCCTGACCTCCTGGGAGGCACACTCGCTGGTCGCCAGTAGGAAGATCCCCTCCATGGATGAGCCGTGCTCCTGCAGGAGAGCCAGCAGGTCCTGCAGGGGACAGAAGAGGACATTGCTGAGCTGGAGACAGGCCTTGGGACAGGCAAACTTTCCTCAGGGGCAGGAACAAGTGTTGATGGGCCTTCAGCTCCCACTGGGACAGGACAGTGAGTGGTAGGATGTGATGTGTGGAGGAGCTGGCTTTGTCTCCAAGACCTATCTGTGATTTCTGGGGACACCGCCTCTCCAGAGGAGCCAGTGGCATGGGGATCCCTTGGCCATACGTGCTTACCTGGATGGGCTGGGGCACCGTGCCATCCTGGCTGCAGAGATCTGACAGGGACCTGCCAAAAAGAGGCCTCCTGTCTCCAGCTGTCATCATCCCTTGCCACTCAAAGGGCTAGTGCAGCTTCCTCCTCCTCTTGTGTGTCCCACCTGCTGCCAAGGAGAACAGAAAAAAAGCTGTGGAGTGGAAGTGCCAGGTGAGCACTCCTGGACAATCTCAGCTCTGTACCCTCATTGCTGAGCACATAGGAGAAGCAACATTTGGGAAATAGGGCACAGACTCAGCTCATTCCCTCCACAGAGCGATGGGGACAGATGTGCCCTCTGGGAAGGGCAGCAGCTGCCCCAGTGCAGCACGAGTACCCATCTGTGAGAAGAGGGGAGAAGGGCTGTCCTGCCCCGCAGAAAAGGGCCCCAGTGCCATATGTGACAGGTGAGGATGGCTGAGATTGCACCCCAGGCGATCCTGACCTTTGCCTGGCTCTTGACCAGCCTCTCCAGGCTGCTGGTGTGCAGAGTCATGGCCTGGGCAAGGGGAAAAGAGCAGAAGGTGAGAAGTGCTGCACCTGATGCTGGGCTGGAGCAGCCTCTGGGGACAGAGCAGAGGCAGGAGGGACACTCACAGCATTGTGGGCCCTCAGCTCCTTCAGCATGAGCTTGAAGGAGGGCAGCTGGGTGACCTGGGCTCCCTCCTCTCCTTCTGCTGGTCTGTGCATGGGAAAGAGTAATGAAAGAGATGTGTGAGACCCAAGCGGCCTTTTCTCTCTCCTGCCACCCGGGGAGCACTTCCAAGCTGCCCCAAAGCAGCTGGGTACCACTCAGTAGTTGAGCAGAGAGCAGCAGCAGAGGTGAGGATGGGGCTGGGCAGCTGTTGACTGGACACAGCTGGGTGAAGCTTCTCTGGCAGTTTTCCCTGCTCAAGAGCTGCTCACACCATGGGGGCAGCTTTCAGCAGCTGGGGAGAGATGTTTCTCCATCCTACGACTCTGCCTGGAGCATCCCCCATGATGTGAGCATGGGCTCCCCAGGCTGCGCTGCCAGGCAGGGCTTACCCAAGGAGAGCGCTGACCCAGAGCTCCTGCGCTGCCCGGCAGCTGCAGAAAGAGGAGAAACAGCCTGAGTGCCACTGCTCCCCAGCCTGTGGGCAGAGGCGGGCGCTGGCACAGCCCTGCCCCATGGGAACGGCCACGTTGCAGGATGAAGCGCCATGGGGCAGGACTCGTCCCTGCCATGGGGCATAGCACTCACCAGAAAGTGATGACACAGGAGCCGCAGGGTCAGACAAGGACGTGTTGGTGTGCCTGCCTTCCTCCTCCTCAGTGGCATCGCCGGCTGCCCCCTTCCCACTTCTATCCCAGGGCCAGGCAGAGCTGTGGGTGCAGGGTGCTGCCATGTCTTCAGAGAGGAGCGGCAGGGAGTGACATGGAGGTGGGTGAGCCCGGTGGCTCCCCTCTAGCGTCCCCCTGCCACGGGTATGGCCATGGCTGCATCCAGCACCAGGGTGCTGGCGGCTGCTCCTTGGGTGTCCCTGCCCTGGTGCCAGGGCCAGGGCTTTGGAGGAATGGCAGCTGGGCTCTGCAAGTCTTACTGGGGCTTGGCGATGACCAAGGTGTCGCTGAAGAGGAGGAGGTCCCCCTTCCTCGTCACATGGCCCTGGGTCACCTGCACGTGCTGCCAGAGCAGTGGCTCGGGTAATTCCAGGACGGGCATGAGCTGCTGCACGAGCTCAGGGTCATCCCTGCAGAGCAGACGGCGTCGGGCATGAGAAAGGTGGCTGCTGTGGGACCCAACTGTGCTGGGGTGTCCCTGAGCCATGGGGGGACCCTACCTGAAGCCATGGCAGCAGTTCACCTGGCCCATCCTGGCGAGATTAGAAGCCATCTCACCTGGGACAGTACACAAAATATTACCCAGCTGGCTGCAGTGAGGCTGCCAAAGGGCTTCCCTGTGCCATTCAGTGCTGCAGGGCAAGAGCTTGTCTCTTACCCGTGCCGCTCTGTGTTGTTACAGAACCTTTGACAGGCCAGCGCCAGGTCAACACAGCAACACATTCTAACTGTGGGGAGAGGGGACACTGGGGGCTTTCCCCAGTATGTCCCTGTCTCTCTCGTACTGGGCAGCCCAGCCCTGGGCACAGCACTGCAGGCCTGGCCTCAGCAGCGCTGAGCAGAGGGGAAGGGTCACCTCCCTCCAGCTGCTGCCAATGCTTTGCCCTGTGCAGCCTGGGACAGCACTTGCCGCTGCCTTGGTGGCTCCCAGTCACTTGGTGTCCATCATGACCCCAGGAGCTTTTGTGCCACATTGCTTGGAAGCTGCTGTGCAAAGCTGCTTTGTGTCACTAGTCTATGTGCATGTGTCCCAGGATGCTTCGTGCCCATACTGGTGCCATCCGCAGTCAGTCCCACGTGCTTTCTGCAGGTGTCTCCATGCCACTGCCGTGATGGTGATAAGGACATGTTTCCTCCAGCCAATGCAGTGAAAAGGTCCTTGTTATAGGACAGGAAGAAAGAGGATGCGCCCTGGAGTCAGAGTCCAGAAACAGAGTTTCCACAGAACTCCACCATCTATTCTCTTTTTTCATTAGCTACCATTTGGGCTCACATTCACGTACACATAGGAAATGGATGCAGACATGTTTATTCTAAAGCCAGTAATGTGATAAAATCCATTTCAGCTTCATTGGAAGTTAGACAGGTGCTTTTGTGAAATGTTGATACCAAAGACTTCCTTGAATATTGGATGGTTGTTAGGTATTCAGGTATGCAAGGGTATAAGAATGAATAACACAGGGCTATGCTGGAGCTGCAAAGCAAAGCATGGACTGAGCTGACTTGGAAACCAGGTATGTTATCAAGCAGGTATTGGTTCTGGCCTGTTTGTGCAGAAAATGTTGCTTGTTGGACAGGGCGGTGTGAGACATGGTGGTTCTTAACACACGGCATGAAAAATGCCTGATCACTGTGAACTGCTGAAATTCAAAGAATACTTGAAGCTTGTGTAAGCTCAAGTGAAGCTCCAGTGATATCACCCTCCAACATGTGGGACCAGGCCTGCTGTGTGCTCAGGCAACGTCCACCACCAACTGTCATAAAACACCAGGTGACAACTTGTGATCGTGTCCATCCAGCACCTGGACCAAAACCTGTCACCTGAGACCTCAGACTTGAGTCCCAAGACCTGCCAGCACTACCGGCACCTGGACTCTGATACCAGTGTGACCCGAGACCTGCGAACTGCCAGCACTAGGGGGGCCTGAAACCTGAGAGCTGCTGATGGAAGGCAGTCTTTGGATCCTTGGTGGTGACTGTCTCTTGCTTCTCTCTTGCTGATCTTCTTCCATACTTGCTTAAATTTCCTCCTGTGAGAAGGCCGAATTAGAATTACACTGGCTTGCAAAGACACTGGATGTAGATTGGCCAGATCCAATTAAAAAAAATACTTGTTGCTCATCTTTTTTGAATTAGTCTCAGAAGGGAAATTGTTCATCATTCTCAGCAGACCTGCAGAGCAAAATATTTATACTTTTCCTGAACTAACAAGCCTCCAACTTCCATCTAGTAATGAATCAACACAATCTTTTACTTTGCTAATAAAAGTAAATAATTTCATTTTGAATCATGCTGACTGCTACTTTCTTTGTGTTCTTTTTCCTTACCTTATTGAATTTACACAATACAATTAGTACAGAATTTGGAGTTTGTAGCTTTTGATTTATACAGGTTGTGATAGCCTTCTCTTTCCCTATTAAAGTTCATATCTATGACTTTTTAATAGCAACTATCTGGATTCTGTCCCAGGATGTACTGGATAATTGTAACTCCCATTCATCTCAGTAAAAGGTGCTGTCCCTGCAGGATGTACATGACAATTTCACAAAAAGAGTCTTCTCTCTTCTACATTTAGGACTATACATTTACATTTACATTTATTTATTGAAACTGTAACTTGAGATTTAGAAATGCAAATAACAGAGTATTTTTAAAGGTTCTTTATTGGGGATTTACACTTCATTCATTAGTCTTCAATATAACAATTTGTCATATCAGTCCCTCATATTATTGTATAAGCAGAGAGAAAATATTAGAAAAGGTTTTTCATTTTCCTGAAGGAAGTAAATTTTGCTGACAAGCCAAGTTAAAAACCTTCCTTTGAGATTTCTATCAGCTCTTAGTATTCTTACTATTCTATTCAAGGAATCTTGCAGAAAACTGTAGAAAACAGAAAAGAATAGCAAATTTAAAAATTAGTTCTTTTTTAGAAGGGCAAACATGTTCAAATTTGCTCTGCTTCACTAACATAAGATCAGAAGCCTTTGTGGAAGTGCTGTCCTCGAGGTACTGTTTGAAGTTTCACTGGACTTATTAACTGAAGAAAAAACTTGTTTACTGTACTCCTAGTCAGCCTTTCTTTTTCAAAGACAAAATTATATGGGCTGAAGATTGTGCAACAGCAATGTTGTGTGCTGATGGGCATCTCAAGTACCTGAAAACAACACCCTGAACTTTTCTGGAAGCCATTTCTAGCTGTGCCTTTTTTATCACTTGCCAGTCTCCCATTCTTATATAATAGTTCCCAAAAGCTGGAAGATATGTAATATATAAATGTGAATGAGTTTTGGACATAGGAAATATAATTTTCACAATTATACTCATAGCCAAAGCCTTTTTGACCTATTCAAAACAGAAGGCTGCCAGCTTGTGAGAGACAGCATGTAAATATTGCTGTTTCTGTTGTTACCTTCAACCACAATACACAATTCAAGTACCATTTTTGTATTTGAGGGCTTGCAAAACATACAAATATGAAAATTGCTGCCATAGGAATATGGTGGAACTTCAAAACTCTGTAAAATAATGTTACTTTTTGTTTTGACCATTTAATCTCATTCATGGTGTATGCCCAAAGAATACCTGGAGAATATACAGAAAGGAGTATATTCTCAGATCTTTCCTAGCACTGTTTTCGTGCAGCTAAAAAGTTGCTTCTTTGTTCCATTCGGTTATTTATGCTTTTCCTATACGCCGTTTATGGTGTGACCTACGAACATTGCTGATGTGCATTTCAGAGTGCTATGTTTGTGGCACACAGCGCACTCCTTTGCCCTTGCCTGGACTTGCATTCCCTGGAGCTGGTATTTGTTGGGCGTTTATTTGAGGCCCTGCTTCCAATGCATATTTCTGATACATATGAATCGGTATGGAAATCAGAGGATCAAGATGGAAGCTCAGCTGTGGTAAGGGCATGTGGCCAGATCAGAGTGTCATCAGTGAAAACATGTCAGGTCCCAGAGGCTGCACATTTTGGCTGCCCACCCCACAAACTCTGGGTGTGTGGCAGCTGGTACTGTCCAGATAAGTCATAAGCACTTAACGTGACAAGTAATAGATTGTAATAGCTTCTCCCTTACTTTGTGTTCATCATGTTACTCGTCCAGAGAAGGCCCTAGTGTAGCAATAAATACAATTTTGGTTATAATTCCCTCATTCTAATCCATACAGTCGTCCTAACCATTTTTCTCTTGAAAGTCTCTTAAAAAGCACAGTGTTCATACAACTTCCTCATTTGAAAAATTAGGTTACAGAAAAGAGGAAGAAATGCTGGTCTAAATTAGCATCTTTAGACAGTTTGAGATTACTTTTAATCTTAAATTTTACAGATGCAAATGGAAATAAGAGTTGCTGGCTGAAAGCAGCAAGTCATTCCCTTTCTATAGAATAACAGGCTATGTAATTATGCATAACCTGGTTTGAATCAAGGAAAACGTCTTCCTGAGGTCAGAGCAGCTCTCTTCTCTATTAGCAATTACCTAATACTGAATCATAGAGTCATAGAATGTCCTCAGTCGGAAGGGACTCACAAGGATCATCGAGTCCAACTCCTGTCCCTGCATGTGACAATCCCACAGTTCACACCATGTGTTTGAGGGTGTTGTCCAGTCTCTTCTTGAACACTGTCATGCTTGGGGCTGTCACACCTCCCTGGGGAGCCTGTTCCAGTGCTCCACCACCCTCTGGGTGAAGAACCTTTTCCTAATGTCCAACTTAAAACTCCCCCAGCACATCTTCCTGACATTCTGTTGGGTTCTGTCATTGGTTGCCAGAAAGAAGAGTTCAGTTGCTGACCTTCCTCCTCTTCTTGTGATGAAGCTGTAGACTGCGATGAAGTCTCTCGTCAGTCTCCTTCAGGCTGAACAAACCAAGTGACTTTAGCCGCTCCTCATACAGTTTCCCCTTCAAATCCTTCACCAGCTCCGTAGCCCTCTTCTGGACACTCTCCAGTAGCTTTATATCCTTTTTATCCTGTGGCGCCCAGAGCTGCACACAGTGCTCCAGGTGAGGCCGCACCAATGTAGAACAGAGTGGGACAATCCCCTCCCTCGCTTGGCTGGCAATGCTGTGCTTGATGCACCCAGGACACAGTTGGCCCTCTTGGCTGCCAGAGCACACTGTCGGCTCATGCTCAACTTGCTGTTGACCAGAACCCCCAGATCCCTCTCATCAGAGCTGTTCTGCAGCATCTCGTCCCCCAGTCTGTAGGTACAGCCAGGGTTGCCGTGTCCCAGGGGAAAAATCAGGCACTTGTACTCGTTGAACTTAATGTGGTTGGTGATTGCCCAGTTCTCCAATTTGTCCAGATCCCTCTGCGGGGTGTCTCTGTCCTTGAGAGTCTTGACAGTTCCTCCCAATTTTGTATCATCAGCAAACTGACTAAGTAATCCTTCAAGTCCTGAGTCTAAGTCATTTATAATGACATTGAAGAGCACTGTCCCTAAGATGGATCCCTGTGGAACCCTGCTAGTAACTGGTCTCCAGCCTGACATAACCCCATTTACTAGAACAATTTGGGCTTGGCCCATCAGCCAATTGCTCACCCACTGCATACTGAATGCTGGACATCTTGTCCAGGAGGATACTGTGAGAGACTGTATTGAAGGCTTTACTGAAATCCAGAAAGATCACATCAACAGGCTTCCCTTGGTCAACTATGTGAGTAACCTTATTGAAGAACAAAATGAAGTTTGTTAAACAAGACTTTTCCCCTCATGAACCCATGCTGGCTGGGACCAATGACTGTGTTGTGGTTCAGATGTTTCTCAAAAACTCCCAGAACAATCTTCTCTATGATTTTGCCAGGAACAGAAGTGAGGTTGACAGGTCTGTAGTTGCCAGGGTCATCCCTGTTGCGCTTCTTGTATATTGGGACAAAGTTTGCCAGCTTCCAGGCACCCGGGACCTCTCCAGATTCCCAGAAGTGTTGAAAAAACTTGGAGACAGGTGGCTCTATGACACTGGTCAACACCCTCTAAGCATCCTTGGATGAATCCCATCAGGTCCCATCGACTTTTAGGGATCTAGCTAGAGAAGCAAATCCCATACAAGTTCTGGATTGATTGTGAGCTTTTTGTTCATGCAGCCATGGTTTTCTAACTCAGGTCTATGGGCACCCCAAGTCCAGCCTTGGTGTTGAAGACCAAGGTGAAGAAAGCATTAAACATCTCAGTTCTGTCTATGTCTCTGTTAATAAGGTGACTATGCTCATCAAGTAATGGGACAATGTTGTTTCCAGTTTGCCTTTTGCTATTAATATATTTAAAAAACCTTTATTATTGTCCTCCACAGTACTGGCCAGCTTCATTCTAATTGAGCTTTGGCTGCATGAATTTCCTCACTACAACAGGGAGCAGCATGTCTGTAGTCCTCCCACATTGCCTGATCATGTAATTTATTTTCCCCTTGTATTTTGACAAGAAGATCCCTGCTCATCCAAGTTGACTTTTTGCCTCGCCTGCCACATTTTTTGCATTTTGGAATTTCCTGGTCCTGTGCTTTTAGTAGGTAGTATTAAAAAGTGACCAAGACTGATGGATCGCAACACCTTCAAAAGCTTCTTCTCAGGGAATCATACTAAGTAGTTCCCTGAGCAACCTGAAGTCTACTCTCCTCATATCTAGTGTTAGGGTTTGCTGGCAGTTTTTCTCATATTTGCAAAGATTTTGAAGCTGACTGCTTCATTCTTGCTGTGGCCAAGGGAGCCACCAGCTGCCATTTCTCCCACAAAAACCTCCCTGTTAGTGAGAATCAAATCTAGGAAGGCACTTTTCCTGGTCAGTTCCCTTAGTGCCTGCACCAACAAGTTCTCATCCAGTTGCTTTAGGAATCTACCTGCTGTGTTAACTCTTTTAGCTCTTCTATTTTCACCTCTTTTCACGGAAAAGGCTTCTGGCTGAGGTACATGGTTCTGTCTGGGTATGCACTCCCATCTGGGGAGTTATGAGAACACAGGAATTGCCAGAGCATCTCAGCCACCTGCTTTGCCCAGTCGTTTATCCTCTTTCTGATCATGCCTGACAGTGAGAACATTAGAGGAAATTGTAACCATCTCTGTAAAACCCACAGACTACCTCAGAGTGCTGTACTGTAAAACTGTTTCTAAGTATGTGGCATTTGTTTATGCCTTGAGTAAGAAATTGTATGCTGTCAAGTAGATTTGAAGTGGTTGCCACCTTGTAGCTTAGTAGTTCTATCTTTTCCATGTGACAAAACAAAAAAAAAAAAAAAAAAGGCCTCCTGTCCATAAAGACAAGCTCCCTGATGGTCTCTAAATTATGCCAACATATGGCCAAGGGGTTTGGGACTTTGACACTGGATGTGAAGAAGGATGCAATGAAGGTACAGCAAGATAATGGAAATATTGACCAGTAATTTCTCTGAGAAATGAAAAAGCATTTGTTGTTGTTGTTGTTGTTGTTTTCCCAGAGTAGAAGAAGTACTAACATACTCAGTTCTTTCCTTGTTAAGACCTTTTCCTGTATGCATCTACTCAGCTTTCCTATGTGAAAAAGCAAAGCTCCTGGGAGGAAGAAAAGTCTTATACAAATGCAACCCTGCCATGACATTTTTCTCTTCACAGAAACACAGAATGTTAGGGATTGGAAGGGACCTCAAAAGATCATCTAGTCCAATCCCCCTGCCAGAGCAGGAACACCTAGACGAGGTTACACAGGAATGTGTCCAGGTGGGTTTTGAATGTCTCCAGAGAAGGAGACCCCACAATCCTCCTGGGCAGCCTGTCCCAGTGTTCTGCTACCCTCACTGAGAAGAAGTTTCTTCTCATATTTAAGTGGAACCTCCTGTGTTCCAGTTTGTATCCATTTCCCCTTGTCCTACCACTGATTGTCACTGAGAAAAGCCTGGCTCCATCCTTCTGACACTCACCCTTTACTTATTTATAAACATTGATGAGGTCACCCCTCAGTCTCCTGCAAACTAAAGAGACCCAGCTGCTTCAGCCTTTCCTCATAAGAGAGATGCTCCACTCCCTTAATCATCTTGGTTGCCCTACGCTGGACCCTCTCCAGCAGTTCCCTGTCCTTCTGGAACTGAGGGGCCCAGAACTGGACACAATACTCCAGGTGTGGTCTCACCAGGGCAGAGTAGAGGGGAAGGAGAACCTCTCTTGACCTACTAACCACCCCCCTTGTAATACACCCCAGGATGCCATTGGCCTTCCTGCCCACAAGGGCACAGTGCTGGCTCATGGTCATCCTGCTGTCCACCAGGACCCCCAGGTCCCTTTCCCCTACACTGCTCTCCAACACGTCGTTCCCCAACTTATACTCTTGTCGTTCCCCAACTTATACTCTTCTTGGACAGTTAAGGATCAGAGAGAGAGAGAGAAGTGAGACACAGAGAAAAAGAGAGGAATAAAAAGGGAAGGGACTCATCTAAATAATGAGAGTGGGCAGATACATGTTTGATACTGTATTTTTGTAAATAAATAGTAATACGTTTTAGAAAGACAGACATCTGAAGAAATGCTAAGAACTGCATCTGCTGCATACAATGTATTCCAACAAAGGCAAGGGAAATAGGCACGTATCAGTCATTCAGTCTGATTACAAACAAATCACTCTGTCAGCACTCAGAACAGAGATGGCTTTTCTAGCAGTCATTTCCTAATGGAATTTAAATAAACTTCTATTTATAAAGTGTTCCAACATACATTGGAATGTCCACTTTACAGAAAAGAGAAAGAGGGACCACTTTGTATTCCAATGTTTTACCAGAAACTGCAAGTCCATATAAAGTACTACCAAATAGACAGCTGAGTGCACAACTGCTCCACCGACTTGCACATCCACGTGACTGTGTGATGTGAGTGCACTTGGCATCCTTGATTTTCCTTCCTTGCATGGACTAAGCTCCAGAGATGCCAGGTACACTCTCTGCCTGCCCACATTGGCCCTGCAGAGCAGCAACATCTGGAACACGCACTATGGGTAATGAATCCAGACCAAATGCTGATGTGCAGTTCTCAATTAACCGCAGAGGCAGGTAAATAGGAAAGACCAGGCTAACGTCTTGAGTTCTGACATTTCTCCCTTTGGAGTGCATAGGGATTTTTTGATTTCCAAAAAAGATTTAAAGATTTTTTTTTCTTTAAAACCCTTTGTTTTTTCCTCAGTGCAGAGCCATGATCCCTTCATATCTTGAGCATGTTGGTTCAGCATCTCTCTGCCAAGCATTAGTAGCTGTGAATAAAAATTCCATGGAGTAATTAAATGCTCCTTTCTGCTGCCTGTCTGCATTTTCTTTTAGAAATTATCTTCTCTTCCAAACCTTTACATGTTGATGTGTAGCTGTATTCCAATAGCAGTTCGATGCATTTCCGGAGCTTGTTTGAAATTATTAAAGGTGCAGTGCTTTGTTCCTGTACAGAACAAGCACTGCAGCTCTGCTGGCATTATCCACCTTCTTGACACCCACTCAGAAGTGTCAAGTAAGATATGTGGCAAGCTACCATCTTCCTTTTGCATTGATAATTATCTTTCTGTCATTTCTTTCCTAATCCACAGACTCTCTCAGAATATTCTCTTTTCTATTTCGCACACTGCAGGATGCAGATGACAAGGTAGGTGGATATGACTTTTGTAATTCTTTTTGCTTTTTTACTAATATAGCTGAAAAGTCACTCTAAGACTAGCCTTGTAAAATAAAATGAAAATACTAGGAGTATGTGCTCAAATAATATGAAAACTGCTTTCTAAATTGCAAAACCACTGAAGGAGAACTCTGTCATATTGTTGTATCTATATATGCTTAAGGGGAGGAAGGCAAGACACTGCATTTGCAGGTTATACTATAACATGTATCCAAAAAAAAGTATAGAATCAATCAAAAAACTTGTTTCTAAAAGACATATAATACAGGATTGTTGGAAGCCCAGGTTGTGGACTTATAAAGGGAAGTGAACTACGAGGGAAAATGTTGGTTTTGACCATCAGTGGGTATCACCTAAATATACAGTTCCAGTGTGTCTGAAGGAAAATCAGGATCAGCTTTTTTTTTTTTTTGTAATTGCTGTAAGATTCAGCTCTGCACATGGGAATGGTGCTTCACCCCATGGATTGCTCCTTTGAACTTGCTGGAGGACTTAAGATTTTGATGCAGCTCAGGGCTGCATAGCCCTGTGGTTCTCACAGGCTTTGGATACCATGATTGTAGCAAGCCTGGATAGGCAGGTACATTTTTAGTTCTGCTATATCCTGACATGTTCTTAGCTTAACCTGGAGGGTTTTGTAGAATGGAACATGACCTCCAGCATAAACTTTGTCCTGTATGTCCCTCCCAGCTGGTATGCACAGCCATGTGCAAAACGCTCCACATAATCTAAAGTTTCCATGTCAGCTCCCACCCAGGGAGATGTTCCATCCAGTGGGCATTTGCTGATGGAGCTGATGGGTGAGCCAGCAAGGCCTCCTGCGAGGGGTGGGATGGGTCTAAGTGCGATGCAGGGCTGCTCCGGCCGAGTGGTGTTGAGTGGAATCTGCTGGCCAGAGCAGGAGGGCTCGGTGCCTCTGTCCTCGCCTCTACCCAGGTGGTGCTGGGGCTGCATCGTGGCCTTTGTAGGCCAGTTGTCAGAGCTCATCCAGGGAATCCAAGCAGCAAAAATACATCAGCACCTACAAGTATAGTGACAGAAAGTGATGACGAAACCATGAAGGTAGGAGCACGCATGACTTTGTCCCCCATTCTCCGAGAAGTCCCAGGAAAAGGAATCATTCCTGGCACAGGAGAGAGAACCCAACATTGGCCACTTTTCAGATTTGGCTGAACAGTGTGCTGGTCTGTCTTGTCTAGACCGTGCTTCAGCCAAAAAAGGTAGGACCAGATGATACTTGAGGTCCCTTCCAAATTGGTTTTCTATGATTCTAAGATTCTCAACACATGCGATACCCCCAGAGCACCGCAAGTTGACAGAGAAGTGCAGAGTCCCTTTGCCAGGCGGGGGACTTGGCAGGGAGCCACTGGGATGTACTCTGCAAAACCCAAGCAGCAGCATCCATCATTGTTAGGTAGGTCCTTTTGTGAAAAGGGGATACGAAAGACTTCCTTGAGTATTGGATATTTGTTCAGTATTCAGTTATGCAAGGATATAAGAATGAATAACACAGGGCTATGCTGGAGCTGTGAAGTTAAGCATGGATTGAGCTGACCTGGAAGCCAGACATGGTCTTCTAGCAGGTATTAGTTCTCACCTGTTTTTGCAGAAAATGCTGCTTGTAGGACAGGGTGGGTAAATTGATATTAACCTAATAGGTAGCAATTCCTTGGTTAAGTGCTCTACATGTGAAACATATGAAAAATGTGCTGGTGACTGGCTGGTGCCTGATGTCCCATGTTCTAATAAATATGTGCACAAAGACTAACAAGTGTCAAATGCATAAATAACGTGAGAATAACGGTGGTTATGGGTTGGACGGAGGGTCTACTGCTTTTCTAGTGCTCTCCTTGCCACTGCCCAGCATTCAGTTGGTCTATTCATGGCTACATCAACAACCAGTGCAGCCTCTTGTCTGGGAAGCTGATTATGGTATGTATGAGAGAGAGGCAGTAGTTAAAACCTACTTCTTGATATTCTTTCTATTGTTTTAATAGAGAACCTGAAGTTGTCTGTACCTTTCTTTTTGTTTATATTTACATCAGCTCTTCATTGGGTCCAGATTAAATGGAAATTCTCTACCTGACACAGCAAAAGTTGGGCTGAGCCCTCATTTAGTAACCAGCCATTGATTAATTTTGTTTCAAAGAGAGCAAATTGTGGTGGAATTGGAAACTCAGACAGCTAGGGATATTAGTTGTATTTTCTGGAAGGAGGTGGAAACATTTTTAAGGACAATTTTTAATAGTATTAACACGAAAGTCATCCGAGTAGCACATGAGCACCAAGTATCTTTGTTCAGCTAAAGTAGTGGAGGATTCACTGGGTTTGCTGTTAAGTTATAGCAGTCGCAGGGACTGCTCTAGGCAAATGGCTTTTTAGAATTAGAGGCCGTTACTGCCTGAAGTGACACATTTAGAAAATGTCTCTACACGAATAAGTAGCTCACACAGCAAAGCTGCAGCTACCTGATAACACAATATTTTTCTCACTTTGGAGGTTTTTTTGTTTATGTAAAACTTTCCAATAGTCATCACTGCAAGTTCATTCCCTGTATGACAAATAAGTAGTAAATGAAGGTGTTTTCATATATTGGAACAATCTGCACTTTCATATATTTTACAGCTGTTGCAAAGATGTAATTGAAACTCTGAAGAGCTTTTGCTCTTTATACTACTGAAAGCCATGCTAAACAGCGTTTTGCAAATTTCCAGCTTGGAGAACTGCAGATTAATTGTTGAAGTGTTTATGCAGAAGAAAAAAAATAATCTTCCTATACAGACAGTATTTTGCTGCAGATTTTTGTTCTTTCTTTTCTGTTTCATCTGCCTTTTCTCCAGCTCTCAAATGTCTATTTCCTCAGAAATTGTTCTGATATGTTAGAATATCTTTCTGTAGAAGCTGAAAAGAAACTGGACCTGTCCTTTGTCAGTCAAATACCGCACTAAATTCTTATTTTCATAATGCATGCAGTTTTCCTTTAAAGAAAATTACCAAACTTTTTGTGTTGCTCCCATATGGCTGCTGGGGACCATGTGTCAATCTGAATTTGTATGGCCCAGCATTACTTTTCGCAACTAAGCTAAAAATCTTTGCCAAATTGTATCATAGCCCAGGAATGAAAATAATAGGAATGACTTACTTCACATATATTCTTCACAGATTATTATGACCAGCTGCAAGTAAATGAGAAAAATACAGGTAGCTGATATTTCTAATTTAATCTTTGACATCTCAATATGTAATTTCAATACTAAAATCATTCTCACTGTACTTTCTGCATGAAAGGCCAAAAGAATCTATGTTTTTAATATAATTTAGGCAGGAAGGTATTGACAAAAAATACTAGAGTACTTTTAATGTTTATTCCTACATCAAACACGCTGAGATGAGGCTTAAAAGCCCACCAGAGAATTCACATTTGCCTCAGTGCTGTTAGTAAAAGCTGTAATTATCTGTATCTTTTGAAAATGCTTAAAATGAAATACAACCTAATTCACAGTTATACAACAATGTAGTAGAGCAAAGACATTATAATCTATTTTTTTCATTATAAGATGCGGGTGTATAACCAGGAAGAACACTAACACAATCATTTCCTAGTAAACCTTTACAGTATATAACCATTTGTTGAAGCACTGGAAGTCAGAACTTATTCTGACTTCATGACAGCAGAACACTTCTGTTGTACAGGTAGACAAAGAGCTTGACTTCCTGGGGTATTCTCACTCTCACAATCCTGTTTCCTCTCCTTTAATTGTCAGTAACCTCACTACCCAGTGATTTTTGTGCAGGATTAGGGTTAGCCTAATTGCTCTCCCCTTCACTCTTGGCAGCATTAGTGGGGCTGGCATCTCCAGCAGCGTCCCTTGGGTCTTACTGCTGCTGAATAATTCATGCCAGAGCTCTGTACCCCACAGCAACTTTCACCCACCCGTATTTCAGGGCTTAGCAAAGTGAAATAGGACCACAATAGAGGCTGAACATAGGCTGGGCTAGAAGTAGGCAAGGCTTGCAATGACCTAATTAGGAGCTGTAGGACTAAGAGGGACCATAGAGTTTACATGACCATGCATAGCCCTTGGTTAAAGACATCCAGCATTGTTGCGTGGATTTGTTTTATTGGAATATTAAAGGACCCACCGACATATCTCAATTTTTCCTCTGTCCCTGTCTTTTACAATTATCTAGTCTTTTTTATAGCTGAAACCTAACAACCACGGAGAAACTTCCAAATGTGTTGTGACAGGGAAGGGCATACTGCCCTTTTTACCTTCTGAAATTTTAAGTACTTAACCATTCAATTCTATATGTAGTTCAGGAGAAAAACAAATGGAGAGAAACATCAGTGGAGTGAGGGGCTTCTATAGCAGATAGGAACATATATGCCAGGTCAGGTAAAAGGTTCATCTATCCCAGTATTTTCTTTCTGGAAGTGAGAAATAGGGGAGTTTAGGTACAAAAGGCAGAAGTGAGGGAAGGATACGAACGCACATACATGTAAAGCAAACACTTAATTATATTTCCTACTCGCATTTTCAGATACTAAATCAGTAGTGATGCCTTTGTGTCTAATAATGCTCGGTGGATTTCTAGTCCATGACTTTATGTAGTTACTTTTTGAACACCTGTGAACTTTGATATCTCCAACATCTAGCAGCAGTGAATTTCAAGGTTTACCTATACCATGCTAAAGAGCTTCATTACCCTTCTTGTTTTCAGTCTGCCACATAATATTTTTGATGACTGCTAGTTCTTGTATAGGAAAAGAATAACCATTTCTCATTCACCTTCTCCCTACCATTACTTTTTTTAGCTCTCTGTCACATTGTCCCCTTAGTTATCACTTTCCTGGGATAAAGAGCTTACTTGGTCCTTCCTTGTCATTCCCTACCTCTGGTCAGTCTTCTGCTATTGTCATCTCTAGTATGGTCCCTCCTGTTCTCTTTGTAGCTTGTAGGGCTCACAAACATGGCTACACTTATTCATTCACTCACACTCCTGCGATATAGGGTCTAGAAGTGAGAAGCTGAACTGGGTCAGATCAAAAGTCTATTTAGTGTCCTGTCTCAAACTATCCATTAGCAGGTATCTAGGGAAGCATATAAGACTAGACCATTCTTCAACAAGGTTTGCACTTTAGACCTCAGGTTCCTGCACTGCAAGTTGTTTTTTTCTTTCGTTTTTTTAAATAGTGCAAGATTTAGACTCGTCCAAAAAGCAGTTCTTAGCTGTCCCTCACCCCAGCTTTGACCCTTTCTGTCTAGTAATGAAGTAAAAAGGTGGCTCAGTCTGCTGATTGCATGTTCTGTTTCTTGGAAATCTTAAAAACAGGAAGATATTTCCCTGTTGAGAGAGATTTCTTGATATTATAAAAAGTTCTGAAAAGAAGACAAGACCAGAATAATAATTCACAACTATTCATTTCAAAGATAATTTTTTTATATTCACCCTGAAAAGTAATTTCCTGGAAAAAACCTTTGAAGTCTTAAGCTAGCCCTGCTCCAAATTTGTTCTGCAGCAACAAACAAATACAGAATGATACAAAACACAAATAACATAACAGATCCTGAACTGATGACTGTGTTAAATATTTGCTGAAGCCTTGTTTTGGGTGGTATAATGGTTTGGCAAACTGGCAGGTCTCTACACCCTGTAGACCTTCTATTACACACATAGGCCTTCACTGGTTAATATTTTGGTGATGTAAGAAACTGATCATATATACATCTAATGACTGTAAAAAGGAATTAATCACTTAAGATGCAATTAAAAACTGCTGCTTCAGCATGGATCTTTTAAGTCAGTTGGAAATAATTAACTTCAGCATGATTTATTTAAGAGATTAATCTTTCCGTTAAATTTGGAGTAATCTACATGACCTCTTCTGAAGAATATTGCTCACTACAGTTTTAATGGATACAGGATGAGCTAAGATAGTGTTACTTGCTTTTGCTACCACCGAATAGACATTCTGTTTTAATATCTCTTTGCGTATGTAAATCATTTTCACTGGCACATATCTAATTAGGCACTATCATATTTTGAAGACAGTCTTTCTTGATGCAAGGGTTTTCTAAAAGGCAAGCCCTGAAAAATCTGACAGACTGGATCTTTCCATCTTTTGCAGCACACATAAGAATAATACCGAACCATAGCTTTTTGTTGGTTGTCAAATTTCCCATTGAAATCATAAAGCCACAGGAGGTTAAGCGTGCACATAAGGTTCTATTGATTTCGAATTAGCAAAGACAATGTCTACAGTCTGCAGATACCATAGGCATAATATTCTCATTTCTCTGGGAAACAACTATTTGTTGATTGAATTGAATGTGTATGTAGTCATAAATTTGAATCTACATAACACGAAGTGTGATCTTTGTATCAGTTTTTGACTTCATAATTTTTGGTACACAAACAGGCCTCTGACAGTCAGAAGAGAACAATTACTTTATATATCTACCCTGAAAAAAAAAATCTGAGATATTCTATGTGCATATTTCTGCTCTCTTTCAGAGTTCTCCCCAGCACAGTTGACTCCCACTTTGGCTTAGAAAAGCAGACTGCCTTCTCACATCATGATCTCTGACTTTTTGTGGGTTTCAGCCAGTCTGAGCATAATCCTCAGATTGCTGAAAACATATTCATCTCCAGTTCTTCTTGGAAACAGCTTTTAGCCTTATAAATAATAAGCTGTGTCATGCCGGAAGGAACCAAGCATTACATTTCCTACATAATTCTTTTGAGGATCCAAATTGTTTTATATTGTTTGATTTCATGTTCTCATTATCAGCCTCCTTACATTTCATTGCCAGCATACAGGAAGGACAGCAAACTAAGGCAGACAAGCTAGTTGCAGAAAAGTACCATCAGTTATGCACGACAGTCTCTTCCCCAGAAAACACTTGAGCTTGAAGAACCCTCTTTTCCTTTGATGTCACACATATGTCTCACATGATACATGCCAGACAAACATCTTCACTACAGCTGATGTCTTTGCTTAAGCTAATAAGAGGGAATTTCTGGACGGTCAGCTAGCAGGATCCCTTCCTGAAGGGTCCCTTGTTGTTGCACTTATTTTCAGTATCTCCTGTGGGAGATGTAAAAAAGTACCTTAAGCCTTTCTGTCATTAGGAGTTGGCATGGCAAAATAACAGCAAAATGATCACATGAATTAACCAGAATAGCTTTCTTCTGGAGTGAAGCTAGCTTTCTACACACTATGACACACAGTTTTAAGCTTCCTTTGCTTGCTCCACTACATCAGCACTGCTACAGTTTCATCTGCACTGCTCCACTTCTTCCCTTTGCTCACAATGCATTTCATCAACTACAAGACCATATCTGATCTCTTACTGGCCAAAAAATCTGGGCAATCAGCACATACAGAGCTTGATGGCAGAGCAGCAGCTGGGGAACCTGCAGTACATGCTCTAAATTTGGAATGCCAGTCCGTGTATCAACAGCTTCCAGTTTAATAATCCAACTTTTCATTAAAACTTGTTTTCTCTCTTTATCGACCAGTAAGGCTTGGCTGACACAGGAAGGAGCAATCTTGTGGTAATTAGGTTTCAAAAGACAAGTTAAATTTGTTCCTGTAGAAAAGGAAGAACACGAGAAGCAAGAAGTGCTGAGAACAAGAAATAGAATTAGGAGAAGTTTACAGGCTCTTCTGAGAGCAGAAGAGCCCCCTTTGCATGACCTCCATGTCTAGGCTAACACAGCAAACCAGCACATGACAAAGGGCATCTCCATGTGTGCCTGTCTTTAAGTCTTCTTTCCTGGAAGGAAAAGTGCATGAAATCCCTTTTAATTTAGTTGCTCTCAGAGATCATTATGACGTTTACTCATGGCAAATCCAGCCATCTCAGTTTCTAATCTCAGTTTCTAGAGGTATAAGATTCAGGAACAAGGACTTTCTTCTCAGTACTACCAATAGCTTTTCTGTTAACTACGGATGTGTAGCTTTTGCAGTTTCCTCTCATTTCCCCTTCTACATCCAGAAACTGATTTTAAGCTAGAGAAGTTAGTTTTCCTGCATTTTCTCTGTTGTCAGTACAGCAAAACAGTCTCTGTCATGGGTGATGCAGAGCAGCTTCCCTTAGATTCTTGCTCTCATTTGCTGCTGTTTCACCATGGATCATACAGAAATCCTAAGGTAAGTCTCCCAAGCAAAATTATCATCATGAACACCCCAGGGGCTTCAACTGAACCATCTGAAAAACAAAGTTAGTATTTAGCCCTGCTTATAAAGAACTTTTAAGACTGCAGATGAAGAATGCTAAACTGATAGACATAATAATTACCAACTACCCAGACTAGTAGCAGCTCCTCTTGTCATATAGTCTCTGCCTTTGCATATAACCCTCAATATAGCCACGTCATTTTGTATGCCCTTTATCTAAGACCTGTAATACTGCTTGCATTGCAACAACTCGTCTAGAATTGGAGTCACTGGTTAAGAGATTTGCAGAATTACAGAGTGTTTAAGGTTGGCAGGCCCCTCTGGAGACTAGCTGCTGAAACCCCCTGCTCAAAGCAAGGTCACCTAGAGCTGCTTGCCCAGAACCATGGCTCTTGACTCCAAGGATGGAGTCTCACCAACCTTTCTGGGCAACATATTGCTCTGTTCAACCACCCTCACAGTGTTATTATGTTGAGACAGAATTTCATGTGGTTTTGTGTTCACATGTTTCAGTTAATTTGTGCTCTAACTGGTGATTCTGCTTATACTGTGGGATTCATTTCACCTAGAGCAGGGGTGTCAAACTCATTTTCACCAGGGGCCACATCAGCCTCGTGGTTGCCTTCAAATGGATGACTGTAATTTTAGGACTGACCTAGAAACTGACTCAGCTGACTTAAAAGTAAGCCTCTGAGGCAAAGTCTAGCTAGCTAAATAAAAAAGGACCAGGTACAGACTGAGTTGCATCTATACAGTGTGAGACCCTCTGTGGCCCGTGTGTCTTGGAGTGAGTTGGAAAAGTCCAGGCACAACCAGAATTGAGGTGAGGGGCAAGAAGGTTGGGTGGTCAGGGACCAGTGCTTGGGCTTGCTCTCTGCCACACAGCTGCACCCTGTAAGGAGCAGCATTAATTTCCCCCTGGAGATGCCTGAGAGATTCGTTACACCCATAGTCAACATTCTCATCATGCAGAGGACTTTGTGCCATCAAGGCAGAATTCCCTTCGTTCATGAACGTATAGTTTCTAATGAGGGCACAGAAAGGGAGAGTTTTAGAGCACGTACTGTTCATTTATTATTGGGTAAATACTGATAATGAAATTTCTGTCTGCTTATAAAACAAACAGCGTAGTAATAATGCCTAAAAATGACTTTATGTTCCCTGTTACAGAATCTTGTTGGAGATGGGTAAGCTACAACAGAGGGAGAACCACAAGATTTCCAGTCCATAAGAAACATTGATTGTAAGCTGGTCCAACATACTATACTAATTTTAAGGTTCAGAATAAATGTTTAAACTCTTGTAGAACATTCAAATAAATTTAAGTTATTAAATACTTTTTAAGTTATTCAATAAATGATTTATGGACAACCATCCTTTCAGGTCAAAATTTGACCAGAAGCTTGTGTTGTATTCTGCATTATCATTTTCTTCTTGGTAGGTACTTTCAGATAGAATTCAAGTCTTTCAGCTGTTCCATAGGTGCTTCTAGGGGGTCAATAACTTAGTTTTATGGACTGGGAAATATTTATTTATTTTCTCAGTTGTCACTAATTTATACACATCCTTCTTGTACTACATATTTCCACTTTTGACCTTTCCACTGTCAGCCTTTAAAGAGATACCATCACTATCCTCCAGCCTGATGTTCCAGTATCGGTATGTACTCAAAAAAAAAAAAATTATCTTTTAAAATCCTGCATTGTGACTGATCCAGGGTCTTGAAGGTAAACTGTGTCACAAACAAGAAAGCAACTCCATTTTCCAAATGTCAGTTTGGCGATTTACTCACTACAGAACCACTGGAAAATAAATTACAGTGTAATCTGAAGTCTGGGCAAGTTTTCTAGTGACTCTCAGGGGCTTCAAAGCCAGGAGTTACTTCATTTTTGGCGTTACGTCTGTATAGTTGAGTTCAGACCAAGCATTTCTTTTCCACTACAGAAACTGCCTCAAGGCACAGTGGTTGTTTGTCAGCTTGCACGCTAGCCCGATTAACATGGTAGTACTGTTCCTTTTTTCATGTTATCACACTAAGACGAAGCTTTGGGAACTTATTAAGAAAAGCTAAGGGAACTCTCTTATATAGAGATGGAAGAAGAGAAGTTTTGCAGACCCTCAGATCAAGAATATGTAAATACTGTTGTATTTAATAGGGATCTCATTTATCAGTTTTCAACATTGGAAAGGTGTTTATTTTACTTTTGCTTTTCTACAGATATCATTAGTGATAAGAAAGCTTAGAAAAAAAGTAATGAAAGATTATTTTGTTCCACAATGATGCTAGCTTGTTGTTTTCCTTTTCTCCTAACAACTTTTCCTTAATTCTGCTATCCCAATGGAAGGATAGTGGGTGGAGATGCAATTATCTAGCTCCAGCACTCATGCTAGGTGCCTGGTGATTCTCCCAATACCTCTCTGTATGTAAACAAACACATAAATAAAGAAACATTTTAAAATAGTAAATAAATTCCTTTTCTAGCTGTAGGAGAAAAGTTAGGTGCTTTGAAAGCCTCCAGAGGGAGATCCACTTAAACTAAAATGAAATTTTAAATTCATTAATGTCAATAACTAAGTGCTTTGTTTTGGTGAATTAGAGCTCTTTTTGGACATCTTAAAAAGCACCTTCTTCCCTCTTCCCTGGTATGTTTACTTGAGGAACACTGATTGAACAGGTAGATACTTAACTATTAGACACAAAGAAATCCCCAAATCCCAAAGAAAACAAAGGTAGAATTCTTTTCATATGGGGTAGCTCCTTCATTTTTATATCTGTATGTGGTATGACAAATCATATTTATCACATACTTTTGACCATCTGTACTAAAATCTCCTTGGTACTTCAAACATCTCTTGTAATTGTTTCTGTTTAGGCAAAATTTAATTCTTCTCAGGCTATAAGGCCAGATCAGAACCAAGGAGTTCAGTAATACTAGAGGGTATAAGAGAAAATCTTTCTTATGTGCATCTGAGATAAAACTCTGAGAACAGGATACAATAGTCAGAAGGAATAGAAGAAAATAATTGATGGTATCGTTTTTAATAATAGACAGACAGGAGGATTTTCCAGTGGTACATTACCGCAGGGTAACCACCCCTGGACAGTGCTAAAATATTCTGTCCTTCTGTACTGCATCTACCACCTGTGTCCAGAATACTTGTGTTATCTGTGATACTAGAAAAGTGTTTTGGGAACATTAAGATATTTTAGTGGACATGTTATCTCTTTCTGCTAAGTTTTGGTCCTGTTGACCCACCTCAAGCCAAATTAGAAGACAGGTAGGAGTTCCAAAGACAGTTATGTTACTACCCTTGTAATGAACACTGGTGTCTGGGTGGAAAGGATGTCCAGGGTAATGGCCAAGCTAAGAGAAAACTGAAGGATCTGGCTGGTGCCTCAGCATGTGTGTTTCTCTAGAATAACAACGCCATTGCTGCTTCGTGTGCCATTGGGGTGCAGAGAAGTGTTGGGGTTATTATGACATGAGAGAAGCTGGGGTGAATATCTATATCCATCTACAATGGACCTGGGCTTAATTTGATTTCCTGCTTATAGAACAACTATGCTTTTTAAGCTCTTTACTTGTAAAATATGTGTGGTTCTGAGTAGAGGAGCAGAAGGCTCAATTTGCACCTTATTCCTTGACAAGAAAGTGTTTTGACACAGTATGTATCCAAGGCACAGCTACCATTATAGCCTGTGTGCTCACTCACATTCTTCCTTTCCTGTGTTTAAATGTTTTATCTTTGGGCTATTATTAAGCATGCTTAGTGCCGTACATCTTCTTATGTTTTTTTTCAGGCAATGCTGCTTGCTATTTTTTGGGGTAGATGACCACATGTTGCTCTTTTTATTTCTACTCTTGGCATTAAAAAAAAAAAAAAAATCATGTTTAAGCCGTAATTCAAAAAAGAAAGGTTACTGAGGTGCTTATGACTGGCAATGGGGATGAGAAACTTTTCTTATCAGTGCAGAAGTACAGCAGCTGAAGGAATCTAATCTCAGGAACTAGGGTGTGATTCTGGGAGCTTTACAAAAACAGCAAGGAGCTGGATACGCTACAGGTGTCTCAAATCATAAACTGTGCTGATAACAGCACTTTTCAGCACTTTTAGAGCTCTTTAATAATGGCTCAAAATAAAGGAGTTCTCTGTGCGTGTGATTAAAATTGGTTCCAAGAGAAAGACTAAAATGCCTAACCGGTACCTATTCTGTGTGACAAAGGGAAAAGAAAAGGCATCATAAACCATAATGAAGGACTTCTTACCTATTTGATGTAAGGACAACCCTTTCACATCCATTGCTTCTGCTGACAATGGGATCAGGGGGTACTCTATGAGGACAGGAAAGCCACCCTCACCCACATAACATAAAACTGGCGATGTAAGCCCCACTGCATTCTCCCAGTGCACTCTTCTCATACATGTAGTAAAGATAGTCTTAACAAATCTTTCAGTAGTAATTTTGATTAACCCTGATCCTGCACTGTAACCATTAGTGTACCAGAAATCAATGGTAGAGATACCAAACATCTGTGACCCAGTAGTTAGAATTTTACAGGCTTTGCCACACAGCACAACATGTAACTACAGAATAATGCACCACGTAAGAAATCAGTGCAACTAAAGGAAGAAGGTTCTTACTGATGGAGAGCATCTTTAGCTAACTAAGTCTAAGCTAGCTTAACTTTGAAGTTCTTATGAATTCCCAGTAGCACTTGCAAGGAGAGATTTCTCTGTGTTCAGTACAGAAGGAGCTGTTTTAGGCTGGAGTTTCTATTATTGTAGGAGTAAGCTAATCTTTACATCACTAAGACAAGTGCATTTACTTGTTATTTACTGTTGAGTTGGTTGAAGTAGTTTCTGAAAAATGCTGTCTTATCTCTTGGATCCTTCTCATTGTTCTGCTTCCTGCAAGGAGTTTTTACCCTACAGAGTAGGCTGGTGAGGTCTCTTCAGTTTATAATGCTGGTGGTTATATTCTCCTAGGTTTTATGGCCCTGAAGGTAGCTAGGATTTTTAAATATGTGTCACATAGTGTATCTAAAACTCAAAAGATTGATTTACCATTCTTGAAAATAAGACCTGATGATGATATATAGGCCAATTTGTGCTTTTTGTATCTGTTAATTCCAGATCTTCAGAGATGCAGGCAAAAATCAAGATATTGCTTACATTCAATTTACATTTTTAAACCTTCTTTAAAAAGGCATTCATCATGCCTGAACACTTTTTTTTTTTAGGATGAAAGCTGAAATGCTAAGATATGGCCCCAACCCCTACATGTGATCTGATAGAGAAAAAGGCTGCTTCTAGGCTCTGTTATAAAACCCACTTGTGCTACATATATAGTAAGAAAAAGAAGACTCTGTCACTGTGCTCTGCTTGAAAGGTATTATTGCCTTCCCATGAAATACCTTGCCAATTGGCATTTTATCTGTGGCTCATTGGTAATCCTGCAGTGGAGTATTTTCAAATTCACGCTATTAAAACCTTATGCCTCATGAAAACCCCATGTTACATCACCTATCCTGTTTATGTTGTTGCGTGCAAGAAGTCTGCTCAGGATCTAACTTCAGCTTGCAAGCTTTACTTTTTATCATTTGTATTGTGTTTGATGAGCATTTATTTGACTTGAAATGACAACTTCCACATCTGCTTCTGCTATGGACATTTGGCCTGTATGCTGGTACATGACAAGTATAATCTTATGAGATTACTATTTTATTCTGTGTTTTTATGAACTAAAAATAACTCCACTTTGTTTAAATAAAATAGAGAAGTTTTTAAATTTAGTGTCTTAGAATGATCTTATTTTTATATTGACTTTTTTTTTTTTTTTTTTTTCAAATATTCCTTCGGCTCATAGCAGTCCAGCTAGAATAATTACCTAGATTTCTATTTTGGGATTTTAATATTAATAACAGTCTTTTGTTTCCTGGGGAAGGTCCAGTTGTGTTCAAAAAGCTTAATCTTACTGCATTGGGTCTCCTCAGTGTTCTCCCATGTAATTAAGTGAGATTATCCTGACTTTAAACAAGACATACATGAGCAGCCAGCAGCCTGATGTACTCCAAGATCCACTGATTTCCAGTGTTCAGACCTTGTAGGCAAGCCCCAGACTGACTGTGGACAAGCACATGGACTATCTAGACTACCTTGCTGACATATTCACCTCCTAATGCCACACCAGTAGTATATGAGGTGCCCTTACTTGCAAGATCTTGTGTGTTCCAGGTTGTGCTGTCAGTGACTGAAACTATCTTGAAGCTGACCTTTGTATGCCTATCACACAAAACAAGTGCCAACCATAAATTTTCCCAAAAATCAGTCTTTGAATGCAAGGTATAACTTTAAATTGGAGGTTATTTACAAGGTTTGTGGCATTAACAGAAAACAACTGAGGGAAAAAGTGATACGTGATATGTCGCAAGAACTTTTGTATTGAGCAAAAGGTAAGTGGGGATAATCAGGAATATCTGCTGGCACAGAAATACAGCAGCTTTCTCAGGAAACCTTTGGATCACATCAGTGAAAATATTTCTGATTCAAGAAGTAAAGAAAGTAAATAAAGGAGAGATTCTTTTATAGTCATTGACAATTGTGAGGAATGGATGAGAATTTGGGGCTGGAAGGCCCATTCAAGAGTGCCCATTAGAAAGAAAGATTCATGATCATGAAGGACAAGAAGGAGGAATAGCAGCTGAGCTGAGCAACTGAGACTTCAATAAATTCACAAAATGGGTGAGCAAGATGTCATGTAAAGGAAAATGCTGTTAAAATGTTAGCACCTTAGAAATGATACACACAATAATATAATACCCATCCATACACATATACTATCCCACTGTGAAGAAAGGAGAGAAAACACAGTAAGAGATCAGCTTGATTAAAGCATGAACTGTACATGAACCTTAAACACAGGAAAGAATCAAGCTGGAAGCAGAAACTAGGTCAGGCTACTGAGAATGAGTGATAAATATAACATGAACATGTAGGAACAAAATTTTAAAAAGCCAAAGCTCAAAACAAGAGGCATCTGCCAAGAGATATAAATCAATTTAGAAATGCAAACGTAACAGAGTGAAGATGAAGGACAGGGTGAATTGGTCAGCTGTTCAGTGAAGAGGAAAAGCTATTGCTGAATGATACACAGAAGGTCAAACTTTGTAATAACTTTTTTTGCTTCAGTCCTTACAAGAATGATCACCTGTAATTGAGAGCTATTATAGCTTATACCAATGATAAAAGTAAGGACCTCCACTTTGAATGGGAAAGGAACAATTTAGAGATTACAAGGCAGGAAGGGATTATGAGTTTCCTAATGAAGAAATTAAAGAATTTCGTGAGGAAATATTAGATACTGCTCTTGTATCTGACAGCATCTGATGGGCAGGTAATGTCTTGAAAGATTTATGAAGGGAAAGACTGTGTCTGTCTTTAAATAAGGAGATAGGAAGATGGGGGTACGATTCAGCCACTAGCTTAATTTCTCCTCTCAGAAAATGTTTGAACAACTGACAAAACAAACAATTTGTTAGCACTGGAAGACAAAGATATGAGTAGTAGCCCATACAAGATTATCAAATCCATGTCATTTCCTCCTACAGCAAGATAAAATGTTTTGAGAACAGAAACTCCATTTGTCTTGACTTTAGTAGGGCTTTCCGTATTGTCTTATGTAACAAATTGGGAAAATATGATCTATATCTGGGGGTTTGGCTAGATAATCTTCAAAAGTTCCTTGCAACCCAAACCATGCTATGCTGACATAGTGTGGAAGCAGAAAGGTTTGGTAGGTTTCACAAGCTGTGAAATGATAAATGATTTGCAACAAAGAGGGAAGCACATGTCTACTATGGCTTCCCAGAAATGTTCCTTCAGTCTGTGTTCAGGTGTTTTCTTAATGATTTTCAGGTGACACAGAGCTGACTGGCATGAGAGGAACATAGAATTCAAATTGACCTTGAAAAATTGACTAAGTAGCTTGAAAACAGTGAGATGATATTGGATAGGGACAATTGTAACGTATCATTCTTGGGCAGGAGGAATCAACTAGACACATATGGGAAGGGAACAACTAGTTAAATAGTCATAATTCAGAAAAGGAGCTGGAGGCTGCATTGGATCACAAGATGAACATATGACACAAATGGAAAAAGATAAAAGTCATTTTTATATATTCAGGGAATATAGTGTGTAAGACATAAAATATTACTTTCCTTCTACTTATTATCATCAAGGTTACTGAACAGTATCTGATTTGGGGCATTGCATTTAAATAAAGGTAACTGACAAGCTCAGAGAAAAGGAGTGAGAGTGATCAGAATTATACAAAATATGACCTGCATTGAAAGACTGAAAAATTTATTTAATCATGAAGAGAGGAGGGCTATGAAAACAGTACTCAGATATGTGAAAGTGTTTCAAAGAAGACAGTAATTTGTCCCTTATTTCCATGGTGAACAGGAAAAGGAATAACAAAATTATGGGAGGGAAGATTCCAGTTAGTAACTGAGAAAACTTGCTTATGTATAAGGACACAAAAGAGTAGGTAGAACACTGGTGAGGTTCTAACCCTAAAACTGGAGGCATTGCAGAATAGTTTAGATGTATGTGTGTCAAGAAAACTTAGATAGGCTTGATCTAAGTGTAAGGCTGGGCATGGCCTAACGAGTTCTTTTGGCACATCTGTGTGTGTGAAAATGAGGGAGTATGAAAACATGAAAATCTATGATACTTAGTCATTTACTTTCTTGTTTAAGAAAATGGTTATAATTAGAAAGGCAAAAAGCTTTTACTAGGTAGCTCTTTACTAAAAAGAAAAAATGTTTAATGTGCTTCCTGAAATAACATGTGCCCTATGTCACAGTATCACAGTATGTTTGGGATTGGAAGGGACCTCAAAAGATCATCTAGTCCAATCCCCCTGCTGGAGCAGGAACGCCTAGGTGAGGTCGCACAGGAACATGTCCAGGCAGGTTTTGAATGTCTCCAGAGAAGGAGACTCCACAACCTCCCTGGGCAGCCTGTCCCAGTGCTGCAGTACAACATTGTATTCAATTGATATAATTTGAATAAAGGTCTAAAATAAAGACTGCATAAATGCATTAGGTAGTGTTATCTTCAAAATATTGTAACACAGCAATACAGTCTTTTCTAAAGGCAAATAATTAGTTCTGCAAAACTAATTTATAAATAATTTTCAGTTCAGATGATTTAGCAGTATTCAAATAAGAGAGCGTTCACAGAGAAGAAAAATATCCCAACCTTCACAAAACTGATTAACATATTTCTAGGGGACCCTTGGGTTGTGAATGCCTCTACTATAACATCTGAAGTACTCATAAGAGAAAAAAAGAAACAAAACCCCAACATAGGTGAGAATGCAGCTTTAGATAAGTAAAGTTCTTTCACCAATAACTTTTAGTATAAAAGTGAATTGATAAGATTAAGCAAGGGAAAAAAAGAGATAGAAAGTTCAGTTTTTATCTCAACTTTCATAATTTCTGAATGCTCTATTGGTAACATAAATTCTTTATATGGCCATGATTAGAAAGCTGAGACTTATGCCTGCACATATGTCTTGATTGTGAATATAATGAGCCGCTCAGATTATACTTGGCTTGGGATAGAACTACAGGCCCTGTGAAGTGGATGAATCCTCATGACTGAAGTAACTTTTACAATATTTTGAAGTCAGTGCATGTTCTACCCCTTCCAAACCATTCATCCAGGGAAGAGGTTTGAGTATTAGAGAAGGCAGCTTAATTTTCTGTTCACTAGCTGTAGCCCAGTGATGCCTGAAATGCAGGGAAACATATTGCACAAATTCCAATTAAAACCAAAGTTGCTGTAGAAATTCAGCTGCTTAGAGTTGTTTGTGTTTGGATAAAAACAGAGGGTTTATATATATATATATATATATTTTTTTTTTTTTTTTTGGTATGGTTTAGAACAATCAGTGTAATTTTGGTTAATTTGTATTAAAATAATAATTTATTAGTTTGGCTTGTGAGGTTCCTGATGTATTTAAAGCCTCATACTGAAGGTTTAAAGAATGAGTCAACACCAAGAGTAGCAAATAATTCAGAACTTGGACCTCTAGTCCTGATTGTCTTCTCACATCTTTTTTAAAATATTATATTCCTGTTGACTGCAATGAGATTATACTTTATGTGTAAGGGAGTTAAAAACGATAAAACAGTGTTAGATACATACATCAATAGAGAAATAGAAAATAAGGAAATGGAGAATTCACCTGTCTAGTGCAGGGCTCCCTCCATCCTGACAAATTTAATTGCTCCAGACAGTGATTCCGAGTCTGCAGGCCAAGTGGGATGTGATTAGGGATACCCTGCACTTCAGTAACATGATCACATCCATTCTGTAAAACACTCAGCCCTAGGGCCTATTGGATGCCCTTGCATATTTCATTGTTATTTTGTGTATGTTTTTCCTGGCTCAAAGTGCCTGTGATGGTTTTAGGAGAATATTGCAGCCTGCCAGATCGAAGTGTTTGAAAGGAACTGCATTTCCTTAGAAGAGGGATTTATCTCTTCTCCTCAGCTGCTCTGGCACTCAGAAAGGCTCATGATGAATGATGTGATGTCTCTACCAAGCCTCTCCCAAACCCATTCTGCTTTGCTAAAATGGGGGATGCCCCAGACCACTTCCAATGCCGGCTGAAACAGGCAGTTATGCCTGGAGGAGCATGCAGGACCAAGCACCCACATCCTTTGCTAGGGACATAAAAGGGAAAGCAGGACCAAACCTAATGCTCTGTGGGAATATCTGTGTATTTGGGGATTTTCCATGAAGAGATATGGCAAGAAAGTCAGTGTTTTCTTTAGACTCGAGGAGTAACTCGGAAAATGGCCTTCATGGATGGGGTTTTGCTTAGTTTTGGGCCAAGAGCTACAAGATGCTTTGCATTTGGTGGACTGAAAATGGTCTTGTGCATGTTGTCTTTCACTTGGTCCTTATCTCTGGACCTGCCAGGACTATCCAGTTTGACAGTTCCACTGCCCTTGATAAGGAAATTGTCAAGATTCTTGAGTGGCTTCCAGTTTAGCTGCCAATAGCAGGCATGGAGACCAAAACGACACTGTTTTCTATAGGAGAGCTATGAGATCCTATTTTCTGTCCACAGCTTGTCTGTGCTCTGTGTGGGAATCTTGTGAGGACCATCGCTCTTGCTGGGATAAACCATGTCAACAGGGTCACAGGGAGCTTCTCTCACAGCTCATTGTGTAGAAAAAAGGCCAAAGCATCACAACTGAAGGCCATAGAGGACCAGGCTGCTTCACATTCCTGCTTCTCCAATGTGACAGTGTAGATGATGATTCAGGGCCACAAGATGATCAAAGGGATTGAACCCCTCTCCTGTGAGGACAGACTGAGAGAGTTGGGGTTTTTCAGCCTGGAGAAGAGAAGGCTCTGGGAGACCTTATTACGACCTTTCAGTACTTAAGAGGGACCTATAAGAAAGATTGGGACAGACTTTTTAGCAGGGCCTGTTGTGACAGGACAAGGGGTAATGGTTTAAAACTAAAGGAGGGGAGATTCAGGCTAGACATGAGAAAGGATTTTTTTTGCGATGAGGGTGGTAAAATACCGGCCCAGGTTGCCCAGAGAGGTGGTAGATGCCCCATTCCTGGAGACATTCCGGGCCAGGCTGGACAGGGCTCTGAGTAACCTGATCTAGTTGAAAATGTCCCCCATTGCACGGGGTTGGACCAGGTGACCTTTAAAGGTCCCTTCCAACCCAAACTGTTCTATGATTCTCTGATTCTCTGATTTAGAGCGGATGGGGAGATGGCATCCATGGAGGTTCCCACTTTGGAGGGGTGCTTGGATCCAGGCTACATGCAGAGAGATGACAGCTCCTGACAGTGTGCCCTTTTTCAACACTTTGGGGCAGCGAGCTAAGTCTATGGGGGGACCATTAGTTTATCTTGCACATCCTGACAGACCCAGGTGCAACGGGTATAATTAGGAGTCCTCTGTATCCCATGGGTTTCCTCATCCCACGCTAATCCCACATTAGCAGATGCTGGTGCCATGGGTTAATTGGATATGTGCAGAACAGAAAAGCAGCCCTGGGTACGGTTATACAAAGAGAGTCTCTTGGCCTGCAGCAAGTGACCCTGGTGTGTCACATAGCTGGGGCACTCACCGGGATACACTCAAAAATGGGGGACTTAGGGCAGGGCAGTCTGGGCAAGAGGGTTTTCAGGAGAGTCTTTTTACTTAGAAATCCACCACAGTGACAGGAAATGTCCTCTAAGTTACACTTAATGCTTTTGGAAATATTTTTATTTGAATACACGTTATCCCTCATAGCTCTTCAATCTTCAGGCTTCATTTATCTTGAAGTTTAGTTTCCTCCATGTGTTTACCATCAGCTGAAGAACCAGAGCTGATGAGCTGCTTGGAAATGTTTTGTCATGCTCTGTATGAGTTTTTTGCTTTGCAGCTAAATGTTTTTACATTTAACTTGCACTCCTTCTGAGAAGAGATGAGTGTTCACTGTTAGCACTGTTATTTCATACTTATGTAACAGCTATTCATTTGCTCAACGAGTGAATTTTTCCATTAAGGGTTTCCAAGCCTCACAACACAGTAATCTGGATTTGCAATTTGATGCAGCCTTGGCTTACACTATTAATACAGAATGGTGCATGATGCCACCATCTTCCCTATGATGGAAGCTCTGGCTTAGACGGTGCCGAGCACTCCCATTTGATCTAAACAAAAATGACTCAATTAGCAAGGCAATCTCACTAAAGAGCATCTTGGGACTTAATAACATGCATACAGTATGATAAAATGTTTGGTAAGTGCAAGGGTAAACAGGGATCCTATTACAGAAAGCTATTAAGTAAATTTGCAAATGGATTTGTTTGTATATTTACATTTATTAAAAAAAAATCTTATTCTATGGTTGAACGATCTATAGATACACTTCATAATCATATTCATTTGACTTTAAAATTGCATTTTAGATTCTACTGTGTAAGAATTTTATCAATGAAATCTGGCAAAGTGAAAGCAGAAAAAAATTCAAATTTGGTTGCATTAAGCATAATTCAGGATAGGTTTAGGACTCAGTCAGTTATTGTTACCTGTTGTAAAGTTAATAGACAACATATCTGTCAATTTATATCAAAATACTTCAGAAAGGCATTGGAATAAGAGAAGAAAAGTAGAAAACTTACCTTTGTGATTTAGGACTATCATGATGTATACGTAGTAGTTTTAGGGTCTATTTTTTGGTTTTAGTTTTGTCTTTTAGAGCCAAAGACTGTTTGTGCTCCGTTGGAAATTCTATTTTATTAGCCCCATGGCTGTTTGGAAAACAGCAACTGAGAGAGCCTTCCAGAAACCTTCAGTTCCCCCTCCATCCTGAAGGAAACCAGGTTTATTTACATTTTTCAAACCACAATGCCATATCTACTTTTTTTGACCGGGTCAGTCTTACTGTGAATGTAACCAAAGTTTCATTTAGATTCATTATTTGGCCATTCATGTCTGAAATCCTACAGAATTTATACCACATGAATCGCAGGAGCCCACATTCAATCTAAATAGGTCTGTGGCTGTTATTATATTGCCGCATAGACATAAGATTTTGTCAGTGTGTGCTGGGAGATGGCTTGCCCATGGCTGGAGGTGAAGGTAACTGGACATGACATGAAGAACTACAGGACCAGACACAAGATGTTGCTCAAGGAACAGGCCACAAAGCTGCCAAAAGTGACTGACAGTGTTGTGAAGGATGGACAGGTCTTTCAGGGGCAGAGGGGGGTTATTGGTAACCCCATCCATGACACCAGATAAAGTAGAGATGACCTAGGTAATGGCAACAGAAATGACAAATCTGGGTGCAGGTGTAATGAAACTGGGACCAATGTGGGAAAAGTAATTGGTGGGAAGTTGTTTATTTTGGAGAGAACAAGGGAAAAGAAAATAAGAGGATGGGGAAAAAAAGGGGGGAAGAAAAAACATAAGAGTATGGAGAGAAGGAGAATAAAGAAGGTGGTCTAGCCTAGCCTTGCATTTGATCACTGATCACCATCTGAGCTGCTATTTTTCTGTGCGAGGGTGTTCTCTGTGCTCTGTGTGGAACTGTCGAGGGTTAAGATTGCGGGGTGACAATAAAACCCTGGCAGATGTATTGTTAACCTCCTCTCCCCCCCACTTCCCCCTTTTTGCCCCTCCCTCTTCCCCCTTCCCACTCAGGACGGGCGATCGGGAGGGAAAGAAGAACAGAGAGAAGAGAGTTGGAAAAATTAAAGATGTTTTACTAATGCTACTAATAAGAATAGAGAAAATAATACAAAATATACAAAACCAGTCTTGAAAGTCTCAGCAACTGCAGAGCCGGCCACCAAAGTCCTGGATTAGACTCTGCAACCAAGCAGAGCTGGATTCAGTCTCTCACTAGGCCTCAGTTCTCAGGGACGACCAGCCAGATCCTCTCCTAAGGTCGGCCATAAGGAAAAAGGGAAAAGGGACAAGATCCTCGTGATCTCCCACTTTTATATGAAGTATTCACGTGAATGGAATGTTATACACAGTTGGTCAGTTTCTTGGTCACTTGTTTCTCGTCGCCCCTCTCGCGAGATGTCCATCCATGCTTATCAATATGTTTGCATTCCATTGCTAGGTTTACCAAAACATGTGTCTGGTTCTCCAGGAAAATGCAGTTAATATGAAGGCTTTAGCTGACAGGCAAAATTCACTGAAAGAGAAACTTGTTTTTTAGCAAAACCAGGACAGGAACTTAAAGCCAAACTAACTGGTGAGCAGGGCAAGAGATCTACTGGAAGGGCTGTAAATGTAGAAGCTGGTTACTGGAGAGGCTGGGGGTCAGGGACCAGATACTGGAGGGCTGTAGGCTTATGCCAGCTACCGGAGAGACATCAGTGTGTTTGTGTATGTGTGTGTGTGCGTGCTTTTTGGGAATATACATTTACTCTCACATCCAGACAACTAGGGGCCATTGGCTTTGCCTCCTCTTGGCCGATATTGCATACACAATAGTTGTGATGATTCCCACATAGCTTCCCTTCTCTGTTCCTTAATTTCTCATGATCCAATTTATTATGATAATTCAAAATAAATTCTACAAGTTCATATAGGATTTTACTCTCAATGGTATGCAGGGAATGTTTGCAGTATGAAATCTATTATAGTTGTGCCGGTGTTGCTGCTAGGAAGGCAGGCCAGGGAACATGTTAAAGCACATACACTGTCCAATGTACTTGCATCTATGCCTCCATCTGTAGGGAATATGGAAAGTTTTAGGAATTGTTTCAAACTGTTTTAATTTTAAAATATTGTATGAGATATATTACATGATGTACAGACACATTTATTACTGTAGAAATTATTTGCCCTCAAAAATTCCTGGAAGAGTATACTACTTTTGTTGCTTATATTTTTTAAAAGATTTGGTTGTATTTTGTGTTTCAAATGTGCTGTATAAATATCTTAAATTCTTAAGCACTAAACTCATTATTAGATAATTTATCCTATTAGCTATTTTTTTTCTGCAGAATCCACTTAGAATGTGCAGCTCTGTATTGTTGAGATCTTTCTTGAAGAGATGCTATTAGCTATTATTTCAGATGTTGTCATTGTTATTTTAATTCTGTTATTTATTCAAAAAGCAGTGAAAACTTTCTGTGGAAAAACACCGATCTATTTTCACAACTGAAAGCGATGATCAAGTCGCCTGAGTAAGAGGCACAGAAAACCACAGGATTAATCTTAGCTGCTTTGAAAGTAAAATAGCCTGTTGGAACTCAGTATTTTATGAAACAGCACATAAGTCTAGAAAGTTTTTTTAGAACAAGAGAAAAATATTGATGGAGATTAGTCTGGTGCTTTTCTTGAACAGTAATGTAAAGACATTCTCAGCATTACCTTTAGGACTGTACTACTTTTATAAATCCAGATGTAACTCACAGAAGTTGTGAAAATAGGTATTCAATGTTTATTTAGTACTTCAGGAGATCCCACAGCTTGCACAACACCCATCAGGGATTGTCCTTCTGCTCAGTTGCTGCTGAGATAGTCTGCTTCCCTGACTGAAAGGGCTCCTCTCTATGTGTTGAACAGCAGACCAGAATGGGCGAAGAAAATATTGCATCTAATAAAGTGACATGACAGCTGTTTCACCTTCCAGTGCAACCAAGGCCCTTATTTGATGCAAGAAGTTTCTATGCTTTCATCAGCAACAGCAACAGCCGCAGTGGAACTTCTTCCTTCCAGCTGTGGCTCATTGTCATGATATGGGACAGTTTTGTAATCATCTTTGTGTTTTAAACATCTCATATGCTGTTGATCAAAGCTGGAGCTTTCCACTGTGATGTTTCTTCAGTTTGTGACAGTGTTGATATCTTCCTTAAGCCGACCACCCATTTGCTGTCATGACAGTATCAATTTCCACATTTAATGCTCTTAAACTTTCTAGTGTTTCAAGTACCTCTTCCAAATTAACTGTTGATATTCATTGTGCTGATTTTATCTTAATATTTTTCTTTCTAATTATTACTTACTGATCCTTCAGGTTTTTCTATTTTGTGCCCATAAACGATTCAAAACATTTAAGTTCTCTTTATATATTTGCATATGATTATTTCTTATATGTACTGATTCTTCTCTTAACATCTGTTCTGGCAAACTGTTCTGCCTTTGCTGATGTTAACCTGATCCGTTAAAAATTCTCTTCTCCTTTTAATATGTTTTATCTGAATATATTGTTTATGAAAAGTTATAGATTAATGATTACATATTTATTATCTAGAACTGCCGCAGACAGAAGCAGTAGCCCCTTCATGATGAGTTCTGTCCTGATCCAGGGTGTTTTGCCTCACAGGAGCATGGAGGCTTGTCCTATCTATTGCAAAGGTTGGTGAAAGTGACATACACTGAATAGGAGCACAACTCATTTCACAGGTACTACAGAACAGTGGTAACTCCCTGTTTTTCAAGATGTCTGTGTGCTCTGGATCTCAGTGGCTGATGTAAAATGCTCCACTGCCCATTTCCAAACACTTTCTTGCCTAGCAGGTCTACTAATCACCAGTAATCTAACCAGATATGACCTGATCTTTTGCTCCATATCTAAAATAAACAGATTTCAGTCTCTGTTCTGCACACCATTGTCATTCACTGCAGCGTTGACACCTTCTCCACAGTAAAACTTCCAGCAGCTCTTCTGCCTAGCCTTGTAATGATGTGACCAAGCTCCCATATGCATTAAACTGCATCTTTTCACCCCTAGATGAGAGTTCCCATCTACTCTTTCTCTGTGGATGTCAAGAGATCCAATAGCCCTGATGGGACATCTGAGAAGCCAACTACATCTCCTGGATCCATTGAGATATCCGTCAACTGGATGCTGAATGTCATGTCTACTGTTAAACATCAAAAAGGATAGTGCACCTTTGAAGTGAGTTTTGGGGAAAACCCAGGATTTAGAGGGAAGTTTGACAGCTGTCCAAATTCACATGAGTTTAACATAAAGATCTCTGCAGAAGCTAATGGCTGATACCCAGTAATGATGAACAGTAAACTGCAAAAATATTAATATAGAGCTAAGTTAATTTAACCAGTCAACAGCAGAAAACAATCAGACAAGGGGAGAAGATTAGTTTTGGAAGCTGATAAACTGAAGAAACTCTGGAGAATCTTCTCTTTCTAAAAACTGCTGTATCATACCCTCATATCCCTGGAGACCTCATCAGAATCTGTTTCTTAGTCTCAAAACTTGCTACCAATGGACAATAGGTTAAAAAAAAAAGCTGCTTGAAAATCTTGTTATAGCATAAAGTTTGGAAATCTAAATAAGAAATTTTATGCTTGTTGTCACTGGTTTTTTTTTGTGGTTTTTTTTTTTTTTTTTTGCAGCTGCAGTATTGGACTAAATACAGTCCTGTGAAAGTTTATTTTGTTTTGGTTTTTTTTCTTTCTGGACTGGTAAAAAGAGGAACCTCTATAAACCCAGAATATCTATCAAAAGCTACCAAACAGACATACTTCTCTTTAAATAGGGCCAGAGGAGCTTTTGCATAGCCACTTTCCTAATATTTTCCCTGAAGACATACTGCTTTTGAAAACAATACCACAGTTTTGAAATGAGAGGTCTTGTGTGCTTTGATGATTGCAATTACTCTATCATCCTGACTAAAACTGTGACCAAACCCTTATGCTTTATGGCCAAATCAGGTCTGGGGTAACTCGACATGCTCAGTGGAACAGTTCTTGAGAATCACAGAACCACAGAATGTTAGGGATTGGAAGGGACCTCAAAAGATCATTAGTCCAATCCCCCTGATGAAACAGGAACACCTAGATGAGGTTACACAGGAATGTGTCCAGGTGGGTTTTGAATGTCTCCAGAGTAGGAGACTCCACAACCTCCATGGGCAGCCTGTTCCAGTATTCTGTCACCCTCACCATGAAGAAGTTTCTTCTCAAATTTAAATGGAACCTCCTGTGTTCCAATTTATACCCATTGCCCCTTGTCGTATCATTGGTTGTCACCGACAAGAGCCTCATGACACTCATTCTTCACATATTTATAAACATTAATGAGGTCACCCCTCAGTCTCCTCTTCTCCTCTTCTCATATTTAAGTGGAACCTCTTGTGTTCCAGCTTGATTCCATTACCCCTTGTCCTATCATTGTTTGCCACCAAGAAGAGCCTGGCTCCATCCTCATCCCCTTTATATATTTATAAACATTAATAAGGTCACCCCTCAGTCTCCTCTTCTCCAAACTAAAGAGACCCAGCTCCTTCAGCCTTTCTTCATAAGGGAGGTGCTCCACTCCCTTAATCATCTTTGTTGCCCTACGCTGGACCCTCTCCAGCAGTTCCCTGTCCTTCTGGAACTGAGGGGCCCAGAATTGGACACAATATTCCAGGTGTGGTCTCACCAGGGCAGAGTAGAGGGGAAGGAGAAACTCTCTTGACCTACTAATCACCCCCCTTGTAATACACCCCAGGTTGTCATCTCAACTGTTTTGCCTCCAGTGAACACCAGAACATACGTTATACTATGGAACATGACTGCCAAACATTTTTGTTGGGCTGATCAGGCATGAAAGACAGAAATCTTTTGCATCAACAGGAATGGTTTCTTCAAGATGTTCATGTCATGATGCTTCCATTTTCAGGCATGGATTTAGGATTTCCAGGTAAATCCCTTGAACAGGAAAAGATTAAAAAGTGCCTTGTAATTCTCTGGCTTGATGTGATTTCTAAATACACTTTTTTCTCTGTTGAACAATAAATACCAAAGTGCTGTTACAGACAGTAATTTCTCTTACCTATCATTAATGAAGATTTTTACAGCTAGTCTTCTCTGATGCAACCTGGCAAGTTCAGTATATTAAATCATTAAGCTTCTTTTTACAGTCTTTGGTAAAACAACACAGAAAAAAGGGCAATCATTTTCATTTTTAGTACAGAAGCTCAAAATTGTCTGGCAAGCTCAGTTACTCCTTGGATAATCCATGGAACAAAAGGTAGAAGGACAAATCTAATTCCCACTACAATCTTAGGAGCTCCTAAATCATTCAAGGAAACTTGGTTTTGCTTTGATTACACTTGGCAAAAAATGTAATCCAATTTTATATTGCTGTTGTATGTAATTGCGTGCTCTTTGAATGAACATTATTTCCCATCCAGAAATCCCCATGTGATTCCAAAGCACTGCCCACATCACTGCCATATATGAATGTGTTGCTCCTGGCAGAAAATGACTATGGAGTTTTTTGCAAAGTTTTTATCAATTATCATTTGTTATGAAAGCATATCATGTATTTGCATTATCCTGAGAATACCATAAGTGTGGCCATTAGTGGGAGGGCAGGAAGAAGAGTGAGGCATTGTTTTTCTTTTTCTTCTGAATCTTTTTAATGCAGGCTTACACAGAATTCCCAGAACACATCACATTTGACACAGCAAAAAAATATTCTTACAAACCTGCACAAAGTCTGTTCTGTATTCAGATGGAATAAAGTCAGCATAATGAAAAAGCAATGTTGGGCTCCTCCTGAGTCTCTGACAAAAGCACAAATACTGGCTTTTTATTCTCTGCTGCTCTACTATTCAAACAGAATAAAATATCAGTCATACATTTTTTTAATGTCTGAAAGAGCTCTCTTGGCATTTCAGGCTTGGTGCACAGTGGGCTGGATACTTGAGTTTTAATTTTCCCGTTCAGCTTTCCATGGTCCCTCTCCTCCTGGAGCCCCTTTAACAATCTTTGAAAGCTGTTTTTTTTGCTTTATGTACATCTTATAGTTCAATATTTGTTGTACTAATTCTTCACAAGCCACTGGCAACTACCGCCAGTGGGCCAACATGAGTATTAGTGAGATGTGGGCAAGGGTGATTTTGATGAAACAGTGTTAGATATCTCTGTTTAAAACAGCTCTAGGAGCCCAGGGTGGATATTATTTCATTCCATGATGACCAGGGCAACTGAACTCAAAACTCTGACCCCAAAGGAGACCCCAAAGCCCAGTCTTGTTGAGCAATCAGAAATCTGACAGTGTTACTTTACGTTTGCTGCAAAATGACAAATTCTTTTTTCAATGGTGTTAGGAAAGATATTCTTGAAACATTTCTGCCTGCCTCCTGCATGTGACAAAGTTTTCTGAAAAGCTGCATCTTACTGGTTATATCACAGTAGATACTAGTAGGTCATCTGTTGATTTGTTTCTCAGAGAGAAATTATCTTTTTCCTCTACTCAGACAAGTTGCCAAGACTCCCTCACGAACAGCTGCTTGTTTTCAATCCCAAACATTTTTAACCATTTGTTTTGTCCTTCAAGGAAGTGGCTCCACTACATCCAAGACATGATTCTTAGAAAAATGAAAACATGATGCAGGCTGCACAGGCCACTTGCAGCTCATGAAGAAATTTGTGTGCTTGCTGACTGCTCGAGAAGTGCCCTCACTGACACCTACTACCCTGGAGCCCTGATGATCAGGTGATGAGATACTGCTGAGCATCCTGCAAATCAAGGGCTCTTTGTGCATGTCAAGGGAGCATCACAGCAGCTGCACATCTTCCTTTGCCCTTCGAGAACTGGACATAAATCCTAAGAAATGGATGCATGTGGCAGTCAAAAAACTGCACAGAGCCAAGGCAGGTATGATCTGGTTTAGAATCTGGAAGTAGAAGGATAAAATTAAGCACGGGTTAAACACCACCCTGGCATTTACCCAAGCAAGGTCTGGGGCAGATTTCGTAGCCTAAGTTTTGTGTCTCCATGGATACTGTGCCCTCACTGGGTGGGTAAAACACACTCGAGTGTGTTTTGTCTGAGTGGCAGGACGGTCTTTGACCGCATTTATATGTATCTTATGTGCTGTCATATGGACCAAGAAAACTTCACTGACTTGATTTGTAAGCTTGGTCTCCCTCTACCCCCAAAACCAACTTTGCTGAAGTAAGTTGTGCATTCTTGAATCTACTTTTGAAGAAAACGTAAAAATGAAAACAGAAAATAAGGAGCCAGAGATTTTAATGCTAGCATTAAAATTGTTTTCAGTATTTTAGGGAAATGTAGGGCTCAAATCATTGGTCACTCTACATTTTTTATATGCACAGCTGAGGCTAAACTTGCCTGCATGATATTTTCATACCAAAAATTCAGCTCTGAATAACCATCATTTTTAGTCTGATACTTTCAGGAGACACCCCAAAAGTGAGTTGACTCCTAGCTCTTTGCCTTTTTCTATTAGAATGAAGCCAAATGAAACAAATAATGTTGTCTTCACAAGTTAATTCAGTGGTTCTTTTCTTGCATTTTTGGCCTCAGCCAAGTTTTCCCCTCCTGCTCAATACTGAAAGATGTCAGTCAGATAGCTGTAAGGCCTTACACGAAACAGTGCAAAATAACTATGAAGCAAACCTTAGCTCTTTTTGTGCAACTTCATTTACACTGGAACACTGGAATCTGGAAAACTCTCAGAAAAGAAGAGTGGCCGAAACAGATTTATACACTTTTCTGGAAGACGGATAAGACTTACTGCTTGGCAAGGAAGCCAAAATGCTTTTACAAAGCCCAGCAGCCCTCTCTGAATGCTAACAGTATGTCTCTGCTTGTGGAAACACAGCATTCCTGTTTTGTCTCCTCTCTTTTGAGCTGCTTGCATGCACCTTTTTCTTCTTGGATATCGTTGTGTCATAAAGGACAGTGGAGCAGGTTTCACTTACCCTTGCAGGTAAGGGCCATGATTACTGATGGCTCCTGTGCTCCAGCCTCACTTCTCACCCTGTGCGCAGTACAGGGACTAGTAGTGTCACTGGATGTTTACCCCAATATAAGGCAACCAGGAGTACTCCAAAGAGTAGAGAAGGAAGAATAAGCTTTGGTCCCTGCTTTTCATAGCTACTGTCTGTTCTATAATGTTAAATAGAAAAAGAATGAGTTTTCCTTTCCATTGTAATTTATTAATTTCTCACAGTGACTTTCAAAATTGACTTTTTCAAAGACAAAGTGTCCAACATTTTGAAGCCATAAATGTGAAGTTAAATGGCAACAAAACCAAGACTGAAAAGCTATACTGGTATGGAAATATAGTAATTCTTATATACATGGGCTTGAATTCTGAACAGCTGATACTGCAGTGGATGTGACTCCATGGTGGCTGGTATGCCTTGGGCACTGGGAATGTTTGTAATATTCTGGGGGACTTGTCAGACAGCTTTACATAGTGTCAGCTTTACCCCAGTGTCACCTTGTTTTGCTTTCACTTCCATGGCAGTCTCCAGACACAATGAAAGCACATGAGTGAGGTTAAAATCTGAGTACATAAAAATAGCATCAGGAAATGAATCCACCACAAGGTTCCTACTAAGTGGAAGATAACGCACTACAGTATATGGTAGGAAATTTTTTTCAGCATTGCCACAGACAGAGAAGTTAACCACCTCATCTGACCTTTAGGTTTTTTTCTCTTCCATGCAGTCACACACAACTATTTATGTACCTGATATTAGAATTTAGTGCTGTTGTATCCATACATGCAGCATGTTCTTTCAACCACTGACATACCACATACAGAAGACTATCACTATGTTGGAAAACTTCAAGGTATCTTCCAGTAGGTGCAACCACAATGTTAAAACTTTAATTCTTGACCTGCCGAACTACTTTACATCTCTTCCTGTCTTTCGGGAAAATGGAGCTCTTTCTTTTTAAGTGACTGTAGAGGAAAATGGGAAACTGAATATTAGTTATCTAGTCTTCTGTTTTTCCCTTCTATGAACTAGCTGTATTTTTCACTCCTGACCATTGTTATTGGTCAGGAAAAAGCTTTTGCATACCTTTCCCAAAAACTCAGAAAAGGACATTATTTTAACTTTTTCCGTTCCCCCTTTTCTCTTTTTCCTTTGCCAAGTAAACATTTCTACATAGACATGGATATGTAGGCATCAAAGCACCATGGAAAACACTTTAATTCAAGCATTCCCATTTGAGAAAAGAGATAACAAGCAGAAAGGGCTAATGTTGTCTCCTTTTTGTCATGCAGCTGGTGGCCTAGCAGCTCTCATATCTTATGGGGCCAGATCTTATGTCAGGTTGAAGAAACAAAAAGTGAAGATCCAAGCAGAGAGTAGAGATGGTACCCAGCCTCTCCTTTCTGCTGAATGTAGACATTCTGCATCCGGTGAGTTCTGCATCCAGCTCTGGAGACCTCAGCACAGGAAAGACACAGACCTGTTGGAGAAGGACCAAAGGAGGCCACAAAAATAATCAGAGGGCTGGAGGAGAGGAGAGGAGAGGAGAGGAGAGGAGAGGAGAGGAGAGGAGAGGAGAGGAGAGGAGAGGAGAGGAGAGGAGAGGAGAGGAGAGGAGAGGACTCTGGGAGACCTTATTGCATCCTTTCAGCAATTTTAGCAGGGCCTGTTATAATAGGACAAGGGGTAAAGGTTTTAAATTAAAGGAGGGGGGATTCAGATTGGACATAAGAAAGAAAATTTTCTTGAAATGAGGGTGGTAAAATACTGTCCCAGGTTGCCCAGATAGGTGGTAGATGCCCCATCCCTGGAGACATTCCAGGCCAGGCTGGACAGGGCTCTGAACAACCTGATCTAGTTGAAGATGTCCCCGTTCATTGCAGGGGGGTTGGACTAGATGACCTTTGAAGGTCTCTTCCAACACAAACTGTTCTATGATTCTATGATCCTGCGATTGGGTGTAATTGCTGCTTGAATTTATAACCATTTTCAAAGTTGCAGCTGGAAACCTTTGGAGTTGCCAGACTGTCCATTCCCTCCTGATCACAATCTCATCCAAAGTGTTTAACTGCCATCAGAGGGTCTACCCCATCTGGTGGTGTGACACTGGGGCACTGGTGCTGCTCTGTCCTCCTGCCATTCCCAGGGTGCGTGGATGCTTGGTTACTGGGTCACAGATGCACCCTGAAATTGAGCTAGCCATAATTTTAAGCCCTCCTCTGAGTTTCCAGGTGAATAACAGCATGGGTGTACCTCTGTAGATAAAGGGGAAAGTCTTCAATAAGATTATGACACTGGAGTGGTAAAGCCAGTACAGGTACTTAAAATAGGAAAAGTTCCACAGATGGCTAAAAAGTGGAATGCTGGCCTTTGGGCCAGAGTTTCAAGCTGTTGTTTCATGCCACTTACTCAGGACTGAAATAGAAACAGAGGGAAAGAGGAAGAGGTGAAGCCAAAAATTCAGAGATTAGCAATATGTATCTTGCAGCTCAGCTTGCAGGCAGTTGTTCCCTGAAGCATGGCTAAAGAAAGTAGCTGACAGAACTGAAGAAATAACTCATTTTTATTGGTAAACATTCATCAGCCTGTAATTAGCAATAGGTTTTTTTTTTTATATGATTTAAAAGCCACCTTCATCTGGGATCTTATGGCAGGAGATGCCCAAGAATGTAAATTTTGGTAGCTAAGACACATAAACCAAAGCCAACCATGACGAGCAGGAATATTTTAAAATATTTCTTCTACAAGGATTAATAAATACCTTTTGAAGAGTTTTTTAAAAAGTTTCATTTTCCTATTTATTTTTCTCACAAAATTTGTGATTAAGTTCATGTACAGAAGTACAAAGAAGTTTTTTATTCCCTCTTTAAATGCATATCTCTCTGTAACCTGAACTTTGGTGTCATGACAGCCTGACCTCACTGTGAAGACATATTCCATTTCCTTAATTGCATTTGCATAATTTCCCATTGTTATGGTGTTATTGTGCTTCATAACTAGTATCCTTTCTTCTCCCCTTGCAGAACACAGAGATAGCAAAGGATGCCATAGATTCTTTAGACAGAAGCCACCTGTGAAATTTATGTATTTACATTAATAGAAAACAGAGGACCTGAGTGATGCTTTTGCAGTATTAAGTACAGCATAAATCATTTACTTGTTCTCTGTTTGTGACAGTCTGCAGTTTAAGCAAATTATTTGCTGACAGAAAATGTAACTGGAACTGTAGGTTCAGAAGCTTTGCTGCGCTCTTTTATCTACTCCCCTTTCTTCCTGGCGCGTCTTGATCTCCCCTGAAGAAATACTTTGAAACTCAAACCCCATTTTTTTTATGAGCTATATGCTGGGTAATGATATGAAGACCATGTTCTAATAGAGCAAAAATGGCTTCTCTTTAAAAACAAGAATTTTCAGGGTTCTTCCAGCAGCAGCTAGATATTTTTTTTTCTGCTTTGTGCCCAGAGTGATTTCCTAGTACCTGCTTCACACCCTTCCTGCAGCTTGGTCTCCTTCCTGCATAGTATCATGCTGTTTCCTACATGGGCAGTTTTTAGAAAGAGATGTAAAAAGCACCTTTTAATTTAGGCCTTTCCAATAAACCAAATGATTAATTCCAAAGACAGTAGTAGAATGGTCTGATTAGAGCTGTCCTGGCACAGGGGCACTCTGCCTTATGTGTTATTTTGGTTCCTGCTGGAGCCAGTATCGATGTGACAGAGGAACCCTAGCCTTCAGAGACTGGCAAGGAACATCCCAGCATGAGTGCCTTCCAAAAGTTCTTACCTCCTGGAGATGTCATTCAGGGCTACTGCCAGGGAGAGAGATGCTTCCTTCCCATCCTTGCTCAGTGCCGAGCTTACAGGTAGGCAGAAGGAGATGCAGGTCCTGGGACAATCGATAGGTCTTCTCTCTCCTTTCACTTGCAACTGTGGGCCTTGGAAAAAGCAGAGGCAAGTTCTTCTGGGTGTCATTGGCAGCTCAGTGGCCAGTTTTAATTTCTAGGGGTGAAATTACAGAATTAAAACCAGGATTTGCTCAAATTCAGAATGGTTCACTGCCCAGAAATAGTTGGAGGCATGACTCAGAAGCTTGCCTGCTGGGTGGGAATTCATATCCGATGGCCAGTGCACTTGGCTCCAGGGTCAGGATGTTTCTGGAATATCTAAGTCTCTAGGACCAGCTGCCAAGGCCTGTTCAGTGGGACTTCACAAATCCCAAACCTCCTGCCTCTTTCTACCCTGGATCCACATGTTGCATCATCTCCTTCCACCCCAGAAGGATGGAAGAAAACTCCAGACACCCCCAAAAGCCTCCAATACCCCTTAGCAACCGACACATGCGAGTGGTAGATCAAGTTCCAATGCATGTGTCAGTTATTCTGCTTCTTAGTCCTCAACTACTGTAAAGCAAGTTCAGTGAATAACTCTCTTTTCAGTACTTCCCCTTTTCTCTCCTTCCTGATATTACAGTCTAACAGTGTTTTCTGGCAAAATTAGAGAAGTATCAACATCAGAAGTGCCTGAACAGGCAGCTTCAATTCTGGTGCTGGAAAAGACAAACATCTGGCTTGTAGGAAAATGAATACTGCTATGTCTGTACCCTTTTGCCTCTAATTCTTTGCTGCCTCTGCCATCCATTGCAGATCAACTTCTTTCTGGTTGCATTTAGCAGCAGTGAAGCTTTTCCACCTCTGTCTCTGTCTTGTAGCTTCCTGTACTATTTCTTGCACATCAGCTTTTAGGCTTCAGCTTCAAAGTTGGCCCTGCTTTGAGAAGGATTAAGACCTGATGGTCCCCAGTGGTCCCTTGCAGCCTAAATTGTTCCTCAGTTGTAAGGGATTCTGACTTCACTTGTGTCTGGACAGGCAAGTGGAGTCACAGAATCACAGAATATTAGCGATTGGAAGGGACCTTGAAAGATCATCTAGTCCAGTCCCCTGCCACAGCAGGAACACTGTGGAGTCACTCCAATCTGGGAACAATTCTGAGGAAAATTGTATGACTTCCTACCGACAATTTTTTAAGTTTGAAAGCTGATCGTACTTGACCCAGTATGAAGTTTATTGTGTCTCCAGACACCATAATGAATGACACTTGGAAAATTAGATTTCAATGTTTTAATGGGAAGCTATTTTAAGGGGATTGTGCCAGAGCATGACATTGTCTCATTGAACATTTGTTTGGAAGACTGAACAGCTAGATCTATTTGAAAGGTAACTGAAACTATAGACTTTGTGCCGTAAACAGAGGTGCCAAATGTATATCTGTTCACCTACACATCAAAACTGGAATATAGATGCCCAAGTACAAGATATGTGCAACAGGTTTGAAAATCTGACTTAGAATGTGTATTCCAAAAAAGAAAGGCATCAACAAATATCTCTCTCATGTTAAAGACAAATCTTGAAGATATACACTCAACTAAGAGTTGCTCAATGGGTACGAGGTCTTCAGGTTTTGTAGTCAGAAAGGAAAGGAGCTCCCTGGGTGAAGGAGGTAGAGGAAGAACCTTACCTCCTAGGGAAGAGTTCAATGGATGATTTTCTTTGTTAATGTTTCTATGTCTTCTATAAAAATAATATCATAGAAAAAGTAATTTTGACAGGGAGTCTGGCATCCGGTCTCTCTAACGCTGTTTATAGTGAAGATATGTTGAACCTGCATCCTATCATGATGACAAATAAGGTCTTGCTGCTACCTTTGACTACCCTTTTCTATCTGTATCCGTTTTATGTCTTGTCTTCTACTTGGACTAATTCAGATTATAAATGCTTTGTGACAGGTGCTGTCTTGTTCCATGTTTATGAGATACTTTGTGTGATTAGGTGAACATTTGCTGGATCACTGTTCTTTAACCTCATTTGGTGCTAAAACAGAGTGCAGACCTGCAATTATGCCATGAACCTATGCATCCGTGACTCGTACTCCTTCTGAAGCTTGTCTTCAGCCAGCCAGGGAGCAGCTGTCATACTTTAAGTGACAGAGGAGGAAGCAGGAGAGCATTGTGAATTTTAAGTCAGCAGAAAGCTCCATGGTCGGTAGAAAAAGACCCATCTTCTGCATCTCTCTTGGTGAAAATACAGTGATTGTGGCTGCTTTTGTAGTATTTATGTATCATGAGAACAAGCTGTTCTTGCGGAACTTTTGACTTGGCCATCTGGTAGGAAAAACAAGGGATGAAAGGGAAGAAAAGGAAGTGTCAAGAGGACTCTGGGTGCCTGGTCATGTGTTGCGCGTGTACACGCATCAGGTAGGAAGAGGGAGAGAAACAGCAACAGAGAAAAAATTAAGAGCTTGTGAAAAAGTGGGAGAGAAACAAGCAGAGAAGGAAAAAACCTAAAAGGAAGCAGATTGCATCACCATAAAAGGCCAAAACGTAGAACCTGCCAGGGAAAGATACAAAAGGGTGGGAAAAAAAAAAAAAGAAAAAAAAAAAGAAAATGAGACATTGTGACATTGTTGGTTTAATTCCATTGGTTTAGTCAGATATTGAACTAAATTCCTTTCCAGCCATTTGTGTTGTCATCTGACTTTAGTGGTGTACATATTACTGAACTACCATAATCTTTGTGGCAAAGTGTCTTTATGAAGTCTTCAGGAGTCTGATCTGAGAAAGACATGTGAATTTTGTTCTTCTACTTACACATTTATCTAAGGGGTTTTATTACTTTTAGATTTTAACAAATAATGTAGCTCTGACTTTATTATTATGACCAACTGTTGAGGCTGGGATAGCAACCAAAGAGAAACTTTTCATAGCTACTGTTTTCTCTCTTCCACCTTATGTCCCATTTCACTATGGAGAAGGTTTTTTAACTAGGGACTGACATCTCACAGACAGTCTTTGCAGTATTCAGGGCTGACATCAGAGTTGCCAGGACAGCACTGGGCAAGCTGTGGATTTTTTGAGGCTTTGTGCTTTCATGCAAAGAACAGGCTATTGAGACTCAGAGGGCTTGTATAAAGAAGAAATCTCTTGCAAATGATGAGGAGACCATGCCCAAGAAGGGCATCTACTCACCCCTTCACTTGAGGTAATCCAGGTACGTCTCTGCCAGGACTCCTTTGAAGGAGGTCCCTGCCCTGTCTCCCCATGGAACCAGCTAGGGAGGTATGTCCCATGCAAATACATGACTCCTCCAAAACATGTACCATGCTAACTTATAGCTCTTCTGTCCATACTGGCATTACATCCACACTGAATACTTCAAGGACCAAAATGTATGCAAGGAAGGACAACCCTCCTCCAGATCAGAGCTGGAGGAGATGGGTAGCTCTGCAATTCAGAGCTTGTTCTGCTTATCAACTGCAATGACCTACTGTCAGGTGGAACTGCTCAGGTGACAAATTGCATCTGCTTATAACTAAGAGAAGCTACACCGCAGGAAGTTGAGCCACAATCAAGAATACCTACCAGTAGAGAAATCATCACATGGGGCTGGGAATGGAGTCACAGGGATGATGTAGGAACGTCCAGCAACGTTTGAGCAAGTCTTACTGAGTCTGCGGGAGCTTGGGTACTCCTGAGACACATTGGTTTCCTTGGAGTAGATGGGATTATCAGTTTCACATACAGTTTTGAATTTGCTTTTTTATTACTCATTCTATTTCTCATTTTAATACTTTGATGAGTTTCTTTGTCATCTGTGTAATTTTAATTAAATAAAATGGCTTTTAATTTTGACTCAGTGCCTTGGGACCAATCTATTTCTTTCCTGTTGTCATTTCTGTCCATGGCATACAGCTTTGGCTGACATATGTAGTCTGTCTAAATATCAATGGTTTTTAAGAATGGGAGCAAAGGAGGAAAATGTCAGGAAAAGAATCACCACAGTCTGGCTGTGATTTACATGGAAAAACATTTGTAATCTCAAAGCTGATTTGCCAAGATAAGTTCAAATGTTGAACTCAGAGAGAAGTCCCCATTGCTGATCAAAAGTGGACATTGATCTTTGAACAAAACCGCCTGTGTCTAAAAAGGTGATTTTATCTCAGAGGCAGATGACTACAGAGCAACTTTCAAAACCTGCATTGTTACCACAGCACTTCCACTGAACGGCAAGGTGACACATTTGCTACTTCAGTGGCAAAACAGGTATTACAAAATCTAATGTGGGTAGTACACATCTTACCCACGTTTTGTGTCAATTGAACACGTGAAATCTGTTCTGTTTGCCACTCTCCTCTTGCATCCTGCTTGTAAAACAGACATAAAGATATCAATTCTTTTGATATCTCTCTTATCTGAGAGCTAGAAGCTTTATCTACTCATTTAGGTTAACCCACTAATTAAACAGGTAGCTGCAGAGCCCAAGACGAAAGTCTTATAAGAAGCGCAAGGAAATCAACAACATCTCCACCCCTAAAATACTGTGGGGGAAATAAAATATGTTTCCAGTCACATACAGTGAGAAATCACTTAACATCACTGGTTAAGAATTATTACTGTCAAGGACGATTCACTGTCATCTTGATGTTACTCATTGGAGGTATAGGCAGGAAAAAGGCAACAGTAGTTTGCAAAGAGCTCAGGAAGAGGAACACAAGTTTCATAAAACTCTGGAGGAGACACCAAGAAGACATGCTGTACTGTATTTAGCTGGAGTGCTCTCTGTGCCTTCAGCATCACTGAAAAGGGGGTAGTTTTCTTATAGAAATAAGTAGGGCTGTTATGTTATAATCCAGTATGTAGTTTGTGAAACATATGGACAGAGGGCTAGTGAGACTCACAGCAAGGAAGAAAATGTAATTAAGCAAACAAAGCTGAGTCAGGCAAGTATGTGCAGGAACGTCCGGTGGTGCCATGTGAATATGAAAGTACGTAAGTGTTGTTCGAACCTGAGAAATGCAATTATTAAGGATATACTCTGCAGCTATGACTGTGGCAACAGGCAAACCTAAGCTGCTGAGGAGTACACAACAAAATATTTCTGGGAATCACAGTAGCTCTTCTATTCATTGCTTGGCGTCACAGGTTTGACAAAACTGAAAGAGGAAGGAGTATAATCATTTTGGGCCCTGCTAGGAATTTTAACAGACTACAAAGATATATTTCATGGTTGTGATGTGCAGATGCTGATGGGGAAATAATGAGATTACTGTCAAGCCAGCAAAGAATATGAATTATCACACACTACCAAGTAGACCAGCAGCCTTCTAAGTGCCAAGAAAACTTTTGGGAGAGCTAAAGTTTTATACCAGAAGCTGATATTTGCAGAAAATTGCTGAACAGAATTCCCCTTATCAAAGACCAAATTTGTGTTTACTGTATGGTTTATGAAAAGACCATACTACATGGTAATGCCGTGGCAAGTCAGACTGTAACAATGACAAAGGCAATGTTGAGAGGTGAATATCGGACTAAACATAGGCATACTGAAACTGAGGAAAACTCAGATCCTTTTAATCAGGAATTTATTGGCTTCTGAGGAAATGCAGACAGCCCCAGGGAAACTAAAACTCCAAGGGAATGTCTAGATGAAAACTCATAAAATACTCAGGTGTGCTGTGAGACAGATCTGCCAGATCTGAGGTTTTATTTGAATCGCTCAGGTTTTGTTGTATTCTGCCCTTGAACATTACACGATGGCACCACTGACACTCAGGAATACTTTTTTTAAATAATAAACAAAACAAAACAAGATTATTCACAAAGCTGTGAAGCAGCTGGAGCAAGAGAATAACGTATCTGAAGGAGACATGGGAGCAACACTCTGGCAAAACCAGCTTTGTCTTTAGGGTCCTGAATGGCACAGAGAAGAATAAGTTTGGAGATGCTGGTTTCTGGCTTTCCAACATGTAACAGTTCTGTCATTCGATCTTAGCTCTTTGCAAGGGTACAAAGCCATCACAAGCCACTGGAAAGTATCATTTAGAGGCCATTGAGCAAATATTATCCAGGAAAGGTACTCCTTGTGAATGATCAACTGAAGAGAGTGCTATTTCTCTAGTGCAGCTTAAGTGACTCAAGACATAGAATAACATCGTACTTGAATTTTTAGTATTTATAGCAAGAGGGTCTAGGTTGAGCAGCATCACCTTGAGTGAATGCTAGGAAAATTACTTTCAGACTATCCAGTTCATAAGGAGACAATGCCATAGGAATATGCTTCTGTTGCCGGTTAAAGGATAATCTGTGCATTAATGAGCAGACAGTAAACACAGACAATTTATACGTGGGATATTAAAAATCCTTAGGTGAATTCAGAAATAAATATACTGTTGAGGAATGAACACCCAATCAGTTTTATCAGACGTGCAAAGACTACAACAAGCACGAACAGAAGAGAATATTTTACCGCTTGGAAATCCCAGCACAACTATCAGAAGGATCAGATTAGTTTGTTTTTACAGAAGAGAGGTAAGGTCAAAGATTATTTCTCTATTCTCTGAAATATGGGCTATCCTAGAGATACTAGGAAACAGAAGGTACATAGAAACTGAAAGGCATGTAAGGATGTGTAGTTCTTACACAAAGCTCCAATATGCTGTAGCAGAATTAAAAAAAGAACCTTTGCTTGCTTGTTGTCATGGCCAGCAATGTTGAAGAACAATAGTAATTTTGTTCTTAAGAAACAAAAATGAAATAGGCATTTACTTGGAATCCAGAAGAATAACTTCCAACACCTGTGAAATGAAAGTGCTTTCACACAGAAATAATTGAGCCCATCTTTTTTCATAAAACTTAATAATACATTAAATGAAAACTGTGACCTTAATCACAGACTTCCTTTTAGGCTGAAATAAGGAAACCAGCATAGACCATTGCATTTAAATTACTACTGTTGTTTTCCTCGATGCATTATTTCTTCACAAGGCTCCTACAAAACCATGGAAAAGAAAAGTCAAAAGTAAAAAGAGCCAAGAGGCAGCAGGGGTTACCTATCCACAGCACTGCTGCTCTGCACAGAGCAGAGATCATCAGAAATGTGTTAGAAAATCGAGGCGTTGCTTCCTGCTAGGGCATTTTGTTACAACAAATAGCTAGGATGTACAAACAGCTGAGATAACACAGAGTAAGCAGAGACCCAGCTACAATGGAAGAAACAAGAACCAGGGACTGCTGAGCACAATGTTAGCCATCAAATTCCCGTGTAAAACAATGGCAAAGGAGGGACCTGCGATGTAGGTCAGATGAGTTGGTTATAAACTCAGGATAGCAGTGAGACTGTAACTGAAGGTAACTTCAAAGTAGGGGCAGACTATAAAAAATGAAAGCCTTTTTTTAATTAAAGAAATCTCCTGAAAATGGAAAAAACCAGCAAGCTCCTTTTCCCTTCCAGCAGCTAGAGGGGAGTGGAGTTTCAATTTTATAAACTGCTAACTAATCTGGAGCTAATATAAACTACTAATCTCTTACTTATGCCCCAGGTCTAACATCCTCCTCATTTTTGCATTTGAAAGTGTCATTCAAAATGTTTGGGATATCGAAGTTTCAACTTTCCTGGGGAAATGAAGAAATAACTGTGGTTTCTGAGGAATATTTTAAAATTATTTTCTACCTAATAAGCTGTTGCCAGAGCTAAATAAAAATAAAAACAAGTATTTCCAGAGTTAAGATATGTCTAAAATAACATATGATGATTGACAGCATGGTATGTCATCAGTTTTGCAGTTATCCCAAATAATAGAAAAGCCCTGTGTGCATACAATGAAGCCACTGAAACAACCTTAACTCTTCCCTGTAGTCCCATGGTGCAATAGCCATATGATTATGATTAAATCTTCTTAAAGCTTCTCAGTGTCCACAGTCTCAGAGCAGAATAAATTACTTTTTCATTTTTTGATGTTTTATTTTCAGTTCTTTGATACTAACCTCTGTTAACTTCGCTGCAATGAGTAGAATTTTGAAAACAAAGGTTTAAGATTACGTGGCATTGGATGCCACAATTAGCATAGCTGAAAATTCATCTGCCTATGATTATTTTCATCAGTGAAGCCATCAAAGAACATCTCTCTTTTCAAAGAGGTTTTCAGTCCCATTGCTCTTAATGGGACTGAGGTCAAACGTCCCCTCTTTTGCTGAGATGATCAGCACCTTGCTTTGTTTCCAACACACACACCGTCAACAACATAACGCTGCTGGCAAGTTAAACCCCAGTTAAGTTGCCGCTGTAGGGGCACCTAATTGGCAGGGTGAATTTATCCATGCTCTTCTGCTGCCAGCTAAGCTAAGTCTTTGCTTTTTGATAGTGCTTCGCTGCCGTTTACTAGCCCAATTTTGTCTATACTGTCAGAAGATTCGGGTGCTTGGTAGGACAAAGTAACACAAGTTCTGCAAGGAAAATAAATGGATTTCTTTTTCTAGCCCAGGTAATAGACCTTCTGTTTTTGTAACAGAATTGAGTTCAGTTTTCCCTTTGAAGTTCCAAGTATAATGGCAAGGGTGACCACACATTTGTTACATTTCCTGTTTTGGCTCATCACCATACAAAGCCAATGCAAATGATTACTAACAGCCATTCTTGTAGAGCTCTCTGCCATTTTTTGCGAAAGCCAAGCTCTAGCTGGCTTCCTTTTCCAAGTTTCTAAACCATTCATTTTTGTTCCTTCTCATCCCTTACTTTTGAGGCTTGTTATGTTATGAATTTTCTTTGTCTCTCTTTCCTGGCAAGTGATCGCTTTGCAGCTAAGTCCTTCCTTTCTGTTGCCAGGCACATTTTTTTTCCCTTAGGTTGCTAGGCAATATTAGTTTTCTTATTTTACTACTCATGTGACTTCTGCTCACCATACCCTTCCAACATCACCCCACACCTTTTATTCATTACCACCTCTGCTTGCACATACACAGCTGAATAAAATTAAACAAGTGAACACAGGAGGGGCTTAAACGAAGAGTCTTTGCTATAGCTAGCCTTAAAAAGCCAACATTTGTAGCAAAATTCACATCTTAAAGAATGGGATTTCATATTTTCCCTGAAGAATCTCTTTTAATAAAACTCACATTTAATGCGAACAGTTCTGGTGGAATGAGGAAGACCTTGGCTGTGATTATCTAATCTATTGTCATGCTTAATGAACACAGCATAAAGGGCCACTGAGGTTAAGCTATACTTCACCATGTTTGTTTAAAAAACAAACGCAGAGTCCCTCTGGGATATGATCTATTAAACCCACTCAAACAGTGGCATGAATAAGAAATAAATTCCTTTTCCTCCATCAGAAAAAGAGGGGCTAAGTGACTGGTGTTTTATATCAGATTATTAAATAATACATCCCAGACATGCTGTCCCATATGACAGTATGGAAATTGCCTTCCTAACAGGTGTGAAATATATGTGGGGTTTTTTTTCTTTGAAATTTCCTTCAACTTTTTCTTCCACTGATGCTGCAGCATTGATGATAGTGCTCTCCCAGCTAAATTGCTTCTGTCATATAAGTTCAGCATTGGCTTGTATTCAAAAAGACACACAGCAGCATGGAACAAATGGCTCATTACCACAGCTGATAAACTGAAGATAAGAGATTCACCTCAGCCTCTCCTGCACCAAACTCAGCCTTCCCTTACGGGGACCTGCTCAAGTTGCCCTTCTGGAGTCAGCTTTTTCCTCTTTCCCATCCAAAGCTCCTCTCATGCAAGTTTCTTTCTGAGTTCTCTTCTGTTACAAGAGGCCCAAAGACCAACCCTTGCTTGCCAAGCTTTGACTTTTCTCCATTCATGACAAAGACCCATGCCAAGAGAAGCCCTGACAGTGGTGTGTGTACCTTTGTCCTCTCCACCCCATCCTCCATGCAGACCACTCTTGTTCTTCATTACCCCTTCAGAGGGAAGGAGCTTCTCTTGGCCACAGCTGTCCTTTCTGATCACTCCATCTGTGGGAGGATCTAAGAGGCAGTGTAATTGGCAGAGTAAAATAATAAACCTTGACAAAAGGTGATATCATAATACATAGTAATTTAATAATCTGTTTCAGCCTTATATGATGATGCCTGGATACACCTTTTACCACTCATCTACAGTGTCGCACCACTGCTTTCTCCCCTATATAGCCTTTTCTGAGGTTTCATTCAAGCGTGCATTGTGGGTCCACTTCTCTCTCTTCTGCATATTTTTTGGGAGGTTATACTTCATTAGCTGCAATAGAATCGCTGTTAATATATGTTGGTATAATAGGAAAATAAAGCTGGCTTCCCAGTCTTTGTTGAATACAGACTTATTTTCACTTCTTTTACAGATAACACTGCCAGGAAGTCTCAGTTCCTCTCACATACCACCTCTATAAAAATTTTTTAAATTATGTTTCTGGATATGCTGTGAACAGATTTTTTATATTAAAACACCAGTGTAAATTCTCAGTCAATATAGATCAAAGCAGACTTACTGACAGCAGCGCAGATTTATTGCCACTGAAATTGATGGAAACCTTAAAAACTGAATCGGATGGGCTCCTCTTGTACCACTAAATCCCATCTCTAGCAATTGCAGTTTGTTTTGCCAAATAACCCATTTCATAAACTGATCACGCTGTTTGGGTTTGATATGTGAATATTGTTTGCTTTGTGATGATAGAGCAAGTATTTTCTTTCTTTTATTATTATTTTTTTTTTTTAGGGGCAGAACATATCAAAAGAAAGGCATTATTGTGCTGAATATGGAAGAAGTATTTCATGGTGAAAAAAGAAGGAAAAGAGAATGAGAAGAGTGGAAAATTTCTCTGACTAAATAATCTAAGGTTTCATTTCTGAATCTTGATTTGACTGAAGAAAGCTGACAATAAGAGAAACTTAAAACTGAAATACAAAGGAAGCCTCATGCTAAAATCTTTCTGTACCCTGCACACTGCCTTATTAATGTGGCCTCACGTCTGACACTGCCTGAACTCTCTTTCTAAAGCACACGGAAGAACTGCACGTGCTTCTTAGTCTTATCACTTACATCACATCAATTACAAGCTTCATTTAGTAATCTCTGTATCAGGAAATGCTGTCAAACTTCTTCTTCTAACATTATAGAATTCATTTCATCTTGCAAGCCACTCAAGGCCCCAAGCTCAGTAGCCTCCTGCCTTATAAGACTGTCTTTAGTTTGGAGTTGGCCTCAGGTTAATGCTTATCTCAGTTCACAGATATGAATCCAAATATCAGATATGCTTTTCAGAATTAACTTTTTTTCTTTTTCCTGTGTGATGTTATTTTTCTTGATTTGTCAATACTTAACCATGTTCAACTGCTCTCTATCAGCCCTGGGGTTAAAGACTCTGTGCATGAGCCTATCCATTCCATTAAGATTTCTGTCTGAAATTTTGCTGAATTGTAAAGACTTACTTGTATAGCAAAAAGCTCAGCCCCATGGTTAGTTTTTGGACCCTTCTATCTCATATGGTCCAGAACTGTACCTGAATGACTCAAATGCTACTGTTAGCAGGGCTTACTTGCTGAGCTGGATTAGCATCAGTTTAGGTCACGTTCAGAGCTGAACTGGTCCATTCAGCTTTGGTGTCTTCATAACTTTTTTTCTTGTGCTTACAAGTCCAGAGCTAGCAAGGGCAGAGAAAGCTCCAGCCTACTTTGAAGTACCAGCATCCATACAGCAGCACATCTGTACATGGCAGATGCGCAGTCTCCCACAGGATTTGTTTTAGGGGCAGAAAGAATACAAGCTGAAAAGCTTTTACCCATACAAAGCAAAAGCAAAGGCTCTACCCTTGTCCTTCATTTCCTTTACTGTTCTTCCTTTTTCCTTCTTGTCCTTCATGTCCTAATGTCAAGTAACCTCAGTGCCATGCTGGGCTTGATTACTCCCGAACTTTAGTGTAGCTGTTGCCAGGTGATGAACCTTGTCAAGGGCTAGAGGAAGCCCGCAGCTTTAAGGAAAATGTAATTTCTTCTTTTTATCCTGATACTTAAAACCAAAACACAGACTGACTGAGATAAAAAAATGGTTTCAGATTGGTACAGTACTGCCTTGTCACTATGTTTTGCACAGAGAGGATGCTAGAGACACTAGCAAGGGCACTGTGAAGAAAAGGTTACTTGAGAAATATTGAGTGCTTGCCTCCTCCATAGGAGTTTAATGTTCTTTTTCTCTCCAAAATACCTCTCGTGAATAGTACCGCTGTGCTTAATTTCACCAGTGGGGTATGGGTCCTTCCAAGAACAGTTTCCTGACAAAGAGAAAAGCAGTTAACCTTCTTGGGAGCTCTGGCCCAATGTCTGGCTTGAAATGGAGTGGTTGGATCAGTCTCCAAAAAATTATTGCAAAGTAGAGCTTCACCCTCCCACGCCACATGTAGTATGTACATCATTGCACAAAAAGCCCTCCCACTGAACAGAAGGAGGACTTTAAAACACCTCCAAAGCTAGAGGAAATAGGTTGTAAGTTGGAGCACATGGGATGTAGTTTTTTTATGTTGTATTTCTGAGCAGCTTCTAGAGGCTGGAATGTAAAGACACAATCTTCTAGAAGAATAATACTATGCTTATACTCTTCCTAGAACGAAGCTGTTAGTCCATTTCATACCAGAGCAGCAAAATTCTGTTCCCACCATTTGATGTCTTCTGGGATTAATTAAAACTATTGCAATCATATTAAATAAGGAACAAGTTGCAGTGTGTGTTGAACCAGCTTCACTTGGTAAAGATATTAGTCTGCATTTACAACTTTCATAAGGAACTACAACTCGGCTGGGCTCAGCAGTTTTGTACTCATACATCAGCAACGAAATTCAGCCAATGTTTCTCTGAGATATTTCTGTCCCCAAGCACTCTTTTGGTTTCCTGGACAACTGTCATTTTCCTAAATAAACAAAGTGCCACAAAGCTACCTTGTTGGCCATTTAGATAATTGTTGGTCAAAGGAAAATACTTCTGGGTCAACTGATTTTTCCTAAAAAGCCTTTTTTTTTTTTTTTTTTAGTGGAAAAATCTGCAAGATTTGGCTTCTGTTCCCTTCAGTGGGAAGAAATTGCAGTCAGATATAAGGAAATGTTATTGCATATGACACAATGGTTCCTGTTTACATTGTGAGCATAAGCTTGCATCCTGAATGCACTAAGCACATGAAGGCAACACAGCTCGATAGATATGCTCTCAGATATTGTTTTAAAGCACATAGCTTAGTTCAAATTCTGGTATCTCATCTGCCACATCACAGAGTAGCTGAGGTGCCAACCTCCATGTAGTCACTCAGGGTCTCTGGTAGGCTGGGCAACTCGTGATGATGCTCAAAAGACTATGGCAACGCGGGGAATGGTGCCTGGGTGCAGCTGGCGTGCGTCTGTCTCCGTGCTGCCGTCAGACCTCCTACTGCAGTGGTGTAACCTAATTCTGGCTGCAGACTCACACAGATCTGGCCAGCAACATTTTAAATGGGAGTCTGATCCACTAAAAGTTTCCTAAATTCTATTATTGCTTTTTATTTCCTGTACCATTACGACAGTGATTTTATTTTATTCTTGCATGCTGTCATTCAGCACTTAAACTTTCTTTGTACAGTATTTCTTTAAGGTCCTTTCTTCCTTCTTTCCTACCCTCACATTTTGTGTTTCTATTCTGCATTTGTAGATTCATTTTCAATTGGCAACTTAAAGCAGAGTCTCTTCTTTTTAACCATGTCTAATACTGAAACTAAATCAGGAAGAAGGAAGGATGAACTGCTATTGTAAGAAAAAGGAAGGATACATGCCTGCTGTGCAGAAGAAGTGATGTGTGATGTCTACCAGCAGTAGTGTAAAGTAGTGACAGAAAGGGCAAACAACTCAAAAGTTAGTCTCTTTGTCATGCTTGTAATATCTCACTGTTTTCCTCAGCCTTCATGCTGCTCTCTCTCAGCTCGACAGTTGCGGGCTGAAATCCCCTTTCTTTTGTCCAGTACTCATGGTTTTCAGTCTCTTGGGATGGTATCAAGGGGCTGAAGGTAGGTTAAGGGTTGAGGACACTCTTTGTGTATGTGTGTGCGTGTCCATGCATGTTTTTGTGGCAAAGTCACCCCAAAGCCCAAGTGGAAATGATTCTTAATAGCAGCCTCAATGTACAAATGTGAGCTATAGCATCTTCACAACCTCAGAAGTCGGAGATATCAACTCCAGAGGCCAACCGCTGCCTTCAAGATCTTGATATGAGCCCTGTGGGACTTTCAACCCATGGATATCTTAGGCAGGAGCTCTGAGAGCAAGGACAGATAGGGCTGAAAGGACTTAGCAGGGCCAAAGTCACAGTCATCCTGCAGGGACACCCCTGTCCTGCTGAACTCCTGCCTGAGCTTGGGCCGCTGGTCCTGGTGTACATCATGGAGGAAAGCACAGTGCAAATGACAGGCATGACTTTTCCCTGTAGGACTGACAGAAAGAGCAAAAAGTTTTCTTCCCTATTCTGTATGCACAACCTGTCCCCTGAGCATGTGCCCTCTCACAAGTCCTGCAGATGGGAGTTGTCCTCTCCTCTAGCATCCCACTCGTAGCCCACATGGCTGGCAAAAGCCATTCGAGAACTTGTGCTGGGGCTGAGAGTCCATGTGCAGCAAAGCTCTGTGAATGCTGCTGCCTTGACATGTAGCTCTTACAAATTATCACAGAACTGTGTGCCAACATTGCAGGTTTTACCATCCACAGTTTTGAGTTTCGCATTGAAAAATTTTCTACATTAGTGATCTCGTTTCACAAAGTTTCTGAAAAATGTAGCTCATTTAATCCAAATGTGCAAGGGGGACACATTTATACTAACATAGAGCTGTTTATTCAAACCCACTTCATTTTGCACAGATCATCACATTGATTTTTTGTGATTTACTAGTGCCCCAAACTCAAGATCAATAGCACCACTGAAAAAAATCTACAGGGAGCCTGAAATTATATGCCTAATGCTGGCAATTTAACTTCCAACATCACTGTTTACTTCACTGCAGACCATTTCAGAAAATCCCACTGTTTGAAACCTGGCTGGCATTTCATGTGGTGTAAATATTTGCCAAAGGATGAGAGGAGGACAAGAAGTTTGTATATGCGGTTCTAAAGTGATAAAATGAGACTCTATTTCCTCACACCTGTTCACAACTGTCGGTAACATGGTGTGTTATTAGGAAAGAGGAAATAAAGGCACACTTTGCACTATTTCACTGGTATTTTCAGCACTGTTCTGTACAGAGAAGCCTGAAGAAAATTGACTCCATACTTCCTAAATAAACTAATTTGATGAGTCATGTTGGGGTTGGAAGGGCCCTCTGGAGATCATCTAGTCCAACCCATCTGCCAAAGCAGGTTCACCCAGAGCAGATCCCACAGGAATGTGTCCAGGTGGGTTTTGAATGGCTCCTGAGAAGGAGACTCGACAGCCTCTCTGGGCAGCCTGTTCCAGTGCTCTGGCACCCTCAAAGTAAAGAAGTTTTTCCTCATATTCCAGTTGAACTTCCTGTGCTTCAGTCTGTGCCTGTTGCCCCTCATCCTATCATCTGGGCACCACTGAAAGGAGTCTGTTCCCATCCTCTTGACATCCATCCTTCAGATATTTATAAGCATTTATAAGATCCCCTCTCAGTCTTCTTCAGGTTGAACAGACCCAGCTCTCTCAGCCTTTCCTTGTAAGAAAGATGCTCCAGACCCCTAATCATCTCTGTAGCTTTCCACCAGACTCCCTCCAGTAATTCCTTATCCTTCTTAAACTGGGGAGCCCAGAACTGGACACAGTACTCCAGCCTCACCAGGGCAGAGTAGAGGGGGAGGATAATGTCTCTCCACCTGCTGGTCACACTCTTCTTAATGCACCCCAGGATATTGTTTGCCTTCTTGGCCACAAGGGCACATTGCTGACTCACAGTCAACCTGTTGTCAACCAGGACTCTCAGGTCCTTCTCCTAACCTGTACTGGTGCCTGGGATTGCTACTTCCCAGGTGCAGGACGTACACTTGCCCTTGTTGAACTTCATTATGTTCTTTCCTGCCCAATCCTCCAGCCTGCCCAGGTCTCACTGAACAGCATCACAGTCTTCTGGTGTATCAGCCCTTCCTCTCAGTTTTGGATCATCAGCAAACTTGCTGAGAGTGCACTCAGTCTCTTCATCTGGGTCCTTGATGAACAGGTTGAACAGGACTGGACTCTGTACTGACACTTGGGGAACACCACAAGCTACTGTCCTCCAACCAGACTCTGTGCTGCTGATTGCAACCCTCTGAGCTCTGCTGTCCAGCCAGTTCGCCATCCATCTAACTGTTCCCTCATCTAACCCAACTCATATAATTTCTTTTGTTAAAATGACCCATTCAGTAATTTGTAGTCTAATGAATACTTTATATCCATATGGAGTAGGATAATGATATTACAGCATTACAGTCCAACCCCCTGCACTCTCAAACTCATCTTAGATGCTAGAAGAGATTCCAAATGGAGGTTTTTACTCTCCATGCCTTTTCTGCAGCCAGTTATGCGCTCAGACCTACACATCTGCTTTACCTGTACAGCTTCACTCTCCTGTGGTTTTGCCTTCAGACTACTTATAGAAAGTGAACTATATTTACCTACAGTCTATCCCTGTTTATGCACTGAGGATTTATAAAATGTGGAATAAACTAGTGCAGAGTGTTTTTAAGCACTGGAGATTTGTAAAAGGCAACATAAACTAGTGAATAGATTCCTGGACAAGGAGCCAAACACCTTGAGTTGGATTTTTTCCCTCTAGCTGTTGACAACTCATGTCACACATGGCAGCTGACCTACCACAAGCTCCTGCCTTCCAGGAGTACTCAGCTGTCTCAGTCACAGAATCATGGAATCATTTAGGTTGGAAGAGACCCTTAAGATCATGGAGTCCAAACATAACCTAACTCTAGTACTGAACCATGTCCCTAAGAACCTCATCTATGTCTTTTAAACACCTTCAGGGATGGTGACTCCACCACTTCCCTGCAGCATGTTCCGATGCCTGACAACCCTTTCCATGAAGAAATGAAATAATGGACACTACATAAACTCCTATATGATTATAGAGAAGACTGTCTGAATCACAGTGCACTTAATAACTGTCCCCTTCGAAAGTCTAAGCCACAGAGAGATGGATGTGGTCTATTCATGGTTTCCTGCTTTTGTGGAGGAAAACACAAGTAATGAACTTTAAGCCCTCTCTCCAAAAACTAAGAAGAAGAACAACAAAAAGCTAATGAAGTGATGAACTGTTTTGTCTGACAGGGCAAAACAACTCAGAAAAAACCCAAAACTTTTGGGATGTCTGATTTTAGATGATCATTTTGAATAGCTCTATCCTCACTAAGTAAAAACCCAAATGCCTCAAAAATGTCACGGCATTGCTTGTCTCCATTTTTATTTCCATTCCTTTATTCTGTATTGTTTTCCAACTGAGACATTCTGGTTATCATAGCTCACCCTGAGGACAGTGTAGGTAATGTAATAGACATTCTAGACCTTTTCTCTTCATACTTCTACTGATACTTCTTTATAGATAAAAAGCTATTATTTTGTGCTCACCAAATTACTGGTGTTTGAAAACTTCCCAGAAAAAAAAAAAGTAAAAATAATTGCAACTATTGTCATACAAAACGAAAATTGACCCCAGCATGAGTGGCAGGTTAGCAGGTCCTAAATAATTTCTACATTTTAGCAACCGTACATGACAGAAATCTAATTAACAGGTGGTAGAAGGTAGCTGCCAGGAAATTTCATTTTAGAAACTGAATGCAGATAAGTAGTTTGCAGTTTGTAGCAAAAAGGAAAGCAGCAGTTCTAGACTAAGCAGACCTGGAAGACAAATTCACTTCTTGCTTGCTGTTTGTTTTCACCCAATGCTGTCTTTGTGTGTCCGCTGTTACACCGTCCAGAGTCCCAAAACAAAATGATGGCTAACCATTGTTATATGCATCAAGGAATGCATGACACTAACAAGTTGGCCCACAGTAAAATAATTTTGAATACCCATGAGGGGACTCCATATGTGCAATTTTTGATATGATCTTTGAGGAAGACACGTATCGAGTCTGCTTACGTGTGGAGATGGCTACAAAAAGATAAGGATTTTGGAATCCTGGAATAAAACATTCCCACAGTTTTTTCACTGAAAACTTTAAATGAAAAAATGTAGTGCACTGAAGAGAAAGTAGTTCCCCTCTACAAGTTGAGATTCACACTTTAGCCAGCTGCTTTTGTGAGGTTCCACATACATCCATTAAGGAGATACAGATTCCCACAATACAAAACATAAGTACTCTGAATACCTCTGGAAAGGTCTATTTTTCTCCATCAACTTCCAGAAGGAATCCTAGAAGACTACTTAGGAGGTCTTAGAGCAGAAATGTGAATGTTCTGTTCTACTTTGTATTTTAACTTTTAAGAAGTACCATTAAATTGACATGAGGTGTACGTCTTAACTCCCTCACTTTTTGCCCATCTTGCCTGAACCACAGACATATTGAGGCCAAGACTATCTATTAAGTTGTTTGCATGGCATCTAGCAGAATGTCACTCCCTCCAGCTCAGCTCTTGGTCCTTATTGAGAAAGTAGAAAATGGAGAACTGTATGAGAATTGACGTTTTTCATGTACAACAACCCAGTACCAAGGAAACACAAAGAAAACCCTTTGACCTGGGGTGCTCCAAAATAGCTGCCTCAATCCCAATCAGCTGTAAGGGATTGTTGCTGTTAAAAGTGTTAAGGCACAGGACTCTAATGAAATGCAAAGCAAAGATAAAAGTACCATGGCAAAACTATTTCAGCAAAGTGAAATATATGCAGAGCCAGCTCTGCTCTCTAGCTATAACACCAGGACTGGTTAGCTGAAGAACCTGTTGAAATCAAGTGGTTCAGGAGTTGGGACATAATATCTCACAGGTAAGGAGACAGGCAGAATGATTATAGGGAAGGAAACTGGTTGGTGTGTTGCAACCAGGTCAGCAGTTGTGCAACTAGGCAGCACATACAAATGTGGCATTCCTCCCAGACAGCATCAAATTTCTTGCTGAACGAAGGCCACTCTGCAATGCTAAATCCTGCAAAATAACTAAACGTACTACTACTCCTTATGGCTGTGGTGTTCCCTGGGTCTTGCTCCTCTCGTGTCAGGACCCATCTCTCTTTTCCAAATGACTGCAGGCCCTAAGTGCTCTGTTTGCTGCATTCCACTACTGCTGTGAGCTGCCCCCTCTTCCCTTCTCAACCTCCCCAGCACCCCACGGAGAAGTGTTGACCTTGAATGTTGTCTGACATGGTTAACACCTTCCCTCTCATCCTGCTGTCCCAGCAGGCCTGCAGTCTTCCAGTTATTCTATATGTTCCATGATGTGTCTGTCCCTCATCACATTTTCTGGTCTGCTTCATCAGTCTCCAACTGGTTTAATTTCTTGCTTATCAGAGGCTGTCATCAGATGATTTTGCTGATAAGACAGGAAAAAAAGCTCTAACCACTCTAATTCCTTTGAATCCAGTCCTCTGGATTTCACAGAACTGGCCCACCTATACATTTTAGTCCCTTTCATACTATTGCTTTCAGCTGGAATAGTGTTACCAACTTTAAGAAAGAGTATTACACTGGGATTTTATAGTACTGGAATCTACGGTTTCACACTTTGCACCTGTAAACAGGATGGCTTTTATCTTTTTGTCTGTCCATATAGCCATCTGGAGGGATATATTTTATAAGCACTGAGTACTTCAGCATGTTTAAATAAGCTTTTGGGAGTTCTTAAGAAAAAATTATTTGTGTGGAAAAGAAAAACATGAGGCCACCAGTGCAGCCTGGATCCTTAAGCTATGTAGGCTTTTTTTTTTCTTTTAAGTTAAATCACAAAATGTCTAGAATGTTTTAAGTACCTTTTGTAAAGAAAGAAGTATGATGTAACATTAGCTAAGAAGTCCAGAGGAAGAAAACCTGCTGTCAGTAGAAAGGATCTTCTCAGAGACAGTTTTTCAAGCAATAGGGTAGACAGACAAATATTTCAATGCCCAGTTCTGTTAAGTTGCTTGAACCAAGAAGAAGTAATCCTGAAATAATTACACAAGACTTATGTATGGGGAACCAGAAAAGAGAAGTTGAAATGAGAGGGTTAGAGCTGAAACAGAAAGTGACTTTACAATCCATATCCACATGAAATATTTTAACACTGCCAAAGTTCTGCACAATTCAGAAAGAATTCAGAAAGATCTGCAAACATCTTGGTAAAACCTTGGCTGACATCAAGTCCTCTTTCTTGAGGACACGCAGATTATCCTGCCAGAGCTATAATACATGCCTGCCCAGGAGCTGATAGACAAATGCTAACAGACAGCGGGTAGCTACTGGTTTAAAGAAACGCAGTAACAGCTTGTTCAGAGAGCAGATGAGGTGCGGAAATGGTATTTAACGGTGGTTCAACGTTCAGACCTCACTTATCTTGGCTTTTTTTAGAATTGCCTGTGCCAGCTGTATCATGTTATACTTGCAGAAGAAAATTCAATAAGCACTACCGGTATTAGTGTATACTTGTCCGTCCCTTATGAGAAAACAGACTCTTGTTTAATGTCAGCCCATGTTTTTATGATAAAACTCTGAAAAGGACATCAGCCATTTTCAGTTACTTACTAATGTTACTAACATTATGCAGACTCTTCTGTAGTGTTTTGCCCAGTTTTGTTCAAATGCCTCTTTGAGCCTTTAAATGAGGTTCCAGTATTTCTACTAAAAAAAATCTTCCACAGTCTAATTACATGAAAATATTTATTAATAACTTGTGTTTCCAATTCCTTTCTAAAAATATCTAAAACAACCCCAAACAAACAAGGATGACTTCATTATGAACAAAACTCAGTTCAAACACAACTCAGATCATTCTGTACCAGTTCCTTGTTTTCTCAACTAGTCTGTTCTTTCAGGTTTAGATATATTGGCATTAAATTTGATTCACTATGTTTGAAAATAATTGGGTAGTGGATTTACAGGAGTTTGCATTGGGATGTGTCTTTTTTTGTTGCAGCAGTCTGACATGAACATGATTTGCTGCCATGTTTAACAAGATTAAGTGGTCTTTGTTCAGTTTCTGTCCCACAGTTCTTTCTGTGCAATTTAGGAGTTAGAATTTGAAGGAAAAACAGCTGACAACAAGAAAACAACACTAGGGTATTTATGTCTATTTTCCAGCAGCAGTCAGAGGGAGAACATGAACATAGTGATAATAAGCTCATAGGGGTAGCGTCACCATGGTAAATTGTCAGAATAACTCCTCAATAGGACACAGGACTAAATTTAGAAGACTACGCTGCTCGTGAGTCATTGATCATTGCACAAGTATCATGGTCTTCTGCTGTGAATATATATACCATGTTTTGCATTACATGGGTATGCAGTTTGGCTGGGATCTAATTCTACAGTTGTGCAAAATATATCCTCCACTGTCACAGGTAAGATGGAGTAAACAACAACCCCAGATGCATCTGGATATTGGTGTTTATTTAAGAAACAGAGAAATAAGAACTTTTAACTCAGACACTCATTCTCTCTGTCCCCCTCTGCACTAGGTTCCCCAGGTCCCAGTGTCCCACTCCCACTGGGAAGTGGCTGCTGGCCAGGGAAGGACAGGCAGAAAGTCCTGTCAGGTGATGCTGTGCCACTGCTCACAGGTACCAGGTATCAGCAGCCAAGGTTTCTGGTCATCCCCCAGAACTTGTCTCCATACATTGCTTTGAGCTCCAGGGTCTTTTCCAGCTTCCAGGATCTTTTCTCCAGTTGGGATCTTTACCGCCTTCTTTCTGCACCCTCCAGGCCCCAGATTTCCCCATCTAAATAGTCAATGTGCAGAAGCAAACAAATGGTCAGATCATAACTAGTGGTTCTTTTCCCATCTTTTTATTAATTGGAGGAAACAGGACATGCCACAGTTATTTATTCCTGGTGTTGTCAAAATTTACAGCCATCCCATACTAGCTGCAGCTAGCAGGCGGCAGGCTCGTGCTTCCTTATGAGTTCAAAAGTTCAGTTTCAGATAGTCACCCACTCACCCACAGACACACCATTATCTGCTGCCTGTCAGTGTTCACAATCTAAGTATTCTTCACCTACTACAATTATTTGAAAAAAAAAAATTAAAAAGCTGAATCTTGACGGAAAAATAGCTGGTGTTTTTTTCTGGAAATCTATATAAGTGATAGCTATTAGAATGACTGCTGCCTTAGGGATACATCATGTAATAAGGCGTGCACTAGAGTTACCTGGTTACTGTTGCAGTGTAATGAATCTGAAGTAGAAAACAGGTTTGGGGTTTTTTTTGTTGTTGTTGTTGTTGTTATTTTTGTTTTTTTTTTTTTTTTACCACACTATAAACTGTCCTGAAACTAATTTCAAATTTTTGCTTTTCAGTTTAGATAAAATCAATAGTAATTTCAGGTAACATTTAGAAGTTGTCTTTTCCTCTGAAATATTTTGTATTAGAGCACAGGTCAGGCTTCTCAAATAATAGATTTCCTTACTGTTTGGAAGAGCACCTATGTGGTACATTGGCTCTCCAGAAAGGCCAGAACAACTGAATTCATGTTTCAATGGGGAAGAACTGAAGAGGACTAAGCTGTTTATTTGGATTTTTTTTTTTTTTCCTATACGTGATCCAGAGGAAAAAATAGGAAAGAGGCCATGCTACCCGTTGAAAATTCACAGAATATGCACAGTGGCAGGGTAGATATCAGTAGGGAGATCGCTGCCTAAGTTGCATGTTAAATGCATGATGAAAGTTCACATATATCTCATACATACCCAACAAAGAGTTCAAAAGTGGCCATTATGTTATCATTATTCCATTGTATTTTACCTTTGGCTGTCAAAACTATTGCGAGAATAAATGTGCTTTGATAACAGATATTTTTTCAGGAACTCCTGCCCTAAGTCACTGTTTCGGTAGCTGGCTGTATAAAATGATAGCATGGGACTAAAAGAGCTAGATTCTGCTCTTAGTTCTGCAAACATAAATCTGAAATAGCTCTACAGAGGTTTGTGGAGTTGTTTCTGATTTACTGTAGTGTAAAACTGTGAGACTAATAGGTCTAAGGAGTATAGCTGTCTAATATTTTCTTCTATATACTGCTTTATTACTCTGTAGGCAGAGAAGTAGACAGCGTCCTACTACAGGGTGATTCAGTAGCTCCCCAAAACACTGTGATACCATTATACCCACACCGACAGCCAGATACACCAAGCTGACATCTCTGACTCTTATTTCAATTTCTTCATGACAGCTGCCAGCCAGTGATTTACATCTGGAAGTGAACATATAGAAAAATACTTTGTGATAGCCCAACATTGGGGTGATATCTCCATGGATCTAACGCCATCATATTTTGGAGCAGAAATTTTAAATTGGTCGGAAGAGTAGTCTCTGTGTTCAAAACGTTGTCTGTTATTCCAGCATAACTGCCTTTAATTTATTATTACCTTGAAAAGGGGGAAAAATAAAAATAATTTGAGATTGCCAGGCACATCGCAGACTTAAAGAGCTTTGCAGGTAAACATAAAAAAACCTCTGTCCAGCCACAGTGGAGGTCTGGCACGGTGAGTGTTTGCTGCAGATTGTTACAGCCAAGACCTCAAGAGTTGAAATATTGATCCTGAACAAAGGAGACAGCATCCTTTATCTTAGTACTACTGTGACTTACGTTGTCTACAGGCCAGCATGGGCAGAAGAAGGACTAGGAATCAAAACAGGGCTTTGAGGTTCCCTTACTTAGTATTGTGAAGGTCTGCAGGACTCAAATCCTGTAAGAAGAAGAATTTGACTTTAAAAGGTTGGGTAATAGAGTTAAAGACTGTAGGGGTAAGAGTTTGTTTGGTCAGAAAGATGAGATTTGGACCAGGCAGTTGGGATGGGTAAGAGTGTGGTACTTGCTGAGGGAAGAGTCTGGGTGAAACCAGGGCGAGTGAAAGGGGAGGAAAAACGATGCTGAGAGCCAAGCTGGGGAGACCTCACACTGACTTTACAACTGTGAAAAATGCTCTTTTAGCATAACGTGTGTTTTCAAGTTTTGGTTTATGGATGTGTAACCTTAGGTCAATTCCCTTCCGACCTGCGTGAGATGTTACTGCAACTAAACCTGTTGCCATAGTATTCTACATCCCTATGCTGTTTATAGTTTGTTATTGAGGTTTATAACAGTTCCCTTGTAAAATTACTGGTTGATTAGCATTGATATCAGCATTGCTAATGCAGTAGTGAAAATCAAAACGGTTTCACTGACATATGGGTCTTGACTGTTAGGTCTGCTGGGTCTCACTCAGGCAAGCTCACTGAAGCTAGAAAAAACTGATTAACGAGCCTGCTCTCTGTGCAGGATCTGTTCATCCTCTTTCACAACATCTTATTTGATTTGATTTTACCAGCACTTCAGAATACAGAGTTTGGAAATACTGTTCGGTCCACGCTCCCAACAGCCTGACATAAAAGTGTCTTATTCACTGCACACAAGTTAGCGTATATGGAAATTTTCACTGAAATGGAGAAAAATGGCTGATCTGGGATTCTCTTAAGAAGAACGCAAGCAGCTGTGTACTGAAGCAGATCAGGCTGTAATATGTGTTGTAAATCTTCTAGTTTATAAACAAAAGCAGCCAAGCACTGTGTAATTGCATGTCCATGTCAAAAAAGGAGAAGATTTAAAAGAGAAGGAAGAGCTGCTTGTCCCAAAACCATCACTCCGTTTCCTCTTTAGGTAAATTGTTTCCTGTGTGAATGAGTAGAATTTTGTAGGGAGAAGGAATGTCTTTTAAACAGAAGAAGACAGACTTTCAGGCACATAAGCCCTTCTTTAAATATGAGATAGAAACACAAGCTGAGAAAATTATTCTGAACAAAACTATGAAGTTTAACGGATGTATGTGATAAAGCAGTTGTAGCCTATGAGGGGAAGAGTTGTTAATTTGTCACTTGCTAAAAGTGGTGGTATGTGAGAAAATGTAATGTGAGAAAAACAGACTGTATTTCTATCAAAAGTTATGATTTCTAATATTGAGTAGAGTTAGTAATTTTAGTTCTCAAGACCATCTTTTGGAGGCACTTTGTAAATGGGAGAGATGTCTCCCTTGGTGATGAGAACAGAGAGGTTGGTACTGGAGAAGTCATATGTTGAGAAATGTCTTTCTCCTGGCTGACTGGGTATGTTGATCCTTGATCAGTTATGTGTGTGTGTGTTCCTTTTTAATGTGCACTGCCACTTAATTTCAGCTGTGTGGTTTACATGGGGGCACCTGGTGCACTGGATCTATAGATTACACCAGGGGAAGTGCAAATGTAAGAGCTAGTGATTTTCATGGTACTATTCGGGGAACATTAATTCTGAGACATGATCATATAGTGGCACGTTTTATATTGGTTTATTCATGTTGGTCGTAAGGAGAAGCTAGTCCTAATGATGATTGGTGGGAGGGTTGTCTGAAGGAATTTTTCTTATTAAAATTCATAAAAGACATTATCTATCTCTAACAGGCCTACCTTTCTCACTCTTCAAGTGCAAGGGCTGGACAAGTGCCTCCCATATAACTTTTTTTTTCTTTCCTTTTCTTGCTTTCCTTTTCTTTCTTTCCTTTTCTTTGAGGCCCAGAGTTAGAGAGGAACAAAATGTTGGGTAGGGCCATGAGCAGGGATAAGTTTAGCAAAATGAGATGGTATGGCACAAGAAAATGTTCAAGAAGCATACAGTTGAGTACTGCTTAAAATTCAAGGCCATGTTCTACCCTCAACTATACTAATACACAATGTTTGTTGAAATAATCATACAAATATATATTTATCTCAGACCATAAATTGGCCTTCAATGGGGACAGACTTATTTTTCCTGCAGCCTGAATGTCTGCCACTTTGAACTCCTATGTAAATTCCAGATCTGCACTGCTGCTATTCACCAGTAGTACAGCAGCAAGAAAAGCTGGGAAGACAATTTATTTGTTTACTTGAAGATTTTTGTTTTTCAGGAAAATCCTCCAGGGATATAAGGCACAGAGTGAGTTCTTGCATACCAGTTTGGAAGTGGGATACTAAATAAAGCATGACTGGAGAGCTCTTGTCTAACAGGCAGGGACTATAGCTGATTTATAAGGATATTAGGCAAATTTTTGAAGAAGTTAGACCAATTACAGTTCATGCCTCATTTTTATAATTGTCTTCTGAGTCTGGATATCAGTAATATGAAAACATTTTGGTGTTTTTCCTTGTATCTGAGTGTACGTTTTGGAGCTATCCTAAAGCTATAAAATGGAGGCCCTGGAGCAGCACTAGAGACTCCCTGTGTCATGTTCTTCTCAACCCCTTCCCTAATCTGTGCTTGTCTAAGAATGATATTGAAACAACACCCTGAAAGGATTGCATTCAAGTTGGAAGAAAATTGGAGGATTCCTTTTTAAAAGTCACGGGCATTCATAAACATCAGGAATAGACAGGATATGTGGGAATCAATTCAGCAGGAGTTTCATTTTCATCTCAGTGTAGGTGTTTTTGGACTGTAGGAGGAATATGTAATAATGGTTTTATAATCGTAAGAAATTTGGCTGTAGGATGATGTGCTGATAGGGCAATTCATTTCTGGTTTTACTCAGATTATTCACTAGCGTAAGCAATGTGTTTACACACACAATGAAAATAGAAAGCCCATTTTTCCTAGTTTTGGATGACCATAAATAAATGTATACAATCCTTGATGTTGATTATAGCTTTATAGTGTGCATCACACTTAAAATAGCTACTATTCCTGTTTTATAAGCACAATAATAATTCCTATACAGCATTAATTGAGAGAAAAGTAGTAGAACCATTCTTATAGGATATTTTATTTTAAAAAACAATTTGAAAAGAGATAGCACTGAAAAGATTAAAGTGTACTGAGAAATAAGATGTGGTGCAATTATTGTTCTTTCTTTAGCCATTTTAGCTGAAAAGTATACTTTCTAAAATACAAAAAACCAAAACCAAAACCAACAACCTGAACTGAGTTCTATAAAACTCAGAAATAATAAATCATTATAGTTTCGCCTTTTCCTACAATAAGCCATCAAAACAGAAGTGTAGCTGATCTTGAGGGATTTTATTAAATCAAAGAACAGAATGGGATTTTTTGAAGGTAATAAATTATAGAAGATTGTCAAAGACGTGCAATGCAAGTAGACTTCTGCCAGCTGCAACTGAGGATGCATCCTAATCTTATAAGGGCTGTGTTTAACATTGCAACAAAAAGCCCTGACAACATATTCAATTCCAGAGGTGGATTTGTTCATTAAGAGTGTGGGACCACCTCAGGAAAATTTTGAATGAAGAACTGTCATAAGCCATTCACTGACTGACTGACTTCAGATTTTTTGCCTGATGATGTAAATGATGAAATTGTGTGCAGGACATGTCACAGGAGCCAATGACCAAAGTAAGCTGACCTATTAGCAAGGACACAGCATGGTGGATGGTCAGAAGGGTATGACATAGAGAAGGGATGAAGACTGTTGAGATGACTTACAGTCTGGCCAAATGTCAGACTCAGGGTGGCTGGAGATTCATAAAGATGAAATTTAGGGTTTTGCTATTTGCAAGAAAACCCCAAACATCTACCTGTCTTATGCATCCTGAAGGGCTAAAACTTCAGTGGTTAACAAATACCTTTTACTAAGATTCTTTCTTTTGCTTGTCGGCCTGGACCTTTGTTGGGAAACTTAGAGCAGAGTATGAGCTGGACTCTCAGGGATTGTGTGGAAGTGAAAAAAGACAGGTAGCAGAGAGGCTGCTTCCAGAGTGTTGCTCTGTGGGAAAGGTGTTGGAGACACAGTGTTTTCCAGGGTGTTTTCTGGAGGTACAGGTTCTGGAACGTGAAATTCAGTGGTTAGATCAGCTTTCAGTGAGTCTCAGTCCAGGGCTGAATGGAACTGATAAGGGATGTGATATATTGAGTACTCCCTGTATGCCGTGAAACAATTACTCTTTTGGAAATATTGTCAAGTCTTTGGGCCCCAGCGCAGAAAGGGTTAGTCTGGTGGGAATGATAAGCTCCTTCCACCCTAAATAAGGTACCATTGCCTGACTATAACATCCATTGATAAGGATGTTGTACACTGTATCTAGAATAAGAGACATGACAAATAAAATTACATCAAGCAGAGATTTCACCAGAATCACAGTCTTAGAAGGTAGATGATTTGAGAGGGTCGTACATAGCTGAAAGAGAGGTATGGGCAAACATAGATATGTCAGATGACTGAATACCTGGGTCACCCTCTGAAGGTGTCTCTTTCTCTACTGACTCCATAAAGATCCCAGGGTGACTACACTCCTAAATTAGGTCCCTGAACTGCCTAAATCTGTGCAATCTATCAGGCCCCCTCTGTGGATTTAAGTTAACTTTGCATCAGTTTCTAACACAGAGATGTTGTTTAACCTCACATATATGATAATCACTTATACAGGAGCTTGCCAAGCAAAACTTTAGATACTTTTTTTTGAGGATTCATCTTCTCTTTGCATCCTCTGGTCAGTTCAGAAAATTTTGAGATAGTTTTCTTCAGGCTTTTTTCACTCAAGGAAATTATATTAGCTTTTGATAAAAATCAAAATATGTCTAGCAGCCTCTACCAATCTTCATAGGTTTCTTAATGAAGAGATTGTTTTTGTTCAGGCAGATGGGCACAGACTGATAGAATAATTTAGAAGATATTTCAGAGGTTTCTGACTAACTGCATGAAGTGCCACTGTTTGTAGCTTACCCCTTATTTTCTCCTGGTCTCCTTGTCTTCACATTCTGGTGTTTGGAAATTATTTTGCTTTTCTGTAACTCACTGGACATTAATCTCATCACACTTCTGCTGAAGTCAGTCAGGAACATATCACAGTTCTTCAGAAGAATATAAATAGTACAATTCACCCACGAACATTTCTTCATGCAAAGTATGTCCTTCTTTACCTACTGACTTGGCAGCTAGTAAAAAATCATAATATTTATTTACAACAAATTGAATAAGACTCAACTATAGAAGGGAACAGAGGTCAAGCAAAAGCGTACTTTAATAAGAATCTCATCATTAAATGAAACTCTAGAAATTCTGATCAGAATTTTATTTTTTTATTTTCTTGCTTCAGTTGGCAATGGTCCCTGTATTTATATTTTCCCACAGTCAAAATGCTTATGACTTAGTAATTATTTTGGGGTATGGTTTTTGTACATCTTGTACATTCCTCAAGATTATGTAAAGCTTCAGCCTTCAAAAGTGTTATGGAAACCCACAGTTTTTCCAAAAAGTGTGGTATCATTATGTAGTCATAGTATTTAATGTTCTTTTGTTTCTAACTCAACTAATTATTTTCAATATTAAGTTATATGGTGATGATATTAAATATGGTAATAAGTCAGCTTTTTTAGGGCTGAAAGAATATGATTCTTTGTTTGTCATAAACAATCATATTACAAATCCATAATACTCAGTTTCAAGTAACAGCAATTTACAGAATAGTATAATATAAAAGCATGAGTAATCACGCCCATCTTTCACGTGAACATTTGAAGTGACACTGATGGCAGTGGCATTCTGTCTCCCATAATCTTCCCTAAATAAGATGAAATGAGTTGCATTTCATTGTGATTCATAGGGTTTGAGGACTTGGATATCTAGCTCAAACTTACACACAGTTGTTGGCTTGTTTTGCAGCCATCATGGTGCAAATTAGCCTGCTAAGAGAGCAACTCAGCTCTTAAGTGAAGTCAGTCTGTCTTAAGTGCCTGTCTCTTTCTATTGACCATGACAGAAACACAGAACAGCTATTATACATTCCAAAGTGGGAATCTCAGCTGTGCATCTAAACTTGGGTTGACTAAAACATGCAGCCAACATACCTTTGTCTTTTAATATATTTTACAATTTTACAAAGTAAAATTTTATATTAAGTGCTGCTCTGAGGATATAGACAAAAATGTTTTTTCCAGTAAGAAAGCTTATCAGAAGAAACGTTAACAAAAGTATGTAAAATACTTCAAATAAACCTGGACTAAAATGGAGACTCTACTTGCTATCCAATTCTGAATTTGTAGATCAAAGAATGGAAGGATGCTTTTGAAATATTATCTATCTCCTGTAGCTTAGTTCAGGAGCAATCTCTATTTAAAGCCATTAATGTATTGGATTCTGGTATTGTAAAGACCTTCTAGGGCATTTTTTTCATGAAGCAACAAGAAAGCTGGATCTTCATAAAACCCAAATGGGAGTCATTCACAAGACTTCTTTTTTTGACAAAGGGGTCCTGGCTTTGAGCAAGTTCGATAAAGGAGGGAATTTCCCTCATTTTCTGTTTGATGAAGATTTTACAGGACTATCACATTTACTGTCATTGTTCTCAACTCCTTCAACTTCCTTTCCTTGTACTTTTCCAGAAAATTATTTTCTAGACCCCTGGAAAGGAGGAGAGCATACTGCAGGCAGTACTGTACAAAACACAATCTTAATAACTGCTTTATTTAAATATGTTGGCTTTGTGCTATCCTTTATGTGAGAAAGAAACACCCAGGCTCTGGAAAACCATGTTGAGTTTCTTTACCTCACCGGAATGCACAGTGGTCTGGTCACCAGGCTGGAGGCTACTTTAAGATGAGGGTGAATTTGAGGGTGTCAGTCCCCATCTTGCCTGTCAAGGCAGAGCCACTGTGCCTAAAAAAATAAATCACTATTTATTGTTCCAAAGCAGGAAAGACTTACAAGAGTATGTGTGATTCTAAGATGTGTTTGGGCTTATTTGTAAGGGGATCACTAGAGTCTTCTACTCCTTTCAGGAGACGTGAGTCTATTTAACTCAATTGAGCATATAATGGAGTTACCTTACCACTTAACATGTTGGTATGTGCAGTTCCCTTTGGAGACATCCACCTATCCTCAGGCATTGCCCATGGATCCTATGGCTATGTTTATTCTGATCAAACCTTAGCCTTGATGTAGAGCTTCATTGATTTTCATAGAATCATAGAACAGTTTTGGTTGGAAGGACTTTAAAGATCATCTAGTTCCAACTGCCCTGCAATGGGCAGGGACACCTTCCACGAGATCAGGTTTCTCAAAGCCTCATCCAATCTGGCCTTGAACACTTCCAGGGAGGGGACATCCACAACTTCTCTGGGCAATCGGAGAAGTTTCCTTCATTTGATTTGGTTGGACTAGCCCCTCTTGGAGCAAGCTAGTTTGAGAAGTTCAAAATCCAACATTAGGGACAGACAGAGATACAGTGCTGAAGTTTTCTTCTCAGCCCTCTTTAATTAGGTATGGTAAATGCATGCTTAACCCCAGAGTCTTCTACTGAAGGTGCAACATTGCTTTCACATGTTAAGCCTCACCAAAGTCAGTAGGGCACCTATATGCAGCAAGGCTTATATCTGTCATTCAGGTATCTTGTAAACCAGCATCAGTCGGATTGAATTCTGTTAGGATACAGGCAATAGGAAGACTATGAGCCAGCACTGTGCCCTTGTGGCCAGGAAGGCCAATGGCATCCTGGGGTGTATTAGAAGGGGGGTGGTTAGTAGATCGAGAGAGGTCCTCCTTCCCCTCTACTCCGCCCTGGTGAGACCACATCTGGAATATTGTGTCCAGTTCTGGGCCCCTCAGTTCAAGAAGGACAGGGAACTGCTGGAGAGGGTCCAGCGTAGGGCAACCAAGATGATTAAGGGAGTGGAGCATCTCCCTTATGACGAAAGGCTGAGGGAGCTGGGTCTCTTTAGTTTGGAGAAGAGGAGACTGAGGGGTGACCTTATTAATGTTTATAAATATATAAAGGGTGAGTGCCATGAGGATGGAGACAGGCTCTTGTTGGTGGCAAACAGTGATAGGACAAGGGGTAATGGGATCAAGCTGGAACACAAGAGGTTGCACCTAAATTTGAGAAAAAATTTCTTCTCAGTAAGGGTGACAGAGCACTGGAGCAGGCTGCCCAGGGAGGTTGTGGAGTCTCCTTCTCTGGAGACATTCAGATCCCGCCTGGACATGTTCCTGTGCGACCTCACCTAGGCGTTCCTGCTCCAGCAGGGGGATTGGACTAGATGATCTTTTGAGGTCCCTTCCAATCCCAAACATACTGTGATACCGTGATACTGTGATACTGTGACTATTACCAGAGTAATGAGAAAAGGGCTAAAAAACAATCCCGGAAGAGAGAATTATTAGAAAACTACCAGCTGTAATGGTAAAATTCAAAGTAAAACTACTCAATGGGATCACTTATTTGAGAAGAGCTGCCTGGATAAAAATAGACTCCTCATTGATAGTCAGATCATTGAGACTCTGAAAAAGGAGATGCTATTGAAAATGTGCCTGCAAACTGGCTTTGTCTGGCATCTGACTGAGTTGTGGGAGCCCTGAACCACCAGCAGCATCTTGCCTGCTGCTCCTGGAAATGCTTTAGATAGTGCAAGCAATAAACACTGCCCAGTGGGAAACTCCAGAGTAACGTTTTATATTGATTACATGCTAACAGCAGGGAAAAGCTTGATGTGGACTTTCAGAAGTAAAATGTGTGAGCTGAATACCCTTTTCTAATAACGGACAAGATACCAAATCTAGGACACTACACCATCCTGTCAGATAAAGGGAGCTTAAAATTATGTTCACATTCCTCCTAAGCCAGTGATGGTGGTGTGGCTTTGAAAAGCCTAAAATTATGCCTGATTCTCCTGTAAGCCAAATTAATTCCATTAAAGTCAACTCCAAATCAGATAAATGGGATTTGTATTTGAAATTTCGTAGGTTTGCCAGGTGGTACAACTGCTTCAAATTTTGTTGTATTTTTTGGGGGGGGAGCAAATAATCTTCATAAATATATTTTAGATATTATATTTTATATAGTTATTTAAAACCAAACAAATAAACCAAACCCAAAACAAAACAAACAAAAAACAACACAAAAAACATCAAACAAGCAAAGGTGAACTTATAATAGGCTTGACAAGGATATAGTAAAGTGAACTGAACTGTGGTTGACAGGTGTGGTTTGGTGACTAAGTCTCCCAAGAGTTGTGGGTAACGTCACAAGGGGCTATGTTCTTGCTCCATAGAGAATAGAAAGATTCACAGAGAATTCATATTGTTATCATCATTTTTACAAAGGCAAAGTTCAAGTTTTGGTAACTAATGACACTTAGTATTTCTAATAAACAATGTGCATAAACTTGATATCTAGGTTAGAGACTGATTTTTTTATGTGTACGGTATGAGATTTCCCTTGGGTTTTGTTTTTGCTGATATCAGTCATTCCCTTATACTGCATTTAGTAACAGTAATGGTATCTGAGCTACATTTTCTGTCTGGAAATCTCGTAGAAGGCCTTTTTGTGAGTTGTTTTGTTTTGTTTTTAAAGTTTCTGGTGTGCTTTTCACTGGTGCTCTTTTATAGCTTTTTTCCTGCTCTGGACACTGTGTGCCTGGTGATTTTCCATTTAATTGTTCTCACTGCAATTCTTCTGCCAAGTCTGTTAGAAGGAAAGTGACTGGGTTTAATTTTCCCTCTGAAGGAATCATCCTGAGCCCTGGCAAAACCCTTGGAAACTAAGTGGGGGGGAGGCCGCAGTGGGAATACCCCTGATGGATGAGTTCCAGGGCTGGGCTGCCATTGTGAGCTATTCTTACTCATAAGCACCAAGTGCAATTGACTTAAGAAAATATTCGAAAAGAAAGAATAAACTATGGAAAACCACTCTAATAATACTTCATAAGAGCAGAGGAGTACCCGTTTTAGTCTTCATTCAGTGCTGTGTTGCTAACAAATCCATGTGTTAAACCAGCTTCTCCCCTCCTCCACTGCATCTCACCAAGGGCTGTTGAAACCCAGTAATTCAGCAGCTCCATCATCTGGTTGTACAAAGCTTTGGGGAAGCTACATGTAGTGAACACACTTCTGACGACAAGGGCAGAGGGTATCAGCGCCCTGCCACTTTGTGTAACCACAGGTCAAGCAATTTTGGTGCTGCCCGCCACCTTGGCACCTGCGTTAACTTTGGAGCAGCCTCTACACCCTTTCAGCTTGTGTGCCACCTCTGCAGCTTCAGCATCTATAACACAATCGAATTGTCTCCCCAGACTACATGCTCTTTAGGAATGATTCAAAGGCACACAGAGCCCTTAACTGAGTCCTTGACACTTGGTAGAACCATGGCCTCAGCAGCAGCTTCCTCAGACTTATCCACTCACCCCATTCAGCAATTCCTAACTGGGTTTCCTCATCAAGCTAGGTGACTATTAGCTCCTAATCACATGTATATCCTGCCCTTTCATTTTCTGTTGTTACTTAAATACTTAGTTTTTCTGTAACTCGAAAATTAACTGCATTTTAACCCAATTGAAATTCAAATAATATCAGCAAGTAACTTCCTTGTGTTATTCTCCTTGTTGATTCTCCTCTACAGCTGTCTGACGTTGCCAAGAAATGCCACTCTGGAGGCTTTTGATACTATACATGAGCAAGTATTGCAGATTCTCTCACATATATTGCTACCTTTGAAAAAGTTCTTTATAATGTGGATTTCAACTCTCATCATAGTACTCCATTATACCAGAATATGGAACAAGTTTGTTCTCTCTATACAACTGCACGCAATGCTTCAGAAATGTTGTGAAATGAGTAAAAATAATTTTTTCATTGCTTTAGGGTCAGAAGTGGTAGGGTTCCATTTTCTCAAGCTTTCTCAAAACATTGATTTTTGGGAAAAAGCAGAGTAACAAAGGAAACTTTCAAAAGTCTGTAAATGATCAAAACAAGTGGCCTCTCACTGGGGCTCTTTGATATTCTTAATTATAAGAATCACTATCATCTCATATTGTAAAATATACCATTTCTAACAAGAGATCTGAAAGCTGATGACTTAAAAGCAAGTAAACACCAATCTAAAGCTTGCCAATGATAGAAGTAGTTTCTTTTTTGTAGGGGTCCCTGATGAGAATTCATAATCTATGGGGAAATTTATGTGTCCATGACTTTAAGCTAGGGTTAAATGCATTTTTTAATTAAACTTAGTTCACTGAAGAATACAATTTTGGTTGCTCAGAATCAACAGGGGTAAAATTTGCAAACTATATACATTTTTTATTTTGAGCATGGAAGGAGGGGGTCCCAGCATATGCACTGCCAGGAAGATCCCCTCCACACACACCTCTGTCCAGAAGGAGTTTGAAATGCTCACCTGATTTAGGGGATACCTTTGGTTCAATCCCCCTGACATTTTGGTTGGTGAGAACGTAAACCTCTCGCCTCCTACATGGCTTAGTAAACCATGATGTTGTAAGCCAAGGCTTCCTGCCAGCTTCTCTTCAAAGGAAGGAACATGAACAGGTGTTAGCATCAACCTGTGGCTCTATAGTAAAATGCACATCCTTTGCTGGCTCTCTTTGATTCCATGCCACATGTTTTCACACTTCCCAGATCCTAGGGCAACATCTCAAGCTGGCTGCTCCTTTCTGTGCTGTTTCTGAGTAGAAATCTACCTTAGTCCATATAATGTAGGCTTCAAATACTGCTTCTTACCACCAGGAGATTCATATAACTGAACGGCAGATGTCAAAACTAGACGTCCTAGGAGTCCTTTATGATCAGCAGAGATGCATGCCTAAGTCTGGCTCATCTTACCCTAAAGTACAGGTGTACAACAGATGCAAGTAACAAAAATACCCATCCTATTCTCTTACCTATCTCAGACCTTTGCTGTAGAATGGGATGAACCGCGTTTAGATAAGTATGTTTCTCTGCAGTGCATATAAAAAAGACTGAGATGGCTAGCTCCAATACAAACACAAACATTGTAAATGTATACACAAGTATGGACCTGAGCCAGTTCAAACTGTGAAGCCTCAGATGCATGAGTAGACTGCTGGACAGATTTTATTAGCAGGATTTGACATAGCTGGATTGACAGATCTCCAAGTGCCCAGACACTCCAGTCCTAGTGCAGGCAGATGAGATCCAATCACCTTCACTGTCTGCTGTTTTGTTAAGGATATCTGCAACTAAATTGTCTTCTTCAGGATTCCATACAGAGGATTTTTTGGTGAGAAATAGCAGCCTTTGGGAATCCTTGCATGTCGTGAGTTTTGTTCAGAGCTTTCCAGTGATGTTCCACACTGCATAAAGTAATAAAATGATTAATGATACACTGACTGAATGGCACAGCAGTGGACAATCACCTGGAAATCAAGTCTATCCCTATCACCAGCAAATGTTTAAATAGGAAGCAATCTGTGAAAGTTGTTAATAATCTTCTTTTCCCTCAACACAGAATGCTGAAACAGACCCTGCTTTGGGACCATTAATTGCCATGAAGGTAAAGAATTTGGTGCAAGAGTCTCACATTGCAGTCAAGATGCTGCTTAGAGGGGAGGTGACAGAAGTTCAGAAGTCGGAAGTTCAAAGCAAATGGGAAAAAAAAGGCTAAGGTGACACCTCAGTTCTAGAAGTGGTGATAAAGGAGGAAAAAAAAAATCAAGAAATCTTTAAATAAGTAAAAACCAAGAATTAATGTTTTAGGATACAAATGGCTTCGCCATTTACCTTTATTACAGAAAATGCCAAGGATTCTTGTTATTCTCTTTCTTTTGGAGCCAAGGGCAGTTGAATCAAGATGTTCTTTTCAATGTGATCTTCAGGGGTAATTGAAATATAATTGCATTTTTAATGAGATGTTTGGATTTTAACTTCATTTTGGTTTAAGATACTTGTACTGTCTAAGAAAAGGAAGTAGCACGACCTAGTGAAGTCACTGAGGTTCATCCTTTTAAAGTACTTTTAGAGACTTCAATGAAGAAAGTATTTTTATTCTTTGCCCATAATCTATAGTACTATAAAAATCACTCTGCTTTTATTTTCTAATTCTCATTTGTCATGAACTACTAAGACAGTGTCAGTTGTGATTATGAATAATTATGGATCTGGCACAGATGCTCAAGGATAGTTCAACAATGGCTTGAGCAAAATATAAGCAGAGAAGCACTGTTATATAATGGGTACATATTGAGTCCTCAGGTGAGAGTTGGTACAAAACACTTTTGCTACACACAGTGCTCTTACATGATTCATTTTGTTGGCTACGTCTTGCCTTCTACTGGAGAAGGTGAGAAAATCCTAAAAAAAAAAAAAAATCCTGTTTTCTAAACTAGCTTTATAGCTAGTCCAAACATTCCATAAGAATGTTAACTGTTGAAAATTTTGGGTGCCCTGTGCAGTCAAGGAAACACTTGCACAGTTCAGTCGTTAGACATTGGCACAGACACTTTGGACATGTTGGATCGCTTGTTCCCTGGAGGTGCCCTCGAGTCCCTGGGCACGGAGACCTGAGACACCCAGCTCAGCTGTGATGATTGAAGTTAAGTATGATGAAATCCACCCTCAGTCTTTCAGTACAACCATGTTTTCCAATCTGCAGAAGCAGGCTCCTTATTTGTTGCTTCATATTGGGTAAGTTAAAAGCATGTAAAGGATTTGGTTTTACTTCACGTTACTTCATTTGATGAAATTACGTAGACATCTGTCACACAGGCACCCTGAGGTTAGTTTAAGGGACAACAGGGTCCAAAACAACTTTTATTAAACCAGTGAGAAACAGGGTTTTAGCACTCCAAAAAATATCCACAGTCAGATATTTAAAAAAATTAGCAAACAAGCCCTTCAGCTTTCCTTGATTTATCTGACAAGAAGCATAACACTCTTAACAGATCAACCTTCCTCATCCACTTTATTTAGCATCACACTGGCAAAGGACATTGACATTCTCTGTTTCCAAGTCTGAAGTTCCTCATCACCTCTATGAAGGGAGGAATAAGGTAATGTTCCTTTTTATCTTAGAAAGTTTAAATTAAACTGTGTCACTGGCTTTCTCACAGGCAAGGTTCATTTAGGACAGCAGATAAGGTCCAGTGTTTGAAGAACATTAATTATGGTTGGATGATGCAAGTTCAGTTGATAAAACCTGGCTGCCGTAGGCTAATTTTTTACAAAAGGCCTTATCCTGTCATGCTCTTGGGAAAAGAAAGAAAGAAAGAAAAGAAAGAAAAGAAAAGAAAAGAAAAGAAAAGAAAAGAAAAGAAAAGAAAAGAAAAGAAAAGAAAAGAAAAGAAAAGAAAAGAAAAGAAAAGAAAAGAAAAGAAAAGAAAAGAAAAGAAAAGAAAAGAAAAGAAAAGAAAAGAAAAGAAAAGAAAAGAAAAGAAAAGAAAAGAAAAGAAAAGAAAAGAAAGAAAAGAAAAGAAAAGAAAGAAAAGAAAAGAAAAGAAAAGAAAAGAAAGAAAAGAGGAAGGAAGGAAGGAAGGAAGGAAGGAAGGAAGGAAGGAAGGAAGGAAGGAAGGAAGGAAGGAAGGAAGGAAGGAAGGAAGGAAGGAAGGAAGGAAGGAAGGAAGGAAGGAAGGAAGGAAGGAACAGTGAGTTTTTCCCTTCTGGAGAATTCAGACAATCCCAGCCATCTGGTAATATATGTCACATTCAAAATCTTCTAAAGAGGGAACACATCATATGACTAAGGATGATATATCTTTAATTTACTGTTTAAGAAATACATGCTGTTACATCATAAAACCACGGTCACCTCAGAATTGCCTAACCTGCAGGCAAGGTCCACAGGGGAACCCTTTCATTCATGCAGTAAGTGATGCCAGATCATTTCCTCATAGCAGAAGTACTTAGGATATAGTTTTCTTGCAATGGCAAGTATTTCAAGCAAATCCTTCAATGATCATCAGTATTGTTGAGACTTTAGTTTTATGTCTAGTCATTTTTTAAACTAAACTATGCTCAGGATGAAGGATGAGCTCATCCTTTTGTTGCCAGAGCACTCTCATGGGAGAGGCACATGGTTGTAAGGAAATAAAGGATGAGGCCATCCTGCTGCACTAACAGAACACTTTGAAATGAACTCAAAGCACAAATCCCTGGGACAACAGGGCCTCCTGTTTTCACAAAACTCAAATGGCATAGATGAAAGGAATGATCCACAGACTGACAGACAGATGTATGCACATACCTAAATCATGGCTGCCTAGTCTTTACATCGTTAAGAAACTAGGCTAAAAAACCAACAGCAGTTACCAGCTAGTGTAAGGTCTGACTGTGCCACAGATTAAAAAAAAAAAAAGGAAAATTGACAAAAAAATCAAAGAACAGAGAAAAAAAAGGAATTTCTCTGGGCAGAAAACCATACTGAAAGAATCAGGTGCATTGTCTATGATAAATTATCCTCTCACCTTTGTTCAAAATTTACTTTATTAGCAAGTTAGAAATGACAAGGATTATGTGACTACTCTTTTGACGAACATCTAATCTATTTTTTTTCAGAGTAAGACTTACAACTATGTCCGATTCCTCTGGGTACTGTAACAGAACATGGGTAAGAGTAAATGTTCAAAACTGCAAGGGGAGAAAATTTCACTCTCTTAAGTTTTCCTCTTTCCTTTGCAATTCTTGGCCAAATAGCTCATGCTGTATAAATTCTTTGCTAATGCAATGCTGTATAACCTTGTTCATGGATTCTTGCCTACAGATGTTCCCTCTATATAATAGTGTCAGATATGATAAACTTCAAGGTGTTTCTTTCACTTGAGAATAACACTGTAAGCCACTCCATTTCCCTTTGCGGCGTTCTGCTGAGCAACATTTTAGTGCAACCCTGTTTAAAACATGTATGCAAATATGACAGAAATAAATAAAGATTTGGGAATGAACAACAAAAATTATTGAAAGCACTGAAAACCTCTCTATAAAGGCAATCTGAAGAGTACCATTAAAGCAAAGAAGAAATCCAAAAATAAGAAAAAATAAATTGTATGGAAAGCGTTGCAATTACTCTCTCCTGATATACAAAGGACTAGAGAATTCCAACAGAACTGGAAAGCAAGACATTTACAACTTTTTTTTTTTTTCCACAGAACAATCAATATGAGAAATTCACCTCCTCTGCCTTCCTCTGATATAATTGGCTTGGTGCATTTTAGAAAAGAATGAAAGATACACACAGATAATAAAAAATGAAACATCAGGGTGAAAAGCCTGAGCTGTGTGACCTAGTGCACAGAGTCAACACTATGTATCAATTCAAAAACTGGCCAGGGAAAGGCTGCTGTGTAAGTGGCTCCTTTGGGGATTCAAGAATAGAGTGGAAATTGTTAATATTTTGCCACCCATCTGACCTCATGTATCAGTTGTTATGCATAAGATCAAACCACAGAATCACAGGATCACAGAATGTTAGGGATTGGAAGCGACCTCGAAAGACCATCTAGTCCAATCCCCCTGCCGGAGCAGGAACACCTAGATGAGGTTACAGGAAGCCATCCAGGCATGTTTGAATGCCTCCAGAGTAGGAGACTCCACAACCCCCCTGGGCAGCCTGTTCCAGTGCTCTGTCACACTCACTGTGAAGAAGTTTCTTCTCAAATTTAAGTGGAACCTCCTGTGTTCCAGTTTGAAGCCATTACCCCTTATCCTATCATTGGTTGTCACCGAGAAGAGCCTGGCTCCATCCTCGTGACACTCACCCTTTATATATTGTTGTATAAACGATATCGTTGTATAAACGTTGTAGTCCAGAAAGAGACACTGGGGACAAGAAGTCAGAGGTGCACCTGGGTGGATGGTAGTTCATTCAGAGATGGAGACAAGGCCTCAGCAAACCTTATTTTTGCACGGATTTTGTAAAAGCCAGATCTTGCACGTTCCAATCTTCCTGTAGAGGCCCAAAGCCTCTTTAAAAGGTGTGTTAGACTCAGCAGGGTTTCCTCTGATTCACGCTGGTACAAGCAAATGCAGACAGACCAAGAGCAGCGGTCAGATGGGTTTTACACAAATGGCTCTGGCAGTTTTCAGGGGTTACCTCGGGTTCCCACAGCTGTTCATTGCTTTTGGCTATAGAAACCTACCTGACAGCTGAGATAGCGAAGCAGATTACCAGTACACCTCAGCCTGAGAGTAAATTAAATTTCCAGACTTATTTCACAAGGTCTAATATAAAAAACTAAAAAAACCTGCCAACACAAAGCAAGAAACCAAAAACACCTCCCCCCCAAAAAAAAAATCCAAAACCCACCCAAATAAAAAAACCCCACAACCCCCCAAAAGAAACCAACCAACCAAACCCAAAAAAGGCACCACTACCACCAAAAAAACAGAAAAAGACATATATATATATATATACTAATTGAATCTAGTTCCTATAAGGAGATATTCTCTGTTGGTGTCATTTATACCTACAAAATATTGTAATTTATTGCAATAAACCAGTTTTGTAAAATCCACACAGCTTTAGTTGTGGATATGCCCAAATTTATTTGAGATCGAAGTGCTGATTTAGTTTACCTTTACAATATCCAGTGGATAGGCTTACTATTTGACTTACATCTCATTTCTACATAATTTAAAGTAGATTTTGGGGAATTTAGGAACATGCATGTACTAAGTTGCAGTGGTCATGCAAGGGCTACAAGCAGCCAGGTGCCTTCTGATTGTAAACTGTAACCAGTTAAAGGGGTCAGCAAATTTTCCTCAAAACAAATATTGTCATTCTGGAGAAAAAAGGGAATTTGGAGAAAGTTGTGTGACTATGCTGGTAATGGGTTACAACAGTATTGCTATTGTTGCTCTATGCATTGCTTTCCAGAGAAAGTACATGTAATGGCAGCAGTTCCATAGGTGTTTGATTTAAACCAACTGATGTTTGGGGAGGTTTTCTTCTCCTCCTCCCCCTCCTCCTCCTCCTCCTCCTCCCCCTCCTCCTCCTCCTCCTCCTCTCCTCTCCTCTCCTCTCCTCTCCTCTCCTCTCCTCTCCTCTCCTCTCCTCTCCTCTCCTCTCCTCTCCTCTCCTCTCCTCTCCTCTCCTCTCCTCTCCTCTCCTCTCCTCTCCTCTCCTCTCCTCTCTCTTCCTCTTCCTCCTTTTTCCTTTTCCTTTTTCCTTGTGGTTATGTGGTTTGGTTTCTTTGTTCATTGTTTTGTTTTGCTTTTGGTTTTTTACCTAACATTTATAAGAATAAGCCCCAAATTAACACCTCTCCCTTCCATGAGCCATGTAGCCAAGTCAGTAGAACATTTGGTTTCAGTATGGTGAATTTCAGTTTCCTAATTACTTCCATCTTCTTCTTGAGATATCTGTGTGTTTTCAAGAGAATGGAAAGACTTTGCTTCTTTCTTCCTCCATTCATACACAGCAGTGTTTGTGAAAGAAAAGATGCTTAATGAGAACTGCAATGTGAAAATGTTCTCTGGAATGTAGTGCTCAGGCATATGTTTCTGCTCATTGAGAGAAAAGAAAAAAAAAAGGAAGAAAAGAAAAAGACTATAATAAGGAAGACAAGTACTAGCAAAATTAAGATGTTTCCCATTTCTATTTTAACAGTAAAATGATAATGGGTACTTGTTCAACACAGGTAATGATCACACTGAAAAAGACTAAGTTGTTCCATGCACAGATTAGTCTGAAATGTTTAAAATAAGCTTTCATCATCACCCTAGGGTATTATATACAACAGTGTGGTTTGATTGAACTATGGATTATATATATATATATATATATATATATATATATTTTTCCTGAAAAGTACATTAACAGGAATATTGGAAACAGAACTTGTAAAGTTATTATATCAATCTATTTTAAAAAATGTGAATTAGTGAATTTTGCTCATGCCAAGCTTTTATTTTACTTACTTCTGTATTGCCATGAAATATAGTAACATTTTACAAATTAAGAAAAGCAAAAAATGATTAGTTGTCTAAGGCAGAAACATTTGGCAATATGTAAGTCACATTTCAGAATACCAGAATTAAATATACTACAAAAATTTGCATATCTGGATATTTATCCTCTCTATATGCATATTTTATATAAAGATAAAATTTATTGTGGGAAAACCAAATTCATGTGCAGCATCTCTTGCTGAGAATATTCATGTGGGTGGAAAATCTTGGACTCATTATTTATTTTCACATTTTTAACTTTTATTGGTATTAACTTTTGTCATTCTTAACAAATGCTTTTCAAACCAGGACATTTATGCGTAGTTTCTTTATAATTTTTCAATCCAAATCTTGACTATATATGCTGCAGTTTGTTATACTGTAGGCATAAACACTTGAGTTTCTGTAATACTTCGAGTAATTCTGTATATTAAAAACTACCCTGGCACAAAAAGAAGTTCTGTTTAAAAATTGTTTGAATAATATATTGAGCATTGTACAGACATCTTGTGTACATTTGTCTAATTTAATTTAATAACGTTCTCTGAAGGTTTTCATCTGAGTCTGTATTCCTTAATCTGCATGAATATTTAGAATATATTATGCATTTTCTGTCCTTTAAAAATTGTCTTAGGTGACCAAATCCATCTGAATTTTGAATTTTTTTTTGTCTCCAAAAATTCCGGTGTTTCTCCTACTTTAAAATGGAACAGCTCTTTTAAGTGAACGTAACTGTATCAGTATACATTTAGCATGTATATGTTACTTATATTAATGAGCACTTCATACTTTATTATTTTACAATTTAGAAACGTATTTTTCAAAATTTTTGCCCAAATTTGAGTGTTTCCCTGATAACTTAGGCATAGATGTGGCATTAAGAAGGCACGTTTGAATGTTGCGCCTGTGGTGGGCTGACTCCAGCCATCAGTGAAGACCCCAGCCAGTCACTCACTTACTTTTCCCAAACAGGCTGAGGAAAAGAACTGAAACGGCAAAAGGAAAAACTCATAAGGAAAAACTCATGAGTTGACATAAAGGTACTTTAGTAAGTGAAGAGAAAATAAAAAGAAAACAAGCGATGCCAAAGTCAGTCACTCACCAGCAGCGAACCAATACCCAGCCTGTCACCAAGCCATGGTGACTTTGGAAAGACTGCCTCCAAGTTTTATTGCTGAGCATGATGTCACATGGTATGGGGTGTCTCTTTGGTCAGTTGAGGTCAGTTGTCCTAGCTGTGTCCCCTCTCAACCTCTTCCCACCCCAGCCTGCTCCCTGGGATGGCACAGTGAGAAATAGAGACAGTCTTGATGTTGTGCAAGGACTATTCAGCAATAGTTAAAACACAAGTGTGCTGTCAACACTTTTTCGGTCACCAATCTGAACTACAGTACCACACAGCCTGCTGTGCAGAAAATTAACTCCATCTCAGGTAGACACAGTACAATGTGTATGCAGGGAACACATTTTAGGCATTTGCATGACTGCAAACCCAATCCTTTAGCAAAATTAACAACAATTTCTTTATTTTAATAATAGTTTCTAATTCTCTTTGTTTGCAATGGCCTAAGCATGTACTTGAAAATGCAATACAAACATGACTGATTGGGAATATTTCTTATCCAAGTGTGGAACGGGAAGAAGAAAAACTTGATGTTCTTATCTCAGCGTATGAGATTTTCAGGTACTTCCTGAAGAACATTGGTTCCTCAGTTTAGGTGGCCAACATCAAACTCTCACATTTTCAATATTCAGTATTGTTCCCTAGACACTTCTAGATTTCCTTCCTTACTTTCTAGCTAGTTTCAGAAAGGAAATTATTGTTAAATATTGTTTTTCAGCTGTTCCTTTTTCTTTTATACATAGGGGAGATTGAAGTGGCAAGGAAAGATTACCTCAAGCTTTCATAAGAATCTTTGTAAGAAAGAGACCTTTTGTGATGATTTGAAATCTTGTATTCAAAACAAAATAAAATAAAATGAAGTTTGATAAGTTAAGAATTTATGTCTATAATACTAGCTTAGGTCTTTACCTAGTTGGGAAATTGCTGGGTTTTGTCTGTCCTTGGAAGATAGACAGTTGTTTCATATGGAACACTTTTGTGCTCCTTGGGACATGTCAATCACCAGTCATTCAGATCATATTGTGCATCTTCCAGCTAGTCATATAATGGAAAATTCCATAGAACTGATGAAATCCAAATCAAAAATCTGCTTCAAGTAAGTGCTTCCATTGCCAGGGTTTTATATTTCTAAACCATTTGTAAAAATGAAACGATCCTTTAGTACTTAATCCAACAAGTTATTCATGTCTTCTAAGTTGGAAACTCAAATTTATCAAAAATATTTTCTAGGTATATGCTGCTCATTATTGAATAAGTTAACCAAATGCTGATTGTGATCACTCAGTTCCAGGTATTCTTGAAACAGACTTAATGGATTTTTTTTTTAATGCAGAACTCTCTGAATAGTTTATTCCTTCCAACTGTAATAACAACACCAAAATAAAATAAAAAAAAAAAAAAAAAGCTTGGCTCTTTCCTTCTGTTTTTGTAGACAAAGTTAGCAGATTAACATGTTAGGATTGATACTAGAGAGGTGCAGTTAGTAAAACCACCAGATTTTTCCTCTCACCACATGCTCTTTGTTTCCCAGTAGTGTGAAATTACCTTGCTCATTTTTTGGAAGTACTGGTTTTGATGTTTGCAAAGCCTCTGGAAACTCTGGACATTTGTGATCAAAATGTTACCGACTGGATGCTTTTTAGAAATTCTCTGCAGGTCATATTCAAACAGTTTAAGTTCCACCTGAGGTATTATCGCCCACTCACTGGCTTGATCCCATTCCTCGCTAAGAGCCGTGTGTGAGCCCTTCAAAAGCCTTCAAAGTTTCTGTCTCCCTTACAGACTTACCAGGAATTAGATGAGATTTAAGCTCTGTGAAAACTGACCAGCATGAAAAAAAAATATTTGTTATTCTAGTGTGGCCTTTGAATGTAAAGTACATCCAGTATGTATTTTTCTCTATATGTAACCACATCCCCCTGCCTTTTCTATATATTGGACATTTGGCTACAAATTGAAAGAACATTTTCACACATTAGATTTTTTAAATGAATAGGTTTAAGTGTACTTCAATGAAAAGCATTTTTGCAAAACTGTTTGTCAAGGCATTTTAACAGTCACACAGCTGTTCTCTCAAGAATAATTCAAGTAGTTATAACAAACCATAGACAGTCTGTATTTTAAAGGGCAGCATTCCTTACACAGCCAAAGGAGCATATGTGTTAGGGCATATTTGTATCTTGGTGGTTCAGTATAAATTTGGCAAAGATGATTAGAATAATTATTGCTGATTCTTCTGCTTTTACTTTTTCACTGGTCTCCTGGATGGTAAGTTCCTTATGGTTTAGTAATTACTCCCTATCTCCATCTAACATTTGATGCACCACCAACAATAATGAGCAGGTAATATGTTGCAGACAATGCTGTATGTTGCTTGTTTTTGGAACTATGTTGTGCAGTTCAGCACCGGGCAGCTGTGCTGCCTCTGCACAGTATCTTTTCTCAAACTGAAGATGTTTGTGATAAATAATGACCACAATAACTTTTTAAGTGTTACAGAGTGTGTTCATTTGCTTGGAATGCAATAGGACCTATTTTAGCTTAGGTAATGCACACAGATACAAGACAGATGGCTCCTATCCCCCAGAATTGAAAAGGTAAGGGCCCTGAACCCATGTATCATTCTGAAATATCAGACTGGAACGACCATATTTTGTGTGCCTTCACTGGAGGAGGCTTTGTGAATGCATGTGAAATGGTGAACAAGTGTCAGAGTGAGAATTCGTTATTTTGAGAGAAGCCAAAGGAGCGTATGTATTAGAACATACTTTTTCAAGCCATGAAAAAGACACCATCTTTGGATACTTATTTCATTTTTTTCATATTCCTGTTTAAAGAGGCATAAGGCACATGGGGCCACTGGTTTTGTAGAAGAATAGAACAGGTTAAATTAATTCACCACCTAGTAGAACAGGGGTTATTTGAATTATTTTGACCAAAAAATCCCTCATTTTCTGAGAGAATGAGGGGAGAGTGGAGAACTAGTGGAATGAAGAAACGCGAAGTTCTAGAATCAAAACTCTTGACTGACATTGTGCATTAGGGTAGATAGGATGTGTTGTGAGGAAGGAGATAGCAGGAAGCATGGTGATTGCTGGCATTTAAATAAAGCTACTTGACTTTTATCAGATAGGGGGAAATGATTACTTGGCACTTATATTAATTGCTGAAGACACATAGGAGATGCTTATTTCGAGCTTAAGCATGATAGGATCATCAAGGGTGCAGAATACATTACACTTCGTCTTAAAAACTAAAATATGAGAAAAGAACATCTTTTTGTCTGTGCATTTTAGATTGGATCAGATCTTCACTGGAAGCAACTGGTTTAGTTTGTTAACACTGGCTATTAAAGACCAGAGTTACTTCCCAATCTGACCTCGTCTGGCAAACCTTCTCCCTGTAGTTGCTGACCTTTATCCGAAGCAGCCCTCTCCTTATAAACCTGATCAAGTCCAGATATTTTCCTTCTCTGGGTGGAATTTGAATATGGGGACAGTCTGTTCCCTTGCAGTTCTCTTCCTCTCCTGTCTTTATCTAGCTCACATGGAACCACCTGATATTTGCTAGGCAGCATATTCTAGATCTGGCAGCTTCATTCTGCCAAAGTTTGGACCTGGTTGGTTTTGTTTGTTGGGTTTGGTTTTTTTTTTTTGGTTGGTTGTTTTTTTGGTTTTGTTTGTTTTTCATGACAATGCATCAAAGCATGAGATAGACATGGAAAACTGTCTGTGGAGTTCAGAATACATTCCACTCTCAGTAAAGGAATTATAGGCATTTTTGCAATCAAAACTGTGTTCCTGTAACCAACTTCACTTCAAACTGTCTGAGGAACAGCATATACTTCAGTACTTCACCTACATATATGGTATCATTTGCAACACCTATGTAGCAAAAGCAGATTAAGAAAATGAAGATTTACCCATGTTGCCTGAACCTAAACCCAGCGGCTCAAGCTGAGAGAAGAATCAGAAGCAGATTCCTGCAGCAAATTACAGAACAGCATCAAAGCTGTTCACTGCTGCCTACAGTAGCATGGTTTGGCTGTATTAATTCTTGTGATGAGAAAGACAAATAGTTAAAATTCTGGTGAATAACTGATTTTAGAAAACATCTTTCCCTAGACATTTTTTTTTCCAGAGAAATATGAAGTTCAGTAAGCAGTGTATCTGAGATTGTACTGCAGTTTCCCAATGGACACTTGTGAATAGAACTGGGAGGTAAATGTTTTCTCATCACAGGAAGATCTCATTCTCAATGGGGATTAAATATGCAAAATGCAAAAAAAAAAAAAAAAAAAAAAAAAGTTAATGAATCAGCAGTATAAAATGTTCATTAAATATAAATCAACACTTCTTTTGTTTTGATTTTCATTATTCTTTTTCATTACTTTATAAAATAATTCATGCGTGTTTTCAAGATGACCCAGTATAGTCTTATAAAGAAAATACTTTTAAAATCAAACCCCACTATTTTAGAGGGATTTAATGTCAAAAGAGTTTTCCAAAGCATTTTATCAAAAAGGTTGTCTTTATTTAAACTGATTTCACTTTGACAAATTGACATTTTATAACAAAATACATCTACAATGCAAAATTTCCTATCAAGTTTAATCACAGATATACCGAACACCACTGTCTTGTGTGATTAAAGTTATCCTTTGGAGCATTGCATTAAATCTGCCTTTATGTCAGTGAGAGCTCCTGTAACTAGATGCAGACAACTGAATTCTCAGGATCCAGTATGAAAAATTGATATAAGAAGTAATGATATTAAAATATAGGGAGGCAATAGGCCTGCATGAAATTACTTCATTACCCCCCTAAAAAAAAACAAACAACCTTCATTAGTTTTCCATAACCCTAATCTTTGAGCCACAATAGGTCATTGCAAAATTCTAATTATTTTTGAAGCCCCATGTAATGAAAAGTCCTTTCTCAGCATACACGTTCAAATACTTTGTTATGCAAAACTCATTGACATATTTTGAAAAAAAAAAAAAATCTCACTATTTTATTCCCAACAAATTATAAATATTATAAAGCACCAGTTTGACCCCAGTTCTATAGTATCTTTATTGCAAACACAGGCTTGCATAGGTTTATCTTCATCACGTTACTTTAAAAGAAACTACAATGCTTGGGCATTGTATTTGTATAAACATTCAACCTTTTTAAAATGTTGTCTTTAAAAAGCAGTACCTGAATTGATTCATCAACTCCGAGCTACATTACATGGTTGTGGCCACACTGTTACACAAACCTCTCTTTTTTCAGAGAGACTAGACCCAGTCCTACATTCTCTTACATGCTCATCTTATTGTTGACTTTTCTTGTTGTTCTCACTGTTTTCCTTAGTAGTAACACATTAAATGTGATTTTTCTCACTGCTAGAAAAAAGGCCACAGGCTTTGTATTGACCTGAGAGTGCAAGATCTCAGGACTTTTTCTGCTGGCCATGGCCTGAATTGGTCTTAACTTGTTTTAATAATTGTCTAAGTGGTCAAGTGACTTATGCCCAACTGCTTGTAGCTTCATATCTAGGAACGTTGCATGTGGCAAAGGTCTGACAGACCTAGACAGTCATTGTAGGATAAGTCAAGAGCCCTGCATGTTTGACTGGGCTAAGGGATGCTACAGAGCAAATTTCAAACTTCACCTGGAAGCTGACCTTGTTAAGAAATGTATAAAAATAACCTCAAGTGGACACCATGACTGAGGAGGAAGTTATCTCACTGACATGGACATCATACCCTTCCCAATGAACACTTCAGGGAGGTGATGACATGCTGTAAAACACTCTCCTCACTGCTGGAGAAAGAAGATTGAGACTGTCAAACCAACCCAAAGGGGCATTGGCAGGGTGAGCATAGTTCCAGGGGAAAGAGGTATATAACAATAACTTTTAATGTATAACAATTATAAGGATATTATTTATGAGGTTTTTCTGCATAATTTAGTCTGTATGTAATATATCAAAACTGGACTAATGATTTGGATAACTACACTGCTAAAATCCTGATGGGCTAAACAAAGTATTCCTAGTTCCATACATACAGTATGTTCCTTTTTCTTCATAACAAGATTTTGGGTGTGTATTGGCATTTGTTTGATCCACACACTTTTTGTTTCCTTTTGTTGAAATAGTTATTACTACTTCCTGGAGTCAATGTTTTCTCAAGGTTTTATTTTGGCCTAAAAGATCAGGAACAGACAATGAAAGATTATTTTCTTGACTCTATGTTCTGTAACCACGGTTTTCTTTATAGAAATATAGCTATTAGATGACCAAAATGAGTAAATTCAGAGAGGGCAGTATTTTATAGCCACTCTATTTCTGAATTTTCTAGTGAAATAAAATGCTGTAATAATTTCCTACATATCTAATGAACATGTAGAACTGCATTATACCTTTGAATATAAAGTAACATCCCCAGATATCCATGAAAAATTTTGAATGCCCTAGACTGTTTTCTTTGGATGTTTGATTTACATGAGAAAATATGTCTCCTGAAACCTAATCAGTCTTTTAATTTATCTGTAGTTACCCAGTTAAAGTAACAAAATTAAAAGCAAGCCAAAGGAAATAATAACAGGGACAATCAAGTTAGCATGGCAAGGGAGTCTTGTTTACAAACTATAGCCAGCAACAGTTCATTTCTGGCTTCAGCTCCTGACCTCCACTTCACAAGCAATTATTCACAAATTACAAATCTTACGAACTCTGAGGACCTGGCATGTTATGGATCTTGTAAGTGTAATAACCATATATTCACTAGTTCTAAAAGCTTAATTTGGCTCTTCCAAAGGACCAGGCAGATTTAGCAGCCAGATGTCTGTTTATTGAACTGATATATGCAAATAATATTTGTAGGCAGTAAGTTGGGATTCTGAAATGGTGCCTATAGTAAAAAAGGCAAAAATATAAACTAGACTTGCAAATACTTTTATTGCTTCAAAAACATCAGAATCAAGACTATTTTCTCTAGACAAAAGTATTTTTTTCCTTTTGCTTCCACAAATAATAGATTGATGATCCATAAATTGCCTTCTGTGCTGGAAATCCAAAAGGCTCTTAGACTGCAACAGCAAAACATGACTTGCTTGATTATCCTGTTATTCTTTCTAAACACAATGATTTTTTTTTCCAAAGCAATCAAATGTTTTCAGCTTCCTGAACATATGCAGATTTAATTCCATCTCTAATTATAAAAAGTAACCCCTACTGTGAACAGTACCTTATTCTGTCCACTGTGCCAACAAAAACTGAAAAAAGTGGAGACTGAGATATATATTGGTCCATCCCTTTACCAATGTGAATACGTGGTGTATCTTGTCCAGTAAAGATAAGTCAAAATATGTCTCCCATGATCCAAATTGCTATATCTGAAGTAACCAAAATCAGACATTGACATTCATTCCCTTTGCTATAGAAAAGCACCTTCTCTGGAAGCTATTGTTCATCTCCTTATTTAAATTCTAGCCAGTGTTTATCAGAAGCAAACCTCATAGAGATTCTTTCTAACACTGACAATATTTGGTATCAAACATGAAAAGCCTGCAGTTTATTACACACATTTTGATTTATAAGTAAATCTCATTTGGTTAACAGCTTTATTTGTCTTTTTGGTATCCCAAGGAAATCAATGGCTGACAAGAGTTTGAAATTAAACTGCCGTCAAACTAAAGTAACTTCAAAACAGATAAATTACCTATTATCATTGAAATACTTAATGTATTTGCTGAACATCTTTGAAATATTTGAACAGAATTAACAACAACTTTATATTACAGAGGACCTGCATAACATTCATCAGTGTGATGCCTAAGAGCCTTTTGAAAGCAATTAAACAACATAAGCTATGGTTCACTGTTTGTTTTAATGTTATATTGAAAAAGATTCAGAGATATTTGACTTCTGCTTGTGACCACAGTTTTTGTATCATGTTCCTATTGTGTTAGTTTAATCCAACAGGCTTTTGATTCTGTTGCAAAGGCCAGAGAAATTTCCTCCTCTTGTTCCCTTCTTCTTTGATAAGAATTTTTGCTTCTGCGAGTGTTTTTCATCTTCCTCAAAGACAATGTTGACAAGCTATGGCCAGAGATGGGATGTTGGTCAGATATGCTAGGCCTCCACATGGTACTGTAAGTCTGAGAAACATGGTTTATGTCTCCTTCATGTGTGCAGGATTAACGTGATTGTCAGATTTGGAGTCAAACCCCCTTTCATCTGAGCTTGCTTTGTTTTGCTTTTCCAACTTCCTCTTTGGCGCAAGCCATGGTTCATTTCATAGGGTCATTTGGGTGTCTTTCTTAAGCCAGTTGCCGCTTCAGGGACTTAGGACATTGGTGATACCTTCAGTCTCTTTTTCTCCTATATTGTTCCTCCTGAGGCTTTGAAATCTGTGGTGCGTTTGCCTTGGCTAGCAATCAACTAACTCTTTAGCCACTTAACCCCTGCTCTCAGCAGCGGGGAGGAAGGAATTAGGAAGGATAGGAATGAAAAAGCTCATGGGTTGAGCCAAAAACAGGGAGACTGTTTACCAGCTACTGTTGTGGGCAAAACAGCCTCAGCCTGGGAAAATCAACTTAACCTGTTGCAAATTAAAATATATATTTAATTACTAATTTGGGTAATAGGAAACAAAATGACAAACAGTAAAATTACACCTTTCCTCCTCTTTTTTCTAGTCTTCACTAACCCCTTTGAGCAGTACAGGGGGAGTGGGGTGGTGGGTTATGGTCAGTACATGGCAGTTTCTCTCTGCTGCTCCTTCCTCCTGACATTTTTCCCATGTCAAGTGTGGGCTTTTCACAGGCTGCAGGAAAAAAAAAAAAATCTGCTCTGGTGTGGATCCTCCATGGACTGCAGTGAATATCTGCTCCACCATGGAGCACCTTCTCCCACCTTCTCATCTGACCTTGGTGCTTGCAGGGCTGTTTTCCTAACTTTTTCCTCAGTTATCTCTTGTCCAGTGTTTTTGCCATTTCTTAAATATGCTTTCCAAGAGGTGCCCCTATCACAGAATCACAGAATCACAGAATGTTAGGGATTTTCCCCATCTAACTCTCCAGCCTGTCCAGGTCTCGCTGGATGGCAGCACAGCCTTCTGGCATATCAGCCACTTCTCCCAGTGTCGTGTCATCAGCAAACTTGCTGATAGCACATTCTGTTTCCTCTTCCAAATCATTGATGAATACATGGAATAATATCGTCCCAGTACTGACCCTTGAGGCACTCCACCAGATACAGGCCTCCAACTAGACTCTGCCCCACTGACCATGACTCTCTGGCTTCTTTCCTTCAGCTGGTTCGCAGTCCACCTAACTACCCGATCATCCAGACTGCACTCCTTCAGTTTAGCTGTAAGGATGCTGTGGAAGACTGTGTCAAATTCTTTACTGAAGTCAAGGTAGACCATATCCACCACTCTGCCATCATCTATCCACCTTGTTATGTCCTCATAAAAGTCAATGAGGTTGGTGAAGCATGACTTCCCCTTGGTGAAGCCATGTTGACTCCTCCTAATGACCCTCTTACCCTTTATATGCCTTCAGATGGCACCAAGGATAAGTTGTTCCATCACTTTCCCAGGGATGGAGGTGAGGCTGACTGGTCTATAGTTACCCGGGCCCTCCTTCTTGCCCTTTTTGAAAACTGGAGAGACATTTGCTTTCCTCCAGTCATCAGGCACTTCTCCCATTTCCCAAGACTTGGCAAAGATGATGGAGAGTGGTCCAGCAATGACTTCAGCCAGCTCCCTCAGCACCCGCGGGTGCATCCCATCCGGACCTGTGGATTTATGGATGTCCAGATTGCTTAATTGGTCCCTAACCCAGTCCTCTTCAATGAAGGCAAACTCCTCCATTGTCCTGCCTTTCTCTGGGGCCTCAGCAGTATGGGGCTCCTCAGGACAGCTTCCAGCAGAGTAGACAGAGACAAAGAAGGCGTTCAGTAACTCTGCCTTCTCTGTATCTTCTGTCACCAGGGCACCCACCTCATTCATCAGTGGGCCTACACTTTCTCTTGTGTTAGTTTTATCTGCCACGTATTTGAAAAAGCTCTTTCTATTGTCCTTGACCCCTCTCATCAGGTTTAATTCTAAGGAGGCCTTGGCTATCCTAGTTGCCTCCCTAAACCCTCTGACAACAGCCTCATATTCTCCCCAAGTGGCCAGCCCCTCCTTCCATGATCTATAAACTCTCCTCTTCCACTTGAGCTTACCCAGCAGTTCCCTGTTTAACCATGCAGGTTTCCTGTCTCCCTTCCTTGACTTCCTACGTGTCGGGATGCTCTGATCTTGAGCCTGGTAGAAGCAGTCTCTGAACACTAACCAACTGTTTGGGCTCCTTTACCTTCAAGCAGTCTTGCCCATGGGCTGAGGGGCTCAGTCGTGCCCTGTGGTGGGTTGGTTGGAGTTGTATGGAACTGTCTGTGTCTGGCACATGTCAGCCCCAGCTTCTCCTCACAAAGAGAGACACCCATGCAGTCATCCCGCTGCCAGCACGTGAACACCTACATCAAATACATGTCTAGAGAGTATATAGAATCATGTAAGTCTTCATTTGTTTTAGGAAGTTGTGGAGTAATTAATGGTTCATCAGCAGATGAAGTGGAAGTTGAAACTTCTGGCCTAGACATCTACAATGCTTGATGATAGAGAGAGACTAGGTGCAATGCATCAGACAGTCCCTGGTTTTGTCCATCACAATAAAGCTAAATGATAAAACAGTGACCTTGCTCTGACCTTGAGGACAGGTCACACACAGAATAGCCATCTTTGCATGATCTAGACCGTGGCTCTAGATATTCTCTGATGATTTTAAGTCATAACTGACATGTCATGTGGATGTATTTTAATTTACTTCAGAGAGTCTGAGATAAAGTGATGACTCTGTTGCAGCACATCACAGAGGTGTCATGATGGCATGAAACACCAAGTGAATTTTTTTATGCTCTCAGGTGTGGCTAGAGGGTATATGGAGTCATATGAGGTTTCAAATCTGGTTGCGGTAGTACTAGCAGACTGTGGAAGGTGGAAACAGTGAAATTTGCTGTTTCTTCATGAATCTCTGCAGTGAACTATGTTGAGATAGCATGCACTTTGTTCTGAGATGAGTTAACTGAGATGGAAACAGGAAGCCACCAAGCAGTTAGGCAATGGGGACAACAAGGAGTCCGATGCTTAAGCAATTAATTCCCTGGACTTCTGTTATGTAGAGCTGTAGACGTATCCTGAATATCTTTAAAATAAAAAAAAAAAAAAAGACAAGGGATATACAAAAGCATTTATATCTTTTCAAGTGCCCATCAATTATGAGGAAACACACAAAAAGATCACCTAACTTTTAGATTTTCATATAATGCATTCTCACCACTAAAGTAAGTTTTTCATGTGTTGAAAAAACTGTGGATTTGAGTCCCATAAGGGTTCACTTAAGTCTTACGTGCTGTGGTGCTGAGAGTCACTGAAATGTCACTGGATCCTGCCACTTGAGAACAGGTTAAGCTTAGATTGGTTAGGAAAGCAGCATAGAAAGCAGAAGATAGGACCTTATTTTCTCTGATAGATGGAGTTTTCTATAGTTCCTAGAAATTTCTTTTGTTCTTTTTCTCTCTCCTGCTGCAAATGAATAGCTTCATTAATGCATAGATTTGTTCAGTTGTATTTATGTAGATTCATGAAAATGAATTGCGGAACTGTATGAACACTAAAAAACTGCTGAGCTGAAACATTAATTTGCATATGTTTTTTAAGTTCCATAATGCTACGGTCCCCTTGTTTGTAGGAATTACTCTACAGTGTAGATCAGGAGTATAAACCTGACATCCCAGCCAGATATCAGTCACCAGCACAGTTTGCCCAGTCTTCAGCCCATTTCTTGCTCTTCTTTATCCCAAGGGCCTTCAAACACAGACAGAGCCAAAGGAGCTTGTTCATCCTCCATCCTATGGCTGAAAGTGAATTCACCAAAGGTATACTCCATCAGGTGAATGATGCACATCCATTTGTGTGAGGTGAATATACGTAGGCATTTGGTCATGTTTGTGCCCTGATATACATGTTTATTCCTTTGCAATACCAGATGAGTCTATGACAAGACAGAGGCTGCCTGCACTTTATCTTCGCAACGGATGCAAGGAACATCACATGATGAGGGAGAGGCTACAGAGGCTACAGAGTCACTTTGGTTTGTCTGAAGAGCAGTGGCCCCATCCCCAGTTTGCACACCAATCTTCCTGAGCTCTGTTTCATTAATCCATGTGAAGCAGTCATCATGAAAGCTCTTCTGGTGGAGAAGACATACTCCCACAGGTAGCAAACATCAGTCAGGCCTGCTAAGAGATTTTGACATCAGAGAAAACACAGATTCCTTGATCTGTGCCCAAGATGTGTCCAAGCTGAGGGTAAAAGCCCATGAATGGACATGTGAAATGTTCAAGGAAAACTGTGTTGGTGAGTAGATGGGATGAAGGATGTTAAACTGGCTGTAATTTTATAGAGTTTATTTCTAGAAATAAGTAATTGCATTAGAATTGAGCATGATCCCTCTTATCTCCAACAATGTAAAATAGGTTTAAGGAAGTCATGAACAGGCAGAAGAGCCATGGTTCATAAGGCCTCCACAGAAATTTGTTTGCACTGCAATTGACTGTCTCAGAACATTCTCAGGAACTGGAATTTTCACTTTCCAAATAAATTTTGCTATAAAGGGAAGATCTTTAGCTAATCTTGCAGGATGCACAAACCCGGGGAAACCAGCTATAAACTGGGAAAGAACACAACACACGACTTCTGGCAGATTATGAAACTCTGCAGATCTTCTAGTTGAAGAAAGGTTATCTGTTCAGATTGAAGTAGAAATTGTGAGTATCAAACTGGGAGTGAAGATAATTTGTGGTGAAGATAATGGATTAAAACTCAGGAGATATGGATTTAACTCATAACTCTGCTTTCTTGCCAATTTTATGACAGTTATTTCTTCCATCTTTGTTTTGATCTACACATATGGATGAGATATTGCGTCACCCCCTACCTCTTATCTGTCTTCTTTGTTTAGAATATGACTTCTGCCACAGATAACTTCAAGGAACAGTGCATACATAAGCCCACTGAGAAATCTCTAGACAAACTCTTTGGTGACTCCTGTTCATAGTTCTGAAATCCAAGAACAATCATGACCAATCACAATTAAAATCAGAATCTGAGGCTGCTCAATGCAAAGAGAAGGAAAAATGGCATTGAAATAATGAGCAATAATCAGAATCTTTCAAATGACATTAAACACCCGACAGGCAAACAACATAAATCTTCGATTTTTTTTAATAGGAGCTGAACAGTCTGCCAGTGGTAAATTCATTTACTAATGCTGTCAGACTTCTTGGAGCACCTAATTCTGTATACCATATTAAAGCAGAGATATACAAGGGAGTCTGTAGTCATATCATTTAATTTCTACATTTTGTCATCATCCATCATAATTAGATAGTTGCTAAGCATTCTGGACACAAATCGATTTTCCTGTTTTTTCAATCAGCATTCAAATGTTATGTTACTCAAGCTGTTAGCTTCTCCCCTACAACTTCCACCCTTTGATGAGTCCTGATCTTAGCTATGTACATTGCTGTAAACCTTAAATCTTCTGTTCAGCTATTGAGTTAATACTAGCAGTGACACACAAACTTAAGGTTCATTTATTTCATTCTTTCACAATCACTCAAATTCAACCTTTTGTTTTTTATCTTCCCTGCTCAGTATGTCAGCTGCATACTGATGTAAAGCTATGCAATCAGTTAGTCCTTGATAACAGAAAGTACCTATACAGATAATTCTCTGTTTTGCAGGAAAAAGAAAGGGTAGGTATCTGCCCCAAGAGCTCAAAACCCAAAGATGTTACAGAGACACTCTTCTTTATCTTCAGTGGTCAGGTCCCAGGTGATCCATATCTGTAAAATTAATAAGCCTGTTGCTCAATTGTACTGCCAAAAGGAAAAAAAAACATCTTATGCATTTGAGCTCTTTGATTCTTACCTTGATGCAAAGCTGTATTAGGTATAATCCCATTTTTCAGAGTGAATGAAATCCTGTGGTACCTGAAAAGCTAGAGCTGCTGCCTGAGATTTATGGAGCTTAACTTGTTTAGCTTGACAAATGTTGTTTGAGATCAAAAGACATTGATGTAAACAACGCTATATCTTCAAGGTCACGAAAACTCTAGGGAAGCAGTTGACTTGGTACAATGTAGGACAGAAGGAAGAAACATGTTAAACCTATAGATAACTATAACCACCTGAATCAGTACAATAGTTTTCACAAGCATGTGTCCCAGGACATAAGACAAGTCCAGTCAGGCAAGTGCAGTGATACGATATTCTGTCACTCACCCATATAACCACTCATAAGATTGCTATATGATGGTCTCTTATTTTTACTAAATCCTTAGCTTAAATCCTGTTCTTTTATCTCAGTGCTCCTCTACGATGTCACAAGACGGATTCTTTCTATATTTCCAAGGTCTACTTACTTTGCAATATAAAAATGGTACATTCTGTAAAAAACTCTCCCTAATATTTTATTACAATCTGAAAAAAAATTACTAATTTCTGGAGAGAGGCCTAAGTGTTAGATAGAATGTTTTGAAATATTGAAGTTTTTTCCATTGTGAGCACTGTTATTTTAAGAAGACTTGTGAGTCTTCCAGTCTTTGAAAATGTAATTCCAAGGGATCACAAAAACATCAGAGAAGACTTTGTAGCAAGTCTATTCTCCTTTGTACAACTTTAAAAGCTGTTTGACCTCAAAGCTAATACCCATCTAATAAAGGCTGATCTCAAGAAATGAGTGGTGCTTACATGCTGACTACTATTTAGTCATTTTAGCCGTTTGGTCAAGTTAAGCATTTCTGCTAGGATTTCTTTTATAAACAGTAGACTTTCCCTTTGGTTATTCTGCTAATACTTCACTTATTTATTTATTTATTTATTTATTTATTTATTTATTTATTTATTTAAAAACTCTAAACTATGTGGAAGAGAAGAATGTCAGTTCTTGTTCTATTTCTGGCTTTCAGTGCTGTTTCTGGCACAGTACCTAGTAGGCACAAAGGTACCAGTCAGTACCTGACTTGAGGCTGGAGAGACAGGCAAAGGCTATGGCAGGTATATAGACCTTTAACCAAGTCACAGTCAAGTCAAGACTGAATCTTGTCATTGCAGAAGAAAGGAGGGAACAACTGAAGTTTATAGGCTTCTTACAGGTCTTCACACTCAAACATTTAATTAGGTAGGTATGCAACTCTCTGATCCATGTAGAAAAAATTGGAAATTAGCATAAAAGATCGTATTCAACCAAATAGAAGTACCAATGCCATCAATCCAGCTGTGTTACATCCAAGAAATCTTGCCTGCTTATGAAATGTGTAGTGCCAAACTAGAGATTTCTTCTCTGTTTCAAACAAGCAAAAACTGTGGAGACATTTTACAGATTATCAGAGAAGTGCCTAGCTGCTTCTAGCAATGTTTTGGTGGTTGTTGTTGTTGTTGTTTTTTTTTCCACATATGAGAAACAAGCTAGATTTTCCTACCTCTAACATTCTAATTCAGTCTTCTACAATATGCTGCAGAAACAGGAAATTTGACATTTCCAGAAAACTACTAGATGCATTTTGTAATATGTTGCAGAACTGTGAAGTCACAGAAATGGCATTTCTATGAATGTCACAGTCTTGTAGGTGGAACTAATGGTGCAACAATAAATTAATTAATTAATAGTATGATTACTGAATACTACCCAGACACAGTATTATAGGTACTGCAGAGAATTAAGTGGTATTATGTAATTCCATAATTTAGTAAATCATCTGAGCCTAATGCTCAGAATTTGTCTTCTGCTGGTAACCATGTAGTGTTGTATAGCTGGACACCTAAGCAGAAACTTGAAAAGTATCAAAACATCTAAATGATTTTTCATATGTAAATTTTACTACCTACATCAGCACCACCTTCACATAAAAACTTTAACAACTTTCAGAATGTTTACAGCTGTGATAATACACTTCTTTAATTTCCAACTACAAAAAAAGCTTCTACTGCTAGTGGTTAATTAGGGAGTTCTCTGAAAGTCAGTTTTTCCTATCATTGTCTATACAAGTTAATGCATAGGCTTTTATGATAAATAACTAGCATACTACTCAGGTAAGGCAGAGCCCAGATTTTCTCTTGCTATCAACTGACATCTGAATGATTAACCATGAAGAAGGAAATTCTAACAAACCAAATAAATGTCACAGTCAGTGCCATCCTTTCTGTATTAATCAATATGGTATTTAGTTCCACTTGCTGATTTTTTTTTCCTCTGAATGCAGAACTGAACTAAAGAAGAGATCAAAGGAATGTTAGACATTTTGTTCTTCACAGTAAGGTCAACTGAAAAGGAAAGAAGAGGCTGTTTGAAATCTGTAGGTAAAGCACTTTTTTTTTTTTTCCCCCTGCTAACACAAACTGCATTGGAAACAAAGTTCCTAATTTCTGATTTGAGTTTTCTGATGACTCATGGAAACATTTTAATTGGTTGATAGTATTAATATTAACAAAGCTTTTCCGTGCAGCTTTATATAATACTAACATTCTTAGCTTGATTCCTAAAGAATCAGGCTTACATGGTCACTGTCTTGTCATCCTTGACCTCTGAACAGTGAGCTCGCTGGTTTTGAGTCAAAAGCAGAGGAACCTGTCTGTCTCTAAGACCTACTGCTGTCTTCTGGGTAAAGAAAGGAGACCCTGTACCAGCTCTCACTAAGAGAAAGGCTGTTGAATGAGTATTATGTGTTGCCAGACAGGTGTGAAACCACGTGGGAAAACAACTCGGATGTTTTAAACAGAAATAAAAATAAAAATCAGAACTTCTGATCAACCCTGAGACTGAAATGCACAGTAAAAAATGTGTGGTAAATTTTAGTGCTCTCATTACTGCTTTTTGAAGATTTTCTTCTTGATTCTGCTAGAATAAAAGCTGAGACTTAATGCTATAGCAGATGGTGGGCTTCATAACAAAATTTATAGATGTGGAATCCCAGGTCCCTTAGGACACTGGTTATGACCTCATATGATTTCTCCCAAAGTACTAAATCTATTTAATCCCTTAATGGATCTCCATGCTGCACCTTCCATGGGTTATGGAAGGGGGAGGATAAGATTCTGAGGTCATGCCACGCTTCAGTGTTCAGGAATTTGATTGATCATGCAGTGATAAATAAGTGCTAGGACAGAGAACGTTCTTTCCAGAATATTTTCCTTCTCCTGCTGCATGTGGAAAGGGTTATGTGAGGGCCCATGAAACACATTTCAGCTACCAGACAGCTCTACAAATCCCCTGTGGGTCAGGAAATGGATTTTTTTGCCTTTCATCTGTGAACCTACAAAAACATTGCATAGATAATTTAGACATACATTATTCTTCAAGGAGAGATATTTTTATCGTATATTATCTCAGTTTGATTTCTAATGGCTAGCCAAAAAAATGAAAATTCCATTGCAATCACAACTTTTCCTGGAAAAGAATTAATACTGGAGTTAATGTAACTTGTTTTGTGGTCTAACGGTCATTGAGAAAATCCGAAAAAATAATACATGTAATTACTTATCCATACCTTGTAAACACCACTTAGAAACTTCAAAATGTTACTGTGAATGTAAATTACAATTTTTTCCTAATAATTGAAAATGTTTCTGAAGTTCATGCCAGAAATCTGATTTTGTTAAAGGTTTATTACCTGAAACTCAGAACATAAGGCTATTCATTTCTTTAAAGATATTGCAGTAAATGTCATTGTCAGTTGGAACTTTAAGTGTTAGGGATTAACACCATAGTCATTATTCCATTAAATAAGAACAGCAGCAGTGCAAGGGATTAAGAAGTGACTTGAAATAAAAACAATGAGAACCGTGCAGCTGTAATAATTCTTAGTTATCAAGAAATAACAGCGTGCTAGTTATTTAGAAGCAAAAAAGCAGCACAGTTCTGGATTCAAGCTGGTTATCATATTCATGTGATGTAGCAACCTTTCCAAATTCTCTGTGCTGGCCCAATACAAGCCAAAGATAGCAATACAATTTAGCTGAAATTGTATGAAAAGGCCTCATAGAAACACTACAGTGTCACAGTAATTTAGCACTACAGAGCATCAAAGCACTGTGTAAACATTAACTAAATGTTAGTCAAAGTTCCTTGAACATGTAAGACAAAAAATAAAATCTCCTTCCCTTGTAGATGCATTAGAGCTACAGTTTTACTTGTCACATACAAGGTACTGAAGAGACCAAGTCTTGTTGTCATTCAGATTACATGAGGAAACTGCATCCATCTTACCGTGCTGTGTGAAGTATCATTTAGGTAGGACAGAACATGTGATATGTGAAAGCAGGTTTAAAATAAATAAAGCAAAAAAAGTTAAACAACCTAATTTGCACAAGCAGACAATTTTTTCTTCAATATTTAATATTTCATTATTTATTATTTACATACATTGATTCTTTTTACATCTGTCACCTGCCTCAGTTATGCTGGTTTAAGATCTTTGGTGATATGAGAAGAGCCTGTACAAAGACGGAGATTTTGGGGCTTAGCGCTACCGAAAAAGGTTTGAAAGCACATCTGCAACCCAGTCTACCTACCTGGGTACTTGACGTGAAGTAAACTGAAGCACCGTTTCGCCTAAAAGTCTCCTAAAGCAATCACCCTACCTAGTCAAGAGAATGAGAAGGATTTCTCTGATATGTGCAGAGGGGAAACACTGCTCACCTATTTTAGGCATCTGTTTTTCTCATGCAGTCTATAGGGAACAGTATTTGAACAGTGATGATGAGTGTCTTTGGCATAATAGGCTGAGAACAGAGCATTCAAAAGGTGAAAGACACAGAGCTCTCATTCCAGCTCCCAGATACTTTTTGTCTTCATCCACTGAGAATGTAATGTAACGTGTATGAAGTTAGAGGAAGTTGCACTTGGAGCTTAGTTTCCCCTTCCCAACCCCATGGCCTAAACTCTGCATGAACTTTCCTCTTCCTTCTTTCTTGCTGGTATCTTAGGCTTTTTCTTCCTCACCACACAATACTACAGGTTCACCAGGAGGGTGGGATTGTCCTTCCTTGGTTATCCCATAGACTGATTGCTAAGATGCTCTTCTGAGATGCTTTAGTTCTGGCAGTAGCTGCTCTCAAGTTGGGAAAGTACATGAATTTGGGTCTTACAATATCCACAGTGCATATGTGAAATATCTCTATAGCACAGTGTGTAGAAGATATGTTACTGGTATGCAGAAGTGCAGACCAATCGCACAGAGTGTGAAGCAGGGCCAGCATGTCACAGATATATTGAACCTACTGCATATCCGCTGTGTTTTGGGACTGCAGTCATTTGTCTGGCTCTTCTGGATGCCAAGTATCCTAGATGGAGCTGCAGCTGCTGGTTCTCCTCTGAGCATATTTTTGCCTAGAAATCACAAATAAATGTACCTTATTTTGCCGTGCTAACAAGGATAAGTTAAGGTTATTAGGCAACTTAGTAAATCTGGGCCTGAGGATATTTTTCTAGTTCTTAAGTCTAGTTTTCACTTTTCTCCTCCAGATGGGACAATGCATTTTTCTCCCCCTTATGCAGCAGTGTGAAATAAGTGCCAAATCTCTTTACTTTCAGTGAGAAACAAAGTGAAACCTATATTCACCACTATTTGTTATCTATATGGCAATGATATCAACTGCGAAGTTCATGTTGTTTATTTGCCAGGTTGTACTGAAGTCACTGAGGCTACCTACTCCTCACACAGATGTTCCAAATCTGTTGAGTAGTTGAAGTTGAGTCAAAACGTTCTGTGCTGAGAGCAGTGAGTATTTACATTGTGTAAAGTGGAAGCACTCTTGCTCCTAGTCTTTTGAGCAGATTCAAATATTCAGAGACTCTCTCAAATGTAGCAATAGCCTACAAAACCCAAAATGAGATCAATATACTCAGAGAATGTTCAGAATTTATGCATAGTAAGAGTAGTGTAAGAATTTAATCCCTTTCTAGTTAAGAGAAGGATTCCCACATTTGATCTGTCTTCTATATTAATCTAAATATCTGTCTTTTTGCTGTTGCTCATGGGAATACAGATCTGAGGTAACAGGAGGGTGAAAGAGTAACACAACAGCAAAAATCAGTCTTTCAGTGCATCACAGGACCCCTTTCTGACCTCCTCCCTTTTCTAAGATGCTTATCATTAATCTTTGCCAGGTCTGAATTTTATTCTTAATAAGAAAACAAATAGGATGCCATCTGTTTTTAGCTTCTACAATCAACTTACCTTGTCAGTAGATTCACACAACCTAAACTTTTATTTGTAAGAGTGCAGATGGTTCAGAGGAGTGTGTGGCAGGCCCATAATGTCATCTGGTGAGATACAGCCCAAAACAAGGCATATGACACCAGGTCTTTTTTTCTGAAATGAAGGGGACCGAGAATCCCTCATTTATCTTGGGTGAAGGGAGTAACCAACTCTGTGACATGAAAAGAGATTAAGGCAGGTTGAAAATTTGGCAGAAGAAGTAAAGCCTTTAAAGCTCAAACAGTGTCTTTTGCATGCATTACCAAACTTACAGCTACCGATGCAGCTCCAGTTCAATTACCTTTAACTTAGTCCTCTTACCTCAAAACATGGAATAAAACAGATAAAGCATTTGTTTAAGTAGTAGGATCTGACTGTGCAGTATAATATGAGCTGCAGTCAAACATATAATGCGACGTGTCTCAAGATATGGCTACCTGCTCTTGTCCATTTGAATTTTGATAGTTACAATTTTAATTTTGCAAATCCAGAAACAGAAAGGAAACTGACCTTCAGCAGCAAGTAGAAGTCTAATTGGATTATTCAATGACAAATCTTGCATACTTTTCCTGTGAATTTGAAAACACTGACATGTTCAAATCTCTGTACTTTTCCATCTTGGCTGCTCAAGATCAGTGGTCACATAAGCCAGACTCATTCCCAGAACATTTCAGTCCTATGAAAGGATCAAGAGCAAAATTCAGCTGTTCCAGGAATCTTAATAGGTGATTAAATGAACATTCATCTCGTTAGTGTGATAGGCAATGATTTGCTGTCAGCCAAGAGGATGATCTGAGCAGAGAGATTTCAGATAAACTGTGGGATAGAGATGAGTGACAACAATTGACTGTTACATATTAAAGGGAGAAGGAGTCTGGACGGTCCAACAAATTTCCAGACAGCATGGCTTCGGCAAAAATTGCAGCTACATCTACTCAGAGGACCCTGTCAACCTGAGGTGGGTGGATTAGTAAGAAATAGGATGGAAAGCTGCAGGAAGAAGAGAATGCCAAAGAAAGGAGCTGAAAATATGAATACAAAACCTGAGCACCTGCCTAGAGGTGGAGATTGACAGTGCTTCAGTTTTATGAAAAGGCTGTGTTTCTGGATGCTAACATGGTATTTTATGATGAATTTTATAGAATTCTGTTGTGAACATTTTAACATTCTGCAGTTATTTTTCTGTTAATAATGTAGTTGAAGGAGCAGAGAAAACATCTCATTTGACGTATACATCATTTCTATTTAACAGTTTGCTAATAGGTACAGGACACTTTGAGTTGCAGCCACATCATTATGGATCATTGCTATAGAAACAGACAAATCTGAAGTTTAAACTGATAGTCTTGGTGGATTCTCTAAATTTAAATCATATTTGAGTGCGATTTGAGCTCTTAAGGTTGTCTCAAATCAGATTTTCAGCTTTCATTAGTTACATGGGTTTGTAGATTAAACTTCTTGGTGTAAAAGTTAGGTTATTTTCAGTATGTTTTAGGTTTCACCCTACAAAGAGATATGAAAGAGCAGAAGTACTATTTCTACACAACATTGATAGTTTGTTTTATGTTAACAGCAACAGCTGTGAAAAAGCCATCCTTAGATCTGCTGAATGATATGCTTGCTCATCTGCAATCTGCTGGAGTTCAGAGAAACCTGATCTCTTTTCAATTAAAGCTTCATTCTCTTTAGTTTAAAGCCTCACATCTGGCACTGGATTCGGTCTTTTGATTTTCAGAGTGGAGATGGCATTTCTCACATGGATTTCTAGAGGTTTTCTTGTTGTTCCTTTAGGTTCACAGGGCAAAGCTGTCAGCTGTGAACAAAAAGGTGCCAGACAAACCTCAGGTCTTTATTCAACACTTGACCCCGAGGACCTGACTTCTAAAGTGTCCTGAAAGCAAATACTGACACTGCATCTGCACTTGCTGTCTTTAATCATAGTAGGTAGTGTAAGGAGATCATTCTTTTGATATTTTGTGAGCCACTGATGGCTGGATGACATTCCTTCATGCCCTGTTTCCCATTCTCCTTCACACTTTTGGAAACCTCCTTCTAAAAAAGTTCATCTCATCAATATGGTATCTCATTAAGGACAAGAAATGTAGCATTTTGCTGGAGCCACACATATTGCTTCAGGTGACTCTGAATATTTAATTGCAAGGGCTCAAAGAGGAAAGAGTGAGATTCAATCCTCTTCCCTTAGACCTTTAACATTTCTTTCACCTGTGTCTTTACTGTTTAATTTCTGACTCACACTGTTATCATTTGTTATTTAACTATATTGCTTGATTCTACAAGGTGAGTTATGGTGCCATTTATTGAAAAGATGTTGTACATAATAAAATTCTCAAGTGTCATGTCATTGCTTGATAGAATTTTTAAATTAAAGGCCTCAGAAAAATAAGGTCAGGTAGTTAGTGAGCTAGTTAAGTGGTCCAGCTTGTTTACAAGGAAACACAGCATGCCTGAAAGGAACTTCTCATTTTAAAAATTAACAACATGGCTTTCCTCAAGGGTGAAGTATCTTCAAGAACACAAATCTACCATGAAATCTCCTCTCTGACACAACACAGACAACATTTTTAATGCAGATTTTTAATATTTATGTGAAAAACTTTAGCCCTGGAAAATGCAACATGATTTCACTAGTAGGAAGAAAACTGGGACAAACCTTAGCTTACTGTTTTTATAAAGGTGTCTCTTTAGGAAGACATCACAGACACTTTATTTGGCAGTGGTACAAATATGTTGTCTTTGCTCCACAGAACCTCTTGCCAATGGCAGAACCTTTCTATCTCATATCATGGTTTTCTGGTAGGTTGAGTAACTTGATGTGATCTAGGAGTAATTTGTTCTCTTTCTAATCTGTACTATTCTTCAAAGGCCTGTCCCAGCTTTCAAAATAAAAGGGATTGCCGCTTTTGGCAGTTTCGTGGCTTTATTGGAGATTCTATGGGTTAATAAATATACACTCTCATTTGACAGTATCTTGGAAATGTATTACACAAATCTTGACAGCTTGATTTTATGAGTTTGCTTTATGGTTCTTTTCTCATCAGCTAGGTATTTACACATGACACCCTTTTATTTGCCCTCTATTATTACTTCCAACCTTGATGGACTTTACCTGTGCATGTCATTATTGACCTCATTGCTATCACCTGAAAATGTGGTATCCTTTTAAACCATTCATATGGTAAAACTGGCTTTATCACTGACAGTTTTGAACATTTTTGGAAATTCGTATTAGGTAACTGAAAGAGCTGAAATAATTAAGTTAGTGGGGGAAAATTGTTTGAATGCAAAATTAAGGACCTGGGAATTAGCACTGTAGGACCAGGACAGAACTAGTGCTCCTAGATTGTCAGCAGCCAGGGATCTCAACAATAAAATGTGGCAGTAAATGAAGGGAATAACGTGATATTGCCAGGGTACTGAGCCAGCTGCAAATGACATAATGCATCTGCTGTGACTGTTGTAAGCTCAGGGCAACAAGGATGTGTTGCCATCTATTCCAAGAGTTAATTTAACTTCTTTAGCAGCAGCTCTGTGTGTATGCCTGAATGAAAGGAGATGCTACATGTAAAAGGTATACACCGCTGATTTTAACTCACTGTCTTCCCTCCACTAAGAGATGTAGCCACAGCATAGCCAAAATAGAGCCTCTCTTCATCTCTTTGATCACCTGTTAATATCCTCCTATTTAATATCTCATGAAATCTTGAGCTACAAGGATTTCACTTGAGACAGGGCTGTAATTGTCTGGATACTATTCAATAGAATAGTGGGATGAACCAATTTTCTGAAATGCTGGTTTCCGTATATACAATTACCACCCACCTTACAGATGTAGAATGAATTATTTCATGCCAGCTCTAGCTATCTTCTTCCTTTATATTAAGTACAACTTAATTTTTCGCATTCTTGAAGTTCTCAAAACAATGAAGTGCTGCTCCTCTAGATAATGTTACAGCAGATCCAAAGCCGAGTAAAAATGTTGCCTTGAAAATGTTCCTCTACCCCTACTTCTTTTTTGCCTCCCTTACTGTGTGGAGAGCTAAGCAGACAGCTGAGAGAGAAGCTAGCTAATTTATCTGCTGGAGCATCCTTCCTCACAGGAAATTCTCAGTTGGAAAAAATATGTGGTACAAACAAAATACCAATGGAAAAGGCAACATGAGCCAGAAGCTGTGTTGTAGAGTTAATGAGAGACTCAGTAAAGTTGAATGTAAATTACCTGAACTTCCACAGATGTGGGGGAATAAGAGGTCCTTAGGCTGGTTTATGTGGTCTTGGCTGTATCACAGAATTTCATCCAGCTGCATTGGCAGTAAGCCTACAAACCAGTAAAAAAAAGACCTAGGTGAGGCAAATGTGCACATTGTCAATATAAACTCATGTATTGCAAGATAAAACTCTGTCTGGTGTAAAATGAATGTGAAAATAAAAATAGTATTGAACTTATTTTTCTTAGTAAAGGGTGCTTATCGGCAGACTCTCAACCTAGTCAAGAGCTCTGCTTTTAGGGATCAAAAGTTAAGTTTTCTCCATTCCACAATAAGATTTAAAAAATCAGAATTGTTATCCTGTTTCAGATGGCTGAAATGCAGGCATTGATAGAGATGTAAGATGTGGGGAAACAATCTTTTCTTACCACTGAAATGTTTCCATAAGTTATTTGAAAAGGGAGGAGAAAAGCAAATTCCTCGCTATTATTGGTAAATTAAAGGAAACAGAAGATAATTCATCAACAGCCTGATCTACAACACAAAAATCCCAGGAGTTTTCTAGTCATTCTAACTCTGGCAGTGCAGCCAGTAAATCTCTTTCAAGGCTGGCCAGCTGAAGGAAGTTACTCTAAATCTCAGCTTCTGAAGTTTGCAATTGCCAAGTAGCTAATCTCATTCTCAGCAATAGGTAATCGTTTTGGACCATGTTCAAGGGGAAAACAGTATGAAAGCCAGTGGTTACAGAGAGAAAAGTGCACATCACGGGGTGGTGCTATGAATATCCATTTCAGTTTTCAGTGCCTAGTGAAGCTGCCTCCCTTGAGTGCCTTGTCAATGGACAGAGAGAAGCACTTGAAGGCCTCCTGTGGGGATTCAATCCACCACAGCTATTAAGCTTGTTAGTCACAAAGTGTCTCCCCAGCTGTGTATTTGGGTGTATGAGAAGGTTTTTATGGTGAGGAGAGGATGGGAATAAATTTCAGTGGTTTCATAGGCAGGTGAACTGCTGCCACCTGCCCAGGTGGGCATGGCTGGAGTTTGCCTGTCTCCATGCAATGCTCTCCCAGAACAATGCCTGGGCGGTGCCATGCTTGCAATTCTTTCCAGTGTACCTAGTGTGGGTAATCCCAAGAAATCCCAGTGATTAAAAAACGTCATTCCTTGTGTATAAACAAATTACTCATGTCAGCAAGTGATTCACCACTGGGAAGAAGTGAACTGTGTTGTATGCCAGGGGAGGAAAAAGATCTCTGTTAGTGGTTCCTGTACCAAGGAGAAACATCCCTGTTACCAAAGAAGCTTAGGGTTAGCAATAAAAATGTTTCAGCTGATGCTGGGTTCAAGGATCCTGTTGCTCCCAGGATCAGGAAAAGTTTTCTATCTGGTAAGTATCCATTGTATTGGAGTGTAGCTAATGTGTACTTATTACTTGCAATAGTATTTCCTTTTTGACAGAAAACCAAAGGCTGCATGTGTGAAAATATGATAGTTTTTCTATTATAATTTCATTACTAGGCCCTCATATATGGGATGAGTCCTTTTGATCCTATTGCATCATTCTCTTTCAGTTCTTAGGTTTAGGATGATTAAAGATTAGTTTCTCCCTAGATGGGAAGGGAAGGGGAAAAAAAGTTCCTTCTCAACCTTACTTTCTGTGACCAGTTTATTCTAATTATCTGCAATACGTGACTAAAAGAATAAGGATTTCTGTCTCTAGTATAACATACAAGTCCAGGGAAGACTCATACAAAGGAGGGTGAAAACTTGTGAACGATGTCAGTCTTATCTCATGTGCCTAAATTGAAGGTCACCCTTGCTATTCTCATGCCACCAGAATATTCTGGATTAAAAAGCTGAGAACAGAAAAGCTGCACTGAAAAACAAATGCAGCATTGCTAAGTGCCTACAGATAATTTACCGACATACGGATATTAAGACCAACACCCAAATGTGCAATTGGCCCTGAAAGCTCTCTCATGTTTTATCTTTTCATACAGTCTCTTTCAATATTGGAGGCTAGTGATTCTGGTATTCTCAATTATAAGAGAGGAAATTAATGCTATGCCTTGCCTCCCAGAGCAAGCTTATACTGCAAATTGTCTTTGAAGTTACTTGATCTCTTAACAAATTAAATTAATTACATTTGTTTCAGGCTGTCATGACAGCCATGTGTAGATAAGGTGTATACACTAGCTTGGAACTGTCCTTTACTTTCAGACAAACAGATGTGAAATTGAAATGATCATGCCCGCACAGCAAGGTCAAACATAAGTCATCTTCTTCAGATGACACCTAACTTTGAATGGAAAATGTTATGCTGTTTCATATGCTGGCATCAGAGACAACATTATTTTAGTTAATTCCCTTGAGCTGCAAAACTTGATTTGAGTACCTCTTGCTAGCAGTAAAAATCAATTAAAAAAATATCTTATACAAGCATAACTGTGGGTTTTCTACACTGGGAAATTTTGCAGTAATTTAGCTGCTTTGCTTTCTCAGTGCAGAAAGGGTAGAAGGAAGGGGCAGCATATTAATTTAACTTAGCCAGGACTAAAATTGTCAGTGCTAACAGTGCCAGATGATACATTTACTTGGCATCACTCTGCAGTAATGTCAGAGGAGGATAGAGCCATCATCATTAATTTACGAACACAGGTGCACGTATTCCTTACAATTTTATTCGGCCACCTGGTATGGGTACCGTACCTGGGGAGCAAGAAGTAGCTCGGCCACTGCCAGACAATGCAGAAAAGGAATTATGGTCATACGAGGCAAACAGCTCTGGTGGGATTCCTTTGTTGTATGCATGTATTTTAGGATACCCTGCAGTAGGATATCCCACCTCACCTGTGGGTGTTTCTCCAGAAGACTGCAAGTCTCTTGTAAGTCTTGTATCCTATCTATCAGAGCTGCAAAGATGTTATGGATAAGCTTCACAAATGGTGTTACTGTCTACATTTAGGTCAGAGAGTCCTTCCCTTAAGGTGGGACCGATCTCTGTGTTGCAGGCACTTGCAAGGTATGCTATGTAGCACATTGTAGATGTCCACATGTGAATTAGGTGTCTAAGCTCCTGCTGTTCTTGGTGCAGGCCTAAGATTCAATTCATTTTCCCAAACAGAAGCTGCTGTTCCTGCATGCATATCACAGATGCCTTCTTGGGGCTAGCAGATGACATAGTTTATACAGAACATTCATGCCTGCTTGAAATGCCCACTGGAGTCCAAGTAGGATAACCTTGGCCTAGATAGCTATTAATGCACAACTGAAATGAACTCCAAATCCCTGGGAAACTGATGGAACAACTTATCCTTGGTGCCATCTCAAGGCATATCAAGGATAAGAGGGTCATTAGGGGCAGTCAGCATGGCTTCGCCAAGGGAAAGTCATGCTTGACCAACCTCATAGCCTTTTAAGAAGACATAATGAGTGGAGACATGATGACAGAGCAGCGGATATGGTCTACCTTGTCTTCAGTAAAGCATTTGACACAGTCTCCCACTGCATCCTTACAGCTGAACTGAGGAAGTGTGGTCTGCATGATCGGGTAGTGAGGTGGACTGTGAACTTGCTGAAGGAAAGAAGCCAGAGAGCCATGGTCAATGGGGCAGAGTCTAGTTGGAGGCCCGTATCTAGTGGAGTCCCTCAAGGGTCGGTACTGGGGCCAGTATTATTTAATATAGTCATCAATGATTTGGATGAGGGAATAGAGTGTACTATCAGCAAGTTTGCTGATGACACCAAACTGGGAGGACTGGCTGATACGCCAGAAGGCTGTGCTGCCATCCAGCGAGACCTGGACAGGCTGGAGAGTTGGGCAGGGAAAAGTGTAATGAAATGTAACAAGGGAAAGTGTAGAGTCTTGCATCTGGGCAGGAACAACCCCATGTTCCAGTATAAATTGGGGAGTGACCTATTAGAGAGCAGTGTAGGGGAAAGGGACCGGGGGTCCTTGTGGACAGCAGGATGACCATGAGCCAGCACTGTGCCTTTGTGGCCAGGAAGGCCAATGGCATCCTGGGGTGTAATAGAAGGGGGGTGGTTAGTAGGTCGAGAGAGGTCCTCCTTCCCCTCTACTCTGCCCTGGTGAGACCACACCTGGAATATTGTGTCCAGTTGTGGGCTCCTCAGATCCAGAAGGACAAGGAACTGCTGGAGAGGGTCCAGAGCAGGGCAACAAAGATGACGAAGGGAGTGGAACATCTCCCTTATGAGAAAAGCCTGAGGGAGCTGGGTCTCTTTAGCTTGGAGAAGAGGAGACTGAGGGGTGACCTTATTAATGTTTACAAATATATAAAGGGTGAATGTCATGAGGATGGAGCCAGGCTCTTCTCAGTGACAACCAGTGGTAAGACAAGTGGTAATGAGTTCAAACTGGAACACAAGAGTTTCACTTAAATTTGAGAAGAAACTTCTTCTCAGTGAGGGTAACAGAGCACTGGAACAGGCTGCCCAGGGGGGTTATGGAGTCTCCTACTCTGGACACATTCAAAACCCTCCTGGGTGCCTTCCTTTGTAACCTCGTCTAGGTGTTCCTGCTTTGGCAGGGGGATTGGACTAGATGATCTTTTGAGGTCCCTTCCAATCCCAAACATTCTGTGGTTCTGTGATCTCTGTTGATTACAATGGGAGCTCAGACATCTAATTCACAGATACCTACATACAAATACCTAAATTGAGGCAACTTTGTATGTGGATTTTTCTACTCTGGTTTCTGTGGGTAGTGAGTGAGGGGATGCTTTTCACATAAAAAGTAATGTATGGGCTAGATCTTCTACTTGCCCGAAAATTAAGCAGATGTCCTGTGTCTTATTTACAGATGAAGAGCTTCTCCTTGAAGGAAAAGTTAAGGGAAATCCTTTTTCAGTACTGAATTTGTCCTTGACTCAGCTTTTGTTTAGTAACAGACTCAGAGAAAGGTGCAAAAATGTGTAGCCTTTAGCTTAATGACTGGCATTCCAATAATTAATATCAATTAATAACAAATATTTGGGAGAGAATGTCTTCTAGCCATTTAGCTCTTTCCATCTGACTTCTGTCTGATTTTGACATCCAAGTATTTATTTTTTACAGAGATTCAAAAGACGTGAGATTGTCACATGTCCCTAGGATTACTCTAAATATTATCTTGTTGTCGTGGGTTGACCCTTGCTGGATACCAGGTGCCCACCAAAGCTGCTCTGTCACTCACCTCCTCAGCTGGACAGGGGAGAGAAAATATAACGAAAGTCTTGTTGGTCAAGAAAAGGACAGGGAGAGATTATTCACCAATTACTGTCACAGGCAAAACAGACTTTACTTCAGGAAAATTAATTTAATTTATTACCAATCAAATCAGAGTAGGATAACGAGAAAATAAAAACTAAATCTTAAAACACTTTCCCCCACCCCTCCCTTCTTCCCATGCTCAACTTCACTCTCAGATTCTTTAACTCCTCTCTTCCAGCAGCTCAGGGGGATGGGGGTTGTGGTCACTTCATCCTTCCCATGGGCTGCAGTTCTTCATGAACTGCTCCAGCATGGATCCCTTCCACAGGGTGCAGTCCTTCAGGAACGGATCACTCCTGGGTGGGTTGCCCATGGGATAGCAAGTCCAGCCAGCAAATCTGCTCCAGCTTGGGCTCACCTCTTCATAGGGCCACAGATCCTGCCAGGAGCCTGCTCCAGTGCAAACTTCCCATGGGCTCACAGCTTCTTTTGAGCATTCATCTGTTCCAGTGTGGGCGTCTCCATGGCAGGCAAATCTCTGCTCCACTGTGGACCTACATGGGCTGCAGAGGGGTGGTCAGCCTCACCATAGGCTTCTACAAAGGCTGCAGGGAATCCCTGTTCTGCCACCTGGAGCACCTCCTCCCTCTCCTTCTTAACTGACCTTGGTATCTGCAGAGTTGTTTCTCTCATATTCTCATCCATCTCCCTGGCTACAATGTCTGTTGGCAGAAATGTTTCCGCTTTCTTAAATATGTCCTCACAGAGCTGCTACCACCATTGCCAATGAGCCCAGCCCTGGCCAGTGGTGGGTCCCTCTTGGTGCAGATGGCACTGGCTCTATCAGACACAGGGAAAGCTTCTAGCAGCTTCTCACAGAAAGCCATCAGTGTAGCCCCCTTCCTACCAAAACCTTGCCCACAAACCCAATACACTTGTTATAAATGGTCAGTCCTACTCCAGCAAGAACGGAATGGCAGGTACATTTACTTCAGCAGTGAATAGTTTGTGTCTATTCCTGTTGCGCATCTAAGGTACCAGAAGGTGCTTCAATGCAGGCTTTTTTTTCCATTAGGAAGCTGGTGGAATGTTTTTAAGTTGAAGTACTGGTCTTGGAAAGGGATTTAGTCACAGGGTTAGTACGTGAACCACTTCCCTTCACCTTGAAATGGAATGTTCAATTTCCATATTGTGTAGCTTTTGTCAGTGTGCTTATGTCTTTGATGCCCTGGAGCTGCTTAGAGAACTGAGCTTATGCAGAAATCTCAGCAGGCTTCACAAATTAGTAATTTCACTACTTATGTACTATGTGTCATTTTCAAACAGGAGTCGATCAGACTGGAAGTCCCAGAAAAAGCAGCCAAAAGGAGGATTTTTTCGGGCTTCTGTTATTTTAGCTGACAGACAATTGAGAGTTTCTGTTGACTATCAAAGCAGTCTTTGGGTACAGCTTGGTGGCCTTGTGAGTCCCAAACTTAGGAAACAACCCTGTGTAAGGCACAGGGAACATCAGTGACCCCTGCAGTCAAAAAGACCACTTAACTTTGTATCTACCTCAATTTCTAAAGTAAACCTCTAAGACCATTAGGCAGGAAAAGACTGAACACATTTCCAAATGCAGAAAACAAACAATAGTCTGTGTTTTTTTTAATGCAATAAAGATACATGGCATAAAATACATCCAAGATACATTTTAAAGCTGCTAGATGAAAAAAAGGGACTTTTTAAAGATCTGTGGATTTAATAAAAATAGAGTTGGCTGGTTTCCACTTAGAGCAATATCACGGTTTCAAATGATCTTAATCTATGACCTATCTCTAATTTTAAGACTTCAGACTGTATATAGGCTGTGTAGCTGCTAATTGAATACACATCTATGAAGGGAAGTATCTGCTTAAATAAGTACTTGCTCTGCATTTTCAGGAATCTACACAGTGTTGCAGTCATGTGCTGATGACCTTTCTTCTTCAGAATTACCAGAATAAATAAAAAACAGGGAGATTTTAATAAATTTCAAGTACTGAATTTTTGATGAAAAAACAGCCATTTCAGGTGTCATGAGATATGCAGGCCCATTAGTCAAAAAGTTGCTGCCAAGAAGTATTGGCTTCCACAGGAGGTGGACAAATTCCCACAGGTCAGTCAGAGAAAGGTCTGGTTTTGGTAAGAATCGCACCCTGATTCAAACTGCCTGGCAGGAAGAGAGATAATACATCAAGTATATCTTTCTCTCTAAATATTGTGACAAACTCTAACATTTAGATGCTTTGGTGGTGACCTAGGCACATAACTCTGAACAGCAAGCTTGTAAAAATGTCCTGTAGTATGAAAGTCCGGTGTCAAATCCTATCTGAACATGTATTTCCAGAAAAGGCTTTATGGAGCCTGTTTGGATCTCGCACAGTCTACAGAAGCACCAAACAAGACTGCCGGCCCTGTGCTTGGGGCAACAAGCCAGTATTTGATCCAGGCTGTAGAAATCATCTAGTTTTATGAGGAATAATTCATTTCTTCCTGATATTGGCAAAAGCACTACAGTCTCAAAGTTTCAAGTTCCCTCAAAGTGGGGGGACATGTGACTGTCTTGGATGCCTTGAAAGATCCACACCAAAATCACAAGGATGCTCCTGAAACCTACTCCTTCCTTTTGCCATGTTTTGACTTCTCCTGTGCTTTCCACTGCCTTTTGTGACAATCTGAAGGCAAGTCTCATGCTCACTCTTAGAGTTTTTACCAGTCCTGATCTTTCTTTTCCTGTCCTGTCTTGCCATTGCTGCTATTCTTCTTTTTCAGCTTTGACCTCACCTTGCAAAATTCAACTACTTCTTCATCCTCAAGCAGAACAGACTGGAAAAAAGCCTTTGTGTGCATATGCCTAAAGAAGCAAAGATATGCTCGGGTGCAATCAACCTTTTTCTAGAGCTGAGAAATCTTTAATGCTACAGGTAACTGTTCAATTTCTGAACAGTTGGGTCTTCTTATTACATGTTGTACTGCTTAGCCATGGATCTCACATCTTTCTAGTGCTGTAGAAATGCAAACAGAGGAACATGTCCCAAGGAAAACAGTAGAGCCAAATTTGATTATCAGCCATACGCTATTAACAGCTCTCAGCTCTCCCTGCTTGAGATCTCCTCTAGTTTAATTAATTGCCTGATCTGAGACAAAGCTTTTGGATAAACACATACTTATGAATATTGCAGTTAAATCAAGCAGGGAATTCTAAATGACATTCATCATCCCTTTCCTTTTGGAGTGTCCTCCAGGCTTTAATTTGCCTTTTAATTTTCTTCTCTCTCTCTCTTTTTTTTTTTTAAGTAATATTTTTCTTTCTTTATGTGGAGAAAAGTGGACATGGTAAGAATAAACCTGTTGCATTGCTTTTAATCTTTCTTTAGTGCCATCATAATGATATTTAAATAGTTAGTAAAAGACTTTGAACTATCCTACAGCATTTGGGACCGTTTATTTCTGTTTATGGATAAGTTAAATGAAATAACTGCAAAGCAGTAACTGTTTCAATTTTGCACAGTAAGTGGCCCCATGAACATTGAGAGGCAGGATGTGGAGGGAAGGAAGATGAAAAAGGAGCTTGATCTTGTACTCAGTCATGCAGCAATAACTTAGAAAGCTTATGTCCATTTTCTGATTCATTCACAGAAAGCTCTTAAGATAAAGCATTTATATACACAAACACATGTTGGCATGTACCTTTTCTTGTTAGGTGCCAGGACTGTTAGCAGAAAAGCACTTAAATATCTCTATGGGTCTGTGCCTTCATTGCTTAACCAAAGATGAGCTTACTTCAGGTACTAGAGGTGCTGTGAATATAAATCTTTGCACTTGTAAGAATCATCCGGATACAGTAAGCCACACCAACACTTGTATAGAACTACAGATTCACATATATACACTACTTTAGAATTAAAAAATGCACTTGTTCTGAACTTTTTGTTTCTTTTTCAGTCTTCTTTCAAATTTATATGCAATAAAATAGTGTTCGATAATCTCTAAGACCATCATCATTGTAAATTTTAGGGCTTCATTAATCCTTTGCTGCTATTAGTAAACTTATTTTAACCTTACAAGTTCAGTGTTTTTTTTGAGTTGTCCATTTCTATGCCTTTGAATATGGCTTTTTAACCCCTATATTTAGAATCTTATAGACATCTGCTGCCAATTGGAAGCTATGGAGAGCCACAGCTAAAAGTGTTGGGGTCAAGTGCCAGCTCCAGGAGATTGATCTCCCAGAAGCAAAAAGATGTACTAGGCTGTAATGAGGTTTTGCCTCTTCAAAGGAAAAGGAAAAAAGGGGGGGTGGGGGGTGGGAGGGGAGAGAGAGAGCTTAAAAAATAAGAAAAAAAAGAAAAAGGAAAGGAAAAAAGGAAAATGGGAAGGGAGGGAAGAGGAAGGGATAGAAGGGAATGGGTATGAGTTCTCCTTTATTCAATCACTTATTTAAAAAAAAAATGAGACACCTAAGAATTTGTTATCTTCCAAAGATACCTTCATGTAAAGAAGCCATTCAATCTTAAGTGTGCCTTGAGCACTTAGGAAAACTCATGTCAGCTGTACCTCTACACCTCTTGCTTCACTAGGGAAGAAGATTGTCTTCATTTCTATAATTTTGCGAACAGTAGGCAATATCATAGAGCCAGGGGATCTCCTATAGCTGTCTTTTTTTTTTCTTTTAAGGGCTCATAACTGCCTTGTTTCCAGTCCTTCCTACTAATTTTCTCATATGAAAGGTGATACACTGAAAAAGAAGATCTCAAAATGTAAGACTCCTACCATTTAGGTCAGAGTCCCTTTGGCAATGGAGGCACAAGACAGTATTGTGAGAAACTCTAGCATCTGTAAATGCAGAGCTGAGTGTTCACATAATTACTTTAGGCTTCTTTGCTTTCAGGTGTTGCTCTTTCTTTAATCAACAGGAGCAGTAGAAGTGCATACAGGTTCCTGTGCATGTAGCCTCCAATATAGTGAAAAAACTTGATACAGTTTCTGAAAAGAGACAAAGCAGAGGTCTTCACTGTTTTCAAACAAACCAGAATGCTCTGAATTACTCTGTGCCTGCAAGAATAAATGTTGTACTTTTTTTATCGAATATTAGCCACAGACTCAAACAATGAAATAAGATGATGTTGTAACGAAATTTCACTACTCTCCTTTATGTCATAGAAGAGCTGAGACTATTAAGAGAACTGCAAGAGAGAGAGAAAAATTATCTCTGGACAGACATTTGTATATTAACTGGTGATTTTTCTACAGATGCACTAATTACAATTTTAATTCATGCATGAAAAAAGGAGGGAGCCCAGATTCTGTCAAAATAGTTCTGAATACTGTGAAGCTGTTAATGAGTAATGTTCCCTGGGAGAAAATGTTAACATGTCTTTTTCTTTAGTGTTATTTTGCTCTACTCCCTTGTTATCTTGTAGAAAATGTTGATTGTCATTCAAGCCTCAAAATAAGAATATAATGACTATGTAGGATTTCAGAAAGAAAACACAAAACACAAGACAAGCAAAGCCCTTTAGCTGAAAGTAATTTTTTTTTAACTCCTAAGAAGTACTTCAGCTATTTAGAAAAGTATCTGTAAAACTGTGCTTATCTCGCTACATGCCTTAATCACAAGATAATGAACTGTGCTGAGTGGTGACATGCATCAGTAGCTCCATTATAACATAATGCAATGCTATTAATGCTTTTTGCTGTAGTGCAGAACATTACTCCTAATGGAAATAAAGTCTCGTAGCAGAGATCTCTTGTGTCATCTCTCCTGGGTTTTGCTGGAATACTGGAGCACTTAAAACCCTGAGGGAATACTTGGGCGTATAACTAAATCAAGATTTCACAGTCAAACAAACAAAGGATAAGAGAAATAGGGGAAATGCCCACCATTTTGTGATAGTTTAAATAAAATGACATTAAATATCTGAACAAGTTTCCTAGAAAGTTATGAGAAAGTCCTTAGAAACTAAATGCCATCCAGCATTCAAATAAGAATCAAAAAGGAAAGAGCACAGAATTACTGTCTTGTCTGATAAGAAATTTATCTGTTTTCCTCCATCCTTATACTAACTGTGTTTTACAGAATATACACTAACATCTTTTGAGAGAAAAAAAATCTGTTCAGTTGGAATTTTGCTACACAGATGAAGAAGGTGCCATTAGTCACTTCTATAGCAGTGACTGTTCATGATGAGTAGACACCCAGTGCATGAATGAACTGTCCTACTCCTTTCCTATGACAGCACCATGTTCCTGAGCCAATGTCAACATCTGCATAGAAGATATGTAATGCAAAATTAACTCACCATAGGCAACGTGATGGTTGGTGTTACAGAATGATCAAAATGAGAATATTTGTGGTGATTGTTGCTTCCTGGTAATTGCAAACTGTGGATGAAAATTTGCAGTGGTTACAACTAAACAGCACTAATATAGATACATTACTTGAACTTCCCTACTACTTCAAGGTATCAGATATTCATCAACCTGCATTAAAAAATTCCATTTTCCATCTTGCATTATTGGGCTATTAGGTTTAAAAAGATTTATATTTACCTAAATTTTTTACCACTGGAAACAGAACACAGGTGAGTTGTCCTCATATATTAATTTCTACGTTAATGCATTAAAAGAGGAAAAGTTGATCTTTTACTCATATTTTTTCTATTACCCTTATAATGGGGTTTGTTTGTTTGTTTTATTTGACCCAACATGATTACAAATGCAGTGAAGTACTTGGCCCTTGTTTCCCAGCAGTAGTCAGAGCTGGAACTCTATTATACGTTCTAAAGTGTAATTGAAGATTATTTTAAATTGTCAATGAGAATGAGCTCTTGACTTCTTCAGCTCATTTTTGTCAGAATTAAAATAATATTTTTACAGACATTTTTAAGATCTATGCCTTAGATTTTTTTTTTCCCCCCAAAGGAAAATAATACTTCAAATGAAAGTAAACATAACATTTTCCTATGTTCCAGTTTCACTTGGTAATAAAATTGCTGATCCTGCTTGAATCAATAAGCAACTAATGAAAATAAACTAATTATGAGAAAATACCATATTTAAAAGACAGCAGAATACAATGGCTAAAAATTTGAAGTAACAGTGATTGTAAATTGGAATTCCCTAGACTGCTGCTATAGAAATTATGTTAATTTTAGAATAAAGGCAGAATATGAATTGACCTAGAAAAGACTGAATACATTTTACATTGTGCTTTTGATCCTTTATGCAAAGGTTAGGTATTTTTTTTTCTTTTTGAAATTGCGATGGTTTTGGCCACAGCTGTAACAGTAGCAAAAAACAGCTATTCAGATGAGGATGAAGAATCATTTAGAAATCCAAGCAAAATTTCTTGTTTGGTTGTTGCTAAATGAAGAAGGGGAAATGTACATTAAAGAATGCTATAATTATACATTTTGCATAGCTTCTCTAAAACGGTTTGCACCATCTCTAAGTCAATGTGTATCATAAAGCTGATTCCTTAGTTCCTCCAGATTCCAATTTATTTGCATGTTACTGAAATTGCTTTTATTTCTTTCACATGAATTTAATGTTTATGAACAGGCTCGGGACACTGCAGATTGAATTACTCTCCCTAACTGCAAAAGTGGCACAATACACATTTCAGCAGTGCTTAACTGAAAGACTTCTCTCTCAAAGGCATTCAGCATGAGGAAATCTCCTCTGCTTGAATGTACCACAGCTCCTGAAAACTCCCCTCAGCCAAACTTTAAATAGACTCATTTGCAATTTAAAAAATCATTGTTATTACTTTATAATAGTATTTTTCAGAGTTGCATTGCCAACATTTGTGTGTAATTCAGAAGTATATCACTATTGAGAGATTAAAAAAAAAAAAAACAACACAAAAAAACCAGAATCATGTCCATAAGTAAAAATGGGTCTAGAAATTAGTATTTTAAGGCAATGAGATAAAAATAAATAAAGCCCTATTTACTTATCATAGCAAATACCAGGATAGCTCTTTGAAGTACCAGTATGTCATACATTAGAGACAGAGCTATTGAAGCCTGTGGAGAGGTTGGGTTCAATCCAGGTCCCTAAGCATAGGCATCCATTGTCACCTGAGCTGCTCCTGGTGCCTTGCCTGGCCTCTGCTGGCTGCTGCAGGTGGACAAAGGTCTCCAGCACCTCCTGCAGCACCCCAGGAGGGCCCATCTTGATGCCTAAGGACACTGAGCACCTGTATTCAGGCAGCTCAGTTGGGTTTCTTGTGTCTGGTGTCCCAAGCTGGTATCAAATAATCACAGAGAATAAACAAAAATAGTTGTTGGGAAGAGAGCAGTAGTATCCAAAACTGATCAAAGCAGCAGCACTGTACTAGGATGGACATAACTTGCAGTTTCTTTACAATAATCATCTCTCTGCTTTGTTGATGAGATGCTGACATTTCATTTACTTGCTCACACCCTCACTTCTCTGCTTCTGAAAACCTTTATTTATTTAGCTACTCTTTAAATATTAAAAATAACTATATGGTCTGGAGAATAAGAAACAAGTCTTTCAGTTTTCAGAGAATATGTATCTGTACTTGTAGCATCTTGATCACTATCTGTGCCATTTTTTCATTATTTTCTGCCGAGATTCTCATTCTTCTGCTACATGTGTGACCTTTGTGTACCAGATTATAGGACAATACTCTTAATAAAACTAAGGCGTTCACATGTTTTTCTAATACCAAAGAGAATAAATGACACAATAAGAAAAGGTTGCTTTTCCTCTACAAAAAGGTGTCCAAAGAGTGATATTACTGTGAGACAATCACATTGGGAACTAACAGAATTATAATTTTTTATACATCTGAATGTAGCAAACTTTTGGAAAGATTCCTTCTATGAAGCACAATAAGATGAACATTGACACATCATTGTGAGCTGACAGAAACTCTGTCAGGCTTTCAAAAGCTAAATTGAAAGCAGATGTCTTCCCACACAAAGAAAATCATCTTATTAGTAAATGTTTCTTCTAATGATGACAAAAGTGAGATTTCAGCCAAAAGAAAAGTTGTGCATAGCAGAAGATGGACTTCAGAAATCATTAGCAGAAGTGAAGAGAGTAGATTTAGTCATTTAATTAAGAACAGTTATATTATGGATATTTTTAACAATCTGATGGAAGTATGACAGGTCCACTCCCCGTTAAAAACACAACATAAATCTTATGCATTTTCTTGCTAATTTGGGATGCATTGGTTTTTCTTTCCAGGAGATTACTGGGGACTATTTTAAGACTACGTAGTAATCAGAAATTCTGGAGATAATGTAAATACTTTATTTGCTTTATAAAAATGCAAGCAATGTTCTTGAGCAAAAATAACCTGATCCTACAGTTAACAGTCTCAGCTGTTGACATCTTTCTTATACGTGGTTGGACATGTTTTGGGGGATAATATAAATTCACTTATATTTAGCCACAACTTTGCTTCAAAAACTGTGTTCCCCATTTAAAATTAAATCAATTTTAATAACAGTAATTGCCAAAATGGGAAATTCTGTAGTACTTTTCACCAGTGGACCCCAAAGTGCTTGGTAAGGAAAAGTAGAGGCTCATTCACTGCATTTTACACTCTTTGGCTGGGACATTTTGTTATGACTTTGAAACTGTAAAGTCTGTTCTCAGCTGGAGCATATAAAAATATTTCTTTTTAAGTAACAATAATAATCTTAAACAATTTCAAATGTTCATCCCATAATGCAAAACCTTAAAAGCCTTTGGGTAAATTTGAATCCTCAGATGAACTAAGATGAAAGCTGTCCTTGACTTGTGTCACTTAGAGCACACCTTTGGTTTTGAAGTCTTAAAGGCTGGTTTAGCTAAATCCAGGTTTTCTCCATTAACTTGCATGGAACCAGCTGCTGAAGTGCCAGAAACTCTAATGCAAATGAGATGATTATTTTTTGGCCCTGCTGCTTCTCTCTGTGTTGATCAGGCTCAGGGGGAGCCAATACTGCCCCTTGCAGAGGGTTGTAGCTGTGGCTCCTGGGGACCTGCTGTGGCCTTAAAAGCCTAAAAAACAACATCTAAACTTTTTAAATATAGGATAGCAATATCAGAACAACAAAATATCAACATCAGAAAATGCTAAGTTTGAAGATCTCTTGAGTGTCTTGACTTCCATGTGAAGGTTTGCATTTCAATGTATATGCAGACAAATGAGAGTAGATTCAATATTTTCATATATTGAATTTCAGCACGCCCAGGATAAACATTTGAGCATCTTGCAGGAAGGGGTGAGCAGAAAAGAAGGAAAAGCTAAATTAATTATACAACCAAATTAAAGAAACAATATGTCTTTGCAATCTGGCAGCTTTGAATTTAATGTTATATCCCTCGGTTTTGTAGTGTATAACTGATGTACTTCTGGATAGAGGGGCAAAAGGATTGAAGATTGTTCATTTCCTGGTACTAAGGCTACTAGCGTAGGTCAGCAATTTAATACATTCATTGCATTGAATTTAGTTACAAATATAAGAAACCACACTGTTGGTGGAAAGGCTACAAGCCTGTTCTAAAACTTACAAAATTAACTACTTCACAACTACGTACTCGTTATTCACCTGTCAAGAAAAAAAAAAAAAAGAAAGGAAACATGTAATTTCAACCAAAATATTATTCAAACATTATTCAAAGTGGAGTTAAATGTGCCTCAGGATAACATGCTCAAACAGCAGGAATGTAATCAGTGTCACCATATATTTTCACATCCAGTTTCTTCCTAGAACTAACCCACAGTATAGCGCACAATGTCTCAGGAAGGAAGGGCCATCAAGTAGACAGCGGAGATCTCAGTACCAAGTGTGCACATGGACACCCCAGAACATGGAGCTAAATTTTATTGATTGGCTGGCAAGTGGATGGGAAAAAGCTTTTTAGCTCAGCAAATGTTTAGCCAGAATTCCTCATCCTACTTTTTTTGTCTAGTGTTTGAGCATCAGAAAAAACTTCAATACAGCATAGCAGGGTGTGGTTTTTTGTTTATTTTGAAATAAGTTGTTTAAGGTGAGGCAAAATGATACTAACTTGAATTGCCTGTGTTAGCTTCAAATCCTGTGCTCAGGAGGATGAGCAGAAAAAAAGACTGACTTTTCTCAGGTCAGAAGGGGAGAAAAGGTGAGGACAAGTAGCTTGCAGGGGGAGAGAGCACAAGACCAGTGAGGACCTTGACCACTGCAAGGACGGTCTTCTTACTTTAGACTGATTGCAAGTCCCTGCTCTCTCAAACAGTTAATCCCACCTGAACTTCCCCAAGCCAATATCCAGAGGAGGGCAGAAAAAGGAAATCTGTGTGGAAAAGTTGATACTCCATTAGTAAATCAAGAATTTTCACCCAGATGATCCACCAACTGGTGGCTTACTAAGTCGTCTTTGTTCCCTCCTACCCTTGGCATGCTCTTCTCACTTAGCACAGAATCTAGAGCAGTTTTAGAAGGGTTCTGCATGGTTTTGATGAGCTTGAGAGCTTGTCATAGCTCCAAAATCCCTTTCTATCTTCCTTGTTTTAATAATCTTGTCTGCTGTTCCCCACATGAGCATCTGATCCAAAATGATATGAGAAGGGAGCTTCCAGCCCAGATAAAATTACTTTTTATTGAGCAATAACTTTCACTCATCCATTATGTCATAGGCACCACTAGCACAAATGATCCTCTTGATTCTACTTTCCAACCCTTGGAGAAATTAATTTTTCCAGATTGAATGAAACTTTGACAGGCCATCCATTTTCATACATGCCATTTTTAAAGTGAAAACACAGAAGCTGCAAGCAATCATTTAACTCATGTAAATACTTGTGCAGTGTGAAGAGGAGGGTGGTTTAGCTATTGCAGCATCCCACATCTTGAAAGCTAAAAGATGGAAACGTCAGCTAATACCACATTTTATTGCACCAGCAAACATCTTCGCCTCCTCAGTTTAGAATAATAATAATTTTAGACTTTGGAGTCCCTTTCTTCTAGCACAGATTGTCACAGAATGTCAGAATTGGCATATAATACCCACAATGAAAAAATAATAATAATAGTAACCCACAAGCAACATTCTTCTCATAAGATAGATTATTTGTGGACATTACATTTTTTTTTCATAAATAAATAAGTTATGACCATCCTTGTATTTATCATTATAGGCTGTGTGTACCTGTGTGCACAGCTTCTGATGCCAAGTCTAACTAAGACAAGCTAGACAGTAGGGCTCTGAATCTGTATCTATCCTTGATTTTGTCGTGTAAGAATCTACAAGTCAGCTGTGGGCTCAGTTTGTTTGCCTAAATATAAACACCTGAGGTTATCTCTGCACACTGAGATGTCATAGGGCATCTTAGACATGGGCCTGGTTATTCAACATGGAGACTACAGGAGACCATGTTCTCCTGGACCAGGAGCTGGATGCTGGGCAGGATATTCAAAGGCATCTCAGATACCACTTGGCATCCACATCTGGGCAATTGCAATGACTTCAGTGGAGTCTTCAGAGCTGTTTAGCTGACTATATATGCCTACTTTAAGATAACCTGAATAAATCTTTAGACTCCACTGACTGCATTAATTAGATTTCCATAGACTATGAGGAGTTTAGATAACCTCCTCACTTGTGAAGACATATATTGCAGACAAATAAATCTAGGTGTCTGCATCTGGAATTAAATCTAGAGCTGAATTCCACATTTTTGCTGAATTGAATTAATTCTGAGAATGATTTAAATCACATGGAAGGAGTGGTGAAAGAAAAGGAGAGGTAAAAAATAATTAAAAAAACAAGATTGGTGGATTAGAAGACAAAGTTTGTGAGAAAAGACTGGAAGAAATTGTTCAGTCTGGAAAAGACCAAAAGGCTCAGTAGTGGTCTTCAAGTAGTTTTCATAGAGAGGACAGTTGTAAATTATGCCCTATGTACACTACAGATAAAGGAAGTAATTGTAGTAACAGGAAATGTAGTTCTGACCTTAAAAGAGGATTTTATAATCATAAGGATGATGAACTGCCGATGTACACAATCTGGGGCAGCTGTAGAATTGGAATCGCCAGTGTTTTTGAAGAACAGGTTAGACAAACATTCCCAGGAATCATTTTGGTGTAATTGAATGTACCTGGGGGCTGTGAGCTGGACCAGGTGAGCTTTCAGTCTCTTCAAGCCCTATTTTCTCCAGTTTATGTTTTCTAGTTTTTAATCTTGAACTACTTGGTTTTGAACAGGATATGTCAATAAAATATCTGCTTTAATTTTAAATTATAGTTCCTTTCTGGTGAAAAAGCAGTAAATATTCAAGATTAGACAGCAGTGATGAGGTACTGAAAGAAATAGCTTGGATAATGCCTCTACCAGAAGACTTAAAAGAGTAAATAGAGCTGTAAGCAGTAAGTAGCTATAAGCATCGTATGCTTTATTTATTTACAACTCTTTTATTTTTTTTTCCTAGCAAGAAAAAACATTTGTAGCAGGATGGAGTGTAATGAAAAACAGAGGAGCACACACCTGATCTTATTTAACATTCACTGCCATCACAGTCACTGTTGTCCTCCCCAGATATCCACATCACTTGCCTTTGCTATCCTGCTGCGGGGAGTTATTGCTGAGAGCTCTGATGGCTGGCCATTAGGTAATTAACTGGAGCAGAGACCTAGTAATCTCTCATACCAACCCACAGGCAAAACTGAAGCAAAAGGTTAGTTTTTGGCAGGCAGCAATTTTAGAGTTGCCCATAGGTGTCTAAGGAGAATGCGAGGTATGCTGTTGTCACAGAACTGTTTGCTGTACTTCCAAAACAAGGACTAGTATAAAATTTTAAATACAAAGCTGCCTGCTGTTCCTACTTTCACTATAACTGTAAAGACACGTTGAATTTAAATTGGGCTCTGGGCTGTACTTCACCCTTGGTGGAAATTAGCACAAAGAACAAATCGTCGTAATGGTGAGTGCAGTAGCTTTGCTGGAAGTAAGCTGTGGTCTCCCCACAGCTCTGCTGAGCCTAGGGGTGGGAGTGCTAAACTGAAGTAACTTTCTATACTAGTTATCCTACTCCTTCTGGAAAAGAATAACAAGGTAAACAAGGCAACACAGGCTCTTGGCTGACCTCCCTCTTCAGGTCACCAATTCTCTTTCAGACCCCCTATGGTTTTAGTTACTTAAAATAAACAAACAAATCAAGTATCCTTCTGACTATGTGGTACTGCTAAGTCAAGGTGGTTTGTGCTCTCCTTGCAGCTTACGGTGACAGAATCATTTGCTTCATTTAACACGGGCTTCATTTAAAAGCTGGTAAGAGAAAGGGAAAATTTGTAGCTCAAGATGTAAGCTGTCACTATGTTATGAGAAGGAGGAGTGGGCAGAGCTGAAAGAAGAGACATTGACATTAGCTGAGGGAAAATGGGAGAGGATGGCAGAGGAGAAAGTTGTTAAGATCATCAATGGTAACTGGAAAGTGAGAGAACAGTGCTGAGAGCAAACAGGCAATCACCTATGAGTCTCCAGGTGAGGGCTTACAGTTTCTTGGGATGGTCTTTTGTGAAGCCAGTAAGAGCTTATCAGACTCTATGAACACAGGGGAGAGCTGCATCACAAGGAGCGAGGGGCCTTTTCAGCTCATGGGTGGAAGGGAGAAACTGGGGTTGCTGGCTGCTTCATTGAAATGGGCCTGAATGCTCACACTGCCTCAGACTAGTACAGCTGGGGGGCATAAAAACCAAAAGCACTCTAACTGTTAGCACAGAGTTGCTGCACAAGACCATAAGAAAGTCGCTAGTTGGTACCTGCCCCTCCTGTGTTTTATCATCCTGGAGAGTATCACTGTGAGGGTAGATCTAAACTCCTCTAGAAGTGAGCATGGTTGGGCTCCCTGGATGCTCCAGACACCAGCCTCAGGCCTGGGGAGCTTCATAACATGGAGCAAGCATCTGCAGTAAGGATATAGCACTAGACCTCTGAATCTTCTCAGTAGCTGGGCATCACCCACAAGCTAGAGGAAAGCTCCAGTTTCCAAGCCAAGCTATGTTATTTGGCTGGCAGCTGGATCCTTGAGTCAAGGAGAACTGTTAGCACTGCTAGCAGCAGAAAGAGCAGGCAGCCACCACTGCTGAATGGCTTTGGCTAGTGAATCCTGAGCAAGGAGCCCACCGTGGTTTCAATTGATTTCAAACAAAGTTAGCATGTAATTTCTTTGCTCATGTTAGTACATCATCATCTGCTGTTCATAGAAACTGATAATTTTAAAAGTAACTATGCGTTATTCTAAATTCCTTACTTGAAAATGCAGATGATAGTGTAGCTAAGCAGAAGTCGTACAGTAACAAAGATGTATAAAACCAGCTATCTAGAAAAAAAGGCAGAATAATTTTTTTTCAAATCTTAAAGTCTGGGGAGTTGCCATTTCTTCATGAGAAATTGTTTGTTTTCCACAAGGGAAAATAAAATGACTGTTACCTTCTTATCTATCACTTCATCCAAATACTCTGCCAGAGAGCATGATACCTGCTGAGAATATGAGGTGGGAGAGAGACCATTCTTAGCCATCTTGGTTTGGATAGTCCCAAGTGAGCAGAAATGGCAGACAGTTCACACATGTACCGTAGATGTGACACAGCTAGTGACTTTACTAGCTTCACTACACCAGTTCCCAGAGGTCCACACATACATAGATCATTTCAGAAGTTTGAGTATTATTAAGTAATGGATTGTTTATAGGCATTCATACTCTCCAGTTCATTGACAGTCCTCCAGGAAATATCTGTAATTGCAAATATCAAGCAAGGTGAGAGAACTTATGAGATTGCCACAAGATCAGGCTGTGTTTTGCAGAAAAGTTCATATAGCACTCTGCTTTTAGGTAGTGCTGGCTGTTATATTACACAAAAGCCAGTGTCACATAAGGCAGTTTGGGCAGAGCACAGGTGCTGGCAGGGGCAGCCTCTGGCAGGTTCCCTGCCTGTGCAAACACTGTACAACAGGGAGCCCTGCTGCATCCTCTGTTTGTGTTTGACCAATTGGCACCATGCAACACTAGTCCTTTGGTACCTGACTTGCTCTGACAGGCTCCTTCTGGGGAGATCCTTCAAGTCTTTCCATCCCAAGCTGGTCCACTTTCAACTTGGGCAGTAATTGCAAGTGCTTATCTGTAGCACCGGTTTGGAGTGGAGCTTACTGTGCTGGTCAGAACCTGCCCCTGTGGCCATAGTACCACTGTACTCCTTGTGCTCCTGTATTGGCTCACTGTAGTGTTGGCTGATCTGGGGCCAGTCTCTGTGGGCTACAACTGCTCTTGACAACAATAGCAGCACCCCTAAAATATGCTTGTTTTGTCCTCAGTCTCTCTGTGATGGTCTGTCCAGCCCAATGATCATGCCCATTGGTGGTCTCTGCTGGCCTACTGTCAGTCTACTGTCCTCACTTGGACAAGATTTGAAACTGATATGGAGCAATATTCTTTCCTTCTACAAAGTGAAGCACAAAGCTGACCTTCTTTTGGCCAGCAAAAGGAGAGTAAGTGTGGGATTTCCACCTAGCTACCTACCTAACAGGGGGCTGAAGCTGCTACACAAGATTCCTTTTAGGAGAGCAGCTAACTCGGGAGAGTGCCCACTTCATAGATGACTGCTGCACCAAGACTGTCAAACTGCAAGAGAAGGTTGAAGTGTGAAAACTTCTTATTGCTTGTATAAGCTCATCTCTCTTTGCAGTCACCAGGAATGATTCATCTCACCTAACTTAAGCCATCTAAGATTTAGTCATCTAGGTGTAAACCAGATAGCTAGGCTCTTTCTATAGTTAGTGGACAGACATGGGCAGCTCACAGTGATGACTCATCCCACCCAAGGTGGGTGTTTAAAATAGGTGTACTGAATCATTCTATGGGGTGCCTATTGCTCTTCGTTAACCAAAAAGAGAGACTAAGTAATTAGCTGCTGAATCTCCATTTAGTGAGGAAAAAAGAAAATCCTCACCAGTAACAAAAGTTTTGTGATTTCACAGAGTGTTACGGCAGGGTTAAATACAACTATGACCACCTTGTGTCATCTAAGAGCAGTGCAATGGGCTGGTGCCCAGGGCAGGAGAAATGTGGATTGGTGCCCAGTTAGTCACCCTACCCTAGTATGGATGTACATGACACTTAGGCTGGTAAAAATAACATATCTGTGTTTGATTCCCTAAAAACTCACAGTTAAACAAAAATTATCTTGATAAATGCAGGTGGTTGTGCTTTGAATTTCCCAGTGCTACCTAAATTTTGGAGGAGCCTTTCCCTTCACTCAACACTGGTAACGATGTCCTGCATTCACTTTTGGGTACCAACGTCCTAGAAAGACAAAGCTCAGTTTGAGATAATCCCAGAAAAGAACAACAAAAAGCATCAGGGCTTAAACATGGTCAATGGGAAAATCAAAAGCCATGGAAGATGCTCATGTGTATCTATGTCCTCTGATGTTAGCAAGCAAGAGCACCATATCAATAACAAGAGTAATCTAAGAATTTTTAGAATGCTTCCAGTCAAGACAGGGCATCATCACCAGAAGACTGAAAAGCGTTACTGTTAGTTTAGGTAATTTAGAGGGATTAATTATTCCCTGTAGGTCTCATTGAGCTCTTGCTGAGGTCCAATTCACACATTTATTTATTAGTCCTAATAAACCTGATAAGGCAGCTAACCAAGTGACTGCACTGGAATGTGACTGTGTTTACATGTTATTTGAACACGTATATAGTAGATTACAAAATCAGTACTTTTTCCTGTGTTCTTATGCTGTTTGCCTCTCCTGTTCCTGATTCTTACCTCAATCATGAATATTAGGCAAGGCTATTTTGAGTCTAATTTTGCAAATAAAAAGAACTGGAGAAAACACATAGTGATAGGCAGAAAAGCTTAATCTAACAAGTACAATGCATGTTTCACTCTGTAGTGTTCTGTGGCTTATTTAATTAAATTTATTAATGTCAGAGTGAAGGATGATTAGTTTTTTAAGTAAGTAAAAATCTAAGAATTTTGTAAGGAGAGGATTATCAAGCACACTTTGATTTACTCACAAAGTGAACCTGTGAATGAGTTTCCTGGATAGTACTTCATTTAGCTCCAGAATTTCTTTCTGAAGAAAATAAAATCAGAATTATTACATCTGCTTCACTGTAACTAATGCTATATGTGTAATTTTCTCAGAGTTTGCTTAACTGCTTTTCACCAACTAAAAAAGTTACAAGCAGAAACTAGCCTGGTAGAAGAAATTAGATCATAGGCTTTGGGAAATAACTTTGATCTCAGCAAAAGTGACTAGCTCCACAAAATTGTGTAGTTGCAGATGTTATCAGTTTCTCTGGTATTATTGTCATAGCTGCAATGGGTTAAGGGCATCAGCAAAACAAGGTTTCCAGGCAGAGATAATATTTAGTTGTATGTTGGGTTTTGGGTTGTTTTTTGGTTTGTTTGTGTTTTTTTGTGTGTTTATGTGTGTGTGTGGTGTTTTGTTTGTTTTTGGTTTTGTTTTTGGTTTCTGGTTTGTCACTTTGAAATGTTGCAGTTTATTGAGACCAGTGTTATAAGCTCTTGCTATGCTCACAGAATATACTCAGTGAGACACAAGCAGCCAATTATTAAAGACTCAAAACTAGACTCTTGAAATTTCTAGGGCTTACAAACATGAATCACTGAGCTGGTAAAAAAAAGAGGAGGTGGTAGAGACAGACAAATGAACAGTTGTATATGCTGGTGTTTACAGAAGTAAAGATGGATGTGTGAACCCATCTTGTTAAAGTCCTAGGTTTGATGAATATCTAATATTTCAGTTATTAATACAAAAGTGAAGAGCTTCAGAAGAAGATCCACTCTTCTGAAAACTGCTTCTTGCTTGTACCCTATGAGGCAGATCTCAGCTCCACTTTGTTTCTGTACCCTGGCTATTCACACAACATAAATATCATTTCATAAAACTCAAGTACAGTTCTTGGGATGGCTCACTAGAGAGTCTGCTTCCAAAACCACAGACCAAATTGTATCACATTTGGCTCCTTCTAGCCAACATAACCTTCCATCTTTACCCTGGTTGTCTATGCAACCTTCAAGGCATCAGTGATTTTCTCAGTAGCATGCTACAGAGCTGTCTGGTGGGCTGTAACAAAGCTCTGGCATTAGGTCAGTTACTTTGAACTGAAAACCTGTACGAAATAAAAAAGATGGTAGGTTTGGTGCTATGCAATGTAGTTTTACTCAGTCTGCCCCAAAGGAGAATAGTTCGGGAATGCAATAGTTTATTACCACTGGGCCAGAAAGCCCTGGAGCAGAAGCATTCAGCAGTACAGGTGCATTTTAATGTTATAGGGGAATGCCAAAAGGAATAGACATAATGATACTATAGCCCCTGACTGACTCTGCATATAATCAGGTTCTGTGTTTGGCCTCTGAGAATGCCTCCAGGCTATGCCTGATACATCTAGTTTCAGAAATCTGCTCAGGCTTAGGAATGTTCAAATGCTTGGTGATGTCCAGGAACATCAAAAGTCAGGTGAATGTAAACTACCAAAATGTAATTTATTCATTGTGATTCTATTAAAAGATGAACAAACAAACAAAACCCAATATCAAATTGGTTATCTGTGGATATATTCACAAAATCTGTAATATTAGTCAGGTCCCTGACTCTTCACTCCCCAGACCTGCTTTACCACTGCCTTGTCTCTCTCATCAGCCAACCCAGCAGAGGGCAATGCCTGGAGATGGACTGTGGTTCCCTTTCCCACCCTCCCAGTCAGATGCACTCCACCTTGTCCCTGCCAAGCAGAGCAGGTCACGCATGCAGCTTCTGCAAGAAGTATGGTGGGAAAAGTGATGCACCTTGGACTTTTCAACATGGGAGAGCCCTTCACAGCTCAGGTGTCCTCCTACTGTTAAATTTTTGAGCCTAATGAAGGCAACCAGTTCTTTCTCAAGAAGAGGTTGACACATCCACATGGTAATACGTTACTCTCAGTTCTAGGTTCTAGAAGAGAGGTGGGCATCAATCCACCCAAACCTATGAGAAAATACAGAATATGCTCCCATTTGGACTAAATTTACCTTAATCAAAATACCCCATCTTGACCTAAGGGGAGAGACAATCCACTGTAGCCCTTGGTAAACAGGTTGGTTAATCAGGTAGCGACTCAGTAAATCATATTCACCAGATTTTTAATTTGAATTTGTCTGGCTATGAATGTTGAATTTTATTATACATTCACCTATATTGACCAAAAATCCTTCTATGAAAATATTATTTATCATGTTGATTCTTACTTAGATGAAGTTACAACTTTATCATCAAAAAGTTAAAGAGACTACCCAGACGTTTTCACTAAAAAGAATAGAAACATATGTTGATTTTTTTCTAGCTCTTCTTTCAACAGATTCAATGCCCTCCCTCCACTTTATTTTCTAGAACCAAATCCATCATTCTCAGCATGGTTTCTCCAATAACAGACACAGAGGTAAGAAATAAAATATGCTCATCACTGGAGGTTTTTCTTTTAAACTTCTGCTCTCTCAAAAACATGTTCTCATAATTGTCAGCTCCCAGGAAAACACCCTTATCATCTTTGATGCAATACAATTTTTTTCCAAGAACAGTGGTTGACAAAGTAGGGAGTATAGGTTATAACAACCTTGCATCTGTATCTTTTTGCCTGAACAATTTAACTAGTAGCAGGGCCAGTCATAGGGCCCTGGGCCTATGATCTAAGCCTACAAAGCATTTTATGCTTGTTGTTAAGTAAAGTAGGGATGGGAGCCCAAATCTCTTCTCTTCCAGATATGGTGCCCTGAGTGCTACACTTGAAGACTCATGTTCACTTTTGTTCTATGTCTTTGATAATGGAGATAGCCCTCAGTTACCAGGAGCTGGATGCACTTCGCTTTACATTTCTAAGGTAAAATTCATTTTGATGTCACTGTTCAAGAGAAAGATTGTTTATATTGGATTTTTTGTGTGTATGCAAATGCCAGAGTGAGTGAAATGGAAAGAAAAGGAGGATATGTGACTGAGAAATCACACCAAGACTGAAAAACAGAAGTAGCCCACTATGATTAGCCTTGGTAGCTGCAGGCTCTTGAAAATACCTGCAACATATAAAGCAGCTGAATTTGGTTTATCATTTATTGAAGCAAAAGAATACTACTTAGAGAGTTAAGTAAAGAGATATTGATTGAGTCTTCAGGAAATTTCTGAAGCAATGAAACTTTGCCATTTCTGGATGATTAAGGATTAGAGAAAAATTATCTCACTCTTTTGGAGGAAGTTGTAAAGTTGAGATAATGTCACTTATTTAAAGGCGCGCACAAATCCTCATGCAGATCTGGATCAACAGATACTGGAATTATCCCAAACACAGGGGGAAACAGCAGCCTCTCGCAGGGTGACAGGTTCTTGCCTGCTTAGCCTGTTCCTTGCCTGCTGTTTTCAGCAAACACCTCAGGTGCACTAGCAGGGATTTCAGCTGGGTTTGACCTTTGCGTCTGCTTTCTTTCCGCTTTCTGTGATCTGCCCAAGAGGCAAGTCTCCTAGCACAGCATGTACACAGTACAAGGCAAAACATTGCAGAAATGACACAGTTCATCATTTTCTCCATCCCAGAGCACATGCATTACTACTTTTTCAATTTCCCAGATGCTGTGTGGTTTTAGATTTATTTAGAAATGGATTTTATATTACTTTGAATAGTCCTTTTCTAAAACAAAGATTTTGCTTTGCTTTGTCTCTGCCAGGGCTATAGCCCCAGCTGGACAAATGAGCATTCAGAGTGATAACTCCGAAGCACCGACCTCTCAGAAATCTGTTTTAATAATAACTGTCCTGACACCAGAAACTGTAAGAAAGTCTATATAACAAACCTCCAAAGAGAGTGAATAAAACCAGTGTGTTTTACTACATCTGTGCCATGTTACCACATGTATAGAAACGTTTTGATCATCTTTAATTATGAGGGTTAATTCATACCTGACTTTGCTATAGTTATAAAGCAGACATCTAAAATTCCTGAGAAAAAAACCTTTGCACCATTCCATACCTGTAGATTTATCCCAGAGTCATCAATAACATATGAAGGAATTTTAAAAAACATTGCTAGACCTGGTCTTTACACTTTCTGACAAGGTCAGGGTCCAGAGGAAAAAATGAATAGCTCATCAAATGACATAAAACTGCTTTATTGAACTAAATGCACCACTTCCAAGAGCTTGTCTCAGGGCTAAAAGTGAGAGCTGTGTGTTCCATCCTAGAAACGCAGACCCAGGGGTAAAAAAGGTCCATTTTCTAATCCAAGAAATCACAAAATATCAAACTGTCATTGAATGCTGATTTACTTAAAGACAGGATTTTGTAAAAGAAAACAAAGTTGTTATGAGAAGGGGGCTGACAGAAAATTAATATATGAAGTAAAAAACCCACCATACCTTATCAAGAGGAATATTTCAGGCTAGCTGTTTGAATGGGCAGGATAAGTCTTGTTTGTGATGTATTATGGGAGAGGATTTAGTGCACAGATTGGTTTATCATATGGCTGTGCAATTAATCATATAATTGTCTGCTTTACATGACATTCATGTACTAAAATATTGTTGTCCCTCTGCTAAGCATCACCGGATTTCTAGGCTGTGTAAATCAGCTTCTCTTTAGAGGGGAAACGAGTAGCACTCTCCCTGTGTAAATCCCCAAATTAAACATGTAGCTGTGTCATACATTTCTTCCAGATTATTTGCCACCCTCTCAGAGCAGAGGTGGGCACGATCAAATCGCGGCCAAGCTGGTGTTCCAGGAGCTCAGCTGACAGCAGCTTCTGCCTTCAGGCAGTGACTCTGCCTCCGTAAATCATCCTGCTGTATTAACGAGTGTAAGAAAACCAGTTCCTTTGCCATTTGAGCCCTGACTTTCCCACCCGCCCACTACTACCACCAAAACAGGCAGAGCCCCTGCCTGCTGCTCGCCCACAACATCCTGTGAAAGCCCTTGTAATGGTGCCATCTAGTGACTCCTGCTTCGAAAACACAACTCCAAAACCTCCCGAACACCCCCAAAATCCCAGAACGTGCTGCTTGCTACGTCAGGCAAACCTCAATGACAATTTGTACCCACTGAGCACAGGGATAAATGAATGCATCACCATGTTGCCCAGGTGGCCCTAAAGTTGACCCCTTTCCCGTCCTGTATCTCCTTTCCCTCTGCCCATCAAAACCTACCCTGATCTGGAACAACAATTCCTGGGTCTCAGCACTCCCCCTCTAAGAACTAAAGATCCCTTACTTATTCTATTTATCCTATTTATGAAGCTTAATATGTTCAAAGTGCATGCCGTTTTCAGACATAAATGCTTTGTAGTCTTTAATACCTACATTTAGATATAGTGCACCTACTAGACTGGCTGCAAATGTCAGACTGAAGAAATTATTGAATACTATATCAAAACTCTTTCAAAGCACCACCTAGAAAACGTCTTGGTTACCTCAAAAACTGAGTGATCATGGTCACTGGAAAACCTCTGGAAAACCTCAGTAAGTGATGCAGCATAATTTGTAGCACAGACAAAACATACGCTCCAGGCACTGAAGATTAAGTAGGCACATTAGATTTCAAATATTTTCAATTTCCATGGGTCTATGAAAGTAAAACGAACCTAAAAAGAGTAATTACTCAGAGTAATTATTAACACTTTGTTAAAAAAGAAACCACAAAACCAGAACAATAAAAAGGAGAAGAAAAAAAAATTGCAAAGATTCAACTAATATGTAATGCTTTCCTACAAACAGTTGCCCAGCTTTCACTTTTTGGACCACAAGTTGTTGGTGTGGCTATGGGTAATGGCAGGACGATCAGGAAGTGTATCAGATGGATTAGTTACTCAGTCTTTGAGAGACCCAACATGCTTTTTGGAGTTTCTTCTTCTGTTCCGAGGGCTGTTTTCATATGGTACATCTAGAGAACTTATGTTATCCTTCATGTTAGATCTATTTTCAAAGCCAGATGTGGAGCAAATAGATTGCATGTTTTTCTTTTTAATTTCTATCTCATGTCTCCTTTTCAGGAAGCTCAGAGTGAATAGATAATTTCCTTATATAAGAGCATATATTAGGATTGTGCATCTGAGCCTTTCTTATAGGTCACCCAAAGTCTACTATCTGCACTACACACTACTGGTAGAAATGTGTAAAGTTAAAGTTTTCCAACTCAATGATTTCTTCTGGTTGCTTATACCTACTGAATGATTTCTGTGATATGTTTACCTAGTTGTGTATGTTTGGAATTTGGGCAAAACAGGTTGAATAATACAAAAATAAAGATTTAGTGGTATACATTCTTATGAGTCATCCTGGAAAACAGAATTTCCTCCCTTCTGTTACAGTATTCCTCTGTCATCCTAGGCAAGTAATTGGATTGATTTTGCCTTTTATTTTAAGAGATTTTTTTGCTTTCTCTCCCTACATTAGTTTCCTAACTGAAAATTAGTGGCAATTCTTTCTCTTTCAAGCTTAACATAAAAATTGAGGGGTTTTTTGTTGTTATGAACATGATAGAGTTAGAGTGAGCACCATGGAAATACCTACATTTGGCATACTACACAGTAGACATGGCTACCAACATAGATATAGAAGGACAGAATGAACCCGCCCTCAGTCAACATTGTCTATCCAATGTACAGCATCCTATGGAAATAGACCTTATAACCACGCACATGAAGACTTACATAATCCACATGCATATAAAAGAAATTAAAACCATCTTAGTTCTGCCGTGAGCAAAACTTAATAAAAAAAGTAACTTTACAACCGTAGTTGAGTATGTCTCAGTTACATGGGTGCCATGTGCAGAATACAATGTTTTGGTACATGATAGAGAGGAAATTGGTTCTCTGTGCCCCATTACGGCTGTACTGCACACAGGGGCTCTATTTGCAGGATCTGCCTGTTTCCCAGATCACAGTTTCTGGGCTGAGAGCATTCCAGACTAATTAAATATTTTTCTGGTGGGTGGTGGGACCCATTTAAATGAGTGAAAGAGAAAGTGTTTAATAAACATTCAAGGGGAAAACATTGTCTGGAGCCTTTTTGAAAAGAAATGTCACTGGGAAATCAAGAATAAAAGATGTTTATATTCAGACAAAACTGGTTTGATGCCTTGGAATCATGTGTTGGAAGTTTTTCAAAGATATTAAGAGAACATCATGGTGTTTGCAAAACTGTACATGTTCTTCCAGTATAGACTCAGGAAAACTTTCAGGACCACTAAGCAAAGGGAAATTGGCAGGAGCTTTCACAACTTAAAAAGAACCAAATGCTCCTTAGTAAATTATGAATCACCTTAATAAAACTGACTACATGAAAAGGTAACTTCAACAGATACCTCTTGAATTCTTGAAATGAAGAATGGATCTATTTCTCAGGTGAACCCTTTTTTATTCAACACCCATCTTGTAGTAGCTCAGGAAGAAGCCATGGCAGTTAATAATTGAAATGTGGCTACATTTGTCTGGTGTAAAGTTTGGTGATGCACTGTACTGGATATGAATCCTGCTGGAGAAATATACACTTTATATTCAGGCCAAATATTTTTATTTCTACCTCAGAATTCTCAAAGATGATTCAGTGAAGAAAGCTCTCAGAAATGGCAACCCAAGAATCACAGAACGGTTCAGGTTGGAAGTGACCTCTGAAAGTCACCTGGTCCAGCCTCCTTGCTCAAGCAGGGTCATCTAGTCCAGGTCCATGTCTAAGCAGCTTTTGGATATCTCCAAGGACGGAGACTTCACTGCCTCTCTGGCAACCTATGCCTGTGACTGGTCACTCCCATGACAAAAAAGGGTTTTCTAGCATGATCAGATGAAAGTTCATGCGTTTTAATTTGTGTCCACTGCCTCTTTTACTGTCACTGGGTGTTACTGAGAAAACTCTCTTTCATTCCCTCCCTTCAGGTATTTACATACATTGATAAAATCCCACCTGAGCCTCCTCTTCTCCAAGCTAAACAGTCCCAGCTCTCTCAGCCTTTCCTCATAAAAATTGTGCCATTTTCCAGCCCCTTAATCATCTTCGTAGACCTTCATTGTACTCTCTCCAGTATGTCCATGTCTCTCTTGTGCTATGGAGCCCAGAACTGAGCACAGCACTCCAGATGAAGCCTCAACAGCGCTAGGTAGAGGGGAAGGGTGACCTCCCTCAATGCTCTTCCTAGTGCATCCCAGGATACTGCTGGCCTTGTTTTGCTGCAAGAGTGCATTGCTAGACCATGTTCAACTTATTATCCAGCAGGGCCCCAAGGTCCTTCTTGCAAAGTTGCTTTTTGGCCAGCTGGCCACCAGCAGATACTGGTGCATGGAATTGTTCCTCTCTCAATGTAGGACTTTTCACTTTCACTCGTTGAACTTCATGAGGTTCCCATCAGCCCATTTCTCCAGACTGAATGACAGCATAACCCTCCAGGGTATCAGCCATTCCCTCGAATTAACATATTTGGACATTCAAAAATATTTAGGTATTTTCCAGTGTAAATAAGTGGGAATCTGACAGCCTGAAATTGTCCAAGTAGCAACAGAAGATGACCTGAAACAGAAATTAATGGTTTCCCTGCCAAGGGCACGTTGCATTCTTCAGATTCTTTATCTTTGCTTTGAAACATCAGCAGTAGAAGACCTTTGGCTGGTGTCTGCTACATTTTCAGATCTTAGCTGCTCCTGATTTTAGGAGTCTAGAAAGCAAGAACTGTGTCTCAAAAAATACATTCGTTTTCAGAAAAGTTTTTTATTCTTCACTGGAACAAAACCAGGATATTGCCAAATTATCTATAAAGGAAAGCAAGATAGAAAACAAAACAAAAACACAAAGAGAGAACCCACCGTGACATTGCGGATAAAATATTCACCTGATCCATAGGAGATCATGTGTCGATTCCCAATTCTAACTGACTCAGGGCTGGCACTTCCCTTCCCCATTGAGTGCCCTAGTGCACAGGTTACAGCTTTAGTTTCTTTATTGGGAAAAATAAATAATGAAGAACAGCTTCAAAAGGAGGGACTGAGAAGGATTAGCTACTTCTCATCGATCTAAAACAGTGGGGGATATGCATATAGTTCTTGAACACTTCAGGACATATCTTTGTCATTTTCCTGTTAGTAAATTTGTGAAACTGTGGGTTTTTTTCCTCACCTCAGCTTTTGTCCTGCAGCTACACAGACTCTGCAGTAGAGGTTTGTTTAAAATTACACATTTACATGAAAAGATTAAGACTGGACAGATCGTCATGTTCCAGTATAAACTGTTCTCACTGAAGAAAACCCTTATCAGCACGTCCTTTGACCTTCCCTGTGATATTTTTTTGTTTTCTGTTGTGCCCATTTGATTTTCTTATTTTTGTTAGAGAAAAAAAATTATATATTCACAAAAAAAGATTCAATATAAAGAGCGTAAATTAAATAAAAGCAAATGAAGTGGTTTTTTTCAGTTCTGAAGAAAAAGAATGCATAACAGATTACTTGGGGATTTTTATTTTGTCTGGTTTATCCTTAAGAGATCTGTCTTGATCAGGATAGGTGCAAACACAATTAAACCTATGAAGTCCTGGGCAAAACCACAACTATTTTTATGTATCTTCTGTTCTTTTGGACCTGTAATTCTCTGCTAACTATATCTCAGAAGAAAATAGGTCTGAAGCATTTTTTAAGTAAATCAGAACCACTGAAGCATATTGCCTGAATTGGGGAGTCCCAACATCAGTCCCTTCTAGCTTTTGTCTTGCCTCCATGGTTACCTGTTGCAAATACAGTAAGGTGTTAGCTATAGAGAATGAAAAAAGCAAAACACTGACTTTAACAGATATGCTAAATACATTTCCATTAATTATCTACTAAGCTAATTCTTCTTAGCAAAGCTATGAAGCATCTAAGCTTTTACACTGTTTTGCCAGAGCACTGTTCTGTGTCTATCAGCTCTCCCAGCTCTGGTTCCACTCTAGTTTTCTTCCACAAGATTCCTTTACAGAACCCAGAATTTAGAAATGACTGCCAAGTTTACTTTTACAGGTTTCTCGAGTCAGGACTGTACAGAAATTGCAGACTATGGAGTATAACTCACTTGTTTTCTTTGCTATAAACCATTTTTGGAACAAAAACCTCTCCTGAAGAATTAGGTATTCACCAGAAGAGACAGGTGCATTTATATGTCTCATGTGTAAACTCCTAAAAGGTACTATTTTGCATCATAATTTCAAACCACATAATTAAATAAATAAATACATAAGAATGAGAGAAAAAGGGAATGCAAATTTTTGGAAAAAAAATCCCAAGACAGAATGAAACTCATCAGAATATGAAAGGCCTGTGGGCATAACAGTTGACATTCCACAACAAGCTGAAATATAGCTCAAAGTAATAAAATAATAGTAAAGTAGTAATAGAAATATATTATTCCATTTAGACCAACAATCTCTATGGGGCAGATAAAAGTGTATATAATGCTTAACTTTTATTTATTTTTTTAATAAGTGAAGAGCATAATGTTTTCTCTGCTTGCAGTTTTCATCATGTTTTTGAGTATTCCCTATAGATGGTTTTATATTATGTAAAGACAAATTCTCACTGATAACATTGCATTACATACTACTTTCTAAAATTTGTTGTCATGCAAAGGTACTGTTAATCAATTATAGTATTAGACAGGACTCAAATCTAAGCTGAAAAACTGTGTCCAACACTGAATAGTCACAGAGAGCTGAACTCTGCCTAGTTTATGAGAAAAGATAAACACTGTGACAAGGTAGACGGACAAAGTAATGGTGAAATTGGGTAAGATGGCTCTGGTTGCTGGGTCCCTCAATACAAATTTCTGCAGACACTTAAATGGACCCAGGAGCAGGGAGTAAGACAGTTAAATATATTTTTGTTGATGTGCACATCAATTTACGTTTGTGATATTATCCTAAATGCAAAGAAGTAAATCAGAGGAGACTGCTGGAGGAAACAGACAGAAGATAAATCAACGAGGACAATGCTGTTCGGTTCCAACTAAAACGATAAGATTTATGCTTCAATGTTTTTTTTCAGAAGCAGCTGAAATAAGCTTTCCAAAGAAAAGCACGCACAAATTGCAGTTAGCCCCTATCTCTCCCAAGCTAGAGACTAGAAATTGAAAGACTAGAAGGAGTGTTATAAATTGCAATGTAGATAAAACCCATGTTGATGATGGGGTTTTTTTGTTTGTGGTTTTTTTTTTTAGTATCAACCCTTTTCTCTCCCTTTTCTATGGTTCTGGATAACTAGTGTTTTGAAAAGTTGATTTTTAATTTCCTTAATCAACTGTCTTTCACAACCTCAACAATCTGCAGTTTCATTGTCTATACTTATTAACAGATCATCATGACATATAAAGCAAACGGCTAGAGAATTTTAACAAAATCTGTGACCTTGCAGATAGAGGCCAGTTTTTCCTGATGTTTTATTTTTGAGAAAGTACGATGTATTGACAAACCTAAATGCTGAACTTCAGTTTGTAAAAAAGGAAGTGTTTACTAGACATACATTTACAGTTTGGACTTAATTGTTTTCCAGTAAATATCAAATAGAAATTTTGCCATGGTACTTTGTGAGCTCTTCTCTACAAAATGCTTTCAACTTACGTGTTACTAAAGCCCTTAGGCACCACTGTCATATTATTGGTCCTACATGTAATTTACATTGTGTGTGAAATTATGCAATAGAGACAGCCATAAGATGGTGAAGACTGTCAGAATTCAGAGTTTGTCATTTATATGTTCTTGGATAAACTCAATTGTTATTTTATGTCTGTTTCATTTTGAAGAAATGAAATTGAGGAAAAAAAAAAAAAGAAAACAAGAGCCAGGAATAGCTTCAGCTATGCAATGGAAACACTTGGTTTAGTCTTTGTGATGGATGTAAGTTTTTTATTGCCTTTCAGTTACAGACAAGTCAAATATCAGTACTTGCATTTCACTGTATTATTCACTATATATTCACTGTTCACTGTATTATGTAAAATGAAGATGTTTTTCTCCTGCCTCACAAAAGCAAAACTGTTCTTTCTGGAGATGGAAAAGCTGAAAATTATTTTCTTCATTTTACAAAGTTCATCCACTATAAAAATAGTGAAAGGATGGAAAGACGTTATCATGGTACAAAATATTCTGCTTTAATGAGAAAGTACTCAAATACATGTTATTAATTGCAAAATTGGCAGTACCTTTGATATATCGGAATAAGCTAGGGAAAATTATGCAAAGTGCATTATCATGTATTTATGATTAACTTATGTATAGATATCTTCTGTACAGAGACGACATGGAAGTGTTAAACCAGCCCTCACAGAGCCAGTTTGGATCCAGAGTCAGCACACGTAACTTTGCTTTTAAGCTGAGAGGACTGTTCTGTCAAATAGCCTGATGACAGATATTGCATTCAGCCTGACTTTTTAGAACCTCCTTCTGGTGGAAAGAGCAAATCATAGAATTTATCTGGAGGGGAAAACAGCTCTAAGCTTATTGTGCAAAAAGCCTGATCTGTAAGTGGAACAGGTAGTTGGTGTAATTTAAAGAGCTAGAGGAGTTGCCCTTTGGGTGTCCTTCAGAGAGCTGTGGTTCAAGCTCCGCTGGAGCAGGATTTCTTCAGTGTGTTTGAACAGGCAGATGACAAAATGAAATACGTCTGCCAGTTTGCATTAGAATTGGCAGGGCTTTTGCTTTTCCGAGCACCTAGAACCTAAAAGAGCACTGTCAGAGGGCAGACAATCAGATCTCCTTTGTGCTTCCCTATTCTGTCCATAATAATCTAATAGACCACAACCTCCACTCATCTCTTGCCTTAGGAATTGGCATGGCACTTCCTCATGGATGAAGAAAGTGGTTATTATATTATACAATGTGAATATCTGCCACTGAGATAAATCTATAATTAGGATATCCACTTATGGATGTTTTCCAAATACGTCTAAACAGTTATGCCAGTTATTGGCATAATCGTAAATGAATCAGAAAAAGCATCAGCAAATGAACGAAACTGGAAGCTGTACAGTCTGCTTTGCTAATTATATTGCTCACAAAATAGCTGTCATGAGATGTCTGCTACCTGCTGACAGGGAAGTGCAGGGGGTTCTTCGTGCTGATATTGAACACTATTAATAAATAGAATATTTAAATAGAAAAATATAAATAGCTTCAGAGAGTCATCAAGAGTGGTTATTTTAACATGGAGAACATTCCCATTCTACTAGATTTAGAAACCAGGCGTTGGTGGGAACACCTTTGCAGTGTGTTAGCAGAAAATACATATGCTTTTCTCCTTAGTTCAAACTCTCTGAATCCAGTTGCAAACAGGGTTTTCTTTTAGGCTTTCAGCTATAAAGACAAGCATGTTCTGGTGGGGCAGGCTGAAGAAAAATAAATTCAGGCCTTCGTTAGCAATTATTTTATGCCCAGTTAAAATAAAAAGATTCCTGAGATATCCAAAATTTTACACTCCTTCCTTCCTTCCTTCGAGTGTTTGGCCCTTTTAATTGATTCTGGAATCACACAAATACGTCTTTTAAACAGTTATTTGCCATGGAGTTTCACTGCTGTAACTTACAAAGAAACTCACAGGAAACATGCAATATTGGCAGCTAATAATACCATATTGACGTCACACTCATCAGAATAACCTTCATTTTGCAACTGACCCTTTTCAATGGTGCTAATACTTGACTAATATAATGAGCTGTGCCTGCTCCTGTGCTGCCAGCTGGTTCAGTCCCACACAAGACAACAGCAAAGGCTGGTGAGGGGGAAGCAGCAGAGAGGAAGCGGAGAATGAAGCTCCTGCTGCCTGGGCTTTGGCGTTGCCTGCAGAGCTGTGCAGCTCAGCAGCAGCAGATGCCTCTTCAATCAACTATGCAAGTCTCGATGCGTCCTCTCCACTCCCAGTCACCAAGGAAATCAGCACATCTGTAACTCCTAGTAGTGAAGTTTACAGATCAAATAAGAAGCTTGTTAGCAGCGATAAGGAGTACCAGGCTCATCATCATCTCTTTTGCCTTCTGTACTTTGCCTCTTCTCAAAAGCTTTGGGATTATGGCACACATGGAGTTAGAGCAGAAGTAGACGCAACTGCACCCTTATGGATGGCTGCGAAATTTTGCTGCTTCAGAGCAGGGAAAAGCCAAGGTTGCAAAAATGTGGGGTGGAAAAGAGTTGACAGTCATAGTTTAATCAGTGGAATCATCCAGAAATAAATCTGGCCAGTGGGTTTTTTGCCTTGTAGCTTTGAAAATAGAGAGGGGACAGAATAAGAAAGAGGTTCCAAAAGTTAAAGAAAAAAATGGAGGTTTAAAAGAACTTATTTTGCTTACTAATGATGCATGCAAATGTAAAGAGAATTAAATTTGGTTCTTACTTTCCATGGTCTGTCTCAGATGCCTCACAAACATTGAATACAGGGAATGGATTGCTATTATTAATTACCTGTTTAGGATTATGTGCACATAAAAGCACTTTTCCCCCAGAGCTGTACTTACACATTGGCATCTCTAATAGAGTGGAATTTTTCTTGAAGAGTTTGCTGTGCAATCAGATAGTTTAGGGAAAAAAATTAGCACCTGAGAATCCTTGTGTTAGATCTCTCAGGTATACTTACTCACTAAGTAGCCAATAAACCAAGTAAGTCTTCCTCATTTTTACATTTTATACATCTGATTTTTTCCTCTTCAAATTGAAAATGGTCTTTAGCCTACAAACAGAATTTCAGAAACAGGCACGCTCTGAAATAGCACGCTTCAGAGAGTAAAATATCTCTAATCAGAGGTTCCCATTGCATGTTTTCATGTTCTGCTAAGGAAGCCAAGCTCTGCTCAGAGAAACTTGCATGTAAAGCATTTTGAATGTTAAAAACCCTTGCCCTTTTTGGCATATCTGTTATGCTATTTTTTTAAACACTTGCACACAGCTCCATCAGCTTGGTATGGCCATAATATCTACACTTTTGCAGAGCTTCTCCCTGCTCTTATGCCTACTGCCTCTGATGTCCACATACTGGGGAACTGTGCTTTGAAAATTGCAAAGTGGGAGAAAAAAGAATCTACTTAGAAATTAGGAGTTAGTGTCCTAAAAAAAAGAAGAGAGAAAAGAGAACTCAAACTCAGATAGAAGAGGCTGTCAAAGACTTGATTTTGAACAGTATCTTGGACCAAAGAATCAGCGGCAAAATTCTTGTCCTAGTTGCAGCAGATCCTGTATTTCACTGTTTTTATGTTCCTGATCAGAGTGAAGATGTTTTTCAAGAATAAAATCATGGCTACATGAATATTCTCCCGCACTCTGTTGTATAAACTATGACCTTCTGCTCCTCAAATCTTTCACTCATCATTCAGAATAAAATTAGGAAAGTTAAATGCTACAGACAAACTATTCTGCTATAGATTATTTAAAAGATGAGGAAAGTGTGTAGCCAAAATGATATTTACAGATATTTACCATTTGCCTTTTGTTAATGACGATAATGTGTAAGAGTCGCTATCCATTACGATGTGAGGCCCATTGTGTGTTAGGTATTGCCTTACTGTGGCAACAGTGTTCAAAATCACCAGAAAAGAGTTTGCAATTTATGTTTCTGGCTGTAAGAAGTCAAGAAAATTTCATTTTCCTCTCCTGAAAAAGATCAGAAGAAAACAAAAGAAAAAGAAAAAAAATAAATAATAGGTCTGAAGAAAAATTACTTGTGTAAAGCATGAAAAAGACAATGAAGGAGTTTCCAGGGGATAAATTGAAGATAGTAAAGAGGCTTGTGAAGAAAAGAAAAAACAGTTAAGAGAGAAAAATCTGGAGTGGTAAAGGCCGGGGAGGGGGAACCCAAAATAAGCAACTATAGCAAGAAAGAAGTGTAGGAAAGAGTTGAACTGAAGAGGAATGCCAAGTGAAAGTGTCATTGAATGGAAGAGGGACTGTGAATGTCTCAGTGAACAAGAGGGTGCAGAACTGAAGGAATGGAAGATATTGGGGTTTCTGGAAAGAGTATATAAGAGGAAATTAAAAGTGACAGATGGAATAGGAAAGAAACAGGGGAAATCAAGCGTGAATACTGGCTTGGAAGAATTCTGACAGGATGAGTGGTAGGGGACATGGGCTGTTTCTGAAGGGAAGATTTTTAGGAAATGGCAATTCTGAGATTAAGTTAAGGAAGTAAAGTGGGTATATTGAAGAGATACATCATTTTCAGCTGCTCCTTCCACTTCTCAGTCTTCCTTCCTTCCTTCCCCTTAACACCATTTTCAGTTAAAGATTCTTTCACCAAAATCTCTTATACACTCCCCTTCTTCTTTGTAAACCACCAACAACCTCTCTTCCCACCGTCTCTCTCCCTCAGGTCCTGTCAGCTGAGAGGAGACAGAGTTTGTCCAACTGTTACAGGTTGTCCTGTGTGCAGACCCAGCTTCTTTGTACTACCTCATGTAAAGGAACAATGTAGCCTGATCAGTCACATGTGCTGCCACGAACACCACATGGCATTGTGGAGGAGGCCAACCCATTACCATCTTCTTCCTTACTAGCTGTTCAGACAAGGAGCTCCAGGGTTTCCATTTCTTTTCTCTCTGAAGGAGTATGAGCTTTCACTTGGAATAGGGAAAATAAAGAGGCCAAAAAACTGTTTCCAAATGAGTTTTGTGGATGGAATAAGATGCAGGCTAGCTGCCTCCTTCCCTAGGCAATCTTCTGCTGCGATATGAGGTGGAATAAGGAAAAAGCCTGTGAGAATTCCAGTTCCTAGAACTGAGCTCCACAAGCATCAAAGACCACACAAGGAAGAGGAGAAGCACAAACATAGGAAGACAAGGCTGGTACGCAAGATGACAGAGCAATGTGTGAAACAAAAATTATAATGATAGTAGTTGGTGGGAAGGATATAAGAGACAAGCTTGGACAAAGGGAAAAAGGGAAAATAAAGGACCTCCCTTTGCAATACTTGTGATACAGAAGCCTCATGTTCCTACCCACAGCCATGGCCTCCAGCCTCTTCTCTTCCATGTTCCCTTCCCACTGTCGACCCAACAGATCTCTTTGCTTCCCACTGCTTACAGTAAATGGTAAAAACAAGCAGCCAGAGCACTCAGCACAACTTGCAGTACCACTCCCTTCAAGAGCTTTCTCCATAATGCTCTCAATCCCAGAGAGACAAGAGAGCAAAGCAACGATCGGATTATAATAAGCACCATTCACTTTAGGCTGCATGCACTTGAAGAGCAGAAAGCTGAAGTAAGAGCTTTGACAGTGGAAGAGCACTTTCTCCTGCACTGTCACTGCATTCCTGATGGAGAAAAACCCCTGTCACTTCTCCTCCTAGTTCCTACAGATTCTATCTGTGATCCTAAGCTTTCACAACACAGAAAATGTGAACTGCAATACAAAAGTTCTCTTACCTCACTCCCGTTGACATTTCAATTTACAGACATCTTCTGCTCAAGGATGGTTACATCAAATCATTTGCTTCACTTTTACATAACTATAGTTACTATTTGGAGTTAAAAATAAAGATTTTGAGCATATGCTGATAGTAGAGGAACAAAGCTTTTTATTGTATATACACAATATATTACTCAATGTATTTTTAATATAGTAATTACGGAGTCAGGCTGGTAAAAACATCGTACACAACTGAAACTCATAGTTTTTTACTTTTAATTATTTTTTTCAGTTAGTGAAAGCAAATTACTAGTGGCTTCGGCTCAACTGGACATTTAATGCAATGTTTCTGAAAGATGTGGAAAAAGAAGCCTGAAACAAGCTAACCTAAAGAACAAAGTTGAAACTGGGCCTGCAGACAACCAAGAGTATTTTTAAACTCCTTACCACAGACTAAATTCCATTAGCATGAGACTTGGAAGGACACATCTGTTATTCTTTAAGGAACTAAAGCAGTTGGCTGGCCTCCTAGCTCTCGAACAAAGTGTTCAGGGCTCACATGGCAACACTGTGCTGTGTACAGTGAATCTGTTTAATTTAAATTATCTTTCTGAAGGAAAAAAGAAAGGAAGGAGTAATGATTGAGAAGCATCTGTGAAGGATCTGCTATACCTTGTCCTTTTCTTTTTCAAAATCTGTCTTCATAGGTTGGTTCATCCATCATCTGGAGTTTCTGTAAGCAGCACAAACATGGAAGTACTGTAGATAAAAAGTGCAATGTCTAGATATTTTTGTCTTGCATATGAATGGAGAGTTTACAGAACAGGTGTGAAGCTCCGAGTTCAGGTTATTCACAACAAACTGATTAAAAATATTGGCCAGTCTTTTTTTTAAAGACCTTTGTGTTGGATTGCAGGTGCATTTTAAAAAGGAGAACGCAGACTTCCTTACACAAGACTTTGGTATAAATATTGTAGTCTAAAGATGTCATAAAATCCAAATTTGGGTGAGTAGGGGAGGAATCAAAAGGTGGAAGACAGACTAAGTAAATAATATTACTTAATGAAACAAAGCAAGGGTTAAGTGAAACCAGATGCACATGAAGTTATCCGTGAAGTACTCTACCAAGAAAATCAAAGAAGTTATAGACAGAGAAAAGTTCCCATTCACTCTTTAGGGTAAGGAATTCACGACCTCATGCCTGAATGGCTACAAAACTCAGGCTGAGATAGGGGCCATGGACATGTGTATATGTATGCTATCTACAGAGCTGCGGGGTGTTAGTAAAGTATAAAAAATTACAAGGAACATTTACAGGAAATAGAGGAGAGGTTTTGTGTTTAGATGAGAAGACTTTATCCACTGCACTCTAAACCCTGCAGGACTCAAGTTTTATGGTATCCTCATAGCTAATACAATCTGTAAATGTAAAATACAAAGGCTAAATGGGGAAAACAGTCATATAAACTGTCTTGAGTTTTTCATTCAAAACCTAACTTGAATCCTCTACTCCTTAAAACCACTTTCATGAACTCTTTATAAAACATAGTATTTCTTTTCAGGACATTCTATGGTTCTATATCTTTGCATTGCTAGTTGATAGACTTGGTAGACAAGGCAAATCTACGGAGAAAAACTGAAAGTTTCAATTTGGTTTTGTGGGTTTGTTTTTCTTTTGTTTTTAGCTGTTGTACAAAAAGGTCTGTGGAAGATAAACGAGGTTCCTTTTTGTAAAGACTCCTCTTCACATTTGTTCTAACATTTTGTCTTCACATTTTATTATCTCCAGAAAGGGAAAAAAAAAAAAAAAAAAAAGGGAAGAAAACATTTAAAATATCAGAAATGTGGAAGTACTTAAGAAGATGAGGTCTTCCCAGCACTATAGAAAGAGAAGAGCAGCAGAGTTTTTGACAGACTTGGAAAGACCTACAGTAAACTGGCTGAAGCACTACTCTTGGTGGGAGATTGTCTTTGTGTCTGGTCACCCCTTGCCTCGGGTGGATAGCTTTACTGATATTTTATGGATTTGCTTCCTTCATTCAAAGGACTTAAAAAAACAGAGGAGTGTTGTTCTCTGGCCAGCCGAGTTCCAGATGCCTCATAATGCATGCTTTTCATGGAATACTACTTCAAGTAAAACCCTCCAATTATAAAAAAGCACTATAATCATACATTTAGGAACATATGTTTAAGCTGGCTTCATCTATTTTAAGCAGAACAAAAGCCAACTGAAAAGTTTCAAGAGAGATTACCTCATTTTGAATGGAGACACTAACAGGGAGGTTTTGGGTAAGAACTCTGTGATTAAAACCTGAAAATTAAAATTAATACCTTATGGAAAAATGAGATTTTAGCATGTATAGACTTAAGGATGATTGCCAGGAGATCTCTTCAACTTATACTGACTCTGTCAGTGATTTGCTGTATAATCTGAATTTAAGAGGGATGAAGTTTCTAGGAACACATAATTTGTGGTAGGCTAAATGAGGTTGAAAGAATTGAACAATCTTGCAGGCCTCTCAAGCCTTTCAGTCCCTGAATATGTCTGCCCCACTTTCATCTGTCTGTAACAACATACAAGGTGATCCAATGTAATAAACAAGTTGATCCATCTGAGGTCTGCTGCTGACACACGCAGTCATGCTTGTGTGCTCCTAGAAAGCACTTTAGCACCAGTTCAGCAGGGGTACTGAAATACGCCAGGTGTCATCCTCACAACTGATTCAGGTCCAAGGAATTGTGGCCCCACACTCCTGTGCATCAGCTGTAATTTCAGCGTGCAGCATTAGCATGGCACAGACTCAAGCCTGCCTTCAAGCCCACAGCTCTGCCCAGGCAGTTACAGTCAGCACCTTTCATTTTCCAGACCATTTTTTTGTACAATACACAAGATATCACCCACTGCATGTCATGGGAAAAGTGAATAAATAGTACAGATTTAATTTCACCTCCCACTTTTACAAGTGGAAGAATAGGAAGCAGCATGTAGGGAAAGCTTGATAACCTTTGAATCATCTCATTACATTTTACTACACAGCAGATTTTATTGTTTAGGAGGGGATGAATAAGCACTTGCTCAAAATATAGAGTGGTTGACCTTCGAGGTCAGCAGAGCTGGTGGTAGTGCATAGCATGATTACTTGTCCAATAGTAGAAAGAGAACTAATTGAATGCCATCACTGTATTTTTTGTATTCCAGCTGGTCTTCTCAGCCTCATGGAGGAACAGAAACAGTGCCACTAAGGACAAAATAGCACAAAACTAATAATATTTCCTCTCTTGCATTTGTTTCGTCCATCTGTTCACATTTCCTGGGTGACAAGTTCATCTCAGCAATCTTTAGCTGAAGTTCCATCCAAACTGCCATCTCTTACAACTCCCATTTTCTGCAACAGACAGACATTTAGAGTGATTTGCTATGATTTTCCTGTGTGAATATTCACCTCGGTAGCAGCAAAAATGAGCGCTGTTAACATTATGTGGTCTGTGCCTTGTCCTTTTTGCTCAACAGCAGAGAGAGAGGAGGCTGTGTTAAAAGAGCCCCTAATGTAGAGGAGAGCTCATTCTCTCGTCCTCAAGCCTGTAGACTCCTGCATAGCCTGAGTATGCCATCTTGAAATCATGTTAATGTGCCATCATGATAAAGCAGGCTGGCTTAATTGGTTTCCCTTTTAGAGAGAGAGTGTTGTCCCATAGAATCATAGAATCATTTCAGTTGGAAGAGTCCCTCAGGATCATCAAGTCCAACCATCACCTAACCTAACTCTAGCATTAAACTATGTCCCTAAGCACCTCATCTTTTAAACAGCCTTTTAAACACCTCCAGGGATGGTGACTCCACCACTGCCCTGGGCAGCCTGTTCCAATGCCTGACAACCCTTTCCATGAAGAATTTTTCTCTAATATCCAAACCTCCCCTGGCACAACTTGAGGCCATTTTCTCTTGTCCTATCACTTGCTACTTGGGAGAATTCTTCAAAAGAAATTCTGACATCAACATTTTTAAGATTTTTCATTTTGCATTTAACCTAAGATGTTTAGAAGTGGTATTTCCTGAAGGTCAGATTCTTCTCTAACATATTTCTCATGGGTTCTGACAAGACAATTTGCCTTTAATCCAAGAAATATTTAGCAAAGCAGAAAGAAATGGGGAGTATTACACACAGAGGTAGGGTCTGAGAAAATTGGGTATTCATATAAGGATTTAGAATTTTGTAAAAAGCCCATGGAGACTATTGAATCAAGATCTTTTTCACTAGTGTATATTTATATGTTTAAATAAAATAGAAGTGCACAAAAGGAAAGGTGGACTCAGGCCTTTATTTAGCTTGTGAGAGAACAGGCGGGAATTTAACAATGTGCTCCCAAGGCCAATTGTATCCTTTGATCACTGGGTGACTGGCTATTTTGGCATAATCCCAACTGCTTTAGGAAAAAAAAAATATGTCCTGAAAGATCTCTGTCATTCTTTCTCATTGACATTGTTTTATTCATATTGGATTTGAGCAACTCGCATTTTCCCACTTCAGACAAGCTTCTAGGAAACTGCAGTTACCATGCCCTCTCCAAGACTCTTCTATTACTCCTTTGGTTCATTTACAGTATAGTAGATGAAATGAGGCTCTGGAGTTTGAGGAGAGCTTTGCTCTATCACTCTTCTGTTTATTCCTCTCTGTCCTTCCTTTTCTTCAAGAGAAACACAGAGACTCCCCTCCTTTACAAAGTACCTTGAGACTCGCTGCTGGCAAACGCTTCATGAAGGTTCACTGTTTTGTTTAATCTCCATAGCTGCTGTCTTCTCTCCCTGTTGCTTTGATTCATACTACTGTTTGCACAAACACAACATTTTTGTGTGCTCCTAACCACTCATTCAAGGCCTCTTAATTCATTTGGAGCCACTTAATTCCTATATTATGTTATTGAAGAGCTTTGTCTCACACCGTCAAAGAAATGTGATTACACCTCTAAAATTGTTTTCTAGAAACTAAACTCTGTGTTTACAGCAAACTGAAACAGAATGCAATCAACTCAGTTTGCTTTTGACAGATGTTTATAGCAATTTTATGCTACATAGCTTCCTTGAGTCTGGTTTCTGCAGTGCCAGGTTATATTAGTTACAATTTAGGTTCACTGAATATGGGGTGGACTGTTTGCCATTAGAGAATCCTTTTTTATACACTACTATTCTTTTACTTCTAGCATTTGCGTTGTGAGTTTAATATTTGGAAAATGTAATGCTCTGTCAGAAATTGAAAGTTAAGTCCTCTGTTTATAAGCTAGAAAAAACACACCAGCTTCCTCTACTGCCTTGCTAAAGTGCCTTAACACTAACATGGCTCCAGTTGCAAAGTTAAAATATCCTTGAGGATATGCTTAGCATTAAACAAGTCAGTTGTCTTTTTATATGTCTTGAAATCAATTATACTAATTCTGCCCTAAATTAAATAGTTGAAGTGCTCTTTCAAACTGATCCTCTACTGCCCACTCCTGGGCATAGGAAAGTCATTCATCCTCAAAATGAGCGCAACTCATGACTTCCCTCCTCGACATCTGAAGATGACTCCAAGGTCATCTTGGTTGTTTTACCAATCTGAGTTCAAAACCATTCTGGACTGGATTTGAGCCAGTTGTCTGACAGATTCTGTATTTCCCCACTGACTGATGAATTTCCTTTTTCCTCCTTACTATTGGCCACAAACTGAGTTTCAACATTCCTGATCTTCATGAGACTACAAGTAACATGAAAGGAAAGTATATAACATGCTTTGCATCTAGTAACCACCCTAGCAAAATTTTCTTCTCACACTTAAATGTCAAAAAAAAATCATAAGCTGAAACATGCTGCAAAGAAGGAACCTCTAAAAATGCAACTTTGGTTATTATTAAAAAAAAAAAAATCTTGAAAGGAATGGAATCATGATTAGTGTCCTTAACACAGTATCTAAATAAATCACTCCCTCAGGTGAGAATAAAGGTTATTTGAAACAAACGGTGTAATTCGCAAAGTACATTCTCTTATCCCCACCACTGGTTTTGAAGATATCTCCTGTTAGTTGGTAGTGTTTGAGCTTTAGGCCTAAAGCAATTCTTGACATTATTTCTCCCTCTGCCCTTTGAGGCTTCAAAGGGAACCTGCCAGTTATTGTTTTAGCAGGAATCTGCATGGGTTAATAAACTAACAAAACTGTTATTAAAAGTGAAAAGACAAAAAATAAAATCTTGACTATATTAAAGCAAAATTTTTGGGAGGATAGACTCCAATGCACAGTGAGACCTGTAGCAGCCTGTCCCTGTAATACAGGGAAAGAAGAAATCTCAATAATTCAGGAAAGCCATAAAAAACCATGAACAACCTCATTAATGCTGTTCTTGCTTTTACAGCAGGTTACACTCTTAGCAAATGCTGAGCTTTAGATCTTCTGTGAAGTCTCAGTGGCTCAGGGACAGTGCGTCTATTCCAGGAATATACCAGTTAATTTTCAGCTTGCTCTCTGTCTCCATTTGGGACCTTCTTAATGAATTTTTCCAAGACAAATTCACAGAGGGGACAGCTTTCCCAAAGCAGCGTAGATGCAAACTAGTTGTTGATACGCTTTTATTTCTCAGTATAGACATGTCCTTGGAGTTCCTTAGTGCTAAGTCCTTTCTGTGTTTTTCTGGTCTCTTTCCCTCACTTCAAAGGCATCCACAGAATTTTTTTTTTAGTGCCCAAGGATTTAACTGAGATATTGGCAGTAGATGGGAGTTTAATTATTTCTGATAGTATCAGCAGCAAGCATTGCCATTTGGGAGAAGCATTCATCTGATTTGTATGGGACCTGTTTCCCTAGAAAAACTCTATAGTTGTAGCACTACACAGTACTGGCATACGCCACAAGCATGAATATGCAATAGCAGTATTCAAGAATCACAGTTAATGGTAATAGCCTTTTTTCCCCCAAATTAATCAGAAAATATGTAAGTCAGCATATTTAAATAATGCATTGAAATCAGAGCACAGCATGAATAATATTTAAATTAAATCTGACAACGTAAGAAATATAAAAAAGAGTTTTCACAGTCATGGAAATGAGGAATTTTGAAAACTACATTTTCTGAAGGAGGAAATAATTAAAAGACCTACTTCAGTAAGATAATTTATGGAATCACCTTATCAGCAAATAAAAAGTGTAGCTAGACTAAATGAGGCCTCCATGAAATGGACAGGAGAATAAATGAAATCAAGACGGGTCTATATATTGCTTTGCAGGGAGGCATAGAAGCTGCAAAAGGCAGACTGTTCTCAGGAAAGACATGTCATTTCTTGCAGCTGAAACCTGTGTGTCTCTAAAAGCACTTTAAGAAAAAAAAAAAAGCCTTTTAAAAATATGTTTATAAAATTAAGCACATCTCAAACTCAGCAGCTGGATAACAAAGATCTCAAATCTACATTTCCGAATGGTGGAGCTCCAGTGGGAGGGTACATAAAAAAAAATGCCTGAAAAACACTCTTTTCCTGTGACAGTACCTTGCTTTGGAACAGAGATAAGGAGTGTAGTTAGGTGAAGGTATTTCTTGTTTTAATATTTCACTACTGCCATTGAAATACACTCAAGGTACCTGGATTTTGGGCATTGCAAGACAAATTCTAGACAGTATGTGAAGTATAGTGGACTGGAGCCTCAGTGAGCTCAGCTCTGATTTTGATATACTTGAATGCCTTTAAAAGTCCTGATGCCAGTGCCCTTCCTCTCATTCTTCTTATGTGATATGGCCAGTTATGTCTTATATTTAACTGAATGGCACGGTCCTTGGACAACAGTGTTTTACTATACTGAATAAAAAGAATCCCCTACATTACTATCCGTCGATCAACTCCAACTTATTTGTTTATTGGTGTCATTCCTGAGGACAGTCAAAAATGTCTTTCAGTGGTTGAGTGTGTTTCCTGACCCTGTATGTCTTATGGACCTGCACAGAGGGAACTTCTGAAAAGCCCTTTCTGATGCATACTTTCACACTGAAATTCTGTATCATCTGTCACAATACAAATATGTCTTTTTGGCAGCTAGCAGTCATTGTGAATAGTGACTGATTTTTTTTCCATTCTGCTTTTCAGGCTTACATAAGTATCAAGATGTGACAGTAGGGATGAGGAAGGTGTCACCACAGCTTCATTCTGGCACATGAGAGGGTGGTGTGGAAGTAATAGCTCTTTCACTCCAACATAGGCTGCTCAATTAAACCAATCACTGATAGTAGACAAAGGCACTCTGAACTCACAGATGGGAACAACGCCATCCTCGCAGATGGGCACAAACATCCAGCACCAAGGAACATTATACCATCACTGAATATCTGTATTGATGCCTGGCCAGAAATGTCAAAAAAACAGGTGCTGATCCTAATCTTCTATGTCCACAATACAAGGGAACGCACCACCAGTTATTAATCCAATACCCATCTGGGTTAATTTTCAGAAGTCCCTGGGGAAAAATAAGGAGTGTTTAATGAGTAGGTTTAAAATGAGCTGAGTGTTTTGAAATGCATTTCTACATTTAGAGGAGAAAGATTCTTCGACATCTGATCTCAGTGACATCTTCATGATTTCATGAGGACATGAGAATAATCTTCCGGGAAAACAATGGTTTTACTGAAACCAGTGATCTTACTGCCCCCTGCAGGATTCCAGATATTTCAAAGGGAAAAGAGACTACGTAGCACTAAAGATAACCCTGGTTTTGCCACTACTGGATTTTAAAGTTGGATCAAACTCTAGTGGACACTGAAGAAGAAAGGAACATGTTAGAAGGTGAGGAATGAAAAGAAAGGCAGGAGTTAACGACATAGATCTTTAAGGCAAAGGTCAAGATATCTGCAAAGTCACAGATTTGCTTGACAGCATTCATTGTAATCATGAGGGAGCACAGCTCGGAGCTGTGTTCTGAGGACTGCACACCTCTAGTATCATCATACTTCTCTCTTTCTCTCTTTCTTTCTCTCTTTCTCTCTTTCTTTCTCTCTTTCTTTCTCTCTTTCTCTCTTTCTTTCTCTCTTTCTTTCTCTCTTTCTCTCTTTCTTTCTTTCTTTCCTTTCTTTCTCTTTCTTTCTTTCTCTCTTTCTTTCTCTCTTTCTCTCTTTCTCTCTTTCTCTCTTTCTCTTTCTCTCTTTCTTTCTCTCTCTCTTTCTCTCTTTCTCTCTTTCTCTCTTTCTCTCTTTCTTTCTCTCTTTCTTTCTCTCTTTCTTTCTTTCTCTCTTTCTCTCTCTCTTTCTCTCTTTCTCTCTTTCTCTCTCTCTCTCTTTCTCTCTCTCTCTTTCCCTCATTCTCTCTTTCTCCTTCCTTCCTTCCTTCCTTCCTTCCTTCCTTCCTTCCTTCCTTCCTTCCTTCCTTCCTTCCTTCCTTCCTTCCTTCCTTCCTTCCTTCCTTCCTTCCTTCCTTCCTTCCTTCCTTCCTTCCTTCCTTCCTTCCTTCCCTTCTCTCTTCTTTCCCTCTTTCTCCATGTCTATAACCATGGACCCAAACACTGTCTTTGGGTTTTGGTTTTCTTTTAGGAAAGTAGTTTTCCTTGTGGTCACATAAACATTTTGAGATGTTACAAAAGCTCTGCAGTACCTAAAATTAGTTACTTTGGTTCGAGTGGACTCCTTACAAGTTTTCATGCTGATCTGTATCTAAAACAGGAAGAAGTGCATGGTATTGACATTTTGGAAAGTCTTAGCCTCTTAAAGTCTTAATTCTTACAGAATTCACAGGTAGTAAGAGGAATTGCAATCCACATTCTTCTAGGCATAAACAACATATCAGGTGTGAACTGTCAGTTCTTGTAAGGAGGTGTAGACAGTGTCCTGACAGTCTCTTTGAACAGAAGTTCAACATTTGCTTTCTGTTAGTAAACACCCTGTGCTTGCCCACTCTTCACATCAGTGAAAATCCCCCTAAGGCAAACAAACTTCTTGACAAAGTGCCTAAGGCTTTGGATCAGGTACTTAATATAGCAAATGTCTTTGGTTTGGGCACTGGATAAAACATGAGTTGCTGTAGTAGAAAGTTGAGACGTGGTGAGATTTGCTAACAGTTCTCTGAAAAGGTTTTATTTCCATCTACAACTGCTGTTTAATTCATAGGAAAATGTTATTTGGATACAGTATGGGAAGATGAAGTTTGTTTCAAATGGAAATTCACCATGATATTTATTTTTATCTAAATACTTTTTTTTTTTCTGACAAAAACAGAAACCAAGAAGTATTTGATAAAAGAAAAGCTTTAAGAAACATATTGTTTGGAAAAATTCTTAATCCATGCACAGGCAAATTATAAAAGGACAAGGGTTTGTTAAAGACATTGAATCAACGATGACATGGATGTTTTGGGAAACCATTGTAATTTGAAGGACAGCAGGATATACAATCACCTTGCTTAAGCAGTCTCCTTTCTTTGGGCAGTAACTAGTGTTTTCCTCCTGTGTTTTGAAAAAATAAACACTGTTACATTAACTACTCAAATTTCATAATATGCTTAATTATTTTATTACATGTTTTCATGAAAGTGGATGTTATTATTAAAGAACAGCCGTTACTATTGTAAAACAGCAGTTTTCTGTTAAACGTTTTTCATAAAAATAATACTTCCATCTTATAGAATCATAGAATCATAGAATCATGGAATAATTTAGGTTGAAAACGACCTTTAAGATCAAGTCCATCCGTTAACCTAACACTGATAAGTCCACCGCTAAGCTATGTCCCAAAGCACCACAACTACACATTTTCAATATCTCCAGGGATGGTGACTCAACTACCACCCTGGCAGCCCGTTTCAATGCTTGAGGACTTTTTCTGTGAAAAAAAATTTCCTAATATTTAATCTGAACCTCCCCTGGTGCGACTTGAGGCCATTTCCCCTCATACTGTCACTTGTTACTTGGCAGAAGAGACCAATACCCACCACTCTACAACCTCCTTTCAGGTAGTTGTAGACAGTAATAAGGTCTCCCCTCAGTCTCCTTTTCTCCAGGCTAAACAGCCTCAGCTCCCTCAGCTGCTCCTCATAAGACTTGTGCTCCGGGCCCCTCAACAGTTTCATCGCCCTCCTCTGAACTCTCTGCAGCACCTCAATGTCTTTTCTGTTGTGAGGGACACAAAACTGAACATAGAATTCAAGGTGCTGTCTCACCAGTTCTGATTACAGGGGAACAATCACTTCCCCAGTCCTGTTGGCCACACTATTCTTGATGCACGCCAGGATGCTGTTGGCCTTTTTGGCCACCTGGGCACACTGCTGCCTCATATTCTGCCAGCTATTGACCAACATCTCCAGGTCCTTTTCTACCGCTCAGCTTTCCAGTCACTCTTCCCCAAGCCTGTAGCATTGCATATGGTAGTTGTGACCCAAACGCAGTACCCACCCATCACCTGACCTCATTGAATCTCATAGAATTTACGTTAGCCCATCAGTCCAGCCTGCCCAGATCCCTCTGTAGAGCCTTCCTTCCCTCCAGCAGATCAACACGCCCAGCCCAACTTGGCATTGTCTACAAAATTACTGAGGGTGCACTCAATCCCCTCATCCAGATCACTGATAAAGTTCTTTAACAGAACTGGCCCCACTACTGATCCCTGGGGAACACTGCTTGTGACTGGCCACCAACTGGATTTAAGTCCATTCACCAAAACTCTCAGGGCCCAGCCATCCAGCCTGTTTCTTATCTAGCAAAGAGCGAGCACAATTTTGTCCCTACGCACCCAACTTCTAACTATGTGGTTGCACTTGCGAAGTGATAAAAATCAGATACCATGTCATCTTCCTGTGCCGAGAGAGATGATTGCATCTCTGTGGGGATGATTCTTATCAGCTAACTCTAGCTAAATCAGCTTAATTCTGGCATAAATCCCATATCTTGGCATTCCTTGTAGTCAGTAGAGACATGGACATTCCTCAGAGAGATTCATTAAGTCTGTTTTGCACACTTATTTTGAACCATCTTTTAAAAGTGATTTTTTTTCCTGACATAAACTATTAAACGAGTTTATATCAGGTAACTTCTGCATGGTCTAATTTTTAGACGGCTCAAGTTAGATGTGAACAGTTCAACTGTGAATGTGCAACATATCAAAAATTGAAAGATTTTGAGTACATACATGCAAATGTTCTCCCAAAAATAGAAACTGCATACACAACAGGAATGATGGCTTCAACTGAAGTTAGTTTTGCTCCGTGTATTGCAAAAAGTTATAGAATAAATGTTATTGATTTGAAGATTTGATAGAATAGGCTAACCAGACTGAATCAGAGAAAGAATAGAGACTTCTAGATCTGGACACTCTTTCTGTATGAATTGTAGAGACGTTTCGATGAGCATCTCCTTGAGTTCACCAGTATGCATGTTATAAAGTTTTTTCTTTTAATTAAGGATACTTATTTTTATTACTTACTTGTTTTCATCCTTCATACTGTTACAACAATTATCCCGCAGGTGCAAGGGATAGCCACAAGTCAAGATGGGAAGGTTATTCAGATAGAATTAAGTCTGACAATGTACATGTTCAAATAAGAGACTGATTTCTTTTAAAACAGTTTTGAATATCTGGCATGAACTGTGCTGTACACTGGAACAGTAAGAAGAACTGTGGAGAATATTTCAGCTGTGACTCTATTTCCTGATTGTTACTTGAAGCAGTTTTACTAGAGGATATTTAAAGACATAGTAAATACATTTTAGGACCCCCTGTAAATTGGTTTCAAGATCCTTGAGTGCATATCATCTGTTTCAGTTCGGTCAGGAAAGATTTGCCTAATTTGCCTTATTTCTACTGTGCACATCCTCAGAGTGTTTAATTGTCTCACTGGGAGTAAGTTCCATAGAATGGGAAGAAAAACCCTCAATAAAATTGTAGAAGGCTGAAAGTTTAGTGAGCAAAGCATGCTACAGTAATTCATAGGTAGCTTTCTACATTTTACTTAATCAGATGCACTGGGAATCTACTTAATTTAGCATTAACCCAGGGAACCAATTTGGCCTAAGGTAGTGAACGGCATTGACTGCTGAGTAATGAGGATACTTCTGACAAATTCTCTTTAATAGGTATCATTCAGCAAGGTCCAACAACTCAGGTTGTGTTTAAGCACATGACAGATGAGCACAGTATTCTACACTTTCAATTTTCTAATACAGAAGTAACCAAATTAAAAAAAAAAAAAGTAAAAATAAGTAATTAAGATGGAATAAAATAATTTTATCTGTTTGCATTTATGCATTATCTTATCTTATTTTGAGTAATTCACAGCTTTAAACTGCATTCAAGTCTGTAAGAGACCATTGAAACATTATTTACTGCTGGATGCCAGCTATATCTGTCAGCACTCCAAAAATGTACAGTTGACAATGAGTCATAAATAAGAGATTAATTAGTGCAGTAGTTGGAAGTTATGTTGCTGATTCAGATATTTAGTATCTACTTCACTAAGACAATTTGCATATGTTCTGCCCTCTTATCATCTGTTAAAAGATTCAATTAGAAAAAGGAGTCTAAGAACATTGGTGGCTGAAGGGAAGAGAGGGACACATGGGAAGGACACATGATGGTGTTTGGCTGGAGCCTTGGAACAGAAGAAAACAGCCCTCAGTGCTGGCATGAAAAAGGCTGAGAGAGTCAGTGAGGGTGACAGGATTGGTGCTTTTGGAAGCAGAATTATGGGCATGGTATTTAGAAGCTCAAAGGCCAACCATGAAAATAGCTAATTGGTTTACATTCTCGATTTAATCCCTGTTCCCTGATTTTGTGTTTTATTGCTTTTTATTCCAGTCACCAGGAATTTTGCCAGTGCTCCCAGTGGGAGAATGAGGTTTACCAGAAAAGCATTTTCAGATATTAAAAGAATTTATAGTAGTATAAAACATTGCATGTATATTACAGACGAAACAGGCATCACATATTGAAGGTGACATATATGTCACTATAGGAAAAAGTAATAGGAAAGCTATAGGCAGCTATAGGAAAAAGTAATTCATGATAAGTCTAAGCTGCTTCACGTAGCTCTGTCTCCTACTTCTCCATTTGACTTTAATATCCTAAAGAAATGTTCAATCCTGTGGTAACATGCTATGTCCTAGTGAATGCTTGTGCAGCTTCTGTAGCTTAATCACCTTTTTCAAGGCAAATATGAAATTCCTGAAGAAAGAGTTGCCTGTTTCTCTTTGCGCGTGCATGGGAAATCAGCAAAATTCTGCACTAACCTGATTTTTCTGAATATATGATCCTGTAGGTTCCTATTATCGACTGCTAGGCAACTGCATCCTGGGTTGCTTAGTTAGCTCTGGGATCCCTATGCAGTTAAAGGAAAAAAATAGGCACTTTTAGGTCTGTTTGCTCTTAAGAGTCTCTTAAACAAATGTAGACATGTCCTTTTGTGAGACTTAAATCATTCTTCAGAGCTGCCCATTTCTCTTACCCAAATGAACTTGGATGGCCAAGTAAGATTTAGATATCCGCATTTGATCAGATGAATCTTACCCCATGACTCCAAATTCCTAGTGGAACTACTGGTATTTATGCCGATGGGGCTGTGAATCAAGTGAAATAGCGAAGCATTCATTCCATAATATTCAAAGCCACTGAAAGGAGGGCCGGCACTGTCAGGAAAGACATGGGGCAATTTTGACATATTATGATGGGAAGTCTTGTGAATAACCGGAAATCTAGAAAACAAGACCTTGAAGAAAAGCTTAGAGAAACGGAATATGGTTTAGTCTAGAATAGAGAAGAATGAGGGAAAATACAAAATTACATTCTCCATATTTCTTGAAATGTCCCCTATGAAAATGCAAACAGACTTGTCTTGGTGTCCACTGGGAATGGAACAAGAAATAAAGTGTTAAAACTTCAGTGAGGGAGATTTAGGTTAGATACTAGAGAAATTTCTAAGAGAAAGGATGCTTAAGCAGAGGAATGGATTGCCGAGGGAGATTATGAAATCTTTTTAGTAAGGATTTTTAAAAAAGGTTGAAGTAATATCTGTTGAGTACATTTTGAAGTTAGGACATGAAATCTGCCAGGCTCATTTTCCTTTCACTCCCCTAATTTTTCTGACGTTTTTTCTTTCACTCATATCTCTCTCTCTTTCTCACTCGGTATGTTGTATTGCAGAGGAGAGACTCCCAGGCTCCAACAGTAGTCCCAGTTTTATTTCCATGTTTGGATCCCAAATAAGTAACTTTTTTAATATGTCAACTGAAGTTTCTTAGGTCACTCTGAGTTTTATGGCATTGTGGCTGGCCTCAGAGAAACAAGCAACAAGTGAAGAAATAGTTGCTATTTATTCTACTCTTTGAAAGGAAGATACAACAGGCAGGAACTAGCTGGAGAAGAGGAAAATAAAACAACTACAGAATAACTACTTTGGCCTGAAACTCTGCAAAAATCAAGGCACAGCCCCAGAAGGGCATGTCGAGGAAAGGGATTCCTGCAGAAAATCTGCTGTGCCTTTCCTGCTATCTGCTGGTTTAGCCTTCAAAAACACCACGTCTGACAGCCTGCCAAAGAACAAGTTGGGAATTTATTTCAATCTACAGTTTTTTACTATATTTCCATTTCTGAAAAAGAACTGTATCGCTTAGTCTGAAATTTGTTCATTGTGTTTGGATATTTTTTTTCAAAAATATTGACTACTGTTCTATATGCAGCCAGGTTACTATCCTGTATTTAAATACTGTAGAGCTAAAATAAATTATATACATTTTTAAATTAAAATTATAAATGAGAGAGAAAAAAGTCTTAAAATCTTTATTTTACTATATTCCAGGAAAACAAGTCAACAGAACACATTATCCCATTACTTTTCAGATGATCACAGAATTCCTGTTATTAGACTGATTTTGTCTTCTGTGGTTACTAATAAATGAAAAATCCCTGAAAAAAAATATTATTTTTTTACCAAAGTCACACAAAGGAGTTTGAAGGTTTGTCTCTCTTTCTTTCTCTCTCTCTCTTTTTCTCTGAAGTGCTGGCAGTTAAAAGCATATTCGGTTGGCTATTATACAGATCATACATTTGGCCCCTTTACCAGTAGTAGACAGTAATTTCCTATGCATTAGACTTTGAACAGTGGGAAAAAGCCCATTGTAACGTTCCCATGTTCATTCTGAAGATCACTTTTTTTTTTCCACCCCAGGAGAAACAGCACTTTTGAAAACAAATCCAGTGTTGATAAACTGTAGTCCAGAGGTTAAAAAAACATGGACACTTGGTGCAAAGGAAATCCCAGTATATTTTACAGGCAGATTAAGTTGTTTTATAATGACCATATGTGTTCATTTTTAAGTATAGTAATGTGTATCAAGAATGTGTCTTTGGGCTATTTATGAACCTGGAGTTGAATTTGTTGTGCAGCTAAGACTTCTGTGACACATGAGGAAAGCAATGTCAGGTCTAGAAGGTGACATGCACACAGCAACATAAATATTCAGGCCAAAATTTTCCTTTGATCATACAAAGGTCTAAAGTAGACACAGCAAACTTCAACACGAAATACAAATTGAGCTACAACAATACTGCCACTAAGACACAGGAACAAGTAGCTTGGTTGATGTGCTTAAACACTGATGAATCTACTCCTCGGACTCTAAATCTATTCCTGTTGCCTTTCCGTCCCCCAGCAATGCCACTGTAGATATCTGTTTTTTTCTAGAAAACTCTCCAGACTCTTTCTACTATACCCCTTTTTGTATTAAAATATCTCCTGCAAAATTATTTGTACTGCTAACAGCAGCTAGAAACATTAATGGTCTGCACATGAAATGAGATTAGATCACAAATGAAGAACAGCTGTCAAGGCTCAACTCAGTTCAAATGGCAAGCGTTGGCAGTAAACAATCATGAAGGCTTAAAGGAGTTTGCAGGCATACTGCCATCTCCTTTGGCTCCAGGATCACTGCCAGGATGTCTGCCTTTATTTTTCCAGGTGGGAACTGTTGACGCTATAGCTCGGTGAAGTGGCCAGAATCCCTGATGTAGCAGAGATGTTAGCGGCAAGTCAGTGAATGTTCAATACATAGTGCCTGAAGGACTGAGTGATAGCAAGCAAAATACAGGATGTTTCCCTCCTTTTGGCAAGTGCTGTCCCCTTCAGGTAGAATTGTGTTGTCTCTTCAGTTGCTTTCTTTTGGCATTTAAGTCCTACATCTCTCTCCACAGAAGTGACACATGCAACGGGAGAAACAGAGACAGGTTTTAGCCTGTTTCACAGCTTTGTGTTGTTCTCCCGGGAGTTAGAAATAAAGAATCCATAACCCATCAAAGTGAGAAAAGCTGAGACAAGAAGCTCTCCTCCATCTCCCACTTCATTCGTCTAATTGCTAGGACTTCTGCGGATTTGGCCTCAGTAACACATTTCGTACACCTCAAAATGCAAGCAACTCTGAGCACTCCCAAAGATATGTTTGAAGATGCCTAGGCAAAAAGTAGAACCACATGGTTGCTGACATACCCAGAATTAGGCAGAATTTGAAGAAGACTTAAGGAGGATTTTGAGGACTTTCATTTTTGAATGTAACTATTTGTAGATTCGTAGAAAGATAAAATCTATTCAGCTGAAATGTGGAAATCTTTTGGGCACAAAAGTGCTTCCTCTGGTCTGAGATAGATGATAACTAAAGCCAAATAAATAAGTTTTTGAACTTCCAACAGCCTATCACTGTAGCATGAATGTTATTTACCAAGACAGCCAGAGTGGCTTATATGCCTTTGTTCATGGCTTTAGAGGCAGCTGGACGTCCAAATACCTTTAAGATTCTTGGCCTTTCTTCCCACTGTAAAACCACAGAAAAAAGGGAAAATCCCAAGAGTTTCAATTTATTTTAACATCAAGTTAGTTAAATGAAAGTTTCCTTTCTCCTATATATAGCTTTAAAAAACAATTCTCCCTGTTGCTGTCTACTCCTATAACAGCACTGTTTATCTCTCATAAGCACATTTTAACTGTGTCTTCAAAGTGCTTTCTGGAAGAAGAAAAATATTTGGACTATGGGGAATACTGTCATTCAAGATAAAGTTACTGCTGCAAGGGCTTTTGAGAAATAAAAGAAATCTTTTCCCAATTGGTAAAAATATATTAAATAAAGATCTTTCAGTACAATAAACACACTTGATTTTCCACAATATTTTTATTTACTCTTTGTCAAAACTACTGTTGTATGAAATTACTATCAAAACAAGAGTTAACACAACTCTGTTATGTTGGTGTAAAGAAATCGCAATCCAGATAAGAACAATGGCGAATTGCATGCCACCTTCTACTTGTGTTCAGTTGTCACTGGAGTCCACAGGCAAAATCCGTCCCACGATTTAGAAAACAGAAGGTATGCAAACATCATACATAGAGACAAGAAAACTGTTTTGGCTACCCCACTGACAAGCTTTTACTATAAGCCAATGGGCTTCTTGTTCCTCAAACCCCAGCCACAAATTCCCAGAATGGGAATGAAACATGGCTTCATAAAAACACATTAAAATTGTTTGTTTTTCTTAATATTATTTTCTAAGAGGTACAGTATCTTGGGTATAGGTTCCTCTAGTCTGTGCCAGTATATAACCTTCTTCAAGAATTTGGAGGAGAAAATGAAATTTTCTGCCTCCACCTACGATTTCTTTTAGGAATACCATCAGCAGTGGTCAAAAGGCCATTGACTGTATGTTTCACTCTCCTCTTGCTTGGGATGGGAATAACAGACACAGTACTCAAAAAATGGAGGTGTCATAGATCTACTGAGAGACAAGGCATTAAACGAACAGAGTGAGCAGAGGACTATTAACACAAAATCAAGGCTGGATTTGAAAGGCTGTGGTTTAAAACAAAAATAAAATTTGACCCATAGAGATGTTTTTGCAAATTATTCACCTAGTGATATGATCAGTTATATGAAGCAAGGAAAGAAAAGCTTAAAACTCCTGTTGCTAACTTAGTTACTCAGAAAAAAATTCCTAGTTACATTCAAGGTTTCACTGTCCAGCTGCTTCCTGTGAACAATAGTCTTATAATTTTTAAGAGCAGGATCTTCTGTCCCTATTCTGAAGGATGAACAAACTTCCATTTTAGCAAGAGGAAATAACTTTGGATTAAACCCAAATGCTGAGAATTCCAGGCTAAAAGGAGATCATATGAGTAAAAACTACATGATTGTAGAAGTGGAGTTACCAATTTAGCTATATTATGCATTAACGGAAATTATGATCAATGAAAATTAGGCTTGAGAAAAATACGCAAGGAAAATCTATTTAAATCAGAGTGAGCAAGGGAGGGGAAAGCCAATAGAAAAATCATTTTTCTAAAAAGAAATGTAGTCTTAGGTTTGAGTAGCCAGAGGTGTGACCTTCACTAGCCTTCAAATTATATTTGAGAGAGATTATGCCTGGTTCCATTTTACCAAGTCTGCAAAATAAATGAATTCTTATTGCATTTCATAAACAAAGACGTATGTGAAATGCTGCCAGTAGCCTTTCAAGCAACATCTCACAGAAAATATAGGAAATATCATTGACTTAAAGAAAAAAGAAGAAGAAAATGAATACTAAAAAATTATTTAATTGGACTAAAGTGTAAGATGAAGATACTGACACAGAGCAGAGTCTTGTTTCAGAGACCACTGTACTGAAACATAACAAGAGAAAAGTGCTCGCAACTGCAAAACTTGCCAAGTTAAAAGCAGAAAGGAGAGCAGAGAGGTTATCACTGCTGAACTTAAAATATAAAATGGAAATCTGATTGTAGAGCAGTGAGGAGCTCCTAGAGTATTGGTATTATTTGATATGCCTATTTGGCAATTCCTCCCAGGAAACAAAGGAAACCTTAACTACGTTTTGTTTTCCATACAAGCAATGATTAACACTTTCTTTTTATATTTTTTTTCTTCTTTCTTTTTACTGGTTTTGTTTGTTTGTTTGTTTTCTTTGTTACAAATGCTTGTGAGCTAATAACAGGGAAGTAAAATGCCAATGTGTACATTAAGATGAGAGAAGGTATGACTCTGAGAGACACACTCATTCATCTCTAGGCTGCTAGAAGCTGACCATGATGACAATGATGATATCCCATCAAATGTGCTCTTTTGTTCAAAATGAGCACCATACTTTATTGATTCCCAGTAAAATTGCTGTGAGATGAATCAAAATACCAGCTGCCCCATTTATTGAGCTGTGAAATATTTCTATTCGCTGTGCAGCTGTGTGAACCTGAACTAATCTAAAGGGCAGATGATCTACAAGAGAGCTCAGAATAGTTTTATTGCAGGCAGTTTGCCTAAGTATTAAATATTCCCTTTTCAGGCAGGATTCTGAGCAAGGGCTTACACTGAAGGAAAAGCAATGTTACTTATTCAACAGGGCACAGATTGCTGCCTCTTTATTATAGATGCACAGAAATTAAAAAAAAAATAAATAAATACATCGAATTTTGGAAAGCGTGAGGAAATCTCATGAGCAAATTGTATGTCATGGTGCTCACTACACGTGGTAATTCACATTGTGCAACACCAGAAGACCGGGTGACAATTCAGGTCTTCCTGATAAAACCGTGTGTTTCTCTAACAAGTGTTATCTCTGCAAGAGGTCAGAAGGGAACAGAATAGCCTAGTAGTTTGGTTTTTGACAGATGGTAAATGATAAAGCAGCATTAAAAGCAACCAACCAGCTTCAAGTTTTCATTTTAGTGTCAGCACATATGTATGTTGCTTGGGGAGTTATGCTCTAATTAACCTCAAGCATGTAGTATTGCTCTTTTACACGCAATGAGAGGATTAAGTGAATGCAGCAGATTTTACGGTCATTATCAAAATACCACTGGCAATAAAAATTCTAGAAAACAAATGGGAATACTCTTATAGAGGAGCTGAAGTCTCTGTTCTTTGAAACACTCTTTTCCTGTCATATTTTATATTTGTTGACAAGAACATTTCAATCTCAGACAGTATATGGTTCAGTAAATTCTAAAACCACTTTTCTTTGGTGAATAGTTGAACTCTTCTGATTTTCAAACCTTGGATGACATGTCTCCAAAAGAAGGAAAAGACAGTGGGAAAGAAATTAATTTAGCAATATTTGCAAAGTGCATGGATATACCATGCATCTTCTAAAAAAAAGAAACTTCACAAAAGCTAAAAATACTTGTAGGATAGCCCTACCAGCACCACTTTGGGAGTTTTCAGTATTTTAAAAAATATATCTGCCAATTTGTCTGCTTCTTTATCCATTAAGTAGTAGTTTTGAAGATGGTATTCAATCATATCCACATTTGTAGGGACTATTCTAATAACTCATGGGCAGAAGAGTACTGACTAGAGACATTTAAAAAGAAAGATGGAAAAGGAGGGGTGTGTGTGCATTCCTTGCCATGTGCTTAGCACAACCCCAGGTTAAATCACCTCTGTAACTCTTTGTAGCTCCAACCATCAGTCATTTCACACTTGATAAGAACATACTGAAATACAAAGTACCTCCGGCACTCCCTTGTTAGAGCAGTATGGATTGATAATGTATTTTGCAGACAAATGACAGTGTTATGGAAAGAGGAAGTGAACTGAGGAAAGAAAGAATGGAGCTTCCCCTGGTATAGAAAGGAATGGAGTGGATAAATGCAGAATAGGAGGAACAAGGAATGGGACAAGGCAATGTTCATGGCCTCTGGTCTAAGAGAGTAAGGAATGCTGCTGGGGAGGAAAGAATTGAGGCAAGACGACCCAGCACATAAAACATTTATTGTTGGAAGGCCAAGCTGACAAACTGGACAAGACATCCACCATACAGCTGGATAAACACAAAATGCAGTGGGCGAGCAATTGGCTGACAGGCCAGGCCCAAAGAGTTCTAGTAAATGGGGTTAGGTCGAGTTGGCGACCAGTGACTAGCGGGGTTCCACAGGGATCCATCTCAGGTCCAGCACTCTTCAATGTCTTCATAAATGACTTAGGACTTGAGGGAATACTAAGTTCACTGATGGCACAAAATTGGGAGGTGTTGACACTCTCAAGACCAGACGGGTCCTGCAAAGGGATTTGAACAAACTGGAGAACTAGGAAATCACCAGCCACATGAATTTCAACAAAGACAAGTGCTGGATTTTGCACCTGGGACATGACAACCCTGCCTGTACATACAGACTTTGGGATGAGCTGCTGGAGAGCAGCTCTGGGGAGAGAGAACTGGGGGTTCTGTTCGACGGCAAGTTGAACATGAGCCAAGAGCGTGTCCTGACAGACAAGAGGGCAACAGTGTCCTGGGTCCATCAAGCACAGCATTGCCAGCCGGGCAAGGGAGGTGATTGTCCTGTTGCACTGGTGCGGCCTCACCTGGAGCACTGTGTGCAGCTCTGGGTGCCACAGGGTAAAAAGGATATAAAGCTGCTGGAGAGTGTCCACAGGAGAGCCACGAAGTTCGTGAAGGTTTTGGAGGGGAAGTCATATGAGGAGCAACTAAAGTCACTAGGTCTGTTTGGCCTGGAGGAGACTGAGGGGAGACCTCATCGTGGCTACAGCTTTTTCATAAGGGCAGGCGCCAATCTCTTCAAGCGGGTGACCAATGACAGAACCTGAGGAAATGGCAGGAAGATGTGCCAAGGGAGGTTTGGTTTAGACAATGGTTCTTCACCCAGGGGTGTCACGGCCCTAAGCCTGACAGTGCTCAAGAAGCGATTGGACAATGCTCTCAGACACATGGTGTGAACTGTGGGGTTGTCACATGCAGGGACAGGAGTTGGACTTGGTGATCCTTGTGGGTTCCCTCCAACTCAGGACATTCTATTATTCTATGATTCATTCTATGATTCAAGTGATCTGGTCTGGTCTTAATGGAACAAGGAGAATTACAGAGCCCATGACAGATGCCCCTGCCACTGGGTAGGAGGAGGAGAAGTTAGGGGACCCGAGAGAGATTTCAGTTCAGAGAAAACAGAATGTATGCAGGAAGGAGGGATGACTTAGCACCCAGAATTACTCTAAGAGGTTCATTGGCACAGAGAAAGAACAGCTAATAGAAAATAAGCACTAGTCCTGCCAGGAGGAAAATGAAGAGAGGCAGGAGGTGGTAGATAGGACATGGTGATGAAATAGAAGGGGGCGTGGTATTTGTTCACAATAAGCTTTACTGACAATAGCTGATGAAATGTGTAGTATCTTTGCTGCTGCTGCTGCTTCCCCATGTTTTCCAACTACCTAGCTTTCCCTGCAGACCAAATATAACAATGCTTTCAGTTGGGTGGGCAGAGGGGATTGTGAACAACCTCATGATTTCCTATCCAAGTGGAACTTGGTAAAGTTTTTCTTTGGCTTGGCTTATTGTGGGATTATCTTCATGGCTGATGTCTGGCTAGAAGCTCTTGATAATTCTAAAAGTCCTGAAAGAAATGTGAGGTCCTAATGCACTTAATTAAATACATTATTTGTGCACTACACCTCTAAAGAAGGTTTGATGTGACCTTTAATTTTTCAAAGAATGGGCAAGCAGAAAAAGACAAGATGCATATATATACAAATATACATACATATGGGCATATTTCTGGGAAAAAAAAAAACACACTGAAACTAAAAATATTTATATAAAAATGTCTGCAAGTAGGGCTGAGTTTCTGATAAGGTAATAACCATGTGAATTCTGAGGAAGTATTCAGAGACTGATTATGCGAAGTTAGAGAAAAATGATTTTTCATTACTGATAGAATTAAGTCGTCTAGAGTTTATTTCCATCTCTGAAAATTATGATTAGATTCAAATACTTCTCAGGGCAAGCGTAAGGCTTCCATGCTATATCTTGAACAGTTCTGGGGCAGTCCTCTGCCATTGAGTGCAACAATATAAATCGGCCCATATTCATAATATCAAACACATTTACATTCAGAAATGGGTCACTTTCAAAACTGAAAATAATGCGATAGTCCTTATAATCCATGCTACGCCCAGATAGGCCCAGGTCTTAAACAAGCTAGTTTACAACCATATAGGACATAATCCATTGACCAGTAGTGCTCTCTGGTAACATCAAATTTACCTGTATGGATGTAGTGCCTTCATCTTAAGTGATAATCCAAAGACATCAGAATCACCTTTCAGATTCTAAACAAACAAACAAAGTGAAACAAAACAAACAAACAAACAAACAGACAAACAAAACCCAACAAAATAAAACCCCACCATATATAATACCTGTTCTATAGAAACCTCTCCTCAATGCATTTTAATGATGTATTGCTCATGCAGCCTTAATTTAGAAAACATTTGTGGTCACATTTAACATTTGGCTTTGAGAAGGTGTGCTAGTTCAGCTAGGCTTGAGTTAATTTTCTTCACACTAGTTAACACCTTTCTTTTTGGTAGTAGCATGGTCTTTTGTTTTGGTTTTAGGATGAGAATAATATGATAACACTGAATTTCTCAAGCTTTGCCTAGGAGGACGTAACTTTTTCTTTCCAGTAGCTAAGCTGTGTTTTTGAGATGAGATTAAAAGGAAGTGAGAACTCAATGATGTTTTGGCTGTTGCCAAGATCAAGGACTGCAGCTGGAAGGGTGCACAGACAGGACAGCACGTGGATTGACAGCCAGGCTGGCCAGTGAGATATTCCCTATAATTAATGTCATGCTTGGTATATAGCTGGAATTGGCTTTTCTGGCTTGTTAAGTTCATTAGTTTCTTGGCCTTTTGCCATTTTGGTCTTTTGACTTTTGCCTTTTTGCTCTCTTGCTGAGATCAGCTGTTCGGGACTGGGACGCTCTCCTTTCTGGGACTGCCTGTTTGGCTCAATCATGTTTGAGTACAAACTGCTGTCCAGATCACTGCTCTTCTCAGATTGGCTATACAGGACCAGTGTTCATGATCAGTTGCCTTGTGCATCACTTTATCATATGTAGAGAGAAAGAGATACATATTAGTAGGAGTAGTAGTTCATTATTTTCTTTTTTCTTTTCTGTCTTATTAAAATATTCTTACCTCAACCCATGAGTTTCTCCCCTTTCAGTTCTCTCCTCCATCCCACTTGATGGGTTGGGTAGTGAGTGAGTGGCTGGCTGGTACTTGATCGCTGGCTGGGGTCAAGCCATGATGAAGTGTAACTGTACAATCATTTTTTGCTGGATCTAGGCATTTATCTGTTGATAACTTTGTGGAATGGTATTTGTAGGCAACATCACCACTGCAGCATTTCAACAGAAGGAAATATACCCATCTAAATGGGTATTATTTTACAAGTTTTCACATAAAATTATATCCTTGGAAAAAATATAGTATTTCACTTATGATATTTTAAATCTTTTACATTTTAAATTTTCTGTCTCTTAGGGATAATGGAACAAAGTGAATTTCAATAATAAATTCCATTTGCAATACAGACTTCCCTGAAAAAAGCTTCTAAGGAAGGATGGAAAGAAGAAATGTAACAGAAAAACATGATTTACTTATCCCCAGAGTGCTAATTTGCTAGTTCGTTTTCTGTGTGTATTTTACAGTGTGTATCAGGAACAAAGAGAAACAGAGACAGAGCAGAAAGCTGCTGAAAATAAAGCGTAATTACATGAGGGAATAGAAGTGAAATAAAGTAGCTTTTTGCTAGTTTGGTGAAAGGCACAAAGCATTTAGAGAGGATTCTGAACTATACAAAAGTCGAAATTGTTGCAAAAAGCCACGTGATGAGTTGCAAACCCTCAGACAGTGAACATAATTTTACAGCACAGGAATCCACAAACTATGTCCAGGAACAATGCAGATCCTGCCCATTGACCAACTGTTCAAATAACAGCATCAATAAGTGGGACACAGGGATTGCCCATTCCAGGCAGCAATTCCCAGCTGTAACAATAACCAGAGAGCTTCTCCTTCATCAGCATAGTTAATTCCTGAGGATAAAATTATTTACGGCAAAAGCTCCCAACCCCACCTGTGCTACCACATACCACTTAAATCTGCAGGAATGCAGAAATTCAACCAGTGTCAACATTTGCATTTCCAGGTTCAAAGCCAACCATGGCAGAGAAGGCGGGATGTAAAATGGGAGGGTGGAAGATAACATTTTCTTTCATGGGCTGTGCAGGAGGTGAGAAGAGTTTGGTGTCTTGGTTTGCAGGAGTTGTTCAAATGAAGGAGGGGTGCAGGTTGTTGAAAATGGGGTCTGGGGGAGGTAAGCTGTGTGGTATCTGAAGGGAGAATAGGATGTTTGCAGCTGGGGGAAATGCAGTATGATGCATGGGTGTGAATGGTGAGAGTCCTTGAGGGTGTGAAAATTTGTGTTCAGTTTTGCCATGTCAACAAGAGTCTTTGCTGGTAAGGAGAAACGGCATTAGGAATGTGTCCCTGCACATCAGAAATGGATTTTAAATATTTTTCCCCCATTACAGGTTTGTGTGTTCTTCAGCCGCATCTCACTATCAGGGTTTTATCAAGCAGGACTCAGAGCTTTCATTTGAAATATGCAGCAATTTTATGTTCGTTATACACAGGGCCTTCTAATTTGCTACAGCAAAGAGCCTGGTGTTCATTTAAGAATTAAGCATGGCAAAAACTAAGATGGAAAAAAACCATAACTTTGTCTTCAGAGGCATCTGTTCTTTTGAAGCCCAAAGATTGCTTCAATATGAACAGCTATTTTATGTTTATAAATAGAAGCATATAAAATACATTTTTAAAGGAAAATCATAATTGACCTGCTATTAAATGCCTTTGATCTTTTTAATTAATTAATCCCCTAATTACTGAAAACTGTAGCAGAACAAATGGTAAACAGGTTGGTTTGGGATATATTTTGGTAAGGATTTTAGCATGCAGCAATATGTGCATGCAGGAAAGCATTCTACAGGATTATAAAATATATTGCTTTCTATATACAATACAGCTCTGGAGATTAAAGTTTTCTGAATAACCAAGTATACATTTTGGAGCTGTCATTCTATTGTGGCAGTAATCTGTGGATTAAAGTCCTTACCAATGCACATTTAGACATAATAAAGTGTAATGACACCAAAAGAATATTTCATAAAAAACGTTTTGTAGACAAAAGGAAAGCCTGAGATATGAACTTTGGTTTATGACTCCAGCTCACTTTACATGTTAAACATAGTAATTAAGTGCTATCATTTTAAAATATATTTTCAGAGACCCAGTTAAATGTATTGCACAGGATTTAATTTTATCTATTCTTTCCTTAGGGAAAATATATCCTACATGAAACTGGTTTTATTTCAATAATATAACATTAATTCCTCTTAAATTCCTATGAGTTTATCCTTCAATAACTTTCTGTGAGATTATCCTTCTTTTCTCTTTAGCAAATACATAAATCAGGACCATTTACAGGGTGGGAGATCGTCAGCACACAAGACACAATGGTGGGCATTGTATCTGGCAGCAATTTCCCATTTTTATCCCTTTGCAACAGAAGAAAATGCAGTAGAGGAAAGCAGGAGAAACCACTGGAAATCCCAAGAAGATTTAGTAATTCCGCAGGTCAAACTCTAGAGAACAATGAGGAAAGAGTTGTACATCATGCCAAGGACGGTGACAACTGAGCTCTGTTATGAGTCTTGTGTGCCATCTTTAGTGAAAACCCACTCCAGAAGCCAAATTGTAAGATTTCTTTTTCCTGTTGTTCTTTGTAGAAAAATACCTAATTCAAGCAGTTTTACCCATTGTGAAAAACCACTAGAGGCATTGACATCTGGCACAAACTAAGACAAGCTCTCGTGTTTGAAAATAGTTTACATCCACAAACTCTTTTTTGTTGTTGTAAATAAACTAGCATTTTCACATTAACCAGAAAATCCATCTAATTTTTCATCTAGTCTTGGTTCCATAATGAACCAAATGCACAAGTATCTATCTGAATACATTTAAGTGAGAAGCACCACTATGACTCACTCCACCATTGCAGAAAGTAAATATTCCTCTGAGTTAATTATGAAAAATTAAGATGACGAAAAAGTTAATATCTGAGAGAACTCATGGGGTCTGCAGTGAGTGTTACAAGTTGGACTGTATATTTGCAGCAGATCCTGAACCACTTTTATAAATGCCATTGGCAATACTTCTGAAAGTGAGGATCTTGTTAACTACAAGACAGCACAGCCTGAGACACTTAAAGATCTTCCCCACACCCTCCATTACATCTGGAACTAATAGCAAGGTGCTGAAAGTTGCTTTTTGCCCCACTTCCAATGAACTAATCAAGAGGGTACAAGCAGTCCTAGCTTAAGGGCTGAGTTCATAATTTCAGTCCCTGCCAGTCAACTGCCTCAGTCCAGCTGGGCAGCCCTCACACCCTGTTGCTGTCTCTCCTGCTCATCCCATGAACGGAGGCCGTGCTTTTATCAGCTGCATGCCAGCCCTTGGAGAGCTAACTAGACCCCCTTAGCACACAGAAGATGTAGATTCAAAAAGCCCTTCATGCTGAGCAGCGAGCTGAAGCTTCATATATGCTTCGTGAATGGGTGCCTACCCACTAAACAACTGCAGAAAGAGGGAGGGGTCTTCCTCCATTAAATTAAAAAAAAAAAAAAAAAAGTAACTATGACTGTATTTTTGCAGTAACCATTTCTTCCAGTATGCATAACATACTTCCATTGCTCCAGTCATACTAGGCCTCAAATCACACTACACTGCTAGACACATATGTCACAGTATCACAGTATGACAGTATGTTTGGGATTGGAAGGGACCTCAAAAGATCATCTAGTCCAATCCCCCTGCTGGAGCAGGAACGCCTAGGTGAGGTCGCACAGGAACATGTCCAGGCGGGTTTTGAATGTCTCCAGAGAAGGAGACTCCACAACCCCTCTGGGCAGCCTGTTCCAGTGCTCTGTCACCCTTACCGAGAAGAAGTTTTTTCTCAAATTTAAGTGGAACCTCTTGTGTTCCAGCTTGATCCCATTACCCCTTGTCCTATCATTGTTTGCCACCGAGAAGAGCCTGGCTCCATCCTCGTGGCACTCACCCTTTATATATTTATAAACATTAATAAGGTCACCCCTCAGTCTCCTCTTCTCCAAACTAAAGAGACCCAGCTCCCTCAGCCTTTCTTCATAAGGGAGGTGCTCCACTCCCTTAATCATCTTTGTTGCCCTACGCTGGACCCTCTCCAGCAGTTCCCTGTCCTTCTTGAACTGAGGGGCCCAGAACTGGACACAATATTCCAGATGCAGTCTCACCAGAGCGGAGTAGAGGGGAAGGAGGACCTCTCTCGATCTACTAACCACCCCCCTTCTAATACACCCCAGGATGCCATTGGCCTTCCTGGCCACAAGGGCACAGTGCTGGCTCATGGTCATCCTGTTGTCCACCAGGACCCCCAGGTCCCTTTCCCCTACACTGCTCTCTAATATGGAATTTCCCAACCTATACTGGAACCTGGGGTTGTTCCTGCCCAGGGCGTGATGCACATCCATAGATCACCTCATTGTCACAAGTTTCTTTCCCACTTTGCTGGGACCAGAGCTGCTTGATGGTACCCACACAACAAATTTCTTCCTCATACTGTCCTGGTCTTTCCTGCTGTAAAGCATGTGATGTAAAACACTGCATTTAGAATCACAGAATCATAGAATCATTTCGTTTGGAAGAGATCCTCAGGATCATGGAGTCCAATCATAACCTAACTCGAGCACTAAACCATATCCATAAGAACCTTGTCTAAACACTTTTTAAATGCCCCCAGTGATGGTGACTCCACCACTTCCCTGGGCAGCCTGTTCATTTGACCATGTAAAACCTGCACATTATTATGTCAAAGTATATACTGCTTCCTCAAGAAGTCTTAACAAAATATTGCTGTTCAACTTGGTCTTTTCATCTAGAAACCAGAGTGTTACACCTGCAGCTCTGGGAATTCATTGCTTTCCCATTACCACTTAAGACTCACTGTTCCTTATAACTCAGCTACCAAAGCAAGCAAATACCTTCAGTTTTTCAGTTCCAGTCATTATTCTGACATACCTGGAATGAGACTTTCTCTGGAAATGATCTTGCTAGCAGTAAGCTTCAACTAGTAAATTATAAATATTTTTTCAAGGAAATATAGGGCATATTTCCCAATGGTCCTTCAGTTCCACTGCTTCTATGAAAGAAAAAACAGTAAATCACAGAAACTTTTTCCCTAGATAGCAGTAACTGTCACCCTGGTAAAGCATCACAAAATTAGTGTCTGCTAAGCATAGGCAAAGAACTTGCAACTATGGTATCTAAATGAGTGATTGCAGTGGGCCATCACTAACACTAAACAGAGTCCCAGACTTGTGCTATCTAAATTCCTTTCACTGCCTGACATTCTGAGTTTAAATCTTTTAGGTACAAAATCCCTAAGTACTTTTTTTTTTTCCGTGAATATGCCAACACGATGAAAGTGAGTATCTAGTTGTTGTGCTGCCTATCTTTAGTTGTCTTGCATGTTCAAAAATGTTTCTGGTTATGACAATAGTATTGTCTTTGACCTCTTCCCCCTCATTCCTCATGAAGACACCCTACAGTGACCAAAGATCTCTTTGGTCAATATAGTTTAAAGCATTTCCTTGGACAAACACTAAAGTCCATTCACCAAGAACAGGACTTTTGCCCACGTCTGATGCAGATACATCAAGTTTCCAGAACAAAAGTGTTGAAGATTTTTTTTTCCACAGATCATAAGACAAAGGTGAGCTATAAGTGCAGGAAAACCATACAGTTCTGTAAGATTACACATCTCATTTATTTCAAGTTTATTATTATTTGCTTGCTGTTTGTTAAGATTTTTGATCTAACAACATTTCTGTTACTATACTAATATTCTGAAAATGCTTTGCCCTTTCATTTGTTTGGTTTGCATTATAGTTTTGCATGGTCAATGGAAGGCACCCACTGATTTCAAAGAGATTTAGTGTCCCTTTCCTAGAAAGTAAGAAGTGTTTAGAGAGCTAAAATTAAATGTGCTAAAAAATTCCTCACAAAACAAACAAACAAGGCTCGTGTACAACATAACAATATTAATAGCTGCTAATTAACAGTTTGGTAGCTGGATGATAGCTTCAGGTGTCAGCAAATGAAGCTCAGAACTCTTGTCTACCTTAGAGCTGATACTAAGTCATAATAACAAAATTCTGCTACCTAAATGATTTTAGACTAAATCCATAAAGAAATTCTCATGGAGAGATAAATTTTATGGAAGATACGTTTAAGTTATTTGCCTTGACTTGCTGTACATACAGCAGGGAGAAGAGGACTCATCCAATGTGCTGTTCATGTGGCCCTGTTGTGCTAGCTCACTTGACATGAGATGAACTGGATCTTAATAAAATCCTCCTCCTCCTTGGCTGTCGTTGTGCAGCTGCTTAGATTTCTAGCCATTAGGACTTTCAGACTAGGCCTTTGAAACCAACACTGTAGGCCAGGTTCTGATCTTGCTAGTGTTTGTGTGACTCCAAGGATTTCTTTGAAACTTCAATGGATTTATTGAGAATTATGTAAACAAGGTCAGAATCTGGAATGCCTATCACTCCTTCCCCCAAACCAAACACCAGTAAACTAAACAGGACCAGATAGATTGGAGTCCTGGTATACATTTATCTATGCTGTTCATTATAATTTTCAGCAAATTCAGAGTGGTTTGGCCCGTGCCAAGTAGAGAATGTCTGAGAACGAACGGAGGTATAGAACAAACACAGGAATGATCCAAATAAAAATATGGAGAAATCTCCTTTTTAGAAGCAGAGAAGGTGGTTCAGCTATGCCATTTGTCATCGGGGTCAGAAAGCTGCCTTTATTTGGTAGAAAATGTCATCATGTTGACATATTAATGTCAATGTATGTGTGAATTCATACTCTTGATGGGCAAACTGTTGGTGGTGCTCTATAGAGCTCAAGGTAAATGGCGGCATCTGACAATTAACAGTGGTGTTGGTCTCACCCACGTTCCTTACTCAGTTCCCAGTTAATACTGGAAATGTAGGTCACCAAAAACACTCCCACTTTCCCAGGTGTTTGTAGTAATTAATCCTGAACTCATTTATCTCATTATATTTTGGAATACTAGTAAGAGGTTTATTAAAATTACTGTTAGTGAAATCTCTTTCCTCTAGCTTATGTTTGATAGTTAATGATAGATATATCTTTCCCCATTGGCTTTATAGGGAATGGATGGCTACATATTTAGCTCATTCTCATGAGTAATTGTTTAATCAGTTTCTATACCTTTTATGTATTCTTAGACTTCCACCATCATTTCTGTTCCTGCTTGGAGTGCAAGCTACTGAATAACTATGACTGTGTAGGATGCAGATATACATTAGGTTGCAATGGGTTGCAGTTTATAAGTTTTACACTGACAGAATGTGCAGGTCTGACAATAGATTATTAAAATATTTTTTCCAAAGTGGTCTACAAATTCTTTAAATGTGCATCCCACAAAGACATTTTAATACTTATGGAAACATCACCAAAGGACTAATTGTGGAGGATGCCTTTTTATTTAGCTAGCTGGCAAACTGAAATGGTGTTAAACATATGCTTCCAGATAAATCTGAATATTTGCCCTAGAAAGGTATAATCTGTTATAACTGACTTCAGTGGTACAAATTTAATTGGATTAGCTTTCCTGTATGCTGCACACTCTTCTCTCAGTGTCAGTAGTCCCTTATGGTGGTCCTGCCTCATGAACACATCATAGCAGCCAGGAATAAAGTCATTGCACAACACCTGGTATGCAGAGAAAATCTTAGTTCTGAGTATTATTCAAATTTTAAAGAAGGGGGGAAACTGTCTTCCTCTTCAAAGCACCTGTCCAAAGGCTACTGTCTCAGCCAGAGGGCAACTTAAAGTAAAACTCAGGGGACAACGTCTTTTCCCAACTCTGAGGATTTATTTGCAGGCTATGTGCAATAATGCCACCTACTGCCACCTGACAAAAATAATTTGTTTAGCTGCAAGGCAATATGATTATTATCTTTTTACAAAGTCCTTGTATTTGTAGATTCATTACCTTAATTATGAGAGAAAGGGAATTTTACCCAAGACAAGTTAAACTCTGTTAATTAACTTAATGTTTCCAGAGAACTCCTGGTTAAACTGTCACACACATACAATGCATAAGTTCATGCTTTTATTCTACTAAAGTTAAAACAAATTCTTCAACAAAAACAAATAGAGTATCAAATCCCAACAATCTGACTGGAGTTTTGCAAATCTATTATGATTCAGATGTTAACTTTTTAGACTAAGAAAAGGAAAATACGACTTACCTGGTGCCAATATGTCAGTATGTTCAACAGTACTTAAATCACATTTTGAATTATGTGATCTAGCTAGAAGAAACATGTCTGAAATTAGCAGTGAAGTAATAATTTTCAGATTTAGAAAAGCAAAATATGTAAATAAATCTTCCTTTATTCTTTACTAATTACAGCTAACATATTTAATAACATATTCAATAATTCATAATGTTTATTACTGAATTTTACATTCCTTTCATGCTGAATCTATAAGTAAGGGGATTTTTAAAACTGATGTTGGATATTTATGATTAATATGTCTGTATTTTCAACCTTTAAGCTTGGCATATAAGATTCTGGTGTTACATCCATAATCAGCAAAGCAGAAGACCTAAATGCATGCCTGGAATGTTTGTTGTAATAACGTACATAGTTTATTAATTTACAATCATTTCAATAGCCACAGCTAGAGTAATGCATTACAGTTCCACCATAATTCTAATTGCAGCTTCACATGTTCTGAAGCACAAATATTGAATCTGCTAAAAAATGTGTGTCAGTCCTGAAAATATGTATTTTACAAATCAGTCTTGACTGGGAAAATATAAATGTATTTCTATTTAGAACTGTGATTTTACTAAAACCAGATAATATACTAGTCTCCTTTTATTCAGTAGATGAACGGTAGTAATGTGTTTGCACAGAACTTGAAGGAATCAAGTTCACTTCCGCCTTTTACAACAGAAGATTTAAACACGTGTATCTTTCTGGGAGACACTGACCCACTATCCTGAGCTGAAGTGGACTCTATTGGGTCCTGTTTATTTAACATAAATACATTTTGATTGAAACACATAGTCAAACACAGCTTTTCAATTTCCTAGTTGGCTGACATTGCACTGGTCACTAGGGCCCTTTTTAACCTATTCCATTATGTTTAAAATAATCCAGAAGCCTCTGAGAGCATGATAAAAACATGATTTTGGCACGTGGTCTGGAAGTAGGAATGGGATTTTAGTTTCCTTGTTTCATGTATGTATTTATTTACAAAAGGAATAACCAATGACACAGGAAAGGGAAGATGCGAGACAAAGAGCAAGAACTTCTAAAAGAGCTGAAGATATTCCCTTCCCTTCCCTTCCCTTCCCTTCCCTTCCCTTCCCTTCCCTTCCCTTCCCTTCCCTTCCCTTCCCTTCCCTTCCCTTCCCTTCCCTTCCCTTCCCTTCCCTTCCCTCTCAAAAATTCTCAAAAATCAATTTGTAGTGTAAAACATATAACAAACACATTCCTTTATGATCCTCTTAGGTTTGTATTTGCTTTTCTAAGACACAAGACTTTAGGGTTTTCCGTCACTTGTAAAACGTCGTTTCACTGACAGTGATACAAAACCCAGTAACCCAGTAACTACTCCACTATGAGGTTTGCTTTACATTATTTTTGTGTTATCAGTGTTCTAGTGGCATGAGGAAGTTTCACACACATCATGAAATTTTAATTCGGTTAAAAAAAAAAAGGAGGTTACAGATCGTTATGTCTTAGAAAGGTGGATCTAATTAATTTTTGCTCCGTGAGAGTAGCTGGAGTTTAAGAGCTGTTTTAACTGACAGTTACATGGTCTGTCAGTTTTTTCTAAAATGCATGTCATTTAGCTCATGACATGTTTTTTGCACTTTCCCCTTCTGAGTCAAAGAGTAACATCTTCACTAAATAATTCATAGAAACAGAGCCTTATTGTGTAACTAGCTTATTCAGCACAAAGATCTTGAAGGGTATTTCACTTAAAGACAACACACAGGAAAACGGAATATCAACCCTCTTTAATTAACAAAGGCTGACCTGGCATACTCAGGAGTTTTGTCTTTCTCAGTCTTGATGACAACAGACAGTAAGAGCAAAGGCCTCCAGGCTGTGCTCCACTGGTGTTCCTGAGCCCATCTCTCCAATGAGGTGTTGATAAGAATGCTACAGAAGCTTGCTTGCTAACACTAACTATGAGGCAAGCTTTTGCTTGAAGAATCTTATTGAAAAGAATTTTTGTCTTGATTTAGAGAGCACCAGTCCTTGTGGATGCAAAAAATGCAGTATCGCAGCCATTTCCTTCACCTGGCAAAGGGCCCGGAGGGATGCATGCTGCTCAGCATCATCTTCATGGTGGTGGTTGAAATGCACCTTTCACAACTTGAACCAACTTTTGCTTTCCTTTCCTCGTGCTGGAAAACCTGAATAACTGGTCAGTAACTAATGTAGTTATGGCAAGATGACAATAAGCAAAACTGTGGCATGGGAAGCTTAAAGTTCAAAAACAGGTAGAGTTATAACAACCAGTTAGCTAAAGACACTGAATTACAGGAATATTTTTTTTCCAGCACGGTATCCTACATCCAGGCAGAATAAATCACTAGTGACTGTAAAGAAAGTGAGCAGATTCTCAGTCACATTCCCAAAAACCTTTTCACTGCCCTTCCTAAAAAGCGGATACCTGACTGCAAATTGACTTTGCATATTGTCTAATATGTTCCTTTTCTGGGAATGGCTGCTTTCCAAGACATAGGCACAGTTACTCAGGAACACCCATACCAATTCTGTGAATTATTTTGGAGGGCAAACTAATGATAGTTTGATAGTCATTTCCCTAGTAGCTAAATGAAAAGAGCTACAGCTCAGAGAAAAATGCATTTCAGAATTTGATTTATTTTTAATAAATAAGTAGATTTATGCCAGCCAAACATAAGACACAACTGTATTACAGTGGTTTTCACTACTAATGTATCATACATATAGAAATTTCAAATAATTTTTCACCTGAGAAGATAATTTTTAAAAAGGTTGTCTTTACATAAAAAAGGCTTTTTAATCTTAATGCCATTTTTATGAAACATGTAATCAGTTTTGCTTATCACAACTAGTACAGAATAAATGAAATAAGTAGGACTGATGAGTGTTTTGTGGAAGAACATATTCCAGCACCATTACTTTTAAACCAATGTCCAAATATCAGAACAACAATGTGTATATAGAGTGAAAAATATGCATTATTCTTTCCTAAACATTTTACCAGTCTCAAAGGCCTCTCTTTCTCCTTGGAGAATTGTAAAGTTGAAGTTGAACTTGAAAACAATTCTTATTTTGTCTGAACTGGCTTACCCATCTCTGGAAGACGATAGAAATTATTTGGAAAGTGAAGAAGGAAAAAGAAATATCAATATGAAATAAATGTAACTAATGTAATTAACCACCGGAATAACTACTGCCAAGTTGTATTTTAAGTTATTTCCCACTTAATGGTTTTAAAACAAGATTAAAAGTGTTTCTGAGTGTTACAGACCAGTTCATCCACACGTAATTGAGCTCAATATTGCTCAGCTGGCAATAGGGAGAAACAGATTCCTCTTTTGCAGTGGTTTTTAAAGGACTCACTTCTTTTTCATTTCCCACAAAACCCTTGGGGAGCCTTGTGTTCCAAACTCTCTCACTGGTGAGGTTTTAATTAGATTTGAATTCCAGTGCTCTGTTTGCCAATTACTAATGCAAAACTGTACAGCTAGAAGTGACCTAAGGGCTACTCAGATACATAACATGATGTTTCTGGAAAAGGGAAGAAAATGGAAGAACGAATGTTTCAGGCAGACTGCTAGAAAATGGGCCTGTATAAGTATACATGTAAAATTTCCTAAATGCAACTTAGTCACAAGGCTCCATCTCTTTTGATTCCAGTACTCTACAAGATCCACTACTGCTCATGATAAGCAGCCATTTGCAGCCATTGACTGTGTGTAGGTCTACATGACAATGATCTCCCTTCAAAATGCAAAAATTAAGATTTGACTTTTTACTCTCTTGTACTTTCTGAAAGATCCAAAAATGTTTCAAAATATTTTGCTACTTTTTTTCCCTATTAAGTAACACTTGGGCAAGATGCTTTGAACCATCTTTTGAGTCCAACTTGAAAAGCATGTATGAAAAGCACAGCACATGTTTGCATTTCTTCTCAAATTCTCCTTTTCATTCTTTATCCCTCTTTTATGACATCCTTTTTATTTGGACTATCCTTGGTGCAAATTTATCAGTGGACACATGGTTCTGCAAGGGACTGAAAAACCCTAATTCAGAGAAAAACAGCATAAGTTCTAATTTAAGGATCTCTGTCTTCAAAGTTGAGGCTGGATAAAGAGAAAACTGTGGAAATCTCCTTGATTAAGAAAGACATAACTGAGTTCAAAAAGGGTCACAGCTAAAATGAATAGGATGGCAGAATAGATGTCTTGTGAGGGCAGGCTAAAAAGGCTGAGATTTCAATTCAAAGGGGAGAAGTCTAAGGAAGTGGGACTGAGATGTCTGAAAAGGCATGAAAGCATAAGCTGAGTGAAGAACCTTATTTGACACATCTTGCTACAGCAGAAGTAAGGGACAATTGCCAAAAGCAGAAAGATCAGTTCAAAACAGAGGTAGATATGTTTCTTTACAAAAAAAATGGTGATCTGAAATTTGTTTTCATGCAAGCTGTGAAGGCAGATAATAACAGATTCAAAAAGGGATTAGACAAATTCATGGAAAACACTTCCATGGACAGACACTATAGGGAATGGGCAGGGATGTGCCTTGTAACATCCTTAATCCAGCAATTGTGGATCCTGGCAAGCTATGAGAGGAGAGAGACTGCAGACAACACTCAGACTGTGGTGCTCCCCATAGACAACACATGCCACTGCCACTCTCCCAGCCAGCATGAAAGAGAGGGACTGCCAGCCCAGGCCTGTTGGATCCGTATGCTCTTGTGATCCTATGATGCTTAATCAAAGTTGTCCTCCTTAAAAATATGAGGTATGTACCTTGGTAGGCTTTCAAGAAGTAGAAATAGCTGTGAATACAGGAGCCATGGCAACATACAGATAATGTACAATCGGGGAATGGCCATGAGGAGGAACCATGTATTAATCATAAAATCATAGGATAGTTTGTGTTGGAAGGAACTCCGAAAGGTCATCTAGTCCAACCCCCTGCAATGAGCAGGGAAATCTTCAACTAGATCAGGTTGCTCAGAGCCCCATCCAGCCTGGCCTTGAATATCTCCAGGGATGGGGCATCAACCACCTCTCTAGGCAACCTGTGACAGTGTTTTACCACCCTCATTGTAAAAAATTCTTCCTCATGTCTAGCTTGCATCTCCCCTCTTTCGGTTTAAAACCATTACCCCTTGTCCTATCACTACAGACGTTATTAAAAAGTCTGTCGCCATCTTTCTTATAAGCCCCCTTTAAGTATTGAATGACTACAATAAGGTCTCCTGGGAGCCTTCTCCAGGCTGGACAACCTCAACTCTCTCAGCTTTTCCTTACAGGAGACGTGTTCCAGCCCTCTGATCATTCATACAGCTCTGTCTCTCTTCTCAATAATTTTGGCTAGTGACTTATGTGCTTCCCTGCCATTTCTCATCTTTGTTCAACTGTTATGCACTGAGATGGGCAATTTTTTTTTAAAGATTTTTCTGTTTGTTTGTTTGATTGATTGATTTTTGGCCATACAATGATTTTTCATGAGTTAGTAATATATATTGGATTAGGTTGTTAATCTTTTTCTGTTTTGTTTTGTTTTTAAGAAGGTAGGCTATATGCTAAATTCAAAGTCTTCATGGAATAACTGTAGAACTTCAGACAATTTAAATAAAGGAATTTTAATTAAAACCTTAAATTTTATCTTAAATAACCTGACAGTTCTTCCTCAAATTCAACTTTATTGATAAACAGTTTTAATAAGCTTGCTCAAGGAAGTCATAAATACGTAGCTCATTTTCCATCCTTCTTGAAAGATCTTAATGATTGCAGAAATTACAAGTCCTATTATATTATTACAATTATCCAGTATCAAATAAGAACACCACAAAACACTCCATACAAGTTGATCTCAGTCAGCAGTCTTACAGTCAAATTATCTTAAATAGAAAGTCTCCTGTGTTCCCTTATTTCAAACACAAAGAAAACACGCCAGAGACTATTGGTTGATCAGTAGGTGGCACAAATTATTCCTGACTCCCCACTACAATCACAGGGCCTTATAGAGTTTGTATTAAACCCAATAAGAGCTTTTCTATCAGCCACAATAGAAGAAGAATTGAGGTGACACTTTGTAATAGCGGGCCTTATGTGTAGAGTCATAGTAATTTATAAATCATTGCTGCTGAAAAAAATGAACACAAAATGTCATCCTACAGCACTAATGGTTTTCCAGCAGTTGGCCAAGGATTTGCTTTGTGGAGAAAAGGGATGAACAAATAAGTCCCACACCTGCAGTAGCTTTAATATCAAGCCTTATCCAATGGTGCCATTTGAAGTGTTTTAACTGGTTTTGTTTCCCCTCTCAATTACCACCATAAAAAAGTGATGGGTGATTGCTAAGCACACTGCAAGCAGTTGCATTCTCTCCCTCACTTTATCTGTCACCCATTAAAGGAGGCAAAGCTTTCTCCATGGAGAGAAAGCTGCCATCTTTTGCCACAAGGCTACATCCCTGTCTTGCCTGAGGAAATCTCACTCCCTTGCTTCATAGTAGTCAAATATTAATGAGAAGTACAACTCTCAGTGTACTCACTGCACAACATGTCCTGGTTGAATGGTTTCTCTGCCTTTAGCATGGCAGCTTGCACATGAAGGGGTTTTGTTTGGTTTGGTTTGGTTTTTAATCTTTTTTTTTTTAATTGAGATTAAACAAGTGCTAATGAAAAATAACAACATGGAAGTCATGGAGATACCTGGTTCCTTATTCATGCTGAGATGCCTGATGTTATCTCTTATAATGCTCAGTTCTGTACATTTTTACTGTTAGAGTAGCTGAAGTGCCACAGCACCAATGAACTGATGAAGGAAAATAGTGATAGACCTAAGAGACTTTTATTCTTATGGGCATATATGATACTTTGGAGTACTGTGCTTCTCAGCAAAGAAAGATGACACTGTCCTTCTCATCAAGTCTAGGCTTGGCACCTAATGGGAATGGTAGCTCCCTTTTCCCTGGAAAAGTGTTAGTATTGCAAATTCCATGCAAGAAGAAAAGAGAGAATAGAGGAGAAGGCGGCTTCTTGTGCAACCTCCCAAGACCTCTGCACTAATCAAGAGACCTCTGTTAACACCTCTCATTTGTGAACCTATTTAGGTTAATGTACCTCTGAGAACTCGTTAGTGGAGGCAGCATAAACAGAAAGAACTGCAAGAGTGTCTTTGTTCAGGAAATCAGAGAGAAGCACAAAGTACCTGGAGATTTACAGGAAACAAAACTGTTGCTAAAGTCATGTAATCAGGAAGATATTGTAAGATGAAAGGACATGTTCATCTTTGTCATGCATTAGGGAAGAGAATAGGAAAAAAGGTACTCTGATTTCCGCCCCCCCCCCCCCCCCCCCCCCCATCTCTTTCATGTCTCTAAAACAGAGTTTACAAGATTTGTAGGGGCTCAAAATTCACTCTTTACTGACTTCTGTTAACATCAGGAGACATTACCAAACATGCTTTTCTTCACCTCCTCACACTGCCTCAGTGCCTTAAAACCTGGTGCTGTAACAGATCGCATTAGAGAGGCATAGCTTTTCAGGTGGAATTGTCTCATTCCAGCAGCCCTCAGTAAAAAAAGCACAAAACAGAGGGAGGGGATAATTAATTTATACTTTTGCCTTCTTCCATCAGCAGCATGTTATTAATATCATGAAAATTGTGGTATATTAAGGCTATATTTATATATGAGCAGATCACCGGGGAGCTTGTCTTGCATGTGTCCCGCTGAATTAGTTGCAAACTGCATGCTGAGTTTCCTAAACTTATTGGAGCCAGATAAGTATAATTGTTTGAAATAGACAGGAAACATTCAAGGGATAAGTATATTCCCACCACCTGTGTGTCATTCTGACTCACAGCCCCAGCACAGCGAAGACTGAAGTCAGTGAGAAGCTTTCCAATAACATGAGTGAGTTTTACATTTGCCCATCTAAGCTAGGAGAAGAGCAGACAGTATTCATGATTCTTGAAACCTCATGTCTCCATGTCCATGTGGTCAACATCAGAAGGACATACAGAACACCTTACTGAGATCCAAGAAGAAGGTCACAGGGGACATTGCACATGTGGGAGATACCACACTCCCAAGGAGTCCCACTGCTCTCTGCATTGCCAATGTGTTGCAGGAGAATCTGGCAGTATCAGTCTACGTAGCTCATGATGTTTTTTTTTCTTCCACAATAGAGATCCAGTTTATTCCCATGCCCACAAGCCAGAAAGCAGTATGGCTACCATACAGTAGCTGCACTTGACCTGTTAATGGCCACATGTAGTTTGAAAGCCACAGGTCACCCATACCTGAGCTCAAAATCTCAGTTTTATTCTGTCATTAGGTTCCCTTCAGTCTGCTGCAAACCTAGAGGGAAATTTGGAGATTGTGAGCTTATAGTGCTTTACTCAGCTCCTGAGTAAGTTGTATTGTGTCCAAAGAACCTAGTACAATTGTGCTTGATTACGTCTTCTTCAAATATGGCCACAAACTATTAAATCAAGTTTCCCTATGTGGCTGTAAAAATTACTAACAGTGGGACTGTGTCTGCATGGAGTGGACTAAAATTCCGGCATCATGCTGAATCAAACTAATCAGACTGATGCTGTTGCTGATTCTCTGGGTGTAATGAAGCAAGGGAGAACACAGAAATGGCTCTTCACCATATTGTTCTAGGGGATTGGCTCCTCAACCTTTTGAGTCCTTTTGAGAATACAATTAAATTCACACAAATACTATTCTGGAAATGATAAATCAATTCAAACCTTATTTTTTATAAATTTAGTTATATGGTGGATTTTAGTTTTTCACTGTCATTTAAAAATTATAGGGGTCTGATAAAACTTGCCACCTGTGATGCTCAGGTCTCATGCAGACTTCTCATGGCAACTGCTGGACATGCAAAAATAGTTCTGTTCTTTCCTGCTGATCACATATCATTTGGAAATGCAATTTCTTATTCAATTAGAAGACCATCATTGACAAATGACAGATTTTGTATCTACAGATTTATTTGTATTGTTTTCAAAGCAGTTTCTTTTTACCACTCCAGTGATGGCTGGTCCTACAAAAAATTGCTAGTACTACATAATTGTTTTGTGTGTGAGCAATCGTTCCTTCTTTATTTAGCATCAACAAAATATGAACATGAATGAAAATTATTTGATGACAACTGATATATTTTTGGAATAAATCTACAAATAAGTTTGTTGTTGGAGTGTAAGGAATACCATGAGCCATATGCACAAAAATGAAGTATTAAGATCATGACTATTATGAACTCAGAAAACATCCCTGAGCTCAGTACCTTGTACAGCCAAAATAAGAAACCATACAAATTCTCACACTTGAGAGCTTTCATGCATGAGCATGGTCCATTTGGAGCCTTAACATACTTTACTATATAGAAGACATAGATTATGAACTCTGAAATCTCACAGAGGCAAAATTATCTGGAAACTAGAAAACTAGAATTTGCTTAGCCACCTAAAATTTGAACCAAATTAGAAATATTTAATACCTCAAATCTGCTGAAGCTTACAGATATTATGGCTTACTTTTCCTCCCCTGGAGTTACAGTATAAAAGAATCTGAGCTGCCATGTCCGATTTTCATAGTTGTATCATATCAACTACCTATCATATGGTACTGCAGACAAAACACTATGTAGGCAGCTAGGATGGCCATGATCGGTGTATAAAGACAGTACCATGTTAATGTATTGATGTAGAAATTATTTTAATTCTCTGAAACATAATCCCATTCTACTGTGGCATATTCTATCACAGTGCCTTAAGTATCCATGTGTGTGGATGGGAGCACTACAAATATCCATGCTTATGGATGAGAGCTCTACAATATGCATTTCATCCAGGAATTTTCTGCTTATAAAACTGGCATTCACTACAGCTAACATATTATGGTCAACATACAGTACATGATGAGGTTATTAATCATAGCTATAGCTATAGCTGTTCTTATAGGTAACCAGAATGCCAGAGAATCAGACTGGTCTGGAAAGGATGCATGAAAATTACTTTGACATCCTGGCTTTTATTTTGTAGATAATCTTGATCAGTCTTAATTTTTCTTAAAGTCTATCAAAGGATACATAAAAGAGTTCTTTCTGCCATTTGAAGTAAAGGAACTGAATACACTTCAGAAGGATATGGTAAATGACACAACCAGTTATTATCTACTCAAAAAGTAAAGCCCAAGCTCAATATTTGATACAGCTGGAACAAGGAGGATCCTGCCTTTAACTTCAATTTTACACTTCTGTCTTGGATACTATGGCAGCTGGTACTGAAGTTCAGCCGGGGCAGAATTTTCAGTGGGTGTTGGGATTGTTTGAGTAATTTTGCCTACAACCCGCAACTGTGAAATCAAAAATGTGGAAGGGTAACATGAGTTCTGTCCTGCTTTCTCCTTTTTTCTGTCCCACTCTCTCCTTCCTTCACACAGGTGTACCTGGAAAACAGGGGACAAAGAACCACTTTGCTTTGCACTGATTAAGTCAAGCTAAATCTTTTCCCTTCCTCTTCCATTGTGCCTTTTCTCATTTGTTTTTTATGGCACTTCCTTCCTTCAAAACTCAGTCCCCTGCTGTGTTCACCATTCTCTCTACTTTTCCCCCATGTTTCCCTCACCAATGTTTTTCTGTTCATCTATTCACTTTCCTTTCATTTTCCTACCACTATACTCTTATTTACCTCCTGCTGGCTCTGATATCCTTTAATTTCTCCCCTGCTTCCTCAATAGACAGGTTATACAACATGTTTGCAAGAAAATATTCATATAGACAAGAGTACTAAAAGACATTGCATTCCTAAAACACGGGCAGTTCACTGGCTAACAGGAACAGAAGACACCTTATTTGGTATGCGGTTTGGTGCTGTGGGCTAAAGTGCTTTTCTTCAAGAAAAAGAAATCAGAAGAATACCTTAAAACAATGTATGCTTTAAACCCATGCCATACATAAGTTGTTCAAATGTCATTAATTATTTAGGAGATTTTCAAAGTTCTGAGGGCATTAATTCACAGGTTTCTGTCACCTCTGTGCTTGTTTGACTGAAAGCAAGTTAATTTTTCTTCATGCAGTTAGTCTGAGAGCCAAGGGCTCTGAGCTCTGCCCACAGGTGTGAGGCAGCTGGGAAGCGGGGCTTGACTGACATCCAGGCTGATCAATAAGAGTATTCCATGCCATTAGCATCATGCTTCATATTTAAGGAGAGTCAGGGTCTTCCGGCCAGTCTTGGAGCCAGGAGGGAATCAGTTTGGAACTGGGACAGACAAGGCAGAGATCTGTTCTAGTTTGGCCTTTCTGCCATCCCGCCATTTTGCAGAGGCCTCTGGGCCGTTCTGCCTTTTTCTCTCTTCTCTCTCCAGGACTGGCTTTGGGACCAGGTGCTGCTTCCTGGGACTGGCTGCTCGGTGCAGATGGACTTTGTGAGGAATTGCATCGAGTACCTTTTATTTTATATTCTATTTCCATTATGTATATATGTATCTTAGTAGTACTAGTAATACATTAGTGTTACTTTGTTACTTTATTAAACTGTGTTTATCTCAACGCATGAGTTTCTCCCTTCCCTTTCAATTCTCTCCCCTATTCGGGGTGGGATGGGGGGGAGTGAGTGAGCTGCTATTGTGTCTATATTGCTATCTCGGGTTAAAGCATGACAACTTCACTATTACCCAGGTTCTTATTTAACTATGGCTGATCTCTCTTTGTACTAATTTGTTCTCTAATGCAAGTTACTGGATTTCAATTTGTTTCTGACTTTGATCTCTGAGTCTTCAACATTCTCTGTCAGAGAGCTTTTACAGATTCTTCTCAATTTTTTTCTTTATTTGATAAAATATTTGATTAATAATTAAAAATTTGTGTTCATTATATCTATTATTTGCATTTTTAGCACCAGTAGAGTTATTTCTCTCCCTTTCATTCCTGTCTTGGTATAGGTAAAATGGGAATACTTCTTATGCAAAATCATTCATTAAAATGTTCGTTTTTAACCATGCCTACTATCATCTTAAAAACTGGCAGAAAATAGCAATGGGTTTACTGTATGGCTTTGGAAAAGATCATGAAAAGCTTTCTTTGCCAGTCTTGGCAGAAGACTCTTGGGACTGCAGCTCATATGAAAGGATAATGGCCTGGCTCTTATGAAATTCCTCCATTTTATGCACTGAATAATAACTTGTTGCCTAGCACTGGGACTGAAGGGCATGAGTGTGGAACTGGTTCTTTCCTGGGCTAGTGGAGGCTGCAACCAAAATTCAGCCAATTATTTTGTGACTTCCAGCCATATATAAAATACCTTAAATGATAGGTAAGCAAATAAGTATCTGCAGTATGCACTATACACTGGGACCAGCCAAGTCTGAGAGTCTCCTTCATAAAAGAGACGGTTCTCTCAGATTATTACTCTGTGTTCCTGCTTCTTTGCATTCATATAGCAGTAAGAAAGGTTTTGTGCCACATGGACAACCATAACCCAGTCCTAAAATGCACTCTTCCTCCTGAGAAAAGGGCAGGATAGCATTGAAAACAAAAAGTAACCACTAACTTTTCTGCATACTGTCTCCAGAAAGCACCAAGTTACATTTGTCAGTGCCTTCATCAGAGAATATCATCAACTGGAGACTGATGGCCTTCAGGCCTCTAAAGACATACAAAGAAAATTGCGTACTGGTAGTTCTGCACAAACATAATATAAAGTGGTGAAGCTTGTTTCTAGCTTGACGTCAGCAGAAGTGGACATCAGCAGAAGCAGAGAGAATGGAGGGTCAGGAGGGAGAAAATGCTGATGACAACCAGAGCAAGTGACTCAAGAGAGCAGAAAAGAGCAGGGCAGAGACTGGGCAGAGAGAGACAGAGGCTGAGGGATGCTGGAGGATGAGGTGAACTGGAGGATGGGCGTGGAAAGCTCCTCATTTAGCCTTGGGCTCATGAAATAGTTGGCATGCTTGCGTCAGGAGAATGGATCCCATGCCTCACGTGTTTCTAAGATTTAGGAACCATGCTACCAGGGTAAGTTCTTTACTTTTGCAACAGGGAACCAGAGGTGTCTTTGAAAGCCTTAGTGGATACGTTTTTTTGCCTAAATTTAGACACTTGTACTATTGGTTACATGTGGGAGACAGGATTTCCATTCAACTTCTCTCCAATGACAGACTGTAAAGGAAACATGGGCACTTAATTAAGCACCTAAAATTTCACAAGTGCCTAAGCTAAGCAGACACACTCTCACACAATGGCATTTTATGTTGAATCTAGCTAGCAGGTTTGGACTCCCTAGCTCACAGCTGACATAATTTTTTTGAAGACACAGGGAAGAAGACAAATGCTACTAAATTTCTCCAGTACAAGCGACTTGTTATGTCCCAGATGTCAGCTTTCGTCTCAGCTGCTGTCTGCTAGGAGCACACTTGACTCTGGGATGAAGAGTTAGGATTACAATATCAAACATGTGTAAAGGGTATGGGGGAAGGCATCATGTGTTTTTTTTCTTGTTAACTCAAAATTATTCCCAGTACTAAGTGAGAAGCATTCCTGCAGAGATTAACAAAGTTGAAAAGGATGCACTTTCCCATGCTAGAGGAACCACAGTCCCAGCTTTTCAAGTCCTAGACCTCACCAGCCTAGTTCCTATTTTCCATGTGACTTGATTTCAGTCAGGTGTAAAATAACTATTCCTCCCATCAAGGCTGTACAGGCTGAGGCTATACAGTTCATAGAGGCCAGCCTAAGGGGAGAAGCGTTGAAAAGGTGATGGTACCAAACACTAGGAATAGAGAGTGAACGAGCCCAGGGTTTTCTGTCATTCCTATTTTCTTCAATGCTTTCTGACCACCAAAAGGGAAGATGTTCTCATTTCGCTAGTGTCGCAAGCACTCCTTCACACATGTTTGGATGTTGAAAAATCCATTAATTCCTGTTAAAACACACAGTGAATAAAGGAAGTTGTGATCAGAGAGACTTCTCTTTGTCCTTTTTCTCAGGAAAGCGACTCACCATGAGGGGTGTTCATTGTCCTATGCCTTGTCCTGTATCTTCTGTGAAGGTAATGTCTCTCCTGTCAGTGGAAAGTGTTGATTTACCTTTCACTAAATCAGGGATAAAATTCTCATGTCTTTCCCTCCAAAAGACTTTCCCAAAACTTCCCCAGTGTTTCTCTCTTTTCCCAGATTTTTGCCTTACAGTTTCCAATGACTCACATCGATACAAATTACTGTGAAAGGGAGCCAAGCTTCCGTATATATAAAAAAGACAGTCTGGAGTTTACTACACAATCAAATTGGATTAGTCTAAAGAAGTCCAGTACCTTATTGTTCTGAAAATTAAAGTCAGCTGGAGATTATTGTGCCAAGCTGCACTAAACCTGTATAATACAATAACACACAAACAGATAAACCAAAGTTAAATCAGACAAGTCTGACAACTTCCTCCTTTCATTAAAATAAATGTCTTAATCATTACTTTTAAATTAACATGTTTCCCAGCATATTTTTAAAAGTACTAGCAACTTTTTTCTTGTTAAAGATGTGTCTGCTTCCACAATCTAAATGCCAATGAAGAAGTGCAGATAAAACAGGAGGTGAAGCAGAGGGCACCAAAGTCGTATTTTTTGCAGATAGCCATACACCACCATGCAAAATCATGAAAGAAAATGGAAATATTTTTTTGCATCTTCCTGGAAGGAAAGCTCTCATCATATTCCATCAACATCCTGGCTGTACCTTCTTTCTCCATGGGGAGTGATGTGTGAAAAACAGGTTTGTGAAACTGAAAGAGTAGATGACACAAGCTGAGGGTGCACTAAGAAGTTTGGCTGATAAGAATGGCAACTCCTTGTTTGTCCTATATTCTCCTGGAAACCACAATGTTTACATGCAATCTGACAACATAAGAGAGTCAAAAAGCATAAATTAATGAAAGTTTCTGTAGCATCATTTAAATGTGGTCATGGCCCAAAGATGGACTTCTGTGTAGCATAGACTAAGGAATTCTAAGTTTCCCAGCTGTGTTGTTAGCAACTTACATTTGATTGTATGTTTGATTTTTTATCTCAATAAACCAAAATATTAGCAGTAATACTAATATTGAGATAATCTGTCTTTTCTAATTCTCCAGTATGTAAATAAAAAGTTTACCTGTAATTGAAAAAACAGCAAACATGATTTTTTTAGAGAAGAATTTATGTTTGAAACCTATCAGAGATTTGAAAAAAGCTATGTGAGATTATTTTGCAATACAGTTTCTTGATCTTATCTTGGTATGCCTTTAAAAACACGTTGGAAAAAGAAAACTGCACATGCACATAGTCGGTTTAGACTCCCGCTTTTGAATTTTTCCAAAGATAAATGAGGCAAGTAATATAAAAAAAATCAAAATATCATCTAGAAAAAAAAACATTGTGCAACAATGATGCCAGGGGTTTTGGGGTGGTGGTTTTTTTTTCTTTTAGGTGAATATATGGAAAGTAATTCCTTGAAGCAATTAATATGGAGTCCATGCAGGGAAGCTGACCTTGGACAAAGCCACAAAGATCAACTTGGACAGAAAGAGACATGACCATTTTCCAAAAAAATTATTTATTGACCCATAAGTGAAGGAGGGAGACTTGTGTGGGAAAAGAAAAAGCAAATTTTGTTGTTCTTGTACCTGCCAATATTTTAAGTTATTACTGTATTTCAGAGTATTTTGCTTCTATGTGCCTGTCACTGGAGCAGTTATCCCCAGTGATGACAGACCTGTTTCACGTCTGACATCCAGCACCTTTCTAACAGCACTGTGAAGAATGATTCACATCAATCCTATGTCAGATTATTCAGCTTGACAAATACAGCCCATCTACTCAATGAGTGCCAGAGACTCAGTCCTCTAAAACTGGGCTTAACAGCTGTAGTCAAGTTTAGAGTGGAGGTCATAAATCTTCCAGGACTGTGGTAGCTGTGGTTTATTCGATTGCTGCAGGTTGCTGAGGACTACATCAAACTCTCAGTGAAAGACTCTTATTCTTCCAGGACAGGACTTGGACCAGATCCAAAATCGCACTGTGTAGTTTAATTGAATGTATGAAACACAATGTTGATTTGCCAGCTGTTATATTAGAATCCAGACTTTTAATTCCTTGCTCACAAATGACTCTCTGCATGCAGGAGGGACTAAAGGATTGTTCCACTTAACGCCCAGTAATTCAGAGCCTGTAGGGAACTCTGTTGCACACAATGCAAATACTGGGTATAAATACCAAAATATTCCAAAGTATGTAAATTAAACACCTTCAGAAATTTTTAAAGTAACACAGTCTTAAAAATAGCAATCACATTCTGCAATGAAGTGCACGCAAAACGTACATGCATACACACATATGTGTGCATAAATACATATGTTACAGTGAGATATTTCAGTCTGGTCGTGGTTTGCTAAGACTTGGCTTCTATTTATCTGTTCCAATTTGGAATTGCAAAAATGTTAACACAAAATTCTCTTGCCTTCACCTTATCCAGTATCATGAATTATAACTGCCTGTGCCCAGTCTGGCATCTTTCAAAATGAGGACTCTGAATTGCTGAAAATGTGACAGAACCTGGAACAAAAATTTGGGTAGCCAGAGAAACACAGCTTGAAGGCAGATAATGGTGTTGAAATGTAGCTGTCATTTCCAGTGCAAAGACTCGAAAATAATCCTTTGCTTACCTGCCAGGATAATTTTGGTGAAAGGAGAGAATAATTGTTGCTTCTTCAATAAGTGAATACCTGAGACAAAGGTCTGAGCTCTTAACTTTTTAGTCTATTCTAAAAATGTAGCATTAGAGAGTTTAAATGAAATCTAGGAATTATATGTTTTAGTCACATGGACAGTCATTTGGGTCATGAATAATGGATTCCAAGGTCAGGCCCTAAAGACAACCATTGCCATTGCATTTGATTCAGTCAGTAATGCCACATTATGTAGACCATATGTGATAATCAGATTCCCTTTCACAACTGCATATGGTTAGATACAACACCGTGCAACATCTGAATGAAGGCAGAGAAGGAAACTGATTAACAAAACATAGATTTAATATTTCCATGATTCTTAAATTATTAAAATCATCACTTTTAAAAACAGGATGACGTAATGTTCTCAATAAAAAATTATAATAATGAGGAGCATTGAAGTTCATTAGCATGACTTAGGGTGATTAGACTTTCAAAATCTCTTGTGATATCTCATTTCCTAGAGGAAATAATTATTAGGGAGTTCAGTGATCAATACCTGCTGCTAAATTATGTCTAAATAATTCGAAACTTTGAAGAGGTAGGGAAAATTCAATTTTGTCACTTCAATGAAGTACAGCAATGTAGCCAGATTCTATCTATTATTTTTATTACAGTTAACATTCCATGTGTGAAATCCTAACCCATCTAAACTTGGTGACGAAATCTTCCTTGGCAAGATATCTAAGTTATCATAACCCCATTTTTCTCATTGCTCTTTCCCTATCATAACAGCTACTCCTCAGAGAATAAAGTGAGTTTAAAGTTTCATTAACAGCAAAAATATAATAACTAAATTTGTTCCAAAAAACATCTCATTTGCTGTTGCATCAGATCCAGAAGCAAAATGAGCCTGTGGCCGAACATTCAAAGTTTAGATCTGTTGCACTATTTACAAAGTGTTAAGTGCACAGTTGTAACACCAACTTCTAAACATAAAAACTACAAAATCTAACTGAAAGAATATTAAGATCACAATAGCGATTAAATCCAGGATCAATATTTAATGCTTTTTGGTGCAACGTCACTTTTTGTGCCATCACTGCAACATATGCATTATGATGCAGTACTGAATTTCTTACTGTTTTTTAGAAACACACTCTTCCTCATGCAGTGGATGAAGTGGTCAGCACATCTATTCCATAATTTCCGTTATTCTTGATTAACATGTAGCCCTGTCACTTCCCATTCATCATACACTGCTGAAAACACAAGAGGATATTTTTCCCCCTGGTATGCCACTTACTAAAGGTATTCAAACACATCAGCCTATAGATTTTCACAACTATCATTATCTTTCTTTTACAGAGAGCTTAAGCAGAGAAATGTAGTTGAAAGTAAGAATGCTCTTAGGAGTATTGCATATGGTACCGAGTACTTTTCTATGCAACTGAACCCTGTTCTAGATCTCCAATGACTATAGTGGAAATTTGAACATTTAGCACACATACAGACACACGTGTGCTGTCATATGTATAATCACAGCTAGGGAGCAAGTCTCTTATTTATCCAAGGCTAAGTAGACACACTTGGCACTCCCTAATATCATCCAAAGCCTAGGCAGAAAGGCAGCAAAGCCTTTTGGCAAAAAGGGAGAGGCTTTTTGGTCTCTCTGTGGTTTTGGAGACCCTTTCTGAAGACATTTGAAATCACGGCACCACCTTCTAAAGCAGCAATTGCTTTTAATGCTCATTCTGGGTGTCTATAAACCTTTGCAGCATCCTGGGATGCTGTCAAGGTTTAAAGCAAGGCAACAATAAACCGTGGCAGATGCTCCCTGTTGCCCTCTTGCCCTCCTCCCACCCTTTCTTTAGACTGGAAAGATGATAAGGAAGATAAGGAGGAAGGAAGACAGGCTTCAAGTTGGAAGGGTTTAAAAGGCTTTACTAATGCTACCAATAAATAAAGAAAACACACAAAATATACAAAACCAATCTTGAATGCCTGATATGGAGTTGGTGTCACTCCAGTCGTGACGGAGCTGGGAGCTGGTGTGTCACCAGCAGCTGCAGGGCAGGCACTCGGAAGTCATGGGTGGGACTTCACAGCAAACTGGAAACTGAATTCAGGATTGCAGGGTCTCAGGCCTTGGATCACAGGCATGGGTGGCAGGGTCATCTCTAGATGCCGGCCATGGTCCAAGAGGACGAGACCCTCGTGACCTCCATCTTACATAGTGTGGATGACGATTATGGGGTGGAATACTCGGTCAGTTTTAGTCACTTGTTCATCCACCCCTCCTTCCAAATATGTCCCATTATCAGTTAACCTTGGTTACCATAATAATAAATCTAAACATGAGCTTCTTCAGCATTCCATTGGTCATCTTATCAGCACCGAGCACAGTGTCCAGGAAAAACATGCAGTTACTTAGAAGGCACTTAGAAGAACTTAGCTGAAAGGAAGAATCACTAAAAAAGAACTGGTCTTGCTTTTATCAAAACCAGGACATTCCACCCCTTATTCCGTACCATTTAGGTCATACAAAAATCACTACTGCTTTCTGCCTGTCTTTAAATGTATATACTCACATAAATAACTATATCACTAGTTCATGACTGCAGGTATCTGTCTATCACAGCAGTCTCTTTCTAGGTAGGAGAGATAGTGTGTAATCTGGTGCAGTTCATGCCCAGGAACTGCAGGTCAGAGATGTCAGTCTCAGGGAGGTTACTGGGCACCACTCAATGAGGTTAGCTCAGGGTTCACCACCACCACTGCATCAACCTGAAAGATACTTATGGGACACTGTTAGTATCATGCAGCAATTACCCTCATACAGTTTGAGTTGAGAGTATTCTCATCCAGAATCAAATCTCCTTGAGGTACACATCGGACTTCACCATCCTTCAGCATCACCCACCAAGTACATCCAGGGCCTTGAGTGAAAACAATCCCACAAATAGGTTTGCCTTTGCCCAAAGCAGAAATAACCCAGACAGCTTTCCTAACATGTTCCTTCCATGCACCACAGGGATTTTATCCCCTTCTGCTGTATGTTAAAAGCTCTGACTGAGCAGGGCCAGCTTGAATGATTGATCCCATGGTGTTAACTAACCAGGTGGCATGTGCCAGATGCTTATCCCAATTTTTAAAAGTTCGACCTCCCATTGCCTTAGGGTAGTTTTTAACAAACCATTGTATTGTTCAGTGTTCCAGAGGCTGGTGCATGATAGGGGATATGATATATCCATTCAATACCATGTTCTTTGGCCCAGTTGGTTATGAGACTATTTTTAAAATTAGCACCATTTTCTGACTCAGTTTTTAAAATTAGCACCATTGTCTGACTCAGTTCTTTCTGGAGTACCATGTCACCACAGGACTTGCTTTTTGAGGCCCAGAATAGTGTTCTGGGCAGTGGCATGAGACACAGGATATGTTTCCAGCCATCCATGGTTGCTTCCACCATTGTAAGCACATAGCGCTCACCTTGGTGGGTTCGAGGGAGTATAATATAGTCAATCTGCCACGCCTCCCCATATTTATATTTCAACCACCCTTACCACACTTGGCCTGCTTGATTGCAGCACATGTTTCACAATCATGGATGACCTATGAAATAATACCCATGGTTAAGTCCACCCCTTGGTCATGAGCCCATTTATATGTTGCATCCCTTTGTTGATGCCCTGAAGCTAGAAAAAGTTCACCCTTATGCTACCCGTCCAAATCCACTTCAGCTACTTTAATCTTAGCAGCCTGATCTGCTTGCTGGTTGTTTTGATGTTTCTCACTGGCTTGACTTTTAGGCACATGGGCACCCACGTGCCATACTTTTACAGTCAGGTTCTATAGCCGAGCAGCAATATCCTGCCACAATGGGGCAGCCCAAATAGGCTTGCCTCTATGCTGCCGGTTATTTTGCTTCCACTGTTTTAACCACCCTCATAGGGCATTTGCCACCATCCATGATTCAGTATAGAGATAAAGTACTAGCCACTTTTCTCTTTCAGCGATGATCAATGCCAGCTGTATTGCTTTTACCTCATTCCAATGCAGTCTGGATCAGTCCATGGCAGGTAGTAGGGCTGTGTTTCCACCCCTGGGGCACTCGAACTGTGGCCTGCATTCTGCAGGCCATCAAATCCACACAGTCCAATAAACTCTGTTGTCATTGTCCCCCTCCTCCACCTGGCTGGAGGCAGGGCACTCCTAATTGGTGTTTTGCACAGTCTCTGGTAGGGAGACACAAGAATCCATTGTACTCTGGCTGGAAAGCCTCCCACTGGAAAATGGAGCAGCTTTTCTCTTGGGAGCTTTCTTTTTCAACTCACGTACTCGTGCCTGTAGGTCAGCAGTGGGTTTTCCATGCCAATTACTCATATCTTCCCCCTGGTCACGCAGGAAAAACCATAATTCACCTCATGATGTATTCCATTTCTCTCGAGCTGTTGCTGCAGCAGGTCATCTTCTCCTAATAGCTGTGGCTCAGGCCTGTGCATGTGGCAAGTGGGATCTATCCCTCCTCTTGTACAGTTTGTCACACAGTTTCTCCACAGCTGTGACACAGGCTTGTAGAGGAGAAGAAAGACTCTCTTCTTACTGCTACAACAGGTATGCTACTGCACCCACAGTTGATCAATTGTCTTTTGAAAGGAGAGTAATCCTAAAGTGCAGGCATAAGACAGTGGTGTGCTCTGCACAAACTTCCACATTATGCCTCGTGTACATGGCACTTCATCAGGATTTTTAATTGTCTGTGGATCACTGTAAATTATCTCTCGCACAGCCACTTCTCTCAGATACCTAATACCTCTCTCCATAGTAGTCCATTTGGTTGGGCGGCATATGATATCATCTTTTAAAGGGTACCTGATTTTTACTGCTGACAAAATTCTCCTCCAGAGGCTTTGATTTTGTTTCTTCTTTGCAATTGCCTTACCAATGCCACCATCTCTGGCCAGGGATCCCAACTGACTGGCTTCACTGCCATCTAACTCTAAACTATTGGCCTCACTGTCCCAGCATCGAATGAGCCAAGTGACAATTGGCTCACCTTCATGATGGCTAAAGTCTTGTTTCACAGTCCTCAGCTCCTTCAGAAATAAGCAGCGTTCTATTAGCTCATCCTTTACTCATCACTTTGCTTCAGAAGGACCCACTGAAGGACCCTCGCCTGATTCTTCTTCATCGTCACCTTGTTCTATTTCAGAAACAACCTCTCCGTGCTCTTCTTCTTCATCTTCCTTCACGATGGTTTCCAAACTTCACAAAAAAAGATCTGGTCTTGTTTTTAACAAAACCAGGACACATACTCATTCATATTTCCATCTGGGAACAGAAAGGCATCTTTCTATCGGGATATATTGGGTAGAAATACTACAACTGAAGTGATGAAGACTGCAAAATCAAGCCAATAACAAATTTAAAAATTTCAAAATTGAGTCTGCTTTTTGAAGTTTAGTAGAGGACACAGACCAGGTCATAGGAAACTAAAAGATGTACTTTGCTTTCAAATTTGCTTAAATTGTCTTGAGCAAGTCACATAGGAAAAAAAAAATCAGTTTGTCTGTCTCTAAAATGGAGATAATGGGATCTTCTGCAAAATACTTCTAGGAGTAACACAATTGCCTTACAGTGTGGGCACTGAAGGAGGCAGGACTCTAATAATAATTTTGTTCCTATGTGCAGCAGCAAGTACGTTGGCCTTTGCGATTCAGCCTTTTTCACCAGGTTATAAGGATCACCTGAATGATCTGCTTTCTACTGACAGACTTGAAAAGGAGCATGAGCAATCTGTTAACATACAGATACATATTACAACTTCAAAATTGTCAAGAGAAATCCTGCATGCAAAGTATTATTAATTAAGATGTATCTCAGCTTCTGCTGACAGTATGGATACTTAGAAATTAAAGTCGAAGTGGAACTACAACAGCAGTGGGCAAAAACATTCTCGTGCCCATGGACTCAGACACCCCCGGGTACCAGTAAGAATAACAATGAGGAACGCCATCTGCTGAGCTCTGAAATGGGCTCTTTATTGATGTTTGGCAGACCTGCAAAAAAAAAGGAGGGGGAAGGAGGGAGTGAAGGGAGTTTGTAACCAAAATTTGCAGCTAGATAAAGGTAAGAACAGCAGATGTTGTCAGCACTTCCCTCATGGGGTTTTATATGCCCATTTTTCTGTAGAGACCAGAAGCCACCATTCAAGGCATCCTCTGAAATTGGCAGAGGTGCTTTCCTAAGCCTGGTACTTTCAGCAATCAGGTGTTAACAACACATAAATACATGCTGCTGTGAAATAAATTTAGATCCTAACAGAATCCAACTGCAATAATTGAGATGGAACTAATGCCTTTTGTGATTTCTGCAGGGTAGGCCGAACTAAATGCTCTACAGAGAAGAGAAGGTTCATCAGGGATATTTCCTCATATAGCAGCACCTAAGTGCAGACCTCCATTGTTTTAAACATGAGCCATTGGAACCCCAATAGATCAGTCCACAGGTACATAGCACAGCTGATTTGTCAGCTGAAAAGCAAAAGAAAGCTCCTATTGATCATGTTTTCAATTACCAGTATTATAAAGCAAATTTACAGAGCATTACACAGTTTACAAAGGGTTTTGAACAAACACACAACACTGAGGCCATACCCCAGTAAACATTATTTTTGTCATTAGTAAAAGTCTGCAGGCTTTGTGCTTATCTGACAGGTCAGGATCTAAGGATATTTCAGCCTTGCCCTGACCTGAGCTGGGCTTAGCTTGCTTTGATAATTGTGTAGTGGTCAAGTGACTAATGCCTGATCTGTTGTAACTTTATCTGTGGGAATATTGCACATGGCAAAGGCCTGACAAAGCTAGATAGTCATGGTGGGACAAGTAAGAGCCCTTTGTTTCAGGTGGGGCAGGGGGAAGCTGCTGAGCAGCTTTCACACTTCACCTGGGAACTGAGGAGAAGCAGGCAGATCTTGCTGGCAAAACATGTGAAATAACACCAAGCAGACCCAGACAACTTTAAGACTATTGCTGATGAGATGTCTCTGTATTCATCTGAATAATTTGTAACAAGGTTAATAATTTTGTCTGGTAAAATGTTAATTGGACTAAGGGTAAATAATTAGTTACTAGTATATGGTATGTTAACTTCTGCTCATAACAACATTTGCAGCATATCAAGACCTTTTGCTACAACATCTATGCCCTCCTGGACCAGCACTATAAATTTGATTATGAACACATGAACAAATTTCCGCTGAATTAGCCAGAGCATGCAAGATAAACTTTATATTAGATTTATGCTGTTATGCTAGCTTTATGTCAGCTGTGGGAGGACAGATGACACATGATAAAGCCTGTTAACAGTACGAAGTTAACATCCCAGAAGTTCTGCACTAATCTGAACCAGCAGAGCAAGCTTTAATGAGATCAGTGTTTTGCTATTCGCAGCTGCAACAGTTTGAGCTGGTACTGGAAATCTGGAGACAGATTTTCCTGTATCATAGCATCATAGAAGCATAGAACAGTTTGGGTTGGAAGGGACCTTCAAAGTTCATCTCGTCCAACCCCCTGCAATGAACAGGGACATCTTCAACTAGATTAGGTTGCTCAGAGCCCCATCCAGCCTGGCTTGGTGTCCTGGTTTTGCTAAAAACAAGTTTCTCTTAGTGAATTTGCCTGTCAGCTAAAGCCTTCTTATTAGTTGCATTTTCCTGAAAGCCAGATACATGTTTTCGTAGACATAGCAATGGTATGCAAGGTCATTTATAAGGATGGATGTACATCCCACGAGAGGGGCAATGAGAAACAGGTGACCAAAAATTGACCAACTAAGTATCCCATCCCATTCATGTGATACTTCATATAAAAGTGGGAGATCATGAGAATCTCGTCTCTTTTCCTTATGTCCAACATTAGGAGAGGACCTTGTGAGTCGTCCCTGCAAACTAAGGCCTAGTGACAGACTGAGTCCAGCTCCGGTTGGCTGCAGAGTCCAATCCAGGACTTCGGGTGCCAGCCCTACATCTTATGGAGCAGTTGCCGGGACTTTCAAGTTTGGTTTTGTATATTTTGTATTATTTTCTCTATATTTATTAGTAGCATTAGTAAAACGTTTTTAATTTTTCCAACTCTCTTCTGTCTGTCCTTCTTTCCCTCCCAGTTGCCTGTTCTTAGTCGGAAGCGGAGAGAGGAAGAGGCTGAAGGGGGAAAGCATGGGGAGAGGGAGTTAACAATATATCTGCCATGGTTTTATTGTCACCCCGCAATCAAACCCTCAACACCTGGAATGTCTCCAGGCATGGAGCATCTACCATCTCTCTGGGCAACCTGGGCCAGTGTTTTCAAGCACCCTCATTGTAAAAAATTTCTTCCTCATGTCTAGACTGAATGTCCCCTCTTTTAGTTTAAAACCACTACCCTTTGTCCTATCGCAACAGGCCCTGCTAAAAAGTCTGTCCCATCTTTCTTATAGGCCACTTTTAAGTACTGAAAGGCCACAAGAAGATCTCCCCAGAGCCTTCTCCATAAAATCATGGCCTCAGAAACTCTGGTGCTGTGGATTTGATTGACATCCTGTCTTACTCCCTTTAAAACTCATGTAGATGCTGGGGTGTTCATATGACAGAGAATGTTCCTCAGGATTCAGTAGGGGACATTGTAATGAATATGCTGATTATTTTTCTCCTTGGTGCTTACATCAGTTACCATCTCTCTCTCCTCTCTTCCATCTCTGTTTATCATTCTCCTTGATGTTTTCCTTTCTGGCTTTGTTCTTCGCTGCTTATCTCTTGCTTATTCCTCCCTTTTTCTCTAGCTTCTTGCCTTCCTTGCTTTTTGATGAGTGTCTCTGCTCTGGCTTTCCGGCAACCCGCTCCACCCCTCCTTCTTGCAGATCTGTCTCCGTATGCTGAGCACTGCAGACTGCTCATCAGCGCTCCTTTGCTGAGGAGCAGGGGCAGAGCAGGGTGATGGACTGGCACGCTGGGCCTTGTTCTGAATAAGATGCTCGTGTTTACGGAAATAATTGCTGTGTGGATAGCTTTGCTCCCACTACAAAGCTGTAAGTGATGCCGGTAGTTCAGCATTTGCAATTTCTACTAAATGAGTAAATGGGAGATAAATAATGGAATTAACGTAACAAATTGAAATATAATTTGATTGTGTTCAATAAATACCTGAGAGAAAATGTGTAAGAGGGTAGTAATTATGTGAGAGAGATTAGTCTGGCAGTATAAAAATACAGTCATTTGAAATTAAAAAGTAGGGAGAATAAAGATAAAAAGGAAGAAAATAATAAATTGTGAACCAGGGGAGAAACCCTCTATTTGCATATACTCATAAACAGACAAAGCAATCTTACTTGTCTGAGGGTGGAATTTACACCTAGAAAAAAACGGTTAAAAATTAATAGGAGTTAAATTAAAACAGTATTATATCAGAATGGGATACTGACTTTTTAAAACCTCTAGTTGGCCTCTTTATGGTATCACTGGATGTCCTATTCTATCACTTGACAACTTTTTGTTATCTCCATGAAGTGAGCTGATGACTTTGACCCAGGCTGTAAAGCAAAGTCATCCAAAACATACAGGAAGCTGACATGAGTGACAAAAAATAATATACATTTTGGTTGGTTCAGCAAGAGTTAAGAGGAGATCTTTCTTCTCTGCAATTTTCTCACAAGAGAAAAATGGCATTTTAAGATTGCTAATATATCCACAGGGCTAATAGGATGAGATTGCCACATCAGCAGCAGAGAACAATAAAATAATGCAATGCTTGCTGAAAATGTAAAATAAAAAGATCTTTATAGAGGGTAAACCTTCATTAATATGAAAAAAGTTTATATGTCCCAAGGCGATCATTTTGTACTTTGTCTGTCGCTGTCAAAGGACAGAACGCACTCAGGGACTCTGATTTCATCCATCCCTTCCTTTAGCATTCAGTGAGTTTTCAAATCACCACTCCCCTTTCTTGAGCTATTTAATCCAGATCGTAACTAGAGAATTTCATTCCTGCCTTTATCTTTCAAGCTGCAGTACCTGATGTACATAGACTCATTAAATTTTCTCAAGCCATTTGTTCCACCAGATTCAAGAAACCCAACCAAGGCACCTAACTGAGGAGGCAGGTTGTTGCTTTCCATTGTAGCCTGGGACAAATAGAGACAGTAACAAGGGTGGCTCAAGTCTTAAACAGGCTAAATCTCTTTTAGGATGTCTCTGTGAGAAACTACAGGGGAGTTGCATTCCTAATTATTGTTCCTAATTGCTTAAAATTAGGATAAATCAGGGTTGAGGGAGGACCTGAAATAAACACGGTGCTGTGCGAAGATGTGTCAAATAAGCAATGTCCCTCAGGGATTTTACAGCCTGGCCTGCTGTGCATTGCAGTCTGGCATAAGAGGAAAATCCAAGGGAATATCTTGTCTTAAGACCCAATTCAAAGCACGTTGAAGTAAACCAGCTTTGATTGATTTCAGCGGGCTTTAGCCCGCTTCCTGGTGTAGCGTCCACAGGGGTGAGCCAGCACCTTTCTCTTGTCAGAAGAAGTGAGGTGTGACCGCCTGTCTGACCCGCAGGCGCTGCCTGTTACGACTGACATCACTTGTCATGGCTAAAATGTGTTTCTCTACGAATTTTGTGTGTGTGTGTTCTGTTCACTTTCATGTCATACTCACGCTTCTGCCTAAGCAGCCCGTAGTCCTCAGCAACATCTACACACTGTGGGAGCTGCCTGCGTATTCTTCTGCCCTTTCCCAAAGGCAGGAAGGAAGCGGCTGCACTGCTGTATCCACGCTGACAGCTTCAGCCTGGGCTTTACATCTGCTGTCATCTTGCCAACTACTTTTCATTACTCTTCCAAAAAAAAAAAAAAAACCAACCACGTGACTTATTCAAAATCAAATTATCACGGTTTGGATTACAAGTGGTTTACTGAGCTTGTACAAAACCTTGTGTTTGTGGAGCACATGGTAGAAGGAGAACAGGGAGATAAAAAAGTAAATGCTTCACTAGTTTATTCCTGACCAGTCTTTTAATTTTAAAATGATAGCACTATTTCAGTGCCAGATCTGATCAACTACTGAACTACAGAAGTGCAAAGAGATCATAATTATTCTGCAAAACATTTTTTTGCTCTGGAAAACTTGGTAACATACGTTATTATTGCTTGTTCCATGCTCACGTTCCTAGTTAGGCTCAGACCCTATTCTTCCACAGATCAAATTTATGTTGGCATGTTTCAACAAAAAATCTCTCAGACACTTCAGCAAAGACACATCAGATAAAAGCAGATTGTTTGCCCACTTCAACATGAGCAGGCTTTGCTCTGGTACTTAACAACACTTTCATTCGCAGTGATTTTTCAATCTTGAAAAATGTTCTTTTAATGCAATTGTGTGCAGGATGTGTGTTTTGTGTAGAATCCAGGTTTTTAAGAAAGTAACAATCAGAACTTTACCAACTCTGTCATTTGAGGTAACAAGGACTTAGCAATAACAGTGATTCATGTAGGTTTGACAACAGAAAATAAAATAGGTAGAACTCAAGAAACGTGGATTATACTGAGGAGGATTATACTGCTAAATAGAAGTGAAAGTCTCCTCATCTGAACAACTCTTTTTTCTCCATTTAAAAAGCTAGGACCACCTCCTGAGTCCCCTGCCATGCTGTGACTTTTTGACCACTTCTCCTTTAACAATACTGAATCCTGAGTGCCCAGACCTTTTGCCAGAATTTTTTTCACCTATCTCTTTACCCATGGATCTTCTACACCCGCATTCCTTTTCCATGCCCCTCAGTGTCAGGTAATATCTGCCCATCCCACTACCTTTTGTCCTTTGGTTCACTGATTGCCAACTTGACACTTCCCATCCAGATGCTCAATCTGCTGGCAGTTCCTTTTTTTTCCTTTTTTCACATTTATATTGCAGACCTTAATTTTCTTCTTCCATATTTTCTCCTCCACTTTCACCCTCAGTCTCTTGCCCTGGTAAAACCCACTATTCCTCTCCCCACTTCCAGTCCCACTTTCCCCACAGCCTGCAATACAAGCTTCCAGCATCTGCAGCCTCACATCTCATCCCATGCGCCAGGCTCTGTTCCCATGTGCTGTTCTGTGGTCACCCCTGATTTTCCTTGCTGTTTTAACCCCTTGGTATATGAATAAATCAGAGTCTTCCTCCAGGTTTCTTGGGCCCAACAAGAGAGTCGCTACCAAGCACATAGGAAAGAAAAGACCCTTAAGATCTCAAATCTGGTCTTGGCACAATTAGAATAGGCCATAACTGCAATTTTAAGCATAATTTCATTCAACCACAGGCTAGACCTGCCACAGCTGTGATTTTGGGAGACTTTATCCTGCAAAGCTGTAGCAAGAGGATAACTGTAGGACATAAGCTGTGGCTCTTCAAAGGCAAAAACTGAGCAGCTTTTTCCACAGACAGAAAAGATACATGCGTGCCAAAACACACAAATGCATATATATGTGATGGGTCTTCTTAAAAAAAAAAAAAAAAAATTAAAAGGCTGAATCTTTTAACATGAGCAGAACAAATGTTTTCTTCCATTCTAATGCTGTTACCAAACCATTTATGAGTTGGTTTAAAAATAAATTAATCTATTGGGCAGAAACAGGCATTCAGTATGGAAAATATGAGTTGAAAACAGCTAAATCAAGGAAGGCTTGTAAGCAGCTGAAAAGAAGTCTTATAATAGGAAGCATAAGGCATGCTGATTGCTAACTGATGCTAACAACCCCAAATCTACTACTTTTCTGTTTTTTTTTTAATTATTATCTGACACTAAATGCAGACAACAATCTGAGATGATAACAAGAGGATGTGAGAGGCACACTTAATATCATAACTGCTAGGCTTTCAGAAATGACTGAGGGGGACTGGCTGAAGCAGAAGATAGGCTTTTCTTTGTAAGAGTATTGATGAAATAGATAAACCACATACTGAGTCTAATCTGGGAATCTGGAGATGTTCAAATGACTGTCAAAACAAAATGAGAAATAGAAGAGAAAATACTGTTCCAAAGCCTGCACATTGATTTAGGCATTTTTGGTGCCAATAGGAATAATAACAATGAAAACCATCTGCTGATCTCTGCAATGAATTCTTTATCCACGCTTGAAAGACTTGTGCAGGGATGGGAAGCTGTCTATGAGGCTGCAGACAAAACAAGGTGTGTGTGGCAGATGTTCAGAGGGCTTCACTCAAGGTAATCCAGCTGCCAGGTTGTTAAGACCTCTACAGGGACTGAAGTTCAGCTTCTTGTGGAGACACTATCATCAGAGCTAACAACACATTTCTAAATCTTGTGGTTTAATTCATCAACCATTAGCCAAAAATAAAAGTGAGATTCTGAAATGAGTGAGGGTTCAATAAAGGATATTGCCATAATAATTTAATATATGCTGATGTAAATATACATTGATGGACAAACAGCAAATTGATAGAGGAAATACTGGATTATTTTTTCCTCTTGTAGAAAACTCCGTAAGTCTCTGATGTCAACTGGTAGGCTTTTTATTATATGCTCTGTCTCAACTCAAATCAGGCTGCTGCATGTTCACAGCAGCTGTGATCTCTAAATATTTTTCACAAAGTTGTAGCATACCATATATTTAGGAACAGTCTACTTGCATTCGCATGTAAAGACACTTGACCAGAATGGACAGAAGGGTGCTGCACAAATCAAAGGGAAACAAAAACTGAATGTAATTTTATTAGGGTGGTAGAGGGAACCTTTACACCACTTCCACATAGATATTCACAGGTTGAATAGTCACTGGTTAACAGCTGCTGTTCACCACCAGTAAGCACGTAGTGATAGAGTATGTCGGTAAAAACAACTTTTGCCATTAGTCACACAAGATCATAGTGTTGGCATGGATCTGGCAGTGAAGGCACTCAGGACTTCTCTGGGCCTGAGCTGGTTTTAGCAATAACCAAGGGATTACTGCCTGACCTGTTGTAGTTTCTGAGGATACTGTGTGGTAAAGGTCAAATGAATCTAGGTAGTCACTGTGTGACATACAACAGCCCTTTATGTGCACTGGAGCTGGAGGAGGTTTTTGAGTGATGCTCAGTGAATAGAAGCAGGTCTTATTAAAAAAACACGTAAAAACAGCCCCAGGGTGGACACCAAGATCAAGAAGGAAGGAACCCCCACCACCCTGTTGTTCTTCACTTGAAGACTGCAGGATGTCCAGGACTCATCATGGACCTTACCCCCTTCATGCACACCCCTCTGCTTGAAAAAGACTGGAACTCTTGGCTGTGTGGCCCATAGGACACTGGAAGGGTAAACATCACTCCAGGAAAAAGGGGTAAATGTTACTAAGTTTTCTTTTTTAATAGTTTTAAGAATATTATTGATGAGGTTTTTCCATATTGCCTTGAACTATGAGTATTTATAGTATTGGAATTGACTAACAGTAACTGTTTGCTGTGTTTTGGTTAGATTATGATGATTTTGATCAGTTTAACAATATATTCTTTGCACCATATATGTATATGAACTCTTCCCTTTTGTCCCTAGTAAGATTTCAAGCATATCAGTGGGTGAGATACAACATGCTTCCACATCCTTCAAAGAGGAAATAATAGTGATAGATAGATAGATACAGACCTTTTAGTGGCAAGCATAGTATTTGATATAATACAACTGCTACCAAGAACACAGTTGATTTTGTATGGGGACAGATCAGTCCTTCTGGATCGTAACTAAGCTATCCCAAAAGATTCATCTTCATTATTAACTGTGTTAGGTGTAAGATGTGAGCTGAATTTATTGTAGAGACTGCAATTAAATCACAGGTAAGATTTTGTCTGACTGGCTATTTCTGTAATGCTGCACCTCCCTCCATATGCATATGTATCTATGGCTGTATACACTTCTGCCTATCATGTCCTCAGTGCCAGATTCTGGATCCAGCCTGAGGTCTGGTTGTGGCTGGGGAACAGCAGAAACCAGTGAGACAAGTGTGAAGAGTTACTCATCTGCCACGCAGGCTGGAAGGTAAGTGGACAGGGAGAGGAATCTAATCTCTTCCCAGCACAGAAGAGGGAGAAAGGAACTCAAGTTTGCCCTTAGAGAAGAAAAGAAGCTACTTTGAACAGTAAAAGCTGAATTTTTAACTACCGGGTCAGATCACAGCACTTCTTTTGTGCAAGGTCACAGATGGTAATTTCTCTGTAATAGTCAAATCCATTCCACCTGCTACAACCAAAAAGGACTGGAGTCCACTTTTCTTCAACTAAGGAGATAGAATACTTACTCTAAAATGCTCTAAAGTTGCTTCAAATGATGACCAACACAATACATGAGAACAAAAGCCATCAATGAAAAAATCAGCACAAGTAGAAACGCTGTGAACTTGAGTCCTTGCTTAATTACCCTTCCCAGTTTCCCCAGCTGTCTTATCTAGAGGAATACTGCAGTGGTGACTGTGGACCTTTTGTTTGGACCTTGCAAGTCAGATTTGGTCCACAGCCTGCTGTTTGCAAAGCCCAGCACTACAAACTGAAACTACTGATTTAGTACTTGTGTTGTTCACTTATGTATTTTCCTCTCTAGATTGCAGTTCCCCGCTTAGCGACTCACAGCAAGTCCTCTGGGTGGCTAAATTAATTTTATTGGTGTTTTTTAGTTCTACAGATTTCCTTTTCAGTAAGATGTTTGAAGATTATCTGGAGAGAAAGCTAACAGAGACACTCTTGTGCCATTACCAGCTGCAAAATGAGGCTTCAGAAATGTCCCCTTTGGAGAACTAATGGTGCCCTTTGGAGATTAAAGGGCCAATATGCACCATACAGTTGCTGTTCTAGTTTTGTCCTTTAACAGGCCTCTGATGGCAGAAGAGCTTTTCATGGCAGAAAGCAGCAGAAGCAATAAGAGGAGCATTCATCAGCTAGTAGAAGTTTGGAATTCTTTTGGGCAGAGACACGGGGGTCCTGCACAACCCTGTCACTTCTTCCAACCTAGCCTGAGCAGAGATGTATATATTTCAGCATTCTTCCTCTACAACCTCCCCTCAAGTGTACTCAGTATTCAGTAAGAGACTATGCACATCTGCTCTTCCAAGAAGCAAGTTTAATTGCTGATGGGATTTTTTCCCACTAGCATTTCAACCCATCTGCATGTTGCGATTACTGAAGCCTAATTTTGTTTTTGTCTACTTCAACCTTTTCAAGTGATATTCATTAATCCCATCTATGGCATCTCTAACATGTGGGAAATCTGCCTAGAGTAATTACAAAGTATTTCCTCTGCACTTAGTTCTCATATAAGAGCATGGGAAGATAATGAAGCCTGATTGTAGTGTCATCGTTCCATTGAGGAAATGGATGATGCTGTTCAAATAACAGCTGGCTTGTTATATAAAAGAAATGACAGATCAGAATAATAAAGGCAAACTCCCCCTTAACAGATCATTCTATTTTGAAAGGCTCAAATGATTGCCTGGAATCCTGGAAATACAGAAAATAGTACAAAAAAGGCCCTTAGGTTTGCTCTCTGTATGGCTGTGTGTATACATGTGTATATATATATTTACACACCTAAACATACATCCTTGCAAACATACAGTGTTTTTATTTATATTATTTTTGCATATGAGATATATCTATATTTATGTGTGTATGTACCACAATGAGATAGCAAGAAAGGCCACTAAGAATAGTATTTTTTAATCTGGAATATCCATCCTGAAAATAGAATACAATTTAGGGAATATTCTTTTTTTTATTTTTAACTGACATGTAGTGAGCATTTAGGAATATGTGTTATCATTGAATTTAAGGTGCAATGAGAGTTGCACTATATAGTATTAATGTACAGTACAGTGTCTTTACAAAAACACTTGTGAGGCCCTTAATCTTCTGCATATATACATGAAAAACAATGGAGGTTTTTCTATTCTATGTATATTTCTAATACAATTTTATATATACAAAGACATCATATATAAAAACATCCTCTACATATACATTAAAAATATAAAACCTCAGTTGCTAAATGGTCCATTTAGAAAATGCCCACTGTTCCACAGATAAAATTTGCAGTACTCAGCTCCTACTCTGAGAAGCCGAAGTGCTGATTTTGCTGTGTCTTTCTCTCCGAGGACGTGTTCCTAGACAGTCGTTAGAATCATAGAATCATTTTGCTTGGAAAAGACCCTGAAGATCATTGAGTCTAACAATTAACCCAATACTGGCACTAAACCATGTCTCTAAGAACTTCATTTATGCATCTTTTAAAAACCTCCAGGGATGGTGTCTCCACCACTTCCCTGGGCAGCCTGTTTAATGCCTGACAACCCTTTCCATGAAGAATTTTTTCTGAATATTCAATCTGAACCTCCCCTTGGGGGAACTTGAGGCTCCTTCCTTCTGTTCCTTTCAGACAGTCTAAACCCTAGAGCTTGACTCCTCTATTAGAGGAAGGAATAACATCATATGGCATTATTGGACTGCAACATCTGATTGCTAAATAGAATTTGAAATAAAGGCAGGCTAATAACAACCAGAGTGTATAAGAATTTCCTTGAATTATATCAGGAAAATGTCATTCACTGCAAGCTATGACCTCAAGTGATACAGATGATAAAATTAAAGCTAATAACAAAAATAAGGTAAAACGAGGCACCAGGAAGAAGCCTTTGAGAACAGACGTTCTCAGAAGCACCAGTTACATTCCTAAACTAGATACAGGAGACTTTGGAAAAGTTCTTCACATACTCCCATTTTACATTTTCAAGCTGCAGCAACTGACATAAACTGGGGTCTTGTGATCCATAAATAAGATGAACCCAAATAAAGAAAATACAGAATAATACCAGTTTCTAGTCCAACCTCCTGCTCCAAGCAGCATCTGCTGGGATAAACTCAAAGGGTGGAGACCACCCAACCTGTCTCAGCGTCTTGTTCTACTGCTTGACTGTATTAATAAAAAAATACACATTTTGCATTTATGTATTAATGTTTGCCAGTGGGGTAGCATAAGCTAAAATCAATGCTTAGAGCTTTAACAAGGAAACCCAAGTAGAACATAAAATCCTGTTAGAGGGCAATAAAGTAGTTTAAATTGAGTGTATACAAAGGCTTCATGAAAGGCTACCTTGAGGAAATGGTGGGTTGAAAATGTGACTTGATTCAATTAAACTTTTATTATTATTCATAAACGAAGAAATGGGGATCTATATTTCCATAGCAACAAAACACCATATGTTATTTCTATATAAATTTGATAATGTAATGTTCTCCCTCAAAATTAAAACCAGAGCCCAGAAGCACAAAGAACATTAAAGTGGTGCACTTATAATAGGAAACTGATAATTTTCTGACCAATTGTTTTTGTCTCCGAATTAAAAGATTGTTGAGAGGGATATTTAATGCTGAAGCTGCTTTTTGAGAAGTATACTTTCACTCCAGAATTAAAGATAGTCTCAGAGCTTAAATTGTCTCTAAGAACCACACATGTAGCTTTGTAGAAATAATACATCACTTGATAGGTCAGGGCGTAACTCCTTTAAAAAAACATGATTGTATAGATGGAGATGTAGGTGATGCTGCACATGTGAACTGATACTGCCTCTTGAAAATGTAGCTTCTAAAGATGTGGTTAATCCCAGATTTAGTGAATAAATTTAGTGAAAGCCTTTTACCGAAAGATGTTTCATAGAGACCTGTATGCATTTAGAACTGGATTCAGCAATTGTGAGTTGCTAACCTCTGCACATGCTGTAAACCCTCTGACCTGAGTGCATCTTATTAACGAACTAAGTCCAGCTGAAAACTTAAGGTAATAGAGGTTGGTGCCAAGATCAGAGTGAAAGTAGCCTGCTAGTGGACAGCATCTGCATTCAGCATTTCAGTATCCCATTTGAATTCAGACATCAGATGAAACCGAGTTCTAAGTGGTAACTCAAAATGTCTTTTTATTAGTAGCAGACTTTTTGCAGCTCTCATGAAAGCATCAAAGCAAGGAGACTGAATTAGAACCTCTTCTACTCATTATTCTTTTAAAGTCTGGATCTCAAACTCTGCTGCTTGTGTCAAAAATCACATCAGAGTTTAAGAATTTGGGAGTTTCCAGGAAGGGATAAAAGAAGGTAATTTTAATTCTGAATTTTGCACCTGACTTGCTTTTATTGATGCCACTGGAAATTTTCCAGACTTTCATGTGGCATAATGTGTACAAAGGCACTATGACAACTCTCTGTTCTGAGTGAATTTTCCCAGATGACTGGGGGTCTCATCTGATGTACATTTTTAATTTTCAGTAACCAGGATAGACTGCTTGTTCTTCTCTCTGCTGATTTGAGTAGGGTAGCAATTTTACATTATATATGGAATGCCATATTAAAAATTCATAATTTAGTTTTGCAAGTGAATAATTATATCAAGACCAAGAGAATTAAGGAGATAGATGTGACATATTTTATTTTTGGATAATTTTTTAAGTCTTTAACAATAAAGAGATATTTCACTGATATTTCAGCTCTAGCAATTAAAAGTTCTCCAAACTTTCATGTGTTCAACCTCATCACATTTTTCCAGTTCTCCACATTTTCACCACGTTTCAGAACCAAGTGGTGAGCTTAGAATATAAAAGTACAACATTTAGATAGTAATCGATGCCAAGTGGCCTTAAATTGAATGACACTCAATTTTGACTGACGAAATCACCAGCTGCTGTTGTGTCAGCAGCACATTCCTATCAGTTACAGAACAGCCACTGTTTGCATGGTATTTCCAGCTGACCAAGGAGATAAGTCTACTGAAACACTCCTTGTTTCAGCTGCCTGCAAAACACTGAGGAATGCCTGACTGCCAGGTAAAAAGAAATTCATGCTGCATGCATTTCTAAATTGGTAATTGCTACCATTTCTGCATTGAACTCAGCAAGCATGGAAAAGATTGGGTAGGAAGAGAGAAGAGGAGAAGCTCTCATTTGAATTTCTTTCACTTCAATTAGACCCTTCCTGGACCACAGCTGTATCACAGTCTGGATTTGAAGGTTACAGTTGTGATATAATTTTATCACCGGACAAAGACTTTTGAAACTTCTAGTAAATTTTTCAAAGAACCTTAAAGGAATTGAGCACACCCAACTAAACTGAAGCAGAAATAAAGTGCTCAATTCTCTTAGGTCAAATAAATGCATTTACTAAACTGAAAACATAAAAATATGTTTGGTTTAGGTACCCAAACAATGCAAACCTTGGATACAAAATGCAACGCTCCATTTTGACTTCCTTCATAATACGTGATTTTTCACCTTGAAGTTCCCTAGACACTTCTAGTCTTGTCTTCGGTTATTTTCTTCTCTTTTTACCCTAGTCTGGGCACCTTTTTGCCTAATTCACTTCTACATCCTTAGTACAAAACATAGACACAATCTTGCCACAGCAAGCACAAGCAAGCGCTGTCCCCTACATTAAGTACTGCAAGCAAAATGGCCAAAGTCCAGCTTGAGCAATCTGGCTTCTGGGATCCTAGATCCTTTTCAGTAACACAGCTTTCACAAGGGGGTGGGCGAACTAAGGGCACCCTGCAACCCATCACAGCACTGCCTGCAGCAGCAGCCATAAACCACTTTAAACCACTGCAGAAGGGAATTCCAGCCAATAGGTCCTTGCATATAAAGTGTCCTTTCACCTGTGTACTTTTTCTCATTAAAGCAAGCAATATGTGCTAAAGTATCTGCATGACTCAATGTGGGCACCTATCCTAAGGAGACGACCTCCAGTCATGGATTCCAGATAGACAGAGGCCAAGATCAGGTCCCTTGAGATGGCAACAAGATGCCCTTGTGCTTACTTTTTGATATTAACTGGTTTAAATGACACCTGCTTGGATCCTGCTCCATCTTGCACATCTTTTCACTCAGTACAGGAAGCCAAGTCACAAATCTGGATCAGGAACCCAGCCTTTGAAACACCACTGCAGCGGTATGTGCAATCTGTGCAATCTACTCCAGGTGTAGGTGCTTTAGCAGGTGGGTTGAACTAGATGATCTCCAGAGGTTCCTTCCAACCCCAGCTTTTCTGTGATTCTGTGTTTCTGCAGCAGTATGTGTTTCTGCAGCTAGAGAGTAACCAAATCTTTGACTTAACAGCTGGATCTTACACACGCATCCCAAGACTACTCAGGCCCTGACCTTCTGCCTGAAACCTCAGAGTCTGTTACCATCAGCTGTACAGTTGGATTTCATTGAAATGTTAAACCATCTGAGACACTAAGGGAAGAAATGTACCCTTTCCAGGGAATTTCAGACTGCATTTGATCTGCTGAGAAAATAAGATTTGAATGTGGTAAGGCTGAAAAGATGAATGAGAGAAGTCTGAACTTCAGGAATGAATACCGCAATACCAAACCACCTACCAAATAAAGATAAATCTAGAATGAAATCTAGTCAGCCTGACTTACAAACACAGCTTGCCCATATACCTCTTCTAGCTAAACAGCCTTCCAAAACAAAAGCCTAAATTTCCTATAAAGTTTATGGTGACGGGGAGATAACTTGAAAGGACTCCAAAGGGAGATCCCATAACCCTAAAATTTAGCCCATAGGCTAGATGGTCAGATCTCCTTCTGGAGGATTCCTTTGCCCATCAGGGAACAACCCTATGGCAGATGCTTAACACAGGAACACCAGATTCTTGTCCTGCATTTCTGTAGTGAGTGTTGCTATATTTCAAGGAGAGGCTTAGGAATATTGACCATGTGGCAAGAAGGGACATTCTGAAATTCCTGCTATTGTAAGCAGTCACATAACGTAATTCTTTTAAAAATGTCAACTCGACCTTCCAACCACCCAGATTTGGAACTTCATCTACCAGATCCATTGCAGAATCTGCTCCTCTGATATTTTTCTTCTTAAAACAAAGAACATGGAGATGGGGAAGTGAATCACAGAGCAATGTGGGAAGGAATAGTAGTGGAAATTAAGAAAGGACAAGCTTTGCTTTATTTTTTATTTAAGTTTGCCTTTTAGTCCTACTGAAGATTATTCAGTATAACTTCTTTTTCCTTTGGCACATTTTTTATTTGGTTGTAATGTTTACGAAATATGAATTCAAAACTAAGTGGCAACACACCTGCTTAGTGTGAAATAAGTAAAGGATAGATCTCAACAGAATTAACAGCACGTCTCAAATGCCCATAAGGGATACACCCAGATGGGAAAGCTCTGTATTATTACGTCAACTCCCCAGTTATACGCATGCAATATATTTGAGATGCTGGGAGGTAATAATGAGGAACTATGCTAAAACACTAGGATTTAATCTTGAAAAATTGAAATGGGTAGTTTGGGCAAATTAAAAGTTAAACTTAAGGATAATTTTGTTGACATACTTTTTCACTGACTAATTCTGCTTTCCATCCTTAAAGACTGTTTACAGTTGTCAAATGGGTAATGATCAAGCCTGTTTATTTTGCTTAGCCCTACTCTCAACCTGAAGCATAAATTCTAGGTGATTAAAAAAAAAAAAAAAAAAAAACACGTTAAATGCCAAACTAAGGTTGATTGTGTGCATTTCAGATGAATGGATAAAAATTGTGCAATTCAACAGTTAAGCACCTTTTAGGATTTAAACATCATGTTAATAACTACTCAGTCCACAACAAGTAATTTCACATTTCTGGTGTGTAACACAGTAGACACACAGCACAATAGTATATACAAAAATCCCATCCAAATGCACAGTTTCATCTCAGATTCTGATCTGCATGCCTTGGCAAAGGTCTTGATGTGTGAAGGAGCAGCAGTGGGTTTGCAGCTCTCCCTGTATACCTTCTCACATGATAAGTGAACGTATGCAAACTGTGCAGCTACGCATTTCCCTCTTCAGCCTGAGAAGTGCAGAAAGTGTGTGCTGAACATTGAACAACATGATGTCATCTCTGAATTTTTAGTACATTCATATAGGAAGTTACATGGTGGCATAGTGGAATTAGGGAATAGGGGTAACTTAGTGGTCTGTTGATGCAACCCTGAAGAACAGAATAGAAAGGAATAATAGAATAATTTCAGTTGGAAGAGACCTGCAAGAATCATCTAGTCCAGATTCCTGACCATGTCAGAGCTGACTAAAAGTTAAAGCATGTAATTAAGGGCATAGTCCAAATGCCTCTTGAACACTGACAGAGATGTGGCATTGACCACCTCTCTTTAAAGCCTGTTCCAGTGTTTGACTACCCTCTCTCCAAAGAAATACTTCCTAATCACAGTATCACAGTATCACAGTATGTTTGGGATTGGAAGGGACCTCAAGAGATCATCTAGTCCAATCCCCCTGCTGGAGCAAGAACGCCTAGGTGAGGTCGCACAGGAACATGTCCAGGCGGGTTTTGAATGTCTCCAGAGAAGTCTGAACCTCCCCTGATGCAGCTGTGAACCATTCCCATGGTTAATGTCATGGCTTATTTCCTTTGCCATTTCAAAGGTGGAATATGTTCTGCTAAACTTCATCTGGGTGTTTCCACATGGAATTCTTGAGCTTCCTACGTAACTACATACCTGTTCTTTATATGCATGCATACAGAAACACCCACAGAGTACCAAGTTTATACACAGATCTTTGAATGGATTATGTAATTTTAACATGTGTAGGCTATAAGAAAACAAATTTTTTGAATGGAATACTAACATAAATAGAAAAGAAATAATTAGGCAGAAAGGGTTCTAGAGATTTAGCAGACTGTTAGTAGCAGGTCTTGTCTTTTTACTAATTAAAAAAAAAAAAAATCAAATTAATTTTTTAAATAAGTTGTCCTTCCAAGCAAATAATGAGCAAGCATTTTGGACAGTGCTTAACAATGATTCTCTGTTTTCTCCACTTGCTTTTTTTAGCATTTGAAATTTGCCAGTCAAAGTAGCAGTTTGAGGAATTTCTTACAAAAAGCAACAGAAATTAAAAAATGAGAATGTAATTAAGGGGTGCATAAATATCAAGTAGAAAGAGGGAAAGAGCCACAATTATAATATTTTCCTTCACCCATTGATTATGTCATCAAAGATAATTTCTGTTTATTTTCTTCCCCTCTGTGAAACATCAGAAAATGGAGCTTCTTGCGTGTGTCTAATATATTTCACATATGAGCCATTACTGTGATGTTTCTATCACACTTCAGAATTATTTAGAATAAGGTGATTCCTTTTTCTGATGCATAAGAATTCCCTCAGAGAGTTGCAATTAGATTGCTGTGCTTCAGTTAGGCAGAGAGTTACAAAACCAGATTTTAAACAGCTTTCCATCCCAATTTGGTTTTAACAGAGTTAAATGTACTTACACCATAAAATAGAGTTACTGGATATATGTCTGAGAACCTCAGTGTGTGTCAGGCCTTGTTGCTCTTAGACCATATGTTCAAAGTCAATTTAAAAAAAAAAATCATTTTGTTCAAACTTCTGCTTGACAATACAGGCGGAACACTTATCTTAAAAGGTTAGATTAGATACTCACTTGGAAAGTCTTGCAGAGTCTTAGAAGTGGAAGTACAATAGAAAAAAAGGTTTTCAAATACTAGGAGATGCATTAATGTCTTACTTTTCCCCTGCAGAATAAGACAGTGTTGTGTTTTGGAGGATTTGTTCAAGTCAGGTCTAAAAAAATCATGGCAACCAAAAATCTCAGTGATGTGAGCAGTGCCATAGAAATACTTGATGTGGATTTTTATTGGGTGTTTTCAGTTTTGTTTTCCCCCAGTCCCTCCTCCCCTGCTATTTTTTGTTGTTGTTGTTTTTTGTAGTTACTGTTTGATTTGAAAAAATCTAATTTGATTTTAAAGTGGTAGAGCACATTTTCTTGAAACTCTATATAAGGTTGTTAAAGAATCTATGCTTCTATATCCCTGTAATACTTGCAATGCAAATATCTCAGTGGAACTCACAACATTATTATAATCAGATCCCTTCAAAATCAACTGCATGTTTCAGCAGCAACTAGATAAAAATGAAGCTTTCACTGATTTCTACAATTCATTTCATACTAGTAGCAAACCTAAAGAAATCAAGAACGTTTTCTTGATGCAAAGATGCATTTGTCAGGGTTCCTACAAATGGCAGAACTTCTCACCAGCTATTCACTGCAATTTTTTGTCATCCATGAACTTGTTGAAGATACATTGCCTCCCATAGTCCAGATTGGTAATTAAGACATTAAAGAGTATTAGACCTCATACCAACCCCCAAAGAATACTGTATTTCACTGGCTGCCAGTTAGACTTTAAGCCATTGACTGGTAACTTTTTGAGCCCAATGGACTAGTTAGTTTTTCAAACAGCTTGAGGTCTACTCCATTTATCTCACAGTCTATAATTTGGCCACACAGCCAGCCATTTCATTATATAAAGGAACCAGACTGGTCAGACACCATTTGTACTAGAAAAGTCTGTGTTGGCTGCTCCCAGTCACCTTCTTGTTCTTCATTTGCTTGGAAATAGCTTCCATGAAGACTATCCCCGTAACTGTCACAGAGACTGAGGTGAGGCTGACCCACCTGTAGTTAGCTGGGTCTTCCTTCTTGTTCTCCTCATGAAGGTGGACAGCCTTCAGAAAGTTCCTTTGATTGCCAGACCCTTTGAAAAACATTACAGATGGGCCTCGGTTGACAACACCTGAGACTCGCCCTGTTCAGTTCCACCGGCTTGCCTATTTTCAGTTTGCTGCAGGTAGGACTTCTCTCTGCCTCTCTCTGCTACTAGGGAGAGATCTGAAATTAACAATGAAGACTAAAACTTACTTGCCAGAACAGAACAATGCAAGGAATATACTGAATACCTCCACCTTTTCTATATCCTTCATCATCAGGCTGCACACTCCATTCAGTAGCAGACCTCAATTTCCATTATTTTCTTTTCCTGCCATAGTACCAACATAGTACCAATCTTCCTAGTTTTGCTTCACATCCCTCACTAGTTTCAGCTGGAGCTGAGACTCGTCAGCTCAGTCAGGAGGTATCCTTTCAGTCCAGCTGGTCTTCTGCTCAGTTGTCTGGACATCACAATGGACTGATCTTGCACTTTGAGGAGGTTGCTCCTGAAGATCAAACAGCAATCTCTCTTTAAGCCTCCAGGCAGCCTCCTGTGACTATCAGTTCCCTGCACAAGCTTTCCTGAAGTTTCACTCTCTTGAAGTTCATGGTAACTATTCTGATAGCTGTTTTCCTTCCTTTCCTCAGGTTCTTCAGCTCTGTCATTTCATGATCACTGCAGCAAAGGCTAGCACTGGCTGTCACATCCCCTCAAGCCCTTTCCTGTTCATGAGTAACTGATCCAGCAAAGCACCTCTCTGTCAGTCTATCCAGCATCCTTGTCACAAAATTGACAGTGTCTTACCATTGACAACCAATGGTAAGACAAGGGGTAATGGGTTCAAACTGGAACACAAAAGGTTCCACTTACGTTTGAGAAGAAAGTTCTTCACAGTGAGGATAACAGAGCATTGGAACAGGCTGCCCAGGGGGGTTGTAGAGTCTCATCTGGAGACATTTAAAACCCACCTGGACACATTCCTGTGTAGCCTCATCTAAGTGTTCCTGCTCCAGCAGGGAGATTGGACTAGATGATCTTTCGAGGTCCCTTCCAACCCCTTACATTCTGTGATTCTGTGAAAATTATTGTATCTCTAGAGCTCTCTTAACAGGAAGAAATATGGTCACAAAATTTCTTTCACCTCTGTTTTTAGTAATTGAAACATTTTTGAAGTTGCCTTTAGACATTTTTATGCAACAGAAGCTGACACAGAGAATCAGATTTCCTCATTTAATTCTTCAGCTTGCATGTTTACATGTAATGTCAGTTTGGGAGGTATGGTTCAGCTCAATCAAAAATTACATTTGATGTAGTAATTCCTGGAAGTGAAAGTCCACATTACATGGTGTTAATGAGAAATCAAATGAGGTGAGTAGAATGATCCCTTGCAGCCTTAGAAGTCAATTACTTGGAGGACATGGAGAAATGATTTAGTTAAAATAAGAATCCTTTTGGCCTTCCAGCAGTATTCAAGCCCAAATTGAAGTGAAATAGAAAAACATTATTTCTTTTCTTTAATATCAGTACTGCTTTATTCTTGCCAAAATCTAAAGAAAAGCTATCAAACATTTATGACAAATATTGAGTTTTTCTCACATATTTCTGGTGTAAACAAAGGCAGTCACAAACTGGAGAAGACTCTCAAGTGTTTTCACACACTCTTCTGCATTGTGGAGTGCTTGTCTTAACCCAGTTATAGATTTTAAGGGAGCAAAAGGTAAAGAAATGTGGTTCTCCTACCATTATCCAATGTGACACGTGCTCAGTTAAGCTAGGTGGCGACAGCACTGTGGTCTTATAGAACCCACTACAAGACATCAACATACCTGTACTGCTAATTTGTATTTATAAACGTTATTATTTCAACATTTGGCATTTTGCCTCATGCCATTAACTGATTTCTCAGACAAAATTTTGCAGAAGCACCTTTGATCAAAGTAAAAAGATCATCCTCATTCCTCTTTAGCTACGTGCTTTCATGATAGTTTCTTTTTTCTCATTTCAGAAAATAAGCTTATTGCATAGCAGATTGTCCCCTTGGTAAATTTACGGGCCTGGGTCATAGCCTTTGTGAAACTGAAATTTCATCTCTTCTGCAGCATCCCTCATCTACCAACATAATCAGAGATGTGCTGCTTTAATGTTCTGTTGATACTGGAAAAATGAGAACACTGACCTTTGTGTTAATTAGTTAGCCCAGAGAAGATACTAAGATGGAAAGTGTGGAACTTAGCAGGGCACTAGGTTACATATTCAACCATATATTATGTTAATTATGGGCTCAAATAAATGTTGTTGCTGTACATGCTCGTAGTCTTCTAATTCCTTCATTTTAGTTGGGGCAGGCATATATTTCCTCTCAAATACATATATTTTTTTTTAATTCAGTTGAACTAGAGCATTGGAAACTGACCATTGGACTGTGTACATGGTGCTGAGTGATTCATGATGCTATTTTCTTCTTTATCAAGATACTCTCATGACACATTCCCTTTTTATTTTCAATAATATAAAGAGTTAAGCCATTATCCATGTCGTTACAATAAAAAACCTTCTCATAAACATGCAAATTGGATCTTTTCAACATGCAAATTGTGCCTTTTTAGATACCTCAATAGTGTCTCTACCTGGACTATAACAATAAAATTGCAGCACACTTCTAAATAAGTTCAACTGTCGCTTTCTGCACTCTCAGCCCCTACCTTGGCAATAAAAATGCCCAGTGTCTAAATGCTATTCCTGGCCAAAATACCGGTTCCTTAAGCTCCTTCATAGGTGACTATTTTGCTCTGAGAATATATTATCTTCAACTTATTACTTGAAATGTTATTTGGCAGGGAAGCTAACAGACAGTTTGTCAGGCAAGACTGATGCTGTCTGCCTGAAATCACAGTCACACAGCTGGTGCTGCACAGATACAGAGTTGAAACTGCATGAGCTTCTACTGCAACAGGATCTGTCAATCTGTCACATGTCACCTGCTCTGATTAAAGATTTTGGGAGCAGATGACTGTAAATGCATCAAAGGTTTCCTAGAAGGTAAGAGCGCAAAAATAAAAACCTTACTGATGTATCCATCACAGAATGGTCAAGGGCAAACAATAGTTTAAAAGCTTGTTTATCTTCATGTTTTCATTAATCTTTTGCAGTACAGGTGGCTTTCTGGTGGAAGTTGCCCAAAAGGTCTCTTAAAGACCAGTTTCCTCAAAAAATACATGCAATACAGGTCATCAATACAGACACTTTAGGTCATTCATCTGCCACCTTTGTTTTTTTAAAAAAAAAGAAAAAAGCTGGAAAAAATTAAGAACTGGTTGACTTTATTAAAATGTGGGAAAAAGTATTTTGCATTCACTTTCTCACTTTTCAAAATTACATTTTGTCTCCTCTCCAAAAGTCTTCTAACCATAGACTTGTAGAAGGCCCTTCAGTGAAAATAATCCCTAGAAATTTTGTCTCTAAATCACAGAGCTCTGTCAATGATTTGTAATAAACAGCAAGAAGATCAAAGGAGGATTAGAGGCTGGCTGTGAAGAACATGAGCAGGAATGACAACAGGAAAAGTACTGATGTTAACTTAGTTGTGTTCCCACAGTAAAAAAAATAAAGGGGAAAAAAAACCTTCACCTCCATCAATTTTGTTCAATTCATTGCCTAATAGAAGAGTTCCTTCTATTCCTGTGCTACTGTTGTCCTGTTGTCCTACTCTGTCTCCCCGAAAATAAGACCTACCCCAAAATTAATCCCTAGCATGATTTTTCAGGATTTTTGAGGATGCTTGAAATATAAGCTCTACTTGAAAAATAAGCCCTAATTACAGTTCATAAAAAAAGTCAATTTAAATAGTGTCCAGGCAGCTATTAACGTAAAAAAGTAATAAGTTTTGGAGCAAAAATTAATATAAGACCTTGTCTTATTTTTGGGGAAATGGTATACACCAGATGGGAAGAGGCTCCTGTAGAGTATTTCATGCTCATGGATGAGTAGATTATATTTTCCAAACTAAAATAACAGGCAGCAGGAATTTGAAATAGTTTGTTAAATATAGTAACACCTTAAGATTTAGAAAAATACACACATAAACCGGAGTAGAAAACCAAACTCTCTCCATTATTATTATTTCTCTGCTTGACTTTTCCTTTTTCTTCCTTACACAGCTGCATTGGTTCCAGCTTCTTTTAGGGTACATTTTGCAAAGGTCAAATAATAAATAGAACTTTGTTCTTCAGAATAATGAACACTGACTAGCATTTTCCCTTCTTTTCTTGTCTGCAGAATCAGACAAATACCTATTTTCAGGTCATCATTATCTTTTAATCTATACTTTCAGAGTTGTGTGCTTGAGGACTTGACTCACAGTAAAATGGGTTTCAGTTTATTCCTGAGTACTATGAGGTGTGCTGTCATGCATTGCTATGAAATTTAGGTAATTAACACATTATATTTTGTCCTTTGACTTACCAGTTGATAGTGACAGTCTCCTACTACATATGGCCAAATGTACCATGACTCCTTCTGTGCACAACATGGTACCCGGGTCTCATAGACCGTGATTGTAGGCAGTCAAGGACTAGTGGCTAGAGTAAGCACAAAATAATAATATCATCAGTTGAAGCTCCCACATAGCCCACATAATCAGGTTTCCTTTCTGTGGAAAATAATAGCACAGGGAAGAGAAGAAGAGGGGGAGAAAAAGGGAAAGGAGCTGTTATCAGAACAGAAACCCACACTTGGGAACTGCAAAGTTCCCCCAGGCCACCTAATGTAGACAAAATTCTCATGAGGCTTAAGGGAAGCATATGCAATACCTGACTGAGCACCCCTTTATGGGATTATATTGTACTTCCTACAGCAACTTTCATTTGAGGATCCAAAAATGTGTTACCTAGGCAGTCTTTGTACCTCTCCTCCTCAGCAAAATGTGAAGCTGGAACACAATGAAGTGATTCCTAATCACTGATCCAGTTATCTTGGCAAAATCAGAGATAGTAGAGTCTGGACATTCCAGAAAGTAATGATGAAATGATGAGTCCACAGAAATTAATCATAATTTTCCCTTTGACTTCAGCAACTGAGGAAACAATCAGGATTTCAGCTTAAATCGTTGACTGCCAGGCTGCTGCTTTGCATCATGATGGAGCCTCATTCCTCTGATGGGGGCTGAGAGATCTCCTCTGGTATATTTTCTTTCATGATGATGTCAAACAGAGGAAACTAGGAACTCGGAAACAAAAATTTCTCAAACGTTGTTTGAAATACATTGATTTATACCACGAAATTCTGCTGAAGGTCACCCAAGCCTTAAGCCATTTCACTATACATAGATGTTGCAACTCAAAAAATATAATTGCTGGGAAATGTAAACTCTGCCTGATGTCATTAGGAGTATTTAGGTGGATAAGGAATGTCAAATGCAATTAAGCTTGATTCTGTAATGATAAGAACTTAAAATCAGCCAAACTGACTAACACCAAAGAAACATCCAGCTCAACAGTCTGTCTTGAAAAGTGGCTTGGAACTGATACTTGGGAAAACAGGCACACATAGGATAAAGGTTCCCCTGATACCTCCCATTCAACTCTGAGTGCACTTCCTACACCAGAGATTGCATCCAGATGATTGTCTTTAACAGATGCCAAAGGATGTGAATCCATTTTGGCCTCCACAATATCCTGTGACAACGAATTACACAGTTTAATTATTTACAGTGTGAAAATAATCTCTCTGGAGAGAAAGCAATAGTTTAAGTGTAAGGCAGCTTGCTCAAGTCAGACATTCTGCGGATCATGTTGTAATGCCAGGGCCATAACAAGTACACCAGACAGTGATACTGAGAACAGAGGATATGCATTAGCAATGACCTAGTTCCACTTTCTTGCTATTTGTAGCTCACTGGAGTGTGATGGGAACCACATCTTGTATATCCCAATAGGACTTACACCACAAGAAGGAAGAGGGGGAGACATCTCAGGAAGAGATCTGAGCTTGCAATTGTGGTTATATCACTAAAATTGACAGTAACTTCAAGAAGGTTGTTCAGCAAATTATTCCACTAGGCATCTCAAGAAAATTATCTGACTATCTTTTCAGTTTTGTGAACAGAAACATAACCTGGTAGAGTCACAGCAAATTCTGCCTATTTTCTTTATTACAGGTTTGAGAGAAATTATTACAGCTCTAAGTACAGGGACTTCCTGGTAGATGGTCCAGAGAATAAAAAAGTGATAAAGAATTTTGACTTCTTCATATGCTGGCAGACATAGCAGAGATTTAAAGGGAACAAAAGGTATTTTAATCTCTCAGCTGCCCCTTATACAGTGGGAGGGGCAATCTTGGGAGACAATATTGTTAGAAGACTACCAAATAGAGACAAAAATGTTCAAAAGAAGGTAAGTCAGAAACTGAATGTTTATTCACCTCACTTTTCTTTTCTTGCTATGATTAGATGGCTACATGACTCACATACTCAGAATCTTAATGGTTTTTTCCCTGTGACATTGTTGTAAGATGGATAAAAACTCCATGTACTCTGGCTGGAGAAAAAAAAAAAAATATATATATATATATATATACATATATATATATATATATATATATATATATATATATATATATATCTCCAAAACTGCAACACTGGAAAGGGCAGGCAAAGAAATCTGTGGCTACCATTTGAATCAGAATCACACCAGGAACTTATAAAGGATTGTCCTGATCTTTCCACACCTCTGGGGGCTGATGCTTGCTACTTTGCTAGGGAACCAGAATTTAAGTTAGTCTGTCAGGTTTGTTGGTGTGACAAATTTTGCAGGTTGACTTTGTATATGTTATTCACTTGCATTTGCCATCAGGATTCCAAAATCTCAGGGCTTCTGTGTGATACTGCATGAGATGGATGACCTGATCTCACACATGCCTACTGGTAGGTGGGCTGCCCCATAAAGAAAAGGTTGGGGGGATCAAAGGGAGTTCAGCTTTTGCTCCTGCTCCTGTCTTTCCCCTATCAGACCAGCTGCCAAGGATGGATAGCCCTTTACCTCTGTGGCTATGTTGTGCTGCATTACTGTGATCATCTGGACACAACCTGTAGGTGAGGCCGCACCTGTGCAGAGCAGAGCGGGACAATCATCTCCCTCACCCGGCTGGCAATGCTGTGCTTGATGCACCCCAGGACACGGTTGCCCTCCTGGCTGCCAGGACACGCTCTTGGCTCATGACCAGAACCCCCAGATGCCTCTCCCCAGAGCTGCTCTCTTGCATCTCATTCCCCTAGTCTGTATGTACAGCCAGGGTTCCCACGTCCCAGGTGCAAAATCCAGCACTTGTCCTTGTTGAACTTCATGTGATTGGTGTTTGCCCAGTTCTCCAATTTGCCCGGATCCCTCTGCAGGGCCTCTCTGCTCTTATCAGTGTCAACAGCTCCTCCCAGTTTTGTGTCATTGGCAAACTTAGTTAGTATTCCCTCAAGTCCTAAGTCTAAGTCATTTGTGAAGACATTGAAGAGTGCTGGCCCTAAGATGGATCCCAGCAGAATCACACTAGTGGCTGGTCACCAGCTCAACCTAACTCCCTTTACTAGAGCTCTTTGAGCCCAGCTCGTCAGCCAGTTGCTCACCCACTGCATTGTGTGTTTATTCAGCTGTATGCTGGACATCTTGTCCAGAAGGATACTATGAGAGACTGTAATCAAAGGCTTTACTAAAATCCAAAAAGATCACAGTAACAGGCGTCTGTTGGTCTGCTAGGTGTTTAACCTTTTCACAGAAAGCAATTAAGTTGGTCAGGCAAGACCTTCTCCTCCTGAACCCATGCTGGCTGGGACCAATGACTGCACTGTAATTCAGTTGGTTTTTGATAGATCAAAGAATAATCTTTTCCATCATTTTGCTGGGCACAGAAGTGAAGCTGACAGGCCTGTAGTTTTTGAGATCATCCCTGTTGCCCTTCCTGTATATTGGGACAACATCTGCCAGCTTCCAGTCACCTGGAACCTCTCCAGATTCCCAGAAACATTGAAAAATGATGGAGAGAGGTCTCGCTATGACATCAGCCAGCTCTTTAAGCACCCTTGGATGAATCCCATCAGGCCTCATTGACTTGTAGGGATCTAGCTGGAGTAGCAAATCCTGTACAAGTTCTGGATTGATTTGGAGTTTGTCATTCTCACAGCCACAGTTCTCTAGCCCAGGGCTATGGGGGCCCCAAGTCCATCTTCAGTGTTGAAGATCAAGGTGAAGAAAGCATTAAACATCTCGGTTTTGTCTATTTTCCTGTTTATAAGGTGACCATGCTCATCAAGTAAAGGACCAACAGTATTTCTGGCTTGCCTTTTGCCTTTAACATATTTGAAAAAGCTTTTTTTATTGTCCCTCACAGTACTGGCCAACTTCAATTCTAATAGAGCTTTGGCCACATGGATTTCCTCACTGCAGTGGCAAGCAGCATTTCTGTAGTCCTCCCATGACACCTGACCTTGCTTCCACTGACCATATACTTTCTTTTTTTGTCATAGTTCAAGAAGAAGATCCCTGCCTCACCTGCACGATTTTCAACATTTTTGAATTACCTAGTACTGTACTTTTAGGAGGTGGTACTCAAAAAGAAACCAACACTGATGAACCCCAGTGCCTTCAAAAAATTCTTCCCAAGGGACCGTACTAAGTAGTTCTTTGGGCAACCAGAAGTCTGCTCGTTTCACATCCAGAGTTGAGGTCTTGCTGGCAGTTTTTCTCATGTTAGCATAGATTTTAAACCTGACAGCTTCTTGGTCACTGTGGCTGTCAAGATTTAAAGCAAGGCGACAATAAACCATGGTAGATGCTCTCTGTTAATCCCTCCCACCATAAAAGGTGATAGAAAGATAAGGAAGAGAGTCTTTAATTTAGAAAGAGTCTTGCAAGTTGGACAATTTTTAAAGGCTTTATTGATGCTACTAATAAATAGAGAAAATATACAAAATATACAAAACCAATCTTGAATGCCCGATATGGAGCTGGCGTTACTCCAGCTGTGGCAGAGCTGGGAGCTGGCATGGCTCCAGCAGCTGCAGGGCAGGCACACAGAAGTCATGGGTGGGACTTCACAGCAAACTGGAAACTGCATTCAGGGCGGCAGGGTCTCAGGCCTTGGATCACAGGCAGGGGTGGCAGGGTCCTCTCTAGATGCCAGCCATGGCCCAAGAGGATGAGACCCCTGTGATCTCCATCTTATATAGTGTGTATGACGATTATGGGATGGAATACTCAGTTGGTCAATTTTAGTTACCTGTTCTGTCTGCCCCTCCTCAAACATGTCAGTTAACGTTGGTTACCATGGTAATAAATCTAAACATGAGCTTCTTCAGCATTCCGTTGGTCATCTTATCAGCACCGAGTACAGTGTCCAAGAAAAAAATGTGCAGCTAACTTAGAAGAACCCAGCTGAAAGGAAAGTTCACTAAAAGAGAAATTGGTCTTGTTTTTAACAAAACCAGGACAGTGGCCAAGGGAGCAACCAGTCGTTCCTTCACCCAAAAGACCCTCTCTGTTAGTGAAGAGCAGATCTAGGAAGGCACATTAGTGCCTGTAAGAAGTTATCGTCCAGATGTTTTAGGAATCTTTTGGAACTGTTTGTTCCAGCTGTATGATATTCCCAGTTGACATCTGGCAAGTTGAAGTCCTCCATAAGGACAAAGGCAGATGACTTAGAGGCTTATATTACACAGAGATTTACATTTAAATTGATACTTCATTTAAATTGATACTTAATTCTGTAACAACACAATATTCAACCAACTGCAATCCCAAACATGCAGCAAGGGCAAAATAATCCATGTAAATGAAGAGCTTTCCTCACATTCCTGCAGAATTTTAAAACACAAGCACAACAAGATTTCAAATGCCTGTGGCAGTTGTACAACTCAACAACAACAAAAAAAGATCTACTAGATCCCAGAAGCCACAGCAATGTCTCATGTACATGAACTGACCTTAGCAACTGAGTGTCCTGATGCACAAAGTGTATCTCTCTCCAAGGGTTCTTTTGCAAATCAACAAAACACCTTGTGCAAGTTCTGGAGCCAACAACCAACCAGCTTGTATACATAAAAAGATTTTGACCTTACCTCATCTTTTTTCTTTTGTCCAGAAAACAAGAAGTGCATTTGAAGTCTCAGCAGGAAATATAAGATGGAAATGGTTACTCAGAGTTGTTTGAATTTTCTTTCATGTCCTCTTGTTCAGGGCTGTTCTACAGTTTTACAAAATCTGTACTTAATTCATATCACCAATTCTTAACATGCAGCCTTATGTTGCTATCACATGGTATTCCCCAAAAGGCATTTGTTGCTTTTTCTTTTACATAAACAGTAAAAGTTTAAATCACTTCAGCACTCTAACTGCCCTTGCCATCACAAGAAAAGGAAAGATGTTTTGAGTGCATCCCATGACAATTCTTGAGGAGTCTTAGCTCTGCATGGCACTGTGAAACTTGAGAAATCTTTGTCTATACATATACCTCACTGAATATACTTAATATAATGTACACCCAAATACATGAGCCAATATGTGAAAAAATACCAGTATGCAACAAGAAAATACAGATAACCAGACCTCAGTGCACAAGTACGAATGGTTTGCATTCTTGGTTTCCTAAGTCCCTAAGCAAAGATGTTTATCAAAGTAACCATAATAACTAACTGCAACACATATGTTTTGTCTCCTCAATACCACTAACAGCAAGTTTTCAGACTCTTTGTTTTGAAAGAAAACATAATATAATTTAATTCATTTCGCATTTTTTTACATTTTTATGTCATTTTGGTTGCCAAAAAGAAATAAATGCTAGTATTCTTCTCAGGCTACGCATAGCCATAAGTTGTTGAGTTTTCTTGGTTTACATTATGAGGAACTATAAATCTGGGAACAGTTAGTGCAATCTACTAGCAGGCAGCAACAGTATCTCTGTTTAAACCCAAAAGCAGAGGAAGGAGTTGTTAATTCCAAAAAAGGTATCATTGAGATGCCTCACTTTCCCCATTTTTAAAAATATTTTCTTCTCATTTTCAGTCAAAGCCATGACAGTTTATAAAGGCACAGTGGTCCTATTCAGTTTAGAAAAAATCTAACATCCATAGTACTTGCAGTAGCAATTACAAGGATGGTTTGGGTTTTTTCTCTAAGGGAAGCAAAGCTAGCTCCTGTCTGGCTAAAGAAGGCAATGTGTTCCTTTTAAAAAAAAAAAAATAAAGAAAGAAAAAAAGGTGCAAAAAATCTTATTATGTTGTAAAAATTTCTCGAAAGCTGCTCTGATCGCCTTAATGTGTCTCACAGCAGGCAGCAAGGAAGAATTTGTAGGACCTATAATAAGTTTGCATAGTCACACTCACCGAACAAATGAATCCCTGCAAGTGTTTGGGGGAAGCGACAGATCACTGCACAGCTACTTCAGCACATGGCCTGCTATAAGGACCCATGCTGGGTGAGATGTTAAAATCACACTCCTCTATCTGAAGAAGTCTGTCCTGTATTCAGATCACCTCTGCCTGCCACAACGTCTAACAAAATATTTGGGACAAATTATATGGATTTATAATAGTTAAGAGCTTAGCTTCTATTCAGGCAGGGAATAAGACATAAGACATGCCAAATCTTGCAAGATTTATCATTGAATCATTTAGGTTGGAAAACACCCTGAAGATCATCGAGTCTAACTGTTAACCCAACACTGGCACTAAACCATATCCCTAAAAACCTCATTTACACATCTTTTAAACACCTTCAGGGATGGTGACTCCACCACTTCCCTAGGTAGCCTCTTCCAATGTCTGACAACCCTTTCCATGAAGAAATTTTTCCTAATATCCAATCTAAACTTCCTCTGGTGCAACTTGAGGCCACGTTGTCTCATCCTATTGCTTGCTACTTGGAAGAAGAGACTGACATCAACCTCACCAAAACCTCCTTTCAGGTAGCTGTAGACAGCAGTAAGGTCTCCCCTCAGCCTCTTTTTCTCCAGGCTAAACAGCCCCAGTTCCCTCAGCCACTCCTCACATGACTTGTGCTTCAGGCCCCCCACCAGCTTCATTGTCCTTCTCTGAACTCTCTCCAGTACCTCAATGTCTTTTCTGTAGTGAGGGGCCCAAAACTGAACACAGGATTCAAGGTGCATTTCAGCCAACCTGGGCTCAAGTTGGACTCCAAAACTTACTGGTTTCTCATTTGGCATTGCAGAGCTCTCCCTCTTCACCAAATCCTGCTTGCTTACAATTTCTGCATACAGCCAAGCACATTTTCTTTCATCTGTTATGAACTACATATATATACCTTTGGTTTATGTAAGTTCTCAGTTCTCTGCATCATCCTGTATGAGATAGTGGGTATTCTTGCTGGCAACCTGGCTGCAATTATAAGGCCAAAAAGGAAGACTCTGATGGCAGACGTCGTCCCTCCAAAGGGCAGGAAGCCTGTGCTGGGGCATAAATGTCACATCTCAGTGCAAAGTAAAACTAAGGAATGGCCAACAGCAAAACATGAGCAGTCTTGCCCTAAGGAAAAGTAGGATCTTTGTCACAATCTACTGGGAAAAAAAGGGAACTACAAAAGAATTTTACTAAAGGAGCATAAAATAGCAGAGGGCAATGGAAAAGCAGAATCTGCCAGAGAAGTAGTATTGCTATTAGCACCAAATCTGAACTTTCTAGACAAATGACCCTAGTCTCACTTCAAGATGTTGGGCTCTTTAGAGAACATGGTGTCTGGCAACACTATTTTCAATATTTCACAAATGAGGTAGAGTTCTAAAAATTTAACAGCTAATTTGTGAATTTGAATAAATGGAAATGAGAGACAAATTGTTTTTTGAATAGCTGGTCCTAAACATTACTTTACAAGCAATTTTACTTCCCATTCTATAAAAATTCCTGATCCTACTTGAAGTTTTTTAACATCCAGTTTTCTGGTGCTTACTGGAAATCTATGACAGTCAATCTGCAAGGACAGATAGTGGCCTCTTACACAAATGTCTCTCTTTCCTGCAGCTAGGGATTTTTTTTATCCAAACTTTGACCTCAGTGAGTCATTTTTATCAAAAAGCAAATTGTTCCCACCTTCAGAAAAAAAAAAAAAAAAAGAGAAAGAATAAATCCGAAATTTACAGCATCTAGGAAGCTTCACTGTCTTTCTTGAAGTGCTGGCCTGAAGCCTAGGGGCGGCCATTTCAGGGAGATCAAAGCACTTAGGATGTTCAAGTAGTAATCAAAGGGCAAACCAGATGAGTAGTCAGCTGCCTTTGAAAAGGGATATTCTGGCACAAGTAGGGCCATTCCTGTATTTCAATAGGAAGAAGAAGCAAAAACATATCAGCAGGGTGGTAAATAACAGTTCTCCCAATGCACAGCCCCACAAATTGCTGAAGTAAGGGATGTACATTTAAACAGCTACTTCTTCATGTCACTGAGTATGAGGTATGTCCCTGATGTAGGGTACCAGAACTGATAGTTCCTGACTTTTATTGCATCTGCACTCTGGTGCAAGTTTTTTTTTTTTTCTCTCAAGGTAAATACACAATCTCACACTGACATGCTTCTGCTTTTTTCTTCTTATAGCTGTAAAGCAGGATAAGATTTATTTGAAGACATAACTATTGCAATTGTTTCTAAAGCTTTTACAAAAAGAACTAAAAATTCACTGTCTTTAAGGACAGCAGGCTAGGTCAGTTCAGAGATACTATGGGAGATGTGGCTTTATTTATATGTTCTGCTTACACTTCCTGGGTGAAGTGGAACAAATCTTTAAATGTACAGCATCAAGAATTTTTACTACTAAAGTGATAATTAAAGCCACCCTGTCTTCCACAGGAGCATGATGATGACAAAAATAGAGGTTGTAATACTTTGGATGCCATCATGAACACTCTGCACAAATCTAATACTACTCAACCTAAGAGGCATTTGGAACTGCGCCCTGTTCAATGAGCCAAGTCTTGTCACCAAAAGATATGGTATTATCAAAGGCAGAGCAGAGCACAGGCTTCTTCAGGCAGCAGTAAAACAACCCCTCATCCTCACAGTTTTGTTAACAAAAAATTCTCTGAAAACAAAAAATATCTTTTTTCAAGCAGCTTAGCTAGAACTAGTTGAAGAGTTAAAGACTATGAAGATGTGTTGGCACAACTGCATTATGTAACATTATGTAAGATTGAAACTACCTTTCATCAATACAGGCGATGTATTTTTAGGTACCATGATTCACTGCATAACTATGACAACACACTTCAAACATCCAAAAATAAACCGATATTCCTATAAACTGCTTCAAAGCAAAAAAAAAAAAAGGCAGAAATCAGGTTTTTCATAGTAGACATTGCTACCCAGCAGGGTCCAGGCTATTTTGCAGAATTTGGAAGAACTCTCCCAGACTTAAGACACCACATCGGTGCCTGTATTTACTCTCTGTTCTCACCTGCTGATCTCAAAACCAATGCCAAAGATCCTTAGCCTGTTTGTGATCTCTAGCTAAAAAACACATTGAAATAAAATTTACAGCATTTGTGGTTCATCTAAAGTGTAATCACTTCCAGTCATTAAGAATGAACATACTTTTGTTGATTTTCATTAAAACAAATTAATATAATATCAGCGAGGGTTTCTGACTCTAGCTAACAAGGCAAAGGACTAAACAAAGATCTGTTGTCTCAATAAATATGTAAAACCACAGAGAAGAAAGATTAAGTCTGTTTTTCATCAGTGAAAGAGAGCATTTATTCTGCCAGAATTTCACTTTTCCCACCTTCAGCTATAGAAATCACTCCTTTTAGTTGTTTTGCCACACGCCTGACCACAGCAACATGTGATCCTGGGCTTCATGTTCTTGAAAACGGTCTGTGTGGCTCATCAGAAATGTGACAGAAACATGAGAACAGCTACAGGAACAGCAAATGAAAATTCACCATGCACCCCACAGAAGTACAAAGCCAGGTGAGCAGCTCCAGACTAAGCTTCCTGACTAAGGCATTACCCCAGGGAGGAGCACAGCCATTTCCATGCCTTTGAAAAGGGAATGCCTGGCTCCCTTCTGTTTCCTTCTGACATTGCTCAAGACAGGAATTTTGGAGATTGGGTCATTTGCCAGTGTTCAGCCATACTGAAAAACTCCCATATTTGCATCTCTGTTATCACTGTTTGCCATTTTTCCTTGGATAAAAATCATAATTGTGATTATACTATATAAATAAAAGTAGATTATTTTGGAAAATATTTTAAGCAAACCACACAAGCACTGGTTACAGTTAACAAAAATGTCATCTATCCAAATTTAATAATCTAGTTGACCTAAAATTACATACCAACACCTAAGCTTGTAACTCTAGATTCACTTTGTAGTCAGTGAGGGATAGCTACATTTCAAAGGCAACTCAGCTCATCATAAAAAAGAAGAATTTAATGTGAATATTCCTCTGGAGGTGCCTATATCTCTGAAATGACAGTATGACTTAAGGTGACTAAATTAGAACTGTACGTCTAATTTTTAGACTCTTACATTTTGGCAGATGGATCCCACCATGAGTATGCTAATAGAAGGCACCTATGACAAGCACTATTAAGGCAGCAACTTGGATAAAAAGAATTGGAAAGAAGTTAAATGATACTGCAGTTCCCATTACAGCAATGTTTTTCTCCCGCAATCATTCCACTACCCATCATAAATATTTCTTAGTGATATCTCCTGAAATGAAGAGCACATGCACCTGGTGCCACCAGCTGAGCTGTACAGCCCATAATCTTTTATGTGAAATGTCATAAGCATTCAGATACAACATTTTCACAGTACTTTTTAGAATGCTATTAAGGAATAAAGAGCCTATGATACAATATGGAAAAGATTGTGTGGCAATGTTGATGACAACTGCTTTTATCTCTCTAGCACTCAAGCATCTTTATTTTAGACATTCATAAATAAATCTCAAAGAATACACTAAGGAAAAGACAAAAAGAAAGTGAGTAATACATTAAATTGTCTGTAAAACATTAGAGAACATTATACCCAAACCTAGAAAACAGAGTGGTAATCCAAACCCTTAACTCACAAATGCAAGGTGATTCTGCTGCATCTAAACCTAAACCTGAATGTAATTCTAATTCTAAATATAAATTTAAATTTAAATACAAGTATTTAATAGTCCAAGCAAAAATTTTTGTTGTAATGTTTTTTAGTACCAATCATAACAATCTCACTACTATTATTTTGGATGGAGCTGTGAGAGAGAAGTAGAATGTCATTTTGCTCTATTTAACAAGACCATGAAGGCTAAAGATTATGACAATATTAGACAGAGAGACAAGTATTTGATTCCTATTGTATATATCAATGTTAGTTGCCTCAGATATAAACACAAGGAACTGGCATTGTCCATTTCTAAAGAAAGAAAATGATAATACTGGTATTACTGAAGCACAGAGTCACATGCCTGGAATGTTAAAATACCCAAGCCACATTATTTATACAGCACACAGTGTGAAAGTGAAATCCTCGTGTTGGCCCTGACACTAGACAGCACTGACACAATTGCCAATGAAGATCTGAAGGCAGATGCATTCAACAGATATATGTAGTTTTTATCTCAGGAGAAATCTGAAAGATGCACTTAAATTTTCCAGTCTTCATGGAATAGCTTCTATTTCCTTGTCAAGTTTGAAGCATTTAAACTTTTTAACTATTGAAGCTAAATGTTCTGAAACCAAGAGAACTGGATATTTTCCGTCTAGGGGTATCAAAACCATTAGAGTCTCTGTCCCTGCACAGGCTGTCAGCATGTGGTCCTGACAGCAATTTGAGAAGGAGTAGAGCAAGTTGACTTGAGATTAAAGAAATGGTAAATATCTGTTTTCAGGCAACTAAACTGAGCCTTTGGGCCTGAATAAATTTCAAACTTGGAAACTTAGAATGTCTCCACGTAGGTGTCTATGGATGTCTAAAATCCTATTACAGGCAATAGAGCCTAGGAAGCATTTCAGCTCATGATAAAACAGACATCTAGAAGATGACTCAGATGCCTACACATTGGTTTGCAGTGGCATTTGATACATCTCGAGGTATGCATAATGTCAAATGGACCCCTGGGAGACTCTCACCCTTCTGGAGCAGCAGCTAGAAGTGAGACAAGACTAAGGACATGGGAAGTGGCATTAAAGTCTCTGTGGTGTGAATGAATCAGTGTGGTCAGCTGCACCACTCCCAAATCTCCACCAACTACAAAGTCTCCTCCACAGACACCACTGAGCACTAAAACCTAAACTGATCTGTCTTAATCTTGAAATTAATCCCATCAGTCAGAACCATTCAAGGAAAAAAGGATGCCACAGTTACATGATGCCAGCTTTTTCCTTCAATGAAGAAGCATTGAGAAAACATTAGGCACCATGGTAATGAGTCAGTGCAATGTAACATCTTGTAGGGCAAATGGCATCAAACAGGAGGAGGAAAGTGGTGTTTCCTCCCCGCATGCCATCTGCAATAACTTTGGGAGCTCTGTTGCCAACATTTTAAAGAAGATGGTGAAAGCTGGGGAAGGATTTCACAGAGAGCTGTAAGACCTTTCATGGCCTCAAAAGCACTTGCTAAAAGGCATGGGAAATATCGTGCGTTATTGTCAAAGTTCCCACCTGTTTACATGGAAAGAAATTTCCGAAATTCTGTTAATTAGCAGGAAAATATTCAGAAAGATGCCATGTTTGAAAACTAAGGATTGCCAAATTCAAAAGTTTTTTCCCTAAATAAAAGGGAAGCTCGCATCCAGAGATGGGGAATTTTGAACTCTAGGGTCTGCATACCTTTTTCAAAGGGATGCCCAAGGATGATTCATTCTGGTGCTGAACAAGCAGGGTTCTGCAGGAGTTCAGAGCAAAGGAGCGAATAGGCTCAGTAGCTGTGAGACTCGTGACAGTACTTCATGGTGCTGACACATACAAGTGTACTACCCAGAAATGTCCCCAGGCTCTGCATGAGACCTCAAAGACCTTGGGAAAGGCACTAAGAGAGAGGAGAGAGAAGAGGCAAAGGTTGGCTTTTAGAAGAGGGCAGACTGTGCCAATTAGCTCAGAGATCTCTGAGGGGCATCTCGGTGGCAGAGTGTTTCCTTTCATCTTTCACAGAATATCCAGTCCCCCTTTCCCCTGCCAAATCCATGTGAGAAGTACAACTAGTAGCATATCCCAATGTTTATCACAATAAATTGTTAATAAAATTGTAGATTTTCTAGACAACACTTCAGGAAATATTCCATGACTAAAAAATGAAAAACAAACCTGTAACATTTAATATAGCTCTGGAAGTGTATAAGTGAGATATTCTCAAACGAAACTCTGGAAAGAATTGTCTCTGATTAAACAGTATCATCTATAGAAGGCTGATTTCCTCACAAGCTGAGGAATTATTTCCTTTTTGTGTAGTGAAAGCAAGGTAACAAGTAGCTGCTGGGATCTCCTTCATCTCCCTCAACAGTGATGGCAAAATTGTTGCAGAATGCATGGGCATCTATGAGGGAGAGGGGATTTGGGAGGAAGAACATTGTACATATAAAGTAATGTAATAATTACTAGTTTCAACTCAACATAATTACAAATGAGCTTCCACCAGCTACTAATTATCTTCTCAGTTACAAAGGCCATATTTTATTTAAATGAAGTGGAGGGAAATGCTGGTAAAAGCTACGTACATAGTACTAATGAGAGAACGCATTGAAGAGATGTATTTCTCCCTTTAGGCCTTTTAATTAAGGGTCTTGTTTTAAAGGTACAGAAGAAAAAGCACACAGAACTTCAGCATCCTACTGAGCATCTGAAAGACCCCAGGTCTAGCTGGGAAACAAACTTACCTTCTTTGAATGTATAACAAACAGAACATTCAAAGAAATATAGTTAGTTTGTGGTAGAGCTAGTTGGTTTTGAGTCCTTTCTGAAAAAATCCAGTCCAAATCAAGTTTTTAGGTGGAGACCTTGGAGCCTATCCCTCTCATCTTTCTTCAGGAACCCACAGTACCTTCAGCATTTTCTGCATTCTTGGTGGTAAGCACATCTTTGTTGGGTGTCTAGATGCCGAAGTTATGATGGAGGAACATTTTGCCTGGCTTTACCTAAGGAACTTTAAAAATACCACATGAATTGAAGTCAGAACTTCTCCCACACACAGGAAAGCCTAAGCCCAAGGTCTCTCTCAAAACAATGTTACACTTATCTGTGAAAATCAATCATCATTCATAACCATGATTATTGGAATAATGTCTAAGGACTTTTTTAGTCCTTGTTTAGCAAAACAGGGTAATTTGCAGTCCTTGCCTAAAAAATCCACACTAAATAGACAAGGAGAAATAGGTTGGAGGAAATGATAGGATGTGAGATCAGAAGGGTGTGACGAAATCCACCATCTGAGGGGGTCCACAATCCTCATTTTTCACTTAGAAGACAAAGCTAATGGAAGTGGAGGAGAAGGCAAGAGATGTGCTGGGAGGAACAACAGGGAAGGAAGAAGGAAGAGACTATAAAGTGTATGCAAGGAAAGAAGTTGCAAGGGTCGCCATTATGCTGCAAAGCATATAGGGTTAATGATGGGCTTTACACACCACTTGGACATAAAGCTGCAGTGAAATTAAAGCACTGAAAAACAAAACCAGAAATACCAGGATGATCAAAGACAATTAAAATCTTGTAAAAATAGCGTATCTTTGACATTTAAATGTCAAAAAGATTTCATGACAATAACAATAGTTATTGTGTAAATGCACTGAGCTTTCCATTCACCTTTTGAATGGCAATTTAATAAGTAATTTTAATATTTTTCCTTTCATAAGCAAGGGGTCTATATTTTATTTACAGGATTTGTCATTTATAGTAAAAAATGTCATTCTCATCATGAAACATTCATTGAATAAATATCACAATCATTTAAATTTTGTTTATTAATTATTCCTAGCATGCTGTCTCTTCTTAGGATAAGGGCCATGGTAGCTAAGCACTCATGATCTTGCTGTGAGATATTTACTACTCCAAGTAGATTTACAGCTGAAGACACAAAGCCTTGCCATAAGGCCCACTAGCATGGAGCTCTCTGGAGGCACAGTCATGACAGTGGCAGCCTGCACAGGCATGACAGCCTTGGCAAGTGTCTCACAGTGCAGGCACGATAGCTAAAAAAACCCAGACACAACCACAGTGTACAAACCTTTACATACACACATGGTCTTATTATAGCATAATGAATGTGCATTATCTGTATTTGCAGCTGGTTCAGCTTACTCGTAATTATCTGGCTCATTTATTGTACATCACACTGAATACATAAATGTAATATCCAGAGATGTAGCAGAATGATAAAAACACAAGCATAATTCATATGACTAGAAAAAAATTAGAAGGCAACATTACAGTGCTGATGAAGGTTCCAAGCTGAAGAGCACTTTTTTTTTTTTAAAGGCATGTTTTTTCTTTTGTCTGAAAGAGGAATAGACATTTGGCTTTAACCTTCCACTTTTACAGCCTGTTTTAGAACACATGAAATTATTTTTCAGTATTTAGTTATTTGAACATTAAGCACCAGATGTTCAGAACTCTATATTGTATATGAAATATACAATTTTTAGTATCTGTGTTGAAACTAAGTAAAAATAAAAGCAGGATTGCTATTGCAGTTTCTCTAGATGACAATCTATACCTCTTGTATGTGGACTACATATCCATGTGTGATTAAAATGATAGGTGTCTTGTGGTTTATAAAGCCCAATCCTATTTACTTATCTGTGTTTTTAATTAAGTGCACTTTGCAGTCAAACTCTCTGTGGCACTTGCATGGCGAATGCTATAAAATTAAAATGAATGACAATGCAATATTGGATAGGGATTGCTGAAATGTATTTTAATGTATTTCAAGCATGCTCATAAAACTTTTGTTGGACAGGCTAAAAATTCAAATTTCCTGGAGGAGAAGAATCTTTTTTTTCGTTATTTAGCCCAAGTGACACATGACTAGATGTTGCAGTCTATCCAGAAAAAAATAAAAACTCTTTTATGTCCCCATTTCCCTTCTGAGTTTCCGATTGTTCTGCCTTAGAGCTCTTTTCATCAACTGTAGAAGAGCAAGTGATAAATGAGACTACTCTCCCTGTTTGCTGACTTGCTATTCTAGTGGCTATGTCACAGGAATGAAGGACTCGGAGCACTGGCTGTTTTAATTCTGCATCTTTTCAAACCACGTGTACATCTTACATCTGGAAACTCAAACAACTTTAAATTACTATATGACATTGAATAAGAGATATGTAATTATCTGGAAGTATATTCAGCACTTTGTGCTTTTATTGTTCTTATGCCCATGACTGGAACATGCAGAGCTTCAATTTTGATGCCATTCAGCTAATGCTTATACCAACACAAAACAAAAACAACCAAAAAAAAAAAAGGTCTCTGCCCATAGAAGTATATGATCTCAACAAGAGATTACAGAGAGATACAGGGTGAAGCACATATTATGCCAGAGGAGTAGTAGAGTAGTGACTCTAAAAATATGCAACCACTTTAGAGTGAAGTAGGGAATGCCCCTCACAGTGCCCCTTTCTCTCTAAAAACTATGAAAGTAATCCAGGGATGCGAGAACCAGACATTCACCTCACAGATATCTAAAGAGGAGCTGAATCTCAAAGAGTCAGAATAGCTAATTATGTCCAATTTTCTCTGTGAAACACCAAGATAAGACTTAAGGAAGGTTGTTTACATAAAAGAGAGAGAAGGGGTGGGTTTATGCGTCTTTATATGGAGCTGGTCTCAATCAGATTGACACCCCCTATGATACCTGTTCAGGCACTTCCCAGTAATATAATGATGCAATTGATGATTTTTCAATGTATTTTTTAATAGATAATTCAATTTCCTCATTATCTTCTGCAGAAATCGGACAGTGCTGTGTACATGGTAGAAACTTCATTAAGGTGCAGAAGCTACTGCTGCAGGTACTTCGCTTTGTGAGTCAACTTGCATGACTCATTGCAATCCCAGTCCTATACTCCAGCTGGAAACAACAAAATTTAAACTCATACTCTTTCTGGTGGCCTCTTTCCCCTCTAAACCAGAACATGGAAGCCTCAGATCCCAGCTCAGCCACAGGCTTTCTGTGTGATCCTGTATGTGTTTGCAGTATGTCAGCTACAGGGTGGTCTGAGCCAATTCTTCACCCAGATCACTTGCTCTCCTGAATGTTTACTCCAAGTGCAAAGACTTGCCATTACAGTCTGGGATTTGTCTTTGGGAAAAGCCCAAGTTCTTGCTCAGACAGCGTAAAATGATTAGATGTGGTGGGACTGATCAAGCTACAGCTAAATCCACCATCATGTGAAGTTTGCCTCTTTTTAAGCTTTCTGGGTGCTTTGAGCCTGAGCTGTAGCTGAGACAGTAGCTCACAAGACAGAAAGTATAAGGATCAGGCAGCAGCACACGTACGCCTATTTTTTAATTTTAATTTTTACAAGTTTGTTTGATTTGATTTTTTTCTTTCCTTGTTGTTGTTTAGCTTTTTGTTTGTTTGTTATTAGTTAAACACACAGCCTTTTTGTACCTGAGTATCTGATTTTATCACAGATCTTCAACTGTAGAATAGGAGTCATATCATCTTCTTTCTTTCCTTATCTATGCTGGATTGCACAAAGAGAAACAACAGCACAAATACTCTAATGCGTGGTGAGAAGCACCTTTAGCTTTTATTTTTTTGTCATGTTTTTAGTAGCTTCAGCTCTTCCTATTAGTTTCTCTATTAAAGTAGCAAAAAGCAGCTGGCTGAAGAAGGAAACTGTATTCTCTGTTGTGATGCTGAAGGTAATCTCTACACTGTTACACTTGCGATGAGCATAGTACTCTAACAATCAAAATTACCCACTGATTCCACTTTAAATTTCTACAATACATCTGAACACAGCATGAGAAAGATGTAAAGTCGTGAGGGAAATGGCATAGCTGTTGCAAAGCCATACTTAAAAAAAAAAAAGCTACAGGAGAGATGAATATTTATTTACACCCACCTTTTACATTTTCAGGTCATTATGTGGGCACAGCCTGAGTTGCCTACATGTTCTTTGGCTGTGTACAAGTCTTCAGATTTTAAAATAGAAAGTATTTTTATGTGTTGCATCATGCTGTCTTGTAAAAAAAGCAGTGAACTTTGATAATATTAAATTTTGTGGCTTAATGTGGGCTAGGGACACAAATAGAAGATAAATGTTCAGCCTAAAGGGAGAGACAGTGAGTGCTCTGCCTGTTTCCCCTTGATGAACAGGGGGATGCGCGCCAAAAGGAAGCACAGTTTCTGAAGAAAATGATAAGCTTCTGCTCTACAAAAGCATTATTCTCTCAATAAATAGGCAGGAATATAATTTTTAAGGATCATGGAGAACATAAATTTAATCTTCTGTTATCTTGTTCTGCACATCCTAATTGTTGTATTTGGATTTGGACAGAATTCAAGGGATTGTGAATGCATGAATCTTCTGCAATTTTCTTCTGTAACGTTGCATTACCAGTGATGTTTCCAGTAAAAACAAAGCATCCCACTCGGTCACAAGAAGCCCTGAAAGTAAGCATAGCAATATTCTGGTTTTGGAAAAGCACTCTCATACCAGGTCAGAAACAGCACAATATTGATGAGCTATGTGAAGGCTCTTGCTTATAGTCTCAGCTGATAGAAATTGTGACTGTTGCACTGAGCAGAGTTGGACAGAACAAGGTTTACAGGAACTCAGAGTCTGTTCTGTGATGACATTCTTTAATTAAGACTCATTTTTAGGCAACCAATAATGAACAGGTAAGCATTCCTGACCCCACAGATTTATGCATACTACAGTGATAAAATCTGTGCAGCAAGGTCAATTTAACACAATTGTTTCGAACTGTTTAGTTTCTTTCACTGTTGAACTTTGAAGAACTATCTGTAGCATGTGAGATGTCATATCCCTGCCTCAGAAGGCTATTATTTCATTACTGGTTGTAACATACAAAGAAGCTTGGTACATATGAAAACAATACTGGAATATAAAGTTCATCATTATTGATTTTTTTTCTGGGTTTTTATCAGTTTTCTAGAAATGAATGCACTTGTGGGATAATTTAATGAATCAGTTCAGTTTTTTCTGATGTGTAAGTAATTTAGGGACAGGAATCAGAATTGCTTTGCCGGGTGTCTGGGCATACTTGCTGTGAGTTGATGTCAGAACTGCTAAGATCTCACTGCTGCTAATGGTGTCACCATTGTGGGAGAAGAACAGCTCTGCAACCTCCTGAAGTGATGGCTGGACAATGTCACTGGACTTTTTAATCAACACAGTCATCCCTGGGGGTAGGAGAGCAAGGAGGAGGTGAAAGAAAGGGCAGTTTGGATGGAATAGTGGGAAAGTTGGGAGCAATGGTCTGTGGGTTGGTTTTTTTTTTTTGAGCAGGTGATTTAAAACAGAAAAAACAGGAAGTACTTACCACCTTCCTGCTGCAAGGAGCATGTGCAGAAAGCTTCCTTCCCTCCACCCCTTCCTCTTTAGAAAAACTGAGCCACTTTTTACCTCCATTTGTCTGTACCCAGCTGACAGGCCAAAGACTCCAGCTGAGCATCGTATATCCTGCAGCATTAGTGAGAACAAGCAACTCCAGACATGCTGCCCATCCCCTCTTGGCAGCAAGTGATGCTGCCTGTCCATCAGCCGCACTCCCTGAGTGTGGCTTTGTCAGTCTGTCTTCATCACACACCCACTTACAATCAATCTGCCGGGTGTATGTATGCTGGCATTGTACAGTTACAGCATGGAATATGTTTTATATATTCACCCATCTTATTTCATCTTCTATTGCTACAAATATATCCTCTTAATTCAATAAAGGAGAAATCACTCCATTTCTCTCAGTTCTTCAGCTTCATTTCTGCTGCTGGTATTTCTCTTGTCAAGCCCAAGTAACAAAACACATTTACTAGATGCGGTTGCAAGAATTGTAAAACGGTTTCTTGGTTTGCTTAATTTCATCAAGCCAGGAGGCTTGGTAGTACTGTCATAGCAGGAATTTGTAGCAACACAGCACTGAAATAACTCCTGCATCAATTTGTTCATATCAGGGCAGAAGTTCTTCAGCGTGAGTGAATCCCAGGGGAAATCAGGAGGAATACCAAGCAGATAGATACAGAAAAAGAGCCATATCACTGATTCCAAGGCACCTTGTTGAAATACCAGCTATTTATTTTTGCACCAGAGGCAACTGTGCTGAGAAATACGTTTACATGTCCATTGTTGCACGCACTGATTTGATAAAAATGGAACAAAAAATTACATTTGGTGCCTGATTCTTTAAACTTTTATGCAGTTGCTTAATTAGAGGTGTTTTCGAGAGCCCAAGTCACTCAAGCTTAGATTTGTGTTAAGAAGGTACAGTGTTAAGGCTACAGGTGCATAATGCCAGATTATTAAAATATGCCACTAGAAGTGCGGGTCAGTCCATCCCTGAGATTATTATGATCAAAGTGCTCAAATCAATCTTACAGCATTTAATCAATAGGTATGAAAAACATTCTTTCTGAAGCCTGAGGGCCCATATACTAGGAAAAACTTGAATGCTTGTTTCTTATAGAGAAAACTTAAAATATCCAAACTTCAAACAGGGAAAAAGAAGGATACAAAAATCAAAGCAGGACTTTGCTGGTTTTTTTCAAAGTAAAAATCAATTGTAGATACAACTGTGAGGACCATAAGATCACAAAATAGATTGAATTTAGATGATAGACAACTATAAAAGCTTTTTGGAATGCATGGACATCCCAGGGCTTCTTATTCACAGCAGTCTCTTTAGTGTCTATTTTTTCCTTTTCTCCACAACAAAATAAGCCTAAAAAAGCCAAAGAGCTGTAATGTCATCCCTGCTAGTACTGCAGTTTAATGATCTAAAATTGAATAGATTAGCTTAAATTGAAACATTTTTTGGCGTCGTAACAGAGCCATTATGGGATATTTGGTTACCATAGAAACACAGGTAATGAATGAGGCCCTGTCACTAAATCATGAAACCTGAAATAAATGAACACAGACATTGGAAATATAGCCTTGTGTATTACATTAAAGAGCCAATCTCACTGACATGCCACTGTCTTGAGAATATAAACTCTAACTTTACTGATTGTGCAAATCTAAAAGGCAGACTGTGCCTAGATGTCATTCAAAGAAAAAAATAGCCTTTGTTCATTGTTTAGAAAGAAAAAGAAGGCATGAAGTTTTAAGAACTTACTGCTATATATTTGCTGCTCACCCATGTTGAAAAAAATATTCTTAAACAAATTAATAGTACTGCCTAAAGGGTGACATTTAACAAAGAAGGCAGAACCACAGCAGCTACTACAACTCTTAGAATCTGTTACTGCTTGAAATAGCTGTTTTTCTAGTAGTTCTGTCTTTCGAGTTTCAAGTTTGAATACTATCTTGTTATTGCTGGCTTTTTTTCCCCCAATGTAAATAAAGAGGAGTCCTTTGCCTTCTCTGTGAAACAGCTTTGTCAACAGCTATGAAAACAAGTCTCTGCTCTGCTTGACCACATTAAAAAAGCTCGGTGTCTACTGCCACTACCCAAAAGGTGAGAACCATAGGTCGCCCGTATGAAGGTCTGTGTAACAAGGCAGGGGTGTGTGTACTTGTGGTCTCTTTCCCACACACACTCAAATTTAGCATCAACACCCACAGGAGCAAATTTAAAATTCTGAGTCTTCAAAAAACTTGCAAACACACAAAGCCGGCCCTTTTGGCTCACTCTAATCGCATCTGTCATTTTCAGCTTGCCCTTCTCACCCCTCATTCTTCCTCCTTTTCCCCATTTTTCCTCCCAGTGTCCCTCACACACAGACCTGCCTACTGTGATAAAGAAGAGGTGTGCCAGTGCAAAGTTAACATTTTCTTGTAAATATTTCCACTCCAGTAATTCTGAACATATTTGCTTGGAATTAAGTTCTTCATTACTGCATATGTTGCCAATTAGGGAACACAATGTCCTACCAGTGAAAGTTTATTACAGCGATGTGATTTCTAAATATCTTAACTACAGAAAGAGAATGAAGAATAAGGAAGGATGCCATCTAATAACTCTGGTATTTACCTAAACTGTAGCAATCTGACACCTGCCCCACAACAGGTATACAAAGATCAGTGTGACACATGTTAGAGGAGAGGAGAGATAGAGTAATGAGACATGGAGTATTTATTACATGCATGACTGGTCTCTGAAGGTGATTGACAGCTTTATCAGGACATTTGAGAAGGAGATCTTGATTTGAGCTGTTGCATTTGCAGGACTAGAGAATCAGTATCTACAGTGGAATTTAGGAAATATTTGTTTCTGTATTGTAGTCGTACTTAAGCCACCTTCCACTAACAGAAGTTAACAGCAATATGTTAATATTCCTTGTTTCTAATTCTAATATTACAGTGTTATAAGAGCAAGTAAGGGAGAATTACTTTCCAGTAAAGTTGATAATTATAATTGCATCTTCCATCCCACCCCCAAAATATGGCAACTGGTGTCATGTATCCACCTTGCAGGCAAAAAAGAAAGAAACAAACAAACAAAAGTAAAATGCAGCCTAATTCCTTTCTCCTTGATGAGTGTTTTACAGAAAAGGAGATACAAGCAAGCAGCTGAAATAAGAAATGTTGCAAGTGGCACTGTCTGCATGAGAAACAGTGATGTAATAAGAAAAGGTGAATTTCTAGTTTGTACCTTGTGTTTGTTGCACTTACTCTTTCTTCCACAAAGGTGAGCAGAGAAAACTCCTGGGTATTTTCAGCAGGATTGTATAAATCCTCCCATAAATGCTCAAGAGAACATCCCAACCAGAGGACAGGTTCCTCACACCAGCTGGCAGGTTTCTTCAGTAACTGTTTTGGTCTATAACCAGGTTACGCTGCATGCATAAGCTCCTACCACCCAGAGAATCTCTGTGTCTCTCCCCTGGAAACAGCTGGAATGGTTCCCACAGCTCTTGCCACCCCTGCAGGAGATGGTTCCTAGGATTTAGCAATGGGCATCTGGCAGGTATCTTTCCCTCAGGCATGTCAGGAAACAAAAAAGCTCTTAATTTTGCAATACTGTTCAGACTGGGTAATTGCAACCTCATAAGGCATTTAACATCTAGATAAAGCACTGCTTTAAATGCAATACCAACACAAAGAGGAACTGCTGTAGTCCTTAAGTTCTCCTTAAATCCTCTTAGCAGACTTCAATGGAGAAAGTCTTACACCTTACCGTCCATCCTTTTGTTTACATTGAAGGAGTCTGAAAAGTCTACATGGTTAAAGAGATGAGAAAGGTTGAATTTCTTGATCTTGTCTTGTCTATTTTCTGCTAGAGAAAAATGGGGAGAAGATAAATTGTACTGAGACTAACTAGGTTGGTATTAATTTTCTTTAGAGCAGTCCATTTTGGATTTGTGACTAAAACAATGTTGATAAGACAACATTGTTTTGGCTATTGCTGAGCAGTGCTTAAACAGAATCGAGGTTTTCTTTTTCCCACTCTGCCCCCAGCGAGGAGGCCGGGGGTGTGGAAATAACTGGGAGGGGGCACAGCCAGGACAGCTGACCCCAGCTGACCACAAGTATATTCTATGCTTTATAATGTTATGCTCAGAGATAGAAGCTCAGAAAAAGGAGGAGGATGCAGGGACATTCGTGGTTAAGACAGTTGTCTTCCTAAGTAACGTCTACGAGTGCTGAGGCTTGGTTTTCCGGGAAGTGGCTAAATATCTGCCTGCCGATGGGAAGTAGTGAATTAATGCCCTGTTTTGCTTCACTTGCATGCACAGCCTAGCTTCACCTGTTAAATTGTCTTCATCTCAAGCAGAGAGTCTTCTTGCTTTTGCTCTTCTGCTTCTCTCCCCCATCCTGCTGGGGTGGGAGTGAGTGAGTGACTGGATGGGGACCAGGATCAGCCCACCACAGGAATACAGAAGACGGAGAGAAACGGAGGCTCCAAGATGACATTTTTTTATTTCCTGATGAAAGGAGGTAAATCCCAATGTTGGAAAGGGCAGGTGACAGATCTCATTAAAAGCAGGCCCTGTTCCATGAATAGCATCAAAGCTGACTTCCACTACATTTTTCCATGGCTGGATAGCAACTGAAGCGAGACTAGTCTTCTCTTATTAAACAGGATTTAGAAACTTTGTGATTTTCCATTTTAGAAGTCCTAGAAATGTTTATACATTTTGTAAAGGATATCCTGAATTATTGATGCAATATCCTTTTGGCAATGTTCTTAATGTCTTTTTTAATACTGTAAAGAAACTCTCTGTGGTCAAATTTTTCTTCAGCAAATTAAAGAAAGAAGTAGGCTCATAGTTCACCTAATGAATATACATAAAACTTCTCTTCATGTCCATGAAATCATATTGTGCTGAAAGATCACATTTTAAAATCATTCCTCTTTTCTCTATATTGATCCAAAGAAAATCCTTTACTAATTGACTGTCAGCCTACTGTGATATCTTTAGGTGACAACATGTAAGTAATTCTGATCTTTTTGGTATTAAAAGAATGACTACCATTTCAGCTGCTTGTGTCAAAGTTTTTGCACAGAAGACATTTCTAACCTCCAGAACCCAATTACTATTTCCAAGCATGAGGACCACAAGGCAAGGAGGCACTGTTAAGTGGTATGGGGCATGAGTGGCACGGGTCTCTGTGGGCAGAGGCAACATCGAAAGGACATTTATCTGAGGGCCTTCTGCTCCCTCCCCGTTTCTTGGAGCCTGGGAAAGGCAAAGGGGACCATAACAGAGGAGGAGAAGGGACTAGAGATTTGAAACAGGAACAGTTTGAAACCTTAAAGAAAAAAGAAAATCCAAGATCCAAGATCATATTTTCTAGATTTGGCAACTATGTTTAAATTGTAGGCCACTCTTCATGTGTATGGATACATGAGCCATGCATACACATGAAGCCTTCTGCTTACCTTGTCACTTATTCCAACAAGATACCAGCCTGCAAGGTGCTCTGCAGCCAACAAATAAATTCTTCACAGCCTCTGCCATCTGGAATATAAGTGCCCTGATGTAGCTGCATCTATGCATCTAAAGGGCAGGATGGAGATCTTGAGATTGTGAAAGAGTATTGTGGCAGAGGCACTCGACCCCTGCCCCCAGCCAAACCAGCAGCAGTCTGGTCCAGGCTCCAGAGGGAAGGGCCTGAGCCACAGCCAAGCTAAGAACTCCTTCCAGGAGACCCGCAGGGAAGCAGAGTGGCACACTGAACACTGGTGGCTTGTGGGCGCAGGGAATCTCATGCATACTTTTTCTACTGTATGCAATTTGACTACAAGTCAACCACTTCATTCTATAAATACGACAGCCTGGATGAGCCCACTTTGAGCTCTCCCTGCTAAATAGCTGTATGAGCTGTATGACAATGGTTTTGCTACTCACAGGTCAGTGAATGAGCCCAATTCAAGTTCAATATTAATCATTTAGCTTAAGTAGATGCACACCAAATGTAATGGATTTTTGAGAGATGTAGGGCTGTATGATTTTGAATATACTTTTTGATTCATGTTACTTAGTAGACTAGATTTGCTCATATTTACCAAAAGCAACTGCAAACTACACTAAACACCTGCAAGATAAAGTCTAGCTTGCATTTTGCTAGGAAAAATGGAACTGACTGGGAAAACAATGGTCCAAGGCTAAGGCAGAGACATCACAGACATCTGCAAAATGGGGCCTATTTTTGCACTTTGCTGAGAAGAAAGGATTTATCCAGACAAAACAGCACCTTCAAGGATATGGACCAAAAACAATGTCAACAACTGAACAAAACAGAGGCCCATGTGGAGTCAGGGAAAAAGGGTCCAATGGGGAGCAAAAGGACTTGGTGGTTAAATATTGCTATTGCACTGGATTGTGGTGTGAATGGTCTGTAAAGATATAAAGATATAGAAGTACAGGTACCCATCTTGAGCCAGCACTTCTGCTATTCTACTCCATTAAATTTTTTATTTTCTGAGAATCTTGTCTCCTGAAAGCCTGCTCTGCATATGGCCATAAGGCCTCGCATGAAAGTTTGCTGCTGGAGTTCTAAAATACTCACTCCAGGGTGAACGGTTATCAGGAAGGGAAGACGCCTGAAAGTTTGCTTCATGAATGGGTACAGGCACCTTGAGAGAAGGTCAGCAGCATTCAGCTTGACATATTTCCCCCATGCAGTAAATAATAGTGAACCTGCCACCGAAATATTTTAAATCATACTTCTCTTTAAGAAATCTAAACATTGTTCTGCAGCAAGCAGAACCCTAAAATCACTCCCCCATGACAAGTATGCACCGATTTTTCAGTCTTTTGGAGCACTGTGTACTAGCACAACAGCAGCAGCCAGCCAGGGGAGGGGAGATGCTGTTTCGGTCAACTTCATAGTTATTTCTTTTACAACACACTAATAAAAGCTTAATGGAAAGTAGGAAATGTTATAAAGGCCTTCTTGACTTCACCAAAAACTATAATCAGGAGCATTCAATAGCTTAAAACTTCTTTTCCTGCTGTCCGCAGAACAGCTGCTTCTGCACAGTTTCTTTGAGGAGCTGACTACATTGCAGCAATAAATTGCACCAGCTGGATAGGGAAAAAACAGAGAATCCCCTCAGCCCAAAAAGTACAAATGAGCACAGTTGTGCCACACAGGCAAAGCAGGAGGGAGGAACACAAATACGCATTCTTCATATCTAAATGTGTATCTAAATATATTATAGCTTTCCTGCAAAAATCTCTTGTAGAGAGATTCTGTTTATTAATCGCAGTACCAAACCGCACAGTCAAAAATACTGGCTGTAGGCTGCCATCTGCCGTTTTGTGTAATGAAAGGTCACTTGTGAGCAGATTTTATCACAGTAAGTTGCTGCTATAAGCAGCGTGACAAACCCTCTCCCATGGCAGGGTGGGAGCATCCCATTCCCACCGCTGGCAGCTGCTGAAGCTTCTGGAAGCCAGTGGGTTTTCTGAACCTGACTTATTGCTCCTCAGAACTCTTTTTAAAGACACCAGTTTGCACAGATACTGCTTCTTTATTAATACCATTTTAAAATCAATATGTTTTGATGCTTACTGTCATGTTATGAAGCTTTCAACTACACAAATGTGCACAAACACAAGTGCAATCCCCACAGAAACCACACCAACAGGCAAAATCTAATTTTTGTGAAACTTCATGTCATGTGCACAACTTGTACATTGTTTTCTTGCAGTAGGATTATAGTTTTATATTCATGAGATGGCATGCCCTGAAGGTTCTCTATCTGTTTTCCTGGGCTCTTAAAGTCATGTGAAGATTTATCACAGCTCAGAATAAAAATATTTTGTTGGGTTCAAGCGCAACATATAAATTAAATGAACCTGTGCAGATGATGAGATACTGTTTCTCTTATTTAGCTGACATTTATGTTAACATGTACAAGACAAGTGCTCGTACAAAGTTCTAGAAATAAAAGCCAGGCTTGTGTGAATCAGTAGCATTTTTTCCATTGACTTTAATGAGTTCAGAATTTCAACTGATGTATCTAGGTTTTGGTGCATAAATTCCCAAGTCTGCAATGAGCTCTGCATGCACAGACTGTCAGACTACAGACAGTGCCATTAGTTTTGCAGGGGAAAGTAGAGGACATGAAGCTGTCTTCATGTTGATCATAACCTCAGAAAAAGGCTCTAGCGATCGTTTCGGTACACAGCATGTACCTCCGTCTTGTGACAGTTCTTGTGTCAGAAATAGTACTATTAATATTCCAATTCTTCATCTGAATCATTCACCAGCTTTTTAAGAGTCTCACAAGTCCCTGTTGCAAGCAATGTTAACTCCAAAAAATATACAGCAGAGGAATTGACTACATACTGCACCAAAAACACGCTTGAGTTTTGCAATATTTGAGCATCACATTCATGACATTGTAATCAAGACAATACTGTCAAGATTAACAGACCTTACACTGAGTCTCTACAGCACTTTGCAGAATAGATATAATTCTTTATAGTGTGAAAAGATCTTTGCTTGCTTGCTTGCTTGTGTGTTGCAATGGATCTCAGTGGAAAGCAGAGAAATCTGTGGTATTATTTGAGTATATGCAATTGTAAGTATATGGTTGTATTCGCTTGCACATATTTTACAACTTCTGAGAGAAAGAAAACAGGGATTTCAAATGAAGTTTTTGGAAGCTAAGAGCATTGTGAAATTTCCCCAGGCTTGCTGCTTACACCCAATAAGACTCTTGAACAGCTTAAGCAAAATTTGTTGGAGCCACCTTATTAATTCTATTGTCTCCTCTTCAAAACACTGAATCTGTTAAAATTTAACGTGACACTTCTCCATTGCTTGACCTGACAGGAACCTCCTGAAGTTCAGCCAAAAGGCAAACACAGAGTCCTGCATGTGGGACGAGAAAGTTCCATGCAGCAGGGCAGGCTGGTCAAAGATCAGCTTTGCAGGAAAGGATGCAGAGATTCAGGTGGTGGGTTAGAACATGAGCCACCTTCACAGCAGACCAAAGTGTCCTGGACTATATTAGCAGAAATTAATCTAGCAGGTTAAGGTTATATTCAACACTTGTGAGACTACATCTGAATTGCTGTGTCCAATTTTGGTCTCAACAGTAGAAGACAGGCAGTGACATACTGGAACAAGGACAGCAAAGGCCACCAAGTGGGTTTGTGGCTGAATAACATGAGGTATGAGGAGATCGTGCAAGGTCTGGGGCTATGCAATCTGAAGAAGGCTGTTGGTGGGGTGATCTTACTGCTATGGACAACACCAGGTGGAAAGGTGGAGAGAAAGTGATATCAGATTTTTCTGGAAGGTGCATGGTTATAGAATGAGAGGTAACAAGCACAAGTTGGAACACATCAAAGTCTGAATAGCTATAAAGAAAAAGGTTTTTACAATAAGGGTGGTCAAACACTGGAGCAGGTTGTCACAAGAGGCTGTGAGATCTCCATTCCCAGAACTGGACATGGCTCTGAGCAAACCCTGACTCTTCTCTGAGCAGGGGAGTTGGATGAGACACTTCCAGAAAGTGCTTTCTGGCCTGCCTGATTCTCTCCTTTAGTTACTGAAGACTTTTCTTATTCATACAGCAGTAACAACATGTACAAAAATTCTCTACCAGCTCTTGGGCACTTTAGCAGCTAAGGAAGAAACAACACATGACACAGGAACATAATATTCACTTGGAGCTGTCAAATCCATCGGTTCTCCGTGCCTACAATTCCTACCAACACACCTTTATAAAATGTTTGCTTCTCTTTTGTGTGCTGGGGAAACAGGGTTCTGTTATTTAAACACTGTTCTTGGGCATCATCTGTAAATGGCTTTGCAAGTCTAACAGAACAATGACAATATGAGCTGTCACATTAGCAGATAACATGAACCATTAGTATTTTCCAGTTAGTGGAAAGCAATTAAGAAACTCCCCTGTCAGTTCAATACAGATGATCTGTCATTAATTAGATACAAATCTCACCTTAAATAGATAAATAGACAGGTTCTTTCTAAGCAGAACACATCCATTAACAGCTCTGTGGGCATGTTTTATGAAAAACAGTAGCTCTCACAGTGTCTGGCCTGTGCTGCAATTGGGTTGGCCTAAAGTTCCTTCTCCTTTCCCTGGCTTAGGAAGATGTGGGGAAGGGAATTTTAGTCAGCCTAGTGATTTATCTCGTTTCATTCTGTGGGAGAGGAGAGTTTGAAGGGCATCATGAGGACTGTTATCTTTAAAAAACAACATTATAAATGATAGTTTTCAGTACCTGTTCTCCTCTGTAAACTCTGGCACTTATTATACATTGCCATCAGGATAAACAAAAAGTGATCCTCAGTTACATATCACTATTGTAAACAAAAATGTGCTAGTATAAGAATAAATGTTATTATAAAGTAATTTTTATGTTCAAATATATAGCCTTGTATGTATTTTTGGTAATGAAAAGGTTTTGTCACAGCTAAGGAGGATGCTAAGTAGAATACCTTACACCTGTTCTCACAATAAATCAAATCTTAGTGCTATTTTCAATGGCCTAGGCACCTGCAGGCTGATAAACTGAGCATCTCAGCCGACAGTCAATTTATCTATTAAGTCCTGGGATATGTGGCATAGTTTGTATTGTATTTGCTATGGGAACTCCATTGGTACCATTCTCAGTAGGCTAAAGTAGATTTTAGGATGACCTCTGTTGGAAAAAACTCACAGATTACAGATAGTGACAGAATTTTTTTTTTTTCATTTCACCCCCTAGAATGCAAAATTAAGGGCTACAATTTAAAATTAGTTGCCACTTGAGAAGAACATATGAAACTGTGTATCAATGTCTGTAATTGGTACATGTAATGACAGCTCCATGAATAATGTATGAGCAACAATAATTGCTAATCATATTTGGAGTCTCTTAAAAGTAGCTCTGACTTCATTTGGTCTGAAATTGGTGGAAAGCAATAAAGTTTATGGAGCATGAAGTACTGCAGTTTCTTGTTTCATATACAGGTTTTGAAGGGTATTAAGAGTGCTTTCTGTCAGTCTTTATCTATATAAGAAATGTTAACTCCTCTGGGAAAAAATGCAGAACTTGGGACTTACATTTGGAGTGTTTTGCTTTGAGGAGCAAGTATAGCAAATATAGATTATTATTTCAGGCAGATCTTCTGTCTTTATTTCAGAACTTTTGATTTCTGCCCTCATTGTTGTCTATGTTCTCAAGCAACTATCTCAAATAAATATTTGATTTGTGTATACACCAGAACCATTATTGTTAATTTATTGTAAACCTTTCAAATTTTTGTAGCTTTCAGTCCTGTAAAAATGTCTTCAGTGTCAACAGACTACTGATCTCTCATCTTTTAAAGTCAGCAATTCTTAGTCCTGGAACAACAACAACAACAAAAACAAACCAGATTAAAGAATTTGGGCAACACAGAGGAAAACTGTTGATTTTCCAAGTCCTCTCATTGCCTCCATCTATATGAGGAAGGTGTCTTGTAGCAAACACTACTTTGATCTCCTCAGGGAAAGGGTCTTCTCTATAAATCATGATGGCAAGAGCAAAAGGAAACCCACGCATTCCTTTGATGCTTTGCCATGCACAGCTGCTGATCTGGGTGTTAATAAAACTAACGCTCTCCAAACACATTAAGCTGCAGCTCCTCAGCTTTTGGATTAGGAGCCCTGTTGAGTGCCTCTGTGTTAAGACGCTGTTCTCAGACTAACTTGCCTGCCTTAAGGGATGGAAGCATGTTTGATCTGAATGTTTTGAATGGCTGTATGGTTATCCACTTCCTTATTTCTCTGATGCCCTTTGTCACATGTATAGGTCTCTTTCTCATCCTCTGTTTACTTCTCTCCTTCGCACCCTCTAATTCCCTTAGCTGGGAGAAAACAAGCTGTCAGCACTGCCATGGAAAGGCTGTTGCCAGGGCAGAGGCTCATCTGCTCCTCTTAATCATGAGAAGGCAAGACAAAATTTTATGTACTTTCACTATGTTGTAAGAGCAAGGTGAGACAGTTACTTCGAAAAGTAGAAAGTGAAAGGACAGGTCAGGAGGTGTATGACAGGGTTAACATGGTGCATCAAGTCCATGGGCAGGGAATGCATCTGGTAAAAAATAGGAGTGATCTGATTCTAGGACAGAAAAAAATACATTGATATTTTACAGAGAAAATAAAAAAAAAAGAGGCAAAGTACAAGCAGAACTGGAGCTCCAGCATTACTACCATGATCTTTTGTCAGAAGCAAAGTGGGAATTTCAGTTTCCCAAGGGTATCTGATATCAAGATTTCTCAGTGCTAAGTCTTTCTAGGAGAAGCACAAATGCTTAGGCACTTCAAAGGTAAGACAACACAGAAGAACAAGACATGGATATTAATGTAAGGCAAACAGATGCATGATTTCAAAAAGGAAAGTCATACAGTTCATTTCAAGGCAGGGAGAAAAAAGGAGGGAAAACAAAACAACCACACACACACAAAAACACACACACACACACACACACACACACACACACACAAACTAAAAACAAAACAAAACCAAAAAAAGACACAGGGAAAAAAAAAAAAAAAAAAAACACCACCAGCAGTGCTATTAGGTAACTTGCCTTTCACAGATGACCTTGTCCTCCTGTCCCTATGGTAAATGCTTGGTCAATCACTTCTTCCACTTTGCTGTCTGCTCCCTACTACTCTTTGGCCACTTTCAACATTCACACCTCTCACAGTTCATGCAAAATGTAGCTACCTCTCTATCTGTCTATCTGTACATATACACACACAGAGATACACAAAGTCAACATCATTGTCCTTCAGTCTGATCTTTCCTTACTTCCCTCTGAATTCTCTTGCTCTGATCTGCCACTTATAGTTCAAGTCACTTGTCTTTCTTTTCACTCTTGTGCATGATACTGACACCTTCTTTCTCCTGTTCCTCTACTCCTTTTCCATCAAGGGTGACCAATCGGTAATGATGTCTCAGCTGGTTTAATCTTTGCAACTAGGATCCTCTACACATTGATATTGCCTTCTGAGGAGAATACCAACTAAACACAAGATAGAAGGGAAGAAGTTGGAAGTTTTAAATGTTTTTTTTAATTACATTGTTCTTTCTAATTCTGTCTAGGTAAAAAGCTTTTTTTATTATTATTTTTTGCTAGCAGGGTAGCAAAATTCTTTGTTTGTATGGCAGCTATCACTTTGACACTGACATTGCAAGCAAATTGCAATGGATACAATATACAGTTTGACCCAGAAAGCTGATGGAGTGTATAAGGGAAATTAAAGATGTGGATTTCCCCACAGCGTTTGAAGTGATAAATAGAATGGACTTAATTCTCACCAAGAGAGTAGGTCAGACTTCTCTACAGCAACCTATCAAAGGGTGTCAGGAGGGGCTCTGACATCAATAGATATTTACAGGGTAGCCACTGCATGAGAGAAATGTTTTTGGAGGAGAAGAAAGTATCAAGAAAGAATGTAGATGTTAGTGGAAAGCTGAGCATTCCTTAAACAAGAATAAAACACAAACAAACAAACCCAAACAAACAAATAAAAAAAAAAGGGTTCATGTGCTTCTGGCACCTTGAAAATATGTGCCCAAGTCAGGTGAAGATTTGTCTGTGTGCATATTTTTTCTGCTTTTTGCTGTCAAGCATACAGCTGAAAACCATTTCCTTGACTTATTTACAGAACTGTAGTTGGAAAAAGATATTTTCTTTTCTAACTTATTCTGTAACTGTATCGTTAGTCAAGCAAACAATGACATAGAGAATGTACAGAAATGCAAGCTGGGCAGCAGTGTTTCACTTCTTCATTTCTTACAATATATGCTTATTTTGCTCCATAGGTACTAGTTCATTAAAACTGCCTCGCTCTTGTAAGTGTTGTAGTTGTACTAGTATGAAAATACCAGGTTGACCTTTCAGTTCTGTTACAATCATGGCCTTAGCTATTTCATTAAGGCAGAAAAACTGTCTCAGGGACTATGTCTGCAAATGAATCAGCAGGAGAATTTTGTCTTTTATAGCTGTCAGAGAACATAGTGGGATATTCAATTTACTGGATTAAAAAAAAAAAAAGATACTTCAATGATAAAGGCTTATGGAAGCTATCCCAGCAAAACAAGAAAGTGAGGCAGCATCTGGAATAAGCACAAAGCAAGAGAAGCCACCTGAGTGCAAACTGGAACCATGTAAAAGCAATGAAGAAATTCTGAGCCTTTGAAACAACTCCAGTCAGCCTGAAATAAACCAAATGCTATTCCAGTAATAATACTCCTAAATAAATTGTTACTGTTCCAACAAGCAAAGCAATCAGAATTTCTTTATTTTCTCTAATGAAACCATATATACTGATTCCCTTTTATCTATCTCTCTATCTCTCTATCTCTCTATCTATCTGTCACAATGACCTCTTCTGAGCCACAAAAATTAATCATTCAGGATTGAATTCTCCCTAGAAAATTTCAATTAATAAATAGATTGTTTGTGGCAGAACACGTTACCTGTGAGTTTTTCAAACAGTCAGGATGTATATTTAAGACAATTATATATAGAAATAATACTAACAGTTGGCCAAGGTCTACAAGACCTTTTCTACTCGGTAACAAAGTGCTTAGAAATAACATATTTTGACTTGTTAATCTGGTCTTCCCTGTAGGGAACACTTTATAGTTTAATATGGAAAATAAATTTGGCTTACTAACCTGTGCTACAATAATAAACATTGTTTTTTCAAGTATACTGCAAAGATCAAGGAAAGACACATGCTGTCTGGTGATGTGCTGCCAATATTTTAATAAAGGTCTCTAATTTAAAAAGTCCTTCCTTTGCTCATGTTAAGCTTTATGGGCTGTGTGCTACACAGCAATAAGGTTGTAAAAATCTTTCCTTTTAACTCAACAAATTCTCACTCAGGTTTGCAGGAAGGATGGAATCATAAAAAGGGAAAGACCCATTTGAAATTAGGTTTTGCTGGCAATATTTGTATTGTATTATGAAACATAAATTGGTAGAAAGTCAAGAAAATTCACCTGTAAACAGTAACAGGGATAATACTCCATGCCATAGATAGGATAAACCAGGGATAAGCGTATGTCACAGGCTTCTGATGCCAGATGCACAGAGAATGCAGGTTTAGCTGAAGTTCAGACCAGGAAGTTTTAAGCAGTCAGAATGTGAATAGCTGTCATTTGACATGAACTTCATTTGAAAATAAAAGAAGTCAGAACTTATGCAGAATTTAGGCTCCCTAAGTTCAAAATTGTAGGTCACAAGTCTCTGTTTAGCTGCTACCTAGTCTTGGAAGCATCACTGCTTTCATAGTCAGAGTTGCTCCACAATCAAGCTTTTCCTTGCCCATGACTCACCATCCACGAGGTCTGGCAGATTATGTACAGAACCACTATGGCTCTAGAAATTAGTTGTTCCCCTACCAGTATCTAGTAATCATTTCCATTTACTAAGTGTGCACTGAAAACAACCATCATAAATCTATGGATGCGTTACACAGTGGCAATAATTTTCTTTTAGAATAGTGCTATTGCTACCTTATATCCATAACCGCTATTCCAAATTTCTACAGAGATCTCACTAGTTAAGTCACATATCCAAGAAAGTGGAGATTGAAGTCTACTTCCTACGTCTTCTTGAGGTTACCTTAATCAGTAAACTCTGCTAGCTGACAGTCAGTACACAGAGGGAAAGACCTTGCGAAGATGTGTTAGTATTCCCTCTCATTCTTTAATCAGTCAATCCACTTTGAGCTTTGTGCACAAATTATCTCAGGAGTCATTGCATCAGAGACAGCACAAACACCCTGAGGACTATGCTGTATCCCTTGCCACATGGGCTGTTTAATGAATGACTTCAGTGTTGCTTATGAAAATGTAAGTTTTGTATGTGTGAAGACATCTCAGGTGAAAATGCATCAGCTTCAGACTTATCCCTTGCTTTGTTTTCCTCATTTGTCACTTTTAGAGTCACCTACAGGCCGGTCTTCAATTTGATTCCCATTCTGAGGGACCAGACTCTCCCCATGTACTATAGCAGGATCTGAAAGGACTCCTGGACATAAAGTCCCTTTTTGGAACCAGAATATAACTCACTGATGAATCAAATGTCTTACTTCCCATCTATCACAAGTCTATAGAGGAAGAGACCTTCTAAAGGACCACTCATAGTTGGTTTTGCTCAGAATTTGTCTGAGGACTCTGGGTTACTCCAGTTTAGTCTGATTCATTTCACAGGCAAAACATGCATTCCTCACAAATATGTATATATGTCTTGGTAAGGTGATTAGGTAGAAGAGTAGAGATGAGCTGCAGGGCTTTCTCTCTGCAAGGCCATCACTCTATATTCATCTTATACTTGGTAGAAGAATTATAATAAGCCTTTTAGCATCCCCCTTCAGCAAATTTCTACCATCGGACATCACTAAATTGCAGTCATATGAAAAATTATAACCACTAAAACCAAAATCAAAATGCTTAAAGGCTACAATATATGCAATTTCTCTGTGCTCACCAAACATTCCAAATTCATTGAATATAAGCCTTTTAGACTCATTTGTCACCACTGATAAGTAATTCTGAATCTTTTGATGGCAGCTGAGATACTGCTTGGTGTATCATGAGAATCCTGAGGTGTTTTGTTTAAATAATTGAAGCAGCATGCATTTTTGGGAAATGTTGGATTGGAGTTGGAGTTATGAACAACATAACTCAGACTTAGCTACTGTTTCAAGATTCACGCAAGGATCTATCTTTCTAAAGAAATCCCAGATGATTTAAGGTTTGATTTCCGTATGATGGTTTTCACTAATCTGTTTCCAAGCTTGAGAAAAGATACCAAATGTGTGGTCAGCATCTCACAGTATTACAAATACCTGGTGAGTCATACAGAGCTTTGGACAATCAGTGTAGAATGTAGAGGAATATATTGATTTAACCCAGAAAAGAAAGTTTATGGTATGTTGGATGCTCTCTTAGAATAAAACTCATACCTCTTCCTGTAAGACATGGGGCACACTAGTTATTTTAGTATATCTTTAGCTGGGAGACCTGCATATACTACATTCCACTACTGTTTCTTTCAGAGCAAAACTTCTCTCAGGCTCTTGTCCTTTAAATATTAACTGCTTTATTGACCCAGCTCTATTTACCCTTTCATACCCAAGGTCAACAAGCTGTCAAACTCAGCCAAGAAGATCCATTAGCTTAAAGAAATTTTAACAATTAGTGAACATTTATTTTGCGATTTTGTGGTATATATTTTGTGTGGTTTCCCCAGAACAGAGGGTAAAAAAACAGAAGGAATTTGTAAAGGATTGACTGTTGAAACCAAGGGCACTCTTTAAATTGCTTTACAGCTGCAGTACCTGTTTCCTTTCAGCCTTTGCTGATTTTTTTTACACGTCAGCAAGAGGTTTCTAGCTTACTGACGGAAAGACAGAAAGAGAAAGAAAGGAAAACAGAAAGGTGTCAGTATCCTTGGGGCTCTGATAGTCGTAAAAGGGCTTCCCATTTATCTGATTCTATTTTGGATCATTGGATCAAATCCACCTTTCATATGTTGAATTATTACAGTAGGGTTTTAAGCTTTTATGTGAGAGTTTCATTACAGCTCCTATGATGTGTGAGAGGCTATTCCAGTGTTATTCCACGGGGAGGAAAATGGGTTAAAGCTCAGCAGGCCCTGGAAATAGCTCTCTTTCGCTGGAGCAGAATGTTGGTGCTGTGAGAGACAAAGTGACACCCAGCTCCATGAAACCAAAGCAACCCAAGACCCCCAGCCTTTCACCATGGGAGGATACTGCTGATCGGGGGTATCCAGCAGATGTGGGGAACTGCAGGTAGGGAGCGCAGCTGAGCTGTGTGATCTCACTGCCCAGGGATGCTGGATGCCCTACTCAGGGGTAGTATCACCTTCCTGAGGCAGCAGGTCGCAGCATCTCACAGCTCCAGCTGGGCTCACAGCTCCTGTGTGTTGCATTTTCCACATAGCTCCTGTATGCACTTTAAATAAAATCCTCTTCTCCTACAGGCAGTGAGGGTATCCTAGGAGAACAGGAGTCAATCAGAGAATCATAGAATGTCCTGAGTTGAAAGGGACCCAAAAGAATCATCAAGTCCAAATCCTGTCCCTGCATTTGACAACCCCACAGTTCACACCATGTGTCTGAGGGTGTTGTCCAGTCTCTTCTTGAACACTGTCAGGCTTGGGGCTGTGACACCTCCCTGGGGAGCCTGTTCCAGTGCTCCACCAACCTCTGGGTGAATAACTTTTTTCTAATATATAACCTAAACCTCCCCTGGAACAAACGTGAGGGCACAGCATACGTCTGTCTCCCACATGGAGTATTATTCTCACACCTATCTACAAATAGGCAAACTGTAAGTGTAGATAAGAGAGTAATTTACCTGCCTTAGCTCAGTGATTAAACTGCAAACAGAAGCCAGCCATCCTGACCTCCTGACCCACCTCTAAAGTTATCACCACAGTTATGAACAACTCAGGCAGACTTGAAAATACAAGTGGTGTGAGTGACATCTTACTGTGAAAACAGAAGGTATAAAATATGAGCAAAGACAAATTATTCCATTGTCATACTAAAAAGAATTTTAATAAATAATCAATCATAAATGGGATTAGAGATCGGCAAAATAAAGGACCTGATCCAACAAAAGCCAAATAGCAGGATTTGCAGTAATCTGAATGGTCACTGTAGTTGTTCATAAAGATGGCTAGATGCACATCTATCTGTGCAAAGATCACCTGACACACAGCCACGAAGGATTGCATCCGCTGGCAAGGAGTTTCACAGGTCTCCTACTCTTTTCACAAAGAACTTTCTCCTCGCACTTGCACCATTTCATGGTGCTTTGCTCTCCCACTAGAAGAGACAGCAAACAGCCTTTTACCCTTCCTGTGCCACTCACCAATCTGCAGACCTTTGCCAGCCTGCATTGGCACTCTCCATCCTTTAATTATTCTTACTCTCCTTCTCTCAACCTTTACCAATTGCAACGTATCCTTTAAAAGACGGAGGGCTGAGAATTCCTCTCCATGTATCACCTGTGGAAAAAACACGTATTTGTACAGCAGCAAGATGGTGTTTTTTCCTTTATTTTTATTTCCTTCTTAATGATACCTACCATTTGATCTGCATTTTGACTTCTACTGAGATGATATTTTCTACTATGTCTTAGCCCCAGGGTTTTTCTCTCTGGCAGTAACGACCAGTTCAGTGCCTATCATTTTATGCAATGGTAGGGTTGTTGTGTTTTTTTTTTTTTTTCCCATGTACCTTGCTTTATGTTTATCTACTTTTAATTTCATTTGACATTTTTTTGTCCAGTCAACCAGATACATACATATTCAACTTTTTCCCGTCAAAAATAGAAGTATCACCCTCCATCTAACTACTTGGTTTGCTTTTTGCTCTCTTTGTCATGAACATCTTTGCAGAATTCATACATCTCCAATAGCTATTTCTGTTTTGCTGAAGCAACAGCTTCTCAACAAAGAGTTCTATTCATCAAAAATATTGCATCCAGCTTTGCTTGGTAATATAATAGAATCTTCATTTGCTTTGTAGTTCTCTGACTTTGTGCCTTCCCAATGTTTTGCATATAAATTAAGCTGAAAAGGACATAGACACAGCTGGTGTAACTCAGTGTGGTTTCAATGAAAGTTTCTAATTTTCTTCCCTTCTTTTCAGTTATTTGAATAATTTCTTTGTGCAGTTGAGTGGAACTGCATATAGAGCTACTGGTGGGATATATGAAGTAGCAATGCTGGAGATGTTCAAAGTCCTTTAAGATTTTTAATTATTTTAGCTTTCCTTTCTTTGTCTTCTCCACTTCCATTTTATCTGCAATCTCTTTGGCACACCTGCACTGAAATGACAAGATCCACAACTGACGTGGACATGGAGGCATGGCAATTTGCCCTGGCTGACTCTTTGCTGGGATGCCTGAATAAAACACTGAATTCATAGCAGGAACCTTTTCAAAACATTGAACTGGAATTACTTTGCAGAACCCTAATTGCAAATATAAACCCAGACCATTTCACAATGCAAAGGACATTGTTTACATTATGGCCCATATTAGAATAGCAACTGGAAAAAACATAGGATTATCACAACATGTGGTGATACAATCCCATACGACAAAATAAACTGTTCCTGTTCCTGTCTAATGATCCAGAACAAGGGAGCCCCAGAAGCAGTATTACAGGAGCACTGAATAAACAGCTTATTTTGAACACACAAGAGCATCTGCCAAACAGTGATATTGTGGGAAAAAAATATTGTTTTATTAAACATCTTAAGAGATTTAAAGTAATTAATGATCCAGTTGTTAATGCATCTGTTTGTCAGTGGTTTTCTGAGTTTGCAGAAAATATAATTGCTTCGGCAGCCCTCACTGTTATTTTCTGCTTCAGCATTTAATTATACACCTATAAAAACCAAGATGGTAACTGCTCTGAAATGCTGAAGGCAGATGCGATTTTATCCATTAAAATGATTACCTGACCTCTTAATGTTTAATCACATACCTTGAAAGATGCTTACTACGTTTACTTATCAATCACTGGAATAAGGAGGCCATCTGAAAGCATGCACCTAAGGGAGCCGCTGTAAAGACTGGGTATATAGTAGGGGCCATGGACAATGTCAGGGAGTTTTAGAGAAAATGGGAACAGGGCAAATGAATACTGCAAAAAAGAAGGCAATGAAAGTCAGAACCAGAAAGGTGGTCCAAAGCATTCATTCACAGAAATTTTAACAGAAATATTGATTGTTCTGAATGAAGAACTCATGGAAATATCTGCATGTGAAAACACCAGACAACAAAACATAGAACAAAGGTCAAAATAATAACATGTATTGATAAGTAAGAACATGACTGACAAGAATAAACTAGTTAAAAGCCAGGAACCTGTTGTTATTCACATCAAGACCAGCAGGTCTATGACCTGACAAAGGACAGCACAGATGACTTGTCAGCAGAAGACCTGTGTGCTGACAACAAAGGTGACACCACAGTGTATGTGCTATTCCTCTTATTCTTATCCCAGCTGGAAGACTGAGTACTGCTGTGAGAAGACTCAAAATGAGGAAACACTGACAAAACTTCACTGTGTTTTAGGCAGGATGGAGAGAAAAAGATTCTGATGCAAAAGAATCATATCATGGCTTGCAAAAAGAGTAAAAAATATGTTTATCATTGCGAGAAAAGAACATGGTGACATGATTAGGACTCAACTGCTGGTGTCACTTTTCCCCTCACACACAAGTGACCCTGGGCAGACCACTCAAACGTGTGTCTTTTGTGTTTTTGGAGGGTATGAGAGTGAGTGAAATCTATGTGGGAATGACCATGAGTGTCTGAATGAATTGTTTGGAAGAAAATATCTTCTTGCCCTTTTACAAGGTCTCACGATTAGTTAATTTCCTGTTTATCTCAGATAAACCAGGCCTATGTATTTTGATCACAATTACAGGCCTAAAAGATACAAGAATTTCCCTTTCAAACAAAATAAATTTAGCTATCTAATAAGAGCATATGCACTGTAAAGCTTTTTTTAACCTTTTTGCAATACTATTTTTTTTACATTGTTTGTAGAAATAATAGGTACTGAATTGTAACTTTGTATAAAAGGTGACAAAAACCTCAGCATCAACAGTACACATTTACTGGTGAATATTTTGTAATAATTTTTAACTCAATCAGGAATTAATTTTTGCTGACTAGTTTGAGCTCTACCCACGACTTCCCCAAAATGGACAATTCCTTACAGAATATTTTCATTTCTTTACACCTAAATTATACAGTAACTAAGGTTCTTTAATGCATGTGATTATAATCTTTGTACTAAACCCAATAATATAATATTGGGAAGTGGGATGTATGAACAGTGGAGAGAGGAAGCTTAATATTAAGCAAGAAGGATGATAATGAGCATAAGGCTTAACTTTGATATTTTTGCTTCAGAATTTAGGGGACAGGGAAATAAGAGAATGTTATTTAAGTTAAGCTCAGAAGATCTTGCATCAAAAATTGTAATTGTATTTTCTCTGTAAGAATGAGAATACAGTCCTCTACTAGTTAGCATGACAATATGATAAAATTCCCAGTGACTTCAAAATATAAAAGTGCATTGAAAATGCTGAGGTAAAAATGCTGCTTGTGATATACACAAGTACAAATGTTTATTATTCAAAACAGTGCCTGGATTTTACAGACTATGTAAAAACTGCAGTGCTCATTTATTTTGGTATCAGAAACTATGGACAAATGAAAAGACACATGAACTCTTCGACAGAGGGAACTCTGTATTCTGCATTGCACGGGGTTACTCCAAAATTCAGCACCTAAGAAGGAGCCAAGTCAACACAGTCAGGAAAACCAGATTGACCACTAATAAAATTGGCCTCTGCAGACTGAAGTAATACATAAGTGACTCCTGCACCTGTACTAACAGTATGTGATGCAAAGTGACAAAGGACAAAACCAAAAAATATTTATAGATAGATATAGATACAGACATAGAGATAGATGGAGAGATAGAGGAGTAGAGACAGAGAGAGAGATAGGGATAGAGATACAGAGATATATTGATATAGATCACCACTTGAAAACCGTTTGTTCATGCACTTGGGCAACCGGCTGAAAGAGAATAATGCAGGTAAAAGGCAAACCTGAAAGAAAGACAAAACAGAGCACTTCACCTCTCCTGCAGGCTTAGAGACCTGCTTCTCCCTGTTGACCTACCAATTGCAAACATTTCTGAAGTGTTAGGTTCCTAGCGCAGTGGACAACCTGGAGCAATTGACTTTGATGAAGCTCCTGCTATACATCTGTGCAGAGCTTTTCTGAGATCTGTGACTGTGCTGAATACAGGGAACAATCAGTTCTGTAATTCTCAAACCTCTTCCATTCACCTAACTTCAGGCAGGACCCTGGAGGATCCAGACTCTTCTCACAAAGATTTGATGAAATTGCATCAGATTTGGCTCCTTTGATAAAATACATTCCTTCAACACTACCTCAGCAGTCTCTACCCATTTCAACTCTCCCTCGTGTTCTCATGCCACTTCCCATTTACTTAGTTTTGTGCCAGAAAAATATAACTTCAGTGAGATATACCAGAGCCATCTGAAATTTCAGGTGCTTTGAGCTGGGAAAAAAAAATGCATGTAAAATAGTAAATATGACTTATAGCTGGTAAAAAAAACACATAAAGTAAAAAACATTATATAGAGCTACAGGGCATTCTATGGGATCTAGAAGAGAGCAAAGGTCAAGTGCAGCAGAGTGGGAACATCATTGTAAATTACATCTTCCAAGGATGAGCTGGGGAGAGACAGGAGTGCTTACTGTGTGTTATCTCTTGCTATCTCTGCCAGCTTTGCCTTTGACAAGAGTACTTGCATTTCCAAAACTTTTTGTACACATATCCTGACCTCTCCCAAAATGTTTAAAATGTAGGATGTATGTTCTTGCAGATAACCCATGACAGAAGCAGCTGGCAGATTATGGATGTCTCATATTGGGCCATTGGGCTATGTGATTGCTGAAGAAACTGATTGTTCCAGCATTGTCATGATACAATTAGAAATAGAGGAGTTTTCTCTTTGTCAGTTGGCTTTCTGGGGGAGTAGACTCTTGGCCTCCAAGATGGCCTGAACAGCTGAATCTGTCATAGCACAAGTGGTAGGAGCCAAATACACAGGGCATAGCTAATGCAAGAGAAGACCACATGTCCTGTGCTGCCCATATTGAGTAACAACTCCACTATCCCAGGGCAGCTTAAATCCCTCTTGAACTGCATTTCTGAGAGAAATGGAGCTGTTGAGTGCCCAGCTTGGAGTGAAACCATTCTGCATGAGGACATGCACCATCATGTCCTTCTGCAGCATGCCAGGATGGCAGAAGGGCCATTACCAGGACCCAGACAAAATGGCGCGTACTTTTTCAAATAATAACTGATCTTTTTATCTTTCTTATTCACTCTGACTGCAGGCAGGACTGGTGTCTGCTCAGAAACAACAGGCCTGAGCCAGGCAACTCCAAGAGATAAAATAAAAATGGTAAATTAGAGAAGATGGCATCTTGCCTCCATCAGTAGAAAGACTAGAGGACAGCTTTCAGAATATCCATGCACATACAATTGTTCTACTTCCCACTATTTCCAAGATCATTATTGATGTTTTTATCTTTTATTGTTTTCTTTACATATTTTCTTTACACATACACATATACAGAGTTGTATAAGGTAACAGTGAAGCTCTGTTTCTTGATGTAACTTTAGTTGCATCTTGTTGTGATACTTAGAAGATTCACAAGAGCCTTCACTAATGTTAGCTTGATACTTCTCAGAAACTCTTCACCGTCTTTCTCTAAACATGCCCTCCCACCAGCCTGCATGTTAACAGAGAAAATTGTACAGCAAATATTAAACGAGTGGTTCTTCCACCCTTTATATGTTTCATTCTTCCCAAATAATGCAATCAACTCATTTGGCATTGGCAATAAATGAGCTTGAAACATATGCCAGCTAATACTGTCAGTTAATAATAAGTTTTCTCCATGCAGTACACATAGACAGCAAGCTTACATAACACAACTGTGAACTTAAATTCAGAAAAATCCCTACTTAAAAATTCTATGTTCTACAACCTTAGTTTAGGGGGTCAGCTTCCAGAAACCCACACTACGGAGTGTCTACCTCTGGGTCAGGCATCTGGAACTACAGTGGAAACGCTTCCTGGTTTCTCCCACGCCTGCCCATTTTTAGTTTCATTAATAGGTGATCTCATGGAAACAAGCAGAGTTTAAAACTGCAAAAGATGGGAAATGCTTTGTTTTGTTCATATCTTATCTTACCCACGAATAGTTTCCATACTGCTGCATCTCACTAAAAGGAACCTTTAAATATTATTTTGGAGAAAAAAAATCTCCTTTTGAAATTTTCCAATTATTTTTTTTTTTCTGCACATGCTGCAAAGAAAACCAGAGTGGGCAAAAACTCATTTGGCAATCTCACTCTGACTTCAGAATTTCATTCAATCTCATTTTAATTCCTCAGCACAGGCTTTGTTTTGCACAATATTCAAGCCTGTGAATCTAAATGTGATCGATGCATATTTGTATTCTTCCATAGATCCTAGAGCTGTCAACATTTTCTTCCAGCTAAAGAAGCAATACTCATTGTCACCCACCAATGAAACAAAATCCACTGCAGCTACATGGCTAATGAGAATACATTAACAATATTTGATTGAGCAGCACAACTTCAATTATTACTTAATGACAGAGCTATGTTATAATAGTTAATGCATACAATTAACTACTGGAATTCCTGTTATTTCCGTATTCCTATTGTTTGAGGCAAAGCGATTCAGTCCCAAAGAAAAAAAGTTGTTATTCAAAAGTATTTTTGTGAATCACAGACGATATCTGGCCTGGAACCAAGGCAGAGTTTCACCAAATGCATGGAAATTAATTGCTTCGATTTACTAGAAGAATTTTAATAAAGGATTCCCAAGAGGTTGTGTAAGTTCCAGTACAACAGTGGAAATACGTATTCCAGCATTTGCACCCTCTCTGAATTTATTCTATAGTAATGTCTGGAAAAAACAAACAAACAAACAAAAAAACTGGGCAGGACAATGAGCATCATCCAGTTCTCATTTCCTTACTGCTAAAAATGTCACCAGTGTTCCAGTGCAGTTTCAAATGCCAGCACACATACACACAAAGGAAAAAATAATAAAAGGAAACAAAATATTTTTTAAATGAGTTAACAAATTAATTTCTTGCTTGATTGTAAAGGTTTGGGTACAGGTTTGGTTTTGTGAGATTCATGGAAGACGACTCCTAGTTGAAACAGCTAACAATCTGCCCTTCACAGATGGCAGGATGTATAACTCACAGCTGGGTGTTCAGCTCTGAGATCTCTGCAGCCAGAGGATGAATCCCAGCCACAAAACAAGTGTTTATCAAAGGGTTTGATACCAGCACGACCTAACTGGAGCCTACAGAACAAGAGGAGTCCTTTAAGTTCCACAAAGTTCTGTGGATCTCTAACCAAAAAAGTGTACTAAGCAGGAATTTATGAGAAGACACAATTCTTTTCCAAAAACACGTTAAATGTTGGCAATACAGCTCAGAGATGTCCTGTCAGTTAAAAGGAGGAAGTTAAAGGACACCAGTACATATCTGAATTATGTACAATTAGTACATAAAATATATGTCAGCATATTATTTATCTTCACCCATGTCTAGTTCACACAACTCTCTCAATAAGGCAAGAAAGATTTATCCCATATGTGCACTGGATAACAAATCTAGTGACAGTCCTGCAAACGAATGGATGCAGGATCAAGCCCAGGTGTAATTTTTGGATCTGGATTGGAGTCTTAACCAGATAGTTTCTAACCTCCTGGCAAAACTATGCATATATTTTTTAGCTACCCTTGAATTGCTGGGGGCCACTCATATCCAAAAAGTTGCTGCTCAATGGTGTGGGGCAGGATCCTTTACAAAGTTAATTTGGCTTGGGGATCTGTGCCTGTCTCTGTTGTTTCCCATCATGAGGTGGCTCCACACTAACAAGGACCTTTTTGGTCTTCACCAGATGCTAATCCTGCCCACCAGGCAATTCAAGCATGAGCATGGAGGGCAGCAGAAGGATGTTCAACCAGCTCAGAGATCTGTTCCCTGGACCATTTTCTCACCCTTGACACATATCAGGAATATTGCAGTCAGCAGGACTAGAGAAGTGATTGTGCCACTGTACTTGGCACTGGTGAGGCCCCACCTTGAATACTTTGTTCAGTTTTGGGCCCCTCATCATAAGAAGGACATTGAAATACTGCAGAGAGTGCAGAGGAGGCGACAAAGCTGGTGAGGGGCCTGGAGCACAAGTGTGATGAGGAGCGGCTGAGGGAGCTGGGGTTGTTTAGCCTGGAGAAAAGGAGGCTGAGGGGAGACCTTATCGCTGTCTACCAACTACCTGAAAGGAGGTTGTAGCATGGAGGGTGTTGGTCTCTTCTCCCAAGTAGCAAGTGATAAGACAAAAGGAAATGGCCTCAAGTTGCACCAGGAGAGGTTTAGATTGGATATTAGGAAAAAAATATTAATGGAAAGGGTTGTCAGGCATTGGAACAGGCTGCCCAGGGAAGTGGTTGAGTCACCATCCCTGGAGGTGTTTATAAGGTGTTTAGATGAGGTTCTTAGGGACATGGTTTAGTGCTAGAGTTAGGTTATGGTTGGACTTGATGATTTTGAGGTTCTCTTCCAACCAAAATGATTCTGTGATTCTATGACTGATCAGACAGTACCTCTGCTCACTAATTCAGCTGTGCTTTATCAGCTGATAAATCATATAGTTCTCAGTGTCACAGAACTAAAGCTACAGCACCTTCCCGCTGCAGGTTTTTTACCAGCTTGGCTCTAAATGTGTGGGAGTATGAACTATGTTTTCACACTTATTTGAATAGCACCTGGCACAGTCAGGCTTAAATCTGTGTGCTCTTCCAAAACAAGTATTAAATAATAGTGATAATTCTAATGGTAATATTCACTTGGAATGGAAAAATATCTAGTTATATCTGAGAGGCAGAAAGATCTTCCCACAGGACTGAATTCCTATTGTTATTCTCATCTTATTCGACATAATTATTTTCCAGGCACTTTACGTAAATTTTTGAGAATTTTTTTTTCTTGAAGCACGCTAAAAGTTTTGGGTTTTTTTTCAGCAAGTGATGTGTTCTTGCTTTTGACATATACAATATTATGAAGAAATAGTAATATGATTTCAGGTCCCATTAAACTCAAAATATACGTCTGGTATAGATAAGAAAAGCCATTTTAGAGCTGTAAGCACAGAAATCTTTCATTTGCTTGAAGGAAGATACAGTCAGTCATGTGACTACCATAGCACTGGTATTAACATGGTCCTGGTGGTAACAACTCGATTTCTGTGCTTGAAAAACCTGCATAAATTCTTCTGGAAAGAGATATTTCTCCCCTCCCTCTATGTTTTTCTGGCTGGAATACCAATAAGGTCTATTAGCTAAATTTCCTTTTGACCAAAACATAGTGATGGCATGTTTGTAAACGCTGAATATGCAAATACATTCGTATGTACTTTTAGTAACAGTCAGATAATCATATACAGTGAATTAAAAAAAAAAAAAAAAAAAAAAGGCATTCTGTTTGCTTGGAGGTTTTAATTACTATTTATAGCCATTTGAGGTACTTTTTGAATTGTGTGCTCCTGCCTTATGATACTGAAATGCCATTTTAAGGGTCTCCCTGAACTACTAATTTTTAAGGGATGTGTATTTTATATTTATAGGAAAAAGCTATGACAATGAGGCCTTGACTGACTTAAATTACTCAGGACTTGCATTTATTGAAACAACATGTCCTATTGTTCATTAAAGAAATTAATTAAGCTCTTTCATGTCTTTAGCAACAAAAACAATCACAAAAAAGCCCAGGCATTATTTAGAGTTAACCTCTGGCACATTTCCTTTTGCTACATCATAGTAAATTAGAGCTGTGTCTTGAATTGATTAGTAAAACCAGGGACTCAGGGCCTGATTCTGTTGTTCACACAGAAGTTCCATCCACATCAGAGAAATACACCTATTTTAAGTTACTGAAAGGCAACTTGACTTACTGCAGTGTAACTGAGAGGATTATCCAATCAATTAACCAAAAGGATGTAAAGGAATTCTTACACCTTGGGATAAAATTTCATTCTAATTTCCATAGATTTGCATTAATTATACTTCTTCAAAGCTATTTCCATAAAGTACAAGGTGAGTATTCGGTCAGTGATCCCACTGGGCTACTCCAGAAATAAGTACACACTTGAATATTCACAACACATATTACCACCAGGCTGCATCCCCAAATGAAGATAATCTCATACCAATGAGTTGAAAACATCTCCTCTTGTTTAGTGCGTTAACATACAAAGAGTAACTAAATCAAACCCTGCCTTGGCCCACTAGTTAGTAGAGTCCACTTACATTTTGTAGTTCTCCTTGACTGTGAAACAAATATTTGGGGGATAACATCCATACAGCTAGAGACAGCCTTAACATATTGAAACATTAAAGTGCTGTTGGGGAAGTATAAGGCCCTCAAAAGCTAAAAGCACAAACTTTGTGCTCTGTTCAATAGACCAATTCCTATTACTTGGACCATGAAGTTTCCTGCAGGCCTTTCTGTGGTTCTTATTATTAACCCAAGGACATTGTCGAGATCCAGATATATCTTATCACTGCTGTGCGATGTGCTGGCTCTGATCATAATCTAGCCATTACTTTTTTTATACCCCTCAGTGTCAAAAAAAGTATCAGGTGTTTGCTTACCAAAGCTGGTATTCTCATGACACCTGGCTGAGCACACCCAGGAAGATCATAAAGGCAATAGTCAGAAGTTTCAGAACTGAACTGGTGACTGAAGCTCAGTTTCAGGTCAACCTGGACTTCACACCACCTTCTCGTGTGTGTGCAGGGTAGGTTTATATGGTGGCAGAGCTTTCCCATTCAATATGCAATTACTGTTCTTGTACTTATGTAAATTCATCCCTGAGCCTGCATAACTCTTAAAAGCAACACGTAAGGTCAGTGAGACTGCAAAGCAACAGGGGGTGGTTTTTAGTTAATGCTGCTGCTCTTTTTGCAGTAGTCTTCTAAAATGACTGATAGCTGGCATGCATTCTGCATTTGACCGGTCTGTATTGCACTCTCCTTCCTATTATATGTCTTCTTGCAAGCTACTACTTATTTCATTTCTTGTCAGATACTTTCAGAGGTCTCTACCTAGCCATGACAAAATGATAATGCCAGGTAACAAAAGGTTGCTATTTATGGTGCCTTAAATCTCCAGGGGAATAGAACACATGGAGGAGCTGAAAGAAGGCAGCTAGGAGGGAGAGGTGTTCTTGCTGAATGATAAAAAATTCATTGCTTCTCACTTGTGTGTTTGTACTTCATTTTGAAGAGAACTATCCTACTATGTTGATTCCGAGCTCAATTAGAAAAAAGGAAATTCCAGAATGGTATTAGGTTTTATTCAGAAGAATGGTTCAGGTAATTTAATATAAAATGGGCCATAAGCCAGAGCTAAGATTGTTTCTGTGCAGACAAGAATAGGCCTAGCCTACCACTACATAACTACAGCTACAATTTAAAAAACAAAAAAACAACTTGCACCTCCTGGGTCTCTGTACTTGTAGTTTGTTCCAAACACAACCCAATATTGCTGTTTGCACAGTGTGTGACATTCAAAATCACAGGTTAGCACCTCTGTCAACATAATCACTTTGTTGAAATCCAGCAACCTTCTTTGCCAAATCTCGTCAGATAAAGATCTGACCCTGTGTCTTCACTTGGCTTATAATGTAACTTTGCAGGCAGTGTAGCTGCAGTGGGTCAACCTTGTTCAGCTGTCAGATGCCCACCCAGCTGCTCTCTCACTCTCCCTTCTCAACAGGGCAGGGAGAGAAAATAAGATGAAAAAGCTCCTGGGTTGAGATAAAGACAGCACTTACCTGTTACCACCATGGGCAAAACAGACTTGGGGAACATTGATTTAATTTATTGACAATTAAAATAGAGTTGGATGAGTACAAACAAAGTTTAAAAAAGCACCTTCCCTCTGATCACGCCTTTTTCCCAGGCTACCATCTACTCCTACTTTTATACAGTCCTAGAATTACATTTGACCCATTGAAGGCAACCGCGAGGCTGATGTGGCCCCTAGTGAAAATGAGTTTGACTGCCCTGATCTAGTCCAACCCACCTGCTAAAGCAGGTTCACCCAGAGCAGATCACACAGGAATGTGTCCAGGCAGGTTTTGAATGTCTCCAGAGAAGGAGACTCCACAACCTCTCTGGGCAGCCTGTTCCAGGGCTCTGGCACCCTCATAGTATAGAAGTTTCTCTTCATGTTTAGATGGAACCTCCTGTGCTTCAGTCTGTGCCCATTGCCCCTCATCCTATCGTTGGGCATCACTGAAAGGAGTCTGGTTCTATCCCCTTGACACCCACCCTTGAGATATTTATAAACGTAAATAAGATCTTTGGATGAATCATGCTTCAGACATCAGACAAGGATGGTCTGAGGGATACGATGCTGTAATTCTTATAAATCATGTCTAGTCACTGTGCTGTTACAGCAGAGACATACTTGGCTCCAAAGCTCCAGATGCCTTTTGATAAAATTGCCTACACCAGTGTGTCAGTAAGTGGTCCATCATCTCCACCTTTTGTCAATAATTACCCCAAAGCATTAATTCTGTTTCTAACTAGAGTATGCATTGAGGCCTAGGCAGAAAGGAAATAAGGAGCTGCACTAAACAATAAGGTTTTCCCTCAAATCTCTCACCTCTTGTTGCTTTGCATCCCATTTTAGCAACTGTTATGCTTGTGTTGGTGGAACATTTTGTCTTCACAAGCATACTACCAAGAGATTATATATAAGCTTACTTTTCAAATTATGAAACACTCATCTCATAGACTACTCAATGAAAGAAGAGGGAGAAGGAGGGGCTTTATGAACAGTATTCACTGCACTACTTAAGAGCATCAGAATTTAGCTCTGGGTTGCCCCCAGTGCCTCAACCTTTGACCTACACCTAGTCCTGCCTCCTCAAATGATTCTCCCATTTTATTTTGAATAAACATTTAATCCTCTGAAGTCTCAGTTTTACTGCAAAGACCTCACTCTCCTTCCTTTTCACTTTATTTCTCTGTCAGACAGGAACCAATTTGTTCTTCTATTTCTTTCCCCATCGAATAGTATAAATGTTAATTCCTTTCCTTTCCTTTCCTTTCCTTTCCTTTCCTTTTCTTTTTCTTTTTCTTTCCTTTTCTTTTTTTTTTTCCCTATTGGAAGAAATAGTGAAATGCTGTGGCAGCTCCCTTTTCACTCTCATCTTGTCTGAATTGCTTTCCCCTGCAAACTTCCTTTATTCTATATCATCTTGTGTCCTAGATTCTATGTGTTGTTGGCAGTTGCCTTCATTTACATCTTTTAATCTTCCCCTGTCACTTTTAAGTTGCTGCTTCAGACTTATCTCAGTTACCTGTCATTCAGTCCAATCCCCTGACTTCAATTCACTTACTTTTCTTCAGTGAAGCAACTTAGGAGAATGTTAGTTCTCTATTTAACAAAAAAAAAAAAAAAAAAGCCAAAAAGTACCCCCAGACACACAAACAACTAAACTCTGTTCTGCTATATCTATACATACTAAATAACTTAAATGGAAAATAGTTGGTTTAAATGTGAGGAGAATTGAGATTGCAGTCTCAAGTGTATCTATTGGAGCACTTTGAAAATGGTAAAGGCAGATGAGATCAAAACACTGAGTAGAGAAGAATACGTAACTGGGTGCCCGTGCCCTTTTTTTTAAATCTCAGCAGACAATGATGTTTTGCAATGCAAACAGGAAAGGAAAAGAGGGGAAAGAGAGGGAAAAGAAAGGGAAAAGGAAAAAGAAAGGGAAAGGGAAAGAAAAAGGGAAAGGGAAAGGGAAAGGGAAAGGGAAAGGGAATATTTCTTCAGCAACAGTTATGAAATCACATGAAACTTCATAATCTTTCCCTACTCTAACACTAGGTTTGGCAGAAAACTATTTTTAAAAGATTACCATGAATATAAAACAAAAACAACCACAGAAAACTTCTGAAGCATCCCAAATCTCTCCTCAACACTTTCCTGCCCACAGTTTAATGTAGAATAGTACATCATGGATCATGGCAAGTGCTGTTTAAGAACTCACAGGCCTTAGAACCTAATTCATTATATCTACTGTGAATTGGTTTAAATGCCTTCCTAATAACCAAAAGTAAGTTCATAAATGAAATGGCTATATATTGAGCAAAATACGTCAAAAGCAGTAATATCAGTCTAAGATTTGTGGTACAAAAGTATAAAATTTTTCTTCTGGTAGCCTTATTTTCAGTCAGAGAAGTACTATTTTGACTGTTGTGGCTCATCCTAAAAAAAAAAAAAAAAAAAAACCAAAAAAAAAACCAACACATTAGATGGACTGAGCTTAATGAAAATAAATCATTTCATAAAATACCATTCAATCTTTTCTTGCTTGTCACCTCAAGGCCATAGCACTGATATTTGCAGTAGTTGTGATGGCAGTCAAGACATACAGACATATAACAAATGAGCTTTCTCTACTCTGCCAGCAGCTTTTCTAGGCACTTCAGAGCTCTGCAGAAAGAAAAGGTGCACAATGATGATTTTGCTTTCCCAGTCTCTCCTGCCTTTGGACCACATGTGGAAATTGCATCCTGTAGCACAAAACACCCACAATATATTATATTAAGAAACAAAACAAAGCAATATACAAGCCAACATGGCAGGATATCACATTTTTAACTCTAGGCTATGTTGGCTGCCAGCTGGTGAAGACACTTTCTCATGCACCTTCAGCTCCCAGCAGACAGTGGTTCTGAGCTTCCGTCCTCCACACTATTTTTGTGGTTTTGATTGTGGCAGAATGGTCAACGGCAAGAATTACAACCCAGAAATTACAGTGCATCCATTACAAGAGCAGTTTAAAGTATATTGTACACAAATTTTAGTAGTAGCCAAGGTCAGATCAGAAACCCAAACCATCCAAGCCATTTACAAGATAAAAGTGTACGAAAGCTAGCATGAGTTTTATTACACACTGAACTGAAGAGGTACTTGAATCATTCTTAGGGTTAGTGCCATGATGGTCAGTTTATTATGTTGAATGCATAGCAATCAAATGGAAATTCAGAAGACCAAATATGGATTACATTTGTCTTGCAGCTGATACTCAGAAAAAGTGCCGGTATACACTTGACGTCCTAAAAACCACTGCTATAAGAAGGCGGCATATACTCTATAGGATCTTACATGTCAGGATAGCTGTTTTCAATGTTTATTTGAAACCCATTTTCTCCACTTTTATACTCAGCAGAAATGAGCCCATGACAATTACTTGGAACTGATGCTGAGCAGATATGAATTGCTGCAGGTCCATTTAGGGTTGTGCCAGGCCAAGCTCCATGATATTTGAAAAGACATGGCAGTCAGGTGAAGTCCTCGCTGACTGGACAAAGGGAAACATCATACTCATATTTAAATATGGTAGAAAGGAGAACTACCAGGAAGTCAGCCTCACCTCTGTGCCTGGAAAGATCATGGAACAGATCCTCCTTGAAGCTATGCCAAGGCATATGGAGGACAGGGAAGCGATTCGAGACAACCGGCATGACTTCACCAAAGCCAAGTCTTGGCTGACCAGCCTAATGGTCTTCTACGATGGAGTGACAGTATCAGTGGAAAAGAGAAGAGCTACAGATGTCATCTGTCTGGACTTCTGTAAGACATTTGACACAGTTCCACACAGCATCCTTCTCTCTAAATTATTGATATATAATTTGGTGAATGGACTATTTCGTGGATAAGGAATTGGCGGGGTGGTCACATCCAGAGAGAAGTGGTCAACAGCTCAAAGTTCACATGAAGATCATTGGTGAGTGATGTCCCTCAGGGGTCCGTAGTGGGACCAGTACTGTTTAATATCTTCATCAATGACATGGACAGTGGGATCAGATGCACCATGAACAAGTTTGAAGGCAGCACAGAATCACAGAATGTTAGGGATTGAAAGGGACCTCGAAAGATCATCTAGTCCAATCCCCCTGCTGGAGCAGGAACACCTAGATGAGGTTACACAGGAAGGCATCCAGGTGGGTTTTGAATGTCTCCAGAGAAGGAGACTCCACAACCTCCCTGGGCAGCCTGTTCCAGTGTTCTGTTACCCTCATTGTGAAGAAGTTTCTTCTCAAATTTAAGAGGAACCTCCTGTATTCCAGTTTGCACCAAGCTGAGTGGTGCAGTTGACATGCCTGAGGAACAAGATGCCATCCAGAGGGACCTGGACAGGCTTGAGAAGTGTGCAAGGTCCTGCACCTGAGTCAGGGCAATCCACGGTATCAATACAGGTTGAGGGATGAAGGGATTGAGAGTAGCCCTGCAGAGGAGGACTTGAGGGTAATGGTGGATGAAAAACTGAACATGAGCCAGCAATGTGCACTCACCACACAGGAGACCAACTCATATCTTGAGCTACATCAAAAGGAGTGTGGCCAGCAGGTTAAGGAAGGTGATTCTGCCCCTTTATTCTGCTCTGGTGAGACCCTACCTGGAGTCCTGAGTCCAGCCCTGGAGCCCTCAGCACAGGAAAGACAAGGATCTGTTGGAGAGGGGCCAGAGGAGGGACACAAAAATCATCAGTGGGTCAGAACATGTCTCCTATGAAGAAAGGCTGAGAGAACTGGGGTTGTTCAACCTGGAGAAGAGAAGGCTCCGGGGAGACCTTCTTGAGGCCTTTCAATACTTAAAGAGGGCCTATAAGATATATGGAGACAGACTATTTAGTACATCCTGTTGCAACAGGGCAAGGGTTAATTGTTTTAAACTAAAAGAGGGAAGATTCAGCCTAGACATGAGAAATAATTTTTTTATGGTGATGGTGGTGAAACACTGGCCCAGGTTGCTCAGAGAGGTGACAGATGCCCCATCCCTGGAGAAATTCCAGGCCAGGCTGGACGGGGCTCTGAGCAACCTGATCTAGTTGAAGATGACCCTGCTCATGTCAGGGGGGTTGAATGACCTTTAAACATCTCTTCCAACCCAGTCTATTCTGTGATTATATGATCAGAATCTAGATTTACATAGAAAAATTCAGAGCATGTTAGGCTTTTTATTTCATCCCTACCCATGCCAAAAAAGCATGGAGGCAAGATAAGTATTGCAGAGAGCACTGGCTTGAGATCTTCTTCAGTATACTGATTGTGAAAAGTTTCCAAAGGAGGGATGGGTACCCAGAGTCCAGACTTGAGTCCACTGTTTTTCTTAGCTTCCTTTTGCAGACCCCTTGGAAACCATGCATGCATCCCTGATCCCTAAAACACAGATGGAAACCAACCCCACTTTCATAAATCAAGCAAAAAGTTTGGGGGAAAAGACATCATTACTAAGGCTGGATGAAACCACGCAAAGACCAATCGTTTCAAAATCAGCCTGAAAAAACAGGAATGGGAAAAAAAAAAGACTCTGCTTTCCTATGAGCCTTCTTGAAAACAGCTCTGCAGTGAAAAGCAGAGACATCCCATTATTCCCCTGCAGCAGTCAGAAGCTTCACAGACAGACAACCATTTCCTAAACAAAGAGAAGTCATTAAAAATCAGGTTTGTTGAGAAAGGGGAACAGCTGGGGTATGGCAGACACTTAAAGGAACCTTTTTAACTCAGATTTGCTCCCTCAGAACTTCGTTTTTGTAAAAACAGGTTTTACAGAACTGTACTGTTGGCTTTGCTTTAAGACAGCTATGGAAATATACTAGTTTTAAACAAATAACATATTCCCCAGCACTGTTGGCAGCCTAAGCTTCCTCAGACACAGGGTCTGAAAACAAAACTGATATTAAACAAAAATGCAGCTAACCTCATTGTCTAAAATGAGCCAAATGAAGGAAAGGAACAAAACAAGCTGTCCACAGCCTGGATAGTGAAAAGCTGTTTGATATCTTCATTCTTCCTGCGGTAAGAGGTTGATCACAGGCTTACTTGAATCAGTGACAAGATTTGCAGTGACTTTTAAGGGAGCTGTGTATTGAGCCTTCCATTATTATAGCATATCATCTAATGTGTGTCAAGAAAAGATTAGTAGTTTATTCATTAATTATCAAATTCTCTACAATATATCCATGTTAAAAACAAAAACAAAACAAACAAAAAAGCCACCACCTTCCAATAGACTTTTAAAAGCTTCATGCTAACTGCTGTTTTTGCCAGAGAAGTGTTTTTCCAGCTTTCTTTTGCCGATAATCCAACACAGAATTTAAATACAAACCATATTTAATACCATATTGAATTTCTTATTCCAAACATGAGGATTTAAGAGGCTAAGTTACTCCTGAATAAAATGACAATATTATTAATGTGTTGCCTGGATTTTGGTTAACAATTGACACAATTAAAAAAAAAAATAAAAAATTCAACATTTCCACCCCAAAGAGATTAACTAATGCCTGACTCGAAACATGGGCAAAATAATGTAGCAATGTACACAGATTCCTCTGGTCTGCAATCTCAGTACATTTGCTGTATTTCAAACCTTAGCCCCTAAGATCATGACAGGAGAAACCAGGAAACTGATGGGGAATGAGACAAATAAGTCATCAAGGAGTTTACAGCTAAAGCAGCAATTAAGATCGTGGTGCTAACACTGACAAGTACTTTAAAGTGGAAGGTTAAAAGCACAGTACAAGTGCTCCAACCTACTGCTGTAAGCAATGCCCTCTGCATTCTCACAAATAGACCTAATCCTTTATTGCCTTTCATCTACCTTCGAGTTTCCTTACACGAGAGCAGTAACTTGCAGTGATGCTGGGCTTTGCTACAGCTGCGGTTGCTTGAGGCCTTTTTCAATGATCAGTAAAAAAATCAGGGAAAGAAACAGCAACAGGAAAGATACTTCTTAAGCTCTCCTTCAAGCAGGTATTGAAAGAAATCTCTCTTAGAAGAAATGGAATTTCTCCTATATTCATTGTGAGAGCCTGTCACCATCCCTGGAGGGGTTTACAAAACACGTAAGATAAGGTTCTTAGGGACATGGTTTATTGCCAGTGTTAGTTAATGGTTGGACTCAATGATCTTGAGGGACTTTTCCAATCAAAATGATTCTATGAAAATAATTCCATGTTGTAGATTACCTGAAAATGTTAGGACTCGTTTTCCCTTCAGTCTAATATTTCTACGGAATTATTTCCATGCATGTATAATTATATACAAACATCTATATATTTTTAAATGTAATTTTTTAAAGCTTTTTAAACACAATTTATTAATTTTTTTTCTTCTGTTTTTTGTTTGGTTTGTTTTTCTTTGGTTGGTTTTTGTTGTGTTTTTTTGTTGTTTGTTTGTTTGTTTGTTTGTTTTTTTAATAGAGGGAAGAGTGAACAGTAGCAGCCTGCATGTATGATTCATGAGTATGAGGATACCGAAACTAATAGTCTACTTTCCCTCAGAAAGGGCTCTTGACTTTATGTCATCTAAATTTAAAGGTCTAACTGGAGAGTTTTGACTTCCCATGCAATCAGTGAAGGAAGAAAAATTTCTGGAAGGCATCTAAATAGGGAGGCAAAAGTGTACATCATCTCACTGGTCCAACTTACTCTCTGGAATTAACTCTGCTAATGGCTCTATAGGAAACTTCAGCTCTTAATCTAAAATGAGTACTTTAAATGTTTTTACTATAAATGTTGGGAATACCTTCACAAGATCAGATAAGCCAGTTAAATGGTGACATATTTTTCTATCAGAAAAAAATGATTTATCCTCATGAATAGCCAACTATGAGTTATTGTGTATAATTAGGCAGTATGCGTCATATTCAGAGACTGATAAAACATTAAATCCTGCAAAGGTAACTTGATAGACTTAAACATTTGGGGGTCAATGGATGTCTACTGTTTTGGGGTATTTTTATGAAACCAATTCATATAGTCAAGGCCGGACAACATCATTGCATTTATTTAGTCTACCTTCATGAGCGATAGAAGAAACAGTTACTATTCAGTGATTCATACAGAAAAATCTATAATTTCTGACAAAACCAGAAGACAGGAGGCAAATCTGTAGTCTGAGCCCATTTCTATCTTGATCCATCATGGAAGTTTGGATGCACAGTATTTAAATACCAAATTAGGCAAATACATATGTAGAGATTTTTTAAAAGCTGGTTCATTGATACATTTGAACTTTTAGCATCTACTCTAGACATACACTCATGAAGTTCATAAAATGTTTATTAACCAAACTAAGGAGAAACCAAGCTCCATGTTGTAAAGTTAAAATTCCATATTAAATGTCATTTTAAAATCAGATGGACCATAAAATACCCATGAATTATTTTTTTACATAGACAATATAAAAAGCACAGACTTCTGCCCAGAAAAATCTCTATTAAAAACAGAAACAAGCTTATGTCCAGCAACTGACTTAAAATTGCAGGACTGGGCCAACTTTGAATTATTTTTAGCACATCAGGGGAGGAAAGTATGAGACCACAGTCAGAGATCAACAGCCAGACACAATGCCTGAGTTCTGTAAACAGCCAGACCACCCTGTCTTAACAGCCAAAGTCATCACCTCCTGAAATGGTCTAAAGAAAGTCTTTCCAAGCACAGGTATGATACCATTAACCAGACTTCAGAGATCTGTGTGGCTGGGTTAAGCAGAAGAGAGCAGAGCAGCACTTCACAGATCAAGCTCCCTTATGAGTGTGCTGTTTGGATAGAGCAGTCGTCTCTCTGCCATTCCCCTGCAGACACGTTTGCTTCTCACAGAGGCTCCAGACCTCACCTCCAGCACATTCAGAAGTTACACGGGCCAGCTGCATGTTGAACATCTGTTGGTCACGTAATCACATCATGTCCCCTCCGTATTTTCTGCTTCATGCATGTGCTGGTATGTGCTGTGTGGCTTTCTCACCCAGCCCCGAGGAGTGGATCCCTCCAGCTTTTTTCCTGCAGAGGGAGTAGTTGCCCTGGGATTAGCCTGTGCTCCCCAGCACCTCTCTTGTAGGACAAAGGAGAGGCCTCATGCAACAGCAGCTAAAGGAAAAAAAAATAGCGGCAGGTTGCTTCTCACCTATGCTCTCTTATTGATCACATCTGGTGTAATAGGGATGGGAATCCCAGTACCCCACATGTCAAGATCACTGGTCTTCACTCCTACAATGTGTATCCAGCCAGTTTTTCTAAAGGGAAGACATCAGAGTTTTCAAAAGTGTAATAACTAATGATATTAGGATCCTTGTACTTTGCCTAGCTTACTTAAAAGGGTTTTGCTCTAAAATTAGTGTACTCCCATGCTTGGATTGTAAAGCCTATTATTTGAGGTATCTCACCCACTGAGTACCAAAAATAAAAAAGTATGGAAGCATCCAGACTCTAGTCCTTTTCCAAAAGTCGGATTAACAATTTTAACACTGAACATCAACTTCCCTGTGTTACCTGTACAGACACATGACAGTTATTGTTTCCCTCTGCCCCATGTGAGAGAGAAACATGTCAGAGCTAAAAGAAAAAGGGTGAAAACACCAAACAACTCAATCACTAGATATGTCACTTAAATGTCTCACCTGCTAAACCTTCTGAGGATTTCCCGCTGACATTTGCTGGTTGTATTTGGTCCCAGATGCTGGGAGACTCTCTGTACTTTGATTTCTTTGTAAGGCAGCTCTCTGTTTTGCTGGTGGCCCTGTTACAAGCAGTTCATGCCAGAATTGCCCTATGAAGAATTAGGCAGTACAAAGCCTCCTAGGAAGTACATGATGCATAAAGGCCATGGCAGCAGGGTGCTGTCAGGTTTTCTTTAAAAATAAATGGCAAGATGCCCATTGACTTGTGTACATACAATGAAATCTTGTCACCAAAGTCCAGGTTTGAGTGCTGCTGAGGTCTCAATTGTATTCCTCATGAGTGAGAAAGATGGTAGGAATTTTTAAGACCTTAAAACTAGGTTTGATAGTTCGGTGTTGTCTCAATTCCCTGCCATACAGCTTTGTATACTCTTGCAGATTTTTTAATGCTTGCATTAAAAGCTCATACTCCTCATCCTCACTCTGACACAGTTTGCTGTAGTATAACCTTTTAATCTTAGCTGAAATGGCTTAAGGTGCTTATGTGATGCAGAGCACCTCCAGGACAACAAAGCAGGATGAAAATTCTATGGTTCTAAGAAAAATTAGTGAAATCAATGAGCTAATGCCAGAAAAAGGGTAGATCCAGCAACAGCAGAGGCAGAAGACAAAGAGAAATGGCAATTAATTAGAGTTGAATCGGTTGAGACCATGAAAATCATAATTTATGTGGAGAACTGATCCATCTAACATCTATTAAATTGTGCTCCTACCTGCATTGTCACAGCCTCCGAGTGCCCATTGGGAAGCTCATTAGCTGCTCTATGGAGCTCTTTACCATGACCTCCATATGGCATTTCTACAAACATCTGACTGCTAAATAGGTATTGTTTAAAGTGTTGGGTTTGCAATGTGAAGCCCCAGACAGTTTGAGACCTGCTCATTTGAGAACATTTTTGTAGTCACACAACAGCTATCATGAGTATGGAGCAACTTCATCAAGCCCCATGTTGGGGTACTGGGATTTTAATCTAGGAGTCAGCTCCAGGTTCAGGCATCTCAATGTATTATAGATACCTGCAGAAGTGTCCACACTTGGTGTTAGTGGAGATGATATAATAATCATATACATAATCAATAGAGCCAAGGGTATCAGAAGAACAGTTCAATGAGCACATGTAGGGATGAGACTCGGTTGTCTCAGTCAGTCAGTCAGTCAGTCAGTCATCTCTCGTATCTGCAAGGTCCACCAGATGCCTCAGATATCCAGGATTGTTTCAAACAGCGTTAGATGCTGATTTTTTAACAGCTGAATTGAACTCATCTATCTGGTACAGCATAAAATGCATAACCACCTCTCTTGCTCAGTCCCACTGACTGTATTGGTTAGCTCTCCTTGAACTGTAGTGAGACCATAGACACTTCACACACAGGTGGGCATGTAGACATAACACATTAATATGTGAATCTGGGGCTCAGTACAGTGGTTACATGCATCAAACATCTCTGGAGCGGATCACAAATTCTGAATTTACCCCTTTCAGTCCAAAGTGAGCTAAACCGCTGTGTGTCCAAGATCCTCTCCCAAATGTGTTTGCATTGATTGCTAGTGTTTATGACAGAAACACAAAATATAGTATTTACAGGCAGGGCATAAAAAAAAATCATGTGTATTGTCCATTTTTTATGCTTTTGGACCCTGTTGAGTTACACTGGCTTATGTGCTTACTTTGTTTACACATGCATTATATATATGCGATATATATATACAGGTACTTTCAACAAAGGTTAAAGTCACCTCAAAATCTGGAACACTGTCTTGAACACATATTTAGATAAGTATTCATATCTATGATTATACATTGTTGCTATCCTCTCTGCCTGACACCAGCTGTACTGTGACATTAGCCAGCTACTCACTGATACTTTCCAGACACTCCCTCACAGACTATTTGAAAAGGATTTAATTTGCTTTTCACATTATCTCGTCTGGCTTTAAGACTGCTAAAGGTGAAGAATGCAGAAACAATGTTCTCAGCTTTAGACATGAACTCAGGTGAAAGGCAAGAAAAGGCACTGGAAGAAAGTAAAACAAAAACAAAACAAGTGGGCAGCAAAGCATAGACAATATGACATGACTTTTCAATACACTGCAAAGCTATTTCCATGTCTGTTCAAAAACAACTGCTTTGTGAGCAGAAGGGTTCAGTCACTGACTGTCTATGGGCCTGTGGCCTCTGTCCCCAAAATCTCTCCACTACCACACCTGCACCTCCCCAGAACCTCTGCAATATCTCCATGAAGAGCCTGGGATGACTGAGAGCCACCCGGTTGGTGCAGGTCAGTCAAAGCATGCAGCAGCCGAGCCTGGATCCATCTCTGTTTATCAACAGCGTTCAGTGAGGGCACTGATTTGGGCCTTCTCTGTCCACTCAGCATTTTCACAGAACCCCCAGGAATGCGGTTGAGATTTTCCCATCTATGCCAAGTTAGGCAGACATTAGCCAACAAAAGCCTGACAGACAGAGAAAATGCAATCACAGAAGCCTTTCATTCATAGGAAAGCAGGGGAAAAAACAAACACACACACACACACATACACACACCACAAACTACCAAACCAGGTTTCAAAGGTATTTATTTCCCAAGTCAATAGGGAACACATCCTATTTCATTCATCCTGGAGGATGTGCAAATGGAAAGCAGCATACCTCTTTTGGTAAAAATATTTAGTTTGTACAAAATCTGAAGCAAAAATTACATTTAATGGTGTACTGATGTCACAGAGGAAGAGTAAGAGTGATGTTAAAATAAATAGCAACAACATAAATGCTAGGTTTGATGGGTTTTGTCTGCTAGACATTGCACAGAAAAGGTAAACCATTGAGGAGTTTTTGGATTTTTCCATGGGTAAAGGCAAGGAGCATAGACCTACCATACCTGCCTGTGGATTCAAGAAGAAAGTTACAAAATCAGAAAGCAAACAGGCACAGAGAAGGAGAACTAGAGAGACGCCGCTGCTTTCCTGTTGAAGGCAGGTAAAATTTAAAGTGGAGTCAGAGTCAGTTAGGAGAAGTCAACATTAACATCCAGTATTTCTTTACTGCTTTGCTATTTATTAGCAAAGAATAAGAGAAAAGGCAGTTTCCCTGAACATAACAGGAGTCAGACAGCAATAAGCCACAGCCGGGCTCATCAGACAGCAATTTTCAATCATGGGAAAGTTTGTTTTCTCAGCAGTTGTTCCTTTCCAAGGGAAAGTAGTGCCATGACCTCTAAAAAAATTGCAAGACCCAGCAACTGCCATGAATATTGAGTGGCTCTGTGGTCATCGTGCTTGTGTTGGATGAAGAAAACTCAGGGGGTGGTAGCACTCTGTAGGGTCCCTCATACCGCACCTCTGAATCTACAAACTCCTCTGGGATTTGTCTCTCTGCAATTTTGACCTAAAATGCTCATGTTTGAACTTTCTCTGAAAGCCCTTTGGAAATTTGCTTTCAATAATTTGTACTTTTCAATTTATTTTTTTTTCCTCTCTGTTTCAGATTTTTAAAAACATGACGTTTTGCTGCTTACAAGTTCCAACCCCTCTTTCTTCACCCAGAGGAACTCTCTCTAGGCTTTTCTGGGGACTAGATCGTTGGGCCTGGGTCTGGCTTTATGCTGTCTCTCCTGTTTTCAGACACAGGCACACCTTCCCTCAATAATACCAAACAGGACCTTTGCGTGTCACACTCCTTAACGTCTTGACAGAAGTCAGCAGGGAGAAGTTGACCAAATGGGATGGAAATGGAAGAAGATGCAGGGTGAGGTAAATGCTTTTCACTAAGTGAGTTAGAGATCCCTAAGCAAATACCGTGAGCAGCCCAGTTTTTTACATATTTTGTTGTACATATTTTCAGCACGAGTACCAATTTTGACCCATGTAAAAACCCCTTTGGTTTATTTTTTCCTTTCCCTTTCTTTTTGCCTGGGGCAGGAAAAGAGGGAAACTCTTTTCATGGTTTTTTAACACCTGAAATGGAAGTTCCACAATCTCCATATCTGAAGTTCTCATATGAATATGTCATTAAGTGATTTGCTTGAGTCAGGTTTGAGCTAAAGCTAAAGCAAGACTTTTCCAAAACAAACTTAGCAACAAAGAATTTTTCTGTAATTTTCCCTTCTCTTTCCCTCAGACAATACATTGTCCACTGTGGATATCCTATGATGTGTTTTTACTCCTAAAATATTATTTGTTTGGATGGTCATTATTTTGTTATTTAAGAGATCTACAAAGGTCTTTCTGACAATGAGCTTGAAAAAAAAAACATTTTAAATAGAGAGGAAAAACAAATTATCAAACTCTGGAACTGCAGTGCACAACAACCCACAAAACCATTTCAAAGTAGTAATCAGTCAAGATCTAGTGAGCTTTACTTACTAATCAGGCTTTGCAAGGAGAGAACTTGCTTTCAAGAGTAAGCAGTCAACTGTTTGGGAACATATCAACCATGAGAGGAAATGCTTCCTTCAAGTTACTGTTGTAACTCATACTTGTATGAAGAAAAGCAAGCAGCATTAAGTGGATACAACAAAGGTTAGCTGAATTAAAGCTGTGTGCTTGCAGAGCTTTTTTCATCATTTTCAAGGGGATGTTGGCAGTGCTGATTGTATCCAGAAATGTCTGGATTTGCACAGCAAAGAGGCATCTGGGCCTGTACTGCAGGCAGATAAACACTGTGAAAATGTAGTTATGTTTAGTGAATAGTTTAGTCAAGAAAACACAGATGACAATGAACGAACTAACAGCCTTTTTCTCTTTTGGTAATGAAGAAATTACAGATTTCTCCATTCTGGACCCTCTGAGAGGTTTCCCCCTGCACTCACGAAGACACTGCAACTCCGATTTTCTAAGTCTCCCTTCAGCACGATGTGCATGAATCTGTGCATGGCAGCTGCAACCCACTGATGCCTTATTGCTGAAATGTCTTTAGCAACAGACTTTCCAAACAGCTAGCGGAAGATTTCTGCAAGCAGAGAGGCCGAGGTGGAGATTTAGGCCAGAGACTCGTCATAGTATCCTTTCATTACTGACTAAATATTTTACTGGAGTCAGGCATTTCTCCTCCAGAAAGACTGCCAAGTGGCTTTAACCTCTGCTACTCTATGGAGAATAGTATTGAGCCATTTAAGCAAGGAGTATTTTGAGAAAGGCACGTTACATAGCTCATGGACATTGGTGAGCTGTTCCCATTAACATGGGGAGTCTATACCTAAGCACGATTGCCATCTTTTCCTATGTACAGCTTCAGGTTAAAAGAAAGCCTGGTAACATCTGGAGGTATTAATCCATACATTATCTGCACAGAAGTTACACATCATAAAGAATTCAGCTGTTCATTCCACAGGTGCAACCCCTCTACAAGACTTAATGAGATGCTATGTGATAAACTTGGGCAGCACAGATGTTTACTTTGCCTGAGAGTCAACCAACCAAATAAACAAAAGCATCCCATGGCCCAAGAGAGCTGATTTGGTGATGGCTGTCTTCTCTACCTTGAGGGAGATTCCAAGTACCATGTACAAGGCAGTGCTAAGAAAAAGATTAGCAATGAAGAGTCTTTATGGCTCAATGGCTTTAAATAGTAAATAATTGTCATCATATATTAAACAAACAAACAAACAATCTATCTCAATCAACAGAAAAACAATGTTTAAAGGAAAGCAGCAGCTCTGCAACAGTACCTCAAGGGAGATTCAAAGAACAGAGAGTCGTCCCTGGGCCATGGTGAAAATCACTGTGCCCTTGCAATGAGAAATGTGCAAAAATTCTCTCTGCTGGGCTAATGTGGTCCACTGAGACAGTCATAGAAATACAAAAATACATTTAATTAGAGACTAATATCCTTATGATTTTAGAGATAATGAAAAACAGTACTACCTTAGGGACTCTACGAAAGAACAGAAAGGGTCTGGCTCAGTGTTATCATTGAGCCTGGTTCACAGTATGTAAACCCAAAAGGTTTCAACAGAAACAACTAAGTGCACTTGCTAAATAGTGCCAGTATCACAACTTTACCCTAACTTCTAAAACATCTTATACATTGGCAAATACTATCAAATATCACTGTATTGGTGAAATTATAAACAGAGCAAATGCAATCTTGCACATTATTCCACTGTTCTGATGTATTAATTCAAGTCTGCATCTTGAGTTACAGTACAGCACATGGGGGCATCACAATCCAATTGTGGGACTCTTCTGCTTTTCTACAATGAGATGGTCCAGCCCTGACATAAACTGAATGTCTAGATGCTAAAATAATTTCATGAACACATGTGTCCTAGTTTTGGATGGGATAGAATTAATTTTCTTCCTAGTAGCTAGTATAGGGATATGTTTTGGATTCATGCTGGTAACACAGGAATGTTTTTGTTATTGCTGAGCAGGGCTTACACAGAGTCAAAGCCTTTTCTGCTCCTCATACCACTCCACCAGCAAGTGGGATGGGAGACCACAAGAATTCAGGAGGCGACACAGCCAGGACAGCTGACCCCAATGGACCAAAGGGATATTCCACACCATATGATGTCATGTTCAGCATGTGAATCTGGTGGGGGGGAAGAAGGAAAGAGGGGATGAAGTATTGGTGTTTTGTCATCCCAAGTAACTGTTACGTGTGACAGAGCCCTGCTTTCCTGGAGATGGCTGAACACCTGCCTGCCGATGGGAAGTGGTGAATGAATTCCTTGTTTCAATTTGCTTGCCTGTGTGGCTTTTGCTTTAATTACTAAATTGTCTTTATCTCAATGCATGAGTTTTCTCACTTTCAGTCTTCCAATTCTCTCCCGCATCCCACTAGGGGAAGTGAGTAAGCAGCTGTGTGGGGCTTAGTTGTCAGCTGGGGTTAAACCATGGCAATGTGTTGGGGAAAATACTCCCACTGCCCAGTACCAGAAAGCAATTTTCAACATGCCATAATCTTGCAGAATTATTTTGAATGTATTTGGCCTTCTTTTTTTTTTTTTTTTTTTTGCAGACTGTGCACTCCTCAAAAGTCTAGTACTTAAATCATGCCACACATAGTTAATTCATATCACCTTGAAAATATATATACAAGTTAATGACTAGAACTGAATTGAGCTGTAAGAATTCTACTGCAAAAATCCCAGTAGAAGTAGTGTGCAGTGTGGAGAGGATGGAGAGGGAAGAGTGGGTCAGCTGCTTCAAAAGACATGCAAGGGATCCCAGTGAATATCATCAAAGTAATACGGAAGGTAAAAAATGAAATGTAGGGATTGATAATTAAAATAATTGGCAGAAGCAGACTAGAAGAATTAAAATAACAATAAGAGCATTTATATACATTCATGATTAATTAAGAGCCTTTCTCTACAAAGTCTATTTGGAAAATTAGACACAAAGCTCATAGATGACTTAACACGCTACTCATAAGATAGCATAAAATATAGCAGCATTTAATGCATTAAGACAGTGTACTGCTTAACATATAATTTAGGACATAGCAAATTAAAAGGTATTTATTGAAGGAAATTTTGCAGAACAGGTTGCCATAGTAACTCATACAAATATATGTCTATTGTTAAACTTAGTACTTACCAACTTAAAATAAAAGGAACATGAAAACATTATTAAAAAGAAAAGGTAGCCAACATACTGTGTGATTAACACCTGGAAAATTAAAATGCAGAAAATTGCTGTTTCAATTCATAGCTCACTTCATACTTGGAAATAAGGAAGAAGAGTTGTGTTTTTTTCTTTTTGTTTGTTTGGTTGGCTTTTAAGCAAAAAGCTATTGTAGAGAGAAATTTTCAGGTTTTCCATATCTGTTCTAAGTTTCAAAGAAGTGGACTGATTTGGATTGATTTCCTGTTCTGCCTGAAGCTGCTAAAGTTCAGAGCTCTTGCAGAATTATCAAGCATGTCCTTCCAAAGTTGCTCTGTGTTGAAATTAATGAAAGACCAGATCCCCTCTGACAAATACACATCCATCAGTTTCTACAAAGGATGCTCTTATTGCATACATAGAAAATAAAAGAAGGTTCCATTTTAGAAGCAGCATCTGCCCTTTAATGTGGGACAATAGGGAAGAGAAAATAATTCCTTTGTTTTTAGTATGGAGATCCCAACTTCTGTATCTTTGCAATGGAACAATTCTACAAGGGTAATATTTTTTTGAAACAGCATTTAAGCATTTTCTGAAATTGTTTCCATGACATAAGTGATAAAATCGAAGAATGAGTATTTTATTATTAATACACATTCATTGCCAATTATCTCTAATATAGCAACTAAATATATTTGAATTATTGCGTTAATTCATCATTGGATTTCTCAACGTTAATTAATAATGTTGAGAAACAGTCACTGCCCTTCACTTTCAAAGATGTCAGGAAGCAAGCTTTTCGTACTATGAACTGAAAGACTGGAAGAACTTTTATAAGAGGCTAATCATGACTGTCTCAGGATTTCCTTTTTAAGCTGTTCTGAGTTAAGATATCTAATGACTGGGAAAACAGAATATTTCAATCTGAGCATAATCACACATATTTTGGAGGGGTATCCTTGTGACTTCAGGTAATGATGGGGAATAATGACTGACTGTTGTTAGAAAACGCAAATCAGCACAGGACACAACTATATTACTGTTGTGGTTTAACCCGTCAGGCAGCTAAACGCCTCACAGAGCTGCTTGCTCACTTCCCCCCTGCAGTGGGATGGGGGAGAGAACTGGGGCGGGGGGGGAAAGGTAGACTTCATGGATGGGTTAAGTTAAAGGCAAGGTAAGGTAAGAAAGAGAAATAATACTAATACTAATACTAATACTAATACTAATACTAATACTAATACTAATACTAATACTAATACTAATACTAATACTAACAAGTGATGCACAATGGAATTGCTCACCACCAGGTGGCTGATGTTCGGGCCATCCCCAAGCAGTGGTTCCCCCAGCCAGCTTCCCCCAAAATACATACTGAGCATGATGGGTATGGAATACCCTTTTGACTAGTTTGGGTCAGCTGTCCTGGCTGTGCCCTCTACCAGCTTCTTGTGCACCTGACATGGACTAAGTTGAAAAGTCTTTGACTACTTAACAACAACTAAAACATCAGTATATTGTCAACATTATTCTCATTCTCAATCCAAAACACAGCACTATACCAGCTACTAGGAAGAAAAATAGCTCTATCCCAGCCAAAACCAGAACAGTTAAAAATAGGTCAGCGAATTGCAGCAGGGGCAAGGAGCTGTGAGAAAACCAAAAGCGTGATGTAGGTCTAGACAGTAATATGATAAGCACCCACCTGTACTTGTATGGAGTACCTAACATTCAGATTCAGCCAAGAAGCTGAATTTTTATACCATGCCATAGAAATAGATCAGGAAAGATCAAGAGCATTGCTGGTGTCTGTAATCTTGCTAGCAATGAGGAACTTGCATTGTAAAGCTCCCCTTTTCTCCTGTCATGTCCTGCACATCTGAGAAAGGTCTGTCCCAGTCCCAAGAGCGGCAACCCAGTGCGCTCTGTGAGTGATCAAAGCACACAGATGTAAGACCTGCAAAATATACAAATGCCATTAGAAGGATCAACACACCCTACTTGTGTCAGTAGTTGTAGCCAAACTACCATGCCCCAGAGAACATCCAGAGAAGGAAGAAATTTAATTCAGATCCTACCAAACCCCTAGGGCCCCCAAAAATCATATTAAAACAAAATAAATGTTCACATCAACATTCCTTTCAGCCCCTGTGCAAGATGTCAACATATAAGACACAAAGGGATTTGGGCCATGAGATTATTTTTTTCTATGGCCAGGAACTGCTCTGTTTTCTGCCACACACACTCCTCCATATATCTTTGAAACTCCATATTGCCTCTACCAACATGTTTGGAAGACTGGCTCAGACCTCATTCTTCAAATAGTCAGAAATCTTGTTCTAATTTCCAGTCTAAATTTATGACCAGTGTACAAGACTTTGATCTCATGCCAGCACTTCCTCTTAACTTGAAAAGATCTTGTCTTTTTTTACCTCCTTCCCTCTCCTGAATACATGAATCATCACATTTTCTTTCAACTTTTTGCTAGGCCAAACAAATCTAGAAGAAATGGGAGAAAGTCATGCACAGATGTGGTGGTCTGACCTTGGCTGGATGCCAGTTGTACACCAAGCTGCTTCATCTCTCCCTTCCTCAGCAGGATGGGGTGGAGAGAAAATAAGATGGAAAAAAACTCGTGGGTCAAGATAAAGGCAGTTTAATAAAGCAAAAGCAAAGGCCACACATGGAAGTAAAGGAAAAGACAAGATTTATTCTCTGCTTCCCATCAACAGGCAATGTCCAGCCATTTCCCAGGAAGTAGCACTTCAGTACCTGTAGCAGTTGCTCTGGAACACAAACATCATGATAACAAATAACAACAGTAGCAAATGCCTCTTCTCCTCCTTGTTTTTATTGCTGAGCAGACATCACATGGTATGGAATATCCCTTTGGTCAGTTTTGGTCATCTGTCCTGGCTGTGTCCGCTGCCAAGATCTTGCCCACTCCCAGCCTACTGGTGAGGGGGGAGTGTTGGAGAGGCAGCCTTGATGCCATGTGAGCTCTGCTCAGCAGTAGCCAAAACACTGGTGTGTTACCAACACCCCTCTAACTGCCAATACCACTATGATCAAAGGAGAGAAAATTAACGCCATCTCAGTCAGACCCATTACAACTGAGAACTTTGAACGATTAAAAAAAATTAACATGAGAGTCAGACAGCCTCATATTACATCTACATGTGTTATAACAACCGCAAAAGATCTATAACTAGTGGCATTTTAATATAATTTAGAAGACTTTTAATCTGTTGTTATTCCATTTTTTAGGATTTTAAGCATATGCAAAGGAAATAAAATTGATGATTATCTGAATTCAAACTAAAAGCAAAGTGAAGTTCAGACTGGTAGCAAATAAAATAGAAACTCATATGTTCACCTAACTGAAATTATACTGAGCTATGAAAGCAGTTTACTAACTCCAATAAAGTTTCTCAGCATAAAAAGGCAATTAAATATAGTACCATTTTGAAGAAAAATCTTTAAAACCATTTACTGAATATATTTAAATTGCATTTATGGAAAAGAATATGACCTTTTATCAAATGGTCTTAAAGCATTCAACATGAGCAGATGAGACTCATACTGGCTGACAAGATTTTTGAAGGTGAAGATGAGGTGAAAATAAGTTAATTACATTGTCTCAAAAAATGTATACCAGTTTTTGTTAATGGATGTAATATTGTAATTTTTTTTGTTTAATATTAAATATTTCCATAAGTGGCCAGTATACTCTGTGAGCCTCTTTGGGCTTGGATTTCTGATTTGTGGCTTCTAAGTTTAGAAATAGACCAGGGCACAAAGGGACAATAAAGGACTCAAATTTTGGATGCACTTTGCAAGAAAATGTCCATGTACCCCAGCCAGTTCTTAACTCAGCTAGAAAGACTGAATCATTTGTAGCTCTCAAACATAACAACAGCTGAAGCCTACTCAGAGCAGAACAAAGATTTCAGCTTTTTAGGACTCTCTCTTTTCTTTCTTCTCCACTTCCTCCATTTTAATTAAAAATTAATTATAAGGCGTATCTAACTCTTTAATCATTGTATGTGTCTGCAAAGCCAGAGGCATTGCCTTAAGTGCTACAAGGGAAACAAGGTCAAACCTATAAAGAGCTTGGATATGAAACCTCAGAGAAAATCCACCATCTAGGCAAGAAAACATCAATTACAGACAGTCTAAAGCCAAGATTTTTTTCATGAAACACAGAAAAACTACTCAGTATGTTTCAGATAAAAATCTCCAAAATTCAGCTCTTTCATTGCTGTACTGCCAGTGGATCAGCTACTCTTGTCACTGAGTCAGTCCTAACCAAATTCTTCAGAGAAAGGCCTGTAGAAATGGTGGCTTTGATTGAAACACATAAAGAGGGATTTATCACAGCCTAAAAATAAGAAATATGATACCCTCTGTTGATGTAAGTAGTTTTGCATCCAGTTGTACACAGTGTTATGAAAGCCGTATTTCCATCACTGTCCTCCAGTAGAGCAAGTTTTTCACCAAACTGGTTATAACCTCTTAGAAAGACGAACTGAATGCATCTTTCAGAAAATGCCCCAAAATCATTTTGCATCATGTCATTATCCTTTAAGGTCTAATTTTTTTTCATTAACGATCAAAGGCACAGCTCAAGGTGTGATAAAGGAAATAGTTTTTAATGACTGCAATCAGTGAAGTTGAAAGCTGCCGTTCTCTATTCCAGGTCCAGCCCTATCCTGCTGTGATCTGCCTCCATTCAAATTTCTGCAGTCAGCATATACTGTCACACTCATCACAGTCTCACCCGAACCAGCGCACTCATCACAGTACCACCTGAAAACAGGAGGCAACTCTTCATACAGTTCTCCATATTTCTGCTTTTCTTGGGGATGGGATACAAAGGATGAATAGCTCCCCTGCTAAACAGTTCATGGTTGTGCTTCCTCTACTCTAAATTAATACTGCTCTTCCAGTACGTGATTTAGACAGCCAAAGGGTCAAAATGTTCTGCTCCCTGGGAGTCTGACAGCAGAGGTGGCTTCTGCTGAAAACAAGGAACTTCCAATGCGTAGTGGAAGGCAGATGTACAGCTGATGGAAATCAGGGAACTCCAAAAATGTTTTGCATTTAAAACAGGTGATTTATGAGGCCTACAACTTGACTTAAATACAAAGGTCAATGGTGAAGAGTTCCCCTCAGCATACTGAATGCAGAAGAGGAACCCAACCTCCTGGCTGAATCTGGAAAGTGCTGCTGAAGCAGAGCTGAAGGAAAGAAATAATAACTTATCAAGTCACGCGTGGGCTAGCTGCCAAAGAGACATCACTCCTGCCAGCAACATGACTGTCAGTAGATAATTGCTGAGCCAACCTGACAGCATGGTAGGAAAGCGAGGAGACTGCCACATTTCACGCTCCAGTGTGGCTGTAAGAACCCCAAGGCTTCCTGCTTGGCAAGCGGAACGCTACAGTAAATTACTGACATTACAGGGAGAGGCTCGTAGAGGCTGAACATGATGTTTACTCCTGTTTTAGCTGTCAGGAATGCAAAAATATTACTTCAGTGCTGGAACATGAGCACGGAGAAGATATAAAGAGCAGCCATGGCATGGGAGTGCGTCCAGCCTTCTTGGCCTGAACCACCAGAGAAGAAAATGTACCGTAAAGTTCTGTTCTGCTCAGGAAAACAACTAGGTAAACACGTCAAATTCTGCCAAATGCAACCCACAAGGTGAATCCTGTAGTGGCAGAAAGAAGAGAGTCCATACTCCAATGCTGAAGGAAGCAGGACAGCAGAACTTGCCAAGCACTTATCTGTCCTGGCTGTTTTCTGCCCAGTCCTGTATTGAAAAGCTGATAGATGAAAGCCATTTCTACCCATTTATCTTCTAAGTGTTTAATCAGGTCTCAGAAGTTCGAGGTTTAATATCTAGGCAGAGAAAAGAAACAAACACTGCTCCTTCTAATATGACCCAATGCAGCAGAGAAGGACTTGTCTGGCAAGAGATTTGAGTCTCAAAACCTTCTACCACTGCTGGATGTGACATATTGCAGTGCAATCTCCCCAGTCCCCACAGCGAGTGTCCTCCACACGAAGGAACAGTGTGCCAAAGAGGAAAAAGTTCAGATCTCGGCTGAACTTAGATCTAAGATCAAACAGAAACATTTACCATCCTTCTAAGCATTCTCCTCAGAGGGTGGTTAGTCGAATACCAAAGCTTACTAACAGCTGATGGGTGCTACAAATATATGAGGAAAATTTAACACTTAAGTCCTCATGTAGAATGTAACAATCAGAGCTACACAGATCCATGTTACAAACGTCTAACTATAAAAGTTAGAATATACTGCCTACAGACTTCTTTTAAAAGCAGCAGGGGATCACGAACCCATTACTCAAGAATCCAGGACCAGCAGATTGTCTGAGATTCATTTTATAATTCAATAAGTAATTCAACCTTGGCATTTCTTTTGGTGAAGCAATCATCTATCAAGGACCTTTCACACCCCGTTAGCTGAAGAAATGCCAACAGATGTTAATTTTTTATTGAACTTTCTGTTTTGCTGTCATTGTTTTCTTGCTTTAAGGAGGAAAAAACATCACCTGGTTTATAAAAATTACCGTTTGATTAGACAGCTTGAAATCAGGGTTTTCAAGCACATCACAAAGGAGATTTATAGTCTGACAAAATAGGTGAGCACTCAACATCTCCACAGAATTACAGCATATTGTTTTCATTGCTCTCTTAAACCCCTAGCTACTCTCTCAAGCTTCTAAAAAAACCCTGGTCATACCTGTACAAGACCTCTACAGCACCTATACAAAAACTTAGAGATAGGAATTACAAGGTAGTTGTAATTTCAACTGCACCATGCATACATCCCCAGCTGAGGCAAATCAGTGCAGTTCTGCTCACATCAATAGAACTGATTTTTCTAACACTGTCCAGCAATGTAGACTTTAGTGTTTAGCTCAGTCAAGGCTGTCATTCACAGACTTGCTAATTGGCCTTACTGATCCAAGTCATATTCCTGTTCTGACCAGCCAGTAATGAAATAAATCTCCAGCGGTGCAGGCTCTCCTTTCATGCAAGCCACCAGAGCTTATTGAACAGCAGAACGTACACACGGGTTGCATGTGGAAATCTTTTTCTCAGGCTAGAGAACGGCAGGGTTGTTGCCAAGAGCCTGTTCCATCATGGGAGGCAAGGGATGGGCAGATGACTCCCAGGCTTGCTTTCCTTGAGTGCTCTGCTTAAAACCAATCAGGCTCTGTGGGAATCAGGGATTTGCAGTCAGTCTACATGCATGAAAACAGCATTATAAACATCTGTTTTGCTTCCTCAGCATGAAGCCTGATCAGAAGATAAATATATTTGCTGAACAGTGTAACCATTGTTGTTATCATGGAAAAAAACAGTGAAGCAGGACTGATGAGGGCAAAAAAATCTTTGACTCTGAAAATCAGTGACTATAAATATCTGCTGCTTGGGGGACTGACCCAGGATAATTTTTGTCCTTGCCTGTTGATACTTTTATGGATGTACTTCCAAGGTCATAGCCTTCAGACACTGAAGGGAAAAATTCAAATGTTTTCTAGTGCTAGGTAAAGGGATGCTTTGGTTTTACAAGTTTAATGAAGTTAGCACCTTCAGGTGGTATTTTATGTACAATTCAGACTTATGACCAATTCATCATCTGACAAGGAGATTAAGACTAAAAGATTATCTAATCAGCATTTCTGAACAGGTAGATTTTTTGGCTTTGAGTCCAAGATGTTATAGAGAAATAGGATTTAAGAGAACATAAGTGCATATGATACCAAGAACATTCTGTGTAACAACTCTGTATATATTTAAAGTGCTATAGGAAATAATCTGAGAGCACTACTGTAATAAGGGTAAATGGACATGTAGCCTATATATCTCGTCTTGTTTAGCATCTACTCATCTTTCCACTATAAAACTGGTCATCTGCTCACTTTTTGATTTCCATTTAGCACTACATCATGAGAAGAAGCAGATGAAAAAGTTTAGGTGGTGGTGAAACCAAAGTGGCTGGTGTAACACGGAATGTTCTGGGCAACCTAAATACCTTTGTACGTTGACAGGGATGATCTTCAGTCCAGAATCACTTTCTTTTACTGCAGGGTTGACACAGTACTGAGGGAAAGGGAACACAAAATCTCAAGGTTTGCAGGTGTTAGATGTGCTATGAATCATCACGGGCACCAGAAAGCTCCAGAGAATACTGAATCCACTGGTCAAAGGCAGAAAACATCCAATTACCCAAATAGCAAAGGGCAAAGAAGTCATTTGTCACATTTTTACTTGCTGAGGTCCAGAAGTACTTGTAAGCATTCAGGCAGCTGATAGAAATGCATGCTCATTTGTAACATGACTTCTGAATAAAATATTCCAACTAGCATAGCTCACGATCGCCACTGCAGTGCACTGTGCTGGATGGCCATGAGTTATTAACAGACCACAGCTGTGCCCAGCTGAAGGTTGCTTGTTTACTGACATGCTCCATTGCAATCAGTGGGGCTCTTCCTAAAGCATTTTGGCATTCTCCTCTGATCTGTGCAGACAGGAGTACACTAGTACAACCACTGGCATCAGTAGTGAGGTGCAGCAAAATATGTATCGCACAAACGCAATAGGTTACCTCAGTAGGAATGAAGGCTACTTAAAATGAAATATCACATGCAAGCAAAAGTTATGTTTCTCTGCAGGAGTCTTGTCTACATGGGCATCAAAAGATAGTAACTGTTATCTTTGCAGAGCTAGAGTTTGACAAAAGGCTGCAAGTTGGACCACTCCTATCAATACCTGCCAAACATGGCAGGAACTCACTGTATTTTTGCAGGGGACACTTCATGCTGAGAAGTCAAAATGGGATGTGAGCCTGTCAACCAAGACACATCAGCACTGGAACCTCTTACAGATCCTTCCCTAAAACAGGAAAATTAACAGAACCACACAGGAATTTGGCATGGTCATTCCCACAAAGGAAATTCAATGTCTTACAAATTATGTCAGATTTATGCAGCAAAATTTCCTCCTGGACATGAGATCTTTTTTCAAATGTATGCATTATACAAATACATTTTTATAGAGCTTCAGTTGGTTTTAATACTCATAAAGATTTATATTTTTTTTATCCCTACTCAGATACTCTGTTGCAATTCACTGGGTGGGAGCCAGTCTACCTACAGTATCCTCCCATGGAGGTAATCTTGCATTTTCTGACTGACGTGAACAATAAGGGTTTATGTACAGGTGTAAGAAATGAAACTGAAAAGAACTAGAGATTGTATCTAAGTCATATGTACAATCTAGGAAAGAAAAAGGGGGGGGGAAAAAAGAGTTAATCCAGTGCTAAGAGCCTAAACAAGTTAAATGAATGAAAATAAAATTATCATAAGCTAGAAAATTCATTAAAATAAACCAGCTAAAAATAAAATCAACATTTTCAAGAGTGCTAATTAACCACTGGAACAACTTATGTTGATATGTAGTAGATTATCTATAATTTGAATTCTTCAGATTTACACAGGGTCTCTTTCCAACAAAGAACATTGCTGTTTACACAGAAATTGCGAGTTCAATACAGGAATTATTGGGTGAGAGGTTCTGATCTTTGCAGGGATACAGTCAGATCAAATTATTGCAGTAGCCTGATCTGACCCCGAAATCTGTGAATTTCCATCCCAGAAGTGCCATATGCAATTGATGCACCAATAAATGGCACGTCCACTTGACTGCCTGGGGGCAAAAGAAAATTCCAGCTCAGGGAGTCGGAAACACTTGCTCTGGCACCGCTGTTTGCAAAAGGACATCAGGATGGCGTGCTGTGCTGACCACAAGCCTGCTCTCATCAGTTTAAGTTTACGCACTGGGTTGTGTTTATGCTCTGTCCATTCAACAGCCCTAGCTCCTTCCTTCTTTCTTTCTTCCTTTTCTTCTCTTTCTTTCCTTCTTTCTCTCTTTCTGTGTACATATACCCTTGTATGTACCTTTTTTTTTAAGTGCTTGGGTTCTTTGTACAATGTTGACTGTTAAGGTAAACCCATAGAAGCCAATAATTCCAGTTGCACAATGCTTTTCTTTAGAGTGTTTGTTGCCTACAGCAGCTACTTAATTGGCAAGTTCGATTCCAGTAAGTGGAACCAAACAGAAAAATTCTTCTACTTAAATAAACTAATACCCCACTGCTCACCACAGAATATTCCTTTTCTGAGCAAGTGGTCCATATCACCCTCCTATGTTGTTTTATGTCATTGCCCCTAGCTCCCAAGAAGCATGGAGCTAAAGTGAAAATGCTGAAGAACTTCCAGCATGAAGCTGCTCTTTTATGTAATTATGCCTGCTGCTAATAGCCTTCCATTACAGCCATGGCACAGGATTTGCTAATCCATTAAAAATGATTGGTTGGAATTTAAAACACTGCTGTAAACGCACTGGTTTTCATGTTAAGCTCAAACTGTCAGATTTTAAACCCTTTTACCCTCTGTAAGTGACAAGGTGGGCCATGTTACAACAGCTATTTCAGCTATTACCTGAGGGAAATGTTGAACTTCTCACTTGATCCCTCCTTGGGGTTCACCTGTGAGATGCTTTCCTGAAAATAATGAGACTGACTCTGCCCAAGTTCAGGTTATCAGTGTGAGCTCTGAGTTCAGATACTGGGCTCTAACAAAGGGCTTGCTGCATAAATTTCTAGATGACTGCAGCTTGCGTGAAGAGATGAATGCATAGGTATTTGAGCTTCGCATTTCTACCTTCTGAGAAAAAAAAAATCCTAAAGAAATCTCATCAAAACTAAGAGCATATGCCATACCTTGAATTTTACTCTGTGATTCTCAGTTTGTTGTCATGTATTAGAAAACTCTCAAAGTTCACACTGCCAGTTACACGAAATATTTTCTGATCTTGAAATGCCATTTTATCTAAACATTGCCCTCTACCACAGCCACTATCCGTAGATCACTCAGTCCCAAAGCCATATTCAAATGTACATTGCAACTAATTAGCTGATGACCTGTAGGCCTAAACACAGGGTAGATAAAGGATTTAGCTGAATCAGGGTTTCTCAGATATTTTTGGAAAAATTCAGTCAACTTAAAGATAGGTAAATGTTGGGATGTAAATATGCAGGTGTCTATGTGTGAGCTAGGGTCCACATGACTGTTAAAATCAGTGAAATTTAGGTAGCCCAGCATGTTACTTGACAGCAGTCACCTGTTCACTGCCCCATGAAATCACCTCTGCTCCACTGTCTGTAGGGAGTTGAGCTGGATTCGGATGCTCGCTCGTAAATCTCTGCTGCCCTATCAGATGCTTTGAAGTGTCCCATGAGACCTGCATCAGCAGCTGCACGAGTATCTCCCAGACTTGCACCATATGTCCCGCAGCCCTCCACAGATGTCCTAGATGCTTAACAACATCCCAAGGAGCATCAGACAACCAAGAGTAAAGAAAGGAGCTCAGCCCTAAATCCACCCAGATTTTATAGCAGTGCAGAGGATGAGCTCACCTGTACACACTTGTATTTAATGGTTTTAAACTTAAACAGTGTCTGAAGCTGATGAAGAGAGGGAGAGCAAGTGGTTCTTCATTTAACAGCAGCTTAAAAAGAAAATAACAACAAATGAAAACCACACACGCACACACACGAAAAAACCAAACACAAACCAAAACAACCAATCAAACACAAAAACAAACAACCAAAACCAACCAACCAAAGAATCTAGCAAAACACAACAAAACCCTCCACTAGAAATCATCCAGGTTATTTTTCTTCCTAGGAAGTGATCTCTTTACTTCTCTCCCTACTCCATATTGGTTTAAAGTAGCAGTAATTAATTAAGTGGTAGACAAAAATCAAATGAGATCACTCTGATTCAGTTGCACATCACACCTCCACAATGCCAGGTACAGAGAAAGTTCTCTCTACAACTATCATTACATTGCAACTTTGGTATCATTTAGCAAACGCAACCCTTTTTATACAAAATTACAACCACTGAAAGGTCTTTTTATTGTGCAAGTTCTACTTACACACTGCCATCTTGTGTTGTTAGCAGATAATCGGTTTTGCTGAAATTCAGAGCCTACCACGCTCCAAATATTTTAGCAAGGAGCAAAAAATCACAGATACAACATTTATAAGGTGGGTTTCTCTGCCTGTTCCCTTCCAGGGGACGGAGAGGAGGAAGGACTTTGCTCACATTTGCCAACTCAAATTAGCAAATGCAGGTTTGAAGAGCCTTGTTTAAACCAGTCCTTTAAACAAAGTTTAGAAACTCAGCTTCAACTCAGAGTTCCAATTTCAGATCTTTGAGACCCACTAATCCAAAATTCCATTTACTGCTTGCTCACAGGCAAGCAATTTGGTACAAGTTAATGAAATAACCCATTTTTTCCACAGGCATTTGGTGGGGAAATGAAATTGAAGCCTGCATGGAAATACTTGACACCCTTTAGGAAGAGCCAGCCTAGCTCACAGTGTGTCAGTCAAGGCTGTGGGACACAAGTCAGGCAGCTCAAGTGGCATGACAGACCACAGGTTGCTGAGCTTTTGTTCTCCCTCTGTGTTCTTCGCCCCCAGGTGATTTCCATGCCCAAACAATTCCCAGGGACAAGGCAACACAACTGGGCTCAAAATGCAAAAGAAAGCATGGCCATCCTTGACTTTCCACAGAATCATAGAACAGCTTGGGTTGGAAGGGACCTTCAAAGGTCATCTAGTCCAACCCCCTGCGATGAGCAGGGACATCTTCAACTAGATCAGGTTGCTCAGAGCCCTGTCCAGCCTGGTCTTGAATGTCTCCAGGGATGGGGCATCTACCACCTCTCTGGGCAACCTGTTCCAGTGTTTTAGTACCCTCACTGTAAAAAACTTCTTCCTCTTGTCCTATTGTAATAGGCCCTGCTAAAAAGTTCGTCCCCATCTTTCTTATAAGGTCGCTTTAAGTACAGAAAGGCTGGAAGCTTCCCACAGCTTTGCTGCACAACACCATGCTGGGAGAGGGGAAATCATGGATAGGCTACAATAAATTCATTGATGCCTTGGAGGCTGAGAAACTTTGACCTGTCACCAAAAAAAAAAAAAATGGTCTCAATATACTTCAGGGTTGGTGATGGGGATTGGGGAGATACCTACCCTACCCTACCCACCATCCTACCAGAAGAGAAGGCTGAAAACCAGAGAGTCCAGAGAGGCACCAGTGTCATCTCCATTACATATGGGTCTTAACTGAAAGCCAGACCTGCACAGCACCTACTTTGGGTTCCTATTCCAAACAGCTCTCGGAAGCAATCTTCTTCCATGAGCAGCAGAGAGGACCCCAGGCTCCCAGAGGGGTGTGTGAGCAGGTAATGTGAACATCCCTCTGTAATCTGTATTTGGGGACAAAGGTCTTCATATCTGAGTACTCACCTGTGGTCTGCTGTGTCATTATTTACAACAGTAGTGGAAACCAAATGAAATATCTTCATAGAAGACACTTTGACTGAATGCCAAAAGCTGAGGCCCAGTCACAAAAGTGGTTGAGCAAGGAGCTTGGCAACTTTGGGTTGATGAGGCATTTTAGATTTTTATTTATTTTTTTTCAAAGGCAAAATTTGAAAATAACATTTGGCACTTTCTGATTCCACATTTATTAGCATGGAATTCCCTGGTGCGAGGCAGAACCCATCTGTTCAGGGGAAAGATAAAAAAACCGAAGCAAAACAGGAGATAAGCAGAGGAGTTACAAGAGGCTTACATGGGCAAAGTTCTCCCACTACACCAAAACACCATGATCTTCCCTTGCTGTCCCCAGCTATCACAGCCACAACCTGTCTCGCAACCTGCTAGCTCTCCTACCCATCCCTGAGATCCCCTGAGAGGAATCAGGCATCCCAAGCTACTTTATCACCCTCACTGTGGTTCCTCATGGTGTCATGTACAAGCTCAAACTCAGAGCCCCACCACCCTCCTACACATCCCAACTGTCCTCTTCCTCTGTTTCACCCACAAAGTGCTCCCCCAAATTCCTCTGGTCCACATCCTACGTTTTCTTCACTGCTTCCAAGGATGTGGGCACAGAAGGGCACATAACTTGGCATAAAGGATTTGGGGAAGCCACTGACCAAAGCAATCTGGGAGTCACTGCTGAAAAATACATGGTGTGCATTCCAGTTGCCTTTACAGAAGGAGGAGAACATAAACCCAAATATTTTCAACACCTCACTTCTAGCCACAGAAGTGAAGTTTTGGGGAACTTCTACCTCTTCTAATTGTTGTGCTTCAGTGATGAGCACACAGGACAAAGAATCAGTCTCGTCACTTAGATTATATGCTGATGAGAAAGAGCACAAAGAGCTTGATGGGAGAACTACATACAAAATGTGAAGCCTATCGTGAGGGAAAAGAGAAAAGTAAGAACTATTGTTCTTACATATGTTTAGGTGGAAATTTTAATCCTTTCATTAAAAAAATATTTTCCCAAGATAAATTCAAACAATTTCATATTTCAGCAAATTATCTCAGACACATTTAGCTGGATAGAAAGGAAAGAAACCACAACTTTGAATAAATGCAACATCAGAAATTTTATTTACAAATATACTGTAATTCAACAACAATTCTCCACTCAGTTTGTGGAGGAAAAAGTGATAGTTACATTTTCAAGTGGGAAAAGAGAACTCTTCCTCTTAAATGGATTCCACAGAATACTATGACAACACCACTGAGCAAACAGATTATTCTTTGTATTTAAGTTTCAAAAAAGCACATAATTTTAGAAACCAGCATATGGAAAGCAAACACATTTGTGTGCATTTAAATGCAGCTTCATATTAATCTAGAGAATTCACTTTCAGTATATGTCAAAGACAGCAATTGCAAATATATATTTATATTAACTATTTCCCTAATGCTCATTTCAAGAGCTTAGAAACAAAATACCCTCTTCATATACGATTGGAAAGTCAACTAGTTGATTATAAGCCTCAAAAATATTTTGAAGTTATTACTGAAAATATACTTATTCTCCCTTGTGCTCTCAGTACATGAAGCTGAAAAAGTGAAAGCATTTTCCCCAGATATTTCCTTACTGCAATTACTTTCTTATAAATAAAAATAGTTATATGAAGAATACAATGCATTGCTATAAAGACTAGACAAGCAAGAGTTACTCTTAGAAAAAACACACATACACACAATATATATATTTATAGATCTACATCAGCAGCAATCACCTCTTCTTTTATCTGCAACAGTGGTTTCATGTCTTCATTTGCTTCACATGGAGGTTGGTTGTCCAGCTGTTAGAGAGAGACACAAGAAACCGTAATTAAAGTCTCGCCACTGAAGAATCTTAAGTGACAAAAATTAAAATTTGCAAGTTAAAAATTGTCAGATAATGCTATTTCCAATACCTACTGAAAATGCCAACACAAACTTAGGTAAACATTTCGAATCTAGCAATCCAAATTTAATGAACAATACAAATTTGAGTCTAATCCAATTATAGCACTGCAAGTATTTCAGGACAAGTAATATACCATAGAACATGCACCTTACCAAGTTTTTAAGAATTATTTTTAGTATTAGCATAGAGACGGTGACAATTTTTCTAAATTTACCCTTAAACAATCAAATTAAAATTTTCTCATTAACTGTAGCAATATTTAAAAAGAACTTTTTTTATCATCTCTGAATGTATTTGTGGGCATCTACCAATACACTGTTGTTTTGCTACAATGTAATAAGTTTAGACCACAACATTAACATAAAAATGTGCAAAAATGTCACACCATTATATCACACAGTGAATATTAATAATCCTACAGTTCAGCAAACCTTTTAGCCTGTATGTTCATGTTCCAAACTAACAAATAATTAGCCAAGCTGATGTCAAATGCCAGCTGCAAACAAAGTAATCTGCATTACAGACCAGCAATGTGCTGTCAGTGTATTTTCATTGCAGTAACCACATAGCTGGTTTTTGTATTATTCAAATAGCTAATTTCAATTACTCATCACAAATTTCAATGCTTACTCTGTAACTACAAGTTCTTACAATTTCTGATTTACTCGTATCTCATATAATTATGTTTTGAGGCGCCCACTGGCCCAAGAAGATGCAGTCCAATGGGAAGCAAATAGAACCATTTCTCACTGATCAGCTCTGCTTCTGAAAAACACTGCTGTACCTTTATGGGCTGTAATGTCAAAGAGAAACTAAACAGCAACTTATTAATGATAAAATTTTTGCTTGCTTCCATCACCAAATTCCTGAATACTGTCTTGCCAGGAAATAATTAAGAAAAAGGTTTTTTTTTTCAGTACCAAACTTATACAACTTATCCAGCAGTTCTGCCCACTAAAAGAAAAGAGAAAGCAAAAATAACATGAGCGGGCTCCAGACTGAATCTCCCACACATTTGGGTGCTTCAAATAGAACAAGGTCACTTTAGTGTAGTCTCATCATCAAGCAGGAGATAAATTCTCCAAACATTAACTCAGAGACACAGGACCCAGGGCCATATCCAGATGGAAGGGAGTGATTTCTCCTTCCACTGTTAACATCAAGGTTTTCTGGTTTTAGCTCAGGCACTGCACAATTATTTCCATGTGGTACAGGCAGCTTTTCCTCTTCCTAGAAGTCAAAGAGAGGTTAAAACCAGCAACAGCATCAGATGCAGAGCTTCTCTTTTTCTGGGCTAGGCTCCTCAGCCAGCAGATGGCCCGAGTCCTGCTGATGTGTTGTAGGATGAGTATCCTGTTCCCTTCACTGCCTTCTGGTCCACCATGAGAAAAATGTGCTGGGCTCATGAAGAAACATGGACATGTTTATCAGGAATTAAGTCAGATATGCTTCCCCTTAGCTGAATGTTATCATTCTAGAAAATTCCACATTTGCCACATAAAAATACAGCCACATAAAACTCCCGAGACTTGTCAAAATGAGGAGGTTGTCTACCATCATCTATGACAGCAGAAAAAAAAAAGACAACTCAGCACCATTATTCAGTCTTAACATCATGCTCCAGTACATCAGAATTCTGCAAACCATAATAAAGGAAAAAAATGATACTGCACCTTTTAATTAAGATCTGTAAGTATATCAATTCCTCCTGAACTTGTACCTAAATAAATAACCAATCACAGACCTATAATTCAAATAATAATAGCATCGCAAAAAGCAACCAGCATTTGTGCCACCTGCATAGGATAAACTAATAGCTTTCCAGGTATGCATTAAGATTGAATTAGATATAATACATATTCTGATTACTTTTTTAAAAAGGTAGACAATTTTTCAAAAAGACTTCTCTGTTATTAAGGCAAGCCTGTTCATCAACTGACAACTCCTTGACACCACTTTCTCAGATCTATGAAGAAAGGAGGATGACTATAGCGCATTGTCTGCTTGAAGATGCTTAGTAACAAGGCGGTAAAATCAGGTACCAGCAAGTTAAAAGTTAGGACTGACTACCCTACAGAAGACAGAAACTGGCAATCAAACCTTGCTGAACCTATTCACTAATATACCAACTTCAAGCTAAACATGAAAGCTATCGAGTGGCTCAGCTGTGCAAACACTTGAGGTTGTACAGCACAGAAAAGAACAACAGTCATGCACACTGCAGTTGCATTGCCTTACTTTTAAATCTGATATAGCAGTCGTTGCAGAATAGTTTGTTGTTTCGGATCCTGACTTCAGCTCCAGAGCGGGATCCCCCAAGGTCGCATTCACAGGCAACACACTGTATGGTAGACGAGTAATCAGCAACTCATTACGAAATATTAAAGAACAAAAATGCTGTTCAAAAGCAGCTTGGATTAAGCTCAACAAACCTTGAACCATAAACCCACAATCACTAGAAGCAAATGTATAACGATTAGTGGATCAAATGCAACCAAACCCGAGGCAGGATTTTAAGTCGACGACTGGACAACAAATAGCAGAGGTACACCAACTAAGCGAACATGGAGCAGACAGCTTTTAGTGATTAGTTCATTAAATCTAATTTGAACTTCAGTTTCCCTGAAAACTAAAACTGGCTCAACATTAAAAAAATTTGTTCTCTAGAAGGCAACAGCAATTTTGGCACAGAACACCTGGGTGTGCTACTTGCAGATTTCCATGCGGCATTACATGCTGCTGGTGTTCTCCGCCCTCTGGCACTCACAGCAGCAAGTACTCAGGCACCCCCAATTTACTGGGTTTGTATCACAGAAACAAGATCTTATTTGGAGCAAAGGAGCCAATTTCACTTTTCTTGAATAAACACATGAATAAGGGGCTTGATAGCTTTCGTGCTAACATTAAACTGTTTAACTATGGTGGCTGTGAATATGAACCACCTCTAGAAGGAATGTAACCCAAAACATAACACTCTCCTTATTGAATTTACAAAGCAAAGTACACAGCTGACTACAGAAGGGCAGATAGTTTGCCTGCTTAAATGAGTAATGGCTCTCTTGTGATGGCAGTCTGTACAACAGTTCATTAATCTTCAGAAATTTGAAAAAAAACAGATTTGGTATTTTCTTATGTAGGTTAGGAGCTACAGGTGGACTCCTTTGCACAGAATACATGTTCTGCAAAAAGGGAATGACGACCAGTGCCCATGGCCTACTCCTGTCCCTCCTGCTCGTGTGGGCAGGACCAGGAAGAGCTTTGAGCCAATCCCCTGCAATACTTCAGGTGATGCATTTTAACTGGGCACAGAAGACAAGTGTTCTGAACCAGACACAGAAGTCTCTTTCTTAAAGGCATGAAAGAATCAGAGTCCAACAGCAACTCCAAAATAGAGTCTTAATTCCACATCTTCTCAGTATCACAGTATGTTTGGGATTGGAAGGGACCTCAGAAGATCATCTAGTCCAATCTCCCTGCCAGAGCAGGAACGCCTAGATGAGGTCACACAGGAACATGTCCAGGTGGGTTTTGAATGTCTCCAGGGAAGGAGACTCCACAACCCCCTGGGCAGCCTGTTCCAGTGCTCTGTCACCCTCACTGAGAAGATGTTTCTTCTTAAATTTAAGTGGAACCTCTTGTGTTCCAGCTTGATCCCATTACCCCTTGTCCTATCATTGTTTGCCACCGAGAAGAGCCTGGCTCCATCCTCATGGCACTCACCTTTTATATACTTACAGACATTAATAAGGTCCCTCCTTAGCCTCCTCCAAACTAAAGAGACCCAGCTCCCTCAGCCTTTCTTCATAAGGGAGGTGCTCCACTCCCTTAATCATCTTTGTTGCCCTATGCTGGACTCTCTCCAGCAGTTCCCTGTCCTTCTTGAACTGAGGGGCCCAGAACTGGACACAATACTCCAGATGGGGTCTCACGAGGGCGGAGTAGAGGGGAAGGAGGACCTCTCTCGATCTACTAACCACCCCCATTCTAATACACCCCAGGATGCCATTGGCCTTCCTGGCCACAAGGGCACAGTGCTGGCTCATGGTCATCCTGTTGTCCACCAGGACCCCCAGGTCCCTTTCCCCTACACTGCTTTCTAATAGTGCATTCCCCAGTCTATACTGGAACCTGGGGTTGTTCCTGCCCAGATGCAGGACTCTACACTTTCCCTTGTTAAATTTCATCAGGTTATTCCCCACCCAACTCTCCAGCCTGTCCAGGTCCCGCTGGATGGCAGCACAGCCTTCTGGCGTGTCAGCCACTCCTCCCAGCTTACTGTCATCAGCAAACTTGCTGATAGTGCACTCTATTCCCTCGTCCAAATCGTTAATGAATATATTGAATAATATTGGCCCCAGTACAGACCCCTGAGGCACTCCACTAGATACAGGCCTCCAACTAGACTCCGCACCATTGACTACCGCTCTCTGGCTTCTCTCCTTAAGCCAGTTTGCAATCCACCTCACTACTCTATTGTCCAGAGCACACCTCCTCAACTTAGCAACCAGGATGCTATAGGAGACTGTGTCAAACGCTTTGCTGAAGTCAAGGTAGACCACATCCACCACTCTGCCATCATCCATCCATCCACCTTGTTACATTCTCATAAAAGGCTATGAGGTTGGTCAAGCACGACTTACCCTTAGTAAAGCCATGCTGACTGCCCTTAATAATCCTCTTATCCTTGATATGCCTTGAGATGGCACCAAGGACAAGCTGTTCCATTACTTTCCCAGGGACAGAGGTGAGGCTGACCGGTCTATAATTACCCGGGTCCTCCTTCTTGCCCTTTTTGAAGACTGGAGTGACATTTGCTTTCCTCCAATCCTCGGGCACCTCTCCCGTTTCCCAAGACTTGGCAAAGATGATGGAGAGCGGCCCAGCAATGACTTGAGCCAGCTCCCTCAGCACCCACGGGTGCATCTCATCTTGTCATAGGGCAGGGGAACTAGAAGGGATTTTACATCTTTTGCAGGCAGGAATTTGTTGTTTCAGCTCTGCATCTGCCCGAAGCTCACAGGAAATCACATAACTGTGTCTCAGTGCTGAGCATGAGCTAATACACTTATTATAGCTTCTGACCAGGGCTAAGTACCACTAAACACAGCTTCTGGTTTGGTGCTGGGTTTTATCCTGCCAGGCTGAATGGTGCCAACATGACTTTGCCTGGAAAAAAACACGTGAACACTGTCTGCTAGGATTAGCTTAGAAGTGATGGGTCACCTTAAATGATTCATTTGCCAGGGTCCAGGATGAAATTATTTTTCTTTAAGGAGCTGGTCTCTCTGGGAGAAGTGGCTCCGAACCTTCTGATTTTTTTGCTGCCTATTTGAAGAAGGAAGAACTTTGATCTCACTGTCAACATGCTCATCTTACTTGTCAAGGTCCTACTTGTTAGCTCTGGCAAGTAAGAAACACTTCCAGAGTTGAGTTGCTAAATGCCTCATGGAAATTTGCATGCACCACGCTGTCAAGAGTAGAAGGCAAAGCAGGTGATTAGTAGAGCCCCTGTGAGCATAACATTGCGTAGCCATGCGTGCTCCTGATTAGTTCCTGTTCCTTCACGATGTGACTCCCAGCTCTCACCTTAAAGCAATGTAAATGATAACAAAGACCAAGAGACTCAATGATCATGGCTGCTCCTTTGCCCAGAACGTTATTACAGTATGAACAGATTTTCTTCCCACTGACTGACCTAAATATAGAATGAAAATCCTTAAAAACAGCTTGAAAAGGTTTAAAAGACAAAGAAAACTTATCAAAGACTTTTTGTGATTAAAGATAAAAACACACTAGTAAAAAGTAGACCATTAGGCTGCTTAGAGAAAATAAACTGAAAATTAATATTATTTACAGTAGATCAGAAAGCTAGGGAAAGCTGAAGTGTTATCATTTAGATCAAAGTTACATAGGAACAAATGAATTAATTCTGCCACATTCTTGGGAGATATTTCATTGCACAAAATACTTTCTACAAATAAACATTAAAAGTATATTGTTAAGTTTGGAGAGTAAGAACACAGGTTTTGTTCTCTTGTGTTATTTGTGAGGTATTATGCTGAAGGCTAAGTTTTAGAAAGCACCCCTGCCAAGTCCAACCATCTGCACCTTGTTAGATAACAGAAGGCTTGTCCTGGACATATAATATTATGTTAACTCTTTGTACATAAGCCATATGGAGGTCAGTTTCCATAGATCTACCAAGGTGTTAGCAAATGGAAGTGAGAAAAAGATAAGAAAATATGGTTAAGAAAGTAATTTTCTTACATTATAAAGAATGTAGGAGACTAGCTTTGGGAGGAAAAAAAAAAGAAAATGGTCAATTTATCACAAAGTGCCTCAGGGTGTAAGAGCTAGTGAAGCAGTGTTCAGACTCTTGTTATATATAATACATGTAATTGTGTGGGGATGATTCTCTAGTCTTATCCCGAGGTATTTTTAAAATGTTTCAAGCACATAAAACAGCAGAGTTATCTACCCTACCACAACTGAATTTCATTTTTGTTTCAAAATATGTTGCAATTCTTGCTTTTCCCTCCTAGATTAAAACAACATCCTACTCTGTAATTCTCCAGGGTCACGGGTTATGAGCATTCCTGAGTGCTCCTTGAGCTGACATTGACCACATGCCAGGAAAGGGGGAGGAGAGACCAAGACGAGGGCCATAAAGCATGGGTTTCAGGAATCTTTTGTTAAAACAAACCTAAGAAAATAAATGTCAGAAATGCCATCTGGAGTAGGCTTTTCCTAATCATTTTGGTAACCAGCATACACCTTGGAGACTGGAGATTTATTATTTTGGTTCCTCTGTTTTTTTAACCAATGTCAAGCAGTGGTGACAAACCTGGGACATTTTTTGAATGACTGAAGCAGGAGGGTCACACCAACCCATACTTCCACCATCCTGCTCAAACAGAAAACTCCAGCTATTTTTCAGACTTGTTAATCAATATAATGGGTAAGAATACTGCTATAGACAAACATATATACAAAATCCACTCTTTATGTGTCGCCCAAAATGTATACCTTTCCAGAAGGGCACCTACTTACCTGCTGCGTGTCTGGGACCCTGGCTGGGAAGCAGAGAGGGGAGACTGAGCCCGGGGGGCTGCCTGGGGCACGGAGGGGGCTCTCGGAGAGGTGGCCGCAGGAGATGCTTTGCTGGAGGAAGGAGTGCACATGTAGGCTCGGTTTGAAGTGGACACTGGGCGACTGGAATCTTGACTAGAGGACAGAGATGAAGAGGAGGCAGACTGGTTCAGCCGTGAATGGTGCCTCCACGAGCTGGTTCTTGAAGAATCAAGATTGTCCAAAGACTCCCCTCTGCAATATAGGTACGCATACAGATGTAAATCACAGCAGAGTTGGAGCAGAAGAGCCACTATATTCTTATTTTTTTAAAAAAGGAAACCATTATCCTAGCATTTTTGAGATTTTGCTGGCATTAATATGTTTGTCTTAACACCCTGAGCTATATTCTTCACATATTGATTTAAAATGTTTGAGACACAAACTATCCTTTGTGTTCAGTCCTAGTCTCGTGGGAAAAAAAGCAGGCGAGGTGAAAAAGAGGTGGCACTTAACCACCACAGGACAAAGGCAATATACTCTTTGCTCCAGCCTTATCAGGGTGAACCGTATCAAAATCCGCTGTACAGCAACGGACCTGGGATACCAGGTTTGTTTTTGTTTTCTCCAAGGGATACCAGATCAAAACAGCAATCCACCCAGCCTGGATAGCATCGTCTAGGTACAAGGTGTTGGCCCAACAGCCAAACACTCTCCTGACTGATAACTTGGCTGTTTCCTAAGTGACAAATCCAACATTCATACATTACTTGAAGCAGGATACAAACTTCAGACTTCCTGACATATTTCTATGTAAAAAAAAAAAAAAAAAAAAAAGGTATACTCCTTAGCCATAATAATCTATTCCACAATAAACTGTCACATGCTGAAATTCTTAATCATGTCTGTCAATGATAAGGCACACTTACTGATTTCCATTGCTGATATACCAAGAAATAAGCAGTTGAGTTATTTACAGGTAACATCCACATTCTTTATTTGCAAAACATAACATTTAATCCCAACTGTAATACTGCAGCTTTCTTCTACCTGTGCTGCTGTTCAGTTTACCTTACAGCATTACACAGACTCAACTTGCTTCTGTGCTTTGTAATGCAAGCTGAAGTTCAGAATAACCAAACAAAAATATCAGAGAGACAAAGCTAATTTTTTACGAGACTCCTACCTTCTCATACTATTGCTGTACAGACTAACAGGCTCTTTATGTATACTGGAACTGCGTTGCCTAATCCAGCTGCTGTCCGTGTGTAGAGATGTTTTCTTCCTCATTTCCTGAAGGATTTGTTGTCTCTCCAGCTCTGCTGCAGACAGGTTTTGCTCCTTCTGAGGCTTCTTCTGTGAGTCACTTGTGTTCCAGGACCTCTCTGAATACTTGCTCTGAGTACCTGTTGGGACAACATGTGCAAACTTCAGCCAGACACCTTACAGCACAAAAGCAGTTATCACTCATCCAGCACTCTGGCTGTAACTCCAATAGTAGTTGTTCATCACCACATTCACAAGTTTGTCCAGTTCCTTTTTACAGCAGGGTGACCAGTATTAAACTTGGCAATACTTAATTACTATTACAGTTTTTTCATTTGTGTTTCCATTAACGTGGCCTTTTGCATGATGTTTAACTTAAAAACAAGTAGGCATTTTCCTTCAGTTCCCAAGCGTATACGCATATACATTTGTGCGTACACATATACACACACATATATGTATTTTTAAAAGGCTACGATCTCTAAAAGAGACACAATTTGGACTCTTCTTCCAATACAAACTGAAGCATGTATTGAATATATAGTTAAAGGGATAGAAGGTATCCCACAATTCAAGACTTCACATTATTTTTCCTGTAAGTTGTCCCTGCTTTCAAGAATTCCTTCCTTATTCAAGGCACTTAAACACATTGCTTTACCCTGCTTTATATAAACATATGTGTATGTGTGGGGAGAGAGAGGGAAATCTTAGAGAATTTCTCTATTATTTAGATGTTGTATTAACTAGCCAGTTGAAATGAGATTCATGGTATAGAAGGCCTTCAAAAATTTGGAAGAGGAAAAAAACATGCCATCTCTCTCCAATATGTGTTGACATGTTAGAGGACAACAATTTTTTCTTTATTTCCTAGATCCAGTAAGTATTCTTTATAGTAAGACTCATTATGGAAATTACTCAGCAATAAGTCATTCACCTGAAATCTCAATCCCTTTAAATACTTCTCTGACAACAGATTTGCTCTTTGTTTTATTGCTACAGTGACCATTATAAACTATTGTGGGAGTTTACTCGCTCATTAGTTTCAATGAGCTTTAATGTGTTGAAAGCAGTGTTGTCAGTTTGCAATGTTTCCTCTAATACACAACTTACTTCTCTGTGATTACTTCTGATCACTTTTTTTAACCAGGTCTCAGACACAGGAATAGCCTTTGGGCGTTTTCTACTGTAACATATTCATAAATCTGGTTTGTTTGTTGTATACGCATTCCTCTAAAAGTGCAGTAATGCAACTGAAGGACAATTCAAGAAAGGCATCATTAAAGTAGAGTTCAGGAGATGAGCCACTTTGTCAGCATCAAGAGCTAATTTCTGGCTGTGCTATTCCTCCACTAACAGGAGTTTAAAAGAGCAAACAATTGTATTAAATACATTAGAATCTTGGTATGTACAGCTTTTTGAACTGACAGAGTCAACATATCAAGAGCACATATATCTTCAATGATGCACCTACAAGATTGGTTTAATCTCATATAAATATCAAGTCATTTAAAATTAAAGCATCTAAGATCCGTTTGTAATCACTGCTACAGCACTTCAAGAAAACAGTTAATCATATTTGTCTTATGCTTATATGTTACTGTATGAATTTCCTCTTGCTGTTAAAACTTCATTAAACTGTGGCATGGTATGAATTTGAATTACAATGCAGCTATCAAACTCAAATTTTCTTAGGATTACTATGTCTGACACACCTTATTCTTAATAAAAAAAAGCCATTTTAAAAATAATGGAAATTAAACAGTACTTACCATTTCTGATTGTGTTGAATTCATTCAGTTCAGAAGTTGACTTGGACTTATTCCTAAAGATAAAAAAAAATATTAATTTCTCTACCTCAACTAGGAGACATCACAAAAATCTTATCATTGCAGATCACAGATACACAGCCTTTTTTCGCCATTTCTCCCATCAACAACTCATGCTGTACTTAAAACAAGAGGTAAAAATGCCCGAAGATCAACAGCACATTAAGGAAAAAAAAGAGATGTAAATATTTAGAAGTCAATAGGTAATTAAAAGTTAAAATTGTGTATTGAAAGTTCCTAGAGCTTCAGGTATAAGGAACTGATCGTTGTATCCATTTCAACAAAAACATGGGAAAAACAAGGTCCTTCCCTGTGGAAGCTTTGTGAAGACCATAGTCAGACAGTCAAAGATAACTTTCAAAGTAGATTTATAAATTATTGAAGTTCATGAGAAACTTAAACCAGACTTCAGCACCATTACTAGACTGTAAGCAAAACACCTCCTCATACACTGCATGTAGTGTTCCCAGGAAATTTATTATTCGCTGATTATACCCAGCAGCATCATCTTCTAACGAGTTTTAGCCAAGAAATGTCATTCAATATATAGGAAAACAAATAGGGAAAAGCTGGTTTTCTGACAGCACAGAGCAGGAGCTTCAGCAGCACCTCTGTGCTGTATTACTAGTCTCAAGTTTCTTAGTTTAAAATACTTCGGAAAAGAACAGAAATCCTTTGCCAAGTACAAGTTAAAGCTGCTACAGCAATGTGTTTACATGTACAGCACTGGCTGCAGAACAGTGTTTGGAGGGAGTCTTGTCCTTTGTCTGTACAGAAATGATGCATAAAATGCATCAAATTTCTTGCTCCCCCAAGTTCTGATTGTCTGTCCAATGGTGTAGACCTATTTTATTATCTGTTGGAGAAGATGCAACAGTTTCACAGTTGCTTCTGGTACACAGGAGCCCCAAAGAGCAGGTCAGCCTTGCCTGGGATGCTTTTAGCTCCTAAGTGTCCTCCTTTACACATATATCCAACACATAACTATTTAGCATAGGCACCTTTTGAAGTTAGATTTAGATCTTCCACTAGGAACAGATCCATGTAGTTGTACCCTGTAAGTTTTGGGGTTCCTCTCAGTATAAAAAAGGGTTGCTCACTCCATCTATAAGAACTGATTAAATACATAGCAAAGGTGATCTTTCAGGGCTACTTAGGGATGTCATCTAAGACAAACGCTTGATACAAACGTTCTGCATTTAAGTTACTTCAGCATTTTTTAAACCACTGCCCAGTTATTAAAAAGGGAGAAGAAAAATCTGTCTATTCAAAGAATCCAAATCTGCAGTTGCTAATATATTCTACTGAAATAAATTTAAACGAAAACAAACAAAAAACCCACACACCAAAAACAACCAAACACACACAACAAAACACCCTAAACAAGCAAACAAAGAAACAAACACCACACAAAAGAAAAAAAACAAACCCAAAACATCAACAGTAAAACCCCCAAGCAAACCATCAAATAGAAAATAGCCAAGGCAAGAGAGCGTAACTTAAGAAGTGGCACATGTGCTATCTGCCTGATAAATACGCTGCTGCTGCCTCTCACTTCCCTCCCTGTTTACTCTCTTAAGTTTCACAATCCTGACTGGGATGACTGCACCTTAGTTTGTATAGCGCGTTATGACACAACCACAATATTATCTGAAACTGTTTTCCAGACAGATCAGTCTAGTACCACCCACATATTTACTTCCTTACACTTCTGCTTCTCCCAGTAAAATACTAGTGACTGACTAACTGTTGCTTACAGCACAGCATTTAATTCACCAAAAGTTTGGCTGCTTATTCTCTCAAAATGAAACTACACCATAAAAGCTGCAAAACACAGCAGCAATACGAAGTATATGCTAAGTTCCATGGCGAAAGTATATTGGAACTTCTGAAGCTTTCCAACACAGAAACCACAATGTTACAGTCTACGCTGAGATGCAGTATCACATATACCTGTCAGCAAACGACTGGCCAGGTTCCTCAATGGTTTTAGAAACTTCATAACGCTCATAATGCCTATTAAAAAAAAAAAAAAGATACATTATGTTCATATACAGAAAAATACATCCATAGACATAAATATTTCCCACTAAAAATATCCAAAACAGATCTCTAAGGGGACCCCACCCCCGTCAAAACCAAACCAAACAAAAAAAACCACAACAAAACAAAAAAAACAAAAAAAACCCACCACCAAACAGTTAAAGTTCTAAGGAAGCTTAATTTTGTCGGTCAGAAACACAGCTAACAAAGAAAGGAAGAAAAAGAAAGGTTGTCCAATAAACTGCCTGAAATTACATTCTTGTAAGAGACAAGGAATCCAAACCTGAGCATGCCAAAATGGTTAATAGTTATTGCTGAAGTTGTTTCAACCTACCTACCAATTCAATGTCTTATTACCTGTCAATGAGAGGATGGCCAGCTCGATCCTCTATTGTTTTAGATACTTCATAGCGCTCATAATGTCTAGAAGCAAAATGCAGATAAAAGAAAACATTAAACAAAAAACCAAACACATTTTCTAGAAATTGAGCAAACAGTAAGTATACATAGAGAAAAAATGACAAAGTTCATATACGTTACTTAGAAACATGAAAACATGTGAGGAAAAAACCCCAAGACTTAAGACACTGCAAAAATCACAAGTATCAGTATATGATGGTGATTATCTCATCTGTTTCCAAGCCAAGAGGTAAGCTTTGTCCAAAGATAGCAGTTCTCTAAAAGTCAGAAGTATATTCTAAGAAATTGTCTACGTGTAATTTGTAACTCATAGTGAAGCACCCACTAACTTCCACAGAAAAAGCTCTTCCAGCTGCCTGTCCCCAACCTCACTGCTCTTTGCAGCAAGTATCATGCCTTCATAGATGTTTATAAAACATTTCAGATTTCAAGTCATATCTGTGGATACCATCATAAAGCAAACGTTTAGCACTAGATATTTTAAATCCCAGTTTCACTGAACGTGTTCCTTTACTACTAAGCAAAGCCATCCTTGTTTAGCAAAACACATCCTTTGGCAGCAACCTCAGAAGCGATGAAATCCCCTGAGACCAAAGCATATATCAAGGATTTAGATATGCAGATATTGCAGAAGCTGAGTAAGTTACTGCACAAAGTCCCATTATCTTGCAATTGGGGCAAGCTAAAACTGTGGAGATACCCTGGCTCAGCTGCCAAGAAGAACCTGTTTAGGCGTTGGAACGACTGTGCCTCTGCTTTGCTCAGCAGGGATCTCATGCAGCAGTCATTTGCTGAGCTAAAGTAACTCCAGGTCTCACAATCTGCCCTGCAAACATAGCCAGTTTTACATTCATATTTTCTCCTCCTAAAACTTAACTTGATACCATGCGTTATCTTCAGTCATCTCTTATTACTTATGTAAGAACAGGGGAAAATCCTCAAGAGAAACAGCAAAGCTAGTCATGCACATGGCAGTAAGCTAAATGCACAAGAAATAAGGAAAAGTTACTGTTTTAATCTGTTTCAGACTGATTAATCTCCCGTGACGTCTGTAATGGTAGTCTGAAAACTCCTGGGCAAGAACATACACTTTGTAAACTAATAGCTGTTGGTTGGGTTTTTGTGGTTTATTTGATTGGTTGGTTGGTTTTGTTCTAGTGTTTGTTTTTGTGTTTGGCGCTTTTTTTTTTCTTAAAAAAAAAAAAAAGGCTGCTGAAGAAGGGAACGTAAGAAACTTTTTCGTGCTCTAGAATAAATATATCCACAGTGGGTATTTCTAACAGGTTATGCTATCTAAGTCAATATCTATTCACCCATATAACATGATACCCCCATCAACAAATTAACCCAGTACTGCAACAACAACAACAAAAAGAGTTAACTTGGTGTTTCTTCTGAAGGCACTCAATGTTGAGCCACTGGCTCTCGATCTACAAGCTTATGCAGGGTTCTTGCAAAATCTTCACACTTGGTGCTTCAGGTTATCTTTGATTTGGCTGTAACTACTGTATTTATACCTCCTATTTAAAAAAATGATCTGAAGTGGGTTAATAGAGCACTTGATTCATGAGGAAAGACTTTGTCTTATGCCTGATTCTTCTACTTTTAGAAAGAAAAGTTATCTTGTCGTATCTTGCCCTGATTGATCTACAGCACGAATCTTACATGAATAGCCTTATATATTCAGGACACATACACTCCCTTTAGAAACTTATTTGAATTTTTAACGCAGAAGGAAGAGAGAGGACATCCCACCACAGGTACACACCTTTGGTACTGAGGCATCTCCACCGACACCTCCCTCTGCCTTTCGGCCTGCCGCCTCTGCTCTTCCATCTCTGCCCTCTGCCTCTGCTCCTCCATCTCTGCCCGCCGCCTCTGCTCCTCCATCTCCGCCTGCCGCCTCTTCTCCTCAGCGCGTTGCTGTTCCCTCTCTTTGCGTTGTCTCTCGAGCTCCAGCTCTTGGAGTTCCCTTTCTCGCTCAAAACGCACAGCTGCCTCTTCCTGGATCCTCCGTTCCTCCTGAAGCCTCCTCCTTTCTTCTTCCTCGCCCAGCAAGCGGTCTGCCAGGTTGCTTCCACCATCTCCTTCTGGCTCCTCAGGAGTCCTTGCTTCGGGGCTTGCCCTCCAGCTGGACACAGATGGAGCCCGTGCGGGGACAGACGTTGTGTTTAAGGTTAGAACAGTCTGCTCCTGTAGCAATGAAAAAAACCAAACCCATGTTTTTAGGCAAGGGAGCTGTTGTTTGTTTTTTTTAAACAGGTTGCTCGCTCAGGAAAAAAAAAAAAAAAAAAAAAAAAAACAAAAAAACAAAAAAACCAAAAAAAACAAAGTTGTTTTGTTCTATAAGGGAAGACTGTGTAATAAGTATCCCAGACACTTTCAATGGAAGACCCAAGGTATACTTTGGTTTCATGTTTTGAGTGCCTGCTAATACATTCTCCTAAAGTAAGAGCTTCATTCCACACGGCAGCCTTAGTAAGTGTCGGGGGTAGTGTGGCCACAACTATGTGAAACATTCTGCTTTCTAAAGTACCACTTAGATTTCAAACCATCCCATTCCCTCTTAAATATCCAGGGAAAACAAACTCTTCCATGTCTCCCTACTGTTTTGACTTAGAAATCCAAGACCTACCTAAGGGTGCATACACGAACATATACACTGCAAGTGTATATCAGACTAATGAATTTCACATGAATCCTCATGTGGAGGAAACCTCCATGCTCCTCCATTCTCCTACCATTTGAAAGTCAAACTTCAGACCTACCACTCCATGACTCTTCTCTCAAACACAAGAAAAGGTCTTTCAGTGGTCAAAAAATGAGAACAAATACTGTTTATGGGCCCATCCAAACCTCTAATGACAGAAAAAATATGAAATGGTTTACAGTACAGTAAAGTCCTCTAACAGCTCAAAGACCTTTCTTATTGAAGTCCTAAGCCTTAAATTACTGTCTACTTATTTGTGACTGTATAAACACAACTGATCTAGCTGGGATGCCTGAAGCAGCACTCACACAGCAATAAAGAAGAGGTATCTCAGACACCTCCTACACTCAGGAAAAAAAACTGCTCATCTTCCCATAGCAACACTCAAAAAAGTCATCATCTACAGAAACCATACACATTTAAGATTTTGAAACATATGACAGTAAATCTGAAGTTCATTTGACATATACATTTATCAGAAATGGGATGAAATGGTTGCCAGTGACAAGCCAGACACTTAAAAACATGCCTCTTGATGAAGTATTGAATCAGAATTCCAACAAGTAGCATCAGGAGGTAAAAATACAGCAAACATGACCATTTCATTCTGGTCACAATAATTAATATATGCTGTAAACTTTTGTCAACATGTTTCTGGAGGTAGTTATCTAACCAATCCATAAGGAAAAAAGCTAAATTCAACAGGTCCCAGAACATCCCATTAACTTTTTCCTTCCCATTTTTGCAGCCTCTTTTTACCAAGTAATACACAACTATTTATTATCCAAAGTGAGCAGATAAATGACACAGCAAAATAAAGTATTTGCCTGCTTGCATGCATCTACTATAAGAGAAAAAGCCATCATGAAACAAAATAGTTGAAACTGAAGCCATATTCATGATCTACCTCATCAAAATACTTTGAGCTCTCTTTTTCTGCTTCTTGCTTAGCTCGTAGCCATTCTTCCCTCAGTTTTTCTTGTTCCCGTTTGTATTTCTCCTGTTAGGTTAAATTGAAGTTAAACACACGTATAAGAACCATGGTATTTTTTATTTGTGTTAAAATGTACTACTGAAATTTAATGTGTTTTTAAACAGGTCAGTGTGGTAAAAGCATGTTTGCGCTTCACTAGGACATTAGGTCTGCCATGAGTGAATGAAATCCTGGCTCAAATACAATCCAAAGCAGTTCTGAAATTGATTTTGGAGACACTAAGTCTCATAACAACCGACCTCACATATGTTAAACTCCCCATCTTACAGTTTAGCTCCCATTTGAACAAAAATCAGCTACCTAAGGTATTTCTTGAAAGATGGAGAGATGATATTTAACTTGGAATTTGGCACATTAATATGGTAAACATAAAGTGATCACTAAGTGAAATATGAAGCAGTAATTTGGTTTGAACAAGAACTCTTGGTCTTTTGGAATGTCATCTAAACAAAAACCAATTTCTGGAACACTAAATTTGTCCCGTGAGTAGATTTGGTAAGAAATCAACGTAATGTCTTAAAGCATTACTCAGGACACAATAAATGTTTTGGTGGTTTTGTCAGTCACCACTTACAACTTGGGAACAGCAAGATGCTGAAAAAAAGATGCTGAAAATAAGCAAATAAAGACTTCTCTTTCTTTGTTATTTGAAAATTCATTACTAGGATCATGGGGAAGAACATTATTACTCTGACCAAATTTACTATTTCAGAACTAAAAAAGAAGAAGCAAAGAAAAGAAAAGTGATGGCAGAGGGAGGAGACTGCTCTGAAGAAATGGGAGCCAAGGTTTACATTCTTTAAAGCCACACCTTCAGGCACCTAATGGAGCACCCAAACCATAAGAGACACCACAAATATGTTTAGGAAGGCACAGCTCTTGCCTTGCAGAGTTTGTAAGACAAAAGATATGACAAAAGATAAAACATCCAAAAAGCAACAGGGTCGCTAAGCTGTATATTGACATCACAGTTTTCTGCTGAATACATCAAACTCAAGAGGGCTTGTGCAGAGTAAATAATGTTTGCTGATGCCTTGCCTAGCCAACAGACTTTAGATAATTAATTTCAATTTACTTTGCAGAGATGTGTCTTTTGGAATGTGGTTGAATGGGTTTATGCTTCATTGAGCTGAGGTCTTTGCAGAGATGTGTGCTTGGGTTTTGCGGCATCCCAAGATGACAAACATTGCCCCTTCTGCAACACTTCTCTACATCTCTAGCAACTGGTTATCAAGGTGGTTCTGCATTAGTAGGCTCATCTTCCCGACCCACAGAGGTCCCGGGAACCAGGCTGATACCAACTGATTAGCTGATGGCTAAACTCCAGGATGTGATCAGGCATCTAACCATGGCACTGGCTGCCTTTTCTTCATCTCTGGATGTAAGGCAGTATCACTAACTGAAGCTAAAACTCATTCTAGACACAGTTTTCCTAAGGGGGAAAAAACAAAACTCATATTCAAAAGAGAAGACTACTGCCACTTAGGTCTTGGCTTATCCTTCAAATTCTGTTGCAAGTAAGAGCACACCAGCCTTGCGATGACTGAGCACTTCTGGCTTTACTGAATAAACAGTCTGGGCTTGATTTTCATGAAGGTCACTAATGCATTGTCGTCTTTTTGCTGAATTATTGCTAGTGTGTGCAACTGTGTGGCCCAGTGAATGTATCTGAAAGTTCTCTTAGGCCATCAGTAAGAGTTCCAGGACTCATGTGTTGCTTCTCTTCCCTAACAGGTGCTGCACTTGAGGGATTGCCAGCCTATGATTTTGATGATTAATTATACCTGCAATAAACGGTCCTGCTCTTTCTGCCATTTTTCCTGTCGTTTTCGTTCTTCCTCTTGATCCCAAACCCGACGACTAGGAGCACTAATGGATGGGACTGGAAGCTGATATAGCAAAGAAATGAAATAATATTATCTTCTTCCACATAATCAGCTCTCCACATTTTAAAACATTTTTTAAAGAGAGAAATAAAATCCATTACAAACACTACAGCTTTATAGTGACAAGCATCTAAATTAGCCTTTTCTTCAAAGGGACAGAAAGCAACTATTCCATTACACATTAGAAAATCGTAATCAGCACTCTCAGAATTGATCACAACTTTAAAGCAGTATAAAAAGCAATAGAAAGCAGTGGGCTTACTGAAAAGACCAGGATTATGCAACTATTTAGTAGTTTCTAAATATTACTTACATCAGGCATTGCAGGCTCTGGGCCTCCTGTGAGTTTGGAAGACAAAAACCAGAAATCATTAGAACCATATACACTCACTACTGCAAAACTTGTGTAAATGTGGAAAGTCTGAGCTCCAGACTAATTTTTGCTTCCTTAATTAAGCCATGCTTGCATTTTGCCCTACTGAACTTAAATGAGGTCAAAATTCATTAGGTGCTTTCAACTAATGTGCGTAATTGTTTAAAAGCTTTACATGCTTACAAGTGCTGTCAGCAATGGCTTGAATTAGCAGTACAAATCCCAATGTGGCAATACAGAGGTTCCTTGCTACACCTCTCCTATTATTATTCTGAAACACAACTGTTTAGCATGACCAATACTCAGAATGCTGCTCCAGGGCAGAGCATCTGCTCACCTACTGCCCTTGACACGGATTAGGAGTAATAGACATCCACAGGCAACTTCTCTACCACAAAACCATGTATTTTTCCTTGCCAAGTGTCCTCCTTTCCTGCTCCCAAAAGCACACTTGAATTTGGTGAGCTTGTCACCATTCACCACAATCCTTATGCTAATTTGAGGCTCTCAAGCTTGGTCTTAGCTTGTGCCAAGGTGATTCTTAGAGACAGGCGTGTATTACGCTAATACAAGAGAAATGTGGAGAAGCAAAGATTTAAGTACAATCCTTTCCCAACCATCAACACTATTTTTGTTTCCTCTAGTGTACTTGTTACTGAGCTGCCCAAATTTCAGTTTTTAAAAAAATGCATAAAAGCAACAAGTTGCAAGTGTTTTCTGAAGCAGGACCACATGAAGTGGAGAAAAGGTCAAATTTAGGATACAAAAGACATCTAATAATTCACAAGCTAGTGTCTAATCTATATATGCACAATTTTGTCTGCATCACCAGAGTGCAACAGCCACAGGGACTATAGGACAAACAGACTTGATCTCCTGCAGTTGTGCCACGAGATGCTAAAGGAGGGCAGCGGCAACACCTATCTTCGTTCCCCTCTGCTCTAATCTCTGTAAATTTATGCTGGCCTGTACAGGTTTAGGAGGAAGAATCCTTCGTATCATTGTAAAGCTTAAGTGTCAAAAGTTTAAAATTAACAAAACCATACTAGAAATACTCCCTTCTCTTCTATCTCAAGCACGAGCTAAATACTTCAATATTGCTATAAAATTGCTATAAAATAAAAACCAAATGTCATAGTCAGCTTTAAAAAAATAAACCAAACAAACAAACAAACAAAAAAACCCCAACAACAACAAAATACCACCATATTGCAGATACAATGCAGCAAAAATATTTAAAAGCAAACAGAACCACAAACACAGATTTATGCTGCAGTACTTCTCATATCACTTCTGGAAAAATGGAAGCCATCACCACTGAAGGCAAAGTCCTGGCTCCACCAAAATCACTGGCAAAATTCACACTGAATTTCCAGTGGGCCAGAATTTCACTCCTTCAGGCTAGAGCAAAACAGCAAGGCATACACAGTCTGAAGACAGCATTAGACACACAACATTAGTGGAAGTATGTGAGCTGTGGCATGCAAAACACCAAAAAGCAACCTACAAAACCAAAACCAAGTGCCTCATTTTTTGCCTTTAAAAGCTAGCATATTCCATTCAAAATTTATATGGGTCTTCTTGGGACCTTGAGACATGACCACAAAATGGAAAGCCAGCAGCTGCCTTTTTCCACCAATTTAGATGAAAGCACAGAGCTGCAACTCAAGATAAACTCAAATGCAGTATTTCATCTACAGCTCTTTGAGATCTGCGCTAAGCCTCTGCTGGAATATGCAAAGTTATTCTTGTTTTGTAGGTAGTGGCAAATCTGAACAGAGAGCGCCATCCTGCTTACTCCTACCCAGTGAAAACAACAGTATGAAAAACATAGAAGAGATTTAAACAGCTATAGATAAAAGAGAACACACAAAGACCCATTACCACAAAGGTAGACCCATGAATTGTAAGAATAACCTGATGACCCTGGGAAAAGAAGGGAAATTAATTATGTTGCTTTGTTGTAACTGCAACAGACAATTCTGAAGAGGTAGAGTACCCAGCACCAGACTTGTTAGGACGAGTGTGCAGCAGGAACAATTTCATGGAAGTACATGAAATGTTAGCTCTTTGGTTTACCTTGTTCAAAAAATTGTGACCGTCTTTTTAAGTTTTTCAAAGAAATAGGTTCAGATGCTATTTGAAAAATACAAAGAATACAAACAAGTCAATGAGGTGCTGTCTAAAATACTATCACCACTAGACAAAAAAATACTTGTTAAACCTCCAATCTACATCAACATCACTTCAGAAAAATAAAAAGCCCCTGAAACACAAAGGAAATGTAAGCTTTCATAGTAACAAACAGTTTTTAGTAGGTTACATCATATACTGATTAGTACTTCATTTTATCACTAACAATGTCCAATCACAGCAACAGTGCAAGCGTCAAACTTGGAGTCAGATTCTCCTTGTCTAATTTAAGCCATCCCAGCTGAGATGTCAAATTGGATTGAGGGGCCTAATCACCATTTAAGGTCATCAGAAAGGCATCTCCAGAGGGTCAATAATCTCTTGGGGGAAGTCTTCTATCAATTGCCATGTGCATTCAAGATAAAATGAAATACAAAGTTCCCATTTAAGGATTACTGTTCCATTAGGGAATCTACGTTCCTGGTCTCTCTCACTGTCATTGAGTAAGGCTATAAGTGTTCATAGCATCATAAGTTAATTATTATTCATACCAGAACCATCAACATTGTTCTCCAGGAGTAAAATAATAATAGTAGAACAAGAACTACCCTCCAAACCTCACAACTTAAATAAGAAAAAAATTATTGAATGCTCTTCACACTCTTCCTGGGCAGCGAAATAAATCGATGCTCATACTGATTCAGTCTCCACACAATGCAGTGGCAATTATAATGAATTGTGTGCATTCTTCTCTTTCATCATGGCCACACAGTGAATTTACAACCACTAATGCAGAGACAGGAGGGCTATCATTGCTTTGGCATGAGTTTGCCAACCGCCTAGCACATCATGGACGCGAACTACACTCTGTTTGGATGCAACTAGATATCTGTGATAACCTGTCTGGCTTTCAGTTCTCACTTCGACCACTGTATACAGCTTGGGATGATTACAGGTTTAGTGTCTGTGCTTGTTGCAAACCCATACAATTAGCGGGTGAAAAGCAACGGTTGTTTACCTCTTTGTTCGCTAGAGCCAAGATTTCCCTGCATTCCATTTATCAACTTTGTTTCTGTATCCTGAAAAAATACAAAATAAAGGGCTCAGGTTCATTAGATTTGTGGAAGTTTACCCAATTACAAGTCTCCTCTGTCAGGAACTGTATATCACAAAACATTTCAGAACACTTTCCACAGAAAGATACAAAACTATCAAAAACTTCTTGAGTGTATCAAAGAATAAAACTGCAGGCATTTGAGGGTAATCAATAACCAGCTGTGAACTGGTGGTTGAAATAAAATCCATTAGCTAAGGAGAAAATGCCAGAAGCTGAAATCTTCCCAATTCAGATCCTTGACAGGCAGGAATTTATTTGCAAACATCTATACCCTTGTTTTTTGGGGCTGCAACTTCCATTTACACTAACAATGGAGGTAGAAGTCTTTTCTAAAGAATAAACACTCTATATATTTTAGCTAAAACATAGTCTGCAAATATTTTATCACTTAGCAGTGTCCACTAATGAATGGACAGTAGCAAGTCTTTATAACATCTTATTTACATTAATAAGTACACAGCCACATCTGTTTTTGCAGTACACTATATGTTCCTTAAGCAATACAAGTAAAAGTAAGATTTTCAAGGTCTTTTCTCCATCCTCCCACTATTAAGGCATTACATTTTTACTTTTTTCCTCCCCAACCATCCCATGACCCTTCAAAAACATACTCACAGAACTTTGAAGGTTGCTGGAGAAATCTCTTTTTGTTGATGTGGTGGAAACATTTGAAATGTGTTCTCCAGTAGTTGCATCAATCCATTTATTTTCAGATGTACCTATAATGTTGGTAGCCATACTGGTGAGATTGAGGATTTTATGCCTTACATGTGGCAGGGAAGGCAGGTCTTTGCCCCAATCTTTTTGGTATATGGAGGATCAAGAAATTAATGTAGACAGTAATGTCAAAGAACAAGAGTTAGTGAAAACACATTAAAATAACACACAAAAAAAAACACATAACAGAAGAGGGAGAGACACAAATCAGGTGGAATTTGTGAAGACAGGAAAAAGGACTTTTATGAGCAGACCGCCTTCCCCAAAAATGCAAGTGTTAGTCACAAGCCAGGTAAAACTTTACTAGATGTTTTGCTAATACAGACTACAGCAGTTCAACATTACAGAGTAATTAGTATTCATTGGAAACTATTTCATTAGCATTAGTAAAGATGGAGAAAATTCTTCCAATTTTACTCACACAAAGGTACGATTTGACTCCAGCACGTGTCATTTTTCATGTCCGTGCTCAGTCAGGAAGCACAGAGGGCAAAAAAACAGGCAGTCTAAACTAAACTAGCAAAATTGATTATGTGAAGACAAATGATCTCAGACTCCATCATTTCTCCCCTCCCACTACCTAAAATTTACTCAATGAGTTCTTCTCCATTAATCACACTCCATTTGTTCTAGAAGTTGTGACTTGTTTCTTGTCTCTTCCTTACCGCACTATTTTTTTCCCCACTTGCTGGTAACTTATTCTCTGTAGCTTCCCACTAAAAGAATGTTTTGTATTTATACTGTGAAATAAGTCATTGGTCACACTTCCAATCCTGGAAAAACTCCTCTGGGACTTTGAAAGGGTATCGTGATTAAAACCATGGCAATTCTAGAGATGCTACAAGGCCTTCAGCCAGGATGGAAACCCTCACTAGCCAGAATGGGTAGTACCATTCTGGAGAGACTACAGCATCACAACATTTGGGTCAACAGCCAAAAGCATAGCACACAGGTGCTACGTCACCCACAAGCTATACACCACCAGAAATGCTCCCTGAAGAAAGGAACACAAGGATCCCCTTCCCTGAAAAAAAAGGGAGCTGCTGATTGAGGGAGAGAAGCTCTAAAAACTACTATCCTCTAGAGACCAGCTCCTCTTTATTTCTGTGGTATGGCAGGAAAGAAAATGTTATATACCCTTGTGTGGTGTTTGCACACTTTTTTACCTGTGCATCCTCTCACAAACAGGCCAGAGCACAACAGAGAGGTCAGTAGATCAATGTTTTGTAGACTTGCTTGTCAAGACATTTCTAATGCACGAGTAGTTAAAAAAAGCCAAGTTGTGTTAAAATGCAACAGGCACGCTAGCAAACTACTTAGCTTAGATACGTATTACTACTGTAAGGCTAATAAGGACTCTCAGCTGTCAGGTACAGTAGAGACAAAGCTTATTTGCCTTACAGAGCACACTGTATCTGCCTGACGAAACAACTCACCATTCTTTCCATATCGTCTGACATCCATGACCAGGTTTCCAGTTTCTAGTGCTCTGCTGATGGCTTCTTCCCACTGACTGTAGTCCATACGTGAAACCTTTGTGCCATTAATAGCAATGATCTCATCATCTACATGCAGCTGACAAAGTGCTGCAGGGCTACCTGAAGAAAACAAAAGAAAAATAAAATTATGTCTCCATCCACATTTTTTTTACCACAGTTGTGATTCAGGGCAAAAAAAATCCTTCAAAAAAATGGTTATTGGTGGATATTCAGCAAGTCTTAAAAAATCTACTACACTGTAATATAAGGTCAGTAAACTCAGTTAATATCAAAGTAGTGTTTCAGTTTGAAACTTATGAACACAAAGAACACTAGCCTTTTGTACTTGCAAACGTTCATATTCCAGACAGTCCATTTAATAAATAACCTCTGAGCCCACTCTTGCCTTCAGTAACTCACTTTTATAATCTGCAAGTGTGAGAGACACGCAGCACTACAGTGACTGTAGCCAACTATTAGCTGAATTCAGAAAACAAAAACAAAAACAAAAACACACACCAAAAGCAAAAGAACAAAAAAAACAAGCAAACAAAAAAAAAAAAAAACACAAACAAGAAGCCCACCACCCCCAACAACAAAACAAAGAAATAATAATAATAAAACAACAACAACAACACAAAACACAAACAAACCAACAACCTCCACTTTGTTAACTCCAGTAGAAGCTGGCTTTCTCATATTCTTACTTATACCTTCTGAGTTGTACTGACAAGAACACGCTGCTTTACTGCTTTTCTAAAATAATTTGTTAGGTCTGAACTGACTGGTAATTGGACTCAAGATATTGTTGGATGCTGTTCCATTAGACTTCTCTGGATTCTACTCATTCTGTCAATTCAGCTTGGACTTTGAATTCTATTGATACTTTGCAAGACAGGCTGTACTTTATATGCTTTTTTATCTACTACTAAAAATTGGCAAGTGATCTCAGTAGCATAACAGCAGAGAGCATGCAGGACCAGTTAAAAAACTTTTTTCTATTTAATTCATAAAATAGATGAGCTGAGAAACTCAGATGCGCCTAAGTAAGATTTTATGAATTGCATATGAATGGCTTTTCCATCAACAATGATTCCTTTAGCAGAATATAAGATGGGAAAGCTAAGTGAAAACATGGTTAAAGATTGCACACTAAATCCTCCTGTTAATAAAATAAAACAAGCTTGAATTACACAATGGAAGTTCCAAAGTAGGTAGTGAAATCCACACGTCACATTTAAAAATATACTAAGAACAATGACATATTACATTATCAGAAACAAATGCGGACAAGCATGACGGAAGAACATAGACACCATATGCTTCATCCTGACCTCCTTCTGATTCATTAGTAAAATGCTGCTAGAAGTCTGGATCATCCACTAAGGATTCAAATAGCTTTTAATATTCCTGGCACCCCAACAAGTTAAGAAATGAAGAAATGTTATGTTTCCTCATAATGCACCAAACAGTGACCCACAGAAGTTCACTAAAAAACAACATTAACTACTATGTTCAAAAAGCATTGCTCCATATTCTATTTTTTGGCATTCTTCTTAAAGTATGGACTAAAAACTCCATTAGCAGTTTTCAGTAAAATTTTAAAAACACACCAATTACTTTTAAGCAATATTAGAGAAGAAAAGGTAGGATTTTCATGTGGAGGAAGAAAACATTGGAGATGCACATTTTTTCCAGTTTACCTCCTTAGAGCCAGGAAGATATTACAGAACTAACGGATTTTCAAATATATCAATGGAAAGTACTACTAAGAATACTACTGAAGATCCTGCCACTACAGTTACTATTTTCAACAACATTATATAACATTTGGAATTGCATCTGATTTCAAAATCTAAGATCTCTAGCACCAGACTTCACCTTATGCTCATGGTACGGGGAATGCTTTAGGCTCAAGGAAAGGCATCAGAACTGATAATTTCCCTGTTTTGTATTGTGACAGAACGAGCCCCAGGAACTAAAAAGAGTAGTGTTCCTTTTATTCAGATAATTTGATTGAAATGAGACTCAATTCAGAGGTGAGAACAGCACCTCAGCTCAGTTATGGTAAGCATGAGAGAGAAAGTGGGTTACCAGTTCAGGTTTTAGGAAATGAAGGAAATTTAAGATTGCATAGTTCCTCCTGTAGTATCACCAGAAAAAACACATCCAGACCACACGGATTTGAATGAATAGCAGCAGTTTCTAGACTGCACATGGAGACCTAGCACAGCCAGGACAACTTACACTGCTCAATTTTTGGCACACAACTTTGCCAGCTGCTCTTCCTCTACCGCCTCTACAGTCTGTGAATAAAAGGGCAAACATTTATTCAAACCTTCAAGAGTGCAAAACTAGAGGCCTTTATTGGGCTTCTGCTCTGATTCACCTCCAGAGAGGGCTACAGAGACTAACTGGCAATTCAGGTGCCGAAAGTTGTATGGTGCCAGTTGCCTTTCTCTGTTCAGTTTCTTCAAGACTTTATACCTATATCAACTCTACATAGAGGATTTAATTTACATTACATAAAACAGGTATTGTTGTTTTTCATAAATTTCCTTGAAGGTAGAAGATTTTTTTTTCTTACTACCCTCCACTGAAAACAAAACCAATCAAATTCACTCATTTTCCAAGTGTATTTAGTTATCTCTAACCTATCCCCATCTGTTGTTATTACAACAGATAAGTACTAACTCAGAGTCATAATAAAAAGTAAAAACTTGAAGCAAATGGGTCAAATTTAATTTGTCCTGCGTGCTCACAAGTGTTCGATTGCAGACACGTGCACTCCTGCATAAACACCATCTCAAAAAATGACTGAAAATAGGTTGGGGGGAAGGGACTGAAACTATAAAGATTATATGGCATTGGGGAAGATGGCAGAACAATGTCCAGATTAATGACTTCAAGGCTTTCTGTTTGTCAGGCATTAGAACGGGCTGTCCAGGGAAGCAGTGGAGTCACCATCCTTGGAGGTGTTTAAAAGGCATTTAGACGATGTTCTTAGGGACATTGTTTAGTGCTGGAGTTAGGTTAGGTTATGGTTGGACTCGATGATCCTGATGGTCTCTTCTAACCAAAATGATTCTATGATTCCATGTTTACCTAATTTTTAGCATAAAGGTTAAAACTTCTTGTAAAAAAAAATGAGCACTATCTTTTTTATATGCAGTAAATGGGTCTCATCAAAATGTGTTACAAGCTTATCTCTTAATAGGCTTTTTGAGAACACTTATAAGAAGCTGGTTTTGCTTGCCAAGTAGTTTTCTTAAAAACCATTGAACGAAAAGCATATGTAGAAGACAGTCATTCATTTGTAGTAAAAAGATAGATTCAGGTTATCACGTGATTAAAATCATATAGCTACTGAGGATGACAAGTATGTCAAGACAATCAGGGAAAGTCTTCCTGGAAGCTATTTCGGGTCTCACAAAAGAGAAAGAGGTGACTGGGAACAGATGGTATGGATTTGCCAAGCTTAAATCATGTCTGATCAACCTGGTTGTCTTCAATGATGAAATTACTAGATCTGTGCATGAAGGGAGAGCAGTGGGTACCATCCACCTTGTCTTTAATAAGGCTTTTCACGTGACCTTCTGCAGTCTTTTGGTATCAAAGTTGGGATGGTGTTGTCACAGTGCAGAATGACTAGATGGGTGAAAAACTGACTGCGCTGCCAGGCTCTACAGGTAGTGGTTAATGGTTCATATTCAGCCTGGAGGCTGGTTACAAGTGGAGCTGCCCAGGGATGTATCCTGGGACTTGGCACAGAATCACAGAATGTTAGGGATTGGAAGGGACCTCGAAACACCATCTAGTGCAATCCCTCTCTAACATGTTCACCAATAACCAGGAGTAGGAGGAGGTGAAACACACCCTCATCAAATTTGCAAACCACACCAAAAGGGAGAGCGTGGCTGATACGCTGGAGGGCAGGGCTGCTGTTCAGAGTAGGAACGTGACATTCAACAACGGCAAATGCAGAGTCCTGCTCCTGGAAGGGAATAATCCCAGTGGTGGGGCTATATGAACACCAGCATGACCAGCAGATCGAGGGAAGTGACTATCCCATTCACTCAACTCTTGTGATGCTGCATCAACAATACTATGTGTAGTTTTGGTGTTCATTGCAAGAGAGACAAACTAAGGCAGGTTTAATGGGAGGCCACAGGGCTGGAGCACTTGCCCTATGAGGGGAGGCTGAGGATATGGGCTTGTACATAGTGAAGAAAAGAGGCTGAAGGGTGACCTAACAGCAGTCCCCTCAATACCTACCAGAGGTCACTGAGAAGGGAAAGCCTGCTTTTTATTGAAACCCATGGCAGGAGAACACAGCATGGCGTTTACAAACTGAGACAAAGGTTGGTCTGACTTGATATGCAGGGAAAATTTTCTCTGAGAGAATAATCATGCAACGCCCAGAGAGGCTGTGAAGTTTCCATCCTTGGAGGGTCTCAAACCCACCCGGGTAAGGCCCTGGACAACCTGGTCTGAATCCAGTCTTGATATGTTTTTTGAGCAGGGGTTTTCTTTAGGTGACCTTCCAAGGTCCTTTCTAACCTGAGGTATCCTATGACTTATCCTTAAAAAATAGGAAATGCAACATTCAGAAGTGCCCAGCTGAAAGCACATTTTACTCTTTCAAAGGGCTGTCGATCTCTTTCATCCCTCATTCCTTCAAAGGAAGCTACAGCTATTGAATAAGGTTATCACATGAGTCAGTTGTTGAAAAAAAATGATAAAACACATGCGATAAACAAGAATACCGAGATACAGTCCATTTTCAGTTCAATCTTTATATTTTGTACCCTTCCTGGTGAGAATGGTAATAAAGCATAACCAAAATAACAGCCAGAAGGCCTTTATCTTCTCCTTGCCTACAGAGATGGGGATGGAGCCCATGTGGACCTTTGTGCATGACCAGTAGGAACACTCACTGCCCTCAGGTTTCTCATTTACAGCTGGCAGCACAAAGAGACAGCCCTCTGCCTCTGAGTAACATCAAAACAGAAGCCTAGCAGCAGGGAAAGCAAATGGAAAGCTATTCTTCATGCAAAGCAAATATTAACAGTTACCATCTAATTATGAAAAGTACCCAGCTATAGTGAGAAGAGGTCTAAAAATTGAATTGGGGAAAAAAAGAAAGAAAAAAAAAATCAAAGCTGCTCAGTAAGTGCTGTGACATGGTACTTTTTCCTCTCTGGAAAGCATAATGAAGGGCTAACTAGATTAGAAGTTTCCAGTTATTTCTCCTCTCTCACGATGATCTTGTGTTTGCTCGAAGAAAGGGCACAATTCAATATTCCTCAAGTATTACTGGCAATGGGAAAGATCACTATTCAGAAAATAAGCATTACATGAGATTTGCTTGGTTTTTTGTTGTGTGGGTGTTTTTTTTTCCTTTTTTTTAATTAAGAAAACTGAGCTTGTTGTCTGGAGAAGACTACTAAAGCTTAGAAATAATTTTATGTATGTTTCATTTCAAGACAAAAATGTTTGGTTTTCCTCAGTATTAACACATCTGGAAAAAAAAAACTGCACTGGAAATCAATTTAGAATTTGTGGCTGCTTAAAAATAGTAACTGTCTCCAAAATTCAACGTGACTAAGAAAGGGAAAACTGAAATACAGATACTAACTCCTAAATAAGTTTCCTCTGCATGTGTTTACAAACCATACAAAGTGGTTTCTTTTAAACTTAGCTAAAAGGAACAATCTGGATATTAGAAGTCTGAATGTGCTCCTTACTACTGTTCTGTAAGGGACTTGGTGAATGAGTAATCACATTTATGCTTCTTCAATGGTTACAGAAATGTCCTTGATTAGGAAAATGCATTTTTGGTACGTCTGAGTTCAACACATTTCAAGAGATGAGGATTCACAGGAATACATTAGCAAACTAAATATTGATTTCTTATTTCTCCACCTGATTTTTTTAAATATTTGCCACCTTCTTAGCAGCAAATGCCTTAATTTAGAAGTCTCTGCAAAACAAACAAAAGAACAAAAAAAAGTGCAATTAATACACATTTACCTTCTTCAACTGTCTGTACAAAGGCCCCTGAAGAACTCCAATTTGTTGTAAACCCAAAGCTGCGACTGTGGCCAGGTCTCTGGTTTATACTGACTCTCAATTCACTGTACTGTTCCTGAAAAATAAAACATGACACTACAGTATCTGGTATCACAGGCATCTAAATGAGGGAAAGTTTATCCTCTAAATAAGTGAGGCTGCTTACAATGTGCACTTTAATCATCTATTAATAGCATCGTATACAAAAGAAACAGTATTGAAGCCAGTTAACTAACTCATTTGTTTCTTATTCAAACAAGTATGTTTCCAGTTCACATCTGTATTTTCTCTACACTTTCAGCTGTGCATTTCTCTTACTTTAAATGTTTTGTAAGACAATGCTACAAAATACAAGAAAACTGAGTAAATTAAACACCTAAATGGGTCTTCATGGATAGTCTTGTGAACTTGCGGAATACACTACCTTCTGAGAAAGCACCAGAGATGTGAAAAAGCTAGATAACAGTGATTCATCTTATTTTGTTCTTGCACATCTTACAGTGGGCATCATCGGTCTCCTTTAGGGTCACTGCTGCAACTAGGTTTGTCTGGGTGAACAATAATATTTTTCATTTTGTGTGAAATACTACTAGCTTGCTATGGATTTTAATTAAAAAAAAAAACCCTAGTCCCTGAATTAGCCAGAAGCCATATCTTCCATCCTAGTGGACTTCCAAAATGCTTTCAAAATCAGAATCAAAACCTAATATTATGATTTTAAACTACAGAAATGACTGGGAAAACATTCTGCAATACTTGCTTTTGAACCCACACTATATTACGAACATGTGTTGTATATATTAACATTTTAACGTGAACTGATTAAAAAACAATGAAAAATCCCCAAATGCATTTACTTCATTATCATGGACCTAACATCGTTACAAAAGGGAAAAAAATTAGACCGTTTCTGTCACTGTTAAGATAGAGATGTTCCAACAACATGTGCACGGAGGAGACCCCCGCATGTGTACTAAATTTGGTATACTAAAAGTGCACCTACATTTTAGTTGCCTAGCAAACCAGCTTTCCTGAAGGGTGTTGAAAGGGGGAATAATTTTCTCTAACTCAAAATATTTAGAAGTCTCAGTATCTAAGCCAGTTCCCCAAAGCTCCTGTGTTGGTAGGAAGTTGCACAGCAGATGCAGTTGGTCAGTCCCCAGGCAGGACGCAGCCAGGGGAGGCTCCAGCAGAACCCGAGCACTGGGTGCAGAGTACAACAACATCGCAAAGCAACGTCCTGAGGTTTCATCTCATGTTACAGGAATGTTCCTGGCAAAAAACTCTCAGTAACAGCCCAGGGTAGAAATTAATTCCTTCCTTCAAAACAGGTACTAATTTGCAAATGCTCCCATACGGAAACAGACGTCTTTTTTCTATTCGACCCAAGTCCTTAGGTGAGTGACAGCACATTAAATGCTAATCAGCTAACAGACAGTTTAGCACGCTGGGCTGGAGCACATATAACACTTTTGAATTTGAGTGTGTTCCTGGAAATTACTGTTATTAGTTTTATTTCCACCATCCCAACCCAGCTCTTCTTCAAACCCACCTCTTGTCAGAGGAGTAAGGCAACTTTGTACACTGAACTTCATAATTTGGACAAGTTGCCTCCAAAACACTTAGTACTCCATAAACCTGGTGTTATTGCTCTGATGACTAGTGAACTATATCAATCTTTCAACCCTGGCAATGATTTACAAACATGCCAAATGCAGCTTGCATTCTTTAAGTTATAGCTTGAGGCACAACACAAGCTTTTAATTTTTTTTTTTACCTTTTTTTCATTAGAAAAAAAACACATCACTCATTTGTAGGAAGAAAAATTTATAGCCTTGTGACTATTCACAGGAAAAATAAAATGGACTAACTACAAGTTGTTCTCATCTGGCTCACAAAGTGATACAAAGAACCTATATCTAATTTCTTTTTTCACTGATTAGAACAGCAATTCCTCTGCCTGTTGTTACTACAATACAGGAAAAAAAAAAGATCATAATCTCTTTCTTTATACAACAATCGTAGTTTCAACAGATTATGATAATTTCATTGCAATGACCAAGGGACATCAGGATTATTAAACTGAAATGTGTTTCTTTTCCATAAGTGATTAGGAAGAATGAGTCAAAGTGACCCAATTTATAAAAAATGGTGTGTGAAGTGATTTCACAAATCAGCATCCAAGGTCTTATGATCCTCACCCAAGCAACTGGCACAATTAACTTATACAGCAGCAGCAGGAATGCAAAGAATTCATCTCTAATCTGCCAATGGGTATGAACCACATAATTAGATACTGCAGACAGGTACTGACAATTAAAGCTCTTGCTGGTCATTTTTTACATGTGAAACATGCTATCAGTTGGAGGAAACAGCACTTGAAGATACATATTCCAAAAAAATCAATGAAAGACTCAAGTCCCGGATAAGCACATATGCAAGGAGACAGAAATTTGCTTTGAAATTCATTAATGTGAACATCAGTTAGATTAATTTCAAGTAAATAACTAATAAAAGGGGGGGAGGGGAGGCTCAAGCCACAACAGATGGAATAGAAGAATAGTATGATACTAATGTTTAAGGCTGGCCTTTGAAAAACTGATCTTTATTTTCCACCACCAGTATAAAAGTGTAAATGAATGCTACAGCAGCTTATATCATTCATCTAACTGACATACCTGACTATGTGCACAATGTGCTCATTTGGAGAGTAACAAAAACTTTGCAAACAAACCAAATGCTTAGAGTAACTATTTTTAATTATAACGAGAAATAAAATTAAATACATGACATTTAAAGGCTAGGAGAAGAAATGCAACAAAAGAACCAATTGTTTTCTTTCTAAATATTCTTTTTCCTCTGAATTAAATCAAAGGAAATAGCAGTTCTCCAGGCTGCTTTCTTACTACCAAAAATACTTGCATTAGATATAATTTTCTTTTATTTTATATTACTTTTACTCCGCTGTAGCATCCACTTACACTAAGTAATTGTATTAGTTCCACACTCACCAGGGATTTTGAATCCTCAGGCTCTGGCAGACTCACATTTTCTGCAGAAGATGCAAGTGAAAGAGAATCAGAAGGAGAGCAATACTCTGGTTTAAGAATACTGCTTCCAGCATCTTGGTCTTGGGATTTTACAGGTAATGCCAAACTAGGAGGAGGTATTGACTGAACACTTTCTTTTTCCTCCTCCTCCTCCTCACCTCTGCTTCTGAATGCACTAGTGGAGAGAGGCTGTGCGGAGTCTGGTTGTGAAAACGAACTGCTGGTGAACAAAGTTTGAGTTCTTTTAGCTTTTTCTACTTCTCCGTTGTATTTCTGGGTATCATCCATCTGATAGGACAAAAATGGGAGTTTGGTAAAGATGTGCTTTAAAAAAAAAATTCCTAATCTTTCAGCAATCTAAATATTTAACAAAAAACCTCTCCCTTTCGAGCAAATTCTGGTTACTGTGCTAATTACTAATTAGTCACTCTAAAGAGGAGCAAGATATTTTTTACACTTGAAGCATCTGCAGAATAAATTGTCCAGACTTTTTAAGATAAACTTGTTAAAATCATCTACTTAGAATGATATGCATTCTTACCAATTTTTAAATTGAGACAAAAAGACAAATAGAGATTTAGGAGAAAGCTATGAAAACCTATATAGTAATCAGAGGGGAAGCTGGAGGAATCAATTTCTGCATTTCAGTGCTTTACTGAGCATGCAAATTTTAGGCTAGAGTAAAATTTTGATTTCATCAAAGTTAGCAAATCTTAGGAAATGTATTTCACCTGAAAATTTGTCTGTAGGATTTAATTATGTTAACTTAGTTTCAGATAATTACATCCGATAAGGGCGGGTTTGTTGATAAGGAACACTAAGGAGACTTACTACAAATAATAAAAAGATTATTCTATCAAATATATTTATCAGCCTTATTTCTAGGACTGCCTTTAAGTATGGAAACACAAGTAAGTATCTAAAGCCACAACAGAATTGCCTCCTCCGTTAACACAGCCTTCAAACAGCAGAAGACATTTTTAAAAACAACAAATGTTCTAACTCTACTATTCCCCACCCCGATTACCCAAGACCCCAACATTTACAGGCTTCAGGAATGTAGCAGAATCTTACCGTGAACGACCGTGGAAGTGACGAGATTCCTCTTGATTGGACTCCAAAAGGTCTTGGTGTAACCACAGATGTTAACCTAGAGGTATCAGCTTTCTGGTAACTTCTCGGGAGAGAAGCTGAAACCTGAGCTGACCCAGTTTGAGCATTCACTGAGTAGCGGGTAGACAAAAGAGCCGAGCTCTGCTCCTCTGCCAGGCCCTTTGGCGGAGCGGGAGCATCACGAGCGGCCGAGCTCTCTGTCAGGTTCTCCTTGCGCGGTTGTGTGGCATACACACTTTCGCCATCCTTAGTCTTGTAGGAGCTATCTTCTTCCAAAAGGTAATCTTTTGCTGATGACCTCGTGGAAGGTGCTTTTTCTTCACTAAATACGTCATCGTTCAGTGAATACGCCCACCTATGTTCATATTTTCGTTGCCCATAGAAGTCTTCGTCTTTGTCCTCCCTAGAGGGACAGAGCTTGTTAAAATACCAGACAAAGTGACTTCACAAACAGTTGGGCCTTAAGTCTTTCAACCACTGAATGTTCAAGGGAAAGCATAAATGAAGACACATGGTCTCTAGTAAATGAAAAAAAATGGCATCATTTAAAAAATATTAATATTTTAATATTTTTTTAAATGTATCTTCCTCATTCTCCTCCCCATTTCAACACTGCCATAACACTCAGACATACTGCTGTCCCATTATCAGGTTGCCACCATGACACAATTCTCTTTGCCAAGAAAATGCAGTTATTCAAGTTATTTATCCTCAGAAATTCAGATCTGATTAAGGAAGAACAGGAAGAAGGTAGTCCCATAATATTTCCTAAACTGTATAGCTCTGCTGATGTCTCCTGTCTGTGAAAATGTTATACTAAATTTTAGATAACAAAATAAGATGGTGTCCTGAAGTTCAGTGTTGGTTTTCCTTTTGTTTTGGTTTGTTTTCTCCTGCTATTCATTCATTTCTCAGAAAGAAATAACACACAGTCTTAACTACATAATTTTTGAGATTCTGACAATACTGTACATTCAATACAATTAGCATCCATATTTCTACTCAAAAGACTAAAAACAAAGACTGTCACAAGTAGAGGTGGTACTGTACTACTCAGTTTATACATTTTACTCTATGGAACAAATTTTGTTCTGTAAAAACCTAGAGGAGCAATTGGGGATACAGGGGAACTAAAGTGAAAGTTTACAGGTCTGTGATATACATTAGAATTCAGCCTGTATTTATCTACCATGGCTAAAAGAACAGCAGATGCAATGTTAGAGGAAAGAGAGATAGTTAAGTTGATCCTGGAAAAAAAAAAGCCAATTATCCAGTTCAACACTCCATTGTTTTAACCTGTTTAAAGTGGACAAAAATACTGACTTCTCAGTACATTTGTTTATGGATAGCAGAGTAAAACATCATTTACAGAGCAAAACTGTCTAACATTCTGTGAAAACAATGCATTAGCAGACAATACTCCGCCTTTCAAATGCCTAGATTTCTACACTATAATTTGCAGCCAAAATTGTGGAGATCTCTGCAGAATCAATTGCAACTTGTCAGTAAGAGCTGCTCAAGAATTCAAGGAAATAAAAAAGCTCAGATTTAAGTTCTTCAACATAATACTCCCATCAGGGTCATTACCTCTCTTGATGCATTTCTTTCAGTGACTTAGTCCTCCTTCCAGAAACCTCAGAGGCTCTCCTTTCTATTTCTTCTCTCTCTTCCTTTTTCTTTTGCAATTCAGAAGTGAAGCTCTTTCTACGATTCTTCCATTTTGCTAGATCCTACAAGAATAACAGGAACATATACTACAATCAGATTTTCTCAGGACAGAGGCATCTCATCACATGCTAGCTACTGCCCTGGTTCTATTCGCATCGAGGCCACATTTTCAGGCACGTTTTCCCTAAAGGATTAAAGGCTTCTCATATTTTGGTCAGGTGTTACAGGCTCACTGCCTGTTAAAATTAACCATTTTAATTACTGCACTATGAGTGGAAAAGTATATGTTTTGTCCTTTTCCATCTCCACCTTCCCCCTTGACATTATCAATTTTATTCCAGAATACTTCATTCAATAACACATAGTTTAATGCAAATGCCATCTGCACTTCTTTGTTGTAGGCTTTGGAATTTGGGATATTATTTTTTTCCAAATCACTAGTATGTTAGACTGATACATTAGCTTAAGAATAAACATGCCTGAAATTTCAAATTGAAAACATATACTTCTATATTTTCTTAATTTCTGTAAAACCACAACAGGAACTGGGAATGTTCTCCATGAAATACCAGAGCTGGGTTAAGAGATGTACTGAATATTAGAACTGAGAGGCATTAAACAAACAACTATGAACTGCTTTGATCGGTGCTCTGTTCTTAATTTCAGCTTCTTGTTGGTAATCATTGCCAAGCACATATTTCAATAAAAAAGAAAAGGTCTTCAGGTGACCTTATAATGCTGCGCAAAGCTACTGCATCGGTTTATAAACTGGATTTAAAACAGAATTATTGGGGGATAGGAGCCTCAAGAATTTGCACAAGGAAATCTTATTTCCCTCCTTTCTCCCAAAGGATCAAATACTCAGACATTCCAATTTTTCATAAGAAAAGTATTCACAAATTTCAGAAAACACAAGAAACTATGCCCTAACTTCTCTTTATGTTCACAGAAATCAAGCCTGGAGGCTTTATTGTAACACATACAAGCCTTATCCTGAAGCATTAATCAGATACTTATGATTATATTTAAAATAATGTCAGTTCTGCATTGAACAGCCATCCCCAAAACCACTAGTAGTTGCAAGAGATGGAACATTTTTGAACGTAACCCTGTAGATTTCTGTGCACATGCCACAGCCTGTTTTTTAGGGTCATGGAAGGCAGGCAGCATCCAGCCCTTCAGCAGGACACAAGAGGAGGGGTGAGAAGGAATATTTACTTCTTGCCACTTCATATCTTGTTCATGTAACTGTTCCTTTATCTTCTGTAGCTCTTCGTAACGGATTTTGCGCAATGACTGCATCTCCTCCACGCTGACATCATTCAAAGATTTACTCCTAGAGAGAAAAAAGAGTACTTGGCTTTATCGCATCTTAACCATTGCTTATGCAAGGGAACCTTTGAGAGAGAGATATTTATATTAGTACAACTGAGCGCTTGAGTGTTATTTCGTATAGTGCAGAAAACACATGGGCAGCTGAACAGGCAAGGCTGGGATGTGCTCTAGTGCCAGCACTCGAGTCAGTAGTCACATATTTAAGCAAATAAAATCAGGTTAAGGGAACAAGTAGCTCTGTAGCAGCTCCACGCTGATTATTCATGTTGAGCTCTTTGCACACAACTGCTACTTCTGTTTAAACCTATTACTCTCCTTATTGACCTTGCTGCTTTCTTTGACCTAAAAGGCATCCCTCCTCCTCGAGTCCAAATTCCCAGAAACACCACCTGTTCTTCCCTTCCTTAGGCTAATCATAAAATCAAGTCAGTTACTGATGCACGTTTCTAAAAGATAAAAGTAATTCACCGCTAAATGCTCAGTTCATGCACACCATGGGCCCCACTAAACTACGTTACCCCTCCCCAAGCCTCCCTGATGCTTCCCATCCAAGTCAGGATGGCTACCACAGCCATCTTCTCACTAATTTCTCCAACATGGCTACAAGTCTCCCCCATGAACTCCTACTCACTAGTTTCCTTTGACCTATATTCCTCAAAGCTCACCTTTCATGTTTTTGTTTTCATTTGGTTTTTGTTTGTTTCTGTTTTTCCCCCTCTCTCCTTTATTCGTTCACACTGCAGTGATAAACATAACAGGACCTTTAACTTAAGTATAAGACAGGACACCAAGCAAAATGCAGGCAGTCCACAATAAGGTTCGATTCTGTAAAACAAAAGGAAAGCTAGGCTTCTGGGCTTTATTTTTTCAAAAATACTGCTATTTGCCTTTATTAAAAAAAAAAAAAACAAAAAAAAAAAAAAAACAAAACAAAAAACCCCACAAAATCTGAATGATGGAGGGGTGTGACGAAGTTCTAACAGGACTTGAAAATAATGTACTACTCTGATATGACAGAAAATTGGGTTAAAAACAAAACTGATTCAGCGCAGGGCCTTGCTCTAATCTCTTACATACCAAGAGACCTCTGAACTAACAAACCAGACTCTCTCACTTCCTCCCAAGAGGCCCAGCTCACTTCCATTGGTAACATAAGACTTTGGCCTCTAGAAGTAAAGACTAGGGCATTAACTCTTCATATCTAATTTCTTGTTTATTTTCTGAACGGCAAGAATGCCCAATTTAGCTAAAATCTCCTGGTCACTATTGCAGAAACTCTTTTCTTGTACAGTTCTTTTCCTCGTTTTTTTAATAGTTAAGTTCTATCAGATGTAGAAACAATTTTGCGTAACTGAACTGTACAGAAATATCGAAATTGTTCCAGACAAGTTCACGAAAACTTACATGACCAAGGTTTCATTTTCTTTCTCTTGAGTTTCTACATCTGCCTGCAACAAAATAGGAAAATCTAAACCTAAATACAATATGCCCTAAGTAAGGGTATATTCATATATTCATACCGAGGAGCACAATGTTACTTTCAATTCTAGTCTGAACTTCCAAATCTTACTGGTGACTTGAGCCTTCTGAGTCTCCCTCCCCTAACATCTAACTTATTCTCAAACACTTCTTGCTTCTTCTGGAAGTGTTTAGCCATTTACCAGGTTTTGCCTCAGGGTGAACATAAATAAATAAACAAATAAATGTACATTAAAACAAAAAATTTAAAAATCGTGCACAAACCAAATATACTTAACATGCCATCACACAGTAAGTGGGAAAATATCTCTCTTTGAGTCACACTGTACATCATAAACAAGGCCCAAGTTCATATGACACTAAGCAATAAGTTTACCACTGAGGATTCAATAACCTGAAGTATATAAAATAACCACAGCACATTAATCACTCCCATGATAAACACCATGTCATTAATTATTTCAGATTCTATCTGTACAGCCTTCAAAATAAAATATTTACTAATCTTCCTTCACATTCCTGAATGTTTTAAAGCCTAATTTAAATACAGAACACCAAGTACTTCACTTTGGCAGGAATAAAATATCAGAGCTGATTTTCAAAATACCTGATAACCATGACTTGGATACCCTAGGTGCCAGACGCATAGCTTTTAGTCTCACATTCATTACATAAATTGCCCAAGCACAGAACAACAAAGCAGCATGCACAAGTTGCTTTCAGCACATGAGTTTTTAGCTACTGTGCATGCATGAAAATTTAAACAAGAGGAGGCAAAAATGGGATTATGATCTTTCAAGCTTTTATAAAACTTACCCTTGCTCATCAGAAAGCTTTTGAAGCAGTCTGAGAAATCAAAAGAAAAGATTCAGTGTCTTAATATGCATAACAACATTAACACCATCAGTACACCAGCACTCTCATGAAGTGAAGGGGAAACTGAAAGCCTGAGGACCAGCCAGCATGGAAGAAGCACATCAGGGATCTGAGATGAGTCAAAAAAACATACCAGGAGCTGCATGATGTGTAGATCAGGCAGAAAACTGACAGAAAAATGCTGCCTGCAAGTTTCCAATGCTTCTGGTTTAGCAACACTGCACAAATAGAGCCTTGTATTAATTCTGCACCACTTATTCCAGTGCTGCTGAACAGCATGATGCTCAACAGATACTCATTTCAAGAAATGAAAATTAATGCCAACTTGAGTCCCAACAAGAAGGCCGGCTTACAGAGCCTGTTTTCTTGTTACTTCAACCACTTCTGATACTAAAGGAAAGTAATACTTGGAATGGATAAGAACAAAAGGCCTTATATACAGGATTAGCACATTAAGTGGAGAACCGAATTAATCCAGTGTGATTCAAGAGAGTTTTAGTATTCTTGAACATGAGTATTTTATTCTATTGAATGAATTCTTAAAACGTGAAATATTTTCAAGCACTTCAGAAATATTCCTCAGTGAAGCTCACAATTTGTTAACAGTATCAAGCTTAAAAATTAAACACAGCAACACCAAAGTCTCAACTGGAACACGGAAGTGTCTTAGTCACAAAGTGATGATGCACAGCTGGGAGAACTGCAACTTGCAATGCCGTATTTTCAGAACTAAGGAAACATTCAAGACCCTGCTCTCCCTCAGCAAGTACAAAATCCAAAGGAGAGCTAGGAAGTAGTTAAAAACAGTACTCAGTCAGAAAAGAGAAATTTTGAGTATACCAGGAAAGGATTAGGGGAAAGCATTAATTGGGACTGGACTGTATGAAAGCAGGGGAGAAATACTGGCAGAATGTCATAGTGGAATTTAACATTACGTGGACACACAATTTGCATGCATTGTGACTTTTGTCGGGCAAAACAACGCTGGTTTGTTTTTCACCTCATCTAATCATCTCATAACTGTGGCAGGACAGTTTACAAGCATTTTCAAACTTAGGTGCAAGCAAGAATATCAGAGTGCCCATTTCCAGGATTTGTCATTAAAGCAGTCATGTGTTTCAGAAGTATTTTTAACAATTATACTGGGGGAGGAAAAATAAAATATTTCTAGCCTCCACAGCATTTTGAATAATCACTATTCCTGTTTAACCACGGAAAGAAACTTATGCAGAACTTGGAGCATGAAGGTATGATAGTCTATTTTCTCTAAAATAGCAGCCTAAAACTAAAAAACATTGTAATTTTTTGTTGAAAATATGGTATTGCAGTCATGAGCTTCTATTCAAAGCAAATAAAAAGCTTGTCCGGGACGCCACAAACAAATAGCAGATTGGCAATCTATGAATGGTTCAGCACAAGACGATGCTTTTCTGCATGGGAAGGGTTCAACTGCACTCAAGCGCAATCTGTGCGGGACACAACCTGACCTCTCCACCAGCTGCCGTTTCTTGTGTCTAACTTTGCTGGCCTCCCTGATCGCTTCCCACTTCTTCCAGTCTTCTTCACTGCACGGACCCGGGATGAAATTTACTGGCTGGACGTTGCTTCCCACCTTCCAAGAGTCAATCTTGCGGTTCAGCATATCGTCCTTCTTATGACGGGAAGATGGCGACAGCACTCTGCCATTGCTCTTTCTTTCCTCTAGTGTTGCGTTTTTTTCAAGTAAACACAGAAATTTGGACCGGACCTCCTCCGGAAGACTCCATGGATCAGGAAAGAGTGCTGGGTGATACTTGTCTGGAGCACCTGATAAAGGCACCTCTTTTTTCTGAGAGAGGATTTTACGGAAAATCATGTCATCCTTTTCCAAATCTGGAATTACAGGTTGGCCCTCTCTGGGTTGCAGAATGATCTCACCTTCTAGGAGAGGCTCCCGGTCAGAGAATTTTCTTAAATACCGGGGATCTTGCAGAACAACTTGATTCACATGGAAAGCCCCAGTTTTCCGAACAAACAAGTCATCATTTTCTAAATCTGGATACAGATATCCATTTTCAGTATCTCCTTGCTGGCATCCAGGTACAAAGGAGATATTCTTTTTACATTTTATGAGCCTAGGGCCAGAAGTAGGATCAATTTTGGTCTTCGTTTCAGAAGACAAGTAGTCAGAGTATTTTTGCAGGGCCTGAAGTAACGAAAACTGACTGAAGCATATAAAACAAAAGGAGGGAAGTAAAAATATCATTAACTAGCAAGAGACAAGCAGATCGCAATGTATTGTGATATACATTTGGTTTAGACTTGCAGTATCCCAAGCAGTACAACGACTCCACTTCACCACCACTAACTGTAGCACAGCACACGTCAACCAACGTAAAGGTATCGCGGCATACTGACCTGCTCAGAAACAGCACGCTTACATGCTCACACACAAAGCCAGTAACCTATGCAGCATGTTATGCTTTTGCATTGACATGTTTCAGAATACCAGCAACTTGCAGCTTTACATTTAAAAAAAAAAATTAAAAAGTAATAACCGAAAAAGCACGACATCACAGGACGTGGTTTAATTTCATTTAGCTGTTGCATATCCAGCCATTTCTTTTCGATGCAGCAAGAGTACAGCTCATGCAGCAGTATCAACCTGGGCTGATCAGAGGCCTCCAAGATTTTTCCTTCTGCAATCTGTGACAATGAGCTTCCCACATATTCAGCAGTTGGCTTATAGTTCTGATCCCTTCTGCAACTGCTATTCCAGTCAAAATTTGGTCTTGGTTGATTAGCAACAATGGCAGAGCTTTGCTTGTAAGCGAATTCCCGATCATCAGAATCTGATTTCTTTCTGCTGTGCAGAAGCACAAAGAATGAGCAGAGGGAAAGAAAAAACCATGAAGCGTAGTCATTGAGTAAAATGCACAGTGGCAACAGTAAAGAAAATAATCTTTCAATTATTTTCTAAAAAAAAAAAAAGAAAGAAAACATACCCTGCTGCTACACTGGCAATAAAAATGAAAAGTAAAAATGAAGTAATAAAACTACACTTCATGTATAGGTTTTGCACACAGGAGAGAAACAGGGGCATGCATGAAAACGCACCTGAACCCTTGAATCTCTTTATACCAGGGTTTGAAAGAGGATTTCCTGATTTTTTTCCATAGCAATTCTTCTTCTGGAGTCCAAAACTTAGGAAGAAATTTGTCAAAAGCAACACCTGTATTTGCCGCTGAAGAACTTAGCTTGCGAAAATAGAGATCATCTTTTTCAATGTTTGGGATGCCTATTTCTTCTTCCTCGTCCTCATCAAAATACCCAGATAGTTCTGAAGATACGTTAACTCTTGGTTTGTTTTCCTCTTTAGTATCCAACTGCCTCTGCCTCCTCCGGTTACTGTTCAAAATACCCAATCAGTTAAGATATTTTAGGAGCAACTATTTTAGGAGCAAAGAATGCAAAAAAGACATGCTTTTTGGCTCAGGAGTTTAACCTCATGAATGAAGCAAATTAGTTCTCAATTCCACCACGGCAGCACCAGAAGTAATAAATTATATTTAAAAAAAAAAAAAAAAAGAGAGAGTTAAATGGTTATATCAGCATCCTATTGCCTCTGACAAAACTATGAAGTTTGACAGAAAAGACATAACAAATAGTCAACTATGTTAAAATGCCGATTAGAAGGCCAACTTTATGGAGTTATTTATGGACTGCAATTTAGGTAAGTACAATAGTTACTGGATCTTGGATTAGTATCTCTGACCTCTGTGGTTCAAGCATTGCAGCTAGTGGACCAGCTGGATAACTTTCTTGTGAGCAAGATTTAGGAGAGTCATTGCGCAACACGAAATGATGTCCAGGTGCAGCAGAGTTTACAGGGCTCTTTTTGACTAGAAATCTACGATTTGCTAAGTCATCCATAACCAAGTCGGGCAGCCTTCTTTCATCTTCCGAATCAGAGCCACTGTCATACTCATAGATCATCTGGATGGAAGCTGGATTTGTGAGCCCACACTCTGCTCTGCTATTTTGGCAGGAAGCTACGGGATTCATTTCACGTCCACTGAGGTTGACCAAAACAGGAACAGAACGAAGATAGTGAAGTCACGAAGGTAATGATGAAACCCAAGAACTGCCCACTAATCTCATGTGTGTGCAGCGAGAAGCCGGACAACCAAAATTCATCACTATATTTTGGAAGGCTTTAATAAGAAACTAAAACCGTAGGTCTAGCTCTCTTGAACTTGCACTTAAGATCATTTAAATCCCTTCTCTCTGGAGTGTAACCACCCTCAAAACATTTCTCAAACACCAGAAAACTAGTTATATGAAACAAGTAAAAACAAAACCAAAAAAAACCAAACCCCAAACAAACAAAACATCCCTCCCATTAAAATATGGAAACTCAACTACTTTATATTGCAGCAAGAGCAGCTTTTCTTTAACTAATAAAGAAATAATTTATTTTAAAAGTCCCAAATCAACATCCTCTTTACTAAGACCACACACTAGTACCTTGAAAATGTTCCATCTGACTCAGTGAAGGCTGGACTTGCCCAGCTCCTCCTGTTGTCCTCATTCTTCTCTGTCCTCTTCTTCCTTAAGGGCGCCGGCACATACGTCGCCTGCTTGTTTTTGTTGGGTAAGAAGCGATTGAAGTCAGCGGTAGGTTTCGGTTCAATCACAGAGATCCTACGGTAAGACCTGTCGTCTTTATGGGAGTCGTGCATTTTGAAAGGCAGTTCCGAGTCTGTGTCACTGTCACAGCCTTAGAAGAAAGGAGAGAAAAGGGAAGGCCCAGGCTTTATTGTCTAGACACAAGCTTCTATCTAGAACTTGCACTAAAATGCACTAAACTCAATCTATTTATTCAAGATGTTTCGGATGCAAATTTGCTGAGCTACTGACAGGACAGCAGGAGAGGTATTTTTAGAAGTTTGTGGCAAAGCTGCGATAAGGTCCATTAAGCTGAGCGTGGTTTCCATGCCTGCTACATTTGTTCCATTCTTTCACTATCACTGCTCCCTGCGGAAAACAAAGCACTAACCTCTAGAGGGAAGACATAAAACAGCACAGAAGTTTTTCATTTAAAACATACTTGCCACGCAAAGTTACTAACAGAGCCGTGTTACCAGCAAATAGTATAGCAACATGCTCATCTCACCAGATGAATGCCCAGTAGAAGCCCAGGATACATCACATATATAGCATGGTTACATGTAGCTTCAAAATGCTCCATGTGGCCTGAGCCCAATGATTTTAAGTTATTCACATGGAACAAAATCCAAAAGCTCGTAACTTTTATAACTTTAAGTTAGACAACAAGTTTGCATTGAATTTTAAAATGGGGAGAGAAACACAGGTTAGAGTACAGATGTAGGGACGCCATGTCAAACACTTTCTTCTGGTTATCCTTCTTTCCATGACAAACTATCAAAACTGACAACTACTACTCCTCAGTTTTTAACCTAGCTGGGAAAAACCTTATCGAGTATCGAATATTCACCAATGGAGCGAAGACAGAGTTTGACATATCCACACTATGAACAAGCTAAGAGACTGCTGAATTTTAGGTGATCCCATCAGGGTCTGAATTCTAGCAATTTCACTTCCTGAACTATGGGAAAATACTCCACACGTACACACACCCTAAGGTAGTTGTGAGAGCAAGAGTCCCAGCAACACGTCCTAGAAAAATTCATGTGTGCATTGCTTTGTTTCTACCAACTGTTAAAGGTCAATATTTGCTTAAGCAAAATGCAACTGCCGCAGTTGCAAAACTAGAGTTGCTCTCCAAGCCAATTTAAGTTCTGGGCACTCAAAGTACTAGGTCCATACATATTGTAAGACATATGTCAACAGAAGGTTTAAAAGAGGAAAAAACATACCTTCACTGCCACCTTTCAAGGTTATATCTGATGAAAAGCTTGTGGAGGATCTTGAACCAAGAGAGTCCAAGCTATCGAAGGAATCGTCTCTTTTATGACTAGTAGAAGATGAAAAGGGCTCTCCCCGGTCAACGTACCAAATATCACCGTACCCACTGTCCCTGCCACTTCTGTTCAGGTGGCTGGACTCTTCAAGTGCCTACGAGAGTAAGTTTTGAAAGGTGTTTTGCAATAATATAAGGTGCAAGTGCTACTTGTGAGTTTTTTCTCAAAAATTTTTAAAATGCGTTTTCAGTGCACAAAAAGACATTACCAAAGACTACTGCAAACCCTAAGACCAACATATACAAAAGCCTGGATAGGAGATTCAACATAATGTCTTAAGTTTCTCTTATCTCAGCTAAAAGGAATCAAGACAAGGCTTTTCACAATTTACCACATCAATAAGAACAGGTGGATTCTGAATTGTGTGATTATACAGTTAGCAGAAGAACCAGCGTGAGCTACAAATGATTTCTTTCATATGGACTTTGATAGCAAGGAAAACAAACAAAACAAATGACCATGTTCTCCAAACTAAGAATAAAATTAAACGCCCAACAGACTGTTTTGAGTTGGTGCCATAATGGATAGTAAACTATAAAATTCAGGCTATATGTTTACTATTGTTTTTGGATACTTTACCTTAGTCAATGCTTGCCCTAATAACTTCTCAAATGCTTTAAGATTGAGGTATGGACCATTATAATGAGGGTTACTTTGAGCTTTTCTTCCAAGCCAGTACAGTGTAATCAAAACCTAAAAACAAACAAATGAAAAAAAAAAAATATAAACTTAATTACTTTTCTCTCAAACCATGTACCAGTATAAAAGCATCTCAGAATGCCATTAGTGATGTTTTCCACAATAAAGTGTAAAATCTCCTCTACAGCATTAGCTAGTATCTCCACCAAGAGTGTTACAATGCATTTCATTTATCTCAAGTAAGCAGATAAAAGTACTGTTTCTAACTATTACATTTATTTGGGAAAGTAAGCTGCATAGAGATCATCCTGAAATGGCACAAATTTGCATTGGATAAATGAACAATTGAAGAATAAGGTAAACATGGTTGCGCCATAAGCAGAAATGTCTCAAAAATATTTAATCAGAATTAGTACGAAATTGTTTCAGAAAGCATTAAAGTAAGCATGTCTTACATTTTTCACTCTTCTGTTGGTCTCCTCCGGTCTGAAGCAGGACAGGGAATGAGAAAAAACAAAACAAAACAGAACCTTTTAAAATCTCCAACTTAAAATTTAATTATTATTCAAGATTTAAAAGGTTTTAAGCCCAATTAGAGTCTAGTATAAAACATGCAACTACGACTGTTTTTGTTTTTAAAAAAGGCAATTAGCTTTGGATTCACAGGCATAACTCCATACTACTTCAATCACTGCATGTAAAGCAAGAAATTAGCTGATGTATTACACTTTCTGATTTGAGAACTTGGAAAGGCTCTAAGCTTTTTTAATTAGCTAAGGTTTTTAGTTACCAAAAAAATAAAAGAGGAAAACAAGCTAATGACTTTGGGGAATAAAGCCCCTATTAGCGAGGAAGATCTTCAATTCCATATGAAAGCAGATTCAATTGTTACTTTCTTTGCCTAATTGTATTATATTTTCCAAATTATTTGCCTCAGACACAGAGAATCCTTCAGCCTAAAGAGTATTTTTCAGACAAAAAATGAGCAGCTGAAACCAGGGCATATGGAGAGAGATGTTGTAGGGCTGGAAGGAGGGGTTTGGTTTGTTTTTATGTAAGATACCTGTTTCTCAAAAACAAACACACAAATATTCAGTCACTAGCATTAGTAAACTTTTTTAATATATATAGTGAATTTGTGGTACACCTCAGAAGTACACCAACACACAGTCAAAGGCTGCAGGGAAAAGGTAAAAGAAACCGTTCAGGGGACAGTTTTAAGTTGGCAAATTGATGACAGGGCCTGGTCAGGGTAGACGACACTCTTCATGGAAATATGGTATTTGATGGAACATGACAATGGGCATGAACACACACTGTCCCCTCCTTCTCCCTCCTCCTAGTTTGAGAGCGCCTGCTCTGGCTCGGTGCAGCTGTAATTGCCATGTCTGTCCTCCACATTGTAAAGAGATCAGGCTGCCAGGAACACAGAGTCCTGAAATGGATCTGACCTGCAGAATCCCCACCTGCAGCTTCATTATATCACACGCCGGAGACGTCACTGGCTTTGTAGTCAGTAACCTCTTCCTGACGAATAAGGAGGAACCCTTCTCCTTTAATGTGAAATATTTACATTTTTCCTTTTAAAGCACTTCCAAAACACATTGTTACTCTTTTTTTTCACTGGAGACTATTTTTGGACAGGAAAAAAATAAAATCCTCTTCTTTTAACTTCAGTACCTGGATTTATTGTCTAATGTCCATGCTGTAGGACACACTGTGGCCAGGACCTAATGTGCTGACATGAGACATGTTGGTTTCCCAAGCAGAGGATGGAAAATTATTCTTGTAGTGGTGTGAATCAGCATTATGCTTCCCACACCTGACACAGGCCATCTTAAAGGTTTACATTCTTTACCTTCAAGGTCCAAGAGCCTTTTATTAGGCCAGAATTTCTGCCATTATTTGCAATTATAAAAGCAGAGGCCATGAGAGCCCTTGCTAAGGATGCCTTAAAGTTTGCTCCCAAACTTAAGCAGCCTGGCAAACAGTGAAAAACTCTGTCCTTAGCTGCCGCCTGTATACAAGAGGTTGCCAACCTTCATGTAGAGCACAGCTACATGACTGAACATGGCAGTGTCCACGTCTGCTTTCCATGAGCTCTCTGGAATCATTTAGGTCAACCACTTACAACAGGAAGAACACTTCAACTGTTTTTATAATTTAGTATATTTTCTATACTTGAATAACCATAAATACACTAGGCCTGCGTACAACACAAAGCTTAAGACATTCACGTAAACTAATGAGCGTAGCTGAGTCACAAAATTTAGGCAGGGGAATATTTTAGACACTCGAACGAGAGACCATGCTCCATTCACATGTTTGCTCAGCTAACAAGGGAACCAAAAGGACAAGTTGTTTACTCTTTGTGAGCGAAGTTTCTTCACTTCTGTTACTACTACTCCCCTCTTAACTACATCTACTGGTCTTCAAACATTTTAAGCAAATTTCAACATAGATGTAGTCTGAGCAAAAGAAAAAAAAAAAAAAAAAAGAAGAAAAGTCCTGTTAATCTAGAGCAATCCATTCCTTATTTATAGAGGCATATACTAATTACTTGATGGCCCTTAAGGGGGGAAAAAAAAAAAAAGAGGATTCTGGATGACCAATGTATTGTCCTAGAATTTGTAGAAAACAAAAGGCATACAATTTTTTGCCAAAAAGGCTTGCAACTTGTAGAAGATGCAGTTTGGGTCAACTTGCTATCATTCTCTGAGTGAAATAAGAGTCTTTTATATGTACAGCCTGGCCAAGATCATGATGCACATCTGAGCTTACATGCACAAGCCATTGCCCAGTTACTCTCCAGTACATTCCAGGTATCTATTGGATAGAAATGTGGTGCAAAATGAAAAGCTCTTAAGAGGAATTAATTTTTCCTGTAAGCATCAACACACACGTTTTTAACTCAATTGCAGTAAATAAAAACACAAAATGAAATAATTACATTAAATAGATTTTCTCCTTCATAAAGTGTCATCAAAATATAAATACTATGCCATAACATGCTAAGAATTCAACTGGGGTCTTGTGTATAGCTCTGAGCAACTACCGTTCGTAGCAGGTGACAAGACAGAAACACCAACATCAAGCACAGCAAGTTCTGTGCTGCTGTGAGAGGAGGCATGACCCAACCTTCTCTGACAACCTGCTGTTACCCTACAGTGAGCTCCTGCTCTCCCCTCTGCTCCCATTCCCAAATCTGTATCTAAAAAGAGCTGAAAACCTCTAGTTTCTCACACTGCATTTGAAGAAATCAGAAGATGGATGCAAGAACTTCAGCAATGTAGCCCTTAAGCTTTTTAAACACTCTGGGACACTTATAACCTCATTTTGAACATGTCTATAGCACTGAAGTGCACACACAGCACAACTTTGTCCTATGAAAACTATTCTAGGAACTGAAGGGGTAACCCACTTGCTGAAGTACCTTAATCCATGCAAATAAACACCAATCCTACACTGAGCAACTGTGAAAGAAGTCTACTTTTTGATGTTTTCATCCAAAATCATCATAGAGTCCAGCTGGCCGACTCTATTCTTTATGAAATTTTTATTCTGTGTAACCTAATTTCTGGCTTGAACAAACAAATGCCAACTGTGCTGAAAGTTAGAAGCAGGCTGCTGCTCTGCTCAGGAGGGCACAGCCAAGGCTGCATCTTAAAAACAATCTGTTGAAAGATGTTGGATCCTGTCCAAACGACGACTTACTAAACCCCTTTGTGTCATTTCAAACATTACCTTCTCCGTCTTCCCAGAGGATTTTTCACCAACAATGCAACATCACTAAAGACATCTGAACTAAGCAAAGGAAGCTGCTAAGGAAGGTGGTTAAGACCTTGCAGAACTAATTCTAATCCAAATACTTCATCTGCTCCTGCCACAGTCTCAGTATTTTAGCATTCATTCTGAAGTTTAAAAGAAAAACAATGCCAGTCATCTGCATTGCCTGATCTAACCCCAGTGTCAAAATTTCTAAAGTACAACTTTAATTCACAAAGTGTGAACCTTAATTGTTGGCAGTGGTTTCAATAAAAGTTTATGTACAACTTCAAGTTTAGCCACCCTGGAAAATATCTATCAATCACAGCATGAAAGTCTAAAGGCCACGAGATAACAACATGTGGGAGTTATTATAATAATTATGAAGCACAACTGTAGGATTCCAAGTTGAAAACTGATGCAAAAAGATGTGAAAGATGTGGAGAACTAACACCTTCTGTGTAAATCATCCCATCCGTGTGAATCCCTTAGCAAACAGAAAAAAGACAAATGGGACAGAAATGGCTGTCACTTCTTAGTAGGTGATATACTTAGACACCAAACATCTCTGTTATGTTTGAATGCAACGCATATTCACAGACACTAGTTACGACCAGACAGCACGGACCGACAGATGTTACTCTAACAAGGTCCACTCTAGAAGAATAAAGCAAAGCAACACGGCAGATCAGCAGGCTGAGCCGCAACTCAAGGAATTTATTCCCAGCTCTGCTGTTTGCTCAAGGTTAAATTGCAAAATTAGTCACCAAGGCCCCAGCCTGAGAATACAAAAGCTTTGGCAGCAACTCCAGTTTAAGGATTTCCTGGTCTACCATTCTCTTCCAGCCACTCCTGTTTGCTGCACCTGTGGCTATGCCAACATGACTGAATCATGCTGCGGTTCCACGTGGTGCATCAGGACCAGAGAACTGCAACTGTTTCTCTGTTTGAGTTTTTCCTAATAAACGTTTTCAAACCCCAAATTAACTCGCTCATCTATTTTATAGCACAGAAGGGAATGGGCACAGGGATCAGTGGAGGAGGACCCTGCTCCACACACCGGCTCTGGGAGAGTCCCCACATGAGGAAACCCCAGCCAGAGACACTTTGTACTTCCCCTTCATCTACTGATGCCAAGGAGTGAGGAAAGCTTGCTGGTATTGTTTTAATTCACTTTGAGGTACTTTAAAAATGATTTTTAATAAAAAGTATCGTACAAGACAGTCATACAGCTTACGGTAGCAGGCAGACCACAGTACTTTAGGAATCAGGAACTAGACTTTAACCCATTATAAAATGTATCTGTTGGCAATGCTAACACACAACTCTAGTGACTCCTGACATTAAAAAAAATCAAAAGTAGGTACTTTCAGGTTGACTTATTTCAAGACTTTTAACAAATATATGCTATAGTTTGGATTTCCTTCTCCTAACACATAATAATGGTTTGGTTCCCTCACATCCTAATACCTATTAAGCTACAGAAGCTATCACTTCATTACGTCAAATCTACTTTGGCACTTCACTTAGTTATTTTCCAGGGATAACATCAACATGGAGCTCAAGACCAAATCCAAGATACTAAGAGACTGGAATAGAATTATGGAAGATTATTTTACAGCAACCTGTTCAGAAAGCATGGCTTTCTGAGGGTCTCTTTCTCTTGTAGAAATGTATTTACAGTATAGATATCTATCTATGATTAAAAAAAAAAGCAAAACCAAAAAAAACTATATCTGAATCCCGCTGCCCTAAATAAGAGTTATGTGATGAGAACAGGCCATATGGTCATGCCCATGCCCAAAGAGATAAGACAAATCCAAATCCATTTACGGGGAGAAAGAAGGGACAGAGACACTCCTACTGATAGAAAGGAATGTGCCAGTGACAAATGCACCCTGCCCAGTGCCAAACCCTTCCCTTGATGACGAATGCCCTAGAAACTCCAACAGCTGCCAAAGCTATCTGTTTTCCATCCCTTCCTCGGTACTACAGACCTCATGGACTTGAAGAGACTTCTGTTTAAAAAGAAGTATCGGTGCCATCCCTTTGAACTTCCACCCACCAAGGCAGCAGTTCTACCTCCCAGGTGCCCTTCGAAGGGCTTGGAAGAGCCATGTCCTGACCTAGAAACCGGAATGGATCAGCACGCTGAAGAACAAGCCTGCTCCAGACCTCCTCACCAAGCTCCAGGCACTCTAGCCCAACCCCAGCCAGCTTCACTTACGCTTCCAAGGAGGACGTCGGAGGGTTTGAAGGATTCTCCACCCCCACCAAAGTATGCTGTGCAGGAGACAAATGCCGGCTGCCCAACTAGCAGCAGGCTTGTGCTAAATTTCAACCTCTTTGGCCACCTACTCAACTGCTATTAATATGGCTGTTATCGGATCTCACTGAATTCCCACGTGCTGCTGAGAATAGAAAGGCTCCAGCGGAAGATGGGGCTGCCGCATGGGTACGGGAACATGAGGACATTCCTCCGGCACTTGGATTCTTAGTGAACTGATATTCAACCCCGAGAGCCACAGCTCACTGCCGAGATCGCTGGAAATAAAATGATTGGGCTATGGCTGCAGCACTGAAGAACAGCTTTTGGAAATGCATCTTTCTATTTGACTATAAAAAGCATGTGTATTTTCCATAGCAACACATTCACTGGACCCAATGCCACTTACATCGTAATACCACACAGAGTTAGGTATAACATGACAGCAGAAAGTGTTTCTCCATGCCCCTGCAAAACCACTGCCTGACAGCAAGGAGCTCTGTGGACCCCGATGATGGAGCAGCTTGTCCCCACCCTGTGCCCTCACCTACTAATGAAGGGGCTGAGGGGTGGAGAAGAGATGCCCAAGAGGGGAAAGGTGGAGAAGGAACGCAGCCGGGCAACACCCTCCGTGGGAACATGTCCTTGTCCATCGCCTCAGCACCCGTCCTTTCATACCACCTCTGGAGCACGATGTTTCCTTGCTGATCTCACCCATTATACTTCCACACTATTCTTAAATGCCTTATCAAAACAAAACCAGGCACTTCTAGAAATGTGCATCAGCCCCAGCAAGTCACCGGACACTCAAATTATCCATTTCCTCATGCTCTTTTCCGACCCCTCCCTTAGTACTCCATCTCTGCCAGCTTCCTCATATCTCCATCTAATCTACAGGCTCCCCGTAAGGAGGAAACTAATATTCAGAATAATGCAGGGTAGAAGACATACCTGTCAAATAAAAAATAAAAATAAAACCCCCAAACAACCCCTAAAAACCATCCCCAGATGATGCGGGCAGGGGAACAGCGATGGAGCATCACTGCAGCAAAAACTTGCAGGGAAGGAAGAGATTGATAGGATCCTGCAGCTTCCTGCTCAAATTTTAAGGTATATTAAAGAAAAATCAAAGTACTTCTAATAATTGGTGTACTTTATGACTGGTCCCTTTTTGTGTCTTTTTCTTAGGCACTCCATTCCTAAAACTCTATAAAAATCAACAACTTCACTAATATTCTCCAGTCTGTATTAGTTACTTTAAATTCAAGTTCTAGACTGTTATCTAGGCAAAAATAAATCACAGATATTTTACTTCTGAACGTTAAGTTGCGTGCCGTATACATTGGCCAAACAGCATGAGAAGACCCATTGACTTTTATGAGAAGTGAAGGACTCTCTACACAAAGAATTAGAAGCTGCAGTGTTGACTCTAAGCTCACATGGAGTATTAGGAGTTCCCAAAGGAAATCAAGCAGTTCAATCACATTTGAGAGGATGTGTGAATTTCAGAGGTGAAATTAATTGCTTTTCAAGGAAAAAAAAAAAAATACAACAAACAATACACAGCAACTTAGATGGACAGATAACTTTCATATCACTATTTACACACAGTATATTACTTTGATGGATTTCTCCTTCTTTTACATCCCTGATTTTTTTAAAATCTTTTTTTTACCCTATACATAATCCAGTTGACTTTGTACCAGGGTTATACTAAATGTTACCACTTCTCCCTTCTTCCTTCCTTGTATCTTCTATAAATGTTGAGATTTTACACTCTCCCAGTTCTACCACCCCCCCAAATCAACAGTCTTGAATTCACCCTACTAATCATCATCTGTGTTAACTTCTCTTGCATTCAGTTTTTAAGATAATTTCCTTTCATTCCCTCCCACTAAACCAGACCACCTTGTGTAAATTTTGTAGATTAGTTTGGACAGAAATGCATACAGGGAACACATACTAGCATTAGTATTATTTCCAAAAGGAGCATATAGGTATATCTGGGGAGTCACTCACAGAATCAGAGTGTTTGGGGTTGGAAGGGACCTCTGGAGATCATCTAGTCCAACCCACCTGCTAAAGCAGGTTCACCCAGAGCAGATCACACAGGAGTGTGCCCAGCTGGTTTTTTAATGTCTCCAGAGAAGGAGACTCCACAACCTCCCTGAGCAGCCTGTTCCAGTGCTGTTCCAGGGCACCCTCAGAGTAAAGACATTTCTCTTCATGTTTAGATGGAACCTCCTGTGCTTCAGCCTGTGTCTGTTGCTCCTCATCCTGTCAATGGGCACCACGGAAAAGAGTCTGGTCCCATCCTCTTGACATCCACCCCTCAGATATTTACAGGCATTGATAAGGTCCCCTCTCAGCTTTCTATTCTCCAGGCTCAACACACCCAGCTCTCTCACTCTCATAAGAAAGATGCTCCAGACCCCTAATCACCTTTGTAGCTCTCCACTGGACTCCCTCCAGTAATTCCTTATCCTTCCTAAACTGGAGAGCCCAGAAATGGATGCAGTACTCCAGATGCAGCCTCACCAGGGCAGAGTAGAAGGGGAGGAGAACCTCCCTCGACCTGCTGGTCGCAGTTTTCCTAATGCACCCTCGGATACCGTTGACTCATGGTCAACCTGTTGTCAACCAGAACTCCCAGGTCCTTCTCTGCATTGCTGCTTTCCAGCAGGTCCACCCCTAACCTGTACTGGTGCCTGGGGTTATTCCTCCCCAGGTACAGGACCCTACACTTGCCCTTGCTGAATTTCATCAGGTTCTTCTCTGCCCAGTCCTCCAGCCTGTCCAGGTATCACTGGATGGCAGCACAGACTTCTGGTGTTTCACTCTCAAAAATAACTATCAAAATAGGCAATTAAGTGTGATCCTGTAAGTTTTTAGACATATATACAAAAACACATGAAGGTACAGCTGTTAACTAGCATGGAAATAGCACAACAGCATTTTTCCAAAAAAAAAAAAAACAAAATCTGTATAAAGTATATTATTTGCTTTAGCTAAACTGCAGCAACCATGGCAACTCATGTTTAGCATTTTTTCAAGACAATACTGAAATCCACTTTCTCTATTGCCTGATGTTTCTTTGCGATTATTAAATTAAACATTTCCAAAATTCTTGTCCTTTTTATTCCTACTCTCACACCTAACCACAGTATTTCAACATTGTCTCTCCCCACACACAGATACCAGAGGTGATTTTGTAGAACAGTCCTCAATACTGACTCATTTATTCCCTCTAACGTGTCACTCAAGCACCTCTGCACCAACTCAGGGTACAGATAAACAAGCTACTGCAAGGTAAGTTAGGGTGAAAAATTTTCCATCCACCAACTACTCCATAGCAACTGCCTGTGTGTGCCTCTTATGCTCGACGCCCAGGATTAATACAATTGTTCAATTTGGATAATGCATTCAGAGGTGGTCCCTCGGGTAGAGCTGGGATTTGGCAGGTTACACAGCTTTGCTTGCTCAGAAAGACAGATTTTTATGGCTTCCATAATCAGATAAGAGGAGGAAAAAGACAATAACAACATCACACACAAACACAACACCCTCCTGTATTTAATATCCTCTCTTGGTCCATGCCCAGGGAAAGATTTGGTAGATATGATCCTTTGTTATTTTTGTGTCAAGCAAACAGGTGGTGATGTACAAATGTCTTGTGTATAAGTAAACCGGTTTACCACAGCTTATAACACCCAATAGCAACTTCAGGAGGTTATTTACCTTATCATGGTGTGCAAAGAAAGATTTAAAAGAACAAAACAAAACAAAACACAAACACACCTCATGTCGATACTGTATAATTTATACCGGATATTTGGCAATGAACCCATCTGCTAATAAAGAAAAAAAGACGACTGACAGTAAATTATACAGGGAATTGCTATGTTCACACCTATACCAACATTGAGTTTCACCTGTCCAAATAGGTGTCTGCCAGGTTGCTGTTGTTCTAACACATCCACAGGAAACAATTCAGTGTAGAGGTGATTCACAGAGAGTTAACAGCAGAAACTACTGATGATCGATCCATGGCCCCTGAGTGGGAGGTCAACCAGACCTCACTCCACTCCAGTCACCATCTCTTCAGGGGAGCTACAACCCATACACACCAGGTATATGCATGATGAGGATGGATATACTCTCCTGAGAGAAGACAAACGCCCTGTATTTTGGGAGTACGTGAGATATGCAGCACCTGGGAGTCACTACACAGATTTCTGATGGCTCATTTTTTCCCCTAGAGCAATTCCAACACAGTGCTGGCCAAAGTGCTGTACAGGAGGACAGAGAATTGAGGCAGTGTCTGCCCCAGACCCTCTTTTTATTCTCAACTTTTGTGATGTTATTAAAGAATAAATGCTTTAGCAGTTTAAAGGGGGATTACTAAAAGCACAGCTTTTGGGAAAGTGTCATAGAGCTCAGATTTTGGAAAGAATTTGGATTTATTTATAGAGATGGACAGAGCGAAGATGACAAAATGGAGGTAGAAGGTAAGTGCAGTTTATTCCATGATAAAGATTTTGGAAACAAGTTAAAGTGATGTTGGAATTTGTCCTTAAGTAGAAATAAATCACTACTGCACGACTGCATGATTTAGTCTCTACATTTGGTATAAAAACTTTAAAGGACTACTGGGTTTTCTCAGTAATATTTTGGCAAGATATTCCACAAGCAAATAAGAAGCACTGAAGAAATTATAATGCTTCCTTTTTGAATTTTTGCCATATATTTTCTATGTTTCTTTGGGTTACCCTAGCAACACAGAGCACAACATCATCACTCATCACACAGAGCACAGTAGTATGAAACACAGACTGAACCTGACGTCTCTCTATTGAAGTCAGTTCTCTATTAACTTAGGTTGATGCATACATGCTCAAAAGAAGTGAGGTACACAGACAGAAGTTTATTATTTCCTATGTTTTCTTGATCTGTCTTCATTTGTGAAGATGTATTTAGAGGCAGGAAAGAGCACTTATCTTAATGCAGAATCAAATGTTAATACATTCACCCTTATCAGAAAAGAATGCTAAAAAAGGATGTATTCCCTTGAACCAGCTTGTCCAGAAGACATGGTGTGAAACAGCAACATAATTTAGAACAAAAAACAAGACACAAAACTCAAGTGAAATTCAAAAAGAGTACTGCTCTTAGCAGAAATGTGCCCTTTTGTTTTGAGGAATAGACAATATCTAAGATAAGTGGATTTTATTTTCCATATTTGCTACAATTCTCACCTCCTGTTCTCAGCTCCTGCAACATTTATACGTAAGGGAGCTCCTCTAAGATGTAACTACTCTTATTCAGGTTCCTTATGGCTTCAGTTTTAAATCTGTAACATTTAAAATTACTAAATCCAATTTCTTGCTATCAATATTACTGGACAGGTATTAGCTTTTTTAATTAGCTTTTTTTGGGGGAAAAAGAATTTGTCCACTCCAGTGGACAACAGTGCTTTAAGACTACTTGGAGCAGCCAAGTCAGAGAGTATTTTTGAACATTTGCTCAAAACATTAAGCTTTTTTGGGACAGGTTTTTCTGGCCAAGTTTTTAATGTTGGAAAAATGAATGCTTCTTTACTGCAAAGTGAGAGAATGGGTAAAAGTCCAAATACTTGCTTTGCCAGAATGTTAGAAAGCCTGTGTGGGAGGCAAGGGGGAAGGGAGCCGGGGTGAGGGAAGCTAAGCAAGTCTGGCCATATACCTCTGAAGTTGGAGAATTTACCTCAGTTCTTAGCATCCCAGCCTACTGAAACCAAATGTGCTATTAGTCATTTGAGAGTTTCTGTTCTAAAGTTAGAGGAGTATGAGAACAAAAACTTTAACAAAATTAATGATACGGGAAAACAATCCCAGCCAGGGACCTATAGACGATCTCACACCTCTCTTTCACTGGTAGTTGTGAGCTATGTAATTTGTACCACAAAACTGATGACTGAGGGGAAAAAAAAAAAGCTTAATACACCAATTAAATCACCACCAAAATGCTCCAACAAGCTATTACAACTAAGTCGGGTGGTAGGCAAGGAGTGGAACAAAACGATGTGATTCTGCTTCAAGTGAGGCCATGGCAATATTCCCAACATCTTTAATGAGTACATGAGTAAACGCTAATTTAGGAATCTTCCTTCTCATGCGAAAGAAGATACTATATGCACCAACTCTCGGAAACTACAGTTAGCCATCTGCAGAATTTCACCAACTGTCTAGCCAGATGAAGCACTGGAGAAGTAGGCTCCCTAAAATACACACAGTGGTTGTAAGCTATCCTTCCCAGAAGTCAATCAAACCACAGAGCCAGGAAAACACAAAAGTAACCCCTGGGCTCTGAAAGAGGCTCTTCTGCAAATCCTTTCCCCAACAACCCTCACCATTTCTACACAAAGACCAGGCAGACTTTTTGACTCAGGTAAGGTTGAAAGAAACCTTGAGACTGTCATCTAGGAATCCACAGCTTCCAAAGACTAAGGGTCTCTTGAAAACCCTGTGAATGGCAATTATTACTGCATTTAATAATTGCAAATATTAAACCAAAAAATGGTTAAACTGCAAACTATGTCAATGGCACCAGTTTGCTATGAGGCTCAGCTTCATAAGGGACAGTATGCATGTTCCATTAGTGACTGCTAAATCCAGAGTTGCTACCTTGGAAATGTCTATGGAAGGGGCCCTTCTGATCTCCAGTTTTTAGCCCTATTTGATTCAGAAATCCCAACAACAGTGCTGTCACTATATTCACTGTTCTACAACTCGATAAAAAGTCAAGACCTTATCACCTCCAAATTAAGGCTATAATCCAAACAGGATGAGAAATGCAAAGGCAGTTCAATAAAACTAATTGAATGTTTCTCCTTTTGATTACATTTAACTTTAGTGTAGCCTACCTAGAACAAATGAGGAAGAATCACACATGAAGCCTTCTTGGAGGTCTCATCACCAACATGCGCACTGCAACAGGGAGACTCAGAACAACTTCCAAGGTCTCCCCTTCTTCTTTTCACTCAGCACAATGCAAGAATAACCAGTAGCATCCTCCAGTGAGGAGAGGATAAATCAGTCTCTGCTGGTGCTTTAGGAACAGGTTGTCAACCTGCAGCAAATCTCAGCTGCTCCTTGATGGGAAAGCAACCGCCACAAAATACAGAAAGGGAGAATGGGATGGCAATACCTTCACCCTTTGACCGACAGATAGCATACATGGGAGATAACCTTATCATTATCATGTTTGGTTGCCAGATGGCAAACTGTTGACCACATTATCCACACAACACTGAAAGTTTTTGCAATATATTTTCACTTTCTTGCTGCATACCATTGGATACGTAGAGAAGGCCATGAAAAAATAGCTGGAGTGTTCTTAACATATTATCCTCTCCACATTTCAGTGCAGATGCAGTTAGTGGCCCAATTGCTAGAGCATACATTTTAAAAACAAATTTAATAACAGTCACTTTTGTGGAATTTTTTTTTTAGCAAGTGAAGGTACAAAGACATGTAACAGTCTTCATCATCAAGGAAATACATTTATGGTGGAATAGTACAGTGTACAAGTTTTCTAAATTGCAAAAATAGCTTATACTGCAGTGTAAGTTATGCAAGCTTCATCCTTAATAGCATAAATCAGTACTATCAAAACCAGCTCATGATTCAACAAATCAGCCATCTGTTTGATGCTAATTTATTGGAAGAGTGATTCACAGCCACTGCAGTAGTCAGATATTTATTGCTCAAAGAAGATGAACGTGAAGTCCTCTGCCACCCCGCACTTAAAGCTCTTTGCTTGGAAAACAGCACATTGAGTACATGTAAAACTATGCACCCCAAACTTTTTTTCAAGTAGGAAAGAATCTGTGGAAGCTTTTGATAGGGAAAGAAATCCAGAACTGTTGCATGAACTCTGAGCAGAATGTTAAGCATGTAATTATTTGAACTATTATTAAAAGTAACATAGTTATTACTTAAGCCCCTGAAGGAAAAACCCCAACAGACCCAGGATAGGTACACAGGCAAATTTGAACTTTTTTGTATAATAAAGTTACCAACAAAAACCAGGCAATGTTTCAAAAAGGAAAGCCACCAGAAAAATAATAATAAATCAAAAGCACAGAGGTATCATTCTTTGCTAAGATTCAAAAAAAGCTCCTGTCAGAAGCACTTCCAAATCACTTCTCTTTTTAAGCAGTGAAATTGAAATTTTCACACTGATGAAAGCTGAGAGCAGAGAAATCAGGAGATTGGATGTGAAATAAACAGGCTTTTAAAAATGCATAAAAGCACATTTAAATTCATTCTGTGTAAAATCTCAAACACAATAATTTTGAGTGTCATACCAATTCCCCTCAAAATATGATCACTATCACGCTCATGATTCCAGAGCAGCTTACAGAAATAAAAACTGGTTTGAAATTCTGCTTTCTTAAAAAAAAAGCTTTTATTTTTGCTAATTTTGGCTTGCATAGAGGCTCCTGTGTTTCACAGATACAACCAAGTGTGGCCAAAGGGTTTTCTCAAGTTGAAGACTGGCCAGGGAGCACTACCAGTGGTAAGAGAGCTTTAGTGAAACCAAAAAGCAATTCTCTATAAAAAATAAACATATAATTATCCAATGAACACAATATCACAATACTTACTCTCTTAAATAAGTATAAATTTTATTGCAGGTACAAAGATTAGAATGAACCGCAACTTGCTTTGTTTAATGAGCCAGTTTCTTTTTCTGCCCTCTCTCCTCTACAAGGCTTTTAAGTTGCCCGTCTATACCCATTTTGTCTTATACTCTCATCTTTGTCCCTGCATCTTGCTGTGTTGACCATCACTTAAGAAAGAGCCGCACACTTTCAAATCCTGGCAATGAACTGATTTCTGCTATTTCCTCCACCACCAAAGAAAGTACAAGGCTTTTTTTCTAATAATTACCCAATTTTTTTTTTTTATATATATATGCAAGGTTCAGGGCGTTACACACATTAACAAGCAAATGCATGGAAACCTCTACAGCTACCTTTTGTAATACCATTAAAGACTCACCTTTTACAACTATTACCTGCCCTTTACCTCAAAATGTGCTCTCTCGAGTCTGACCCAGTGCTGTTGTTTGTTTTGTGAGTTGCCTGGCAGAGAGGCCTGAGCAGTGGGAGAATGAAAACAGAGAGAAAGCATCTTCACCGGGTATCCCAAATTAGCTGGAGAGTTAGCATAAAGGTATTTCGAAGGGCAGCAGCAGCGGCACACAGACCACCACGGCCAAGGAACTAGAAACAGAGAAGATGCTACCCCCTCTTCATTTATAGTAAAAGTAGATTCTGGAATATTTTACAGGTAAAGATTAATCTTGATACACTTGTTTTGAAACTGAAAGAGGAGTCTTCATATAATTAAACATGTAGCATTAACAAAGAAATCACAGTACCAAGAGCTGAAGTAACCTGAAACAATCAGCTGGAAGACTCTCTCATGGGTGAAGAAACACTGTTTAGTAGTTTTCTTCTACCATTTTCACTTCTCCTTATTTCAGCTTACAAGGAGCCCAGTCTCTCCTGTGTCTAAAGATGCACAAATAACAGGAACATGTTCCATTAAATGCTGCATGCCAAAACCTACATGCAATTAAGCTTGACCAAACAGTTTCTAGGAGCTTGAACATATTTGCTTTCCTGACAAAAATTCTGCAAACAAAAGCTCTTTCTATAGGGAAGGTATGCATGCCTTTGGTACATGTCCATCAAAAAGATTCCTTCTCCAGGAGATAAAAGCGAGCTTCTCCTATGACTGATCAGACAGCAATACACCATTTTTACACGATGGAAACCACACAAACACATTCCTGGGCAACAGGAGACAAGAAGAAATTTCCAGTGTTCACTGCTTCCCTACCTCCCCTGAACCAGAATTAAGCCAATATAGAAACTTTCAACTCAGACTCCTCTTGGCCCTGAAGAAAAATAAAAAAAAATAAAAATAAAATAAATCTGTAGCTATGCAAGTGGAAACCTTTCTGCCATACGAAATATTGTACTTGAAAGTGAGAAAATTCATTTCAGTGATGCTGACATGCAATGCTTCTCTAATATTAGCTCGGATCCATTTGTCTCTCATAGTTAAAGAAAAAAAGGGCTTGATTCTTTCTAATTAGCTTTGAATCAAATTTTGCTGCAACTTCTTTTGTCCTTGCTACATTTGCCGCTAACAAGTTCTGTAGAGGAACACAGTAACTCAGGAAGAGCTGGGGTTAGATGGCTGCACCAAGCCGCATGGTACAGAAACACTGCAGCTCTTGTGGAAGGGGGAGGATGGGTAAAGGAGAAAGCCGTGATGTGATGCTACTCCAGCAGGACACAGCCACACCTTCCAGATGTGCCATGGTGGGACACAGCTCTGGGTTAGTGCTCGCAGCATCAGAAGAGGCTGCTGTTCCCATGGCCCAGGCATTCAGCCAACCCAGCACACCTTATCACGCAGACAAACCTCTGATCATGTAAAAGGACAGGAAGCTGTGTAATACCTGCATCAGTGAACTCCTTTCTTTTTCACAGACTATGCTACTTAGAAGAAGCATTCACTTTTTTTGAAGTACTTCTACAGAAGTGTTTTAACTTATGTGCTCGTACTGGAGCTGTTTGAGTGACTCAAACCTTTGTCTTTTATTCTCCTCATATGTTCAGTTTGTATTTCTATTTAGATGGCTTTTCAAGCCACTGAACTTTTTCACTGTAAAATTCATCCTTTGGGAAAGGGTACATAGTAAAGTCTAAAAAACAAAACAAAACAAACCCAAACAAACAAAAAACCCCAAACCAACCAACAACAACAACAACAACAACAAAAAACAACCACAAGTGCTAAAAAGTTAATTTAATTCATGTATGAAGTTCGTTCTTAATCCAGATTAAGATTACCTCTCTTAATCCTATTTCAGTTCAAATTTGAGTTCAGTGAAGATTTCATAACTGCTCAGATTAAGCTCCAGTTTGAGAATGGATTTTGAATCCTCTTTGGATTCAGGTTCATCTTTGTTTTCACCTTGCCCAGCTTCCCCTCACTTCTCAGCCCTCTCACTGCAGTGCCCCATCGTGTAAACGCACTTTCTGAGAAAACTAAGACACACCAGTTCTGCATTCCAGCTTTTCTCCTGATAAAACTCACTCTGTCCAACAAAGGAAGAAAGGTTATCGAGCAGCTTTGGCAGACACCTAAACAAGGCATAAGTATGGAATACCTGCCTTAGTTTATTTTGAGGGTCCAAACCAGCACAGTCTCCCAAAGCGGTGCTGGAAAGCCAGGTGATGAGCTGCATGTGTCCTGTGTAGGCAGCCTCATGCAGAGCTGAGAGTAGCTACTGTATACTCATCACTCGCACCGTACCCAAGAAGCAAAGCTTGGGAACACTTGCTTGGGTACCATGTTTGGTGCCATCAGTCCCTGGATTCATAGATTTAAAATCCAATTCAATAAATGAAAAAGAATAATGAACAGAAAATAGAAGTAGTAACGTACAAATGCAGCCACATCATTTCCATATGCTCACCACCCTAGACTGACTACACCACCTAGTAACTAATGTAGCTTGTTGAATACATTCATGAATTACTCAAACAGTATTAGAGATGACTGAATTAAACTAAAGAATTCGGTCACAGCTCAAAGAGGAAGATGCTTCAGAAAGACAAAACGTTGTTTATAAAAGAAAAGTATCCTTTTGCAAGAGAATTATTTTCCTCTTGAAGGAACGAAAACATTGCAATGAAATGGCAAATAGTAGTAAATCACCCGTGCTAAGTGACTTTTCTATGATTTCTCAAGAGCAGCCAACATGCAATGCAAGAGGAAAGATCAGATTTCAAATAAAGTGTTCTGCACAGAGAAAGCGAACGTTTTGCAGGACGAGCATAGCAGAGGAGTATCATTACTTATGCATCTTATTCTGCACTTATTCAATCTAGGTGGGTGTGCCTTCTGCACAACCATCTGATGTGTGATCTTACAGTTACATTAACCATGCCAAAATCAGTAACAAAACCTCTATATTAACTGATATTCTTAGAGCAAAAGTAGGTTTTAAGTAATGATGCTGAATATAGTATATGCAAATGCATGTACTAACTTATTTCAGGAGAATTTCAGTCATTCTTACTTATTATTCTTACGAAGTTTTTAACTAAAATTTCAAATGGCTTGATGAAAAAACCATCAAATGTTAAATTCCTAAGAATTCATAATAATATTTTTCCCCATGATTGTCACATGCAGAAGCAGTCAGATACTGGTCTAGATTAAAAGACCTACCAGAATTGTATTCATCTTTTCAGATACCCCTGCATACAACGTTCCACGCTTGCTAAAGCTTAACAGTAAATTGCTTGACTGATTCTGCAAATAAAATTAATTGCTTCCATAAAACTTGTATCCAGTTTTGTCCTTAGTTTTATTTCTTGGAGGAGGTTATCATAGATCTACAGAACTTAGAAGCAGCTTTCACTGTATGTGACCTTTTCAAAGCCACACACAGGAACGTCCACATGTGGCCAGACCAAGACTCTTATCTAGCCCAGGATCCCACCCTCCCCTGTAACCCCAAGTGGTTGCCTAAAAGAAAAGTAAAAATAGAGCAGGCAAGATGCTTCTCCATTGGGGACTTCCCAAACTACATGTGGTTCCCCTGTATTAAGTGACTCTTAAGAGATTTCCCTTCTGTGAACTTCTCCACTACCCCTTGAGCTCAAGTAAACTTTTATCATCCACAGCATCTGTTGACAAGGAAGCCTGTGGCCCTCTTCATTTGGTTCACTGATTATTTGTGTAACATGGGACAAAGTGACTAGTTGAACCACTTCATCCACCCCATCTGCTAGGTATTTTGTGTTTCTTTATTTTGTTTTAAGCTTGCTACTCTGTCCACCTCTCTCCTTCATCCATCGCCCCTCTGTCAGGCTCAGGACTCCTACAGTGTTCAACTAAACCTGCAGCAGAATCTGGTCAGAAAAGTGTCATGAGGGTGAAGATATTCCAGTTCCATAGATTTAAGTTCAGGAAATTTGGGGAGGTGAAGTGAGAGAGTGAGGAAAGAGACAATGATCAAAGGCGAAAGCCTCAGACATTATTTACACCACCAGCAAATTCCAGATTACCCACAGCAGCACAGTGATGTGACATTGTTTTTCCTATTCCTATTCCTTCTTAATAATGCTTAGGTCTTGTTTCTGGGTGGGTTTTTTGGATCATTTGTTTGCTTGTTTGGGGATTTTTGTGTTATTGGTTTTGTTTCCCTTTTTTCTTGGACTGGCATTGAAGACTGAATGGATGTCCTAAACTCCTAACCCCATTATCTCAGGCCTGAGCAGTATCAGCTGTTCCAGAACTCACCATTTTACTCACTTAAGTAACCCAAGTTTTCCTTGTATTTTATACATAAAAAGGAACTCCGCTTCTGAAAAATTAATCTGCAAACTACCATTAAAAACTGTTTACTAGAGTAGTAGACACTGGTAAATTTGGACAGATTAGGATTAGTTGGTGGAATCGTACAGTAATTCCCTAACTGCACAGATCTATGATGAAAATACATCACATCTTCAAGTCAAAACATACATAAATATACTGTGCCTTCTGTCAACTTGGGCATTTTTAGCTAGTGCTTTACCAAGTACATCCCTCACCTCAGAAAACCATCACAGCTGAGAGCACCTTGCAAACATCAGGTCACAGAGTTAAAAAGAATATGCTACTGCACCATAAATCTGACAAGCATATTTCAGCGTTTATTCACAGGGCACAAGTGGCTGTCTGTAATTTAATAGCCTTCGCAAAAGCAGAAGTATTTTGAACTTAGCCTCCCTTTCCCCACCCCAGTTAAATATTTTATCATATAACACACTGGAATCCACGTCAGTTGATATGTATCTGCACATACTGGGTTCAAAGGTGTGTATGTGTTTACATTTGCAGGACTTTTTTTTTTTTCTAGAAGGGAAAGGAAAGAGGAAATATCATCTACATTAGTCAACCTCCTCACTCTAGTCCCAGCCATCGGCTGCAAAAGCTTTCAGAATTTTTCTTTCTGACTCAGTTTCTGATACCACACTCCCTCCCTGAGCAGACAGGAGTGAGGGGAGGGTGCAGTCGATACGCTGGAGGGCAAGGCTACCGGGAGGACTGGCTCTGCAGGAACCTCATGACATTCAACGAGGACAAAGTCCAAGTCCTGCCACCGGGATGGACTAACCCCAGTGATGGCAGAGCGTGGAGCTGAGACTGGGGGTTCCACTGTGCTGAATATGTGCCAGCAACAGACCCCATCAAAATCGGCCAACAGCACCTGGGGCTGCATGAAATGGAGCGTGTGCAGAAGGCTGGTGGACCAGGTCATCTCCCCTTTCCTCAGCTCTCATTATGCCATTCATGTCTATAATGCTGCTGCCTCCAGTTTGGTGTCCCCCAGTACAGGAAAGTCATTGGTAAGCTGGAGCAAGTTGAGTGGAGGCCACCAAGGTGGTCAGGGCTGGAGATCCCAAGCTTGATCATCCAGCTTATTCAGCTTGAAGAACAGTTCTCCAGTTGGGTTTTCTTTTGTTGTGCTTGGATTTTTTCCTATTGTTTCTTACAGACAACAGATCTCTATCATTCAAAAAAAAAAAAAAGACAAAAAGATCATACCTTTGTGTGGTTAAGCATGGCTGCTATCTAGCGCTCTTCATTTCCCCCTCCACCCTTCTCATCTTCTAACCACGTGGCGAGACATGATTTCATTTAACTGGTTTCAATGACAAGACAAAAACAACCCTGCAACCCTCCTGACATATGCTTTATAAAAATATTTGAATTTGTTATTGCATTACCAATTACGTTCTGTAGTACTCACAGCAGAAAACCTCTTAATGCCACTTTGAAGGATTCGAGTGCTCCAATGAAGCAGTAATAACAATTAGAGCTGAAATCTCTGAAAGTGCTGTAACAAAAGTATTAATTACAGCTCAGGAATAAATATGGCCAAAAGTAGGGTTTTGTTTGAAGCAGGATCCAGAACCGTCAATACACTGTTCAGCTTTACTTTTTCCATTTACACAGTATGGTTAACCAACAAACTCCTGTATCCACGGAAAACTTCAAGTCAGCTTCCCCCAGTATTTAAATATAGGAGCTGCTCTATTGAATTGTTTGACTAGAGAAAGGCTCACTGAACTTCAGCAATTCAATGGCAAAATACAATTTAAAATAATACGATAGTGAACTTGTATACGTGTTTCTGTATAATTGATATTAAAGTAACAAGCTTATTTTTTCTTAGAAGTCCTTCAACTTCCAACCTCAGACACAAACACCTTTTTGGTACCAAAAAAAAAAAAAAAAAAACACAAAAAAATACAGGTTTCCTTTTTACCTTCTTTCGTAACTCATTGCTACTCATCCAAATTACTTTCCTATCTCTACTGCATTGTTTTATAAACTGCATTTAATCCAGGCATGTTAGGGAATTGATATACACGTTTAAGAGCACTGAAAAAGTTTTCTAAAGGCTTGTAACCCCGTCAAAAATTAATCCAGAGATACTTTTGAAATATAACAGGATCAAAAATGAGGACTTTGAACAAACCAACACCTTTCAGCAGAAAGCAACTGTAACATCCTTCAGCAAATCATTCCATTTCATAGCACAACTGTTTAAATTCCAATGTAAGGCTATACATTTGTGTCACTAGAGATACCCAAATTGCTCTTGATACAACTAACACACACTAACGTCATTTTTTCCAAATTTGTTCAGACTCCTCCTGTACACTTGTAGGTACAGGTGTACAACTCCAGAAGCTTTTCATTCCTAAAGTAGAATCATCTCACAAAACAGATATATGGTAAAAATCAAACACTATCAAGATCATAATTCCGTAAAGGATGTGTAAATTATTAGCTGTTATATTACTCAGAAGAAAAAATGAACAATCTCAAACATTTCTCTTAACGGCCAGAAACTTCAGAGATAAAGTTGAAAGATTTAATAGCACCACACCTAACACTTTATAGACTTTACACTGAAGAGTTGGAGGTAAATTTCTTGCAGTTATTGTCCAAAGTCTAGAACATATTTTATTGCCTGCAACGGGTTTACTGGAATGATTTAAAGCTTGTGCAAATTAATGACATGAGCATGAATAGTTTACAGTAAGCACAACAGCTTCACAAGACTGATAAAATACACTATTTTCATTTTCTTTACCTCTGCAAAACTGTCATCAGTATGACTAAAAGTTAAATATCTGAAATGCATTATCTTTGAAATAGTTATAACCTAAACAAAATAAATAGAGTAATTTCAATGTTCAGAACATGACTATGCCAAGGAAGATCAGCTGCCATAAATATTACCCATTTCTATGCAAATGACCATAGCAGAAAGAAAATTTCCACACTTATGGAGTCATAGGAACATTTCTAGAGTCACTCGGAAGTGAAGGTGCTGCACTTTTCCATTTCAAGGGAAGTGTCACTAGGAAACTCAGTTACCACAATAAAAGCCTATTATAACCACATGTGTAAGAACTGTTACTTCCCTGGATAGAAGGAAAAAAAACCCAACACAACATTCATTGTTCTAAATAAATTTTGGTTAAATGGTTTGCATTTCAGTTTTCAAGACCCCCAAAACCCTGTCTTTTATTCATCTCATCTTGCATTCAAAGACAGTTTCTTAAGCCTTTATGACAAAGTCTTTGGGGTGATTGACTCTGCAGTCACACAGGTGTAAAGCTTGAGACCTTACACGGGTATAAATTTAGGGCTAACTACTATCATACTTGTTGTACTGAAGCACTTGGCTTTCATCCAGTCCATGACTTTCTACTCTACACAAAATAAAAAGGCAGGAAAGGGTGGTTCAGTGTTGTGTGGGGGGTATTTTGTTTTTCTTTTTTTCTGTTTTTATTTGGGTTTTGTTGCTGTTTTTTGTTTTGTTTGTTGTTTCTTTTTATTTTTTTAAGCCAAATCAGAAATATGTTTTTCAACTCATTAAAATATGTGTTTCTTGGGAAAAAAAAAAAAATCAGTACAGCAAATTCAGGTTCAGTTCCATCATGTGCTCTTATTATAAGCATGAAATTTTTGAACAAAAACATTATCAAGAAACTAGAGTAACTGCAAAGATCCGAGTCAGAATTCAGTGTTATCAACAGCAAACACCAGTTCTGACCTACCTGATCACAAACTGACTTGCACTTTCTGTCTCTCTCTGATGCTGTGAGCCAGTACATGGTCAATTTGCCTCTCTTGACCCTGCCTTCTTTGAGCAACATATGTCAGCTCTTCTCAAGGCACAAAATAGGATACAAGTCCCCAAGGAGTATCTTACCATTACACCTCCAGCTTCCAGGTAAGTCCTTTGCCACATGGTTTAAAGATCTGAGTGTTACTGGCAAAGCAACACTAAAAAACTTCCTCCTAAGACTGAGGGGTGGTATTGCTTTCACAATTAAAGCTCTCCAAAAACTAGATTTCAAAGAGCGCTGAGAAGATTCTCCACTCAAAAAGACCATATTTTCAGTGTTTTTTATGCAGATTGCTTCCTTCAGTGTTCTATTTGGCAGTAGTGAAATTCATCCCACAGAACAGAAATTACACTTTGCCTTTGTGGACCCTGAAGAAGAAAAACACCCTGAGCAGGAAACACAAGTGGAATCAGGAAACCTGGCGTATTCCCCGGGACTAGACAGGAAGAACATGAAAGTCATGAGAAACTATCAGCTTGTATAAAAACAAAACAAAAATAAACCACCCACCTCTTATCTAATTAGAACCTAAAATCTACACTTATTTTCCTGCCACGTGAAGAACAAGAAGTTGCTAAAAGATGGAACGTAGAACTGGAGGAAGCCATGTCTTCATTCAACCCCTCTCTGCCTCTGCTTTGCTGCTATTTTCAATGGCTGCTGTGCCATTGTATCTGCACATTTAGTGGCTACACCCAAAAAGACAAGTGAGGCAACTTCATCACTGAAAGGAAGCACTGGCGCTACTGTAATCTGAATTATAGGATAAAGAAGGTAGGTTACTAGAGGATCCTTTGTGTTTGGCTTAACTTGGTGCTAGAAGGCTTCCTTTTTGACAACCCCTAAAAGGAGACGGCTACTTAGTAAGGGACAATAGTTGTGATATGGCAGGTAGTAATTTTGTATGTATGCTTAAAATAGTTCATGTTGATAAAAGGGGTATAACCATTCACTCTTATTAAATCAGAAGAAAACCCCATGAAATGTATCCTGTTCCAGATGGATGAAGAGATGCAGAGTACATACATACAACCACATCACTTAGCAACTATTTAAGTTTCTCAGGCTCTTATCTTAAAAGCATCTACTCTGCAAAAAATTTGTGTGTGGTATTTTAAATTCAGAAAGTATTATCTCTAAACTAAAACAGAGAGCCTGTCTCAAAAACTCAGCTTCTGAAATGCACGAACACAAGGATGAACATGACAGGGAACAGTTGCAACTTCTCTCCGGTTGGCTCTAATTATCTATGCTACAGAAAACATGGCATTCACATTTTTCCAGGGTTTGTTGTTTGCTTTAGGGAATCAGGAAAAATAATTGTGCTAAAGAAGCATTTAACTTGATAAGTTAAAACCATCCAAAGGTTAGAAATGCCAGGGCCACAGTCAGAGCTCCGTTATTTCATCTCATATATGCACTTAATCCCACTTCAGCAAGACTTCTGACAGGGTTTTCTGTTTGCTTTATGCAATTTACACTTCATTTAGTGTAAAGGATTGATAACGAATATGTGAAAAAACACGGAGCAGCAAAAAGGTGAAGGCCTTATTCAAATACCAAGTTCTGCTAGGTGTTGAGAGACTTCCAGCTATCTTTGGAGATGATTCATGAATTTCATTCAAGACCTGCTCTAAATATAACCCTGTAGTATTAATATTAATAGAAGCCAAATATTTTGATTTGATATTTTATTGGAGAATGGACAAATATAGTAATCTTTCAATATCAGGACTCAAGGGCCTGTGGTAGCTGTAAAAAAGCTTGCTATTTAGGATTAAGGCAGTGAATTGTTTCATAATTTTTTTTCTCAGTTTAATATTTTCACCTATTAAACCATTGTTTGGATTTATTATTAGCATATAATTAGATTCTTTAGGCGGATACCTCATTTTACAGAATTAGAACTTTTTCCAGGTGGAATAATTTGCTTGAAAAACAAGACAAATTTTAATTATGCCATTCATCTGATTGTTCAGGCTGCCTCCTTTAAAACTGCTAATTGGGATGAGACACTCCATCAGAATAGAAGTTTGGTGTCTGCCTAAGTGAACTCTCACTTTTAACTCTGTGGCATGATTTTTGTGAGAACCCTTCCATAGCTGGGAACAACTGGGTGTGTCACCTCTAAAGAGCTGGGTAAGGAAGTGCTTAACATTTTAAAATAGTAACCGTGCTGACAACTGAGAGTCACTAAGCTTGTATTAGATTTTTACTTCTATAGAACTAAAAAAGAATCAAATGAAATATTAAGCCAACCTTGCATTAGTATTTAAAAACAAAAATAATCAAAGTGCTGGGCTTTAAAATAATGTCTCCTCTGATGAAAAACAATGAAATCCTAGGCTAAAAAAAAACCATATGTACTGAAAGAACACATACGCATTTACAAAAATAACTAGCCATGAAACAAAGATATGCACATGACTGCCGGACATGGTATGTGAGGAATAAGTCCATCTGGATAATCTTTATTGGAACACATGACGCATTACTGTACTATAGCATTCAGCAATAACTTCTGCAGATTTGCAGAAAGACTGAACTATAAATCTCAGACATTAATCCACGCTCCCATTTTCATTGGCAGAAAATAAACCATCCATGCCAGTATATTTTTCCACATCACCCGACTACTAATCTCATCGCTGATCTGGCAAAGCATAGAGTTTGCAAGGCTTTGAAAACAGTAACTAGTAATTTTAACCAGCCCTCTTCACACAAACTTCTAAACAATAAAATTTTAAGGAGCTTTTGCTTTGCAAAAAGGATAATCACATAATCACTTGGAACTACGAGCCTAGATATTTAAGAGGATTCTTGCCCCTCCTGTCCCAGATACGAGTAGTAATTACAGAGGAGGGTTTCACATCATGCCTGTGGATCATCTCAGTTGCAACAGAAAACAAAATACAAGTGAAAGTTGCAACCTCCTTACCAGATAGGAGGATTATTTTTTTAGTACAACTTCTGGCAAGTCATGAGGAACAGAGGGTCTTCACCTTAACTCAGGTGACATAAGAACATTACACCACACACAAATATAAGAGAGCTTGGTGTCTGTGAATGACTTGGCATTAATGCTGATGAGACAGAAAACCAGAGTGCTATCAGTAAAGGTACAGTGAAAGGCAGCAAGCACACCCAGAAATGAGGTATGAGGAGATAATAACTTTTCCTGCTGGGAAGGGAGCCTGCCCAGGTGGGACAGGACATTGGTCTGAGATGCCAACAGCCTGAGGGTGTAGGATTTCCCGCACAGCAAGGAGGAAGAGGTGCCACATGCAACTGCCAGGCAGCAGAGACAGGAGGAGCAGAGGGAACACCTCTCCACAGAGGACATCCCTCTCAGAGGGGATGCCTTCCTCCTGCACGGCCTTCCCCTCATCAGAGCCACCAAGTCTACAGAAGGCCTAGCACACCAGGGACAAAGATGCAACCTCCTAGTCAGCGTCAGGCACTGGTTTTGCTCTGCCACAAGACAACAACTCTTGCGTCGTCCTTAGCATCAGAAGCAGATGAACCCTTTTAACAGCATCCTCCCCTATCTACTTTCCACATACAAGACAAATCAGGCATCTTATGCCTGGCAGTATATGCACGTATCCCACCAGCACCCTGTCCTCAGCCATCGCAGCCTGAGAAGCTGACTGTTCGAGCAACAGTTTATTTAATCTATTTTGGGTGGGTAAAAAGCATGTGCTAGTGGTGGTGCAACAGCAGAACACAGCAATACTGCTGAGGTGTCAAAATACACACTGCTTCAGGCACACGTTAATGTTATCCTGTACAGTCTACTGCAGCTGGTTTAAGATGTGGGCAGTTAGCCTCAGGTGATGGTAGCAAAGTGAATTTGCTTAGGAATCTCAGAAAGCCAAAAATGAAGTGCAATCTTTTATTAACAAAACAAACAAACAAACTAGTATATTAAAAAAGTTTTACCCCTGTGACAATAAATAATTTAATGCTAAGATCAAGGACAACAGAGGACAACACAAAAGCAAGATATAAAACAGTATCTCTTTTCTAAGGCCTGGCATCCTACAAGTTCTGAATAAATTCGTAATTCGGCTTGAATGTATGAAATTATTTATTTCTATTAAATAATTTTAAAAATATATCAGATACAAGTTCTTGATCAGACAGCATTTCTCTTCTGATACACACATGACACTATCTGGAAATCCTCTGTCCTCAGGGTAGTCAAGTGATACATAATTAACTTTTCAATTGAGAGAGTTATCTTCACACAGCTTATTCTTGCAATAAAACTTCCCTCCCCAAACTCCTAAAGACATCAAAATGTGCAAGCATGGTTAGGTTACCATTTTACAGAGTGCTCAGAAGTTTTGAATTACTCTGTAAGCATTTTACATACACTGTGGGACTGTCATATGATATATATAACATGTGGAAAATCAAAATTACATTGAAACAAATTAAAAGAGCATGGCTATATGGCTGGAAGCTCTTTTGATGGTAACCCAGACCCCTTGCCTTGCTGTCCATAAGAAGCGCTCAATGGTTAAATCTGCTTTTTTTGAAAAACACTAATTAATCTGTTGCTGAGTAGGCATGATGCAAAACCCCCACTGCCTTATGACGACTTCAAATTCCAGCCTTACTCTCTGCTCCCAGAGCCGGGAAGGGAACCGGTGGAGCTGAAAGGATCAAATAAAACAAAAAAAACCCAAAACACCACAACCCTGGTTACAGACCCACCAGATGAATTTCATGGCTGACCTCACTTGGGCACCGCAGTTAACGTAGGGACGAGTTGGACAATGTGCCTTGCACAAGAGTTTGCCCACTCAACCTCCCGGGGTTTCAGCTTATCGCTATTGACACTGCTGAAGACCAGCTCCTGGCAGCCTCCAACCCTTCCCAGCTACACCCTTGGAGAAAACCTCCACCAAAGTAACTTCAGCGAGGGTTTTGTGGATAATTAAAGTGCAGCAGAGGTTACCAACCCCCCGGCTTTCAGCATGACATAGGAACCAGCAAGGAAAATACCGGTGCCCTGGAAAGGTGCCAAGTCCCTAAACACCAAGAGTAAGAAATTACATTTCGGGTGTGAGTCAAAGACTGGAAAACACGTTACCATCTCAAGTATCAGACCTCAAACCAGTACGAACTTTCATTCTGAAACCAGGCAGAGAGTATGTCAACACACTACCACCCAATCCACCTACAAGAAATTTCTTTCTAATTAAAGCAGTTATGTGTCATTTCACAATATTTTTTCCTTGTATTTACAGAAGGATTACTGCCTATTCTTCTTTGATAAAACTGTTAGTTTAAGACAGGAATCAACTCTTAACCTGACAGGTTTCCAGCAAAACTAACTAAAGCTTTTCTTTATTTTTTTGAGACTTAACAATAAATTCGCTCTTTATTCTAACACAATAAAACCAGCTAATACTGTAACAAAGCAAGACGCTCTATGACAATATTTTTCCATGACATATTTATCTTAAAACACCTGTTACCTGTCCATATACTAAAGCCCTACCTGAATCTCTCAGAAACTAGAAGTCAGGAAACACAGCAGTCCTGAAATCTGAGAATCCACTAATTATATTTCAGAACCCAACCATTGCTATTTTACAGGAAAACTGTTTTCTCTGTAAACATGACATTTCCCTTTGTGCAATTCAGTACTTGGATTTCTATTCACAGCCCCCCTCCACCCCTACCCCCCCCTTGACAGAAGATGTGACATTTGGTGACAAACACCTGATTACTATTTGGAGTGTCAAGAACAGTGGTCCTTTAGGAACACCATACCTGAGGCACAGAGCCATTCAGATAAGTATCAGAAGTACCAACTCAGCCTTTCAGATTTTACATCAGTAATCTCAAAGAATACGGAAAGCGATGCTTTTGATATCATCTAAACAGTTAATTTTACTTCAAGTTTAAAATAACTTGAACACTTTCCATCTTGTATATTAAATGCTGTAAATATTAATTAGCAATTAGTTTGCTTGTAAGGCATAATAATACTTCATTTTTAGAATTAAATTCGTGCAAATCTTCTCTACCAGTCTTAATGCTTAAACCCTCACCACAGCATTCAGAACTGCTTGTACCAGATGAAAAGAATAATTTTCCACAAATAAACATTCAAAAAAGACCGTGAAACAGCTTAGAGGGAAAAGGAGAGGGAGAAAACAAACCCACAAAACTCACTTGACTGTAACTCGATTGGACAAATCCTGAAGATCTCCTGGGTGAAAAAGCTGAGCTTCTTTCAGTCCAATATTTTCACACGCTTTCAGAAAAACATTTATATTATCCTGCGAAGAGAAGTAGAAAGCAGTTGCTTAGTTAAAAGCACTAAGCAGGTTTTGCAAGATGCTTAGCGAGAGCTTCTAAATGTCAAAGTCCAGCTCACGGAAATAATACTGGAAAAAAAAAAAAAAACAAACAACAGTCTTCTGGATTGCAAGCGCGGGTTGGTTTCTCAGGCAGCCGGGTTCTGATAGCAGGGACGGAGGGTACGTTAAAGATTACCTGGCATCAGGCAGCGGCGAGCCAGTAGGCAGCAATCTCCACTTTGATGTCAGCTCTGCTCAGCAAACAAACGCCCTCTTCCCAGCTTTGCACGACAAGCCTCACCTCTTGCCTTTAAAAATAACTCCAGCTACTGACATTCACCACCCAGAAACTCTTGGCAGGGGAGGACGGAGAGGAGGGACACGCTGTTTCTGTGCTCACAGGAGCGATGAGAGAACACTGCACCTGGAGTCTGGGTTTGGTTGCTGAGGAAAAGCTCCAGAGAGACAGAAACCAAACCGTATTCAGAGCTGCTGCTCCTATACTTGGGGGGGGTTTCTCTCCTTTGCGTTCCTCCCCTTCCTCTCCACCCTCCCATCTCACACCAATATATAACAAAATATAGGTGCGGTGTATTACAGCACCCACTCGCTGCACCTGCTTCAGATCAGCTGAATAGCAATGCTTAAAAAAAAAAAAAAATCCAGCGATATAGAGAGAGATTATACAACTTGTGATCTCTTTCCACTTCATAAACAATAGGCAATAGGCAAGAAATTCCTTCTCGTTAAGGCGGAATGCTATCAACAACAAAAGAATGTGCCCTCTTGCGCACTTGCTCCGTTCAGCTGGAAGCCACAGGAAAAGGTACACAAAGTTACTTAATTCATAAACTACCTACAGCCCTGTCATTCGAAAGCTTTGTAAGTCAAGGGGCCGGTATCTGAGTCTCACAGTATGAAAAAGCAATTTCATATGCTTTTAACTTTTTTTTTGACACATACTCACTGGATGTAACAGTTATTCCACCATTTAAAATTTATTAGAAAAAACAATCCACAGAAAAAACCCCAACAGCTGTTTCTAATACATACTTTAAAAAGTAAAACAAACACTTGGAAAGAAGTAAAACAAACCCAAGAATCCCCAAAACCTTCTGTTTTGAAGGTCCCTGGGATTCTAGTATTTCTTATCAGTCTGGAAACACGGCTTCATTCAAGAAAAATATTTGAACAAGGCTGCAGGCTCCGTGTTACCACATCTGCAAGACCCCAAGTGTCTCACACCATGAAGTTTATGCCCCAAGGCGTGACACACACTGTCCTGCTGCGGGGGGATGCGACATGACAATGATGATGGGGGACACCATGAGGTGGCAGATGAGGGGAGGAGGCTGGCAAAAATGGAGGACAGGCAACCTCCCCACTGCACCAGCTCCTGTGATACCCAAGGGGCTGCCTGCACAAGTGGCCAAGGTAAAGCTTCATGTTGGGGATGCAGCCTCAGGAAGGGCATTTACTTTTCCTCTCCATGCAATGCCCCTTTTTCCTTTCTGTGCAACAGAGGGAAAGCTGCCTAGAAGTGTCAGTTTTATTCAATTAATATCCGAATGTCACTTTAGCAACGAAACCCCAAGGTTTTGAAAAAGCATTGTTTCTTCTGCATGCAAGAGGCCGCAGGTTAGAGTCCCATTGCGAGAAGATGAGGAACTACTTGTTAAACAAAAACACCCAAGTATCAGGTCAGTGTTCAGGGGCCCTGGGGAGGCCAAAAAGCATGGCGGTAAGGAAGAAAGCAACAGAGCAGAAGAAACAAGTAGTTGCACGGTAATGAGCAGAACTGAAAGCAACACCAAGGCAAGATGCCTTGACTGGGCTGACCAGTTGCCAAAGCTCAGAGTAAACTCCCAAGTGGATGGGTTATGTCAACTGAACTGAACTGAATGAGCACATTGTGCAGGTAAATAAGGAAGAAGAGTCAGAGGTTTAGAGAAATGGATGCTGCCTACACCCTGAGCACAAAGAAACAAACTAGAAGAGTTGCTCATCAGCAGCTGCTCAGCTGCACAACCACCAAACTACTGGCGCATGAGAGAATTAAATTTTGAAGGTGACACAGGAATTAAACCTATTAAACATCAGCTCTCTGATAAATAACAGAGCCCCTGAGAACATCACCACCTACATGAGTCAAGCCCTTCAGAAATAGGGCAAAATCAGGGGGAGGCAGAACACACTAGTCATGGTGTCAAAATCTGCCTTCCCCCAAGTTCCCAAGCCAGCAATCTGATCACATCTGCCATCTTGCAGATGACTGCTCCAACACCAACTCTCCTCCTGTCAGGTCTGGAATTCACCCCCAGAGCATCAAGAGGGGTTACCCCAAAGGCTATTGCTTCAGGTTTGGACGTTGACACAAAAAGGTATAACTTCAAGAAATCAGCACTTCTAAACACCAACCTTGCCAAGTTATTCTTGACCATCCATAATCACTGTAGTAAATCACTGAAGCTACAGGTCTCAAAATAGCTAGCAGCTGTTTTAAGCTCTACCAGAATAATGAACATGAAAATGCATTTTAAATAGCAGTACAGATATAAGCAGGAAAAAAAAATGACAAGCTATCAACCTTGCAATTAGATTTATCACTAGAGATGTGAACAGGAACATTGTTCAGTGATTAATGCACTCAAATATAGAAGCCATCATGCTATTCCTTTTACCAATATAACTGTACTTTGATAAGACTCATGGTCGTTGCCACTTCAGCTCCAAAGAGTATATTGCAATCTGAATCTCATCCTATTCCACAAAAAGGATTCTTTTTAAACATTCAGAACTCGAAAGTCTGGAGGAAAACAACATACCAGACCTGTCTTGTGGGGACCACAGGTCACCCAAGAAGCGTGCTTGAGGAAAAAAAGGGTTTCATGCTGTGTCCACAACTGCCCTCTGGCATCAAGGCCTCCCCAACCTCTGTAGACAAAGGCAGGGCATTTAAATTTAAGAAAGATTCAAATTAGCAGATTTGCAGAGAAAGAAGAGTACGATGAGGAGAAGACAGGGGACCTATATAATGAGAACAGGAGAACTCGGTTCCGTTATGCCAATAAAACAGAGCATGAGAGGCAATACTGCTGCCATCTACCAGCACAACGAGAGCAACACCAGAAACGGTGCAAAGAGTTGCCCAGTCCAAAAACAAAGACACATGGTCAGGCAGATCAAATATGTTTCTGCAGAAAACAAAGTTTATGACCATTAAAAAAGAAAGCTTTTGAACTGACTAACGGGGACAAAAATCAACAAGTTGAATCTAATACAGAGCTTGATCAATGCATTTCTGTGAGCATCTGAAGTTGGAATTGGCATCATATAATTATAGATCCTAAATCACAACAAAAATAAAGCTTGAAGTCTAAACCACAAAATTCAAGTGCAATTCATTTTGGTATGTTATTGCTACTTCTAAGTGTTTTGGTGGGAGGGGATGAGGAGGCTGGAAGGAGACTGGAGGGAAGCTAGATTTTTTTTTTCTCCAGATGCTGTGCACAATACAACAGCAGAGCAATTCAGATGCTCCCAGCACAGCTGGAGTTTCCCACAAGCCATATAAGACTTACATTAAAAGCACAGCACAGAACGCTGACTAGGTCGTGTTATTACCGTTCAACATTTCATTTTTGCCTCAAACTTCAAAGTCAGCCACACCCAAAAACTCTGCAAAGCCGTAACATGGGAGATGGAGCTGGCGGTGGGAAGCAAGTCATCCATGAGCAGGAATTTAAACACCACTGTTCAGAGGAATGGCAAATGATACCACATGCTTTCAGGCATGCACCTGCCTTTCAGATCCCCACAGGGCATTGGCAGCCACAAAACCTTCCCTCTGCCTCTTGCTCAAACATCCCCCTCTAGCCAATGTTGAGAAAGACACAAGATTGCATGAGACCGTATTGAAAGTGAGACTGTGGTCCAGGCCCTCCCTCCAGCATCCTAGCGGAGCAGGGTTGCCTTTCTCACTTCGGCAACTCCATGGACACGAGGAAAGATCTGAGTCTTCCCTGTCCTTCTTTGCCAGCCCTCAATGCTGCTTCTGCTTCTGAGCACGGGGCAGGGGGCTGCACCAGAGCTCTGCAGCACCAGCAGGTCCATGGGGTGGGAAGAGCAGGGATGCTGCCACAGGGGCCATTCCCATCATTGTCCTCCAGGCCACAAAGAAGAAAGAAGCCAGTCACTGTATGGGAAAACATGAGAATATGGACAACTTCCTCTAAAAAATAACAATTAAACAAAGTAATTAAAAAAAAAAAAATCACAACCGGCAGTGGTGCTGTTTGCAACTGTTATCAGCTCCTAATATACATCACCATGGCAAGACCTTGAGACCAAGATGATGCAGCACTATGAAAAGGAAGACAAATATATAGCACTGGTGAAGTGGGGCGGTACATACGTTCCCCAGTGGCTAAAAACACAGGGGGAAAAAAGAAAGGGCACTCCTAGAATGGAAAAAATAGCATGAACAACAGGGAAATGAGGGAAAAGACAGGAGCAGATATACAAAAACAATCCAGAAAGAGTTGACTTTAAGTAAAAAAAACAAACCAAACAACAAAAAAAACCCCACAACCTGAAAAGGGACATGCAGTAGGTAAAATACAACAAAAACTTCAAAAATTTCTCAAGTGAAAGAGCATGAAGTAATCAGTAATTGAGAGGTCTCCATATAAGAATTTATAAATACCATCTTGGTTTCACTACATATGTGCAATGCAACATCACACTAAATTCAGCTTGAGCTGCACTTTAATTAAAAAAAATAAATCCCTCATTATCATTATTATCTAGGTGGGGCGGGAATATTGATTTATTAAACAAGCGTGTAAATACATTTGATTTCTTTAGGGTGCAGTCATGCCATGTGGTAAGCCTCCCTACTCTCTAGTTAACTGCTTCTCCAAAACCCTACGCATGCACCGAAACAGTGAGACCTCACAGGCATACAAGTTACGGCACATCTTCCAATTCAGTTGGCATCTGGGAGAAAAACAATGTAATTAACAGTGTTTTTCTGTATTTCCTGGCTGCATCAGCCGATGGATGAAGACAGCCCGTTGTCTCATGCAAATACTCACCTGTTTCAGTTAAAGCCCTTACTTCTACTGCTGTTCAAGTTCTGTTTTTCCTTTTGGTTTATTTGTTTGGGTTTTGTTTTGTTTTGCCCCCTTTGGGGGAGGAGTGGCTGGGGGGGGGGGGGGGTGTGAAGGTGGTGTGTTTAGTTTAGTTTAGTTTTTCTTTTTTTCTCCAGAGTATGAAGGGCAGGATGGGAACATAATTTCATAATAGCACCTGATGCTCCCAGGACCGTGAAGCATATTTGCTTGGAAGTATTACAGCATCATGTAGACTGTGACTTGGTGCCAGAAGTTGTTTTCAATCTCCAGGGTCCAAAAAAAAGAGAAAGGAAAAAACCTCTCAGTACCTACGGTGCCTAGCAACAAAAACTTTCGACATTTTAGGAGGAGAGACTGATGCATTTTTTTGGCTACAGAACTCTGAAAATCACCTGAACAGATCATATTTAACAGGCGTGTTTCTTAGTACGACATTTATGAAGACATTTGGAATCATCTTGAAAGCTTACGCTCTGTCTCCCTCCATTCCACATTCACGACAAATCCTCCTTATTGGCACCCGCAGTCCCCTAAGTAAGGGCCTATTTCCATTACAAAAAGAGCTGTTTTTTAAAAGTAGAAAATGATTTTCATAGATGCAGCATTATACTGATCACTAAAGCTGGCTCAAATCAGTTTAATAGAGAATTCAGAGCTGTGTGTTGCAGCAGCATCACCACGCAGCTACGTGTTGCTTATATTCGGAGGTGGGGTAAGGGAAGAAACCTTCAACATGAGCTTGTTGAACAAGTTGGGTGACTTGCTCTTCCTCGGAGGTACGTTTCGGTTATTAGCGCTGGGTGCGGGATGGGGGCAGAAGGGGCGAGGGGGGAGAGCAGGGAACGGGGCTGAACTACAGGTCTGGGAGCCAGGAACTCCCAGTTACCACCTTGGCCTTGCATGTCAGGATGCTCAGTGCCCATCACTCACTTCTCCCGTCTGCAGACTGCAATCCCAGCTCCTGCAGCTCTCTGTATTTCTCAGAAGGCTGCCAGTGGGTTCAACATTGAACCAGAAGGAGGAGGAGAAGGAGTGTGTGGAACAGCTGAACTAGTTTTTTCCCTCCCTTTTTGGGCCCAAAACTAAAAATAATAATTAAATCAATCATCCTGCAGGCATACTTTGCCTTAAGAGTGACATCAAGGCTTCTGTTTGGTAAATTATCCCACCTATAACAGCGCGCACAGAGCACGATATTGGCCAAAGATCAGAAACGATGCTAATTGCTTTGCCACTCCCCTCTGTATGCCCTTCGTTGTTTTTCCACATTGTGTAAAATAACAAATTACTGTGATCCTTGACACAAGGATTCCCTGCCCCAGCTCTACTTATGATTACAGACACCAACTCTTCAACGACCCACTTCCAGAATTCCTCTCAAAAAGCAGGTGCTCCCATGGCCAAAATCCAGGAATGAAACTTTCTGCACACACTCTCCGTCACCTTGGTGCTCCCAGTATCAATAATTGTAAATCATAGCCAGGAAGAGGAACGTTGTAATTCACAGGTCTCACCAGAGTTCAACCATTACGGAAATCACATTGTGAAGCAGCATTTTGGTTTTGGACAAAAAGGCCCACGTATCCCCCATACTCCAGCTCCATCTATGATGGCAGCAGCTGTAAGACCAAGGTGTGTTTGGAAGGATCTTCCCCAGAGTTTGCTCCTCAGCTCCCAGCACTGCCCACCACCCTGTGTAACAGCCAGCAGAAGACCTCTCTGCCCAGCTCATCTCATTGCCTGCAACCCCTTGCAGCACTGAGCTGCACAGTTTCTTTCCAACATGAGTAATGGGATTGAGGAAAACAACAAAAATCAATGTGTTTTTTTGAAGGACTTCCAAGTTGACAGTTTTCGAGGTGTTTGACATATGAAGGGACCAACTGTCTCAATGAATTGAAATCCCTCCCAGACCCGTGTCTCTAGAGCATAACCTTTGCTATGACATTACTGCCGTATAGTACAGCAACGTGTACCAAATGAGCCTGTTATTGATAAGAGAGAGTGACTATCAGGTTGTAAAGCGCAGGTGAGTTTCTGGGATGTCACTGCTACCAAATAAGGCCGGCTGGAAGAAGGGCAAAAGTACAGCTTGTGGGCACCCCAGGCAGACATGGCTCGTTAATCAAGAGAGCTCCCTGTACTTCACAGCTTCATCCCATTTTGGACAAGACAAAGGGAATTTACCTCGCCCACTCATAGCCATTCTTACTGTAAAGAAAGTAGAGGCTTGGGAAGTCACTATGGAATAACAATCCAGGGCTACTTCCATGGTTAGACAAGCCTTAACTTCCCCACCATTTACTTGCATTCCTGTCAAAGTCAAGGGAAGCTTAAAAAAAAAAAAAATGATGTGCTTTTCACCCCAAACAGTTTACACAAAACAGATTTACAGGCAAAGTGTGTAAAATACTCCAGCGCCAGGTCACTCCACTACACAGAACTGGAATGACAGTAATCCACTTAAAGGTGAAACTCCCCTGAAGCCTAATAAGTAATACAAGAAGTAAAGACCTCTTGTTCTTGAAACACAAAGTTTTGGCAGAGCTTGCTCCCCCACCCCTCCCTTTTTTTTTATTTTTTATTTGTATACAGTTTTTCTGTTTTGCTCACACAGGTTAACAATTTGACATAGATGAAATTCAGCCCCTCTGTACACAGGGCTTGAAACAGCAACTTGCCTTAGATCCTGAATTCATAGAGTAAAAATCATAGAATACTTTGGATTGAAAAGGACTTTAAAAGGTCATCTAGTCCACCCCCTCTGCAATGAGCAGGGACATCTTCAACTCTGAGATTGCTCAGAGCCCTGTCCAGCCTGGCCTGGAATGTCTCCAGGGATGGGGTATCTACCACCTCTCTGGGCAACCTGGGCCAGTGTTTCACCACCCTCATAGCAAAAAATTTCTTCCTTATGTCTAGCCTGAATCTCCCCTCTTTTAGTTTAAAACCATTGTCCTTTAGTTTAAACCCCCTGTCCTATCACAACAGGCCCTGCTAAAAAGTCTATCCCCATCTTTCTTATAGGCCACTTTCAAGTACTGAAAGGCTGCAATAAGGTCTCCCTGGAGCCTTCTCCAGGCTGAACAATCAACTCTCTCAACCTGTCCTCACAGGAGAATGTAGTCCCTGACTTTTAGATTATGATTTAGTACTTCATTCTTCCTAAAAGTGAATTTAGAAGTTTCCTCTAATTTTGCTTCCTTCATCAGCCAGATATGCTTTGTTTCTCAAGAGGATTAACATCCTACTGTCCTACTTAACCCTTGCTGCCCTACACCGGCTCATCCCCTAGTGTAAAGAAGCTCCCCCTGTGCACCTGGATCAGCGAGCAGGTTTGGGGACAAGCTTCCTTGTGCTCCTCCCCAATCTCACGCCCTGCAGAAAGCAAGCTGGGCACCCCACATTCCACAGCATTTGGCGTTGGCATCGTATTTAATCGCTCTTTAACATACATCACCGGAGGAGGGTGATTCAGCACAAGCACATGGGCGCGGAGGTGTTCAGACAGGCGTTAAAAGATGTGGTATGAGGATTCTGCGCCCAACAGAAGATCGAGTAGCATAGTTGTGCAGCTCTAGCACTGATACCACAGGAAAAAAAAAATAATTATCACTGCTGCAATTAACATTTACTTTCTTTGGAAATTGCCACGAATTTTGAGCACCGTATATCAATAAATATTTGACAAGCCAGAGAGAAAAGCACCATAGCATCCAGCTTATGAAGATTTAACACAGATAAACACTGACTGCCGCAAGAAATCTCAAAACCACGCTTACTTGGCAAAGGCAGGAGAAATCAGATTATAAATGTCACAAGTATGATTTAAGGTGTGTACCTTTTCTACGTGGTTCACATTTTTTTTTCCAGTTAGGAAGGAATGTTTCTTTACAAATACAGAAACAGTCATCGGGTATTTAAGGAAATAAAAATAGCATACAAATAATAGAGTATACCACAGACTACAGCTGATTGACTTGATAAATGGAAATTTTTTGCAGTTCCTTTGGCAACCATATTTATGTATTTTGCTAAGTGCTGGCAAGTTGAGGCAAAAACAGTCATACTTTTTCAGAGCTTTCATTTAGAGCAGGAGAAGGGATGAAAAATTTCCACATTAGAAAATTCTTGCTGCCAATCATATTACTTTACAGTTAGTTTACAAGAATTTTACAATTAATTAATTAGCATTTTGATCGCTCTTCCCAGTAACATGCTGAAAGCATCAGTTTGGGACACATTATGCCGTTTAAAGCATCACTAAAATGCTACTTTTCATTCACAGAGATCAACCAACAGGCACAGCACATACTGTCCCCTGACTACAGACCAAGGGCAAGTAGTTGAACCATCGTTTTTTGATGTTTGTGCCCGTATGATTTCTTCCTCCTAGATACATTTCACTTAATCATCACCCACCCAAAACCTGTCAAGTTCAATCCAGCGGCTGGGTTTCATTCTGCCTGATCGAAGTCTTGAGCAGCTACTAAAAATGTCACAAAGAGTTTGCATCAACCTCCCCTCTCCCCACACCCTACATTTCAAAGTGTTTAAGCAGCAGCAGAAAACAATTAAAGGAAATTCAGAGTTAAGGCTGAAATGTACCATATGTTTTCAAGCAGAAGGGCACAAAGCATCAGTAAACCACTGCCGAGATTACATACTCCCACTATCAGGCATTGAAAGACTACAGAACAATGTCATCTCTGACTATTAATAAACATACTTCCTCTCTAGCACACAACCCTCTTTTCTTAATTGTCTAGCGGAGGTACTTCCATACAAGCCACATTCTTCTTTCCCATAAGGCAGCAGAAAAAGTACCAGAAGTGATTTATGGTTCCACATACATTCCTATCAGGTCTTCAATCACTCCTGACATTTGGTAATTTATAGTTTTAAGTTCTCAGAACCCTAGTTAGATTTTTTTTTTTTCCCCCCAGTTTGCAGTATAGTCTATGAGAGAATTGGACTGAGAGTCAAAATTTCAGCCCTACCCTACTCTGACTTACTGACTGACCTACTAACACTCCTCTGCCAAGGCTCTGCTATCCTCAGGTGCAGAACTAAAACCATGGTAAAGACCTCTTTGCAAAGTACCCTGAGATCTAACATTTAAAAAGCTTTTTATAAGAGATAAGATTTCTCTTAAATTCTTAAGCATAATGATCAGGTTTCTAAAATGCTCCATAAACTTACAAAGACCAAAAAAAAACCCCAAACAAAACTCATAACTTCCTATTGATTTTTTTAAATTGGAATTTTCATCCCCCAGTTTGTATGCCCATCATTCTCCCAAATTTGAAGCAACATCTGCTTAGGAATTTGAAGTAATGGCAACTGAAACTTCTGAATTTTACAGTGACACGAATATACTAATTTCCAACTGCATTTCTCATAGCACTGACAAAAATCTCACTAAAATTCATTAAGTAAGAAATTTGATGGTTACATTTGAAATACCGTGTTGTGTCACTTCCCAAGTGAAAAAATATTTTCTCAGACTAATATAAATTCCTTTATGTCCAGGAAACTTGTTTGAGCACTTCAGCTGGACCACTGATCAAAGAAAAAAGTTTCCCCTCCCATGTAATTGTACTTGTCAGAACAAAACTAGATACCTAAGGTGTATCCTAGTCACCTGTTTTGTAACAGTCATGTAGAAGACTTCATCTGGTTTAAGCACTTTTAAAACCTAAAGACGTTACTTCACCTACATAAAACAATGCAGTTACAATGCTTCTCAGTGTTTCATAAAACTAACATTTGCCAGAGCAGACAGGTTTCAAGCTGAGCATACCAGGCTGAAGTATCTGGAGGAAAAGGAAAAACAAAAACAAAAGTAAAAAAGACACAATCATGAAGAACATGGTGCCGCCCTTTGCACCTTGCCTTATGTTTTTTAAGTATAGTAAAATATGATTACTTAAAGTTATGTTATCCTTCCTGGCAATTATGATTTCTTTATGAAAAAAATGTCTTGCTTCCCACAAAAAAAGTAATACTTATTGGAAGTTTTGTTACCTGCAGCATAAAAAGGATATTGTATGAAAAGAGGTAGATAACTACTATTATGAAGAAGAACCTGACCTCATGTCCATTATGTGAAGTTGCCTCAAGTTGCACCAGGGGAGGTCTAGATTGGATATTAGGAAAAATTTCTTCATGGAAAAGCTTGTCAGGCCTTGAACAGGCCGCCCAGGGAGGTGGTTGAGTCACCATCCCTGGAGGTGTTTAAAAGACACACAGATGAGGTTCTTAGGGACATGGTTTAGTGCCAGAGTTAGGTTAACAGTTGGACTCAATGATTTAAATCAGGGGTGTCAAACTCATTTTCACTAGGGGCCACATCAGCCTTGCAGTTGCCTTCAAAGGGCTGAATGTAATTTTAGGTCCTAAAATTACATTTATACATATGACTTCCCTGATCTAAAGGGTCTCTTCTGACCAAAATGATTCCATGACCTCAAGTGCTTCTGAGCCTGCATTAAATGTACAGGATGCATCATAAAGGAGAGCACATATTGCATGAAGGGCATGAGTTCTGTCAGACTCTATTCACTTTCTCCCCACTCCTCTTAACTTTTAGACGTGTTGAAGAATAAAAGTCACAAGAAAGATGCTACTGAAAAAACAAAACAATCAAACAAACAAACACAACAAACCAAAACCAACAACAGAAATCTCAACTCATGCAAGCAAAGATTATGCCAAGTAACTAGAAATCTCTTAAAATACTTATCTTCTGAATTCCCCAACAACTTTTTGAGCATATTCATCTGAAAACAGGCGATGATGCCCTTTAACTTTTCAGAAAAAGATATGTATCGTCTTGCACCTTGCCTTATGAAAAGCAATACTGGACTAAACAGCTTCCAGGTAAAAGACATTGAACAGGACTTCAGCAAATTCGCCCTTTGCAGCAGTGCTGGGTACACACTCACCCTGTACACCTGAATTTACAGTTCACAGATGCATTAAAATCCCAGGACCCAGATCAGCCATGAGAAGAGTGATGGAGACAGGGCTCGAGGCAGAGGTACCTGTCAAAAAGGTGACTTGAACCTTCAGGAGAAAAAGAATGCTCCACATCACTCAGTATTACTCCCTCATTGCTGCAAAAATAAATATCAGACAAGTAAACAGAACACATCAAATGGTTATCAGCTCATTAGATAGCTCTTGACCAAAATTTATGAGGCTATTTCTTATGAGTGTTTTTGGGCACTGTTAGTTGCTGCACAACCAGCAATTCCATCTGGCTTTGAGCCTTTATTTTTTGGTGTTTGGTAGCAAAGCAAACGACCTAAATTACATAAAAGCTACTGTTATTTTATCTGTTTGTGCATTTGTCCTTCCTCATTCGACATAAAGAACTGAAAGGGGGAGAAGTTCTCTTATGCTCATTTTTTCATACCAGAAAAGCTACTACTAATATTACTAATGTAGCCCATACTAGTCAGATTCCCAGAGTAGTAGTTTAATATGTAAAAATTCAAGTTATTAAAACACAAAACAGAAAATGCAAGAAGACAGAAAGCATGGGCCTAATAAAGGCTATACTAAACACAAGGAAGCGAACAGCAGGAGAAAATACATAGTCGGGATTTTCAGCATGAAGAAATCACCTTTGGAATAAGTAGTGGTACTTTAAAAAGTAGGATTTTTTAAAAATTAGAATAAAACCTCTCATATTACTATTACCATCAGGTTTTAAAATCTAATTGGAAAACATAATTAATTTGATTTTAAGTAATCTAGAGAGGGAACTTCGTAGCCAAATCCTAAATGAAACATACCACTGAAATATTCACTTTCCAAGTATGGATTCTGCCTGCAAAGTTGTTTTAAAAGTGACCTATAATAAAGTCAAAATGTTATCTGCATGCCATTCCCCTGCATCTCACACACACACACACACACACACACAAAAACCTTATCAAGAAAGCTTTCCCACAGAAAAGGAAATTTTGGCCAGCTCTACTTGATGACAAGAGATAAGGAAGTACCAGGGCGGTTCCATGGTTTGCAAAGTGTTACACACAAAGGCCCAGAAAAACATTTTTTTAATGGCAGCATTTTTATCTTCTCCACCCCATCTTTATCTCCCCTTTCATTTTGGTATAGCTTGTTTTCATGTTTTTCCCCTTCTTACCTTTATTATTCCCTGCTTTCCTCATTTGGGAGGCATGCCAATGAGCTCTGTAACGAAGTGGCTCTGCCCCACTGTTGGAGGTGGTTGTCTTGGTGCAAGTGGGATGAATACCTTCTGATACACTAAACAAGTAAATTATACAATGTAGTGGTGCTATATCAGATTGCATTAAGGAGAGGCAATGATGTTTGAGTAGCACTTCTCAGAAGGGCATGTTGTGCCTTGGTGAACCGGGAAAGTGTTTGAAAAATCCTACCTGGAAAACTATCAAGATGCTCTTCACCCTAAAGGAACCTTAATTGCCCACTAGGACAAAAAAAAAAATCTCACTCTACAGTATTTCAGATGCACATGTTCAAGCCTGAGACTGACTAGAGATGGACAACTTTATTTTCTTGTGTGAAAGGGAAAGAAAATTCCACATAAAAAAAAAACCTCTGCCAAAATTGAAGAACTTCATTAAGACAATATTTGGTGCTAAATTAATCCAACAGTCACACTGAAAGAGTCAGAGGCAGCAACATCTCCATTCTTTTGAAATGAAGAACCAATTAAAAAAAAAAAAAAAAGAAAAAAAGGCATTTACAATTCTAAAAATCCAATAGCTTTCTAACTCTGCCCTGTGGTTTGACCACAGTCCTCATGCCTCTGATTATGATGAAGCACTTCCCAACCACAGAGCAAAGTGTTGCATTTCAGTCTTACAGGAGCTGCAAGGAAAGACTGACAGTCTTGAACAACCAAACTGGTAGGTTGCAAGGCAAGATTCCCATTAACTACCACTCTCCCAAGGAGATATTGAATCTAACTCTGACCTTTCTTCACCACTTGGTCTCAGCTGGAAACTTTAACTAAAATTTTGCCTTGCTACAGAGCATACAGTTATTTATCCTGAGCAATATATTATTCTGACAGACGAGTCGAGCTTGCACATACTATACAAAACTCATTCATCTTTCCACCCTCTCATGATGTCTTATGACTTTCATTCCAGTTAATTATACTATCCATGTTCAGCCAACTGAGTTGGAAATGTGAGGCTTCTGTGAAACAACAGTGCTGCAGACAGAGATGTGCCTCAAAATGCTCCACAGAGCCTTACTGGCAATATGTTCTCAGACCACAAAGTTCTCCTCCTTGTGTGATTCTATCCAAACCACCTCACATGCTGGGATTCAAGCTGAAAAACCCATATTTATTAAGAACCAGGTTTTCTTCGTGTTTGCTTTTGCTAAGCATTCATTTGCTTTCCACCACCCCCACACCCTGAGAACTCAAGGCAAAATCATTTTGCAGGATCTGAACCCAGCAAGATTTATTTTCTTGAAATCCCATCTCTGTTTCACGCAAGTATGGACCAGAAAAAAGTGGATTTCTAAGGCAGACTGCACTTCCACTACCATGCATAATGAAACTCCAGCTTCCACAATCCTCTGACCTTTCAGTTACGCTTATGATATCGCCCAGAAATGCCAGAGGGCTTCAGGCTCTCTGTCGGTTTGTTTGCCCGCTCTGTTGTACTGGGGGAAATACACGCATCACTTCTTACACAAACTGTGTATTTTAGATAGTTTGAAAGATAAGCAGAAATTACATTTTTAGTTTTCAGAAACTATTTCAGTGCAAAGGTTTTAAACAAATGGCATTTTAAAAAACAGCCAGAATTAAAGCAAACAAACCAACAGCCACATCCCAGCTAACTCCCTTCAGGAAACGTACAGGAACACCACTGTCTCTGAGACCTGCATTGTTAAAAGTCAACCTGCCGCAGGTGGCATCTTTCTGCAGCTTCTGCTGGAGTTGGTGCTTTGTACCCTGCAGACAGCACATCTCGCTGCTCAGGAAACCACCTCAAGAACTGCATGGACACTTCTTTGGTCACTTGTCTGACCATCACTTCCCTGCAATAGCTCTGGTACTTGCCTCACCCACAGTGAAGCAGTTCAGTTTTCCAAACTAGTGCATAAAAGAATAAACACGGCTAAGACAATGGCTGTATCTCGCCCAAACCATGGGAGGTATGTGCTTCGGAAGAGAAATGGAGCCATGGGGCTGCAGCAGCAAGATGCTAGACGGAGATCAAGTTGTGGCAGGGTCCAGCTCTCCCTCCCAAGGAGTTTTAACAAAACCCCCTTCTATGCAAACTGCAGCCCAGCCTCCATGTACCATGCCAAACTGGGGATAAACTTCATTACTTTTTAAAGTTTGCCTGTTACCAGTTCAGCATTTTTTGTGAACTGAACGCCAAGTTTCATTTCAGTATTTCATCAACAAAACACACATTTATTTATCCATTCCATGATGATTATACCTGAACCACTGTGATCCACACCCAAAATTGCTGGACAGCAGTATAATCAAACTAAAGGTGAAAGCTAACGCTTATTTTCAGTTGTCTAAAATGTGGCTGGAATTTAGGTGGTCCTGCTAATATAAAGCCCCTATTAGATTTTGAGAATTAAGGTGTCAGAAAAGCAAACATGACATAACAAATTAATACGTCATTAAACAAAAAGCACCTCAGCTGCCTAACTCAATACGAAAAAGTACAGCAAACAATATTCCATGTAAAAGAAAAACTTTCATTATTCATGTAGGCTTTCATTTAGTATTTTACTCAATAAATTTGTTTTCAAAATAACCATGAAGTCAAAGAAACAATATGACAAAACCCTTCTGGAGATTCAACTGAAGATGCCTGTTGAACATTTTATTTCTATATTGCTGAAAAAAACCCTGCCAAATACTTGAAGTGAACACAAAACTTAAAAAACCTCACACTTATTTGGAAGTCAAATTTATTAACTCCCTACAGAGCAAAACCAAACCTGAAGAAATTCCTGGAGAGGAAGGAGGAAAACAAACAAACACCACACAAATGAAACAAGATGTCTTTTAAAGCTTTTGTTTTCTTCTGATAATCAAGACTACCAAAAAACTGTCAAGAATAGGGGGGCTTTGTTCCATTTTAATCAGAAAAGCCAGGAGATAAATGGATACTAGTTGTCCAATGATGAATGCATAAAATGTTTTGGAAATGGACTTGAGGACATGGGCCTAGAGAACCATGGAGAGGTGCTGTAGAACAAACACGATCAAAAGATCTTCAGATTACAGGATTTACAAGACGCAAATACAAGTTGTAGTATCTCTCTTTCTCTCTAACATTTAGGAAAAAATGCCATCTCTTGAAGTTAAAATTTCCATCTGGCTTTAAAAATACAAAAAAAGAGACTGAAAGACATCGAAAACAGCAGAAGTGAGAGCTATAAAAGAATATATATGAAGCCACACAAAATGGTATCTAGAAGGAGATTTATGGGATAAGCAATGAAAATACTTCCAGAATATGGCAAGCAAGCCTACCAGCTAATTCCTTTGCAAGCTTTTCCCATCTCTAAATCCTACAGTTAATCAGCCACAGTATCCCAAGCCTGTCAGGTACCAATGCTCACTTTTCTAGAAATGTCTAAGGTTTTCAGTTTGAGTTTTACATGTCAGGATGAAAGCTGGGCCCTTCAAAGCTGCTGTAACTGAGCACATTCCTCTCAAGTCCGGGAAAATACATCTCCGTTCCCACCAACACTATCATAACCACCATTTTCTGAAACCTTCCCATTATCAGCCTCATAATCACAATCTTCTGAAACTGAAGCATTTATGTAAAACTTTTTCCATGGGTTAACACAAAACATCAGCTCTCTCAATGACTATCTTCAAGTGGTATTTTAACAACAATGCCACTGGATGACCTTGGTTTATGAGAATCATTCACCTTTCCTCCCCTTTCCTTTATTTTTGAAGACTTGTAGGAACTAGAAACAACTTGAAGGAACAATAATATACTACAAGTAAGATATCAACTACACACCTAATGAATACTCTGAATTTTTGCATCTGGAAACAAACAAACAAAAGCACATGTAAAATGAGAGTTCTTTCAGTTATGAGTCAAGACTACACTTAAGTCACCACAAAAATTAAATTTAGTCTATGGTTTTCTGGTTTGGATCAACTGGCTATTTCAGAGGCCATTTAGGCAATCAAACTGCTGATAGAATAACTGGGCTGTCATCCCCAGAATGATTTTGGTTTCATTTGAATTCTTTTTCAGCTGCCTCATGGGCAAAGAATGTGCAGCACTCGTTATTCGCAAGTCTAATACCCTGAGCTTTTCTGGGACAAAGGCAGCTAATACTTTCTACATTCATTTGACGTGGAAATGCACATTCTCAGCTTGTGCAATAATATATGGTGAGTTAACCCAATCCTACAACCTCCAGCCAAGTTCACTACATTTCTTCTCTGAGATACACAGTTGACCAGCAAAAGCAGATACTTTGTTGGCACATCCCATTAAAATATACCAGTATCAAGCAATGTTTCACATTCTACCCCTATTAAGAAATGAGATAATTTTCCCTAATGTTGAGATTCCACGTTTACCATAAGGTCGGATCTTCTATTTTTTACAGGAATCGTGCGTATGTCCCTGCCCACCTTGGGTCTCATAAAATGAGACCAAAAGTTCTGGTGACAGGATCCCACAAAAGGGGTTCTGATGCTAAAAAGTTATCCTACAGTCTCTGATCAGCAAATTTGCCAGACAGCATACAAGAATTATTTTCTTTTTCCAATGAAAAATGATTACATGTATTTTTTTCTCCCACCCTACAGACAACATAATTTACAGCCAAAACATTGGCAAATCCCGCAGATGAAGCCTGAAGAGGGATCTTTGCATCATCAGAGTTATTTTAATGCAACCTAAGCTTTGCTGTGGGGGGAGGAGAAGCAGATTCTAAAAATACCCAGGTTACAGAGAACATTTCCTAGTCTGCCCCTTCCCTAACAGAGGGACATCTGAAATGGTTTGTGAATATAAGATAGGATGGTGGCCTTTAAATAAAGAGAAGTAATGCTATATAGATTTATGCACAGGACCCATCAGCCCTGTGGCTGATGTATGTGAGGATCATGCAGCCTCATGCGGTCACGAGGTGACTAAAGCTACAGATCCAAAGCACAGAACAAGTAACCTTTGCAGTCTAAGTCAATGCATGGTAAATGGTAATAAATGGTAAAATTTTAAACAAAAATTGAAATGGAGCTAAAAAACTTGAAATCATACTAGGTTTTTGTAATGAAACCATGTAAGAATAGGTTCATTAAAAACAAACAGAACTTGGAGTCACATCCCAGAAATTATGTTTGATGTCATTACTTACCAAGCCGGCAATTGGAGTTGACAGACGATTGATCTTCTTAATGATGCCAGGTTTGATCTTGTTAATCAAACTAAAAAGAAGTTATATGATTTTCTGTTAAATAATCAGCTTTATTTAAGCATGAGCATCAATGCTTATTAAGAAATACTTTGCATATAGTCCTAACTACATGGTGTGAACCAAGTAAATTTGAATCCATTAACGCCTCCTAATTTTCTTTAAAAAAATCAGTTTTTCAAGAAGTTGCACAGATGCTGGGCGGGGGGGGAAGAGAAGATATTTTTGAGAATGGCAAAGTGAGAAAGAAGAAAAGAAAATGCCTGGGTAGATGTAGGCAGTGTAGGCAGAAATAGATCTGTGTTTCCACTACATATTAATTAGACTCAAATTTCCCATTTAAATCATTTCTTCAGATAGAAGATCGGATGTAGAAGATGTGAAAATTGTATCAGAATATTATTTTTCAGTGTGAAAGCTCTGATATTCCTATAAGCATAGAAAATCAACTGAGTTTTAATGTACTATCAACCCCAATATGACATGTACAACAAACATTTAGGGTACATGTAATTTACAGATGCAAGTCATATTTTCAGTCTTAGCCAGAAGAGATTGCACCTCATATACCTTTATTTATATAAAATTCATAACAAAACTGAGAAGATAGGACAGACTAACACATCACTGTTGAATACACAAGCCCAAATCCATACCTTGTCCTGCAGTGAGGACAAGGCACATGATCCCTTTGCACCTTTATACCCACTCACAGAGGAAGGGAAATACTGTGGTTCACTGAATTACATACTAGGCCACAGGATCAGCAGAGAACAGGGACCTAAGGACACACTGCAGACTTCATCTGCTTTTATATTATACCTTTGAGGGTTTTGGACCTGCTTCCTCTCCTTGTTGCTGCCTGTCCGGCCAGAGCCTTTAGCCCGCAAAGCATCGGGAAGGTTTTATGACCTACCCACACCAATGCAGAGTCAGGACCTGGAGTTTAAAACTCTATGTGGGAAAAGTTGGTTTGTTGTGGGTGTTGTTTTTTTTTTTTTTGCTCAAGCAGCAAATATATTTGGAAAATAAACAGAAAGAATAGAGTTTATCCATAAACATTGGAATGGAGGATAGATTTTGAAGTGCTTGCAGAGGGAGAAATAATGGCTGCAAGTCCTGAGATTTTTCAGCTGCATTAAGTTATTTAGTAAACAAAATATATGATAACTTTTTTTTTAAAAAAAAAAAAAAGAGTAGTGATTTGCTGAGCCCTAATTTATTATTTTTTTTAATCCTGCAAATTTTTATTTGCTTTATTGTACTTCAGAATATTAAATCACACGTGACTGGGAAAACTTTAGTGACTTTCTTCCTCTAATGTATACACAGGAGATACAGTAAAATGTAAAAGGCTTTATTTTGTCAACAACTAGTCAGCCAGTCAAGACATACACTTGGTCATTACATTGGTCAAACAAACTGATGGGACTGCAACAGGAATACAGGGTGCACATATAGTTATCTGCTATAATTTAAGTCAAGTATACCATCTCTAGAGATAATATACCTGTGGACATTAAACTAGCCATCTCACAGGTGAACCAGAGAAGCAGTCATGTATAGTTTATCTCCACTATTTAACATCGTGCACTCTGTTGACTTTGGTGAAAATTGCTATCTGAAAACCTTTCCCAACCTTACTCTTTTCTGTTTCCACAGAATTTCTATAAAAGTCACTTGTATGTCAAGTATGTCAAGTTTAAAATTATGACACAGGAAGACAACCATATGATTTAGTGCAACATAATGAGGCATCTTTAGCTTTAAAGAAAGTGGCGTGCCTCCTAAGGCAAGCTGCTCAGATGAAGAAATTACAGGATGTTTTTCTTGCATATGGCTATTAATTACAGATAAATTTAACTTATTTGCATTTGGCAGATGGAGGCTCATATTCTTTTGCCAAATAAGCGTCAACAAGGAAGATATCAGAGGATTAGAATATATCAGTTCACTGCCAGTTCTTAAAGACACTATTTAGAAGTTACAGCTGAATACAATACACACATCCCACTAAATACATACCTGAGAAATACCTTCTTATCAAAATATAAACCATTTTTATTACCATATTCAGTCTAGTTAATATTTGATTACATAAGTAATGAAAACACAGTGTACAGCTCTACGACACCATTCAACCTTCAAAGTGAATCAACTCCCTCATATCACAAAAATAACTGCAGAAGCAACTGGCAAGATAGGATGGGCAAAGGGCCCGAACAGAAAAACAGAAGCAAGGACAGAAAACACAGTATTATTCACAGACGGGGAAAAAAATGCAGGAATTGTGCCTTTTCACATTTGTTTTAATATTTTTGAAATAGAGAAAAAGAAAAATAAAAAAATCAGAGAACTGAACCTTTGTAGATATTTTCTGAAAGTTAGCTTGGCTGAACTGATTTAAGAGAGGCTCTGAGATCTGAGATATTTTTTAAACGTCTGAGATAGTCGTCCAATGAGATATCTGTCTTACTGGCGTTCTAACGACATTCACACCTGCCGTTCCTTAAAATACTCAGGGATTAGCACTGCTTCCAGTCTTGGAAACCTGTTCCAGTAAGTACAAAACCAATGTGGAAGAGACCTGATGAGTGGACATTTTACTCCTCTGACTCAGTCTAGCAACGAAACCAGACAAGCCCTATTAATGCCAAGCTATAACATATAAGCACAAGGAAGCTTTTTAGAAAAAGCACTCCAAAAAGAGCTGAGGCCAGAGTTTGTTGTTGAAAGCAACAACTAAGTCAGTTCAGAAAGTACTGACACCCGGACTGCATGTGCACATACATAATAACATATTTCTATGTTATGCTGAGACCAAATCCATTTACTTTTATCATCCTAAAGTGAGGGGGTTTTTGTTTGTGTTTGGGTGGTGTTTTTCTTTTGTTTTGTTTTAAGTATGTTTTTATAAAGTAAGTTGAATGACATGCAACAGATTCTGCATTATTGAGCTACTTGGATGTAACCGTAAGAGCACTATTAGTAAGTTACAGACACATTAAATCAGATGCCTGCCTGTTATCTTTAATTTACATTTTTATAAATTTCACTTCTGAAGTGTAGTATTTCTTAAAAAAATTTAAAAAGTCTTCTCTGGGTATAAAGTTCTCTGGTAGGAATAGGCGGCTTTCTGTATTTAGAGAAGAACCAGTACACAGAGTTCACAATAATTTATTACAAGAGGGTAGGGATGAAGGACAAAAACCCAACCCCAAAAAACAACAGTAGTTATAGAGGTAAGTGCTTTGATCCCAGCAATGGCCACAGCACACCACGAGCATTCTAACCAATAAAACCAATCAAATGTCCAGAGCATCAGCACCATCCTCTCCATAACACACGAAGAACTGTGTGGGACAACACACGGAACATGTAGATCTAGAAAGAGGATGTCTGAAGGCAGTTCTTCCTTCCTACAGCAAAGAACGGGTATATTAAAAATAAAATTTAAAAAATTACTTATTACAAAATACTAGTAGTACTTCAAAAAAAATGTCAAAGGCCAGCAAGGAAAGAGATCAGCTGAGGTTAACCGGAAGGATTTTTATATAGGTAAATTAATACTCACTCGCACAACAGGACTCCATTTTCTAGAGCTGCTCGAAAGTCTTTGGTTCCAAAGCTTTTCCCAGTAACTGTCTGTAAAAATAAGAATTCAGAATTAATTGGATACACATACAAAATCAGGCTTAGCAAGAGTATTTAAGGAGTACTAAAAAAACCCCTCACTTTTTGATTCAACATTTAGTTCATACTTTTATTTTCTTACATTAATTTAAAAAGAAATATGTTTTTAAAAATCAGTTCTTTATGCCTCAAAAGAAGTCAGATCCAACCTCTTCAAATAGTTTCCTCTAGCGTATCCTAATCTTCAGCCAAATTCTGTGGGAATACTTATCATTTTCTAAAGCAATACCAGCCACACTGAAAAGCATAAAATAAATTTCAAACAGAAGTACAAAACAAAGAAATAAGTCTTTTCTTTCCTACTTCATTTTACAATGTGTATTCTCATGATACCTGGCACAAAGTATTTTAATAGGGTTTTTTTTGTCTGCCACATGCATCTAAGGCAGTAGGACTAAAGACCCACTCTGTAAGTCTGTATTACCATGTGCACACCAGTTCCCATTACTTGGCAAGCAGCAGGACTATGCCAATGGGATTACTTTTTATATTCAGGGTGAAAAGCAGTGAACAAGAACAATGTCTTATAAGGGAATTAAGATACCCAATGCCAAAAGCATTGCCTACAGGTTTTCAGCAAAGCTGTTTCCCACCAAAAAAAAATTCCCCAGACAACAAAACAAACAAACAAAACCCACAAAAAAATCCCAACCAACCAAACAAAACATCACAAAGAAAACAAAAAAATCGATAACAAAAAAAATCACACCACAAGGTTTGCTTCTGGCACTAACTCCATCTTAAATGAGACCATCAACACAGCACACTGATCAAGTCTAAACTCACTTAGACTCAACTACTAGGTCCCCCACCTGTCCGTGTCTCTTGAAGAGACCAAATCGGGCAGATTTCTTCCCAAAACCCAGATTAGTAAGCGATATTCAAGTCAGAAAAGGAGTCAATATTCCTAAAACAGTCCAAAAACAAGGGGTTTATCCCAGTTGGATATAGCAAACAAACACTACCAGGGCATGCATTTGTGCTTAGAGGTCACCAGGTTGGGTCACCAGCTAATTACAAACCTCCCTTTGGGGATCCTGACCATCCCCAGGACTGCACAGAACTCCAGGCACACAATTAGAAGTGCTGTGGAACCTGTGTGCATCCAGACCAAAGCTACTGGTTACCACAGTAATTAAGGAAATTAGTAGTGAAACAAACGAGCTGTGCTTGGTAAAAGAGCAAAGGAGAGGATGTAGCTCTTTAAGGACCTGTCACATTATCACTATTTTTTTCCTAAATTAAAATAGGAAGGCACACTAACACCAGAAATACATAAACTGCTTGCTTAAATTCTAGCAAGTTATTTTTAAATTAAAAAGCTGTAACTTCAATCTTCCTACTGAGAACAAATTTAGATGTTACTGGAATCTTCTTTGGGGTTTAAGTGTTTTCTTTTTCCTATGATTTAACAATTAAGGAGCAAGAAACAATTATAACAAACCAACTCAAGCAAAGGAAAACTTGAACTTTCAGGTAAGGGGGGGAGGGGAGGGCTAGAAATCAACCCCAAAACATTTTAACAATGAAGGATGACAGTGATTCCCCTGGGAGAACTTCTTTTTATAGTACACTATTCCTTTAACAGTCTTTTCTTACAGAAGACAAGACGTTGCATCTTGGCAATATCGTTTTCAAAAACAAGTTCAAAAGACAGCATGAGAAAATTACCGTTACCTCAAATAAAATATGGCCCTTTGCTTCCATATTCTAAAAAAAAAAAAAAAAAAAAAAAAGTGTCCTATTTAGTGATAATAATTTTGAGGAAACATCACTGAAAGCTTAAATATAAATATTTGTGTTCCTTAGGTAATAGGTAGTACGGGTTATAAATTAAGGCCACCATTCTGCAAGATAAAAACTCGAAGTTGCATGTCACATAGCAGAACTGTACTGTAATACGGGCTGTAGGATGGGTTATGTCTTAAACTCCAATCAATTCTCAAAGTCAAAAAGTTATTCTCATTCTGGGGTTGTTGCTGACATCTACAGGACTACACAGTCCTAATATCTGGCTTAATATGGACAGTTTACTGGTAAATCATGCATGCAATAGATGGTGAGATGTTTCCTTCCCTTATAGTTGAGCCCATCTCAAACCTGAAGTATCTTATATAGTCGCAAACAACCTTCATGCTGAAATTCCTTAAAAAAAATTAAACAAACCAAAAAATTTGAATCACAGCATGTAGCTAAGGAAGTCACTCCTAAGAAATTATTCCTCAAGAAGTCAAGGAGCATGTGCCACCGAAGACATGAAACTTGAGCACAGCCCCTCCAGAAGTTGTGAGCACCTCACTGCAGTGCATAACCACATCTTCAACGCACATCTTGTGGTCTTTTCCACAATAAAAACCCAAAATGGTGTGTGGACCATTTTTGAGTGCCACACAGCCTTTCTGCACATGACCTCAGATAAGCAGCAGCCATCCTTGAACAGTAAGAGAGTCCAACTTGAATACAAAGTTGTAAATGCTACTATTAGACTTTCAGAGCTTTTAAGATTATGTTAGAAGACATTACACTGGAAGCATTTTGATGAAAGTTACTTGTGCAGACACTGTGGCAATCAACATCGATTTGATATACAGGATAGAGCTGTCAGACCGATCTTGTGACCCACAGGTGTAGACGACTATGTGGTTTGTTGACATCAGATAAAAGTGTTGGTACTGCCAAGTTAGGTTTCATTAATATTGATTTTTAAAGGATAACTAATAATTAAGTAATTAAGAGGTATTCTCAAGGAACAATTTAACACTGGTGGCTTGAAATGGGGTGCCAAGTTGCACAATGCCTTAAATTTATGTCACAAAAATAAGTACTTCATTTTAAATCCAGCTTTCATACAGAGATGGAGGACTTTTCCCCGCACATTCATCCAGCAAATACCCACTGCAAGTTATCAAGCACAGCTGTAACTATTATAGCCTACAAAGGAACTAGGTATTATTAAAAAAAACTGGAACGCCACAGACCATCTCAGATTTCCCTGACTTTTAAGAACTTGAGTAAGACAAAATTAATCCTATCCTGAGATATTACATCTTCAAACAATGTCTGTGATTTGTGAGTCATTGTTTATTCATTAAAACTGGTTATACTGGGTGTAGTACTCTTCTGTAATAGGCATAATTGATTTTGGACAATTTTTCAACCACTGAGGCCATGGGAGCCACCAAATAATAAAGGAAATATCTTGTAAAAGTGATTTTTATCCATGTTTGAACAACATATATTTTCAAATTGTATCTGTTTTCTCTCCTTCATTCAGCTGGATGTATTCTGCTTTTCCCCTCTACCTTTTTGATAGAAAGAGAGCAATGACATAATTAAAGGCTATATCATAAAATCACATTTAATTGCTGCTATAAACCAGTTTGATCTTATTTTTGTAAGGCAGCGTCCCCTAATACTTCAGTAACTTGCAATTGCCAGGTCCAAGCAATTTACTTCAAACAGTATGCAAATTAAGTCTTGACTTAAATTTAGACATTTTTAAAATGCTTACACACACACACACACACACACACACACACAGGGCTAGTTTAATTTCACGTTTGCCGCAATTCCTGGTGAAGGAGGCAAATCAAGAAGAAATACCCAAAGATCAACCATTGTGAAGGTGGCATGACATCAAAATCACGATGGACTGAACAAAAAAGCACATGGCACAGAAGAATATGCTAATTATATGCCACAGTACCAAAATTAACATTAAGTACACTTCTTTGGCTTGTCCTACTGGAGGCCAAATATAGCTGATCATAATAAGCCTTCTTTGCCTTAAAAGCTAGTCAAAATTGAAAGATTTTTCAGTGTTAATAAAAAATACTAAGGGAGTTCCTGTCAAGTTGCTTCCATGGCTTACACTGGTTTGAATGGCTTTAGCAGGAAGGCAGCTCTACCACAGATGGCAGATGTTTTCAAGCAGGTTGGCTTCCCATACGTGCCACCACATGCAATTCAAAGTGCAAGGGACTGCCAGGTTTCTCAGTTTAACTTTGCTGTGGTGGAAACACCAAGCTGGACTCTCCCCATCTAATGCATGACTCATACCATATATACAGGCATGCTGGCTAATCAATGCTCCATCACAAAAGCGCTGGCTGCTTAGAAACAAAGAGGTGGCATTTCATCATGCCCAGCCTGTGAACCAAACGATGCCTTGCTGCAGAGAAGCCAGGTACTCTCAATCCAGCCAGCTCCACAGTTCATGCTGGCCAGTCCTGCTCTCCATCCCTTTCAGAGCTCCCCTACCACCATCCCATGTAGGCTACACCATCTCAAACCACACAAGAACACCACGCGCTGATTTGAGACAAATACTAATTGCACTAGCGTAAAGCACACGGTACCCTGACATAGGTACAGAGGTTAGGAATGGAAGATTCAAGAAAGATACTGAACCGCGCACAACAGCGACAGCCTTAGTGAAGGCTCATGCAAGGATCTCATGGGGCAAGCAATTAATCAGACAGCAACCTCAAGGATACTATACTGATTTACAACTTCAAGTCCCCAGCTCAGCCTGTAGCAAGAACAGCCAGTTATATCGTGCTGCAGAGAGGACTAACTGCTCATGTGCAGTAGGAAACTGGGACAACAATACAAATTTGACACTGTGACACCATCCCAGCTACAGAATTTTGGCTACACCTACTAGTTTCTGCTACTGTGCCCACCTCGGCAGGTCACCTCACATACACATCAATATCTGAAAACTACCTTGCTAATAGCCTTTCTTCCCCCACCCCAGTTACTACATGGAGCTGATCATATGATGGCAAATGGCTCCATCCTTACATAATCCCAGCATTACATCTCTCTGTTCACAGCACTTGTTTGGCCCTCACCACCCTCACCCAATACATCACTCCAGAACAGAACTGTTACTGTAAGACGCACATAGAGATATAGAGGCTGCACCTACAGCCAACAAGTCAGCGTTCAAGAAACTCCCAATACTCTGGCATCTGTACAGTTTGGCAGGGCCCTGAAGTAGACTCATGACACGTTTTATATAGTACTGACCCCACTGCATTTTATATACGGTTGTCAGTACCATGCTCTGCCTCAGCCTGACAGATTTTACTGTTTAGGGTATGTCAGGAAGGAAGAGAAACACACACACATAAAAACAAACAAACAAAAACAGTAAGGCAAAACCAGTAGGTACTTTATCCTTTCTTGCATTCTTGTAGAAACTAGTGGTTCTTCTGGACTGTGACCATGAGTAGCTGCTCTGTGGGACACTTCAGATGCACCACCTGCAAGTACTGCAAAAGGTCCTGCCTCCCCCCTTAAAAGCATTTGTAGTCCTGTTTAAATGCCACACAGGATATGAGCTTGTCCTTGAATGGTGTACATGGTAGCTGTCAACAGAAACACTGCCATTGTGCTTTGAAGTAGGGACCTTGCGGTGTTTGGCCTTGTGTTGGCCTTGGCCGAGTGTTCCCAGCCCATTTTCTTCTCTCCACTGCTTCCAGCTCTCTAAATCCATTTTCTTCTCCCCACTGGTTCTGTCTCTCTGAATTTCTTTAAAAACAATCAAACAAAAAAACCAGAATCCACACCAAACCAAAAAACCTCTAAGAATGCCACAATTTGCTCCAGTAGTAAATCGATTTATCCAAATCCCTCCTAAAGGGCGCACACACTATACATCAGAGGGTTACTGCAAAAAGTTTTGAACACAGAAGTGGCAAAATGAGCCATGTGGGCAGAAAGCTTCTGGCATTGCAGCAAACAGCGCAACCACAGGGCTACCAGCTTTCTTAAGGTAAAGAGGTAGGAAAAAAAAAACCAGCTCATTTTTGAAGCAAGCAGGATCTGCCCTCCTGAATTTTGGGCCCTGGGAAGCTGTACAGAAAGAGTGGGCATTCACATCTTCCACCCATGGGAGAACACTGCTGGCATTTCACCTCCAGTAGCAGGAGGGACACCAGGACTAAAATAGCCAAGGTCATAGAGGAAACTGTGCTGCTATCTTCCCTACTGATCACAATTTAATTCATGGTCCAACAAACTCCTGAGAGGTCAAAAAGTGCTTGAGAAGCTGGTACCCACAGAGGTTTTCCTGGTCAGCTGTGCAGCAATGAACTTACGACACCGGCCAGCCTAACAACTGTGCAGGAGTTGAAAGCAAGGCCTGGATTTATACAAAAGAAAGCTCCTTATTTCAAGTCCTCACAATTCATTGCTAAAATCCCTAGCAGGCACAACTCCACTGAGGAAAACAGCTGGGGTGGCTGGAATTAAGAATAAAAATATCCACCAACACTCCTACTGTATAATCTAACTGCACAGAAGAAGTACAAGGGCTGAAGGAGATGAATATTTTTGCCATTGATCACTATGCTGGTCCATGTGAATCTCCCCCTTTGTATCCGTAAGACTTCTGTTCTTCAACTGGAATAATTCCTGCTCTATTGCTCAATGCAAAGCTGTACCCTGCTGTTTAACCCCATACCCCAAATCCCTGGGCATCATTTCGTTTCAGGGAATGTGGAAATTTTTTCAGTCTTCAGCCAAAACTGCCTTTGGTAACAAACCAGAACAGACATTTATAAAAGGAAATGACTGATTATTGAAAAAGTCTTACTGTTATTTTCTATCATCAACATAATGATGGGGTCTTATTGTGGTGTGCCTTCTGAACAGATATGCCAAGACTCCTGAAATAACATACAACTCCATTTTTATAAAAGATGAAGAAAAACAATGAATAAGGGGCAAAGAGACACACTACTTGTGTGGAAGGTGTGAGAAGCATAGATCTCTGGTTATCAGCTGCTTACACTCTATTTTGTCAGCTCTTCTGTCAAATTGCATGATAAAAACACAATCTGAAGGATGGGAGTGAAGTTTTTCTTCCAACATTTAAGGGAATCCCTGACTTAAGGGAACAATACTGCAGAAAGAACAAAGATAAACATTTGGGATCAATCAATTCAGTCAAGCTTTTTCCTCCCACAAACAAGATCATTCTGCAAAACAGCAAGATAAATAAGCTTCCTGTTGTTTATACTGATAACTGTACTGACAGGTGTCAAACCAGGAAAATCAACATACATTAGTTTGTGTGATAAAAAAGGTGTTGCTTTATATGTAGAGTTGGGCAGTATAAATTACATGGAAATAAGTGTTCCAGTAGGGTATACAATTTTCAATTGAATGACTAGGACTCTCTGAAAAGAAACAAATAATTGACATTTTATTGTAATTATATAGGTACATCTGATTGCTTTGGAAACTATTACTTTCATAAACAGTTTCTAAAGCTTCCATCCTAATTGATGCATGATGATTTTAACTTCAACCAACTATTTACTTTTTCACGTCTTTGCAACTTCAGTTAAATGAAAATTAGTATTTATGCATCTTCCCCAAACAAAATAGGAGTAACATAATTATTTAAAGATTTGCTAGCCGAGCTCCATACTAGTTCAGTGGCTAGCAGGAAAAGAAGGGTGGCAGTGGGCAGCTTAACCATAAGCATTCCTAATTAAGCACAGAAAAAATCAAAATCATCATGAGAAAACAAAAGTCCACAGTTCACCCCTGAAACAACCAGAAACGAACTGCTGAATTCCTTAAATATGAAAAAAATAGTTGTTTGAAAGTTGTCTTTTCCAAGTATAATGGTGGTGGTACCAGAGCTACGTGTATGTTTCTGCTACAGGGAAAAAAATAAAAACCGTACCCAGGAAATTAGGAATATGAAGCAATGATGTCTATAAAAGCAGCTGAGACTACAGAAGTGGTGAGCAGAGATTCCAGTTTCACTGCATAGACATCTCTTAATGACAATGTTTCATCACATATTCGCTCTCACGCTAGCCAGCCTGTGAACTTGCCCATTGTGAAAGCCAGTCAGCCTGTATGCCATTTCTTAATCTTTTTTCTAAAACACCTTCAGTATTGCACTGGTTGTTACCTGACCTCCAGCTGTGAATGGTATTCCAAGATGGGGAATAAGTGATCAAGAGATAAACAAATCCATGCACAGCTGTGTCTCAGTGTCCACCTGGGGCACACAAAAAGCTTGCCCTGGACAGAAAATCAGTATGTTCTCAAAATCTCCCTTAGGATGCTGAAATATAAAGACTAGAAGAATATCAGCAACAACACGGCTTAGGAAGGAGGACTTGTGAGGAGACTTAGTCCCATCACTGACAGAAGGTTTTGTAGGGCTGGCTGAGCAGTCCAGTCACAGGAGAAAACCAGAACCTTCCCGCCATCCTGAAATGGCAGCAGAGCCTCCTTTCTCACTCTCTTCCTCATGCCCATGTGAAGGGTTTGCATTTAGAAAATGTCCTGCATAACTCCCTCACATACCTCAGCGTCTCTCCTCAGCCCCAAAACGACCATGGCAATTGAGCCAGGGGTTCCCGGCACTGGGGAAGGGGCTGGAGCCACACCACAGCGTGCTGGAGATGAGAGACGGATAATGTTTGGACTTTGTGCAGATTCTTGAGAGGCTTAACATACCCAAAGATGCAGTGATTCAGCACCCTGACAGTCAGGCAGTACATGACCGATGGGATGGACGGCAACAGGCCCTCACAAAGGACTTCAAGTTCAGGCAATAGTAATAATGATTAAAAAAATGCATCCCAAAAACTTCTATGCAAAATCTTTCTACACCACTGCTTTTGCTAATGGAGGAAAAAAAGTTTATGACAACTGCACCACTTTGGTTTCAGATGAACAAGAAAAAAAATATTTCTTTATACAACCTTCAACTAAAATAGAGACATTACTTGCCACATTAACAGATAAAGAACCAGTGATACTAAAATCACATTTGTCTGGGGCAAATGTAAGGAAAGGATTAAAGCAAATACAAACTTGGACGTTTTTGTTGTAGAAGTATTCATGTCACATTTGTCTAACATTTTAGTCTATTATTTTATATTCAGTATTATAAGTAAAATCAACACTTGACTGTAATTGAATCCCTAAATATTTTGTTCTTGTCCTTCTAAAACCAAAGATAAATGCAATCTACAAAAAGCCTTCTGATGTTTCTATTTCCTAAGTTTATAGCTCAGTTTTGTTACTTACTGCAATTCCAGGTTAGAGAGTATATGCTGCAAGTTTCAATACAGGCTGTCAGTTCACCAGCATTTATTTTTATAGGAAAGACGTTAAAGAAAACAACATCTTTGCTTATACTGATTAGGAAAATATGCTAAAACTCCACTGCTATTTGCAAGCAGGTCCCTGTTGGGATTATTTACGTAAGTGGCAGAGAGATGTAGAGATACCAAAAGAAGAGGCCAAAACCAGAGCACACTTCTGCCCTAGATTACAGTTACCTCTTACAAATCTATTGCTTTAATTCTGAGTCCACTTAAGATTTTGATTTTTAATATATTTAAAATATGGGCGGTTCTCCGGAGGGCAGCGCTGGTGCCACGAGTGAACTGAGGATCTAACCACAAGGTCTTGAAACTATATTCAGCAGGAGGAGGAAAAAGGCATCAGATAAAAGAAAACACACAAGAGGGAAATGCTTTAGATACAATTGCTTTCGTGTGTTTAGCAAGGTCATTCATGCATGGGAGTAATTTCTTGTTATTACTGGAGATTTGTCAATCTTTTCAACTTTTTCACCCTTTGCTGGAAGCAGTACTTTGAAAAGCCTAAGAAACGAGACATGGTTTGAGTCAGCTTCAGCCAAAAACATCCACCAACCTCCCCCTTTCTCTCTCATGGACACCCCGATGTGCACACATATGGTTTTGAGAACCAACAGCCCCATTGCCGCGTCTTGCCCCCCATCCCCACATACCCCAAATTTTACATCCCCTTCTACACCCATAGGTTTCCAACCCATTTCACCGGGTTTACTTACCTCATTAACATGGCAACAGATGGACAGTGAGCAAAGAAATTGTGCGGAAACGAACATTTAACAGGGTCAAAAAGACACCGTAAAGGCAATTAGTGTCACGTACAGAATCTGGAAAAAATAATCACGACACCATTTCCCAGTGAACTGTGGCACGTGGCATTAATCGCAGCGCTTAAACAACAGCATTTAGACATTTCAAAATTATCTAGCAACAGTTATGTAAAAATAAACCATCAGGTGGAAGTCCCCAAAATGAATGTTGACTTAAGGTGTAGAAATATTAATGTTCTTCTCTGAAGATGGAATAATTCAGGGGGAAGGAACAGCTTAAAAGAACTCCCCTGATATGATCTGTTCAAATAAAAATAAAAGCGAGACTGTAAAGCTCTTGAATACTACTACGTTTAGTTTGTTTTGGTTTGGTTTTTTTAACTGCATTTAAGTTTTACAAAATAAGAGTAAGAAGGAGAAGCTATATAGAACTGCAACCTGAAGAAAAATAGTATTTTTTTCTTTTTTAAGGAACTGTCAAAATCCGAAATTTAAAGGGATATACACACATACAAATAATTACATCGGGATATTTGAAACACACTGTGTGCACACCAAGTTCCTGAGCTTGGAGTGAGACTTCTGAAGGCTCCATTTCCCAAGGCTGGCAGCAATATACTGCATTACAGGTAACGAGCTCCTGTATTACAGCGTGGGATCGCTGCGGACATTGCCACTGCCGCGCAGCACCATCTAATGAGAGACGCCAGGTAGGACACATGACCAGAGGCTTAGTGCTTACTTGTAGTCCCTCTCCTAGGCAGGAGATGAAAGAAATTGCCTCTGGCAAAGAAATTAAATAATTGCAGTCAGAGAAGGAAGGATGGCTACGGAGGAAATTGAAGTCCAAGGGAGCCGCAAAAGGATGGCGTGCGTCTGAAAAGATGACTGAAAAGATGACAGGAGCACAACTACAAGAGGTAGAATATCAGTCTGGGCAAAGGATTAAGGACATTGAAGGCTCAGTAAGTTTTGTTGACCAGCTTTTCTGACCAGTTACATATCTGAAGAATTCTAAAATATGAATGCTGTCCTTTTAAATAGAAAGGATTTAAATATAAAGGAATATTTGGCAAACATGTAGCAAGGTGCTGAGTGTCTCTATGATATTTGGAGGACTGCAAAGCAAACATGGTTTTGTGCTTTCAACTTTTCAGAGGATCCTCTTCCTCTAAGATGCCTCCTCTAAGACGCTTCCATCGTGTCACAGCACATGTGGTACCACTGAACAGTAGCTTACACTAATCACCTGTTGTTCCTAATTATATATTCTACCCCCCACAAGATGTTATGATAGGACAAGGGGTAATGGTTTTAAACTAAAGGAGGGGAGATTGAGTCTAGACATGAGGAAGAATTTTTTTCCAGTGAGGGTGGTGAAACACTGGCCCAGGTTGCCCAGAGAGGTGGTGGATGCCCCATCCCTGGAGACATTCCAGGCCAGGCTGGACGGGGCTCTGAGCAAACTGATCTGGTTGAAGATGACCCTGCTTGTTGCAGGGAGTTGGACTAGATGGCCTTCAAAGGTCCCTTCCAACCCAAACTGTTCTATGACTGTAACTTCTTTACTGTTCGAGATGTATTTGCCTTTACAAAAAAAAAAAAAAAAAAAGCTTCAGTGCAAACAGAAATCAGGGATCAGGCTACCACTGACTTCAAAATCATGACTTCACTCTACTTAAAGATGACATGAAAAGGCCCTTCTTTGTGCACCACACCTGCCCTGTCACCTTTGTTTCCTATCTGAACATTACAGCCTAGTCATGTTTTACTAAGCCAAATACACCACTCGCAATCTCTTATTCTCCATGGAACTCTTCTGCTAGGTTTGCAAAAACTCAGATAGTAGAAGCATTAGCAGCTGTCAAATTCGTAGGTGGCCCCGCACAGGGACAACTGCTGCGCTTCAATTAATTCTTTAAGTCGCGGTCCAGAAGACAGGCTGTGAGTGACAACTGCAGCTCTTCCAAACTTTTCCCCCTTCCTGTCTTTCCTCTTCAAAATCATTCTCCACTCTGCTTCTGAGCCAAGGCTGAGCATCAGATACAACACAAGAGTTACTCAACCACCTCCAGTGTGACACTTCCTCCAGCCATGTTATTGCTCCTCTGCTCCTTTACTTAATTACTTAAGGAGCCAAACTGGTTTAACAGAGTGCTTGCCTCCTCACCTGGGTGTGTTTAGAGGAGCCCAAGATAAGATGGACTGTCATAGCAGCTACACAGGGTTGCCATGTACACTGCCCAGAGGCAGGATTTAATTACTAGTTGAAAGCAACCAATCTCCCCCTTATTACAGAAGACAATCATAATTTGCTTATATTTATTATGACATCTTTGCAGAAATGTTTGTGACACTTCATAAACAATTCCATACCCTGCAAGGGAGAGGCAGAAATCTAGCCCGAGGTTTTTGTGTTCAACCCATTAAGCATTGGTTAAAATGTGAATTCTCAATATCTATGAAATTGAACACATTTATTGGTATAATTAGAAAATTCCATGTTGCTAAAAAAAATGTCATTTTTCCTCTGGGGAAATAAGACAACAGTATGTCAAGTATGTCAAGTAATTTAATCTGCATACGGCTGATGCAACCTTTCTCAAAGAAACACACTGACTTAAAGACAGGAAAAGATTTTTTACAATGGGGGTGGTGAAACACTGGCCCAGGTTGCCCAGAGAGGTGGTAGATGCCCCATCCCTGGAGACATTCCAGGCCAGGCTGGACGGGGCTCTGAGCAACCTGATCTGGTTGAAAATGTCCCTGCTCATTGCAGGGAGGTTGGACTAGATAAGCTTTAAGGGTCCCTTCCAAAGCAAACCCTTCTATGATTCCATGATAAAGTCCTATGTAGAAAAAACAAAGAGGTTCCAACCTGTAGCAGGGCTGGTTCGCATATATTCATATAACCTCCTCTAATGACATGGCGACAGTGATTAAAAAAGACCCACGAAAGGCACACAAAAAGGAGCAGTATGCAAGCAGGCAAATTGTACCAGAAAATGTACTATTTAAAGCTACAAAAGTGCCTTGGAAGATTACCCTTGTATCTTGTAACCACAGAAAATATGCACTTTTTGGATTATAAACAGATGCACATAGTTGGGGCATTTTTCATCTCTAGCTTAACTTCCTTTTGTCTTTAAAATAACAATGTATTAAATGGAGAAATATTATCAGTAACCCATACAGTTTCTCATTGGCGGAGAATATGTCCCAGATAGACCGAGATTTCTTCCAACGTAGGCCAGATGCCTCAAGCATTTCAGGTTCAAGCCACAATGGTTTCTACCAGCAGCTGCCTTCCAGGACATGCAGACTTCAAGAATGTCTGAAGTTTTGACTAGCAACTGAGACAAAGCACAGACTACCCCAATTTAAAAATTGTCCTCCATACATATTGCATGAAGTTACACCAATCTCTGCTGCTTGATCTGGTACGATTTATCGTTTCTACATGAAAATTTTCACCGTTTTATTTACAGCTCAGTGGAGAAGTTGAAGACACATTTCCTACCATAACAAAAACAAAACTGGGAAGCGCTTTTCACATTAGGTCACTGCTTTATCAAAGCAGAATGATGTCTTTGGGTTGTTTTTTTTTAATTTTAAATTCCAGAGAGAAAGAAATGGTACTTTGTACCACTGATGTTATTTCCAGTGAAATATTTAACTTTGTTTGGGGGCATCACAAAATCATGCATTTTATTGGACACACGTCCACTTAGATGTTTTCTGTTAGGACAAATTTCTGGATGTCACTTCATCTTGAAGCATTCAAACAACACTTGCACAGAGCTGATAGACTAACAACGGAATCTTCCCACTGAGTTCAACTAGTTGCCCATCTCGCCAAGTATCCTCCGTCTGACAGGGACCTGTACCAGGTATGTCAGCACGTTCACAGGGTGGGGAGGGAGGACACCAGTACTTTCATATTGAGAGTAGAGGAGTTCTAGCCTTCTCTATAATTAAATGGTAAAAAAACTCAGGGAGAGCACAAATCTTTTCACAAACAGTTCTCTTGCATCAGAAGTCATTACAGAAAGGAGAAATATCACCCACCACTTCCTCCTGCCCCCATATACCAATTTTATTTCAATATATTCTTGCTTAAATATGTATTTGTTTGCGATATGCAATAAGATAGGGAAACATGCATCCAGAAAAAGCTGGACACAAGTTTAACTTACGTTAAATTTGAAGTGTTAAACCTATACAGTGCCTTTTTAACTAAGGCATGTAACCGTGAATATTCTATTAAAAACAGGCCAATGTTCTCAGTTTGAGAGCCCACATTGATACAGTGTGTGAATTCACACTCATTCTGGGTTTCACTGCAGAACTGATCTCATGTATCTGCTGACATATTCTGACCTCTGCTGTTACAAAGTGGAATTTATTTTGATAATCCTTTTTTCTTTAAAACGCTTCCTTCAGCTGAATAAGAATTTTCAATATCTGCAGTTACGCAGGGTAAAGAAATTATAGGAAAATCACTTTTATTTTACACTGTGAAGTACAAAAATAGTGTTCAAGCTTTTCTTTCCCCCTCATGTTTCTACCATCCTGTCATTTATGATAAGCAGCATACACACACCCTATTCTTTTAGCATCCAGACTCTACATATGCTACCAAACTGTTCCAACATCATCTTTCTCTAACAATGCATTGGTTTTGCCTTTTTATGGCAGATACCAGCAAAACCACTGAGCACATCAGTATACAGGCTATCACTAATCTGATTCTATTCAAACAATTCATTTTTTCAGTGTAAGCTGCATTTTCCCTAGAAAAATATTCTACAGTAGACTAGCAAGCTTTCTTAATTATGTACAAGTCTAGAACCCTATACTAAATTTTTACAATGCTGGTTAGTAAAGAAATAATATTCAAAATATCCTGTACATTAATATCAGTGAAACTGAATGAATTATGACTATATTAGTTGGCAAGATTTTGAAGGCAGAAAAACAACACTTTTTAAAAAGCGATAGGTACACTCGGAGGGGGAAAGAATAAACAAGAAGGTGTCCATCATGATGTTCTACTTCTAGACTTCTTTTTCCCTCTTGGGTAAGTCGTCTCCTCTCAGACCTTGACCTTGAAGATTAAGCACAGATCTTCACTGTACGTATCACAAATGCTCAAAGAACATTTGCTCTTCCTTTGCCATCATAACGCCTGATACATTTCAAAATAAAACTGCACCTCCAGCTTGCATTATTATTTCCACCAGACTTGCTGATTTCCCATGGCTTAGAAGATGATAGAGTATTTGATCAAATATTTATAAAAAGTATTAATTTAAAACTATATCTCTCAGGCAAGTAACACTTTTGACTAATGAACAGAAAGACAGTGGGACAGTGCCCAATGAGTATTTTGGCACCAAATGTTCTTTGTATCCTCATGTTTAACTAGGAAAGAGACCATCGTCTCAAATCAGCAAGTCCACCCTTATGCCAAGAATCCAACTCTTTTAGAGCTACAAGTAGGAAATAGTCTTGTTCAGTTCTTTAGCAATATTTTCTTCTAAAAAAAAAAAAGTCTGTTTTCACCAACAACTGTGTTCTTTACCAGCAATAGTAAAGTTAATGCTTTTTTAATAGTTCTGCATCTAACTGCTTTATTTTCACCTTCGTGCATATAGTTAAGCAATTTTTTTTAATCATTGAAGACTTTGCTTCTGCTGTGACAAACATATGGCGATTTGCCATAACACCTTTATTGGAGTAAAAGCAGGAAACGCAATAGCCTAATATGAATAAATCACTGAATCTCAAAGGATCCTCAACTACAACGACAAAACAGCCATTAAAACTCATCCCAGCACCTTACTCCATCACACAGGTGTCCAGGGGACAGCCTGTTAGCTTACGCACGCACAGAGCATTCCAGTAACCATCCTCACGTGTTTTATTTTGCCTTTAGCTGCAACCACCATCTGCTGTAAACTAGAACAGAAAAGGCCTCAGAAAACATTGCTGCAACTCCAGTAACGAATTCCCAGTTATGACTGTCAGCAAGGATGCCAAGCAATGGGTTATACAAAATACCATGCGTGTCCTCTAGGTTTTAGCATTACAACAGATGTTTTAAAACATGGAACTACTTTAAATGTCAGGACAGCGCAGTTTCCCACTTAAAAATTATATTAATAAAGACAACAGTTTTGCACAATATAAGAAGGAAGCCTCAGTTCTGCTGTCTGCACATAAAGACTACTCAGCATTACCTTGCAAGTGGGCTCAAAACTTTACTTATTGTTTCAAAGGCTATTACAGAATCTGGTAGGTGTTCAACCGAATCAGTTAAGTACCACGGTTAGTCTAATTTTATATTCTATCAAAAATATAATGAGAAACTGAATAGCCTAAACCAGGGATGTCAAATTCATTTTCACCGGGGGCCACATCAGCCTTGCGGTTGCCTTCAAAGGGCCAAATGTAATTTTAGGACTGTATAAATGTAGGAGTAGCTACCCGAGCTTAAACCAAGCACTAGTACGATAAAACAGAAACTCCTTGAGAAACTGATTAGCAAAACCAGAAGTGAACAAAATTCACACAACTAACGTAATAAAAAGAGGCGAGTTAAAGTGAAAAAGTAACTGAAGACAAACTTAGAAGAAATTCTACAGCCATGCTAGAAGGAAAAAAAAAAAAAAAAAAAAAAAAGGACAGATCTGGTATGATGAAAGTGAATAAATAGCTACAGATGTCTACAATGTTCGGTTAAAGAGCTGTCAGATTCTTCAGAAGATTCTTCAGAGATGCATGGGACTGGGAAAACAACTGCTGAGAGTAGAAAAGCATTAAAGATGGCAAAGCCTGGAAGAATTTGCTTAATTAAATTCTTGTGAGTTCTAGAGCATTAATCCATTAGCAATTACCTTCAACTTAAAGGTCTGGAGAGGTCTCATTGACTGAGAAACTGAAAATAAAGAACCCCTTTAGAGGTGTGACAACATGAGAGGAAAACAGAAAAAGAGTTAGAAGAACACTTAAACTAATCTCCCCAACTTCAGTTTCTAGAAGGGTATTAAATATTGCTGATTCACCACCACCAAGCCATAATTGCTTGGAAGGGAGACAACACTTTGGTTTGAAAAGCCATGTAAAAATTTTCTTTTCCTGCTTTGCCAAAGTAACTGGTCTGGTACACAAGAAAAGCAATAAATGGGCTATAGCTGGACTTCAGTTACACAACTGGTAAAAAGCCTTGCTACTTTATTTCCAGACAGACAAGAGTGTGGAAATGTTATACAATCTAGGGAATGAGATTAAAAGGCGATGGTAGGAAGAAGGCCACACATGTAAAAAGCAGGTTTCTAAAGTGCAACATCAAACTGAGATAAGGTTCTTCGCTGGACCCATCAGAAGTTATTTCAAATTCCAAGAGTCTTTAGCATGCTCTTTTCAGAATTAGGTGACAGACTACAACCGTATTACTTATAAACTCAAACTGAGAAGCTGTGTGAGCATCATGGAGGAAGATTCAAGCTTCTAGTCCTAAATCGGAGCAGTGGTCTAAAGTTCAGCAAGAGAAAATTCAGTAGAGCTTAGTTAGAGAATCTTATTCTTCAAACAGGGCAAATAAACAAAAAAGTAGGACATTCCAGTACATCTCAAAACAACGTTAACTTTTTTTTTAATAACATACTTGACCTCTGTTTGTAGTCAGTCACCCACACATCTTATTGTTAAAACAGAGCAAAACACCAAGACAAGACGGAAAAGAGGTTTAGGAGTACAAGGACTAATTGCAGGAAGGAAATTATGATGATGATGATTATTATTATTATTAAGAAGATACAAGACTGAGAGGAAACGCTTCTTTTCCTAGTTTACCAAAGCAAAAGTTGTACTAAATGGTTTAATTTGCAGCAAAGAAAATCATTAGGGAAGAAAAAATAATCATAGTAGTTATGTACCGTAGACCAGCTGCCAGTTTTTAAGAGGTTAAAAAGAAAATATATGCCAGGAATGGTCTAGATATAAGAATATCCGGTCCTACAAGAGAGTAGTCATGAACTACATGACCCCTGAGCTCCTTCCAGCCACATATGCAATTTCCACATGAAAGAGCTTATTACCCCTTCAGTCTCGGCATCTGAATATCAAACTAAAAGAAAATTCTTAGTTAAGCATGTATGCATCTGCGGGATTTAGGGCATAAGACAGAACAAAGTGAGTTTCAGGGGGAGTTTTGGTGGTATTTTGGAAATGAGGTACTTCACAGCAACTGCACAAAACACATGGTAACCTAGACACAAAAAAATGTCTACACACAAATCAGTTCATTTTAGGACATATACTCTAAGTGTCAAGCCCAAAATTCAAACCTATAATGTCTCCTATGACCTGATGTTGTTAAAACAAAGAAAAAAAAGAAGATGGGGGGGGGGGGCATACAAAAGTACTCCCCACCCAAGTAACTATAATCATTCAGATCAGGATAATTACCATCTCCAAAGACACACAGTTTAAGCGACACTTGTACTACCAGATATAACCCAAACACCAGACTCTATAACTCTACTGTTAGAGTAAAAGTTGCATAGGGAACTATGATTTATTAGAACTTAAGGGCTAAAGTACTGGTTGCATCCAATTTGTGCACTCTAATGAATTCTGTTCCCAAAATAAATTTCTCTGTAAGGCCTGAATTCTTACCACTTGCTGGGGATGGGGAGGAAGGAACTGACTGCTCTTTATGCACAGGGTTATCAATTTTATATAGTTTAGAGAAGCTCTTGGTGGTCCAGCTTTCCTCCTCTGGTGGTCTGCTGCCCTTAAACCCCTGGAGATGCCTGCAGAGAGATGGAAGAGGCTCAAGGTGGTGGTGCTGAGGGCACCTATGCACTGTTGGCCCTTTCTACATCTCCATGGAGATTGTGTGACTGTTTCAGACCACAAAAACAATAAGTAAAATTCTGGTTTCTCTTTCCATGGTGGAGGGTTGTCTGGATCTCAGAAAAATGACTGACCCACAAGCTCTTAAGGGCAAAGGGCTCTCCCTTTACATCTCCAATGACAGAATTATGTGGGAATGAGGCAGGTACCAGCAGAGAGGATTTGCTACAGCTACTGCTGTGTTTTCTTTGAAGAACCTCCAGAAACCGCATAAGAAAAATAACAGAAACATATATTTTGGAAGGGAACATTCAAAGTAAAAACAGGTCTGGACTTTATTACATAGCTTTTGGTCACAGGTGCTACATGAATCCACCTGCTCAAGATGTCATTTTAGACATACGTAATTTAAAATAAAAAAGTTTTTGCTACCTCAAGGAAGATTGAGAGCCCCATACAACCTTGCTCCAGTGGAAGGAACAGAAAAAACACAAAACCAAAAATGATGAACCCGGAAAGATCTGCTGTTCATGTTTGTCTTGGTGAACTGGGGGTGGAAAGAGGAGAACAAACATTTTTGTCGTCTGCCTCATCACCTGCCAGTGAGCCCAGCACAGCCCTCACATAACCCTGCCTTGGGTTAGCAGCAGGGATGCGACTTCTGCTACACCTTGGTCTCCTGCATTTGCCTGTGCTTAACACTGGAGAAGGTCCAAGTCTGGACAACAAGAGTTCCACTGATGTTTCCAGCAGCCCTGAGCAACATTACCACTGAATTTGGGGAGATTTCAGAGAGAAATCTGCTCAGCTGAGACATCGCCGAGGCGTGATGACCAAGTGTCTCATAGTGATGGTGGATGGCACAAGAACCTCAAAAAGTCCCAAATATTCAATTCAAAAGCTGGTAGGTCAGAGTTAGCCCTCCCAGCTTTTCTTTGGACAAAGCCTTGTCAAGGCTACATACCCTTCAATATGTGCCAAATTCACACGGGTAAAAAAGCCTCTGTCAAAAGATACGTCGATGAAAAGTAACTGTCAGCCCTCATACTAGATTAATCAATAGAGACCAAAGGACACACTTTTGGTCAGTAAAGCAAACCTAAGGGAACAGACCATCTTTCAAGGGCTATGAAGCCATTATAATTAATGTCCAAATTATAATTAATGTCCAAAAAACCCAACAAAAAGCTTGTTAATATTTTTCCTTCATATAGACAAGAATAAGTCTGCAACAGAACTTCCCCCCCGCCAAGTACAAGAAAACAATTCTGAAACGTGCATTGAGCATTATTTGAAAACATCTTATGCTGGAATTGACCTTCTAAGCACTGCAATGGCAAGCTGAGAATCCCTGCAATATATCTTCAGAATCCTTGGGCAGTCAGGCTACACTGCAATGGAAGAAACTCTTATTTTAATCAAATCTGAAAACTATGCACTAACTGAAAACTGGATTAAGAAATAAGCATTTTGCTGGGTAATGAAAGATTTTATGAGCAAATTTGTGATAGCAACATTTCTGCTAAAAAGGAAAAAAAAATGCTATGGCAGAAAATTCTTTGTAGCTCTTTACAGTAATTTTGCAAACTTGTGCTACTTGAAAATGCATCACAGTGTTCAGATTAATAGAAAAAAAACAGACACAGAACATCAGCTCAACTCCTTTCTGTGTTGTGATTCTATTTTTTCACATAAATGAAACCATTTGTGAAATTCATATCATCTGAATGCCAAATACACATTTTTTCAGTATGACATAGTGAGGACTATTTTTAGATGTTGGAATGTCATTAATTTGTGCCCCTTAGCTCAGCAATTTGTAAATGATTAGCTCTAGAGCACCAAAACAAAGTAAAGCCTGTCTAAGCCCATTTCAGCCGACTACTAGCGTTTAATTTAAACATGATTTCAAGTTCTAATGCCAAAACCCAGCATACGCTATTTATTGTAAAATTGAAAAGGAAGCCTGATGTATGATGTATACCTACAGGAAGACAAGAACAATTATTTTTAAGCCTAAAGCTTGCCTCTTTCAGTTTCCTGAGATTTTAAACACATACCTACATTTCTGCTGGTAACGAAGGCCCTGAGGAGCAAGTTTAACTTGAGATGTCACCGCCAAACCTTTTTCCTGTAGCGTCAATAGTGGGGGAGGGAAAGAATAGCAGGATTAAGCATAATGCTATTTAAATATCTATTTTTCTGGTTACAAGAGATTCTAGTATTTAACAGCAGCCTCACATCTTGAAGAGGGAAGATACCCGTACTATTATAGCCCTGTTCGTCTGAGTTTTATGGGAAATTACAAGCGTTTGGCTGTTGTTCTCCATCGCTGGGGGCTGCATGAAGGGTCATGGGAGTGCAGCAGCTTTGGTCTCTGGAAAAGCCTTAAACTCACAAGATGTCACAAGACTCCCCCAAACAAGGTTAAAACTGAAATTATGTGGGGAAAAGTGGGGAGCTCCCGACGGTTTATGAAAGCTTGGCTGCAGGAGAGAAGCTCTTCCGGCAGCAAACTGCTCTGAATGGGGCAGCAGATGCTACTCTGTGTTTGTTTCATTTTTAAATCCATGAAACAGAACACACCTAGTGCTTCATCCCAAGCAATTCATTCAAAGTCAAAGCTTTGGTCTGAGGCTTAAGGCCTTTTATATTACTTTATTTAGTTCTGGGCTAGGCTTAAAGGAGCACTGAGAGAGGTTAAAAACTGGCAACACCATTCACCTGGAAATATAAGCTACCTGCTCTTAGGCATCTACGGAGTACACTTGTTTCAAGTTCTTCAAGTTCGAGAAAAAAATCTGGACTTCAAAAATTCCCTGCTGTAATTAATGACTTGCTCTAACTTGACTTTAAATGTGTTTAATCACTATGAAGAAAGAGTAAAAAAAAAAGTTCGGCATCACCTGGTATTTTAAAGAAACAGCTTTTAAATGGTACTTTAATCAGTCCCCACTTTCAGCCACAGGACCTTCATAGAAGGCTTCAAGAAGAAGGGCAAAAATACACAGATGCGACTCTGAGACTTGGGTGACAAGAGAGGCTGAAGGGTCACAAGTGGCGGTGAATGGTTCTGCTGCAGGGTCCCCTTCTGGGCAGCCCCTCAGTGGTGGGGTTCTCTGTCCTGACCGCAGGAGAGGACAGAGGGCTCCTGAGCCCCCTCTGCCCCAATCCAAACATTCCAGACAGTTAATTTTAATTCCCATGAATATGAGAGTTTCATAATTCTACAAGTCTTCCTTATCCAAAAGGACACAGAAGCCAAAGGAACATATCGGAGAAGAGAAATTTTGAGAAAGGATGATCTAGAATTCTCCATGCTTAAGACAAAGAGAAATAAAATTTAAGCATCCAATGCCTAACTTAAAAAAAAAGTCTAAAAGAGCTCATTTTTGTTTTGAACTGTTATCTGCAAGTTTTATAAGTCCTTACCCACCTCAAAGAAATTTTAACTAAGAAGGTGTCACACTGAAGCACTGAAACTCAAGCTACATCATTTCCATAACCTCAAAAAAGATATTTCAAGTTTCTTTTCCCTAGCAAGTGTTTTTATCCCCAGTTGCAGGTCTCTTCTCTCTCTTTGTGCATAAAAACCCCAGGTTTGAATACACAGTCAGCCTGCTGTAGCAGCTCTGAGTGGAGATGTTCCCGCTCAGCTCAGCTGGGCACGCTCCTGACTCCAATGGCTGCCACTACAGCAATCAGATTGTTTAATATCCTGTGCAAATTACTGAAGATGAATGCTCAGATCCACCAGCACACGTACAAACGGAAATAAGCAAAATGCAGAAATGCGGTAATTCAGCACGACGCTGAATTTAATACAAACATCTCTAAAGGAAATCAACAGGAGACAGGAAGCAAAACAGGCTTTGGGACTGTAGCATGAGTTAAAGCAGGTCCACATGATGATATTCAAAACAGAAAACCCAACTCCAAAACCGGATTCTATTTGGTGGGGTATTTTTTTTTTTTCTTTTAATCTGGAACAAAGAATATTTACCTGCTCCTAAAACAAAACACCCCCCCACACACACAACAAAACAAAAAAACACACACAAAAAAGAAAAACACAAAAATCCCCACAAAACCTCCTCCAGGCATGAGTACATCTTAAAGCTGTTGTGGCAGACATACAACACAAACCACCTTGAACCTTCTCCCCCACAAACTTAATTTCCATGTAGCTAAACAAATATTAATAATTGAAACGCACACAAAGTGATTTTACTAAGGGGGTAATTAACAACTTCATTTCAGTTTAGCAGCTGATTTTTAGTTGGCGTTAAACCAACGGGAGCTTAAAAGAACTTACTACACACAGATAAGATTCTAAATAACCTTGTGAGTTCCTAGTTGGAAGTTTTGATGTGTCCCATAGACTTCAAAGGACCCTTTTATAAGAAAACGGGACAAAAGGCAGAGAGGTCTTTATCATCATTTATGGTAAATAAGATAGACAATCCACCACATAGTAGAAAGCTGATGTAAGGAAAAGACTGAACTTTGCATGAGCTCCATCAACATTTTAGGAGTTCTGAATTACCCAGCAGGTTTTTGATTAGAAGATGACAGTAATTTGGAAAAGCAACAGCAAATAGTCCAGTAGCACAGAAGAAGCCAGATAGAAAGTTTGTGGTGCTTGGGAGGACACCCCACCAGGCTCCAGCAGAGTACGTGTCCAAGCGCTTCCCAACAACTTCAGTAACAAATTGCACCCTGGGCACACACAGATCAATCTCTCTTTTTCTGCTGCACGGCCCTAATGATTCCTGTCCCCCCAGCCATGAAGGTACAGACGGGCAGGTAAAACTTTATATACAGGGAGATGGGCAAAACTGACAATCCCTGCAGTCAGCATCAGCAGAATTGCATGTTAAGGTCTAATCACTAAATACACACACTGCTGATGATGTAGAAACATAGGGATCTCCCCCTTACCAGAATTCACTGATGAAAAACCAGCAATGACATAAGGCTTAAAATTAACGTAGTGTGAAATGAAAAGTACAAACCTTTAAGCGTAAAGCTGCCTAAAGTAATTTTCACAATTACCATTTAATTTAAGAAGCAGATCAAAGCAGTGCATCGTTTACATTTTCAAACATTAAGTTTGAAAGATCAAAGACCTCTAGTATTTCCAGACTGCATATATGTGAATAACTTGGTTACAGTAATTAATCTGTGCAGAGGGAGAACATGATCTGCTTGTTTGCTCCATGCAGCAGACTCCCCATCGTCTGAGGCTGCAGCAAGTGGTATCTGCAACAAGCACCATCAACAAGCACTCGTTGACACTAAACATAAATAGATGCAAGGAGCTTCGGGGTCTTCAATAGCATTATATCAATTTTCTGACTGCTGGAGAACTCTCCCCCTGAAACTGGCCACTGCTGCAGAGATTTCTGACAACTCCAGCCTGGCAGGTATGATTTAGCAGTGCTTGGATGATGTTCCAGAAGTCATTAACGGCTTCGCTTCACTGTAGTGCTTAACCAAAACTGTGTTTCCATAAAAGCGCTGCAGCCTAATTATGCCAAAAGTTTAATAGAGAGAACTGCACTATATAAATATTCCAAAACACGCCAGTTTTAATTCTTTGTAGAAATGAACTATCAGCGGCAAAAATGACATTTTAATGACCGCTGGGAGTTGCTGCAATAGACCCTGGTCAAATTCAGTGTAAAGTAGAAAGTGTCCTGGCACTTATATCCAGGAAACAATCAAACTTTTAGTTCATACTGAAGACTCATGCTTGCTTCTGGGTGCCTCCAAAAAAAATGCAGCTTAGAATTCAAGATTAAAACCAGATTTCCTCAGCAGAAAAAAAATCACAGAGCGTCACAGCCACAAAACATGCGCTAAAATAAGAGACAATCATGTAAACTGGACGAGTAAACAGGAGCTGCTCAAAGAAGTTAAGAAGATGGCCAAAACTTCTCTTACTAAGTTGAGGAATGTGACAACACCACACATGTAATGTGAATGATATCTGGAACCTGACTGCTGGTGTTACAATAACATTCAATCCCCAGAGTCTTTCTTGTTACACATTAAGATCCTCAATGCATCACCCTGCCCATCAGACTGGTCTCACTGCAGGATGGATTTTTATCAGCATCTCCCTTATGTTACCTATTTCCCTTCCGAATAATGGGATTAAACCTATTTTAAAAGTAGACTGGAAGGGATATATTATGCTAACATTTACACAGAGACTTTAAGTCTTGTATCACACTATTACACATCTAATAGAAGAAAGAAAGTGGCACACAAAAGCCAATTACCTACCTCTAAACATCAGAGGATTTAAAGCAGCTTTCTCAAGAGAAGCTTCTCCAACAGACACTTCTTGTGGTAAGGATGCTGCATTCTATAACTAAGACCATCAAACTCTTAAAAAGATGACCAGCCATATACTTTTACAATAGTTGAGGAACCTATCTATTATTAGTACTCTGAGAAAGTTTTTCTGACAGACTATAGAAGTTACACAGAAGCAAGTTTCATACTTTAAATCCTCTCCCACAAAACAGAAAGCTGAGCAATACCCAGGCTCTTTAGATGAAGATCATGATGAGCTGTGTCTGGCTGCAATTAACTTGTAGCATCCTAATCTCAAAGGATGTTTATGTTGCATAATGCTTTAGAATACGTGGGTATTCCTGCCAGACCTAATCTGGTTCATGTGGATTTCTGTGTGACAGGGGCCACACTGCTTCCAATTCCCAGCCCACATGAGGTAGGTAGACACAGTCAAAGCACTGAAAGGTCTTAATCCGCATCTCTGTCAAAAATAAAAAACACTATGTGCAATCTAAGCAACATTATATGCATCGGTAGATGCAACAATGAGTTAAATAGCCTAAAAATTGGTGCATATCTACCTCTACTTAGCAGTCTGCGGAAAAGTATCCCTTCCCAAAGGGGAATATATATCCCCTGCCTCAAGAAGAAATAAAGACACGTACACTTCTTTACTTGAGTGGAAAAGCACATGCTGAGGTTGGGATAAGAAGGATCTGGAGATCCAGATCTCTCCTCCATATCCCTCCCCCAGGAGCAGTGTCTGTTAAAATGAGCCTGCATCAGGTTCATCCATTCCCGGACTGCACAGCAGTGCAAGAATAAAGATAAGACATGGCCGAGCTACAGCCACAGCACAGCTGCATTAGGAATAACACCCTAAGGAAATAAAAAAAATAAAAAAAATAGGTGAGGAAGGTAGGCATACCTTTAAAAACAGCCGAGGCACACCAACATCCTTTCCATATTTCACTCCCCTGTATCTCAAAGGTAGCCTGACATTCGAGATGTCTTCTACTGCCTGAGAGACACCCTCCTCTATCCTACCTCCTCCGCTGATCACAGAGGAAAGAGAAAACAACCAGATGAGTCACTGCGGGAAATCTGCACGGCTGGATCGCATCTCACCCATCTACGCACCAGACACAGGAAACCAAATCACTGCCAGGCTCCCGAAAGCAGCTGCTTAGATGCTGGGAAATGCTTCTCCATCCTCATGTTTTGTCACCTTGACCAGTAGATACAGCTTGTGCAAAGAGACTTGCCTGCATGCCAAGATCAAATCTTGTTGCTGAAGCGTGCACATTAAGTATTTTGTATTCTGACAAAATTAGACAAAATACACTGAGAACCAGACGCGATTTAATAGCATTATTTTTTCTTAACTATGGTACAACCAAATAAGTTTAGGAAAAGAACATTCACCTTTTTACTGTAATTTTCAAGGGAAGAGAGTTTTCACAAGGAAAGCTCAAAGAATCCACCACAAAAATGGAATGTCACAGGATTTTAGTTGCCATATTAAACAAAAAAAAAAATTCTTAGCTGCAGGGGTAAGAAAGGGAACAAGAAAGGGAACAAAAAAGGAACCATAGGTACACCCATGCATGCATTTTTCAGCCAGGTCTAACAGCAGGCTTCCACACCCCATGGTAGGAAAGCAGATGAGATACTGATTTTACAAATATGTAAGAGAAAATATTAAAATAAAAGTAATAACACATTCAGAAATTTAGAGTAGTCTGAGACTGTATCCTCCCAATCTTTTAAATGACCAAAATGCAAAACAAATATAAAAAAACCACCCAGATTTAAAAAGCCGGTACGTTCTGCAAAATTTCATTATTTAAATACTTACTAGGTTAAGAAATTCACTCCAGTAAGAAGGAAAAAGTAGTTATTTACAAACAACCTTAGGAGCACATCTCTCCCCTTCCCTTTCCAAGCCTCCCTCCTTTGTCATTTATCCACAGCACGCAGCTCCCAGCCCCATCCACCAGTACCTGAGATGCAGAACTTCCTGGACTCTCTTAATGATGCTCTCAAATGAGAATACAGGCCGTGTCTGCAAGACCTACCCCAACGTCACAGAGGACTTTTGGATTTTATCAGAGCTAGGTGCTTAGTGAGCAACCCAGTCCGTGCATTTTAATGGTGATTTGTCTTTGAAAAACTTCGTCGACACGTAGGACTCGTAGTTGTGAAGCAATACCCTCCTGAATAACCATAGAGTCAATGTTTATTATATCAGGGTTTTTTCCCCTCCAGAGCATCAGGCAAATGTCTGTGGAAGATATCCATCTGTACCTGGAGCTCATGTCTTCATACTCATCCTATTTTCATTCAGTCCAAATAACAGCAACTCCATGCCACCTTTTTATTGAATGCTGAGAACTTGCAACAAGGATGCCCACCTGGCATTAAAAAAACCCCAAACATATATATATTTTTTATATATATATATGTATTAAAGAAAGGTGAGACCTTTGTGGTCAGTTAAGTTAGTTGATGTCACTTTGTTACAACCCCTTCTATTTGCAAAAGAACCCACAGTGAACTATCTGGCTCATTTTCGCTCATGATTACATTTTCAAGTGCATGAAAAACATGCGTTTTGTCAGTGGCGCGATTTAGGCAAATGGAGCACAGTGACATGAAGGGGAAAAGAGGTTTTTCCTAGAGTGGAGATGCAGTTATGCCTAGCTTTGTCCCAGGCTTCACTTAACCTGAACGAGCATCCAAAGAAGCATTTCAAGGCAGTCTAACAGTTGTTGCTACAAACATCCCACCCCTATAGTGTCAAACCTGGATCTTAGTTTTTCTTCCTCTTTTCCTAAGCCATTTTGACATCTGGCTTTTCTTGCTTCCGTTCTTTATCACATCGTGAATTACCAGCTGACATGGTAATTTGACCTCATAGGAAGTCTCAGACCAAATTCCACAAGCTAGATTTTTCAAATTCCTTCCTGAAGGATAAAATAATAAATAAATAAAAAACAGTGGGGGCAATAAAGTACTTCTAGGAAAGAATTTGCAAATACCACTGGAGATTAGATCTGGGATTAGATTGCACTCCTGAAGGGCAGGTGATGTTCACTGCGGAACTGCTGGGCCAGATGGCCCAACACTTCTGAAGGGCCATTTCCCAACCAACAAAACTCCAGCGAGACGCAAGGGCTGCTTCTGCCATAGCAGAAGGCAATGTAAAAGCATATCAAATACTTTCAAATGCCTTTGCCTAGAAACTCCTGGCAGAGTCTCTATTTAAAACAGCTCCAATTGTATTTATAAGCCTCATGAAATTCATCCTGAAGAAGTTATTTATGGCTGGAAGCCAGCCTCCCTAATTCAGGTGTCTAGCTTGTACCTCAACCCAGCAAAGAGCTCCCAAGTCATACAAAGCAGAGAGACGGACGATGAGCAGAACCAGGTGACTTGAGAGACCTCCAGGGAAAGAGGCAGCTTGTCTACATTGAGATATCCGTCTCACTTCATCCCACTTGCTCGGCTGCAACCCAACAGCGAGCTGCCACCGAAAGGCCACCACCATTGTCACCTCTTCCCTGGTGTGAGCGCTGGTGCCCATCTCTCCTCCCAAAAGCCAAGCCCCAAAACCACAGGACAGGCCACGTCTCCATCATCAGGTGAACTCCCGGAGCCAAATGACCGGAGGGTCAGACAATCACCACTGCCACTACAAAGAAGACAAGAGAAGGACGTGCCAGCACAGAAGTTTCAATCACACCCTGCTGTGATAACAGCCTGGCACTAACACTAAACCGCCTCCTTGTGGGACTTACCCTAGGAGGACAGCTTGGTCCAACACCGTGACGTTTTCACTGCCTATGCAGTTGAATTGATCCCAACCCAGATATTCCTTTAAAGCTGTACTACGTGACAATGATTTTGACTTTTTCGGCTAGTGTAGTAATAACTATATCCCAAAGTTGGTGTATCATTTTTTTTTCTTTTCCTAATACTAATGACTGAAAGCTGAATCACATCCAGAAACAAAAGTCAGGACTTTCACATGAGCTGGTACAAAAAAGAAATGTGCCAACACATCCAGCACTGACAAAAAAATAAAGTCTTATAATCCTCATGTCTTTCCAAAATAATCCCAAATGTTTTGTACCACAAATGCAAAACACTGTTGAAATTAAGTTTCTCCATTCAGCATAGCACAAATGGAAGTTTTACAGCTAAACATTCAGCTTGAAGCCATCACACTGTAAGTCAGATCCATACATCTTTATTTTCATTGGAAAAATACAAATGTAACACTATTCATAAACGCTAAATTTACAACTGCTTGCAGAAGCTCACAGCACAAGGAACCAAACAGCCTATTTTTAAGTAGCTTATTCACTACATTCGTTTAAAGTTAGATTCTCACTTAGATTGACAGTATTCAGATATGTGAGAAACAGCAAAACGAAAACACTTCTCCTACGGTAATTTGGATAATAAGTAAGGTGTGTCAAGCACAACTTCAGACCAGCAGAAGCATTTCGAATACACCAGGTCTGAGAGCATGTGCTGTTTTTCATTAAATAGCTGAAGTTGAAAAGCCCATTTAAAAAATTATTGTGAAGGAGTTATGTTAGTCTCGTTAAGCAGAAAAGGTTGGGGACTTTTTGTTTTGTTTTAAAAATAAACCTCCTCCAGGAGTGGATAAAGGAACTTGAAAGAGGAGGAGTGGTAGGTACAAGAAACAGCTGGAATGTCTCTGGTTCTTACAACACAATAAAACTCAAGTGTTTTCCAAAGCTCAGCAAGGTCACAGCCTAATGTAATACACCCAAGTGCTCATAAAATACCTAATAATTTGGACCAAAACCCAGTATTTGCCAAAGAAAGAGTGCTAAAAGCAAGTCCATAGTAACGGGGAGGGTTGGGAAGAGGGGAACCATGGTGAACATGGACATCATCATTTTGCCTCCTCCCCAAAAGATGGGAAAAAAACCAAACAAACAAGTGACCTCACAAAACTGAAGAAAGGATCAGGTCACAGTTCATAAAATGGACAAACAAAAAGACAGGAGGAAAAGAACCAAAGTAACACCATGACTGCCTGTAGCTGGTAACCGCAAAACACAGAACAGAAGAAAACAAAAGTCCGGCCAGAACTGTCAGCAGAACCCCTTTAGCTGCAATGTAGTTCCCCAATATAGAAGACACATCCATTTCTATAGTCGACAAGTTAATTCCCATCTTAAAGTGCCTGCAGATGCTGCTTTCATATGAAATTTTAAAACAACACTCAAAACTACAAAGAGAAACCAGCCACAAAGAAAACTACGCTATGAACTCAGCTCAAAGCTATGCGTGTCCATCGCACAGGACAGACTTTGAGCATCTCTGAGAAATTCGAGTCTAGACTTAACTGGAAAATATATGAATGCAGCTTGCAGAAACCAGGAAACACATCTTATTCTCAAGCAAAAAAAAAATTAGTCCTATTTTTCTCTCAAACACATCACCACAGATACCTTTCCTGAGGTCCAGCAGGACGGGGACAATGAGTTAATAGAGAAATTAATGTTCAGCCAGATAAAAGAGTGTTACTGCCACGCCTTCCCTCCAAAACATTATTGCTAGCTCTCTTATATGACATTTTGCCACAGCACTTTCATAGTCTATAGCCAGTGGAGAAGAACATTATTTCTAGGATTTACATTCTCACAGTCTTTACTTAACAGCATGAATACTTATGTATCAATTCATATTTATATACTAATTGAATACACTTAGATTTGCTCCATGCAGGGGCTCACTGCCAAGAATCTACACACAATAATGAAATATTGATGCATTCACCTCAAGGAGGGTTAAATACATCCCTTATGTAGACGTGAGCCAGGACTTTAGCAGCAGCGCTGTTAGAAGTTCTCCAGAAACCAGCCCACCCAGGTTTTATGACTTGACAGAACTAGCCAGTATTAGACACAGTCTAAGCAACACAATATATAGGTTTTGCCTTTTAATTCACACATTTTTCATCCTGACACCATCCAGGACACCTACTGGCTCCCTACACACTATCTGAGAAAAACCTTTTCATAATGATGAGTTCAACTGAAATAAAAGTACCTACAAGAAGAGGGTTTGAATTGTAAGATGGGTCTTCTGTCTCTATAGTTACTCCTCCCACTTGCCATACCACACTGTATGCATTAGATTCATGCTTCGGGGAAAAACAAAACAAGATAATCACTGAGGTAAGATCTCTATGCAAACAGAGGGAAAGCATCACTGCTAGACTTCTCGCCGCATCTGCAGAAACCATAAAAATATACAGTATAAATGCAGATTTCAAACAGTTTCAACAAATAGAAACATTTGGTGACCACATGTCAGACACCGGCCACTGGATTTGATTGCTGTACTGTTGCTCCAAAGGAAAAGAGTTCAGTAAGTAGTCCTGGCTCTCAAGTTTTATCCTCGAGCTGACTTTTCCTACCAAGCTACGCTGCAAATCTGCTTTTGTGATCTTCTGAGCAGGCGGGGGTGTATGCATACACACATTTATTTTTCCTGGAAAAAGAGAAAAACAAAAGCCCCCAAATAATTTTCCAACATCCAAAATGTAGCAGACACTTTTAAATCACACAGGAAGACAGTTTCGGACTCCGAAAAGCACACTGTAACACAATAATAAATGAAGTTGTGAGCATACACAACAGCGTGCAATTAAATGAGGCTATTTCGCTACCTATTTAATGGCCATGGCAAATATGAACAGAAGTATCTGTAGCTGCCATCCAGACATGCTGGGCTGTCTAATGCTCCTATGGAAAATTATAAAAACCTTATCTTGCTACAGAAATCCTAACAGTAGAGCACCTCTCTCCATGGGGCAGTGGTAGCACTAGAAAGGATGCCTGTTCCACTGCAGTGTCCCTGCATGAGGGACTGTCCCAGGACTACAGGGTCCTGCTTTCAACTCCGAGACTAATGCTCTCGACAACAGCACCAGTTAAATTAGTAGCTCTCAGATCATCCGATTTTTAAAAGTCTAGATCAGTTATTAGGGGGAGAAATTCAGCCCCCAAGAGGTCTTGCAACAGCTTGCAATACTAAGAGTTACTTGGCCCAACACCTGTTTTTCACTTCAGTGGATTTATCGAGGTTGCTCCACGTGCTTTCCTACAGCCCTGCTGCTTCCCTCCAACAATTCATTCAGGCACACGCTCACTGCCCGCCCTCCCTCAGACAGGATCTGTACATTTGACTACATCAGGGAAAGAAAAAAAAAAATAGTATTATTTGCCTCAGGGCACTCTAACTAAAGATTTACAGACTTTGTGGGTCAGGTTTCAAGTTGCTTTAGCAAACAGTTTCAAACCCCAGACATTCACCTGAGGATTAGGGTTCATTTAAGACACAGGAGTCAAAAGCTGAGAGGTTTTACAAGAAAGCAGCATGCACTTTTCTTTCCTCTTGAACTTTTAGAGGGCCATCTCCCCTACAATGGTGAAGGGTATTTCGTTCACAAGGATGAACTTTGTGGTGGGCTGCAAAGAGGAAAAGGCAGACTGCCCTCCCACATCTTGAAGCAGGAAAACAGACTCGGCAGTCTGGGATATTTAATAGCTGGGGGAAGAATGCTTTGGTTTGGAGGAACAGCTCTTGGCTTGCTCAAGTTATAATATGGAACAGAACACAGTAAAGTAATTTTAACCCAGCTATTTCTAGCTTTGGCAAACACAGCTCTACCTTAGAGAAACTATACCTAAGTTGTGTTGTTTCAGTGTTTTATTCTGGTCTCAGCACACGCCATCTGCCCAGCTGAGGTGCCAAGGAAAGGCTGAGCTGCACGTGAGTTTGACCAGCACCAGTTGTCACAGGCAGAGCTCTGAAGACTCCAGAAGTCCCAGATGCAAGAACCCAACACCACTAACTAGTGCTGGCATCCACAAAAGGGACACCAGAAAGAGTCTGAGTTTTGCACAGAAAGTGACTACTCTTTCCCCAAAAGATGCCCTCAACAGTCTCCCAGAGTGACTACCCATCTCCAGCTGGAGTAACCAATACCAGCAACAGCATTTCCACATCTCAGTTCACCACAGCACACAAAACCTATTTTACAAGAGGTTGGAGACTACACTTGAAGAGGTCTTTGTGCTGTGAAGACTACAGACCTGCCTTACCTGCATTATCATAAAATATGCCTCAACATGAAACTGAATTAAAGAACAGAGTCTTTCATTAACCAACATCAGATATCAGATGGAACTTTTTGTTATTACTCTTAATCAAGTTGTCGGCTGGTCTTTTTTACAGCGTATGAACTACAATCAAACGTTTCACCCCTACCAGCCAGTGGCTGCCATACAATATGAAGTCTCCAGCTGGGAACAGGCAGAAGAGGGACCTGACCAAGACACAATTTTATCTCACCAAAAGATTCAAGAACAGATGGGGTGAAACTTTTTTGATGTTTTGGGGTGGCTTTTTTCCCCCTGAGATATGACAAATACAGCTGACTGCTCCTGCTACAAAAAGCCCTCAGTTTCAGGGTTTGACCTCAGGTCTTCTGAGTTTTTTCTAAATCTCAGAGCACAAAAAGCTCTGTATTGAAATACAGAAATAAGTTACCACAGATTTCACTAGCAAAGGGAAACAGTAACAGTTTACAAAGATATTTTTGCTTGGTCTTTTAAATATATAGTAGCTAGTGTTTGTATGCTTTCATCTTCCTCTAATGTTAGGGTGAAGCTGGCTCACAAAACCTTACACCAAAACATTAAGAACTTCAAGTTCATAAATATTTGGGAATCTGCCTCATCTTCAAAACTAGTTGCTTAATCATTAGGACTCACCAAGTTTCACTCTTGGTCATGTATACACCATTGCATTTAATGAAGATCCACAAAACCCTGGGACATCTCATTACTCTAAAAATATCTTTACTCTTCTCAGACAACAACGGAAACGGTTCGTCTTGGGTTTTTAATCCATTTGGATTTTAAAAGTAGAGAAACACAACAGACTCTGTGAAACACAAACCTTATTCCATAGGGAAATAAATATTTACGTTTTCCTTCAACATTAGAGAATTCTTAACATCCTGTTTATCAATACCTTCAGGTTTTTCAGTTACTCGATTTGAAATAAAAGGTTTCTCCAATGAGTAAGTTTAAAAGTTACTTGAAAATGAGAACAGCTTTCACATATCAGAAACAAAGCATAGCCGCATGATTTAGATGGGGAAGGGGGGAAGCTGAACATAAGGTTTTTCCACTATACAAACAACACATGCTTTACACTTACATCACTTTGCTAGTGCTCCCATGTGCTACTGGCAGGCAAAGAGGGAGCCTTTTGTAGGAATAGTACAACCAGCCAGTATCAAATGAAGAATAATTAGAAAAAAATACCCAAACCCTTAAAACTGGATTTTCAAAGATGACATAACATCACCTTAATTAAACTATTTAAAGTAAGCTTTGCCAATTTAAAGAAAGCAACATATACGCGGAAGAAGAATGCTTTAATTACCTAAACACACATCTAGCTCTTACGAAATTGATACTTGGAGAAGCTAGGACTGCTTTAACTTCCTACACCCACTGATGATATAAAAACTGACACTTGGTGGAAGTCACTTGTGATATCCTCACCTACAATGCCCTCAGTTCAAAATTCTCAATAGATTTTAAGCACTAGATGTCATCGTTTTACAGAGGAAACAAAGCAGCCCGGACTCAGGTCTTGACAAGCTTGTGAAGATGGGGGGGAGTAAAAAACAAACACCCTTCTTTGAATATTCACTTGAAAGTTCCTGGGATGACACTTCTGACAGTAGAAGTTTCATCTCAAGTGAAAGGGTGCAAAGAAGGGAGCTTAGTATGTTAAAATACATATAAACCAGCACGCTAAAACTCCTCTTTAAAAGCACATGATGACTCTAGGTGAGGCTGTTCAGTATTTCTAACTTTTCTCAAAGCACCTTCTTGCCCAGCCTGGCTGTACCCACAGACACACACTCAGGTACCCCCAGGAGCAACCTCCTGTCGCACGTATTAACATATACTGCAGCAGCGTGATTGTGTGTTAATGATACAGAAACACGGATATTTACGTCAAGAGCTAGGTACAGTCGGACACTCATGTTTAAAAATAGAAGAAAATGACTGTAATTTCAGGTTACTCTCTGTCCTGAACTCTTCTGAGACAGGAAAGAGTGCCTTTAATTCAGACCGTCTCAAAGCAAGCTCTAAAGAAGTAATTTACAAGATAACAAGAAATTACAAGCCTTAATGACAGGAGGGGAGCCCGACCAGCCTTTAATTTGGATTTTGGGGAGGAGGGCCTTGGCGATACTGAAAAAACAGATCTCCGCAAGCTTTCACGATACTTTCTAAAAATAGCAACCCGCAGCTGCCGACAGAGAAACAAAAAGTTTGGGAGCCGCGTCTCTGGCGCTCCAGCCCGACGGGGGTGCCCTTGTGCCCGTGCGGGGGGTGCAGCCAGCAAGCCCCCCGACCCGCGATGGGGAAGCGGGGGGACGGGCGGCCCAGCGGGGCCGGGGTCTGGGGGGTGACACATGAGGGGACCGAGCGACGCCCTCACCTCTACCCATCGCTGAGCTTCGGCGAACGCCGCCTGGCAGTCGCACTCCGCGTCCTCTCTCGCTTCCATGGCCGGCAGTGAGTGAGCGATTGGGGGTGGGCGGCGGCGGCACCGAGCAGCCGGTCCTGCGGCGGGGTGGGGGCGCGGGGAGCAGCCGCTGTCATTCAGCTGCCTCCTTTTAACGCTCGCCGCGCCGCCTCCTCCCCCTCCGCCTCCTCCCCGCGGAGCTCCCCCTCCCGGGAGCCCGACCGCAAGAATTCGGAGGAGCCTCCGGGCTGGAAAGCAGCGCCGCGCCCCGCCGGGGGCAGCCGGACGCCCGGGAGGGGCTGTACCCCCCGCGGGGAAGGTGGTGGCGGCGGCGGCTCCGTCCCACCGGGCCGCCGTGCCCCCTCGCCCTCCCGCCCGGTGGAGGCCGCCCCCGGCGGCTCCCTCCCCGGCGCATACCAGGAATAGCTGGGGACAATCGCACCTTTCAGGGCCGGCCACCTCCGCCCCGGCCCCCGCCACCTGCCGCCCCCCTCGCCGCCCCCGGCCGGGCGAGACTGCCCTGCGGTCCGCCGGCTCCCCCGGCCGGCTCCCTCATCTCCTCACCAGCGGGTCTGAACTCCCCGACACCGGCAGCGCCGTGAGCCGGGGTTGGGGGAGTGGAGGAAGAAGCCTCCGCGCTCTTGTGCAGGATTGCCCCGTTTGGGGACTAAATTGGGAGCCTTTTCAACCATGAGAAATCCACGCTTTGCTTTGAACTCTTTTCACATAAAATGACCGAAGCCGAGATGCCCGGGGCAGGGCTGGAGCCGCACAGCTCCCTCTCCGGGCTTCCCTCAACAGCGTTTGCTTCAATTCTGCTTTTGCTCACAGCACCCCCACTAGTGCCCATTGATCTATTTCACTCGTGTCTCTGGCCCCGATACACCGCAACAAAATCTTTGTGACTTCTCCGCTCCCCGTACTCAGGGCTCGGGACTAAAGCCCTGTCTTAGTAAGGCCGTTCTCAGCGCGCCTGAGCAGGTGTCACGCTGGGCTCTGGCCCCTATGGCAACCACAAACATTGGGCGAGTTGGGATTATGCTCCACCACAGCAAAGTTTCTTCCATCCTGACCTGGGCCCTGGAGCCAGGAAAGAGCAGGTGTCCTAACCAATTTCTGCCAGTACAGGAGCAGACATGTCGCAAGCAGAAAAGTTAATGAAATAGCAGGAAGAAGATCCATTTTCTGGAATATTCATGTATAGTATTATGGTTCTCTAAAAAAGTACTTGATTTCATTTTAACATTGTATTAAAAGTTCAAGTAGGAAAAGATCATTTTAAACAATGTTTTTCTTTCCATATCTTCTCTGAGTTGCTGCACTCATCTTTTGCTTACACGGCCCACAAAGGAAGATACACAATTTTTATTTTTAAAGACTACTGAGAAAAGATAACGTAAAATTTGTACTGCACACAAATTAGCTTCTACTAAGATGTACAAGAAATTAGTGTTACTGGCAGTAGATGCAGGAAGGAAAACCCAGTAAGTGGCTGAAATAAGTTCCATAAGAGATGTTTGACATTTATTAAAGTTACAAATGCATAGAAATGATGTAGTTATCTCAAATCATACCACTGTGAGGAACCATCTATGCTATAGAGCCATCTATGCTATAGAGCCAGTGATGAATAAAACTACAACCAAAACTATAATTTTGAATGTTTTTCATACTCCTTTTTTCCTGCTTCAAGCCAGATCAGCCACGAGGCCAAATACAAATGACAAATCTGCATATAACTTGAGCAGGAAGCCTGAGCATCAGAAAACAACCCTTTCATTTCACTATTTAACACTCATGACTACAAAGGCTAAAGACAAGTCTAAATAAAGCAAGTGGGTGCTGCTGGTGCTGGCTGACATCAGTTTGTGTTAGCTGTCATTACTAAACACTTTTTCTGCAGCATTCCCCAGAGTTTTAAGGTCTGCCATTTCACTTCATATAAAAACACAATGCTTGTCCCCAAGTAGGAGAAAGTAAGTATGAATACTCTAATGGTTTACATTTATTTGAGAATAAAATTCTATCACATATGTTTCAAAAGAGGTCACGTTTAAGTTTCCAAGTTCTCACTTATTTCTGGTTGTTTTATTTCACTTAATGGAAAATCAGATCACCTTTCTTATCAATCAAGTGTTTAATGTTTTAGATCAAATAATTCGAGTAATTAAGTTCTCGTTTTAGTAAGCTCCACGGACCACAGCAGCTTTCAAGTCAAAGTTTTTTGCTACTTAAAAATAGTTCCAACATGCAAATTTCTTTCTCAAAGTGAATTTTAAATCAACTGTCACAGATATCTATGCAAGCCTGAACAACCAAAATAGTTGAATATTCCTTTGTGCTAACAAGGTAAGTCAGCTAGACTCCTAGATCAGAAAAAGATTACAGACACCGGGACATGACTGCTAATTGTTGGTGTCAAAAGTAGCAAACATAATATTGTTCTACTTAGCAAAAATAAACCTTTTCAATGTGTGTGCTCCTGGGGATAAGTAAAGCAACAGTTTACGTCATATTCTTTTCATAGGGAGTTCTACAAACATTTGATACAACAACATTTTGTACCAAGGCAGGCTTGTTCCCTTAAGGAAAGATCATATTTATGTTCCAATTGTGGGCTGTTAAGTGTATTTATTGTCTAGAACTTACATTTCAGTGACACACATCTTTCTCCTTCTTTCCTTAACTGAATCATGCAGCCATGATTGAAAGGGCATTGTGCTGGTTATTAAATTCTTACGGTTTCTTAACAAAATGCTTGTAATAACATGGGGAAACTTGCACCAATATACTTAAAAGAGCTTGAACAATCCTGAGTGCTTAATAGTACACCAGCTCCACTCAGCTAAAATTAATATAGGTGCTGAGCATGCATTATCTCTCCACTCCTACACGCACCATTTTCCACAAGATGCTGGGTATGGCCGACCCAGGCTGCAGGAGCTGACGAGGGATTTCCTGGCAGCCACCGGTGCTGCGTGCCCGTGGCCAAACCGCGCTCCCCACAAAGGTGGCGAGGCTCTGGCAGGGATGCATGAGTTTGGAAATAAAGAGTTATTTTCCCACGGAGCCTGAGCTAACAAGAACATATTGTACAGATCAGGCAATGCCTGCGTGGGCATCGCAGAGCCAAAAGCACCGTTGTGGCTCTACAGGGCTCACCAGGCCCTGCTCAGGACCTTGCTGGACTGTAGAAGTCAGCCAAGAGTTTGTACCTCACTCCAAGTATCCAAGTGACACAGGTTCTGTCAATGCCAAAGATATTCCATCGTCTTTTAGATCCCTTTGCTTCCTGTGCTCTTCAAGATGGTCATAGAATCATAGAATGTCCTGAGTTGGAAGGGATCCGCAAGGATCATTTAGTACAGCTCCTGGTTGCCAATGCGCATGCCAAAGCAGGGTCTTCCAAGCCCTGGAAGGCCGCTACACTGTATACATCAGGCCAGACACAATTTCTGCAGTTCAATCTTCCAAAATTTCAATCTAGCAAGGGAGCATGCAGTGAGCAGATACAGTTCAGTATAAAAACTAGCGCATCACTACTCCTTTGTCATCTCTAACTTTGGAGAACATTTCCAAAAGCAATGTTCACTAAAAAATGCCATCTTATAGATTAATAAACTGGAAATTAACACTGAAAGTAAAACAAAATAGAAAACAGAAACAAAAAAACCTTACCCTGCAGGACAACTGCTTTAAAGACTACATAAAAAATAAATGCTGAGCAAAACTATACTCTTGGCAAAATAGTAAGAATTCTCATAAATAAGTTCTTACTTAAGATTCAAGATGTATTCTTCCAGTGTGACCATGAAAAATCCCACCCCAACTCTACTATTCTAACCTTGATTTCCTTCGACATGAATTCACTCAGTTCTAATAATTAAAGCTCCAGTTTTGACGTGATTTTGCAATAAATTGCACAAAAGCAGAGCCCCTCCATCTATTACCTAAAACCATGGAAATCCTCTGAAAACTGAAGAGCGTATATGGTGTGGATACTTCGCTAAAGCAGACAACCGATGCAGCTAGTTTAACAGCTTCGAATTGCACTTCCTTTTCTTCTCCTTCCTCATCCCTACCTTAAAAGCACCTTATCTGTATTAACCATGGTTTACTTTCTTAACTGTAATCCCCCAAGTTACCATCAGCATAAAGTATTCCAATTAAATTGTAACAACTTTTATGTGTTTTCTTCTGATATGAGCAGGAAGACAAGTGCAGCTGCTTTTTTTTTTTTTCATTTAAAAGCAAGTTTCAGGGCTTTACTAAAGAGCATAAACCAAGTCTTAATGATACAACGTTTTATTGGACCGAAAAAGTGTTCAAAAATAGAGGCTCATTAGTGGTGGTGTTCCCCCTCACTTTTCCAACCAGCTCACTTACAGAAAACAGACTCTTGTTCTTAGTGGACTCTCTAGGTGACATGTTTTAGACAGATGCGCTGACTTTTTCTTTAGAGTGCAAAAGATGTTCTGAAGTGATAAGAAAGAATCCCAGGCCTCTTTCTTTTCTGTAAAGGAGGAAAACACTGCCAGATTGCTTCTGGCATAACCCCGTTCGTTTTTCCTGCAATGACAATTGATAGAGAATGAAAGCACCCTCTGGGACATGGAGGGTTCAGTTTCCTTTGGCAGCAGTCTTGACAGGAAGCAAACCTGAATTATTTCACTTCAAAGCAACAAAGCGGGAATATTTTTTCTGGAATGTCAAAAACATGCACATTAACCAAAACCAACCTTCACAAGAATCCTAAAGTATAAGATTGCATAACTAAAAAAAACAAACTAAACCCCCAACAACAGCAACACACAAAAAAACAAAAACAAACAAACTAAACCAACAAAAAAATCCCCCACCCAAACAAAAAGAATCCCACAAAAAAACCCCAAAGAACCCCAAAAAGAAAACAAAACAAAACCCCCAACAAGTTGTTACTAATTCAAGTGTAGAAATTTGTCAGCAATACCTTAAGATCCAGTGGATGGGATGGGAGTGAGGCACAGGGGAAGGGTACCTCATGGCATTCTGTAATGCCACCTGACAAACTTAAAACAGACATTCCTAAAGGGGGAAAAAAAGTATATGACCATCGTGGCTATCTTAAAATCTACAGTCTGTTTCCGTTCTTGTTACACAAAACTTCATTACAACAATCATTACTTTTCTATTATTTATTTCAGTTAGGTGAGATACTTCACATTCATGTATTCACCTGTGTGTGCCTTCCACAGTCCCACTATTTGAACTAGAAGTAATTACTAGTGTGGCTTTTCTGAAGCAAAAATTCATGTTGTTTTTTCCACACATACAAACAGCAAACACTGGCTTAACTAAAGCTTTTTGACAATTTAGTAACATTATTAGTCTTGAGAAAAAAAAAAATTCAAAATGTAATTATTAAGATAATTTTAAAATGTTAGGGCTCACCAACAGGAAGAAGAAACAGTCCTTTTTCTCCCTTTTTTCTTCCATATATTTATTTATAAATAATGCAGTGGAAAAAAAAGTGCCTTTGTCTTTTAAGTCACCTGCAAAAGTTCTTATAATAGTCTTGTATCATTATAATGAAAAGATGGAGATTGCCTCATATTTCAGGTTTTTACCCATTAACATACCACATACTCCAAAATGTTATCTGTGAACGATACAAATGATAATCCCGCTTTGAACTAGCTCATCATTATTATTACAAAATATCACAGACAGTAATTCCCAAAACTTTTAAGGGGGTGGAAGGGGAAGCACCCACCACATAGATATCTTGCACAAAATGCATGCATTTATATAAATACCCAAAATTGCTTTAGGAACAACCAGCAAAATATAGCAAGGAGAAATGCAAAGTTTATTCCATGTATGCTACAATTAATCAACATGTTAGGGAAGTATCAAAATTTGTACTATTAACATATGGCAACGGTTTTATTGTTACAATACATTGCAATAGATTAGCACCACTGGAAAAGGCTTTTAAGCTGCAGACAGTGCAATTGCATTAAATCTTAATTCTTCTGGGTCACGTTCCATGAATTTCTTGCAAACTTGTATTGCGTCCTAGGGAAAAAAAAAAGTAAAAAACAAAACAAAAAAACATTATAAATCATACTTATTAAAAAACCCTCACAACTGATATATGAACATATGCTTTATACAAATTATGCTCAATTTTTTTTTTCCATAAAGGATTACTAAATAGTGTGACAAATCTACATAAACTATATTTCTGATCTGAATTGCCACTATTCAAGTTTATTTACAGTGGTCATACAGGCAGCATAAGAGAGCAAAAGTTTTAGGCAGAACCTTAGCAACAGTGATTTTTGTGACTGAATATTACTTTGTGCAACAGATGTGGTGCTTGTCTGACTATCAAAATGCATCTCTGAAGTTTGCCTTTCCTAGTACTGCTGTATTCAGAAATGTTTCCTTTGTCTCAAGATGAATCTAAGCTGTGTGGGCTAAGTAAAAGACTATAAGTAATTCCTTCATCTAGCTTTAGGGTGCAATCTGGAGAACACATGTTATCAGTAAAACTGAAAAAAAGACATATGAAAGAAGGAAAGCTTTATCCAACTTCTCTCCCTGCCCAAACAAGCACAAATTGTGGGCAAACTTTACAGGCATTAGCCTATGCTACTAAACTATAAAAGACTTTGTTTGTTTCTTAGTTTCTCTGGTTTCTTCCTTTTGTGAAGTTAATCCAGTCTGGACATCACAAAAATCAGATATTTGCATTGCCTTCTCTCAGCTTCAACTTCACATCGTTCTGTGGGGATGACAGTTTGTCCTCCCAATTCATTGTATTCCTTTCCCAGTTCATTTCTCAACTAAACATCTCCTGACACAAAGAAACACCCAAAAGAAGCCATGAAACTGGAGAAGGAGGATTATTACCAAGTGTCAGAAAGCAAATCAACTTCTGTCTAGCATGGCACCTATCAAACTATAACTAAACCAAAGGAAAGAAAATGAAAAAAATATCCCAAGTTTTCAATCTGATGACTTCATTTCACATACAGTTTGAAAAGAGCAGGGGTATATGAAAACGTCAGCAGAGAAGAAAAGTCAGTGTGATCTTCTGTTATGATCAATCCTTCCGACATTCCTTGTTATCATGGTATTATACTCTCATCCAGAGTCACAACATGAGCATTCTGAAATACCCATTACAAACCTGAGTAAACCTAACTTTGTCTCACCATCCCACTTGCTTTACTCTTTGTCCAACCATATATATAGCGAGACTTTTGCATAAATATTTTTATAAGTATTTTTAAATAAATTTTGTGCAAATATAGCAAGAATTTTCTATAACACCATTTAAGAAGGTTTTCTATTCCTACCTCTAAAAAAGAGTCGTCACTAGTTTCCCCATGGTTTATTGGAAATGGCTTGCGCCCATCTGTTGAAACACAAAGCAGGATTAAACGACACATTTATAAAACTAGAAAAGCTTCATTTTTCCAGTTAAAGCTCTTTGAACATATTTTTCGCTCTGCCCTTACAAAAATGCTACCTCATTTTTCATAAAAGAATCCCACATGCAGGTAGCTGTTCCCTGGTCTCTCCTCCACTGCTGAATGGTTCAACAGGTGTCACTATGTATAGTCTGTTACATCAAAAAAAATTCAATCAAAATAACAAAATAATTTTTAATATTTTATTTGAAAACTTTAAGGCTAGAAGTTGTGATTGTTTTAGTGCCAGCATAGTACTTCAGTTTTTCAAGTAGAGAACAATTTCAACTACACTTAATGGATTTATCCAGATAGACAGCTGTACATCTGTGGTCTTTCCCAGCTGTGATCAGGGACTCCACAACAGAAGATACCAAACCCACCAGTTTGAAGAGTCTGGCATAACTGAAATTACTTTAATTTAAAATAAATATGCAAACAAACCCAATAGCTTTAAAAGTATGAAGTACCTTCACAGCATTTTAAAATGGTTACTACAGTTAATTCTTTTCTTCTCCCATTTGCAATATAATAATGCTATAGCTCTCAGCTTTTAAAAATAATTTTATTCATACAAATATGTTTCAGGTTACTTGTGAAGAGCTAACAGTATGAGAACATATGTCAGGATATCCTAAGTATTTGCTAGACCAAATTCTCTTTTGGCTCTGTCCTCCCTTTTGAAGAGTTTCTGCTCCCCAAAGATTTCATCGAAGTTTACAATAATTCCAAACTACATTTTCCATAACTAAAAATAGATTTTATGTTAAAAAACTTTTGGATTTGCATGAACAAGAGGGTGCTCATTATTTTAACAACCATGATTGATGATACAACAATGCAAAATCCTCAGAACATGCCAGGGAAACAGAACTAAATGCTCTGCACTGTTGCAAGCTAAGTTTGATTTGATCTTTTTCTTTTTTAAACGTACATCTTGGCAGAACAGCATTTTAATTTCATGTGCCTATAAATAACATGTTTTCTATGGCAAAAAAGTGCTTAACATCCATGTGCTTCCTTAGCATTTTCTGCCTGCCAAAACCCACATGCTGGTCACAGTGACTGAAGTCAGTGGATTAATTGAAAAACCTTCTCCAATTTTTCTACTTTGAAGTATTCTTTTTTTTTTTTTTCCCTTATTCTGCTGGTACAGAGAGAAGTTATTTTAAGAACAAAGGAAATAGTGGTACTAGCATTCCACTATCTAGTTGAGCTATGTGCCTCTTTTTAGGGTTTTTTTGGTGTGGTTTTTTTTTTTGTTTGTTTGTTTGTTTGTTTTTTCTACATTTAAGCAAAAAATTCAAGTGGGTTTTCTCTTGCATCATTCTTATAGAGAATAGCTAAACAGGGTAATCATAGTCTGTAGTGTGCTTTTTAAGCAGAGCAAATTAATGCACAATGAAAAGGTAACATGGTAATCGTAGCACACAACTGGAAGACTGAGCCATCCATCAAACCTTCAAATTTAGAGTCATAAAATATTTATATTGCATCCTACAGTAGCTGCCTCACTATTTGATCTAGTTCACTGACAGACATACAGCATCAAAAAATACATAACTGTGTGCCTGTTGTTCGTGACTTATCACTGATAATATCCCTTAGATCACCTAAACGTAAGCACTTCTTATATACCGCTTATGCCCCAGGTTATAATTAGCTGTCATCTGTTAAGGGCACTCAGTAATTACATGTTGATTTTCAAAAGATGAAAATGTTCTCACCATAAAATACTGCAAAAATGATGTTTGGAAAGACCAGTGACCTGCACCTTTTAAATCCTGATCTACTTGCTAGTTTTCTGAAGGGCCTGCAGCAAGATCTAGTTGCTCAGCAACATGTTTAAGATCGAAGCCATTAGAGAATGTCTTGGTGCTACACAATCTGAAGAGGGGAAAAATGTCTTGGTGCTACACAATCTGAAGAGGGGAAAAAATAGCTGTAATTCAGAAAACAGAGACTGTTTTACAGTTAACTGTCTAGTGACCGCAAAAATATAGAAGAAAAAATAACCAGCCTATAACAAATCAGTTGCAAAGTATTACTATCTGGCTAATATTCTGACTACAGCATTTTAGTTTAAAATGTATCATACTATTTAATAATATATCTAACACTTCTAAAGTGGCATACAATTCATGTATTAATTCCACAAGCAGGGACATAAAACAGTACTTTCCCCTCTGAAGCTTTGAGGGTTTATCAGTTCTTTGTTGTTTCCTGTCCTTGTAAATCATGGAGGGAGTTTAGACACAGCCTAGTGTTCAGCACCATTTTATCTTAATAGGAGAGAGTAAAGGAAGGACAAGCCCCCCAAACAAGGGAAGAAAGCTGCAAGTGTTTGACAGAGCCCCAGACCTTACGATGCAGTTGAAAAGAACCTAAGCCCTACATTAAATCAAGGAATCTCTCTCAAACTTTGATAGCTAACAACATTACTACTTGTATTTGTTTCAAACAAATTGAGAGAACAGATAAAAAGTGTTCTTACCCAATTCATAGAGATGACCACCTACGTTAACTAATGCAATAAAGTGAAGATCTACTTTTTCATCTATACTTGGTGCCTGCAAGACAAAACGAAACGAAATTGTGTTCACCAAAACCCTTATCACAGTATGGTTAACGAGAACATACCATCATAACATGCAAAAACACCTGGCTGAGAGAAATCTCAAATGAGAAGCACATTGTGGATCTATACAGAATGGCAGAAGTCACACTGCAGGACGTTTTGAAATATAAAGAAGCTTTTTGCAAATGCATGGGTCAGTAACAATCCTTTCAGTAAAGTATCTGGAAGTATTTCCAACTTTGGGTCTACATAAAAGCTTATTTTTCATTACTGAATTAGAAGTAGTATCAGCTCAAATATACTAACATTAAAAATAAATATTTATAAAAATAGCAACTCCTCCACTAATCCACCCCCCCATAACTAAGTGACGCAGGGCTGAACGTTGAACCTATATATTTTAAAACTGAAAATATTCACCTGGTCAAAATAATTTTTCCTGCTAATCCACACATAGTACAGTTAACCTGTTCCCTCCTCCCAGGCAGTTGAAAGAAATATACTCCCAAGGTACAATTCACACATCTTAGGTGGGGAGGAAGGAAAACAATGAGACGTGTCTAGAGCTGTTTGTCTCAGAAACTTCTGAAATTCCAAAGTGGTATCATAGGCATCATCGCTACATACCAAGAAAAGACTGAAGTGCAGTGACAGCTTCAGGTGACATGACATAAAAAATGGTTGCAGTTGGTAAAGATGCCAAATCCCACATTAGTGTCTAATTCCTGTGAAGACATATGACTTCATGGCTGTTTACTGATCAATTAAACCAATCACATGGGAAATCCAGGCTCAAGGAATTTCAGGGTTAGGGGAAAGACTACTGACAGCTTAAAAGCTTTCATCTGAACATACACCACCTGGGCTTAAACTGATTTTAACTAGAAGAGCTCGAAGTATCATTATTTCAGATGACTTTGAGATGTTCAGGTTTCAGTTTTGATCAAATTTAGAACAAAATACAGTTGTGCCTTTGACCATCTTGAGGGCTGTGTTCTTTGCCAGCTCCTAATAAACACCTTTTCTATAGAGGGACACTTGGCACACTTGGAATGCTGAGCCTATATGCAGCTAGAAGACAGATATAGAAGCCATAAAAAAAAAAAAAAAAAGATTAACTTTTCATAGAGCTTACTTAAAGACAGTGCTGCTCCTATAGAATTCTGCAGAGTTTTCATAAATGCCTAATCTACGTAACCTGCTTCCATAAAGTGCTATTGTCATAACCCGGGAGAAATGTTTTTACATTTTTAATTCCCCAGCCTCATAGAAAGAAAGTGCCATGCCATTATTAAATTTTCTACCACGTTATAACTTAGACAGTCCCCTTCCTTTGTGATTTCTTTTCATCTAACGCAGATACTAGTAGATTTAGTACCAAGTAGATCCATTTCATTTCTTGAAAAATTAGCATCTCGATCATTTTTGACAGACAATTATTTGTGTAATCATAAACACAGAGAAACAATAAGGTCTGAATAGTCAAGATGACGTAAAACTTTATATTATAAAAATCTGTTGCTTATGACTTAGGCAAACAAGTAACTGGATTAAACTTTCCCAGTGTGATGAATCTGATTCAAAATCCCCCCCACCCCTCCTTAGGGACAAAAGCAACATCCACGGCATATGCGCACAAGTACTTGCACGTAGGCGTGCACGCAAAAAGAAGCCTCATCAGGCCAATTTCTGCTTCACTGGGAAGCTCTAGAAGCTCTAACACTTGAACCAGAAGATTTTAGATTTCAAAGGAATGGAAAGAAAAAAGAATGTCAGCTTCAGGGAGATGTCTTCTGTGGTCTCCTTGAAAAGCTACACCTTTGCCACGTTTTCAGCTTCTAATAAAACAGTCTGTGTGAATGTTTAAAAGAACAAGAGAAGAGCTTTGAGAAGTCTGCCCGCACGTTCATCACTAGGTAGTATTTCTAGAACAATTACAGAGGATTTTCTCTTGATTACTCTTCTTCTCAAAGACCAGAGTAATGTGAACATCAGTCAAGTGTTGGGATGATCTGTTCCTTTAGTTTTTTTTCACTTAGAATCCCACTCAACATGCAAAAGGAGACAGCAGATTTGAACAACCGCATTTACAAACCACAAGGAAGGAGAAAGACACAGAAGTCTAAATAAGATGATTGTCTAATCAGGATTTTGAACTAACCTATGGGATTCAAGACACATTTTTCAAGTCTTCTGAAGAACTGTAGAACTCAGTGAATAAGATTTCTATTTCTTTCACATCCAGGAAAGACAGAAAGAAGACAAACATCAGCATCTTGGACAGCTTACAGAAGCTTATCTTATGGTTTCAACCTTAGTGTAAGAAACAAGTTTCAGTTGTATGGGTTAGTGGACATCACTTTTCCAATTTATCTCTTCAAAAGAAAAAAAAAAAAAGCATGGAAAATCATGACAGTAGACTTGAAACTGGTTTGAAGAGGAAAAAATGCAAAGTTTGGTGTTCAAAGTGATGGCTCTAAGAACATCTTCTCGGCTATTATTTGTTCTCAAGGTACTGATATAACACTCAATTATAATAACATAGCATATCTTCATGAACACCCAGTCTCATACACTAAAGTGATAGCCAAGGTTGTCATGCCCTCCCATTTTGGATGCCACATTAAAAGTGGATTTGACTGCCTTCTCTGCTAAGCTGAACATTCAAATGAAGTAATAAACAACTGATGACTGCTGTCAGAAGTCAATTTTAATTGATCTGTACCAGGTCAATACCCATTAGTTCATATTCTCAAAAAAGTACTCCTACATTTCTTCCTCTGTTCTTCAGTAGCAGATTTCCAATCAGTAGTTTTTAAAATGGCATTTCCAGAAGATTTTACTATTAAAATGATAACTTTTCCTAGTCCCTTTTGTTGTATTGAGTAATTCCTTGATTTTACCCCTCACCACACTGTGTGCTGCCCTCTCCTCACCAACTGCAACAGTCTTCTTACTTGTTGTTGCACTAACCTTCAGAAGCTCAATGGTACACCCCTATGTCACTGTTTGCCCAATCATATCAGCTGATAAAGTATATTTCATTACCTACACAGTTTATCTTGCTAATGCACTCAGATCATGATCCCGGTCTAAAAGTCAGTGTTCAGTTTTCACACATTTGAAATCCTTTCATCTTCAAATGTTGCTAACTTAGAACAAAACTATTCATCAAATTTGATGTGCAACTGGTTTCTTTTCCCCAAAACTGCATTTCTGGGACAAACACACAATTAGGGAAAAAAAAAACAAAACAAAACAACAAACCCATCTTGCTCTCATAGACATACTGAACAAGTCCTCACCACATCCTGCTTTAATTTTATTTATGAAAGACCACATTATAAAAACAGGTTCAATGACAGATTTCAGGCAACTTCTTCCAATTAAATCTTGTATTTTTCTTATTTCCTTACATCTGCTCTTAAAAGGAGTGAAACAAGAAGTCTCACAAACCATTTCAGTAGAATGCTTTGCATTACAGGTAGTCACTGGGAAACAAAAAAACACCACTTGTGTTAAGTCAAGAAATTGGCATCAAGAGTCTGACAGGTTCTGGAAGGAGTGAAGACTGATAAGGAAAATAGAATTTTGCAGAACCTTGATGAATAAAAGGTTTCAGATACATCCAATTGAAAGATCATGACAAAAGTAACTGAAGTCTAAGAGGAAAAAAAAAATCCTAGGGGTTTAACTAGACATTTTCACTCACGAGAAGTTACAAGAAACCAAAGAAAAACAGATTCAAAAATGAAGTTTACATAACAGAACATTAGGTATGGTTTGGATTCAATAAAGTTTCAAATAAAGGGGAAAAAGTGATGCAATTGCTATTGGGTAGATTAGGTGCCTGTAATTTCCATTTTGAAGCATGGAACATGCTTGGGCAAACGTACTATGTAGGCCTGTGAAAGGCATTTAAATCCTGGTTATAATACTGCAATTAAAACAAAGACCACTGGAATTATGATCACAAGTTTCAGCAAGATTATTTCTGGCTCATTTTCACAGAACAGTGACATTTCTATTCATGCTTAATACACTGCAGTGAGTTTACAGTATTTGAAATGCTCTAGAGTTTCACAGCTGAACATACACAGCTTAATTTAGATCAAGGTATCCCTTGTCCAGAATAATGAAAAAGAATTTCTATAAGCAAGGTGCTGTGGGACTGTACTGTGTGTGGACCCAAGAATGGACAAGAAGTTCCTTTGCTAAGCATTCCCTTATGTATTTTTTTACTGTGCTGTCAAGGCAGACAAGCTGTTACCATCTTATTAACTCTGTGTCCTCGACTAGCTAAAATACATAGATGTCAGGTGAGGTACAATTCCCAGCTGCAGGACAGTAGCATCTGAATTTGAATGGGAGAATCTCAAGCAAGAAGGTAAAATACAGAGATGAGCTCTATCAAGGACCAAAGCACCTGGATATGGAATGTTTATACAAACACAAATCTATCTTTAGATCCGTAAGCAACAGGGATTATACAGCAGTATGCTGCTCTAAATAGATATTGTGTGTTTTAAAGAACAGGAATTCTAGTCTGACACAGAAAGTAAACGGGAAGAGAAAAAAAAAATAAAGCATGTTTTCCAAATTGAGAAGCGTAGGAAGAAAAAAGAATTAGGACGTTAGCTTGATATATACAAGGCAGCAAAATGATCCTAAGGCGAGCAGAGACACTAAACTAAAAGAACAGCTGGAAGAATGAGATCATGACAAGGACTGATAAAGAGTCAACATTAGTAAGGAAGCATGTTGTTACCTATAGCTTAAAAAATTGCCACATCTACTGCAATTGATCAGGTTTGCAGAGAACATTTCAGGACAGTATTTTCAATTTATTTTTTTCTATTATGTGTTCTTAACTTATTTGGAGACCTACTCTAAAAAGTCAATAAAAGTTTCAAAGTAGGAAAAGTGGTTTTACTTAAGGAGCATAAATACAGTCTCACATCATTAAGACTTTTGCTCTTAATTTTGAAACAATCTGTTTTCTATCTGTCAATGTTTAAGTGGTAGAAATGTACTTAGAACTACAAGAAAGTTCAACTGTATTTTAAGCACAATATGCAAGATGTTTCCCCCCCTTAAATTTAAGTGCACAGATTTCTTAGTAAAAGCAATAATTGAACATTTTCCTACAATGCTGAGACCAACTCACTGCTTGGTATATTTACCAGAATGATCAGAGCTATACTAATACTACTTGTTGATGGGCATTGACAGGACAAAACTTGAAGGACAAGGTAGTATTTATTATCAAGCCAACTGAGAGAGGTTTAATCCCCAAAATGCTGCCTTTTTTTGCATAGTAAACTACATATACTTTGTGTGTACTTGAATCTTCTTAGAAAGGTACGTTATACAAAAGTGTAAAGGTAATGAAGATATTTTAGTTACCGATAAATATCAGACTATATTGTATTCAGTGATAAATCTTTGCATATAAGACTTCGAATTTTGACCTGTCAGATGGAGACAGGATCTTGGGGTAGTTAAGGAGTAGTATTTTAAAACTATTTTTAGTGGCAAGCTTCTGTTTTGCCAGATACAGCTATACTGAAGACCACTTAGTTTTTGAATGAATTTTTTGAACATTTTCAAAGCAAATGCTTACTGCTAATGATGGAGGAGGAGGGGTTTTTTAGAAATTTTCTGAAGAAAATAAAACTCTCAACTTGCCAACAGTGGTTTTCTAGTTTAACCACAGCAGATCATGCTGTAACATCCATCCCTGGATAAGTCATGGCTTAGTTACTGTTAAAGCAAGCTCATGGTCAATTAATGTTTTTATTCCAGGCAGGCACACTCGAGCTCAAGTCTTCTTCAAAAAGTCTTTTGTCAACAGCAAGCTTATATAGCTCAAATTCATAAAAGATCACAGTTTCAAATTACAGAAATATGATGAAGAATTTTTCAACTTTTGCTGAACAAACAAAAAAGCCCCCAGGTAAAATGTCAGAGGTTTGCTAGTGTTAATGGCATGAATATTAAATGAAGGGAGAAAGTGTAAGTCGGGAGGAACTTAACTCTGTGCTAAACTCCATGCCTCCTCAAATCCCAGGTATTTAACTAGTTCCAAATGATAACATCAAGAATGTTCCATAGTTCTGAAGATTACATGGGAAATAGATACTTAATAATTGCAATCATTGTTCACATAAAGAAGTCTGGGGAAAGCTCTCATCTTGAGATACTCATCAGGGTAAAAATATAAAAGCTATCAAGAAATGGAAGCATTTGGAGACTAACTTTTAATAGCAACAAAATATTAAGAAGGATTTCCACATCTGGAAAGACAGATCTGTAAGAAAAAGGAAATTATTTGGACCACTGTCAGAACAGTTATTTCACCTCAGTAAAAAATCCACATATCTCAAAAAAGAATTTCCAGTAACACAGGTGAAATGTGGTCATTACCAAAAAATGAGAAAATCAAAATCACTGTCCCTATTTTGCATTAAGACCACTGATTCCAAACATATCAAGATCTTTTTGTGTGTACTAAAAGTGCGATCACTCCTTAAAAGCAGGATGAAATACCACTAAAACCACACTTTCACTTTAGTGTTTCTGATGGTGATCACAGGACAGTTTAGAAATACTGGCTATTCTGTGCATGTAATTTTTTTTTCTACATTTTCAAGATTTATTTGTGCCCTGTGGGAGAGGAAAGAAAAAAAAGTATATTTGATGACAAGCTTAATCATAGAATCATAGAATCCTAGGGACTGGAAGGGACCTCAAAAGATCATCTAGTCCAATCTCCCTGCAGGAGCAGGAATACCTAGATGAGGCTACAAGCTTCTCTTATTAGCGTGCCTTCACCTTCAAGTAGAATGTATGTGTACAAACTGGATAAAGAAACAGATGTCAAGTGAGAAAGTAAGCCAGCTCCTTGGGATTACAGGAAACATTTCATCTTTACTGAAATACTCAAGGACCGTTAAGCAAGACTTAGAATGAAAGGAGACTAGGTTTTGGATATGAGAACATAAACCAGGTCTCAAACACAGAAGAAATAATATAATGTAACAAAGAACTAGAAGCTCCTTGTTTTAGCACATCCAAATGAAAGATCATGAAGATGAGCTGAAAAGAAGAGGTTGGATGTGGAGCCTATGGCAAAAAAAAAAGCTACTTCATGAAGGGCAAACTTCATCTATGCTTTGAAAATGATTTGGCACATGTATTGAATCAAAAATACCTGGACAGCAAAGCATGGAGTGATGTACTTTTGCTGTCCGATATGGGGGAAAGAAAAAAAAATAAAAGGAAGGAAGAAAGAAATCCTAAGAATGGTTGAGAAAAGACCCGAACAAAAAATGATGCCTTGAAGATTAAAGTTTTACACGGCAGAAGGCCAGTTGTGTCAGAGTAAGAAAAGACTGAAGATGGACTACACTTACAACAGAATGAAGCCCAACAGATGGAAGGCGTATCAAGGGCCGCCAACGACGAAGACGGATTGACGGACTGGTAGCCTTTGCAGGACCTACATGATTACGTTTGGCCCAGGAGAGGGATGCAGAGTGACACAATGGTGAAGCCTTCGTTCTGCTGTGGCTAACCTGAGGCTGCGATGAGGATGGTGGTGAAGACAGCGAGGACGATGACGACTACATAAACATTAAAAAAGAACATACTTAGCCCACTTAATCTTGAAGTAACATACCTAAAAAGGCAACTGCAAAGGCAGACTCTATTTATTATACTGTCCTTTAACTGATCATATCACACAGATAATAGTCAGGAACACGTTTAAATTGAATGAAAAGACAAAAGAACAATGAAAATAAGCAACGGCATGGTCCAAATCAGAAGTTCATCACCAGATAAGCTAGAGGTTATTCACACCCAGTGAATTTCATAAAATGAACACAAGTTAACTGGCTCATTCAAGAGACAGAGTGTTAGAAAGTAAGGAGGGAGGGGATTTTAGTATCTTCTCACGGAAGGAATAGGACAGAGAGTGATCAGTTTTGTCTACAGCTACAAAAAACTGTAAGCAACAGTTCTCTGGTAATTTGGGAAAACTAGGTTGTGTTACTCTGGGATTTAAAAATGAATCAAGTAACTACTGTAACAGAACCCAGAGTTTCTTTACTCTTCCATGCTGAACATAAAAGGAAAGCAAAGGAAAAGGGAAGCTTACCGTGGTGAGGTATGCAACTTCCTAAGTTTTTCACCTATTCTTCTAAAATAGCAGGCCAGTGGCAGTATTGCCATTAACACTCAGGATCCCTTTAGTATCCGTGGAAGCAGTAGGACTATGTTAAACCATTCAAACTGTTACTATTAGAAGAAAGACCACAGAAGTATTAAAAATGACTCTCAGCTGCAACTGACAAAGTTACAGTAAATATATTAAGACCAGGAAGGACCATTGTGATGATTTAGTTTTGATCTTCTGTCCCACACAGGCCACAGGACCAATCAAGTTCAATTGTTGTTTGAATCAGAACATACTCACAAAATCAAAGCAAACATTCAAGCTTAAGAATTTTTTTACTACTGAAATACATCTGAACAAATCAAAATTTCAGTCAATCCTGTCTATAGCTATAGAGACAGTAAGTAACATATTCAGACGGTTTACTAAACACATCAGTGCTACTGAAAAGGCAGCCTTTCTAAGTCCTGCTTAATGATGATATGAACATGAACTATGGATTACATTAGTTCATCTGGCCACAATGTCAAACCAGGGGCTCATGTTCAGCTTATCATCCACCATGGCTTTCTCCTCTCAACACATATAAAAATCCCCAACGTCATTTTCAGTCTTTCAGAGAACCTCTCACCTTCTGTCAGGAAATAAACTTTATCTTTTGTGATAATTACACAGCTTTTATTTGGCCTCAGAAAAATGCTCCTTTAATTTGAAGCTAACCTAAAGGGCAACTTAGATTGTCCTGTGTTGGTGTCCCGTGCTTTACTATCTCTTGATCTTTTTACACTGCCTGTAGGTTTTGGAATGTATTTTTATGCCGTCTTCCATGTCACTGATAGAAGTTGTTTAACAGTGCAGGTCTTAGAGCCAATCCTTGCAGAGCCCCATTAGCAAATGCTCATGGATGAGACACCGCTTATGTGCACTGAGACCTGCCAGCTGTTTGTGAACCCATCAAAGTTATGCAAGCAGAATAGAAACTGCAGTTCCTTAAGGTATGTCCCACATTATGCAACCAGTGGAAGGATTCTAGTAGACTTCAAAAACCGAGCATTAGGTAACTTCTCTGAACTAATTATTTTCACTCCTTTTAATCAATGCATAAATGCCAGTTAAAAGCATTTACTTTCTTTGTATTATTTTTGAAGAAATTAATCTTCTTTCCTGTTCAGTTTTTTTTTTTTTTTTTTCCTTTTTCCTATCAAGAGTGAGACAATGAATTGGTTCTTTCTGCTCCCATATTGCTGAACTTAAAGAACAAAGACAGGGATAAGAATTATTCATGAAGAGCAAGCATCAAGTACAGTATGAACTGCAGAGCTCAGAGATAAGCATGGAATGTTATCAAGTCTCATAACCTGTCCAGAGAATAGAGTTTTCCACAGATTTTTGTCTTTCAATTAGCTTCTGGTTTTCAAGCATTCTGATTCACCCCTATATATCTCAGCAGCTCCATATAAAAGAGGACAAAACCAGAAAACCTCTAGCTCAAAAATGTAACTATATGAAGATAGAGGAACTTAGCAATTACCATACTTCTGTGAGTCAGAGAAGCTTACAAGAATTTAATGGCTATTATACTTTATCTATACTACTGATCTTTTTTTTTTCCAATTTATCACCTTAAGAACTGGTTTAAAAATGAGACATTTTACATTTAGATAACGTATCAGATGGCTTTCAACACAACTTATTCTCAGCTTGCCTAAGAAAATTCCAAAAGGTGACTGATAAAACATTGCTCCAGGAAGTCCTCATAGTCCACAGACCTCCCTATGGAGGGAGGAACCCGTAACATTAGAACTTGCTGTGGGGCAGAAATTCAAGAGCTTTGCTGACTTGAGAGTTCCTGATAAAAGGCAAGACACACTACATTATGTTTTACAATTTTGTAAGCTGCTGCTATCAAAACAGACAAGCTTGTTAGTCTTCCTGGAATCTGTAATACAGTAATTGTTTACTTAGAAGTAGTTAAAAAAATGGAACTGAAAAACTTGTTGAGAGTAGGAATTTACTCTGGCTTTGATGCATTCCATTGACTGGAAGCTGTTAAACTGTCTACTTTTGCTCTGAAAAAACACCCCATCTTTTAGCACTCGACTGTAATTATTATGAAACCATTAATAAGACCTTGAACAGTACCAGATTTAAGATTTAACAGTACATGGATGACCAGAATACATCTTTTTAAAAAGCCTTTTCTACTTTTGTTACCATATTTACCACAATTCTTCACTTTTACCATTATTAATTATTGCACTTATTTATTTGTTTTCTGGCTAATATTGCTAAAAAAAAGAGAGAATATATTAAAAATGTCTCTTGCCTGAATGAGACCAGAAAAGACTTTAACTTCCCAAACCTGAATTTATAACCTAGAATGCAGTTTAAGGCAACTAATATTTTAAATTAAAAGATAATTGTATGTCAATATTACTATTAAATTAATGTTAAATACACATCTCCAAATAAAGGATACAAAGTTGTATGTTTCACATGTAATTTAAAATGTGTAAGACAAATTGTAACTTGAGAGATTCTATTCAACCAAGACTTACTAACAGCTAGAAACTGCAGAGCAGAGAGAATTAGACTAACTTCACAAGATGAAAAGATCACAGGAGTGTATTTCTGTGCTGAAAAACTGTAGCAGGTCAAATATCTGAAGTGGTAAAACAAAAGCCCTGAAATAGAATTGAATGTTATTGCCATATAAACCAGTAAGCACATTAAGTTTATGGTTTGTAATGCAAAAAATACATTATAAACAAGTTAAAAGCTTCATGGAATAGGTCCAAAAAACGTCCAGGCAATTATCATCTGCTCAAATCCAAAAGTCATTTCTATATATAGCTGTTATTAAAACCTAGAGCCATTTAAATCTAAGATCAAAAGAAACACCTATAAAGTTGGTCAGGGACCAAGAGCTCTGCTTTTGCACATACCTAAAACCGCAGAAGTTTGATAGCGCTGAGTAGCTCATGACTTGGCTCACACCCAAACCTGTCAGGTTCTAGAAACAGGGATCTGTCTGCTCATCTTGTTTGGGGAACCCAATCCCCCAAAGTATCTCAGTCCACATCTAATACCTGACAGAACAAATCAGCATCTGGTACTGCATGACCATTTATTTCTAAGAAGAAGTTCAAGTCCATGCCACCTTCCTCTAGAGCAGGGGTGTCAAACTTGTTTTCAGCAGGGGCACATCAGCCTCACAGTTGCCTTCAAAGGGCTGAATGTAATTTTAGGACAGTATAAATGCAGGAGTAGTTTGACACCCCTGCTCCAGAGGCTTCTCTGTCTATAAGCTGACAAACTACACTGGGACTTCTTTCCTCCATTTTAAGGTTGTGGTCACTGTGTAAAAAGAAACACTAGTTGCACTGGGACAGAGATCAAATGAGCTTTAACTGCATGCCAACATCATGGGAAACTTGGGAAACAGGAAGAGATACAATACTTTTAGTCCTGGTCTTCATTCCATATGCACAGCCCTGGGATCAGAGACCCTGCCAGAGGTTGTACATCTGCTCAGCTGAGTCAGTCCACAAGCGTGCAATAACTCATCCCAACAAACTAAGTGTTTGCAGCATCACTAAAAACAGTTCTTGTACAGTAAACCCTGTAGAAGACATGGGGGAAGGTCAAAGTGACAATAATAAGTACAACTTTTCCAGCCAAATGGGCAATATAAGATTTATAGCTTTAAGATTACATTCAGAGAAGATGTACTTAATATCTATCATTTTTCCCCACCATCTTTTGAGGCTTTTTTTTGGTTTGCTTCAGTAACTGTTCATTATTGAATCAAACTCAATGTTTTAAAGGGTCTGTATTACAGTTCAAAGTGTAATAGCATTGCTCAGAAGTCACTATCCTTAGTGGCTTTTTTTACATGCAAATTAAATCTATGCATCACACTGAAAAGATTCTCTTCCTCCTTCTTCCTTCACAAGTGTTTTAAATTTTGTAACAGCATTTCAAGCCTGTTTTGGTGGCAGTGGTGAAATCTAGAGAGACATTAAATTTCTTCAAGCTTTTAAAGAAGATAAGCAGCCAGACAGAGAAAAGGAGCCTAGCATAGGAAGTATTCCAGAGGCAGAAGCTGCTTCATGAGCTCGTCTTCAACAGCACACCACAGAATTCACGTGAACGAGAGACACTATGAACATCAACAGCACAAACAGCCTTGTTCCTAACTGCAACTTTCTTCCATGAAATAAAAGCCTGCACAACATGCAAATTCTTACAGAGATAAGGTTCATAAACTCTGCCCTTCATAGACTCGCCTTTTTTTTTTTTTCAGCATTACAATTATCAGCATTAATATTAATTGAAACCAAGGCTACAGCTTTTAAAATGCATTAGGCTACACCTGCTAGCTGATCAACTTGTGCACCAGTAAGTTTAATTATTGTTTCTGCAGATGGTGAAAATAAAAACTTTACAGTATTCTCCATGTCAATTCAATCCATGATTAAGGATGAACACTATCCAAATAGTATTACTTTGCTAGACATATGTGTAAAGAAGTAGCTTAAAGGTGAGAAAAATGCTGAGATCAGAGCACCCAAAAAAAACTTTTCCAAAATTAGTGATATTTTATCTCTCTCAGAAGACCTAATTTTAAGTTCTATGGCCTATGTCAGGCAAAAGTCAAGCTAGATTATCACAATGGTGACTTCTGTGATCAAAAAGTAGTGGAATTTAAAAAAATTTCCAAAGGTTAGGGAGCTCTGCAAAACCTAATTTAACTAGATTTTTCAAATAGTTTTTCCTCTACAAGTTTTTTCTTCTTAAAATAAATTTAACATCATTGTTGCACACCCAATTACCATATTTTTAGCGTGCTTCCTTGAACAAAGTCAGTTGATGCAAATTCAACTCTCTGAGTAGTATTAGCCCACTTTTTAGCATCAGCTGCATTAGTAAAATGTTAGCAGTCTTAAGGATTGTCATTCTTATTGTTTTTTCCCTCCAAAGTAGTGGTTGGATTAAGAAAAAAAAAAAGAGTGCCAAATCAGTTTCTCTTCTGCCTGAGGGAAAGAGGGTGAATGTGAACTCAACCATCATCTGCCAGGATCAGCCTGCTTAAAATGCCAGTGAGCAAAGCCATGGCAAGAGCCTGCTGCTTACTGTCTCTTAAAATATATAGTGCAAGAACATGGATTGGAGAGATGCAAAAAACCTACAGCAGCTGGTTGTTAGAGATGTTGGATGCAAAACTCGACAAACATTTTGTTATTTCCACTTGTTATTTATTTCTTATATACTTGTTATTTAAACTCATTGGCTGCTTTATGGGTGCGAATATCCTCTATAGTTCTCTTTCATCCTAAGAATCAGAGTTCCTTCATACAGATTTTATGGTTAAGCATAAGACCCAGGAAAACAATTCAGACCCATACTGTGTTAATACCTTATTAGTTATTTGCTCAGTAGCATGTAGAAATCAGACTGATGCATGTCTCTGAAATACTGACACATACAATAACAGGACAATGCAATAAGTCAAAGACTAACCAAGTATAATTTGCAAAACATTTCACATGATTCTAGTAAGCTGATTTTACACTTTTTGCTGCATAGGCTGTAAAAGAGAAAAGGCTATAGCTGACATCTTTAGGCAACATCATTGCCTTTAAAGGAGAGATTACATGCTTATTCTGTAATGCTAAGCTAAAAAAAAAATCTTAGAGTTATATAACTGATCTTATATTCTCCTGGGATGCAACTATTTCTTTACAAGACTATGGATTATTGAGAAGAAACACTGAGGAATATGGGCTATTTAGGAAAAAAAAACCACTGTATGTTCTTGGCAGGAGCAAAAGGAAGCTCCTTTATGTTTCTTCTCTAACAATAAATTGTAATGCCCCAGGGAGCCAGAGATCTTTGAAAGTTCAAGTTTTACAGCAGTTGAGAACAGAGTGCATTGACTTTACTTAGTTCTTGCCAATGTTAACGACTGTTACTGTGATCAAAGTCTAACTTAGCACATTCCAAGCAAGATTATAGTTCTCAAGGCACACTAAACAAGTGCACAGACTACAGTTTGCAGTTATGGTTTGAGTTAAGGAAGAAATCAAGCTGTGGTAGCTTTTTTAGTGGCTGCCAACTTCATGTTAAAAATATTCCTGATCATACTTGTGAACAAAAAGTACATCTAAGTATCCATACTGATGTGCACAAGTATTTCAGGTGTTTTCTGAACATCTGAGATCAGTTCTTACTTGTGACTTTTATACTGATAGTATCAAACACCGACTTTGAGATTCAAAGGCTAAGTTTTCCACCATCAGTATTCTTGATAGGTGTCTAATGAGGTGCAAGAATGTTGTTTTCATTTGAAGTGGCGCTTCAGATGCAGCACCTCAGTCTGCTCAGTTCTGAGCCTCATTTAACCCAACACACAGTTCTAGCAACCAAAGCTGACAGTTGGTAGATAAATGTATAAAGTGTACTAAAAAACCCTCAAAACCAAACCAAACAAATACCCACCTCCCCCCGCACACAAACACAGACGCACACAAACAGAATGAGCCACAGAACACAAGACAGTATTTTCTGTGCTCCCAGAAATAGTCAATATATTTTATATTCCAGTTCTGGATTCTTCTCTCTTCCATAATAATTAGTAACTGAAACACTGTTGGTTAAGCTTCATTTAAGGAAGAGGAAAAAAAAACAAAACAGGAATTTGAGAGCTCCTAATTTTCTGCTATGAATTTAGGCTATGAACAAAATCTTATCCTTTAACACAGGTATTTCAAGTAGCCATTTGACTTTCATTTATTTGCTTGATTCAAGCATTATTTTGAGCTATGCTCTAATAACATTTGAAGCAAACTTCCCAAAGACCACAAATCACATTCCGCTAAGCAGTAATGCATAAAGCATGCTAAAACTCCCCTGTCCAAAAAAATTCTGACCACAAACACAAAAGTGGTTCCATATGCTGCCACGTAAGGCGAGACATAATATAAAGTTCAAATGATAGAGTGAACTTTTTAACAAAAAGTGATATGGAAAGCTATGTGTCAGCAGTTAGTGATACTTTGATATTGCACAAGCAGCCTGCCCGTTCCTTAGCACCACAACTGTTGGAGTATTTGCGGTCCACAGCAGCAAAAGCTGATCTAAGCCTAGTCAGTTAAGCCTTCTCTCTTCCCAGGAGCGTGCTTCTAACATCTCTGTGCCACCAATAGCTCCTACAAGGCCATAGGATGAGCTCTTTCAGGAGGCTGACAGAAGACAGAAGATATTGTAGGTAATCTGACAACCCAGAATTATTTCAGCCACAGACACACACAGCGCATCTGGCTACAACCTCAGATACTATAACCAGAATGGTATTCGAACAAGAGTTAGGCACATCAAAGCCTTTAGAAATGCAGAAATTGAATACAGATTATTCTCTAGATCTAATTCCCTGACTAAAGGTCAATTAATCTTTTCATAAGTACTTCATATGGTATAGTTTGCCATTTTTCTTACTGTAGAATTGAGCTGCAATGAAGCATAGTTGCAAAGTTGTGGAAAGGGATGCCAGTAATATGAGAGCAGAACAAAAATATCTCGCTAGTCACATCATTATATTCTCATATTTAAAAGGTCATTTATTTCAAGAATCAGAAAGGATAATATTTTGTACCTGGAATAACTTCCCTCAAGCTATCATGGCATATCATTGTTTAACCGAGTTAAACAATCTCTACTGGTTTATTTTTATAACAAGTGTGCTTTTGCATTTTCCTCCTTTCCCACTCTCTCAGAAAACTATACAGTAACCTTTTAATATGAATGCAAAGGAGTGAGCAGGATACAAAATACATTTCTTCTCCAGCTCCAAATTCAAAAGGGCTATCTGCTCTGCCAAAGACTTTAGACCTGGAAGTCTCTCTCATGTAATGACAAGTTTTATTGTTTTCAAAAAACCCTACCCTCAGATTTTCTGATCTGTTATTTGAAAATAGTTACTATGATTGTTTTGAAAGAAAACAACCCAAGATAGCAATACAACAAAGTTAGCTAAGAACCTAACTGCAATCGTTGCTATTAATTGCTACTTTTCCTCCCTCAGATTTTGCTATAACTTATTCATTAATGATGACTGTAGATTAGACAGCTAATGCAAATGCTGTAGCAGCCACAAACTGAACCATACTATCTTTAACATTTTGAAGGGGTTTTTTGTTGTTGTTTTTGGTTGGGGGGAGTTGCTTTGTTTTTTATTTTACAAGACAGGATCAAAAATGTTAAGACGTGTGGTAGTAGAGGGTTTCAGCAGGCAGCACAGGAAGAACAAAATGAAAAAAAGACTTCAAACATTGCTCAATATGAAGCAACAATAAAAGGAAGAAGCAGGTTATATTCGCCATATTTTCAGACATCCCAGATGTTATAAACAAAAGTATATGCTCAGCAGAAGACTCATGAAAGAATAAAGAGGATCTTGAGTAGCTGGTAACTATCCTAGTTTCAGCAATAGCTGCTGAATTTCAGGAGCTATCACACAGCAAGAAGAGCAAGCTGGATCCATGAAACTGTAAAGACCTAGATCCCTTTTTTGGCAGCGCTGGATACGAAATACCTGTCACTTGAGAAAGTGCAAGCTTCAGCATCATAAAGTTTAACAGAAAGACTGTTAAAGTTTCACATTAATTACCCTCATTATGGTACTGGAACATGGGACCAGAATCAAACCATCCTTGAAACCCCTGAAACCAACACCATGTTTCTCCTGTGGAATTATTCCCAGATCTTACTGTTTGCTAGTAAAGTAATTTTAAACATTTTTCACACATAGAATTACCCACAGGACCGCATTATCCATTTATTTGCTTTGCTGTAGCAAAAAAAGAGAGCCACGGAGCCACAGAATCCAGGAGTCTTAACACAGAACTTGAGTTAAACCTGGTCCAAAGCCTGACATGAGGGATAAACCCAAATTTACAGTCTTTTAAATTTGCAAACCTGAAATAAATTAGCAAAATGAAAACTGCTTAACTAATCTTAAAATTTAATCTATTTGAAAGAAAAAAACCCTTCTTATTTTTAAGATGTTTAAGTTATTTAATAAAAATTCAGTAAACTTAATTAAAAACTTCACATATTTTAATACCAAAAACCTTCCCAAAACACTCAGTTCTAATCCAGTCTATAGATGGCCTGTAAAAGTTTAAAATGCAATACTAAAAGTTATTTAATAAGAAATCCCAGAAGCAAACTGATCACTGTAACTCTTCTCCAGCAATCACTAACTGGAATGTAGAAACTAGCAGTCCACTAACATTAAAGTTATACAAGTAATATCTTGTCAAATATTTTTTTTTCAAATAGAACTTGTCTTCAAAACATAAGAAATTATAAAAAAGTGATCTGATTACAGATTATCCTAAACCAGAAAAAAAATCCTCCCCACCAAACAAGATGAATAGAAGGAACACAGCGTTTTTTTACTCCATTACTTCTGGGGGCAGAACCAAAGCTCAACAGAGTCACAGGAAGGCAAACGTGTTTCTTTCCAGTGCTCTGCAAGGAAGTATAAATTCTCAGGAAAGTAATCATAACAAGAATGGTTATACAGGAGGAATGGGATTCTCTTCTCTTTTGCTTCAATGATGCTAGAAATTATCAACTTACTCTGCAGGATAAGTCAACATCCTTGCATGACCTGCACCTGCCAACTTCAGGACCTTCAAGGGCATGCTGTTCATCAGTCCCTTCACCACTACATGAAGATATACAGCACCATTTAAATGTACCACTGGAAGGAAAACTACTATGAGATTAACTCACTCCAACCCTCAGTTACACTTCCCAGCATATTCATGTTTCACATTTTGTTTTGTTTAAAAAGAATTGTACATTAAACTAAAGCAGTTCCTCCTGTACAGATGAAAGGGGAGATGAAAGCTGCCCATTTAACTACACAACAGTAGGACAGAATCTTCAGGCAATCAGATGTTCCAGTAAGATAACTTGTTTATTTCTTCCTTGGTTGATGGATCAGGACTACTCTGAAAAATGGTCCTAGGACATGTATTCAACCATTTCACTATTTCAACTTCAGAAACAGAGAGGCAGGAAAAAGTTTACCAGTCTTAGGAATATCCATATTGAATTACTTCCAGAGTCGATTATGCAATATGAAATAGTAAATATTTGGCAAGGAAACTACCTATTCAATATTTCTGTTTAGACAGGGTTGCTAAGACAATCTTGTATTTTTTTATTATGAAAACAGAAGTTTTTCGCTTTCACAAGGACCTTAGGAAAAGATTCAGTCTTCAGCAGCTTACAGGAATAATCTCCATAGCCTCTCTCTATTACTGAGCTTGCCAAGAGTAACTACAAAACGACTCCTTTGTAAAGAAAAGTGACCAGACTTTTTGGAGTCTCTCACTTAGAGAAGGAAGAGAACTATGAATCTGTTCTGATGTTTCTTCTTGAAATATAGAACCTTGATTAATTTAGAGAAAGAGATAAGAAGAAAGAGTGGTGGGTATTTTTAAAAGAAAATATTACAAATGAAGTTGAGTATCTATAATAGAAACGGTTAAAACAATTCTCTTAATTTTCATTTCCAGATGGTGGGGCAAGAAGGAGCAGAAGGGACTGCTTTGCTTTCTCCTGCACTGTTTAGAAGACACTGCATAAGCCATAAGAAGAAAGAAAAACCTCAACTACTGTACTACTGAATTAGTATTTGTATACAAATAGCACATACACAACGGCAAACCAAGTATTCTAATACTACTTTTCCTGAAGTAAAATTTTTCAGACTCTCTTAAAATGTTTGTTCCACTGGTATGATCACTATGGATCTTAAGTCTCAGCTACAGATTCTAATAATGAAAACCTCAATTTCAATTAAAAATACTATCACTTGATGTTTTATTCTTAAGTGAAGCTTGAAAAGATCATCCATGGAAACAAAAAACAAACCACAAAAAAAGTCCAAACAAGGTTCAAGTTGGTTTCCCCCCTCAACAATTCCACTTGCTTCTGTGCCCTGATTTTCAAGTAATGACACAATACTGTGAACCAAGCAATAATCTCAATTTCACTATAAACCTTTAATATGTGATTGTTTTAGTTTCAGTTATATTCAATCCAAAGTAGCTATTAACAAAGATTTTTTAAAAAATTAATACCTCAGTCTGACCTTCATGGGCACTGGATTCATGAGTGACACGAATAGCCTAAAATTAAAACATATTTCAATCAGACTTTAAATGAGAGACTTCATTTTATCAAATGCCATAGATCTAACTATATTTGTTCAGTGTCTGTAATAAATAAATAAAAAGTTAATAAATAATCTCCACATCCAAGGATCTCGGGAGACCAATATGTCAGTTTCATCACTGTCAGTTTGAATCAAATACCTAACAGTTTGCAATGGCACTTTTACACATGGAAAACACTACGGGCAAGTGTTTTTGTTATGTATTGCTTCTTGAGCAGACAAAATACTTTAGGTAGAAGCTCTGATCAGACATCTTGTGGCCAACATTTCTACAGAAAATGTCGTTGAACATCTACTGTTTCTGTTTACTGTTACCCTCAGCCACATGTTAACACCCTTCTTCCTGAAGGCTTCACAGTAAGTTTAAATTGAACTCAGACTTGGAAACCATCAAGATTGTAACTACATCACTACCATCATCCTCTCTACCACTAGCCAGACGTTTATTCCCCATCCTTTCAAACAGCGCTAAGATCTGGTGAACCACACTATCAGCTAGCTCATGGAATTGTTTGGGGTAGTGGAAGAGGGGGATTATATTTCAGCCAATTCAGCTCTTTGTGTGCCCTGAAGTGCCAGAGCCAAAAAGAGATGACTAGAAGGCACAAATGAAAGGAGGCAGCAGAAGGACCATCCTTTCAGCAATAGCCCCAGATCAGCTTAAATTCATCACTAAACTCAATCCTGAGCTCACCAAAAAGATTATGGACACATTTCTCAGCCATTTCAAAGTAATTTTATACTAAGGCAGCGAATTAATATGGATGAGGAACATGGATAAAATCTATTCTGCTGACTTAGCTATGGGCAGGCAGGAATACTTTAAACTACCAAAGCCAGGTTTTTTTGTAGCAACTGTCTGATCACAAGCTCACGTGTAAAATCAAATTCTTTAAGTGCTTCACTGGATCAAGTCCTAAGGACAGTACCTGCTCACGCAAATAATTCTTACATCATTTTAAATAAAAGTAAGAACACATGATACTAACTTCGTAAGTTTCTAGATATTTGGCCCTCTCTTCAGGAGTCATAGATAATGAATCTTCTAGGAACTTTTTCAGTGAAGAATTAGTTTCTTAAAGAAATAAAAAAAAGACACAATTAGAGTCACACTTCAACTCCAGCATCATTCAAAGCTTACAGGATGCTTCTATCCAAATAATGATTTAAAATATATAATTACATTGTGTATTTAAGACACTGAAGGCTGACTGGAAGAAGAATTTCCACCTGATACAGTTCACAATGTTTTGAGTGCTTTAGTTCATGGATTAGTATGAAATACTGTTTTTATAATTATAGTAGAAATGCTCTTTGAATAGGGATCATCCTTTAACGAATGGTTATATTCAGAGAAAATAGTACAGAACCTAATCGTTCCCTCCATGCCTCCCCACAGTTATGGAAAAAAAGGGAAAAGCCAACAAAAAACCCAACCAGCCAACCTTACCAAAGTTCATTTTATCTCTGTTGTTCGCAATAGCATGAATTAGCCCAATTGTTCCACAAGCATTGTTAATGGTCTGCTTCATGAAATACACTGATGATTTAACATCTTGTCCCTTTGCTTTTATTCTCTCTTCTTCTTCTGTTCTGAAGGTTTCATACTAGAAGAAAAGATAAAGACATTTCACAAACAGTACAAATAGACACTGGTTACATTATCCGAGCAAAAATAATTTTAAAAAGCAACAGCTATCTAAAAAAAACAAACTCAACTTCTAATTTGAGACAACAAATGTGATCCAACAAGTATATGTAAACCTATAATTTCTTAAACCAACGTCTTTACACTAGCCAAAAAACAGTCACGCTTAAAACATAATTTTGAAATATGGGCTATCTAACATAATTTAAAAAATATTCAAAATATTTCCTTGATCCAGGCACCTGTCACTGTCTCTCTTCAACACAAAGTTTTTGAGCACAGAGATCTCAAAGCTCTATCAAGCAAACTGTAATACTTTATATGTTTAATCAGCAAGAAGTAGTCTTAACGAGTTCCATTTTTACTTTTTTTTTTTCAGGAATGTAAAATAAGATTCATATAATGCTCACAGACTCAAAACAGGCCCTTCAAAAGCCATATTCAGAAAGTGAACATTTATTTTCAATAGCAACAGAAAATTTAATTTGACTGAACAATCTAAAGTACTTGTTTTGTAAAGATCATCACTGATCCAAATCTAGTATACTGTGCAACAGTGTGTAAGTTTTTTTGGGGATGTGGTTTTTGTTTTATTCTTTGTCTAGAGCCCACAATGCAGACTAAGAAAGTCATTGACCTTTAAACTGGACGATAACCCTGAGATTATCTGTATATGAACAAGAATAACTTTCCCTAAATGCAAGTTCAAGCCAGTTGATATATAGGAAAAATGAAATAGAGGAACTTCTGGACAGAAGAACAAAGACAGTGTAGAAAAGTATTTACAAAGGGAGCAAAATTAAGAGGCACACTTTCATAAACACACAGCCAAGAAATATAAATAAGTAACTATATAGAAGCAGAATATAACAGGCCATATTGAAAGGGAGACTGGGGAGGAGAAATGTACTCCAGAAATACAAAATAATGCTCAAGAGTCTTGTGGAGCTCACACTAATCAACACAAATCTTCATAACCCTGGGACTTCACATGGAAGAGTCAGCCTTCACACACTGAGGCTAAACAGTTGATAGAAACACTTGTGTCCCTTATGTTACTGAAGGATTAACATGCTGGAGAAAATCTCAAATATTTGGCTGGTCATCAAATTTGACTGATTGACGCAACAGAGCATATGCTGCTTCTGTGGTTCTGTTTGTCATCTGCTTCTTCAGGATGAAATTGGATACAGCTTCTGGAAAAAGAGGAAGATTGTTCTTTCCCATGAGATGATGCTCCCATCGAATGATCCAAGGAAGGAAGTTTGCACAGGCAGGGAGGCAGAAGTGACAGTCTCAGGAGCTCAGACCTGCAGCTCAGGCAGCCAGACAGAAACCACAGCACACAGAAAACTATGCCTTAAAGGTGATAAAGAGGAAATTTCTTGAAGGGAAGTGAGGACTGTTAAGAGCTTCCTTAAATTCAGGCCGAAAACAAGCCTGAAAAGGACTGCCTGTACAACTGTGTTGGAGAAACTGATAATACAAAGGTTTACAGGACCTAATGAGTAAGAAAACTGACCTAGTCACTCTTCTATTTAAAAGAGGTTTTATTATAAAAGTTCAGCTTTAACAGCTAACTGCTTTGTCCTTATAAACCACATATTCTTTTTGAGAGACACATTAAAAGGAAGAAGTTTGGGTAGATTCACCTCAAACTTTTTGGCTGACCTTACCACAATCACATAAGATCTTCATAAATTGAAAGGTCAATATCAATCACATATTTCAACCTACATAACACTGAGAGAATATATGTAAAACAGATGTCTTCTCTATGTAGACGCATAGGACACAAAATAGCCAGACTTGAGGATTTAGTAAAATTAAGTATTTCAAAGTCTAACAGAGAAAGAAGGGGGTGGGGGTGCATGGAATTCTCTTTCATCTTACATATAGGTCCCATCTGTCCGAGAAGCAAAAGCCGTTTTGGTGCTGATGACTGAACCGAAAGTGGATTGAAGTCTGATCAATGCAACAGTATGAAAACACAAAAATTAGTTGCATTTGGTGTAGTCCTACATCCTATCTCTTATTTTGCTTATGCTATTGTAGCTTTCTGCTACAAGTAGCAGAACTGAACCATTTCGCAGTGCATATTTTTTAAAAAAGTCTTAAATTGTCTGTAATAGCAAAATGTGAGGTGTATTTCTCTATGCTTCCACATTGGCTTTTCCCACTCCAACTTGAAAAGAAATTGGAAATACACATGTAACCTTATCAAAAGAAGATCTTGAAGGAATTATTTTGTTGTTGTTTTTAATTAAGAAGTCTCTTGAATAAGGTTTGAGTCTTATCTTGATTCTGACAGCAAAGTACAAGACTTAAACTGTTCATTCTTATTTCATTTACAACAAAAGTGATTAGCTGACTATTAAAAAAACATTTACCTTTTCTGTTATTGGAAATAGAAGTAGCACTGCACAGACAGGTCTTGGCACCATGCTTAGCAGTTCTGGCTCCATACCATAAACATCTACAAATTGCCAGTCAGGATGTATACCTAACTGTTTGAGAAACTGGAAAAGAAAAAAAAATAGAATAGTATTAAATGAGTATGATCATATACATATCTTTTCAGAAGCATAACAGAGTATTTACAATGTTAAATACATTACAACAACCCTTACTTTCTAATAGTTAAGAGAAACGAAGGCAAATAAATGAGATTCAAATTTTAATAAATAAGGCTGGATAAATCTTAGCACTAAGAAAGACACACAAAATCCCCATGGTTTATTTTTTTTAAATAGCTTTATGAAAGGGAAGCGAAAACACTCCCAGCACTATTTACTAAAGCATTAAAGGATTTCAGTCATTTAAAAAGTGTTTTGTCACAATATAGAAGAGTACTGAATATTCACTTTAACTAGAAATCATGGGTCAGATCATACATGAATAAACTTATGCTACTATTGGACTCCATGAGTACTTCAGAATACCTGACACCAGTGCTCATGTTGAAGCTGCTGCGTTTCAGCAACTCAAAAAAATGTGATCTTTGATGGATGGCCTTTTGAGCAAAGAAACACAAGACATATTTTAGTAGCTGTACCTTTTAACATGTTCTTTTAAATGAAAAATCCTTTCAAACTATGATGGAGTAACACATTTTGGAGTAGACAAAGATTAAGTGCCAGACAATAATCACAAATCTTCAAGTAATTCTCAGTTGCTTCTTCAGAACTTCTGAAAAGCATTTAAGCCAAAGGCTTTCTGATCATTTTCCTACACTACCGCTATACGTCACATTACAAAAAAGTGATTTTTGGACTTTTTTACATAGTATTAAGCCACTTAATAAGGAAAGAGAGACTGTAGCACCTACTAAGCTTTGACAACCTTTGTCTACAACTGGGTCCTCACTTTTTTTATCAGATATTAATCTTTTACTCAGATAAGTTATGTACCATAGCAGTTGCAGCATTAGCACCTATTTATGACCTAAACCAGTTTGAAATATCTGTATTATCAGAGTCTGAAAGAACCTAACTGAATTCAGAAACTATTGTTATTATATACACACTGATTATTCATAATTATAGGAAAAAGCTAATTGTACACTGTGGCAAACGTAAATCCTATTTTGAAACAATACTTCTACGTGTAAAAGAAATTCATTTTGGAGAAAAACTTAAAAGATGTGGGAACCCTGTGTATTTTCAAGAAAGTTAACATTTTACAACTTACTATATCTCTGCTGGGAAAAAACATACTCTATAGGAAAATCTTATCCAGTTACGGGGTGCTCTCAACTTTAAAACAAGGTAAATATGCTGATAAAAACAGTTGTAAATTTAAATGCCTGAAAAAAACATGTAGCAAGTAACATTCCTCCACTCTCTATAATGAAAAAAACAACTCCTAAAGCATTTATTTAGCCAGCTCTCAACAAAACTCCTCTCTGCAGTTCCCAATAGTGTTCCCAAAAGCGATACTGCAGAAGAGCAGAGTAATTTCCCCATTATCTTTCCTAGGGGGAAAGACTGCTTTAAAAGCTTCGGCATACTTCCTGCCCAACACTATTTGAAGAAATCTATTTATTGATACATTTGCAGTAAAGATGTTTAAGAATCACATTAAGATGATAAGCCTAAATGAAAAGCATAGATGACTCTTCCTTCCATAATCCACCTAGTGAGCACGTTTACATATACACAAAATAATTAAGTAAGAGTTACGCCATGTTTGAGTAGATTCATACCTACACAGATATAACTGTAAGAAATACCCAAAATGAATATTTTATTAAAACAAAGCATGAGAACATGCGATGAAAAACAAGTGTCTTCATCTAACAAGAGATCCCTTCAAATAGCACTTTCAACTTGTACTGGGCAAGAGGCAAGGTGGTGCGTGGTCTTTCAGGAAACAACCAAGAGGCTGACTCTCAATATTTAGAGATAAACATGAGACAGTTTCTACAAAGGCTGAATGTATAGAAAACAGGTATTTGTAAAGCATAAGGAATATTTTTACCAGTAACACTTAGGAATATACTCTACAAGGGGGCAAAGCAATAGAAAATATACAAACCCTTAAAGCCCTTAAGTTTTATCAAGGGAATGAAGCTGCAGTTTACAGCCAGTGTTTTGAGGGGAAAAACAAACAAAAGAAGAACTCCCCCAACCCCCCCAAAAAACCCCAACCAATCAAAAAACCCACAAACAACCCCCCCCCCCCAAAAAAAAACAAAACCAAAACCAAAAAAACCAAAAACTAACTAACAAAGAAAAACTTCACGAAACGCCAACCTGCACTTTACCATTTTAAATGCATTATTCTCTTTCCATTTTACACTGCAAGACATGACATCAAAACCAAGGGTGGGTAAATGCCATTTAAGTTTGAAAAAAGTTTAAAGAGTATCTTGGAAAAATTAATATGGCTTTCTGTGTATCTACAGTAATAACCTATACAGTTCAAAGAGCTAGTCCAGTATTTGATTCTGGCTGCATGCAAAATATGGAGATTTTATTTTCATAAGGTGACATTAATTCTCTTCTCTTTTTTTTTACACTACCTAATAATAATGAAAAACATGGACTGACCATAGATTCAAAGAGGAAAAGGGGGATGAGGGGGAAAATGAAGTGCCTTTATCAAGCTCTCATGGCATTTTGTCCCCTTCTGTACAGGTTTGTGGGACTGGGCACAAGTCATAACTAAGGCTTTGCAGAACCTTCCCTTTTGACTAGATTAAAAACCAAGATAGTTTTGAAGTACTATAAGAAAATTCACTCAGAAAGTTGCTTATGTAATACACCAAGATCTTTTGGTTCTGTACCAACTTTAAGCCTTGCCAAGATTGGGAAGAAGGCCAAATTATTTTGTTCTAATGAAAATGGGGAAAAGGGAAAGTGTTAAGTATTTACTAGCTGATGAAACAGAAGACAGTATCTTTTGAGCTCCTATTCTAATCCTCTAGGTTGTGAAGATTACTACTTTGTGAATAACAAAAAAAAAAAAAAATTCCGAAGGGGAAGGGAGTGCATTAAAATATTATTTGTACTTCTAAGTACTTTTTTTATTAAACCAATGACTAATCTTTCTACCATTTTTACTGCTGTTATTCAGAATTGTGGGAAAGGTAATACAACTGAAAAAATACCATTTATTGTTTTGCAAGGTTACATGAAACAAGGATACAAAAACCCAACAAAACAAAACCACTTACCTAGAAAAAGGCCCCACAACTAGAAGAGGCAATGCCAGAAGGATCACATTAAGCTACTGGACAAATAAGTGATGTAGGTTCTCCTGTCCTGTTCTACACCACTGGGTAAAAAAAAAAAAAAACAAAACCCAAACAAACCAACCAAATAAAAACAAAAAAAACCAAAAAACACTCACACACACAAAAAAAAACCCACAACAAAAACACCCCCCCATGCCACAAACCCCAAATCAACAAAATGCTCCCTATACCAAATAATAGCTACTCAAACTCCTGAATGAAATATTCAACATTACTAAAACTCCACAGATACAGGATGTCTTATTAGGTTATTGCACTGCCTAGAAACTTCACAATCTAAGAAATTATAAGTTTTAGTATACAATGAGAGTGATGACTACAAGTGATGGTCAGCACTACAGAGAACAGCAAAAGCAAAAAGCATAGGCTTAGTATGACAGGCAGTGATCTTAACACACAAGCAGCTTAAAAAAAATCTTGTGGAATCATTAAAAAAAAAAAATTATTAAGAAAAACCCAAAATAGGCAAATATGATATCTCTATGTATCAAGAGGGTTTCATTCATGCCTGGAAAAAAAAATTATAGAGATATCCTTCTGAAAATTTAGTAAGTAGATGAAAAAAATTGGCAGCATAAGCCCCTGTGTAAGAGAGACTGACAGATGGGTAACAGATAAACAATAGATGGCAGGATGGGAAGAACCTTTAAACCAAATATTTGGAGCTTATTTTTAATGTGGGGACATGTAAAGAAAAAAAGGAGTTCAATCAATTACACAGTCATATAAGTAATATTCTGTAATTGTGTTCTGAATGAATAAAGGCAAGGCAAGACTGTACTTAGCAAGGTCAGGGAGAAGAAATCTTGTAGGAATAAAAACAAATTGCTAGGAACTAGGGAAAGTTCTTTAGAGGGACAAAAATCCATATTAGATGTGACACAGGCAGGTCAGAAAAGAGGTGTTACAAGCAACAGTTTCAATTTTGTCAGGTTACCTGAATATCTTAGTAAGAACTAAATGAAACTTGTTCTTTTCCTCCCTCAGTCTTTTTCTAGCTCTTTCCTAGGTCAGACAAAGATGCTGGTACAAAAAATAAATCAGGCACCAAGATGTGAAGCAACCCCGTCCCCGCTGACACAAGCATTCCTGTTTAGGGCAGCAGGCAGGTCTGACAGTGGCATTCAAAGGGAGGGACCTCTGCTGCTTTCCATTCCAATTATTCCACAATTACCCCAGCAATTTTTTTACAGATAGATACCTACTGGATTGAGCAGTTAGGGTACTTTACACCGTATCTGAGGGCTTACTCACTTTCAGCTGTTTACTTACAGCTTATTGATACTACATACTACATACTCAGGTTAACATAAAATAGTAGCTCTATATTTCTCTAGACCTGCACAAGAGAGTATTAGATATTATTTTTTAGTCATTGCTTGCCACATTGCTGACTATTCTTAATTTATATGTCTTCAAGTATTTACCTTGGGGAGAAAAAAAAGATACCTGGCTATATTAAAAAAAATAAAAGATACCTGGCTATATTACAGAAGTCTTACGGGGCTCAGGAAAAACAACAGCAGCAACAAAAACCACCCCACATGCCTGTATCCAGTTTAATCAGCTTTTTCAGAACTTCATTTTTACTGATTGATGGCATATTTTCAGTTGTCTCTTTTCTTGTTGTATTAAAACACCTTCCTGAAAAACACTTTGAGGTTTTTCACTACTCCAGGTAAACATTAGACAAGAAGTCACTTTTGAAATTACTTTCCCACACACACCCTATCCGCGCATCTCATGAATTTCTCCTTTTTTCCCCAGTACTCCAGAAGGCCCTTCTCACTTGATAAGGCAGCATGCAGAGAAGATGGAGACAGGCTCATCTCAGACATGCACAGTAGAATGATGAGAAACAATGGACATAGGTTGGGATACTGAAAATTTGAACCTGATAAGGAAAGCTTTAAAAAATAAATTTAAAAACATAATGATCATGGTCAAACATTAGTACAGGCTGCCAAAGAAGCTGTAGAGTCTCCATCCTTTGAGGAATTCAGAACTTGACAAGTCCCTGAGCAACCTGTTTTGAACAGAATATATGGCTGGACTACAGAATTCCAGAGGTGCCTTCCAGCCTACCTGATTCTATGCTAAATCATCACAAACTGTAAATTTGTATGTCTAGATGTTAGTTAATAGCAAAAACATTACGATAAGCACAGTAAGGCATATTAGCTATGAGATTTTCACTGTTGGTACCACTACTTTAACCTACTGTTAGGCACTGAAAGAAGCACAGAGCAGTTATCTTTAATACATGATTCTGTTCTGAGGCTCATTGACTACCTTTAAGGTTCACAAAACTTATTTAATTAAAAAAAGTTCATCCTTATTTATTTTTAAAGAGGCTCAAAAGTAGAATGGAAACTCAGTGGACAAAGGCAACCTAGCAACGTCTTGACCCAGGCGACTTGACTTGAGCAGTTTAAAACAGTACTTCTGCCAACACAGTTACACAGCCAGTAGGAAGATTTGATTTTGGGGGCTGATGGAGATGTGGATAGGGTAAGAAAAGGGTGCAATTTATTTTAACAGAAAACTTCCAAAGTAGTTAATGCACAATCTAATTATAGTCTGAAACAGCCACGCTCTTTTCCACTTTGTCACTTGCATGTAAAAGCTGCAAATACTGAAACAAAATGGACTCTAAAATTTAGGTGCCATTAAAGTTGCACAGTATGTGCAAATATTTCAAGAATGCCACATTCTAACTACTAAGGCATTATACTCAAGATTCTGAGTTTTCCACATTTTGCTGTGGTACTTATATACAAGTTGGAACCATGAAAACATAAAACTGGCAAAATACACAAACATTTGGAGACACTCAGATGCAAAAGTCAAAGAGCTTTTGTAGCAAGAACCAACTGTTGTAATCCTCTTTTAAATGCAAATGCAAACTAAGACACCAACAGAATCTCCATTTTATTGTACTTCTGCTCAGTGGATTAAAGCATCACTGTATCACAACAAAACCATAGTTAAGACTTTCTTCTGGAAAAACAAAACATGACTATGGCTTTAGGGAACTGGAAGGACTATGTCTAAATAAACTAAGACAATTGATATTTTATCACTTTTTCATTAAAGCATAGGAATTTTTGACACTACGTTAAATTTAAGCTAATCTCTTTCCCTAGGAAGTAGTAAGACCCTGCATAAAATATGTCTGATAGAATTATCACCAAGAAAAAAAACCAAACACATAAATTGCAAGTATTTTTCTATAAATCCAAAAATAGATGGCTGTATTCAGCCCACTAAGCACCCAGTTCTTAAATTAATCGATATTACAAAAATAAATGCATAATATTTTGCTTTCAGTTCTTCATAAATCATTTCTAGAGGCGTATTACAAAAAACTGTTTGTTTCAAAATTGAAATTCCTTTATAGAAATAAAGGAACCACCCAAACAATAGTTTATTATTTGGACATTATAAAGATATATTTCTTAATTCTTTCATTATGACATTTACACAATTAAAATGAAGGGATCATTTTTCAATGTTTTATGGAAAGCGTCTTTCAGACCATTCATCAAAATGACTGACATGACAAGACAGTAGCAGCTGTAGAAAATTTAGTTCTATACAGCCAGTCAAATGGCATACCAGAAGTAAACACATGGTTATAACTCTTATGAGGTACATTATTCTTCTTTACCAACTGGTCCTCACAGTAGCCATGATATAGTCTTGCTCAAACAAGAGATGCTCCATTATAATAATTTACTTGGGAAATTCAAGACTTATTACAAATATCCTCAAGTGTTGTATTTCAGGACCTTACAAGGTTCAAGGAATACAGCCCATTTATCAACACCTTTTCTTTTTTTAATTTTTTTTTTTTCAAAATTTGTGATGGAGAGAACACTTTAAACTTCATCAAAAATGTCATCTTACACCTCTTATCCTTCTAATAGGTTAAGTTTCTTTAGGGTGTCTAAAATAATAGTACTGACTTCCAGTTATTAACTTACTGACTTACAGAATATTTTCACTATGAGAACAATCAGCCATTGGAATAATCTCCCCAGGGAAGTGCTGGATTCCACAACATTGGACACTTTCAAGATTCAGCTGGACAGGGTTTTGGGCCATCTTGTCTAGACTGTGCTTTTGCCAAGAAAGGCCAGACCAGATGATCCTTGAGGTCCTTTCCAACCTGGTATTCTAAGATTCTCCTGATGTTCACAATGAGAGGTATATGTTTTTACCATATCCATCAAGCAGTTTCAAAACTTAACACTGAGCTTGCTCAGGTACTGCTGTACATATCGAACCAGGACATCACACAGGCAGCAAAGCACACAGAAAGCTGAATTAACCACCTGACCCGGGCTTCCTCTGAAACCACCCCAGAGAGCAAGAGCTTTTGAATGCTCTGAACAGAGCTCCGAGGTGCAGCTACTGAGCAACTGGTTCAAAATGGGACACCACATTATGCTGGGAAAAATACTTACAGACCTGTTTCTATGATACAAACTATTATTCATAATGGATGCAAGTCAGATCAATCCACTCTTCCAAATTAGCTGTTCTACATGTTATTTTTACAGTGTCCTAAACCAATTGGATTCTACCAATTCTGCTGGTTCTTTAAGCCACAGGGAGGTGAGGAACAGTATCTTCAGTGCAACAGATAACCTATCGCATGAACCACTATCACTTGTTTTCTACTCTGTAGCACCTCATTCCCATAAGCGTGTTCCAGACAGTAAGGGGTTCCTTGTTACAATTTTTAGTTTATTTTATTGGAGCAGAAATAAGAAATTGAGAATAAAAGAGCACAGTAAGAGGCCAGAAGTGGCAATTACAAACAGAGGAATGAAATATGTTGTCTTCTTAGCTTTCAATTTCTAACATACAAAGACAGATCTAACTTAATCTTTAAGCTATGTGTATGAATAATGCTTTAAACCCCAAAATAAGTTGCAATTTTCCCTTTGTAATGTATCTACCTATTTAAACTCAACCTGAGGTCTACATAGCTTGAGATATTTTAGAATAGAATCATAGAATGCCCTGAGTTGGAAGGGACCCACAAGGATCATGGAGTTTTTTTGTTTTGTTTTGTTTTCCATCCATATGTTAAACTAGAAGAAGCCATTAAACAAGTGATCTCACAATGGACATCTAAAATCCCTTAATATTTCTCCTTCTGCCTACTCTTTGCTATGCTGTGCCACAGCCTTAATACTTCCCTTTTGCTGGCTCTGTGGAAGGCTTTATGGGATATTCCCTCTACAGAAAGACACAAACTTGGTCCTCATCTCTCAGTTTCTGAGGCTACACTCGTAATAGGCTGGTTTCCAAGCACGCACACTGTATCTGCTATTTCTACTTTGCTTACAACAGAAGAGTTAAAATTCCGCTCCCACACCTGAAAAAAAAAAGTCACTTCAGCTAAGCATTTTCAGAAGGATACCTCTGTTTCTTCACTTCTGATACACTTTTCAACACAGTAGCTCATCTACGAGTACTATCACCCAACACACTTCCAGGAATCTTGGGCCCTGCCTTTTCAACGCCTTTGATCAGTAGGGCCTTCTTTTTGGAAAGTTTGTGTGACAGTGTTGCAGAGTTCATAAAATGTAAAGATCTTATATGAATAGTAAAGTTTGTTTCATCAAGATACTTACTTAATCTCTGTATTTGTCCAACATCCTTAAGAAATGTGTTCCATAACCGGAGAAAGACTGACTATATCCAGTTTCTGCCGTTTGTTCTATGTTTCGTGATCTTTATTGTCCCTGTGACTTTAAAGCCACAGCTGTCAAGGGTGTCTGTGGACTAAAATTATTTTTTTTAGGTAGCTGACTCTCAATACCTTAATGGCTTAAAAAAATCAAAAACAACAACAAAAAAAGGTAGGATCAAAGGCCTGAAAATAATGCTGGAAGGTAACTAAGAACCAGCAAGTAAGCCCTATGTTGCAACAACAGCCCAAGCCACAGCCAACTCCCAATAGTTTAACTCTGAACTACCTGAAAGCGGCACTTGAGCTTCACAATTAGATTCAGTCAATTACTCTATGCTTATCTGGATATAACGAAGGTATGAGCTGACATAGTAACTTATCTAGGAAGTAAGGACATTTCTTACAACATGTGAGATGAAGAAGGTAAGAGCGCTCACGGGGAATCAATAAAGATACCCATCAATACTACTCTGTTGTTTATCTATTGCTAGGGAATCAGTCATGAGTGGCCAGCCAGACTGAAGCAACATGATGAACAACAAACAGCTTGTGTCTGATCTTTTCTCTCCAAAAATATGCATGCTGCCTGACTTGTTTTTTGGCTGTGGTGGTAGAAGAAATTGAAAACCAGATATACAGCCAAATATCTTCTGGTAAGCAGTGGGCAGATAAACTCCATTTTCTTGCTTTCTCTCTCATATTAGCATGAAAAGTCTCATACGAGATTCAGGAAGAAGAGTCACGTCAAGCCCCTCAGCTAAAGGTCAAAGAAACCATTCCCTGTCATCACTGTACACAAGAGTGGAGCTTTGTAAATGCTGAATCATCAACTCTTTCTGTTAGGTGGACTAACAATTCATTCTATCAGACTGTAAAAGTGGAGGAGAAAACAAAAAGAGTATTGTGACAATTCAACTAGCACTGTATGGTACATTTAACTATGCTGTCTCTTAAAAAGATCACTACAGATATGTGGTTGTGGTATTCCGAGAGAGTCACTGCCACTGAAAATCTTTAAAGCTAAGAAAGAATGTTCCTGTTTCTGAACCTTTAAATAATTCTAACACATATGCACAAAGAGAGATCCTATATATACAAAGTATTTAGAAATTCCTCAACTTTTATTATAACATAAATGCTTTCATGCAGAGAAAAACTTTCAAGATACGTTGCTAGGATTTCACATACCCTATAACTAAGAAATACCCGTTCTTCTCCATTATTGTCAGAATTTCTACCACAAAGACTGAAAGAGTCTCAAATTTGCAACTTACATTTCAAAACGCCAGAGCACACAGTATGGTAAGAACATATTAAAACCAAATGAACTTTAGCAAATTTCCTTTTTAGTTACTATTAAAAAAGGGAATAAAATTATTGGCACAATAATCAAAATTGGCTAAGCATTTGTTAAATTGTAACAACAGTTCTGACTACAAACTAATATTTAAGAATTCATACATCTTGCAAGTGACTGGAATTTGAATTTTTTTAGAGTTCACTACTGCATCTAGCAATAACATTAATAACCGAAGTAGTATGTTCCAAGGATAGGCTAGCACTCAAGTAAAACAAATAAAATACAATTTAAAAAATAGAAAAAAACCACCAAAACACAGACAAGAAACATATGGGTAGATGTCTGTGTAAAGAGATACACATATTAAACTACTACTAGAGTCATACATTACAGCTCTTAGGGGCTCAACCATTCTTTTTTGTAATGCTAAGGAATTCTATAATATGTTACAAAGGACAGCATCAGAGTACCACAAAATAATCTGTCCTTGCAATTAACTCAAGAATTTTTCAAAATGTGTGTGCAACTTCATTTGAATCTCAAATCACTATTATTGTTGTTTAAAATGGGATATGAATAACTGGTGACTAACCACTCTGTCACATAGTTTACCAGTGTGCTAGTGAGATTAAAAGAACAATGACTAATGATGCAAGGTTTATTCATATTTAACATGGACTTTTTTTTTTTTTTTAAGAATATACACCTCTCAGTCTAGATAATAACCACCACTGCTCACTTAAGACTGGCAAAATGTAGTGAATCAGGAAGCCTAACCAGTCTGTTTTTTTCTGTACAGAAATCTTAACAAGAAAATACTTGCAGAATAAAAGCTCCTATAATTCATGATCATCCACAATTGATAGATATCGTCCATCATCAATGCAAAGCCAATGGGCAAGAGAGAGAGGTTTTGAACACACTTAGAATTGTTAATTTAACGTTCCTTTAGGGTTTTCTCCATATAATATAACCATGCAGAGATATAAGATAATTCAGATATTTTGAAAAAGTCACTAGTTGTTCCTCCTCAATTTCTATTTTACAGCTGACACAGCTTTACTTGTACCATGATAAACTCATCTCAACATCTGTAAAATGAGAAGTCACAGAATTCGAAATTCAACTAGCCATTTATTCACATTTATTTTCTTCCAAACTGGAATTCAGTCTCTGAATTTCAAAATTTTAAAAAATATCTAAAATAAGGAAATTATAGCATACATTTGAGAAAAGCTCCCAGGAAATGTCAATTTTAACTCAAGACTGGGATTAAAAACTTCTCAAATTGCTCCACAGCTGCAACACTGTAAGAATCATAAAATTATTTGTCCTAGGAAACTGGAAAGGCAAGTACCAAATGACCCAGCATCAAAGAACCCTTCACTCTCCTGCAGACTCAGTATATTGCAACAATACAGTCTTCACACACAGGAATTCCTAATTTCCAAAATATTTCAACAATATAGTTTTAATCATGTCATCTTACTGCTGGAAGTTTCAGAGTCTTTTGGCTTAAATACCATCCTTAATATTAACAGGCCTGCTGGGATCAGCATCTGACCTCCAATGCTTGCTAAAGATGCTCAAAATTACCACTGAGAATACGTGCAGGCTTGGAGTATGTGTGATTTCCTTTCTGTTAATTTATCTATCACTTACATTGTTTTGTGGACTAGAATAAGCTTCCTTTCTCTAGTGTGGATTCTACTACACTAACAAAAAAGGCAACAACAAATCATGCACATATTATCACTAATAAGCAGCAAGGTGCAAATATGGTAAGATGACACTAATTCTTATGGTCAGCCAAAGAAGAAGACTGTGGCACAGTGATGTAAGCAAATCCATAAAAGTGCACAAAGCCATCATGTACAGGTCCAGGACTGGCACACATTATATATGAAAATATAAATGTTTTGATCACTAACTAATCAATTAAAACCCACCTTGAAACACAAAAGTTTACATTACATTAACAGCCAGACCACATCCATTTTCTTTTCCTTTACTGTTTTTTCTTTCATACCGTGTCTTTACACGACACTATGTACTCAGAGGTTTCAGGAGACTCCAGTAAGGCCCAATAGTAGCAGGCTCAGCGCAGACACCCGTGGGGGAGGAAGGAGTTACTCTCGTTGAAGAGGCAGGAGCCTTTACTACATGAAAATGAAATTAAATGGGCCTAGAGCTGTAGAGAGACTAAAGTTTACCTCAAATAAAAGCTGCTTACCTGATTCGTAACCTGAAAAGCAAGCAGAAAACAGAGGGGAGTTAAGACCCTAGTCAGACCCGCAGGCTAAGAGCTCCCCCGCTCCCTGCCCCCACCAGCCATCCCTCAGCCCGCGATGCTGAACCCGGAGCGGCCCCGAGCCCTCTCCCCTCCGCCATCCTCCCTCCCTCCCGCCACACCCAGCTCCCGAGCCGGGCACTCACGTCGGGGTTGGCCTCCAGAGGCAGCCAGCGATGGGGCTCCATGGCGGTGTTGGTAGGGTGGCTGCCGAAACAGTCGCTGGGCTGAACCTCACGGCACTGACAGCGCCTCACGCCGCCTCGCCTCAGACCTGACCCGGGACCGCACCACCGAGCCGCGAGGGGGAACACGGGGGAAAAAAGAACCCAACCCTCCCTCGCCCCCTCGCACCGTCTCCCCGGCTCGGGAGCAGCAGGCCGAGGTGGCGCAGAGAGCGATAAACGCCTTCCCCTTGGGTGCTCCCGGGCGACGGCAGCCCCATGATTTCCCGCTTCTCATCCTCTTGACTCCCCCGGGCAATGGACTCTCCCGGCGGGGCAAGCGGCGGTGCCTCGGCCGCCCCGCCCCGCGCGTGCTCCCAACCGCCGGGGCTCCTAACCACCAGAGGGCGCCCCGGAGCCCGCTGCCGCCCGCCCCGGCGGGAACCGGAGGTGGGCGGGAAGCAGGAGCCAAGCGCTTGGGCAACCTCTGGAACGGTCTCCAGTAGCGCAACCGAGGCGCAGCCGGTCACCGGCGGTGAAAACACACCCGTGGAAAGGGGACAGGCGAGACAGGACAAAGGGATTGGGGCGGAACCGTAAAGCAGCGCCGGGAGCGAGGTCCGCATCAGCCCAGAGGCAGACACGAGTGGTAAGAGCCCCGTGTGACCTGCCGACAATTATGGTAAGATGCATTAAAACCAACTGAAAATGGCATTTCTGCCCTAACGCTGGGAGTCTTCTCATGACTTCGCATCTCAGGAGCATAAACATGCTACTTCTTGGCCTTCTGGCTAAGATCAAGCAGGGTGTAATATATACATATCATGGTGTAATATATATTTTATATACATACATACCTGATTTAGCATTATGCCTTCTTTCAAGTTAATTCAAAACAGCTAAAAATGAAGGAAGGTGGCAATAAAGGCAGGCTGTTGGGGATACCACACAGTTGGGGGCACAGGCACTGCAGAAACCCAGTTCACAGTATAATTTCCCCTGAAGAGCTTTTTGAAGACCTTGGTGTAGTTCTTTAGGGAGTGTTGATGCAAATTTCACCCCATTCTGTAAATGTTAAATTTATGGAGTAAATTACCTAATGATGGTTTTATTTTACTTTACCCCCTGTAATCACTTCTCAGGACTACGGTGATGCTACATGCCTGTGCCTGAAGCTTCTGCATTAACCTATCAACAATACTGTAGCGTTCTGGGCTACAAAGATGGTTGGGGATCTGGAGCATTTTATGAGGAGAGACTGAGAGAGAGTTGGGTCTGTTCAGCCTGGAGAAGAGAAGGCTGAGAGGAGATCTTATCAATGCTTATAAATATCTCAAGGGTGGGTGTCAAGACGATGGGACCAGACTCTTTTCAGTGGTGACCCACGACAGGATGAGGGGCAACGGGCACAGAATGAAGCACAGGAGGTTCCATCTGAACATGAGGAGAAACTACTTTGAGGGTTCCAGAGCACTGGAACAGGCTGCTCAGAGAGGTTGTGGAGTCTCCTTCTCTGGAGACACTCAAAACCTACCTGCACACATTGCTGTGTGATCTGCTCTGGGTGACCCTGCTTTAGCAGGTGGGTTGGACTAGATGATCTCCAGAGGCCCCTTCCAACCCCAACCACTCTGTGATTCTGTATCTCTTCAGCAGTTCAGTCTAATTGTAGCTCATGAGATTTCTCTGTTTTAGTTTCTATACCAAGTGCCTCCCCATATTAAGTTCCCAGTCCTCATCTAGCTAAAAGATGGGCCTGTACTGTCAGATCTGTGCACTGACCTTCCTCTGCCCCAAAAAGCTTCATAGAGCAGATTTGCAGAAGGCAGAATTGTCTGAAGATACCTTTAACTATGTGGATGGGCAGACAAGCTGAAATCATTACATAGTTCACCACATTCTGTTCCAAATTCAAAGAACTAAACACATGTTTACATGTTGATGAAAATAGCCCCCAAATATCTCCATATTTCAGCAAATGATTCTGTAATTACGAAACCACCAGGACATTCAACTTCGTATCTATCTCCACATCTTGGACAAAGCATGGAAAGTAACATAACAAATATTAGTCATATTGCTGGAGGCACTACTAAGAGACTTGATGAAATTGTAATAGAAAATAATATCTAAAGTTGTCTAGATAACAAATTACATCACAGAGTTACCTAAAATAAGAACAAAGAGATTGTTAAGTCAAGTCCTTGCTACAAGAGACAGATATTACCATTACATATATTGCAAGTGTTTTGGTAATCATGAGGTCATAAAAATACATACTACTCAAAAACATTTGCACACTTAATTACATAATTTTAAAGGGAGAAGCCAAGATCAGACAGACCATAAATGTATAAAGCTCATAAACACACACCATGTTCCATAATAATTACCCTTTTCCTGAAATGTATTCTAAATTCTGTCATCAACATTTATCAAAAATACATAATTTAAAAGTAGCCATCACTACTGCCTGATAAGTTATGTTTACTACTCTGTCACAGTCTTACACTAGATCTACTGAGACTGTAACATTGCAATACAAAAAAAAAAAAAAAGCTAAAAGCAAATGTAAAATTTATCACTAAAAATTTATCAATAAAAAAATCTAAGAATATTTGCTATTTTTAAAAGGCGAAGGATCAGTGCTGGTTTAGGGCTCCAGCCACACCCCAAACTTAATTCAGTTAGGTTCAGTATGAAACACTTACCAAAGCTTATTCTAGAAGGAGTTGTTTTTTTTTTTTAAAAAAAGGCTATTTCCCCGTAGAACTGAAGGCATAGTTTATCTGCACAGATCATCTATGAACCACACAATTTAGTTGCATGTATACAGGCCAATTCTACAACCCACGTCTACAGAGTACGGTCATTCCATGTATCTGTTCAATATACTGTATGTGCTGCAGGCTCACAGAAGAGCACAAGACTTATGTACCCAAAACTGTAACAAAGAACACCGGGAAAACCCTGATGCCAGTTAACAATAAACCCAACCGAGTAAACAACCTGTTGTGCAAACTGGGTGTGACCTAAACTGCCATTTCCAACAGCCTCCCCTGACGATTCTCACACCAGTGCCATTTCCCAAGCCACTGCTGGCACAAGCACCAGCACGGGGGCCTGCAGGGGCAGGGGACAGGTAGGCCCTGAGACACTGTCTGCAAGTGATGCTTTCCACCCGCTGCCTGCAGACCCAACAGGATCTTAAAACATGGCCCTGGTTTTACTTGAATCTATTTAGGAAGCGATTTGCTTCAAGAATCATAGGATTACAGAATATTGGGAACTGGAAAGGACATCGAAAGACCATCTAGTCCAATTCCTCCACCGGAGCAGGAATACCTAGATGAGGTTACACAGGAAGCCATCCGGGCATGTTTGAATGCCTCGAGAGTAGGAGACTCCACAACCTCCCTGGGCAGCCTGTTCTAGTGTTCTGTCACCCTGAGAAGATGTTTCTTCTCAAATTTAAGTGGAACCTCCTGTGTTCCAGTTTGTATCCATTGCCCCTCGTCCTATCATTGGCTGTCACTGAGAAGAGCCTGGCTCCATCCTTGTGACACTCACCCTTTACATATTTGTAAACATGAATTAGGTCACCCCTCAGTCTTCTCCAAGCTCCCTCAGCCTTTCCTCATACGGGAGATGCTCCACTCCCTTAATCATCTTTGTGTCTCTGTGCTGGACTCTCTCCAGCAGTTCCCTGTCCTTCTTGAACTGAGGGCCCAGAACAAAACAAACCCTCCCACAACAGAAAGGGACTCACACCCAACCAGCCTCGAAGCGCCCTAAACGAGACAGAGAGGACACAGCCCCGCGGGCGGGGAAGCTCCACCCTCCCCGGGAAGAAGAGCGCATGCTCCCTGCCAAGCAGCCAATAAGAACGAGGCCGCTCGCCCTGCCTCGGTCTGGTATCGCCCGAAGCCAATAAGAGCGGGGAGCGTTGTGTGGCGGAAGTTGGGCCTCGGTGGGAGCGTGGCGCTATGGCCGCCGCCCCCGGGATGGTGCGGGCGTTGGAGGCGCTGGGTGAGGGGCTAGCGAGGGGATCTCGGGGTGGGGGGACGGGGACGCTGAGGGAACCACCTGGGCCCGCAGGGTGGGAGGCGAGGGCTGCCTGTTCCGAAGGGCTCAGTCGGTGGGCCACCCTGCGGAGCCACCTCGCCCCAGGCGAGCTGTTCGGGGTGGGCCCTGGCGAAGGCTTGTGGTGCGTTAGCGGGGCCTTCCCGGGTGTCCGCGGGTCGCCTGAGGGATTCGCCACTGGGCGGCAGCCTGGCTGGAGCGGTGTAGCCGTAGGAAGAGCAGCGGTGCCGTGGTGCTGGTGCCGGAGGGCAGGCGTGGTTGCCCGGTACGCGGAGGGGCGCGGTGCGGATGCTGCTCCGCCGGGTCGGGGGATTATTCAGGGGTGTCAAACTGTGCAGCTGCATAGAGTCAGTCAGGGGCTCTGAGGGGCCTTATGGAGTCGTGCCTCTTAAACTTTACTTGGGATGCTGAGAAGGTTATGTTACTGCTATTCATGACATTCTTTTAAAGAAAGCTTTGCTTTTAAGGTAGACGCATGTGTGATGACTTAGGAATTCTTGAGAGAGACTAGATTTACTACTGTAACACCTTAAGGATTTGCTTCTGCTCATTGTTGCTTGTGTTTTTTATTTCAGATGTTGGTAGTGTAGCAGATAAGATTAATTTAATACCTCAAGACTTTTTTGCAGAACTGGTAAGTAGGGCAATAAATGGGCTGTGGAAGAGCTTTTGGCACTCTGTGATTCCAGAAAAGCTTTATATTTAGCCTTTTCTGATTTTTGTCTTTTGCAAAGGGAATCTTATGTATGTGGTAGCTTAGATTTGTATGGCTCAAAAAATGGACCAGTCCTGCTAAGAGTAATGGGGTTGCTTTAAAATTTATGTTTCTATCACAGGAGATTTTAAAAAATGTATTTTTGCCTTTCATCTAAAGGAGATATGAAGCTAGCTTGTCTAGAAAACATTCAACTTGTTTACTGTAGTGTGCACTTGAAAAGTATGACTGTTCAGTTAGTGTGAAAGTGGTGTGTTAAGTGCAAATAGCTAGTGAGGTAGTAACTAAAAGTCATGACTGAGTTTGCTTTTCTGGATTTGATATAGCTTTAAAACCAGTCATTTCAATGACTTTATTCTGCACTCTGCACTTAAAGCATCCTCCTGTTGTCCATTTTTGCATTAACCAGTTTCTTTTTTCTTTTGTAGTCTCCCAAGTGTTCAAACTAGCTTTGTCTTGTATATTAAAATATGCATGATGAACGTTTTCAAACTTACTTTCAAACTTCTTTACAGTGTGAACAAATAATTCAACATCTGAACCATAAGATCCCAGGTGTAAATACAGCTGAACTGTGTCAGGTAAGTTTGGATACTAGTACTTAAAAGCAATGATATTAGCTGTATATGCTCTAAATAATAGATTACTCAAGGCAATTTTTGTCCATGCATACATGTACAAAGCATTTTTATTAATGCATGGTTTTATTATTATTTGTAATTGTTTGAGCATTCTGTTTCCAGAGAATTCAAACATCTGGGCTTGAGATTAATGTTGGTGACCTGGCAAAAATAGCTACCATTATTTCCTTTCTTTTTAGGTAAGCACAAAATAATTTACTTTGTCTCATGTTTGTAGTTTGGTGTTTTAGTGTTGTGGGTTTTTTTTTCCCTCCACCCCTACTTAATAGTGGTATTAAGAAATGACATCGCATGTGGGTATAAAATAAACTGATTTGGGAAAAGGGCAGAAGTTTGTAACTTTCAATACACAAAAAATTTCTGGATTTAGTTTACATTCGGAAAAAATGTAGTTATTTAATATAGGCTCACTTTTTGTAATTAAAAAAACTAAAGTAATTGTTCTAAGAATCCTGTCTGCAAGCTTTAGAACTCACTGGCAAAATAAAAGAGGAAGTTAAGCTCTGTAGTGAAACAAAGTCAGCTAGGCCTCTGCCTGGAAAAAGCATGTTCTAAAAACTGTGTTTCTTACAGATTAGAAACCTGTATTTGTGTCTGTTTGAAGGGCACACAGTTTTATAATGTTGAACTCTGCTGTGATAAAGGTAGAGTTTTTAGGTAGTATTTTTAGCTGGTTTGCTGTAAGATTTCCTCTCTTCAGAAAGATAAAATTTTCAAGATCTTGCTTTTCCTTTTAGTATCTAGTATCTGAAGATTTTGTAATGTTAATATGACTAAGGAAAATTTACCAGTGGAAATTTAACATACTGCTTTTTCCTCTATAAAATACGAAGCTTTAAATTATATTAGACCATGCTACTTGGAGGACCAACTCTTTTTCTTTAAGAGGAGTAGACCTGCATGAACAAACCTAGGGTGGGAATTTTTTTACCTGTTTTGTAGAGGAAATCAAGTGGCAATTTTTCTCCACACTTGCTGCCTTTTCAGTTGGTTTATTGCATCATTTGACTCATCTTAGTACCAGTTATACCATTACCTAGAGGTCCTTACTTGCCTTTTGGTGATACTTAAACTACCTCTCCTAAATGTTTAATTAAACTGCTTTGTATAATAATATTGTTTAACTGCTTTATGCACACACCTTTCACTGAATTATGCCTTTTTCCAGTTGCAAAAGCACTTTGAGGCTGCAATTATTTTTATTTTTATGTTGCATGTTGTGTAAGTGCAGCAAAGCTTGGTCGCTGCATATTAAGATGCATGAAAAGTCATGTTGTTTCTTGCGTGTGGATACAGATTAGTAAAATATTCTGGGAAAAAAAAATCACAGGCTGCCTTATTATTGTAAATTACATAGACACATAAAGCAGAAATTTAAAAATGCCTGTTCGGGGTGAAGTGAAAAATTTTTATTAAACTGTGGGGAATTAAACTGATGTGGTGTTCTTTGGATATACCTATAGCACAGCAGCCAGAAACAACCTCTCTACGGAAGAACTTGTCACCACTTTGGGCAATGCAGTCAGCGCGCTGCCAAAACATGCAGTGCAAGTTATTCGTCACGTATGGAATGAGCAGGGTAAATCCATTAGTGTGTCAGAAGATGCAAGAAATATGGCCACAGTGGGGCAGGTAACTAAATGACAAAGTGCAGCTGAGCTATTACTTTTTCAGAGATGTCAGTGCTTTGTTGTTTAAGTTGTATTGTCTAGCACATGGTTGGTATCTTGACTGCTGAAAGCTTCCCTATATCAGTGTTGTTAAATGTTTACCCAGATAAAGCATATACAATATAAGCTGTCTAAATGCTGGACAGCTTTCTGATGTTATTGTTTGGATGTTAATGGTGTGTGTCTAACTCTTTAAAATCAGTGCTTCATAGTGGTATTAGGGGGGGTGAGTGGCAGATAATTGTATTAGCTGTTTTTGTAAATATGTTTTAAATGTAATTTGAATTGTTCCTTAGAGTTGATAACACTAGCACTTGATTATTTGTTGTCTCCCTTAAGTTTAATTTTTTTTAAAGATACTTTCTGTCAATTTTCAGCATTCCTGTTTTTTCCTTTTTGAAAAAATACCACTGAGTTTGTGTTTTAAGGTATTTTTTCCTAACAATAGTTTAAAAGAGTGCAGAACTAGGAAAAAAAATCTTTGTCTGAGGCTTGATAGTGTCTAAAGGCTCTCTTTGCTTCTTTGTTCAACAGTTCTAAAATGGTTAAAAACAACTTACCTGCCTGAAATGTATTTGTGATGTACTTAGATTTATCTAAAATACAGTTAGGAAATGCCTTTTTTCCTCCATTATTGCATTATAAAATTCTTGGTCACTCTCTGAGGCTTTTCTCATGTTTCCACTTGATTTAGAAACGTAAAAAAAAAAAAAAAACAACTAATCAAAAAACAAACAAACAAAATCCCAAACAACAAAAAAACAATTCATGAATGGTCTACAAGCCACGTGAGCTCTGTGGCTCAAGCTTCACTTAGTAGAACTGTAAATAGACTGTACTTGACTATTGACAGTACTTGAATAATGAAAACAGATTAAGTGAAGTAACTTATTAAATTGCTTATTTTTTCACTATTAGAAGGAAGGGCAGATGATTTTTGTATTCACAGTATCTGAAGTATCTGTTAGTTTCCCATTTGATTATGAGCTCTAGATGTCCTATATTGTCTGTAAAACATCCACCCAATGGAACAGCTGTGATAGGCTAGATCTCTTTAACACTGTTTCCAATTATATTCTTCTTTGCAGTTTGTAGATATTAAATGGAAACTGGGAGTTGCTATGAGCTCCGACACCTGTAGGTCTCTGAAGTATCCTTATGTCACACTGACGCTAAAAGTGGCAGACCCTTCAGGACAAATAACAGACAGATCTTTTGAAATGACGATCCCACAGTTCAAGGTCTGTAATCGGTGCTACTTGATTCAGTCTCTTAAAAAAGGGACGTTGTTGTGAAGGACCAACTGTATACCTCAAGGCGTATGTTTGTGTTGCTTATTTACCAATACAGTCATTCAAAGATGAAGCATTAAACAATTACTTAAAGCACTGAAGCTAAATACTTAATTTCATAGCATTTAGTTCTACATTACTTATCTGAAAACGCTAATTTAGCTGTAATTGATATATTCTTGTACAAATAAGCCAACAACTGAAGACATAAAGACTTTTGTGTCTTTCTTGTTAGTTATTACTCTTACCTTATTAAATTTATGGAATATTTGAAATCTGTGGAACTGTTCCCCAGCCTCAAAATCTAAAACTTGGGTTAAGCTTAACATTTGTCTAATGATTGGGAATGGAGGTTGGTCTGCTTTGTCACCACTGGCTCTTAATTGCCATGCCTTCATCTGGAAACTTACGTAACTTGGTTTAATTTTGCATAAATGTGGCACTTCTGTTGTCGTGCCTGCTTAAAGGGCCAATATGTCACTCAGAATATTGCACAAGGTTACAAATAAATACTTAGAGTTCGACTGGCAGAAATTTGAGAAGGATATTCTGAATGCTAAGGTGTTGTGAATAATTGCATTCATTTTGGTTGAAACCTATTTTTATAATTTGCTGTTCAGCTACTATAAGAAATGGATGCTAAACTTGAGAAGCCTGGATTATTTCAGATGGGAATAGAAACATTTGCATGGGAAGGTTTTTTGGTGTTTTATTTGTTGTGGTGTGAGAGCTACTTTGTATTTTTCTTTCATAGCATCTTCTATTAATAGGCAAACCAAGGCAAATAAGACATTGCTTGTTTAGATTTAATAGCGAATGTGTCCAAATGCCAATTCACCTACAAAAAGAAAAGGAGAAACTTTCAGTTCAAGCTGCAAATTGTAACTGGAGGAAAGAGGGAATGTGAGAAGCTTGGATTGTGATTTTTGTGCTGTTAATACTTTGAACTGCAGTTTGAGCTTTTCTTTAAGCAACTGAAATTTAACTCTTGCTTTTTAGAACTTCTTCAGACAGTTCAAGGAAATGGCAGCTGTTCTGGAAACAGTTTGAAGAGAACTTTTTATTTACACTGAAATTTTGGACAGACTTAGGTCAAGTAAACTTTCTGTTCTGCACAGGGAATAAAGTGCCATTTTTCAGCAAGGTATGTATCCTTGTCTTTGACAGGTATTTGTGAGCATCATCCTTGCATTGCTGTGAAGATTTCTTTGCTTTTTGAATGCTTGAAGCCAACTCTGCAGTATTTGGAAAATGTGTCCAGCTTTGTTCATTCTGATAGAGAAAAGATCATGATGTGTACAGAGAAGCATCACTGTAGACTTTCTAACATTAATGAGTAAGAAACTACATGTTTAACTCTGGAGTGCAGAAAGATACCTGGAAATCTTCACTGGGAAGATACTGAGAGAACTATAAATCTCATGTTAACATTTTTGTCTGGAAAATTGAGGTGCGCTTGGACTCAAGGGCAATATTAAGGAGTATATAAAGTTACACATAACAAAGCATAGTGTTATTCTTGAAGAACAGCAATGTCAAGTAGTTGTAGGTATTTGCAGACCTCGCTTCCAGTCTTCTTTTAATAACTGGAGAATGTACTTGCCCAAACAGCTTGTTTATTTCAAATACTTATTTCCCACCACCTAGGCTTATGAAAACTGAGTTAATGCATTAAGCTTTTCTGCAGATCCAATTTTTTTTCTTTGAAATAAAGCCCAGACACTAATTTTAAATGAAGGTAAAAAGGTGAATTTAATTCAAAACCATTTAATATATTTTTGCCTTTGCATTTAATCCAGCTCTTAATATGTGGCAGTCTGCTTGACGTTTTGATCAGCAGTCTGCTTTCTAATTAAATTGGAATATTGATGTAGCTGCCTCACTCCAAGCCCTGAACTAGAAAAGTCAAGAGGGAACTTGAAAGTTCAAGCTGGAGTGTTAGCCAAGCACATCAAAAAAGGACCACACTAAAAGTCAGCAAGATTTTTTTTTTTTGCTTTTTGTATGGTGTTGCAGGAATCCACTAGACTGTTGCATATGCTTATTCTCAGGCAATATCCTAACCAGCAGAAATTTTACTTTGATTCTGAAGAATGGGGGCACTGCCAAAGGGGGAGTGATAAATCCAGTGTGCTTGCATGCCTTCCTTTTTTATATCTTGAGTTTTCCATAAACAAAACAGAAATTGCAAATACAGTGGGATATCATAAATACAATACTGTTGCATTTCAAGATGTGCTGGTGATGAAATAGAGCAAGTAAATCTGGACAGAGAGAATTCAAACTGCTAAGTAGACTGAAGTTTATGCTGCAACTTTGCAACTTCAGAATGGTAGAGGCAAGAACCAGTTTTGCTGGGACAGATCTTCAAGTGATTTCAGGCTCCCTGAAGTGAGAACACCTACCTTTCTAACCCACTTAATTTTTTATTAACTTCCTTAGAAGGTACTAGAAAGTCATGGGTACAGGTTATGCTGTATGCATTAAAATGAACTGCAGCACATCATGCATGCTGCATACTGCAACCCTTTTAATAGAGATATACATCTCACTATTTGGGCATTATACATGGTGCATAAAAACAGTACTTTGGAGTTGATTAGAAGCCTAAGTGAAACAGTGTTGGCTTTAACAAAATATAGCAGTTTTGAGCTGTGGCCACTGAGCTGGGTGATACTTCCTTTGTGCTGCTGAAGTACAAGGTGTTTGTATTGTGGTTGGAGAGAGCAGATTGCTCCTGTCTGGGACCCTCAGTGGAATGTCTCAAAATGGTCTTGGGAACAGGCTTCCCATTTGCCTTTTCCCTGTTGTCTGCAAGGGCTTAGGGCTGAACACAGTGCAAAATATGCTCTCTGTGTGTGGAAAAGTGATGTGTGAGCAGCTGATTTTTTTTTTTTAATTTGCAGAAGCTGGAGTGTAAGGCTCATATAACTGGAAAAAATTGTCATGCTTTGGCCTAGTGAGTGAATTGGTTTACATCAATGCAACAGCTACAGGAAAATAATAGTTTTGTTTTTAAGTAAAGCTGGAGCCTTACAAATACTTCCTGTTTGTTCTAGTGCACTTAAGTTCTTCATATCTGGAAATATTTGTGCCTTCATTGGAACTGAATAGAAAAGCAGATTTAATTAATCATGTCTTAACTTCTAGAAACAATCAATTTAGTAGATGCTGGAAGGTAATGAGTAAACTTTCAATTACTATTTTTGCTTAGTCCATCACCAAGAGGAGAAAGTTGGCACCCTTTGAAAAGTCTTAACATGTTGTCAAGTCAAAAATTCTAGAAATATTAATGAATATTTTTTTACATCTCTCTGAACTCCAGCATGTTGTAACTCTGGCTGGAAGATGCCTGGACACGTGTGCTATACTAGTTTACTGTCTGAGAATTTTCAGAGGTGTTTATGGACATCTAGGAGATGTGATTAAAAGTTGGCTATGTACTCAAACTTCTGAGATGTGTCCTGATCACTATCAGTAAGAATTCCTATACTGAGTAATGGAAGAATTAAGTACTTTATTAGGAAAAAAAAAAAAACCACCAAACTAATAGTTTGCAGGGTAGCAATATTAACACGTTCAAACAAGCTGTTGAATTGTTTGTCTGTATGTGCAGAAACCAGATCACTTAAAGAGAATCAGGAGTCATTGTGTGTTCCTATGTCTTCTTGATTGATAAGAAATTGTATACCAATATTTTTGTAAGTCCACCACAAACAGTTATTAAACATATAGGTAATGAAGATAAAGATGGTCTGTGTTTTTATTTTAAGCCTACTGCATCAAAGTCTGTCTTGTAAATACTATAATTAGTAAACTTCAGGAGTAGACTATGACTAAACTTCTTCCCTTATTAAATTAGGATGAAGTTCAGGCACATGCGCTCTGTCTCCGTGGTGGGGTATCAAGGAGCTGAGGGATAACTGCAGGTTGCAAGGAATATTTGTATCAATTACTTACCACTAGACAAAACATTTTATTGAACCAGGAAGAGACAGAGGACATATGAGATTAATGAGATTTTGCAGGAAATTGCATTCAAGTGGTTTTCTTTCCTTAACTGTATTTAGGGGAGAAGTAAACAATTTTCAACGTTTGCCTGGAACAGAGCAAGAGGAAGGAAGAGGGGTGTGAAAAAATGGTCTTGCAAGGTAAACAAACCCAAAGGAAGGAATAAAGAAGGAATCTCCTGGCAATGACTGTCATCACATGACTTTTTTTTTTTTTGCGTGTTTCAAACACAACAGACCATTTGCAGAAAGCTGTTTTGTAGAAAAATGGAGAAAGGCCCACAGAATGGCTGTAGTCCTATCTGCGCACTAGTGTTTTATATACTTAGCTTCTGCACACTTTAGCCTAGTCATTGCCAAAGTAAGAGCATGTCTCCATTCCTACTTCCACAAAATTATACTGTCTTTAACCACGTTTTAAAGGTATGTCACTTTGGTTTTTTAATGTGAACCTGTCCCTCTTTATTATTTACTTTCCTGTTTCAAGCCTTTGCACTATGTTTGGACACCTGAACTAAATACAAAGGTACATTGATAAACTGGGGGAGTGGAAGAATGTTGTTTCTTCCTGTTTGCCCTGTTTCCTCTGGTGTTTGAATGTTTTATTACCCTCTTAACTGTGGGACTAATGAGAGGGTAATTTCCACTCCTTTGCAGAGGCATGCAGGGTTCTTCTGTTTAGCCCTTGCGGGTACTAGAATAACACACACAAGTTCCTGAGTCATTTAATCTATCTGCAGCAAAAAATGCCCCATCTTTGAAGAACTTTTGCAACGGGGCGGAGACTTAAAATTCTGCAGTCTCCATCCTATCTACTACCCTGTGGTGGATCATGGTAGCAGTTGTTTCCCAGATGGATTTTTAGTTAAATGTTATATACCCATTGGTTGGGCTGCTAGCTTACTGGGCACTTGCTTAGTTCCCAAGTTCAAATTATGTATAGAATAGTCATACATGTATAGTACATAAAATGAGTGCCTTGACCTGGGTTGAGCTTGCACACTGTGCTGCCACTGTCCTCCCTTTCTGAGGCTGGGTCACTTAATGAACAGCTGGATTTGCTTGTCACTGTGCCATTTTGGCCAAATGTTTGTTTCTACTGTACAGCACTGTCTATAAATACCCATCCAGTTCCACTCTTGGTGCTAAAGTGTGTGAGAAAGAGTGTGTGTTAGAGGGATGATCCTCAGCATTCTTTACACTCAGTCTGGACTCGTTTGAAAGACTTCCTGACTCTTGTTTCCAAGGTTTTTCTGAGGGGAAGGTGGAGGAACGACCTGCCATTTGAACTGAGTTACTGGGATATGTCTGTGATTACTTATGATTCTGTGTCATTGAAAAAGGAAGCTGAGATTGCTGATTTTCTCTGTGAAAGCTAATTTTAGCATTTCTGGGTTTCCTCTTCCCTGTACTACATTTTCTTCCTATGGCTAATTACAGTCTAGCTGCCCCAGCTTGAGAGCTGTTTCTGTTCCATGTCTGTAGGTGCCACAGTTTCCAAATACTCTGTTAGCTTTTACATTACAAATATTTACATTTTTACAAATTTTATTTACAAATATAAATTTGTAAGTATTTGTATTTTTAAATTGGAGATTTTACTGTCAGATTTGTTCTTCTCATACTGAGCTTTGGAACAGTAAGCTTACTATGCATATTAAAAAAGGAAAATTCTATTTTTTCATACAATAAGCTTCTGTGCTAAATAGTATTTTAAGAGGAATTTGTCATAGCACCGGTCACCAGGTGGCACTGCTACACACAGTAATCCTTACAATGCATGTCTGACAATGGGATAAGGACTTCATCTTCTCCCTTGTGTAGCTTATATCTGGAACTGTGCATATTCATGTCACCATGACTTCCATCCTACTTACTACACTGTAGAGAAATGCTCTAACTTGTGTTAATTATTAAAAAGATGACCATAAAGATTTCAAGTGATGTAAACAAGACTTAGCATTTTAATAACAGACCATATACCATACATTGTATATTTGCAGTAGCTTAAAACAGTGAGTTAATTATAGTAACAGTAGTTAATTACACTAAGCATTATGACTTGTTCTTTAAATAGTATCATGTTACACTTCTGTTGGGGCCTATTCTCATTTTACATTTTTTCCCCCCTGTTTATACATCTCTCAAATATTTTTCTAGATCTGTATCTCGTTCATAGAATAAGTGATTTGCATGTCTATCTGAGGTTTTCCTGCAGTTTAACCACTCTAAAATCCTTCTTCCTATTTTGTTATGCAGCCTTGTTTTCAGGATCTTTATGCCACACTTAGGGATATACTTTTCTGCCACTGAAAGTGGCCCTGTTGCTTCATTTCCCTGTGAATTACCTCTGAATCCCAAAAATAATGTTTTGGTGTTCTTGGTACTGCGGAGGCTGCAAAGAATTTTTCTTTTGCCTAGTATGTCATCACTAGTGTGTCTTAAACAGGTTACAGGTGTTTTTAAAAAATAAACCAAACCAAACCCAAACTCATCTGGGAGCTTGGCCAAATTAAAGCAAGACCAGCTTCCTTCCTGGTGATGTTTCTGAACCAGCAAGTACTGGATGCTGCAGCCAGGCATGAAGCTTGAGAGGGGTGTTTACATTTAAAATGAGTAGAGGAACATAAGTGCGTGTCTCACATGAATCTCAGGTGTGATATGCAATGCTGCTTCTCACAGTTGGGAATGTGGGAAGACGAGAGATGCTTGGCAGTTGACAAAGTCAAGGCAACAGATGTCTATTTACCTTGGAGAGAGTCAAGGACGATGAGAAAGAGGATTAAGGGGTTCCCATCTGTTCTTTTTTTGGCAGCTATGCTGGCACCGTTCTTGGTCTTGTGTTGGGGCTACAAGTGCTCTGTTGTTCTTGGTAAGCTGCACCTTCTCTTACCCAACATACAGTACAGGTGTGAACTTAGAATAACATTTTTAATAGTGATACATTGTTGAAGTCTTCATGATATTTGTGTTTTTCCTCTTGGAACAGATATTTGTGACCTTTTGAAGTCAAAGTACTCTTGCTTTCCAAAGCATCTATATTCTGTATTATTAGCAGATCTGCAGTAGAGTGCAGAAATATTAACCTTTCTAATCTGTTGTTCATCCTTTGTAATAATGTATTTGTGGACTAATATCAAGATGCCCCTTTCAGCTTTGGCAATGACAAGAAATCCTGTCTTAGTTACCATTGCCAGGGTGTTGGAGGGGGACCGGGATCCCTTCCAAATCACAAAAAGAGATAGAGGTAGTGGGTACTGTCAGGGAGAGAAGTGGACTCCAGCAGCTGCAGTGCTCTCTTCTTCTATTTTTTCTCTTCTTCGTATGTTACTGCAGTGGTTGAGGACTAGTAGGGAAGTAAATGTCTCCTTCATATAAAAGCAGAAATAATTGGGAATGTGGAAGTTCTTGTTGCAGAAGTTGCTCTGTCTCCTGTAATAACAACCTTTGCAACCGGCCTGAGCTGCTAACAGCCACCAAACTCCATATTATCTCAACAGGGATTTTAGTAAGCTGATCTTATATCCCTTAAAATTACTGCACATGTTCTTACCTAGAAAGATGCTATGATCACACATAAGCACACCAGGCTCAAGATTAAAACTTAAATTTTAAACAAAAAAGCGTGTTTCACCAGATTCAAAGTGTGCTGTGCTGGAAAGTCTGATGGGGGACAACTGTTACATTAAAAAATAACAAAATAAGAATCTGCTATACAATCAAATGCTTCTTTGAAGAGAAACATAATAATTCAATGCCTTGGCTCTCTTAATCAGTCCTACATTAAATTGAATAACGATATACTGAACACAGACACAAAATGTGGTGGGTTGCCTTAGGTTCTAGAGATGTTTATGAAATTTCTATGTAAGGATTATTCTCCTATGAACTTTGCTCATTCCAGTTCCCCTAAATCTGTTTTTGAGTGGTTCTTATTGGCAGAACAAATTATAATCTGTCATTACTATGAGAAAAGATTAGTGCCATTTGAGAAGGAAAAAAAAACAAACAGCAAACCACCCAACCCCCTGTCAGATTAATTTAGTCATTTTTACTGTGTACAAAGTGTCTCTTGCTATTGAAATATCTCTGACTGATGTCTTACTCAAACCTTTGTCATTGCATTTTAAACTCTATACAGCCTCCAGCATATACAATTTTCATTATTTGTAGTGATGTTATTACACACCTAATAGAGGAAGCACCAGAATTTCTCTAGCAGCTGAAGTTTAAAGCTTCGGTAATAAGCAGAGTCTACTGGACTTACTTCCAAAACTTCCAATTATATTTCCAAAACTTAGAGTCTTCAACTATGACTGGGTAAATTAATAAAATGTTTTCTAAAGTAAAAATGTCTATATCTGAGACCTTACTAAAAGGTGAGCTTGAGAGCAAGATAAAATTTGACTAATGCAAATATGGTAGTGAACCTTGAAACCCCAGAGACTTAAGTGACAGCATTCTTAGAAAAGCAATAGGATGAAAAGCAATTCCAGCTATGGGGCATATTATTGAAATAAAGTACTCCAGTCCAGGGTGATTGAGATTACACATAAATTATGGGATTGTAAAGGCAAGTCTACAGCTTCTCTAATTTTTTTTCTGCAATTAAAATTGTGGCTGGAAAGCTTAAGGGGATGGATAATTACTAGCAATTAACAGTCTGATCATGTGAGATGCTGAGATCTCTGCTCCTGAAGAAATACTGTGAACTGTGGTTGCTTACCATTTTGCAGGTTTAAATCCTTTAACACTGAAGATGAACTGATGATCTGGATGTGATACATGAAATGGCTGCTGTGGTGCCATGTTCAGGAACAGTATATGCTATCAAGGTATCATCTTAATGAACAAAATGTACTTCCTTTAATAAACAGAGGGAAAATATACTTACCCATTTTATTTGGAAAAATAATCTTTATGTGTGGTACTTTATTGACAAGCACATTAAATCCAAAATGTTCAGAGGCATTTACTTACATTTAGCTGACCGTATCCATGTTTTGTCACTTCAATAATATACTTTTGACAGATTTTGTATCTAATGTCTATTTAGTCAACAGCAATCAATGGCAGGTTATCAACAATTCAAAAAGTATGACTGTGTGTGTGGTTGGTTTTATTTGACCAACTGAACATGTATTTGCAGCACATGATACGGCAGTTATTGAGCATAGTACTTTAGATCTTGCAATATAGTTTTTACTTTGAATTTTACAATTTCTTCCAAGAAGCTTGACCAATAATAATAATAATAATAATAAAGGATTTTTTTTTTAAATTGTGGACTCTCATCAGAGGCTTTGTCTGTCACATCTCTGCATGGCTGCTACATTTCTACTTCTTTCCATTTGGGATGACCTGGATAAAAACTGCTCATTCATCAAGAACAGACATGAATTTCCAAGGCTCTGTGGATAAGGGCTATGGAAAGTCGCTTTCTTTTCTATTCCACAATTTCTGATTGTTGTTAACTGAGCTATAGGGATTACATAGTTTAGGCTAATTCCTAACTATATTGTACAAAGAATGAGATGATGATGCTTTTGTTACTGCTACAGTTTTAAACACTGGGGAGGATTTACATGAGCAATATGCCAGAGGTCATGAGCAAAGGAATACTGTGCTCAATATAAGAGAAATCAGAAAGTTTTAACTTAAAAGGTGCATGAAATCTTACAACTGAAATGAGAAGGGACCAACTTCAAGAAGAAAAGTTATGCAACTAAAGGATTGAGTTTCTAATGAAACACAATGAGATGGGAGGATAAAAAGTGGTAGGCAAATTAAAGGATAAGAAAGAAATGATGAAGTAAATGGATAAATGTAGTGGACAGCTAAATGGGATTATTATGAATAATCAATTCAGAGAGACATAAAAAGCTGAAGCAAGAAGAAAGCATGAAAACTTTGGATTAACATCTGAGAATTTGATTATGAAGGTATTTAAAATATTAGTGGTAGAGTTTATGTAAATTAATCTTAAGAGGGATTTGTATAAAGAACTCAATAATAACAATAAATTAAGTCAAAATAACCACATCTCATATCATATTAAGGAAATTATCCAAAAGGAGAAACTGCACATAACTGGTGCAATGGTGACAACTAAAGAGTTTCAGATTCATTTTCCACACTTTGTTCCTTGGAGTTCTACCTGGTAAAACAATTTATCAAAACTGAAGTGCATCCTTAGCAGCTGAGAACCCAGCTCTGTAGCATCTTCAAGAGAAGGCTGCTTGTTTTGTTTGAACAACATGAGACCATCAATGGCTCTGTGATTGCCTGTTTTTTTGTTTTGTTTTTTTTCCTAATGTTCTGATGATTGTCTTCACACTTCCCGATTATTAAGTGTTTGTATTGCCACAGCATCTAAAAACCTTGGTGGTTGTTGCAACCTGGTTTTGGTGGGTCATATACCAAAAGAATACAAAGGGATCTAATAGCCTCGGAGACAGTGTTTGCAGCCAACTGCAGCAATTCAGTATGGAGGAGTTTCCCCCTTAGTCTGCTTTGTTAGAGCCATTTCATGATTTAACCCATCTAAAATCATTGCAATAGACGTATGAGGGGGTTTCTCCGGTGTTTCAGTGCAAGCCCAGTGCTCGGTTCACTTCCCTGGTAGTTCAAATCGCTCTTTGCGCTCAAGTGACTGAATTGCAGCTTCACGCTCCGGATGAATCACCTAACGAACCGTTCCCCAAAGGAGCGAGCAGCCTTGCTGCCCCCATTGCCCCCCAGCAGCTATCCCCGCTTCCTTTGTGCCAACAGCCGTGTCTGTGTGAGCCCTGTCACTTAAATTAGAGGCGGCTCAGGGAACTGGACTGGCAGAAAACGAGCAGTTCATTGCAGCATTAAATCAGTGCTGCCAGGAAGCGAACGGGTCTTCTTCCAGGTGCGTTGTCACAGGAGCCTGCCGGCTCCCAAACTGTCATCCTGCAGCGCTGGAGCACAAAATCTCCAATTACATTCGCAGCTAAAGGCTTAACGCTAACTGTGCAGACTGAGCAACAAGAAATTTTTTAGGTTTGCGATCCAGAAAATTTGGCCATTATCGTTTAACTACCTCCCTTGTAAAATGTAATGTACAACACCACATTTCAGATATTAATGTGTGCAAACGGTCAGCTTGGGAAAGCAATTCCATTCTGGCTTTAACTTGTACAGTTTTAGCAAATGTTAAAGCTGGTGTCCAGCCTAAGTAAGACTTTTGCATTAGCTGCCCTGTTCTAAAAAAAACTCATTTTAGCATGTGGTATATTTGAGGTCTTTCCAAGTCAGAATGTTAAAACCAAAAATTGCAACTGATAATCACAATGCATTCAACCAGATTATTAAACTGGGCAAAAGAAGAGTAAAATACTTTGCTCAGGAAATGAGCATAGTTGCTTGTAAAGCTATTAAAAATACCACTAACACGACAGTTTTTGTGTCGCTTCTGATTGTCATGGGTTGTGTCCTGCTGTGCTGCATGACTCGTCTCTGCCCAAATAATCTAGCACGCAGCCTCAAATTACACGGAGCAGCTCTTCAGCTCACGCTACAGATTTGTTATTTCTAGAGAGGGTTAAACCGGTTGCCATAATAGCGTGTTACTGGGAATTATCGCTGCTGTTGCCACGGATGTAAACACAAGGGCAGTCACTAACATTGACAATTACAGAAGGGATACGGATGCTGTGAGTGGAAAAGCTTTCTTCAGCTACTTTCTCAAGTAGAGGGGACTACTAACTAACATTTACAGTAGGTGGCGGATTTTTCTTGGACCAAATAGATGTTATCGCGATAGCGAGAGGAAAAAAAAAAAACCCAACCCCAACACAAACCACTCAAAAGCTTAAGCAGGAAAAAGAAACCTAGAAAAAAGTATTTCAAAATCAGTCTTAATTAAACTCTGACTCGGCAGGGAGACACTGGTGTGACACAGCCTTGGCAGCACCTCCGCGTGTTTGTGACAAGGCTCGTTTTCTCTGCGTGGGGGAGAACCGGCGGAGGAAGCGGAGCCCCGGACAGGGGACGCCCCGGGGAGGCTTCTCGCCAAAACCAAAACCAACTCTGAAAAACCTTGAGAGCTTTTGCAAACGGGGCGGGGAGCGTCCCCCTATCTCCTTTCCTCCACCACTCGGTGACCTTACTCCCCTTGCGGACGTCGTCCTCCTCCTCCCTCCATGGCCGGTCGCGTTGCGGAGCCGCAGGGAGAGGCCAGCACCGCCCAAGAACAGCGGGACCAGCAGCACACCGCGGAACAGCCCGCGGCGCGGGGGCCACGTTGTATTTTTGTTTGGAGCCCGGGGCGGCGCCGTCCCGCCCCTCGGCCGCGGGTGGCCGAGCCGCGGAGCCCGCTCGGGGCGTAGCTTCTCCGCTCCTCCCCGGGGCGTTGAGGAGCAGAAGAAGGAGGAGGGTGACCCTGCCGTCCTTCCCTCCCCGCGGGCTGGCCAGGCACGGGTAGGCAGGGAGGCGGCGCGGCTCCGCAGACGCACCCGGCGGGATGCGCGCTTAACAGCGGCCCCGGCCGAGCGCAGGCCCCGCCGGCTGCACCTGGCGCCGGGGGCAAGCGGGCGCGGAGCGCCGCGCCCTCCGCCCGGGGACCCACCATGGAGAAGCGAGGAGAGGGCGGGCCGCTCTCCCACCCCCTGGAGCCGGAGCCCGAGCCGGAGCCGCAGCCGGCGCCAGCCGGGGAGAAGCGTTTCAGGCTGTGGTATGTGGGCTCGTCGTGCCTGGACCGGCGGACCACGCTGCCTATGTTGCCCTGGCTGGTGGCAGAGATCCGCCGCCGCGGGCAACGGCAGGAGCCCGGCGGCGCCCTGGGCAGCGGGGTGCCGGCCAGGGAGGTGCTGCTGCTGCTGGGCTCCCCCACGCTGCGCTGTGTGCCCGCCGGCCCCGCCAGCCCCGGCCCCGCCGCGGGCCCCGGCCGCCCCGCCAGCCCCGCGCCCGCCGTCTTCATCTTCGAGCACAAGGCGCAGCACATCGCCCGCTTCATCCACAACAGCCACGACCTCACCTACTTCGCCTACCTGATCAAGGCGCAGCCCGACAACCCCGACTCCCCCATGGCCTGCCACGTCTTCCGGGCCACCGACCCCAACCAGGCGAGTGGCGGCGTGGGCAGAGGGAGGGGGCGCTGCCCGAGGTTTCCCCCCGCTTTGCTTCCTTCCCCCCCTCGCCCGAACGGGACCCCAGGCGCTGCCCTGCGCGATCGCAGAGGGGGTCGGTGTGTTTGGATGGGGCAGGGCAGCGCAGCGCTTGCGAGGCGCTGCGAGACCGTAACCTCCGCAACACACCCACCCGTGGAGAGAGAGGGGGGAGCGTCCCCGGGGTCGGCAGTGCCCGCTAGGCTCTCCCCGGGGCAGCCGTCCCGGGGCTGCACCTGCGCTGCACCGCGCCGACCTGCTCGGGCGGCTGCAGCGCCCTCGGGGGCCGCAGAAAGTGGGGCGGTGGGCACAATCCCGCGTGGCCGTGGGGTGCTGTGCCACCCCCTGTCCCGAGCGCATGGTGCATCCACCTGCCAGCCTGGGGGTACCAGCCTCTGCGAAGGATGAGCTGGGAGATGGAGCCGGTTTCTTTCTCCTCGGTCTCCCTTCCTTAGGGAGGCCTGGCATCCTGCAGCGGCTCAAGGGCGAGTGCACAGTTTTCTCTGTGAACAAAATGCAGGATTTGTGCTAAGCCGTCCGTACGGTGGTGTAGGTGTTGGGAAGAAATTGAGTACCGAGGGTTGTGTTTTCACACAGAACCCCGCTGGTGCGGAAACCATCGTTTGTGACCAGCGGGCCCTGTTTTGCTCGTGAGTCACGCTAAGGACACCTGGCCATGCTCAGGCACACTTGGTACTGCTGCAAACAACCAAGGTTTGGGTGGAGACATTGTTGATAAAGTGCCAACTGGAAAAAAAAGACCCAACAGTAGGACCGTCTTTTCCTGACTCTCTAACAGGCTTTGGCTTGTGTATCAAATGTGCAGCAGAGTTCTTTCTCCTCCCTGTTTAGAGTATGTGAGTGGTGGTGGTTTGATGAGTAGGTTTGATTGCTGATTTTGCATGGTGACAGCAAGAAAAAGGCCTTTCAATAGCAGTCCTTTGGCTCAGTATGTTAAGACATGTTCCCCTCAGTTCACAGGTATATGGAGGAAATATGCATGCAATTAGAAATGCTGAATTTTACCGAAACCAGTTAGCTGACTTACTAAATCTACTGAACAGTTGCTTTGGTATCTTTATTTAAAAAAAAAAAAGTGAATAGGGTAAAAAGTATTAAGAAAATGACTGAAAAGTTCTCAGTATATTAATTTTTATTGGAGCCAACATACTGCCATAGATTATGACATGTGAGGGATTTAGATTGCATACATAGCTGTGGCTTGAGCCATCATCAAAGATAGCACAGGCAGTATCCCAAGTGGAGGTAACTACGTTTAACTTGCTGGCAACCGCTGCCGCCCTTGCGCTTTGCCAGGAGAGAGCACGCAGGAAGAGCGTGAAGCGCAGGGGATGGTGCCTGGCAAGGGAGGAGCCAAAATGTGCTTTTAGGAGCCTGACTGTAAGGACTGAAGGCATCCAAGGTTCCTGCTGTTGGCAGGAGATGCTGAATCAGATTGATTTATGGGGTAGGCCTACCTTGGTACCATGAGTTTGTGAGACAACCTCATGCTGCAGCATAGCAGATCCTTATTACTCTTCTGAACATGCAAAATACTATGAACGTTTCTATTTGGGAGACTATTTCTGACTAAACTTTTTATCCGTATGTCTTCCCTTCTTTCCTTGTGAAGGAAAATGTGCTTATGTGCGTGGAATTAAATCAAATTGACGCTATAGGTAAAATCTTCCTCTTGAAGGAAGTTATTAGTGAGAACAAGTTCCCTTTTATAAGCTCCAATCTTTTTCTGACAAGATTGTCTGAATTTTAGCTGTCAAGATTTTGGGTTTTTTTGATGTTCTTATCATTACTGAGTAAGCCCCTTGCCTGAGGGTTACTCAGCACATGATTTCCAGACCAAGAACTATAGTAGGGGTAATAGACGCACGGGCAGTGATGTGAATCACAAATATCTTACTAACAGGCAGGTTTTTTGAGGCATCAAAAGGAAAAGAAGGTGGAATTATTTCCCCCCCTCCCGAGTTTTGTTACCAATCATTGAGGCTTGGTTGGCTAAGTCTGTGCAGGTCTCTAGCTGTTGTTCTGTGCTTAAGGCTAGTCCTGAGCAAATGAAATCAGGTTGCAGGTTGCTAGCTCTGGAAATCTTCTTTCGAAGCTCTTAATTGTTTGTTATAAAGTAGATGCACACTTTCAATATCTTTAAGTACGTACTTCTGTTTCATGTTGGTTATGTGAACTTTGTGGTGCGCATTAGCTTAGAAAGTATTTTGCACAGCTGTTGTTTTAAGGCGACCTCATTTTCCATCTTGGGCCTTAGTCACTTCCAGCCAACGTAAGCTGGCACCGATACTGAAAGGAGTGATCTTGTCCTCTTCAAACCTCGACCCCTCGTTCCTTCCTCTCAGCTTTGTCCTCGTGGCAGCACAACTTGTTTGTGCAGCCACATGGCGAACAGGATCAGGGAGTTGACGGACATTAAACTTGGCTTTTCCCCCACCTTTGCTGGGTTACTTCCAAGCCGCTTCCCTCTTTTGCTTTACTATACAACCCTAATACCATTTACGGCAAGAGGAACAAAATAGCAATGAGTGACCAGAAAGAAGGGGGGAATAGCCTTTTCAGCAGCTATACTGACTTCAGGCTAGCTGGAGATAATCATAAAGCCAAAGTAGTTGGTAGTACCAAAGTCTGGGTAGTTCTAAGTTCAGCAGTAGCTCTGGAACGAAGAAACAGTGCAGGAGGTGTCGTGTGGTCTTTGAGTTAGAAGGCAGCTAGCCGTAATTTTTAATGGTAAATTATGAAAGTGAGAAGATAATATTGACTTCCAAGAGATTAATGCTGGCACAGTAATTCATAAAACAATGTAGCTGACAATGAACATTTTGGCTTCGAGCCCATCGTTTTGTCCAGCAGTGGTATTGTGCAGGGTCTAGGCTGTGTGTGCGTTCCCTGTGACCACGAAAGGAGCTGCTGTTCGCAGGAGAAAAAGCAATACTTTTTGCTATTCCCTGCGAATTTCTTTAGCAGACGACCAATAAAAAGCCAATACGATACGTGCTCTGATAACATCAGGTGGGAAGATAACATTTTTTAATGTTATTTGCCATGACCAAAGGAAAATGAGAGAGTGTGAGGTGGTATGAAATATCTTTACATTTTATTTGAAAGTCGAGATATTGTAGGGAAAGCTGAAAAGCAGGAGCCAGTGGGTCGACTCTTGTTCTGGAGCAGTACTTTGGCACAGTGTAAAACCCACAGCTCAGCTGTCGGTGTGGGGGTGGATGCTAAAATGCCTTTATTGGTGTATGAGGGGGGAGTCTCTTTCTTTTTGCCCTTTATTTACAAGGGGAGAGAAAAATTCTGGAGCTGCCTGACTGGTGAGTATGGGAGCAGAAGTTTTTTTGCTTTTTTCCTCAGAATTATTGCTGTCTTTGCCACTCCTCATAACTTCTCAAAGCAGCAGCCAGCTGAAGTGGATGAGGGTAGTTATCTGGTTTAGTGCTGGCTAGTAGCTTCTGAATAGCAGCCAAAGATCTGTTAGTTTTGTATTGTCGTCACTTGAGAATTGTCTAGGATGCATGGAGTCTGCCTGTAGACATCAAATGATAGCATTGTCTCATTTTATATTTGGCAGATTTTCTTCACAAGCCCAGGAAGAGGTTATTTTTTTTTTTTTTGAAACCAAAAGTTAGCGTTTATAAATATATCAGGCATGCCCTTCTCCCAGCCACCAAGAAAAGCCCTTTTGATTAGTGTTTTCAAGCTCTACTTCAATAGATTTTTACCACAAAATACTGATTTTATTCTATAAACTAGATTTTAGTTGTGTGAAACGAATCAATGCTGTTTGACAACTGCCTTGAGTTCCCTCTTCTCTATGGGAGAAGCTTATGGTCTGATCTCTTTCTGCACTTTTTTTTTTAATTACTATGCTGATCTAGACTGTGCATTTTCTTATTGAAACATGAATAAGCCTGGGGTTTTTTATTATATTTTTTTAACTTGAACTGGCATCCTATATCTGGTTATACTATAATTTATTCTTATTACTGAAGAGAGTTGTCTCCTCCACTTAAACAAGAACTTACTTGATGCATTTAATGTTTCTTGTAGAAACCTTATAAGCAATGGTCCAAATAAATTGTTATGAGGTTTCAAAACTAATCCAAGCCGGCTGTGAAAAAAATAATGTCATGCCAGACCTCAGCAGGGTTGAGCTTTTTGTGTAAAATCTGTAGCTGTGATATTCTGCTGTAACCATGTCTTAGGGGGACTAGGCTGTCTCAAGGCAAAGCAGAAATAATGGAGCATTTTGCTGACAAAGTAAGGCTGTGATAAGAGGTAGACGGTGAGAGAGAAGAGCCAGAGGCAGCCTGCCTGTAACCCAGATCCCTGCTCTGTCATGTTTGTCTATTCCAAGTGTGTTAATAGTCTGTATTTAATGTATTTCAGTAAAGCAAGGCTGCAAGACAGTTTATTCTGAAAAACAAGGCATCAATGCAAACTCTTTCATTTTAGCTATTCAAAGGAGGCTTTTATGCTGTGATAATATCACGTTCTGTAAAGCTTCTTATTGAAGAATGTAAGTTAGAAACATTTGAAAAAGAAAGTTCGTAGTTCGTGACCTTTACATTCATATTTCTTTTGTGCTTTGATTTTTATGTGACATAGGAGCACAGTCTGAATGGTAGCAAATTCTTGGAATATTAAGTACATAGGTACACCCTTGCTGCACTTCATATTAAAATGTTGCACAGGTTGAGTCATTTGATAAGCTGTGTTTTGAATAGGTATAACAGGCTAGATAAAAAGAGATGGGCTCTGGGTTTTGAAGGATTCTGCAAGAAATGGGAGAGATGCACGGTTTTGTTGCTAAATTGGTTCAAGTGCACTTTGATTGCAGAGGACAGAAGTAACACTTTCCTATGAGAAAGATAGCTCGTCCCCGTTTTATCGAGAAAACAAGTCTTAGAGAGACCAAAAAAAAATGTCTCCAACTTTGTGTGGGTCAGAATTTCATTCATGAGGTGGCAAACTGAAAAGAAATGACTCAATACAAAGCATGGATGCTAAAAGCTTGCAATGAATGCAGGATTGTTTGGTGAGCGGCCTCATTGTCCCCAGCCCACATGGGCTGCACAGCCTTGGATGGAAACTCTTGCGCTCTTTAATTTCTTTTTTTCTGTTTAAACAGTGTCTGGCTTAAGACCTGAGAAGTGGACCTGAAAGTTGGGAGCTTAATGTTTCATTTTTGTTTTCCTTAATGATAGATTTTGCACTTTTTTTTCTGAAAATGAGAGTGCTCCTCACTTTAGGCTTGTTGAACTCTTTTTGAGTTCCAGTTTTGAACATCCTCTCCATGATAGTTTTCTGCCACATCACAAACAGAAGAAATAATAAAACCATTTAAACAGTTAACTGTTTCTGAATGCTGATAGGTAGCCTTTCTATCTCTCATTAATGTTTAGGAGAGGAAAGAGAGAATTGTTTTAAATACTATCATATCTGCTTTGTTTGTAGAAAGAATTCCTTTTTCCTTCTGCAGTTCCTGAGAACCACCCCGTTATTTGGAGAGTAGAAGCAATCTTATGGAGGATTGTATTTTCAGAAAGGCAAAATAAAATATAGAATGATAAAGATATGAAATGATGTAAGCTCACTGAGAGTGGCTGTAAGTAAGAGAGTGATTAGATAATAAGGCTATTTTATTTAAAGAAAGGAGCTTGGAGCATCTGTGTGTACCAAATCAAGGCTCCTCTTCTGGTTATCTGTTTGTATGTTTTTCTGTCCTGTTTTTCAAATGTAGAGGCAGTTCCTCTTAACAAATAGTTACAAGGAAAATTGACTTCCAAAAGGATTGACTAGTTCATGTATGTCTTGGCAACAGGGAGGATCTGATTTTTAGGGACGGTAAAAATCTCAGACCAAAATGCTTGAAGCTAGTGCTTATGAAAGTGAATTCTAAAAAATATTCAATTTCTAGACAGTCAGTGCACAATAGTAGTGTGATTTGCTCCTAACCCACCTTGACTCTTTGCTAGAGATTGGTGTAGCATTTGATGTGCACATCTCTTCCATCTGTCTTCCCCATTTGCCTGGAACTCCCTGAGCCTCTTGAGTTTTTCTTAGGTAAAGTAGTGAATGCAGTCATGAATTTTGGGTGTTGATCATGGAGATTGCTGTCTAAGCTATAGGTCATGCATTATTTTCAGCAGTGTTGGCATGGTCCCCTCTTGGCGGCAGCTGTCCTCTGCCACCTGATTTTGTTTCCTTTGTGGTTTCATATCATATTTGAAGTTCAGATATAAGAAAAAAAAAAAAATATGTCCGTGTATCTTTTATCATTTGTCCTGTATGTGAATTTTGGTATAATCTGCCTTCACATTCTGCGCTGTTCTGAGACACCTTTAGAGACCACAAGGAGATGACTGGGTAGAAAGACCAGACCTACTGGAAGTCTTGTATAGATCATTAAATAATGTGGTGTTTGAGTGCAGCTGGAAAGCAGACTTAAGGCCGCCAAGTGACTTAATTAATAAACAGGATTTGTACTTTTCTGTTCTGTATAGACTGTAATATTTGTCACCTTATGTTCTGACACAAATAGGTACATCAAGACCACATGCAATAACGTGGTTTCCAAAATAAATTGGGGCATTAGTACTGGACGATAGCGTATGATCGTGTCATGAACAACTAAATCTGCCCTGAAGATGTCTTCAGAGTGCAAAAAGGCAATACAGAATGTCAGAGAGGGACAGAAAGCATGAAGTGTGGAAGTAATTGCCCCAGGGATAGATGAAGTACGTGACCTCCCGTTCATATGATCTGTTTTGGGTACCAGAGAACATGCATCAGTTTTGGATATGCAAGTTTTCATCCGCAAACATGGTGTTTGTTGGTTGGTTGGTTTGTTTTTGCCTCCCCTCTTTCCAGGTGTATTAACTAGGTGAGGCGGGCAAACAAACAAATTTGGTTGTCCTGTAGAGGTGGTGATTGAGTCTTTTTGGCATTGGTCAGAGGTAAGCCTGTTTGTGCCATAGGGGATTAGTTCTAGTAGAATATTTAGGGCTGCAGGGAAAAGGACATGAAAAACCAAACAAGCAAACAAAACCATGTGCATTCACCCCAAAGGGCTCGTTTTAGCCGGTATTATAGTCTTAACTTTTATGTCTTTGTAAGAGTGAACTATATGTCTTGAAAAATCCAATTACTCTTCATTTGAACACAGTTGTGCTTCACCAGCGCAAAACCTGCCATCGTCTGAAGCTGCTCCCTCTGGCCTCTGCCTCTCTCTCCACAGCAGCCATAGGCCTTGAAATGAGCAGCATGGTGTCCCGCTGGTCAAAGCAAAGCCTGCTTAAAGCCATCCCGCTTCTAAATGAAATCGGCTGCTTAGTTCTCCCTCTCCCTGCTGTAGGGAATTAGCGTTTCCAATGAGAAGTTAATTACTCGATCCTCTCGTGGAGGTGATGGTGCTGCTGGGATTTCTGCCGCTCCCTGAGGAGACCCTCTCTGGGCAAAAAAAAGGGAAAACCGTGGCAGCAGTGGGGCCTCTAGGTATCATTTTACCTTCCTGAGGTGAATCTTCGTGTGTCAGCTTCAGCTGCAGCGCTTAAACTGTTTTGTCCTTCTATGTAGTTTTAGTTATTGGTGTCAACAGAACAAATACCTACAACGTATTCTTCAAAGGATGTTGTACCATGAAGACTGTTCAGACAAGGAACGTGGCAAATAGTGAGTACATGTATAATGTGTCTTAAATTTTATTGTTCAATTCAGAGCCTCTGAAAGTTGTCACACACTAGGAAGAAGTTATCTAGATGTATTACAATTCCCTTCAGTTCGGATCATTTGTAAGACAGGCAAAATATTTCAGTTGAACCACTGCAAAAAAGAAAAATTGTTATTATTTTTTTTAAAGGGCTCTGCTTGGTGATTTGGAGGAATCGTATCTACTAAATCACGGTTCCTGACTTTACAAGTTACTTGTAATAGTGAGTTGTCTTAATCTCCACTCAAATCTGATTGCTTTCTTATGGAATCCCTAATTTCCTTGTTTATTGTTTCATCTCTTCAAAATTAGATAAGCTTTTGCAAATTAACTTTTCTGGAAATTTAGAAGGGCAATATGGTAAGATTGTTCTTGTTCTGCATCTCTGGAACTGCTGAAGATAGGAAGGATTCTACAGTATTGGGCACGTGGCACTTTTCTGAAGGATTAAATAAATTTAAAATGCAAGCATGAGAGACTTCCTTGTTCAAAGCCTGTGTGGAAGACTTGCAGAAGATAGTAGATAAGATAAACCAAATACCATAGAAGTGTGGCTTTTTCCTAGCTTCACCATCCCTGGCTCTGTGGTTTTCTCCCTCTCACTACAGCTGACTTTTAAAGTATATTTCAGTTGTGAAGTTCATTTTTGCATGTTGATACACCTTAAAAAGCAGCTTTCTTTGTTAAAATGACTGGGCTTATGTTTTATTTCATTTATCTTCTTGTCGAGGATGTGTAGATCTGCACAGTGCTGTTTAGAGATCCTTGATGCATTGAAAAACATGTTGTGGGAAGTCAGAATATTATCCTCTGGGGCATAGCAATGACTGCCTTCCAGACTGTTCACAATTTTGCTTTTCCTAGCAAGATGAATAAATATTTGTTTTTTAAGATGCTGATGTTAAATATATTTCATGTACTCTGTGATGCCAAGATGGGTTTCCTGTTATGTTTATTTAAAAAAAAAAAGAGAGCAATGTCCCAGGAACTTTGGGAACTGTGGGTTCTTGAGTATTTCTGAACTAGATTAAATATTCAGTAACAGAGCAGTGAAAGACTATCACATGCAATGCTAACTCATTGAAACATATTTTTATATGCCTTCTCATAGTTTGTTCCTTGCTTTGGCTTGATTATTCCTAACAACTTGATCTCGAGTTACGGTAGGATTTCTAAATAAAAATAGAAGTAGGGTAGTACATATTTAACAGAGCCGTCTTTGCCAGAGAGGAACCAGTTCCTTTCTTTAGGACCGCTCAGCTGGAAGGGTAGAAGGAAAGCAACACATAAACTCCAGCTAAACCCTGTGTTGAAAGCTGATGTATGACCTTCAGGTTGATGTCTATGGGTGGACTGCAGTGCATGTACAAAGCTCTGTGATTCCTGCTTGTCGCGGGTCTGTTGTCGCCTGCACAATTATGACTCCGATAGTCTAAGGTGGAAAAAAATAGTTATCATTTCTGCTAGCGTGCAGATTAGAAGGAGAAGGGATTGTGAGTACGACCTGCTGCCATGCTTGGCAACGGAGATAAATACCAGAGCGCCCTCAGTGCCATGGTACTTCTGTGGCAATCTAAGCAGTTTAGGATACAAATTGCAAAACAGTTTACGGTAACTCTACTTAAAAAACCCAAAACAACAAAAAAAACCCCTCACCAAACAACAACAAACAAAAACCAAACCCCATAATTTAATATGCTGAATTGTTGCTTATACGTGCAAATCCCATAGCATCTGACAGGACAGCTTTCTGTGGAAAATACGGCTTTTCTTGGAACATTTGGTGTACGCTTGTATACAAGACTTTTTTTTTTTTTTTTTTTTTTTCACAGAAAGATTTTAAATAAGTATCCATTTTGTAGAAAAAACTTCCGGCCTGACTTTGTGGTCATACTCAATGAGAGTCCCTTAATTTTATGTGCAGCAGGACTGCAAGCTTGAGCAGTGCAAAGCAGCTTGCAAAGAGGATCCGCTCTCTTTTTGTAAACCAACCGCATTATAAATAGAGGCAAGATGTTGGCTACTCTTCAGCAGCACTTTTTTGGGCAAACCTTGCCAAAAGAGAAAATAGAGTGGGCCTTTCAGTAGGAGCAGCACATCACACTTTTGTCTGAATTATTTATGAAGAAACACACCCAGATTATGCACGGCATATGTGTGCACGTATTCAGATTTAGCCCTGAGGAAATTTGCTGACCTAAACAGGGGAGCAGAGTGGGAGCAAGGCAATATGATTAGAGCCAGCTCAGAAGGAGTGGGTTTACATCCTGGCACTGTGCCTCGGATTCCCAGTCTGCTTAGTGTTAGAACTAAAAATAATACCTGCAGTTTAGTGGGGTGGCATGAAGTTTACAAAACAAATAAGTTTCCTCCATAGTGATCTTTTGTCTGCAAAAGCAGCACAGAAGAGGGCAATGTAAAAAAAAAATAGAGCACACCAATTGATCTGTATGAATGCTTTTTGGTTTTGTCTTTTTTTTTTAAAAAAAAACTAAATTATTTTTTTTTCTTTGCTCAATGTGCAGGTTGTCCTTAAAATATACAGCATCACAGTTGGGAGTGTGAGAAATGTGGAGACTAGCCCAGACTGCTAGATTAATGAGCTTGGTGTTTCTGTATGTAACCAAGTATTTTGTTTCTGTATGTTCACCCACCGTTCTGCACTTCATCTGTTTCACTTAAGATCATACACTTGCTAGTTGTTGTGTGGGAATCTGAAAGGGAACTTCCTCTGTTTAGTGAAAATTATAGGTTAAAACTTCAGCAATCCTTTTTATCAATGCCGTCATTAGTAAGCTAAACAGAAGCTTAGCCGTTTTATATCTTTCCTAAGCCTAAATTTTTCAGATTTGACAGGCTATTTGATACACTTCTGCTCAGAGTTTTCACATGGCCACTATAAAATAGTCAGATTTTTAGATGATGATTAATAGTTGATTTCTGCAGCACGAGAGTGCATGATTCAGCTGAATTATGTTACTTCTGCTTCTGTTAGTTTCAGCCTCAGCCTCAGGCAAGGATGTATATGTATAGGTTTCTGTGTATTATCTATCATGTAATGCATCATTATCATATAAACTGGAATATCATAACTTTCCTATGATACTAAACTTGAAGTTTCATTCTGATGCTTTTCTTCAAAATGGCAGTGCTAATTCATTGTTATCCAATATTACAGGCTGGGTTGGCAATTTTTTAGCTATTTAGTCCTGCTGTTATGCTTCGCCATTGTACTATTACATTTTATACACATAATATACCACCACCTGTAAAACTCCTGCTGAGTTCCACTGGTTTTGATGCTCATTTTGCAGATCTTAAAATTCTTGCTGTAGCTCTGTGGGAGACTCAGAATGCTCTGCGGAGTCCCATGTATTGTTGCCCTTTTGTAGAAACACAGCACTCAGCTCGTGTGTGCCTACACAGCCACGTACATTGTTAACACCTGAGATGATAACGCGCTGGTAAAATTCTCAACTCTGCTATATATTTTAGCCTTTATATAAAGATTTAGAGCATGCTTGCATCTGTATCGTGCTTTTGTGGGTGGGATTACTGATTTCAGGTAATACCAGGTATGGTGTAAGGTTTAAACTTGGACATTGGGTACCTGGAGAGAGTGCAGAGGAGGGTGATGAAGCTGGTGAGGGGCCTGGAACACAAGTGTGATGAGGAGCGGCTGAGGGAACTGGGGCTGTTTAGCCTGGAGAAAAGGAGGCTGAGGGGAGACCTTATCGCTGTCTACAGCCATCTGAAAGGAGGTTGGTGTTGGTCTCTTCTCCCAGGTAACAAGCAATAGGACAAGAGGAAATGGTCTCAAGTTACACCAGGGGAGGTTTAGATTGGATATTAGGAAAAATTTATTCATGGAGAGGGTGGTCAGGCATTGGAATAGGCTGCCCAGGGCAGTGGTGGAGTCACCATCCCTGTAGGTGTTTAAAAGACATGTAGAGAGGTTCTTAGAGATGTGGTTTAGTGGCAGTTTTGGGTTAATGGTTGGACTTGATGATCTTGAGGGTCTTTTCCAACCAAAATGATTTTATGATTTGATGATCACCTGAGTTTCTTTTCCGAAAGTTCAAACTTTATTTCTGTGTGATATTCTTCTGTTCATCAGTTATAAAGTATTTAAGTCTATTACCTGTGTGACATACAGAAAATACTTCCTTTCTGCCCTGTACTGGGCCAGTTTGCTGGGAATGAAGAGTGGCTTCATGGTGTCCTGTTACAGAGGTCAGTTAATTCTCTTGAGCATGCTGCACCACGTGGGCTCTCCAGCCACGTTACAGGGAGCAGCATCCATAAATTGTAATGGATCACTGCTTCTGGGAGGGCTGTTGTTATGCACCCGCATGAACCCTGCATGAAACTATTCAGGGTCTGCTTCGTGCTTTCATCCAGGGCTTAATTGCTTTGGGTTGGTTTCAGGGGACTATTCAGTCAACAACTGAAGGCTCTGTCAAGAGAGCCCTGCTCTTAAATAGGAACCAAGTTACACAAGTCTGCCTGCCCAGATTGCACAGTATGTTTCTATAGGATCACCAGCTGCTGGAAGGTCGTACTGCTTTACTGGTCTGTGGCACGTGTAGGTTTTTATACTGCTTGAAGTATCAATCCTTCCATCAAATACAGCAGTCTCTCGGTATTACTACATCATAAAAAATAATAGTCTAGAAGTTTTCAATTTCTACTAATACTGTTCCTATTAAAATGTCAAAATATCTTTCAGCTCAGTTGAGTAAGCAGGTGGATAAGGATCTGGCAGGTTTCTAATTCAGATTCAGTACGTGGTGCTACTGTCATTTGGAGCCCTACAGAGACGTAAGAAAACATAAAAATTTTTGTTGGCACGTAGATTTGCTGGCCTTGTTGTACACGCTGGGAGCGTTCATCCAGAGGAACACATTTCTTCAAGGTTGTTTTCTCCAGCTGATGCCTGTGAGTGACCATGCTGAAGTCAGGGTTAGAATGGGGAGCCTGGTACAGAAATCAGAGCTGCCCACAGAACAGTAAAGAACACAGAAAACTGCGAGATCCCTTACTGCTTGTCAACAGATGCATTAGTTTTCAAATTTGCAGGCTTTTCCAATCTTTCTACCATATGTGTATACAGGCCTACTGATTATTATTTTCTCATGTCATGTCTCTTGCTCTTCTGTTTTTTTCAGCTCCTTGGAATTTTCCCAATCCAGGATTATACTCTATTTTTTTGCTGGAGTTTTGTGTACTGCATGCAGTACTGTTGACCAAGCAAAGTCATGATTCTGACCATAGGGGGGGAAACCAAAGAAAGAATCATCCCTTTCCCCCTACTGTTTCCCACAAGCCTGCTGGCCCCAAATTAAAACTTGAAAGAAAAAAAGCCATTCATTGTTTCAATTGCATGTTGCCAGGAGTTCAGCTTTTCAGAGATAGCTATCAGAATTATAAAAATTTTAACTTTATTCCTTTTCATATTGCTAGTAGCAAGTTTCATGTTTTAGAAATATCACCAAGACTAGCTTCTATGTTTTGGGCTTCTTTTGCCATTAACTTTTCTCTTTTTCTTTTTATCTTTCTCTTTTCTCTTTTTTCTGTCTCTTTTTTTCCTTTCCCTTTTTTTTAATGTATGTTCTGGTATGGCTGTTTATTGAATAAAAAGTTGAACAGAAAATTTTACTTAAAAATAAGCATGCATGACAATTGCTTCAGTTTTAATAGAGCTTTTCTATTGTTTTCACTCGCTCAAAGTTCCTTTGCATTTAAAGTTTGCTTTCACCTTCACGTCCTTTTTTTTAAAACACGTGGCTTAGCACATGTTTATTTTTAAGTCAAGACTGCATGTGGCCAATGAGAAGTGAAAGTTAGCTCACTTGGCGATCAAAGTGATCGCGTCATGTTTCAGAAAGAAGATATGAGTAATTAAACAAAACCCCAAACAAACGAAAAACCCAACCTCTGTTATGGAGGGAAATGATGCTGTGCTGCATGAGTAAAGGCTGTAATATCAGCAAAGTAGCTCCCGGAGCGTGACATGAACAGCTGAGTCACTTAGAGCCGGTACCGAGACAAATTGCTGCTGAAGGGTGCTTGTTATTGCACGGCAGCTGCTACAGCTGGTAGATTGCCTGGTTAAGAGCAAAGTAAACCTGAGCCCGGTAAGGACTGCTCTGGAAAAGTACACTCCAGATAAGTGTACTTTAATCTCTGGAACACTTAATTGTTTAAGCAGCATTTTCTAGTGCCTGAAGTTTTCAGATGTGCAAACATGCTCATGACATTGACATAATCACCGATTTCTAGTTTTTTCTTCTGCATGAATCCACTGGAAATAGTAGCAGAGGGCACTTTATTTTTCACTGTTAATACAGTTATAGTTCATATATCAAATTATAAAGTTAATATCTGTCCTTGAAAAATGCCTTGGCTATAACTTCTCTGCATCTTAATGCAGTGCAAGGCTGCTGTTGTAAGTTGCTTGGCTAATCTTGTATGTAATCTAATGAGGTTTGGATGTCTTTAATATGAGCCTCAGAATATGCTCTCCGTGCAACTACGTAAAATTAATCCTTTCAAAAATTTATATTCAGTTTGTGGTCATTGAGGACTACCGCTGTTGGAAGATTGTTTTGACAGATTAGTTCTTAATAATGATTTTTTTTTAAAGCATGTTTAATTCCTTATGACAGGCATCCTGGTAACTATCAAGGAAATATTTTCGTATATAAGATGCTGTTTGAAATTTGATTTGAAGATGATGTCTACCTTCCTTAATAGTGCCTTTGCTTCCCAGCTGGCAAGTGCTTTTTTTTGAGCAAGCAGGCTCAAAACTGAGCATCAAGAATAACTCGTAGGTCCTTGCCCTGGTGCCCTGTGGCAAGGGGCAGAAGGTGAAGATTTTAACAAGCCCTTAGTTCTTTCACTGGGCTTAAAAAAGCTGGCAAGTTCATGGGGACTTGAACTGGTATATCATGGAATTTCAAAGTGTTGTTTCTGAGACAATATGGCAATGTAGGTTAAAATTAAGGGGAAAAGAGGGAGCGATTCTCCTTCTCCATCAGGGAATTGTGACCCTTCCATGGGAGTGCTTGCGGTCTGCTGGAGGAGCAATTAGTGGCAGCTTGGAGGCAAGGGATGTTTCTGGTGTCTGTGATAATCGGGCTACTGAGTAATTAACAAGTGACTCTGACAAATATATTCCTTCCACTTCTTGAATAGTGTTATTTCTCATACCAGGCATGGTTAGTTGCTAGTTTGCTTACAGATGTGTCATTACAACTTTACAGGCTAAATAACTATCTAAATACCTTCTTGGGTGTTGTACCCCCCCCATTAGTCATGTAACCTCTTGTCTCTTTTCCTTTTGGTGCAGGTTTTCCTCCTGGCTCTATGTTTTTTTTAATCCATCTTGGATCAGGAAGGTTCAAAGTCATGGTTACTAATTTATTTTTCTGCTTTACTGAAACTTGCATAGTTTGAATATAGTAACATGAAGGAAATAAACCTCACACCAGTAGTAATTTATTCAACTAAATTACTTCTAGGCCCTCACAGATGCAAGCACCACCGAGAGCCAGACCTTTGTCCTTGTCTCTTGACCAGGGAGCTCAGAGCACTATGTTAGGTCTTCATTACCTATTTCATCCAGTGGCTTCTTTCTGTCAACTTGGATTGTTTCAGTGTCTAGCAGCAGTGTATATGACAGAGCATACTTCTTGCTCCAGCCCACGGAATATAAACAGATGGCACCAGCTAAAGAAAGAGATTAACTACATTAAAAAAATCACGTATTTGGAAGGGTGCTGTTGCGTGAAAACGTGTTTGAATTCCTCAAGCATGGCAGTTCCATTCATAAAAGTATCGCTTCTCTGTGCCACTGTGGGGTTTTTTGTAGGTTGGAAATAAACTTGCCTAATTAGACTAGATAGAATCTTTTAGAGATGAGTAAATGTAAAAGAAAGTACTGATTGTGTGTGGTGTCTTGACTTTATGTGCAGAATACTTTTTAAGACTATAAAAAAGATCGGATATTTTCAAGACTAGATTGAGTCACTAGCAATGCTTAATAGTCCGGATTAATAAAAATGCCTCTTTTCAGTCTTTGGGGATCTCTAACGCTTGTGTAATTCTCCAGCTTCTCTGTGAAGGATGATTTTATCTCTGTAGAACTTTCCTGCAGCTTCTACTGTTACTGTATTTTCTCAAGCATAGGTGACTTTCACTTTGCTCTTTCAGATTCTGACTATCTCATGTTTATATATGAGAATTGCCTCTTTTGCTGTGCACCCCAAGAATTCCCCAGTGCAATGATATAAAGCAGAAACATCCATGCCTCGCAATAAAAATACACAAGAGCATCTAGTCCTTGTGAAATAATTGGGACATGACCAAATGTAACTCAGTTTTTCTAGCTGGTTCTGCAGTTTCATGTAGAGGAATCTGCAAATATGGTACTGATGGCTGCTGTGAACAACATGAGTCCTGTTTGAACAAATATCAACCTCCTGTTTGTGGGACTGATCCTCTAAAAAGTCCGACTCTATATATATTACATAAATAAGTTCCTTTCCTATGAGCCGTGCTTTCTAGATCACTTGCTTCTCAGCAGGGATTCTATATGTAATTTCTAATAAAGTACTTCAGGTTATTTCCCAGCTTGCAAACAACTGTTCTCGATGACCTTGCAGTCACGCTGCCTCGTCGTGAGCCGCAATTCCTGGTTGAGCTCGGGACACAATTCCGCAGCGTTACGGCTGGGCTGGCACAAAGGCACCAGTTATTGCACGGAACTACGTTATTCTGCTAATATCTGTTTGCTTAAATGTTTAGAAGTGCTGATTCTTTCCAAGCTAATTTCTAAAGGCACAGGTCTTCCAAGTGTTCTTGGACAAGTAAAGCTGGCTTCAGGGAGCTGGCTCACCTGCGTGAATTTTCCAGAAATAGGCTGTAGGCCCAAAAATCTGACTGGGTGGGTTAATCTGAAGAGCATCTTAGTTACCTCTTGTTTCTGCATGAAAGTTTTTTTTGTAAATTTTGATTTTTACCAAGACCTTTACAAATGTTCTTTTATTTATTTGCTGGCTGGTTTGAAATGTGCTTTAACAGGAATATATCTCAGATGTCACCTGTCCTCTTCCAGCAGACATACTTCACTTTGCTGTGAATTATCAACCTTAAATAATTACAAAATATTATGAAAATAAGCTGTTAACGTGATTTGCCACAAACTCTAGAACCTGCTGTTGGATCTCTCTTCCAAATACTTTTGTTGTTTGTTTGTTTTTAGTAAGTTGCCATTTTAATGTGACAAACTCATACTTTGGGATCTGTTGGAAAAAGTAGTTTTTTAGAGGTATACCATAGACATTAATGATGAGGGTATTGCTCTTTCACAAGATCCCTTTCTTGATTGCAGGAGCCCCCATAGATGGCAGAATGCACAAAAAGTCTGTCGAAAGTAACCTGGTGACAGTTTCTTGTATACTTATTATTTTTACCATGTCACAAATATTTTGTCTTACACCTTGATGTCATTGTTAACTGCTTCAAAGGGTTTCCTGAGCTACTTGTTACTATAAGATCTGAATATTTTATAAAAGCATTATTAAATTTATTTTTACATTTGTGAGAGAAGGGAAGAAGTGTCTTAATTTGGAAGGAAAAAAAAAGTATTTTTAAAATATCTATTACATCAATGCTCAATTTAGGGTGTTTAGGAGCTGTCTTGACAAAACAGTTGATATATCTGGATATTATACTGGCTACTGTTCCAGCTGTAACTTCCCAGCCTTCCAGCTCATTGGAGACCAGGGCCTTAAATCAGTCACTCAGCCACTGAGAGGTGCACAAAGTGTTGGACACTTAAGAGATGCTTAAAACACTTTGCTTAGCACCATGGGAGACCACAGTGGTAGAAAAAGAGTACACAAATTATCTCCTTCCCTGTAGTTTATCTTCTGTGACTACAAAGTTATCCTCCTTTCCTGATTTCTGTTCCTCAGGCCACATACAACATATTTTCTTATAAATGGAACAAGTGGACTGTCTTCCACTGCAGTTCTGGTTTGTTCTCAGATTGTGTCCTTTTTTTTGATATGAATGAGCCAGGGATCTTGTAAATAAAAAAAAAAAAAAAAATTAAAAAATCAGTCTTCAACCACAGAAATTTTCAAGAATCTCACTATATCCACTGCAGGTCTTCCCGTTTTGAGCTAACTGGATAGCTTATGGCAATAGACAAGACATCCTCCAGTGGTAATGGAAAAAAAAGCCCAAACAAACAAATGTTAATTTTTTCCAGACATTTACTGAGAGAAAACATTTTGAATGCTGGACTGAGAATTATAGTGGGTACTAAACTCTACATCCTGATTCCAGCTTATCTTTGCAATTCCTTTGCCATTGTAACTCCTTCCCAGTTTGCAGGTTGTTGCTGCCTCCGTGCTTGTTTGCACTCAGTGTGACTCTGACTTCTTGGGTCTTTTTCTGATCTCTGTGGTTTTGTCACTGTTTTTGTATTGGCAGTCCCTGGTGTGACACAGGTCCCCATCAATCTCTCTTGCTTCCTTTTGCTTTGTTCCTTCTGTCACATGTTTGACCACAGTCTCTGTTACTCTTTCAGCTCCCTCTGCAGTTCTCTTTCTTCTCTTAATCCTTTCTGGTCCCTGTTTTTCCTTCTTACCGTTCCCTAGCTTGTTATCCAAAGTCAGTATTTCCTTCCTGCTCCTGAATTTGTGCATTTGGGCATATTGCAAATCCACTGTGAGCTGTGTTTGCAGGTAGAAATTGATAAAGGTTGGATGAAAGTACTTTCAGGATCTGGTTAGCATCTGGGGGATGTGACCACTTTATATGTACAATTATTAGTGAATACCTGTTAGCCAGCATTTTGCAGAGATTTATAATTTGGATAGATTTTGGTAGAGACAAGAATCTCAGAATATACACAAAGATCAAACCGAAGAGTTCGCGTGTCCAAATGCCTTGGAAGAGTTTCTTGCAATGATTGATTATTTATTTATAAGCAGGAGCTAAAACCCAAAGAAAAGTATAATATAGTAGTTCAGTAACTGAACTGTTTTGAAGATGTTAGTCCAGAAAGCTTGGCAAATTTGTGATCAGAGCCTTGTAGTGTGAGCTATTGGTTTAGCAGAGCCTCCTTTCATTCCAGGAGACATAAGCAGTCTTTATTTTAAAAGTGTTAACTGGGGAAAAAAACAATCTAAAGTGATACTCTTCCATGGAGGAATGGGCATTATTTTAAATTGCCAAATGTATCATCAAGATTTTCATATCGATTTTCTGGGGTGTATAGGAGTGTCTCTGTAAGACATTTTCAGCTCAGAAGTCATGAGAATTTTACCAAAAATGTAAGGGGGGAAAAGGGAATGAAGCTGAATATATTATGAGTTAATCCAGGCACAAACATGGGTGTGTGGAAATGAGTGATTAGGTATGTTTAAAACATGTTCAGATTTAACATAGTGAATGTTTCCTTTTCTGTGCTGGAGGTTATAATAGAACAGACAGCGTTTTGAAAGAGATTAGGAGAAATTAAATCCCTGCTAATTCCTGTAATTCCTTTGAACTTTAGACAAAGATTTCCATTTTAGTGTTAGTAATCATTAGTAAAGGGCCACATTTTCCCTGTCTGGTGCTTGCAAGTCTATATTACAGAATGATAAATCAGTATTTGAAATCCTGCTGATCGGTAAAATCAACTGAAAGCTCAACTCCCTCACAGAAGAATGCCCATCCTACAGATGCAGGTTATATAGGGTCAGAATTTTGGCTCATTCTAAAAGATGAATGCTAAATGTGAGGCAGATCTCCAGAAAGAGTTGAAGACACAAGAAGATGGGTGACTTGCCTTTTGGGCATCTCATTGCAGCCCAGGTTTCTCGTGCTGATTCTCTGAGAGAGAAGTACAGCAGCAGTTTAATCCAAGCCAAGATAAGGTATATTTTCTCAGATGTGGGGAAGAGGGATGTGCTCACACTCCCTTGACTTTTGCTAGATACGAGGTGATTATTTCCTGTGTGTGAAAACAAGAAAGCCGGGAAAATCTCCCACCTTGTTTGTTTGTTTGTTTCCTTTTTCCACTTAAAAGACTGAAATCCACAGATGCCTTTTGTATTTTGAAAATACAATACATAGAAATTGCTCGGCATTTTTCAGGCCACACCTGGAATACTGTGATCAGTTTTGGTCCCTGCTGTACAAAAACATGTGGACAGGCTGGAGAGGGTCCAGAGAAGGGCCACAAAGGTGATCAAAGGGCTGAGAAGCTGCTGTATGAGGAAAGGCTGAGAGAATTGGGCTTGTTCAGCCTTGAGAAAAGAAGGCTCAGGGGAGACCTCATCACCGTGTTCCAGTATTTAAAGGGCGGCTACAAAGAAGATGGAGACTCCCTTTTTACAAGGAGCCACATGGGAAAGATGAGGGGTAATGGGTGCAAGTTGTTCCTGGGGAGATTCGAATTGGACACAAGAGGGAAATTGTTCATGATGAGAACAATCAGCCATTGGAATAATCTCCCCAGGCAAGTGGTGGATTCCCCAACATTGGACACATTTAAGATTCAGCTGGACAGGGTGCTGGGCCATCTTGTCTAGACTGTGCTTTTGCCAAGAAAGGTTGGACCGGATGATCCTTGTGGTCTCTTCCAACCTGGTGTTCTGTGATTCTTAAATGTAGTGGAGGGGAGGGCGTTTTCCTTTTGAACTCACCAGGGCATCAGACCTTCATTGGCCTAGCAACCACACATTTGGTGGGTACCTGGTTTTGCTATATGAGTGTTAGTGCCTGACCTCCCAAGCATTCAGCATTCTGCAGGCAGCACAGTTCTACTGCTGCTGAAATTCACCTGTTCAGAAGTGTTGTTTCCATCCATGTTTTTAAGAGAACTTTGTGCACCAGAGCACTGTTGTTTCACTCCAGGTGGGCTGACAGGCCAGCCAGAGGAACTAAGAGAGGAACCCTAGTCTTTGGGGTTAGGAGAAGCTCTAAAAAGGGAGACTTCTTTTTGAGATGGTCTTCAGGAAGGTTAGAAGATCCTGATGCGGTTAGCTGATTCTTTGCTCACTGTCTCCTATTCTTATTTCTGAAAAAAGGCCAGGAGACAGAGCATCTTCCTGGCACAGCAGTGTTAGGTCATCCCTTGTACCTTAAGAGCAGACAGTAAAGACAGAATACTTGGACTATATATTTTATACAGTCTGGAGAGCTGGTGAGACCCATATGTGAGGTCCAGTACTGAGCCAGCTTCCGAAATAAGAGAGCCCTGAAGAGACGCTTTTTAGGTCAGGATAAAACTAGGAGGTAATTGCATGGCTTAGCCATAAGCATTTCAAGCCAGGGGCATGGTATAAGTTCCCCTGATGTTACGGAAAAGGTAGATGAAAATCCAGTCTATTTCCATAATATTTCAAAATAGCAAAACTGGTAAATTAGAGACGCTAGGAAATACTAGAGCAGTATGCAGTTCAGTAAAAGTAATTTCGTTTTAAAGAGAAAGGCCTTCCAATAGCATTAAAAGTAATTTCACAGCTGAAATTAATTCAGTCATGCCTCTGTAGTAAAGAGAGCATTGCCCTTTCTATTGCCATCGGTGAAAACTGTTCTTAGCTCCATTTGAATTTGAGATGTGATGGTTAGACTGATCTGTGCATAGTTGAAAGCGGCTGATCTCATTTTGGAGAAGATATTTCCTAATAAATCTGTTTATCAAACAGTTTCAGAAGGAAAATTATTACTCATGTACTGAATTTAAATACAAAGGGCAGCTTTTTAAAGCCTTACTTTTAGTAATCATTCTAAATATACAGCAGCTACTTTTTAGAATATGTTAACATGTATTAAGGGCAGATACGATTCGCTTTGAGAGGAAAAGTCTGTCAGCTCGTAAAATATCTCAATTTGTCTCATACTAAACGTAAAATTTCCTGAGAAAAAGATGTTGAATATTTTGAAACAATTTTTTATCATTTCTTCAGATTTCCCCAGATTTTCAGTGATCATAACACCTAGATTACCTGTGAAGACAGGGGTAATCTGTCTGCAGATACTTCAGTTTCTCTTTGAAGTTTCCAGCTATATTTATCAGTAATGGCTGCTTGGTCTCTCTTCATTCCCATCATAGAGCAGACAAACTGTTTTTAATCACTATCAGGTATTTCTGAATTCGAAACAACCAGTTTCGAGAGGCTGAATTTGCGGCAGAAGCAAATTTGGCGCCCCAAGTCTATTCAATATTACAAACTTGTTTAATAGGTTTAAAATAAACATTTTATTTTTAACTATGAGCTAAGATGCAAAGATCATAATTCTTTACCTACTGTGGGCTGAGGCAAATGGACCTAACACAGGGATCTGTTAAAATACATAACACTTTAACTGGACAATATTGTGGGCCATATACTTTATTTTAGAATTAGGCTTTACAGAAACAGCTGATTTTACTTGATGTCGGTTGTTAACACAACTTTTATTTCAAGTGGAATTTATCGTGTGCTTTTATAGGTCCAGCTGATTTGCACTTGAAAATATTTTTTTAAAATCTAGCCCAAGTAGAATTAAGCATTAAAAATTCAGAAATAAGCTGAAATGTAACTTGCTGAAAGAGAGAGAGCATCATGGAGCCTGACTTATCTTTCACATAATGCTGCTGAGAGTGAGCACTATGTGAAAAAAAACCCAAACAAACAACAAAAACAACACTCCCCCCCAAACAAAACCCAAACAACAACAACAAAGAACACCAACAATAAACACCACACTTGATGGAAGATAGACCTTCAGACTTCCTAACTTTTGAAGCGGGTTGGAATTGTGCTATGGAGCATGTCCCTTTATGTCAAGATGGCACGGCAGATTTAGTCGTGCATCCAGCTAGCATCCAAAACATCACATCCTCACCCTTTCAGCAAGAATCTTGCCATATACTGGGAATGAAAATAGTAATGAGTCTAATTTCTGCAGTTTTATGTACATATATATGCTCACCCCAACTACAGTATATGATGGAGACATTTCATTCATTAAGACTCTTTCACAATGTGTTTTTTTTGTGTTTTGTTTGGTTTTTTTTTGGTTGTTGTTTTTAAATACTGTTAATGCACTGGTGAGGTTCAGAAACCTTTGGAACAGACTATGGCATGGGAGCAGTTGAGTGTTCAACAGTTACTTACCAGCACATCATTTGAATTAGGATTGCAAAAGGAGGGAAATTTCCATGGGAGATTGCCTCATGTACCCAGCAGAATAATAGTCTATTTTAGTTACTCAGTGCAAGTTTTACAGACCTTTAATTTAAGTTGAGAAAAATATGCTCTATTTTGCACAAATAAGCTGCACAAATTGCCCTGGTTTAGTTTTAAAATCCAAGGTGGCTGCCAGATTTGTCTTTACAAGGAGAAATCCATAGGGACCGTTTCTTGATGTCGAAAAGTAAACTAGGTTCTTAGTAATATGGGAGACCGAGAAATGTTTGTTACCTTGTGACTCTGCTTTACTCTGTCCTTAGCACAAGGTCTGAGTTCACACCACCTCCTACCTTCTTTTCTTTCGTTAGACATAAAGCCCTCAGAGCAGGAGGTGAGCTACGGTGCACCCTAGAAGACACCTCAGTCTGAAGACAAAGTCCACCTAATTTTTCAAAGAGCATTGTGGAACAAACCCACCTTGTGGAGTTAACACTGCCACGTCAGAGCTGTTCGCATGCTATGGAAAAGGGTCAGAATCTGCCTTTGGAAACTAGGCATACCAAAATAAATCCCTTTTCCTCAGAAAGTGGAATTGCTTTCTTATCAGATGTTTTTTTTCTTCTGCTTTCTAACTGTTTTTGAAAGCAGATGTTTGGCAACCAACCATTTCCAGACTCCCAGGTGGGAAGACCCAAGCTGCGTCCCAGATCTGTTGGTTAGCTGGAGCTGATAATGGTCCCCCAAGCACTAGTCCTGTCCTCTGAGCACCGAGTCAGAATATGAGGATTCCTGACGTGCATTTCCTTAGCCCATCACTCATATGTTAGATTTGTTTTGTTGCTGTTTTTTTAAAGTTACATATATTCTCAATTTATAGTGGTTCAAGGCTGACCACATAGCACCTTCTGGTTTAGGGTTCCTAATATGAATACAGTACTTTAAGCCTTAATTGGAAACATCAACATGCTTTGATAGAACTTAAGATGCAGGCACCATGGGCAAGTATTGTGTTATGCAAGCGCTACTTCTACTGTATTAAAGATTAACACCTATGTAGAAAGTTAATCAGGAGTAAACGTCCTGTGCTGATAAGGTAAAAATCACTCTCCATTTAATAATGGCCCCTATTTTTTAAGAGTTCCCAAATTCTATCTAAAGCTTGGATTTTTTTAGCCGGACATTGGTCCATGGAGTACTCAGTCTCTCTCTCTCTCTCTCTTTCTCTCTCTCTCTATATATATATTTAAGAATTTAGTTGTTTGCAGTGACTGACCTTTTTTTTCCTTAGAGTTTTCATCTTCATTATTAAATAAAAAAGGTAAATCTATTCCTTCACTGTTCCGTTGTTGCACTTTGGGTTTTAAGTACAGGTAAATTCAGGCTGGTGAAAGTATTGGTTAATCTCGAAAATATGAAATTAATTGAACTTGCAAGTATTATTAAAGGAAGAAGAAGCATAAATTTGCCTCAGTTCTGTTTGATAAAAAACAGTTACTGATGCTTTTAGTTTTGAAGTCAATGCTTTAAAGTATGAGCTGTGCAGTCCTGGTTTTTTTAGTGTACCTAGCATACTTTAGGTTGAACATTTATTTTAAGTTAAAGCATGGGTGTAGATAATGATTTTTAGTACAGACACAGTTACCTTACTGTAACTGTAGTACTAAAGGCCTATAATAAAAATAAAACAATAAAAAAAAGAAACACAACGTAAAGTAACATATACAGAATAGTTCGTTCTACCAGTAACAGGTCAAAAAAGATGACACTGCTGCTTGGACTGTGAAAATTTCAAGAACATTTTTCAAAAATTAAAACTGGTTAAATGGGGAAAGATTGGACTAAGAAAAAAATAGCATATGCCTAGGGGTGAATTGAGACATTAGGGAGAAAATAACTCGAAATCTTACCGAAGCACTGAATGTAAAGGACATTCTTCAACATCTGTAACATGTATAGGCTGAGAAAGTCATTATTCATTTTGGAATATTAATTTGCGTTTTGTGCTTCCCATGGACTGGCTTCCCAGTCTAAGTTTACATTTGACATAAAATACCATAAAAGCACATAAACCATCAAGGAAATGATGAGAAGTAAGAATGCCAGTGATGCATTCTGAAGGGTTTTCTCTAAACACAACTTGAAAGCACAATGATAAGATTTCCAAATAGTTTTAAGTATTTTTGGAAGTGTCGAAACTCAGAGATTCCACATGGTTTGTAACTAAAATAAAAAGATCATATGTAATTGAGGAAAGCACGGTGCCAGATGACTGGAGTCCGCTGAACCTTTCCTTGGCTGCCTCTCGCAGTACCAAAGCCCTGGGTGTGCTTATTTCTGGAGTTTGCTCAAGCTCTCAGCATCTTTGCTTTATGATTAGCTATTACAAGTTCTTTCACAGTCAAAATAAGCTGCTGACTCTCAGAAGTGGAATAGGAGATTGTGATTTGTGCTCCTGAGGTTTCTGGGAAGAGATTAAATACTCCTTAGCATCCATTAGAGAGGCTTTAGCACTGGGCCAGGACGGTAAGACTTGCTTTCTCTCTCGTGCAGCCTCCCTTAAACACCAGAAAATTCTGATTGCCTGTGTGATTTTTTTTTTTTCATCCTCCTGGACACACAATCCAGGCACTTCCAGGGCCACCTTTTCCCCCTCACCATTTAGATATAAAAGAACACAGCAAGAACTAGTTAGTGGAAGGAAATGTGGGTAGTAAGTACTTGGAACCGGTGGCCGTGGGGTCATTTTCCTTGTCTCATACAAGCAGGAGAAGATAAAACCACAGTGACCATGTATTATGTTTCTTACTAATCCTACCTATATTTAAATCTTTTCCTGTCACAAGCCTTATGTTGCTTCTCCAAAGGAGAAGCGTGAAGTGTCGGTAAGGATATTATGAGAAAAATGCCTTTGGAGAGGCCCTGTGTCTTCACCTGGGGAAGGAGGATGCAAATGTAGCATCCTCAGACTTGCTTCTTCTTTTCAGGCTCTCTTCCAGTGCAAAGACAAGTCTGCAAAGCTGTCCTGTTATTTTGAAGTTCCTGATATTTCTAGCAGTCATCAGGCTGCTGGCCAGAGTGTTTGATTGTGTATAATTTAAGCTGTCATATTTCAATTGAAGGGGAAGGATGCCAGTTATTTAAGGCTTCCTCCAAAGGTTTTCAGAAATTATACACACTTTAACAATGGTGTTAATTACACCAATAAAACATTTGCATCTCAGCAAAAGCTATTTTGGATATATTTCTTGGACTATTTCTCTCAGTTGCTTAACTGTCAATTTCCTTGTTTAAGAGCTGTCAGAAAGGTTCCCAGACTGGTTGAAGACATCAGATCCACTAGATACATTGGAAGGTGACTTGAAATTTTTAAAACCAAAATCCTGTAAAATGGAGATAAACGGTGAAGATGTTTCTGCTATAGGCATTCAGTTGAAGTCATGTATACTTCATCTGCTTCTATATTTAATTATGTTGCAATTTAAGTTCTGGTTGGAATACAGCTACAAGATGACATATGATGCTTTAAAGCCATAACATTGTGCTGTTCTTTCCTGGAAAAAAATTAGTATATTAGATAAATTATGCCATAGTTGACAGGGAGGATTAATTTTGACAGTAAGCTTTAAAGCAATGGGATTGGAAAAAAATTTAGCACATGTACATATTTGCTGAATAACCTGGATTTGCAGATTATTGCATCTGTGATGCATTGCAAATTAAGACTACTTGAAGGCTTCTCCACCTTCTGTGCCTACAACCATGTTCTTAGTCTCCATAATCTGAAAAGCTTTTCTCCTACTGGATTAGAAAATGCCAAAAGAGTAACTCTCAGCTTTGTTAACCAGTTGGTTTTGTAATGCAGTTCAATAGCTATAACTGAGCAACAGCAAACTACAAAAGCATGTGGTTTCCTAGTTACGATTAAAAAAAAAAAAAGGCAAGAAAACATTTATTTGAGAAAGGGAGAAAATGGTAAGTTTTTATGATGTCTGTTTTAATGCTTTTATTTAAGAATAAACTTTAATGTTTCTTGAGGGGAGACTGAGCTGTAGGGAGAAGCAGCACAAGCTGCAGAAGAGCTGAGCGGACGGCACCTGGAGCTGCCAGAAACACCGGGGGAACAGCGAAAGGAGGGAAAGCAGTTCAAGGGCTCTTCACATCTAGTTTTGGGTGTCCAGTGATAGATTTGCTGTGGCTCTCCACAAGAAAGCTACAGACTAAGAGAAATCACGACCTCTATATACAAAGGATGTGGACATTCTCTAACCCTATGCTTTTAGGGTGGTTTATAGTTTGCTGTATTTTACTACATTATTTCGCATGTTCTTGTATTTCTGTAGGGTGTGTACCATGCATATTTTTTTAAAAGTTTCTAAGTGGTTAAGCACCTTCCATCCAAAGTTATATTTCTGAGTGGGCCATCATCTTAATAGGTCTTTAGTGTTTTCTTTGTGTTACAATGTCAGCAGTGCTTTATCTCACCCTAAATAGAAAAGATCATATCAGACAGGTCTTGAATAGCAGGTGCAAAAGCAAAATAATCCAACAGTGTTGCTTAAATTAACTAGGGGTTTAAGCTCACAGTTGCTGAATATTTGAAGAGGCTGATTAGCATTTTCATTAGATGATGGAAACATTGGCATACGTTTTTTCCTTGGGACACAGTGACTGAGAGAATTAACACCTTAATCAGCTGCCACGTTCCTCGTGCATGATCAAAGCCCCTGTGTGTTTTGCCATTAAGCAGGTGTGTTCACATGTTTCTAATTGAGTTGTCCATGCAGAGCAGGTGGCCCATAGACCTCTTGTGCTTCCCAGTTCAGCAAGTTCAGCTGCATTCAGCCTGCAGGCTCTGCCCTCAGTTACCCTTCTGGAACTCCAGCAGCTATAGGAAAACATAGTGCAATTGAAGGCAGAAGTTTATTGTTACATTTTATTTGTCAACAAAAAGTACCCCCCCCAACCAACCAACCAACAAACAAACACACAAACAACCCAAAACTGAACACCAAAACAAACATCCCACACAATACAGCTTTATTTTTAAATTCTAGGCTGAATTAGCAGAACTACCAGTGGAACCAAACAAAGTGGCTGGATCAAAAAAGGCAGGTTGTCATTGAAGTTCTGGAAAGTAAACTCTTTCTGTCATTTTTACACAGGTTTTATTTGGATTATCAGTGTGTTTTATTTCCTTCTTCCCTTCCTCATTTTAAGGAAAATCAGCTAAGACTTGAGGTATACAGTCTGGCAGTACAGACACCTACTCATGTAAAGATGGAAGTGTTGTGTCCAGATCCTACACGCAGTTGATGCAGTGGCTAAAAAGCAGCAAAATCCTTGCCAAGTAAATATCTGTAAGCTGAAATGTCATAGTTGATCATTAAAAGCCCAGAGCATATTTGGAATAGCTTTTAAAGACACTGGTCAAAACAAAACATCTCATGATGGGTGAGGCATGTGTTTATAAGGGCTCAGTAAAACAGTATATAGGACAAACAGCAATAATTGTAGGGTAAGGGCCTAAAATGCAAAATGTTTTGCCATTGGATACCTTTTGATATGATGAAGCAGTCAAACACCATTTCTCCTGCCTAAATGCAGCAGAGACAAATTTGATCTAATCAAATTAGAAACAAGCATTTTAAGCAATCACAGTATTTTTAATCGTGTGTCCAAATCTAGACATTTGCGTTTTAGAAAATGACAAAATGAAAGTCACCTTTGTTGAACAATATTTTAAGGTAATGACATCTGAACTGTCTCTCATCTGAGCTGTCTCATCAGTTGTTTGACCTTCTGTCACATCAGTACAGAAAATTAATTCTTTCAGTGTAAATTTCCTTTCCCTCAACTCTCCCAGTTATTCATCCTCAATTTAAAGTCTTCCTTCATGAATCTCTAGATAACAAAATATTGATCATCCTCAGTCTCTTTCTTAACTACGTTAGAATTAGCCTAAGAAAAAATATGTCTATTTTTTATAGGATTGGGAGTTTTGTTTATGTTGTAATCCATAAATTTATAATAGTTGTAAAATTTCAGAAGTTGACAATAATTTGAGAGTTTTCTTTATGGAAACAGGTCTTGTTGAATCCATACCTATTAATTAAAAGTATACTACCTGTGTCTGAAAATTAGTCATCTTTTCCAAGCCTTAAGTGTTTCTCTAGGTCTGCTGTACTTAAACCAGGATCTAGAGTATCTATTCTACAGCAGCACAGATCAGTGGTCACAAAGTTGAGAAATAAAGAACGGGACAAGAGCCTATGAATGCCAGATTGTATACTGCTTAGTGGGAAATCTTTAAGCACCCATCTGAGAATTTACAAGAGTCAGATTTTGTGGAGTAGAGAGAAATTAAGTTTCCCTAACAAGTATGGCACAACAATTTTTGCTGGTAATACAACAGAAATATTCTCACTTGATAGGCAGATTTTTAGAAAGCATTGGGATTTGGTCACTGTCATTCATGAGTTTTGCAGTATCTTAGCTACAAGCGTCAAATGGGGTGGTAGGAATAGCAGCATTTTTTAAACAAATAAACACTAGGAATACATTTAGCAGGAAGTTCTTCAGACCGCTTCAAATATAAGTAAATTCATATTGCACTTTTTAGAAGCACTTAGAAGCTCAAAAGAATAATTAAGCAAAGGAGAGCTTAGCAATACACATATACGGCATATAATATTCGAAGAATATAGGACCAGTTAAGCAAACTTCTAACCCTGGAAGAAAATTAATGTCTGTTAGCATCACTGAACAACCAAGGCACAATAATTCTTACATCTTTACTGTACTAGCAAGACACAATTGGAAATGATGGTATAGAATAAGTCAGGAAGATCCATGAGATTATAGCATAAATATCACTATTTAGAAACACGCAAAGTGTTATTTAGATTTAAACTCTTATTCTCAAACTAGAAAGTGGTAGTATATCTAATTTCATAACGACTTAAACCAGATTCTGATTATTATGTAAATTTATTTCTACTTCAGTTTAGGAATGTAACAGTGCATTGTATATCAATAAATTTTAAGACAAACTTCAGGAGCATCTCTTTCTGGCTAGTTTAAGAGGAAACTAGTGAAATAACTTCAAGTACTACCTTAAGTAAACATCACCTGTAGTAAATATAAGCCTTTGAATGCAGTATCAGGTGTTTTCTATGTAAAATCTTGGTCCCACCTCCTTAGTGCTCAGCTGCCTGCACTCTTCAGGGGAAATAGGATATGTAACGTGAGTGGACTTCTAGGAAAAGGAACTCATCTGTGTTAATTTTTTATGTGTTTCAATGGAAATTTATGGTGCTCTTCGGTATGTTAATATACACAAAAGAACAGGTTTTGTAAAAGTAAGTTTTTTGTATTTGTTTTTCCTTTATGTTATAGTTAAGTATTAGTTTTATAAAACTGTGAAAGATAACAAAGGGATTTAAAGAAACACCTTGGCTTTAGTAGCTGGTTTAATCATGTAAGTGTTCTACTTTAAGGATTCTCATAGTTTATTAGAATGTTTCTGATGTCTGGTTTCATTCACTCACTCTGTTACCCCAAAAAAAGTTTTTATCATTGGTAATGTGTCAGTGTTGTACGTCTTTCTTATTCCCTCTATCTGTGTAGTGTTTTCTTTGATACAAACTGGGTTTTTTTACCTTGTGAATAAGTAGCTCAGTCTTGGATTTGTTAATTACAAAGGCTCTTGTGTGGAATAAATCCATAAGTATTAGTGCTTTTGTGCTTAGGGCTTATATGTAAATCGTTAGTGCTGTGATGAGGGACTGAAGCTACAAAAAGTGCCTGCCCTAAAACTATGGACATAATTTGTCTGCTGCATTGGAGCTGCTGTTTTTCTATGTAAAATCTGCACTCTAGTTGTACATTTATTATTCCTTTTTTTTTTTCCTGTACTTGCCTTTATTTGTCTACTTATGTTGTTATGAGACTTTGGTGTTGCCTTGATAGTAAAACTTCAGGGTGACGATGGTAGGATGGACTCCTCAGAACAGCTTGCTGTGTGGGTTGTCCTTACGATGTATTCTGGAACAGTCCCTTTGGAGAGCAATTCTAAAATACTTTCTCTTTCAATAGGAAACTTCAACAAGAATAGCTACATTTTTGGTGCATCCATTATTTTTGGTTGGATTTTGTACTGGATAAAAGCTTGCATGGAAGTGAGGAAAAATCAAAGGAGGAGTGCAAAAGTCATAGCGTATGTACCTTCATTTATCTACAAGTTGCTTAAATACAGAGGTCACTAGGTGCTCGTACAGAGTGTTGTGTTTCTATATCAGGTAGAGCTGAAGCATCAGTGCTGCGGAACTAGTGCTCCAGAGGTCTATGAACATGGGGGAGATAAAGGAGAATCACTTTGGGCAGTAGGGCCTGTTCCCCAAATATTTTGGCCTAAGGTGGAGTCTCATTTTGCTGTTCTCTTAGTTGTGGGAGAAGACAAAAGCTGAAGCTAGGAAAGAAAATTTTATTGTAGTGCAGAGACATCAGCTTTAGGGCACCAAGTTATGCATCAGGCTGTTACCTCCTTCCCTCGAAGGAGCAGCTACCTGGTACCTTCGGTCATTAGAGCTGGGATTTGAAATTGAGGCATCTGTGGGAGGTGATGGTGAAAAATCCTGTGACTGTGCGTTGCGTTTCACAAAACACTACCTTTTTGAAATGACACCTCCATCAGTGATACAGAGTGCATCTGTTCACCAAAACAGCATTTTGGTGTTCAGGTAGGAGCAGGGCTTGGATCCATTACAAACAGTTTCCCATTAAGCTCGGTATGTTATGGTGAAGGCCTGTCATTTTCTGAGAACCAGACTGCGCGAACAGAAAGTGTTAAACATATTGATATCGAGAAGCATATGAAGGCACGACTAGTTCTAACATCCTTGAAGGATAATGACATCGTGAACAGCATGTGCCTGGCTGGATGTTGTAATGTTTTGTGTAAAGTGCAGTTTTGAGTGGCAGATCTAATCTAATTACCGTGAAGCTGATAGCATTAGCAGTTGCAGTCTCTCTTGCACAGCTGAAGAGTCAGCGCTGCGCTGCCGTGGGAGCTGTGCAAGCTTAAATAAAGGCACAATATTGCCCTTGAAGAGCTTCCTACTTGAATTCACATACATCCTGCTGAAGGCATCTGCTCTGGGAAGTGGTTCTTGACTCTACCAGTGAACAGATGGGACTTGTGTGTTCATGCTTGCCCAGATAGCTCCCTCCAGAGGGTACGGGCTGTGTCCACGCTGCCCAGCGTCTGCTTAGGGTTATCTGGGTCTCTCGTGAAGCGGTCACAAGGCCTCTGAGCATATCTGAAGATAGGTAGGTGCTTTGTGTGGTTCAGACTGCTTCACACATGAGGTTGGAGTTGGCAGCCGCAGCGGTGACACGATGTCATGGTCTTGAAGTAATCTTATGTCCTGGGTGTAGGTTGAAGGGAGAGCAGGGGTGATTGTGTGTGGAGAGCAGTACATGAGTTAATATCGAAGGTCCAAGGGGAAAAAAGGTTAAATTTGATGCAGTCTCACTGGCTTTCCCTTGTTGTAAGGCTGCCCTGCAACAGTTAATCCTTGGTTTAATGCTTCATGTTTGAGCAAACCAACTGGGTAAGATGATGAGAACCAACAGGGGGCTTGGGAGTGAGTTTGGAGGCACAGCGTGGGTGAGGAGGGATGAGACTTCGGACTGGAGTTGAAGGCAAGCAGTAGGCTGTAAGGTGTCAGCACTTTCAGGGGATTTTGTTTTGATGGCCTTAAAAGCGCCAGTGAAAATACTTGGCCAGCTACTTATCCACAGTGAACAAGAGAAAGTTGCGAAATGACTCGATATGAAGAAGTAAACCGCTGAGGATATGTTTTTAAAGGACGTATTTTTTAAAGGAAAGTAGGTGTGAGGAGACTTTTTTTGACTGACTGCTGCATTTCTCTTGAGGAACTTGAAGGCAGTTATAGCTACTCAGCCTGGTAATATGGATAGTAAATGAAAGAGCCCCTCACAGCAAAGTTTCTGGGTGTGTGGGGACAGCTTCAGGTGGAGTTAGCTGTTGGGAAGCTGGTCACATCTAACAGCAATCATGTCTACTTACCTATGTAAATAAAATAGCCTTACTGATGAAAAGGCAGTTACTTCCTTGATGAAGAGGGAGCTCCTGCAGAGGACAAATGGGTAATGATGGACCATCTTCCTCAGTCTGATGAATGAGGGAGTTTCAGCATCTGTTTTTATGGCTCATTTCCTTTTTATTTACGCATGAAGTAGGACATTAAAAATTGCTCATTTTATTGATGCAAAAATACAACATTTCTGAATCACTGTGTATGTTTAGCAGAACACATCTTTAGGAATAGCCAATTCGTTTTACTTAAAGAGAATTAATGTATCAATTTATTAAGTTACAAGTTACTTCCAGTATTACGGAGGAGTATGACAAAAGTTGTGCTGTAAATTACTTGGATTATTCTTTGTGTCAAATAAGGAGTTTGCCAATGTCTCTCTTAATTCATGATTGAACGCTTATATGATGGTTGGATTTCCCTACCTTTGTATGGAATTAATGAGAAAAACTTAGACTCTGAATTTCAGAGCCAGAACTATTTCCCTAATAGTATCAGGAATTGTTTCCAGAATAGAGTTGTCAAATTGCCTGCTGATTAAAAGTGTCATGATGGAAAAAACATGGTAATCTTTTCTGCCAGGATCTTTCAAATTTCACATTGCAGTTTAATGTTGCTAACAAAATCACTTCTATGGCAGACTAAAAAGTCTCAAACTATAGAATCACAACCTTTCTTTGGGTATGATTATGGGATTTGATTGCTGACAGTGCTGATGCTCTCCTATTCTGTACAGTTGCTGAGTAGGTAGTGAAGTTTTTTTCAACTTGATCTCTGATTTGGAAAAAAAGGTCATTGTCCAACAGTAGCAATAGGCATGTGCTGTGGTCCTGTCAGGTACTTGTCTCCTGGGTTCTCTCATGCATGTTTCTCATATCCCACAAGAAGGAGTCTGTACGTCACTGATTGTGAAATTACAGTAAATGCAAAATACTGATCTGAGATCTTTAGAACTAAATTGTTCTATAGTAGATGTAGCACCTATTTGGTACTTCAGACAGTTTTAAGGGATTTTTCTACTGTCTTGTCTTAATAGTATAACTCCTCTGGCTTATCAAAGCATGTAGGCGTGAAGCTCAATGTGTTGCGGGAATAACAAGGTCAAGTATTGAACCCAAACTGTGTCTTAAGAATCCATTGTACAAATACTGATGTAAACTATACTTGGTTATAAGCTACAGGCATGGATTGAGAAAATGTAGTAATAATGGGAATGGGGGAAAAATCAGATAAACCATGCGTTATTTCTTACAACATTTAAATTTACCTTTGTCTTCTTTGCTTTGTTATAGTTACAAATTGCATGTCTTGCCCTGCTACTGCTCCTCCACTTGATTGCACTGAACAGCAAAGGTGGTTTGTGCCATTTAGGTGGTTAAGAGTGCGCATAATGTTTGCACAAGCACAAACTTCCTGGACATTTGCTTCTGCTATCCATAATCTGGTACACCGCAAGTACAGCCACCAGCTTCCTAAGGAGTGCGGATTTTAAACCTAAGCTGTATCTGTTTCATTGACCATATTGATGAGCTCCATTCTTCCAGCAATTTCCTTTTGAAGAAATGTAAACAGAAGTATTTCATTCACAAGCGCTGGGTTTAAGAGATCCAGCAGTGGAACTCGTGATAAGGTCTTGCACTGCATGCACTAGAACAATGCTAGAGGAGATAAGGACGATGGAAGGGTTGTTATTGCAGGAAGACTTGAAATAGTGTGTGTGTGGGGGGAAATCAGCATCAATGTGTTTAAAGGATGATCTTTGCATTCTTCTATGTTATTTCTACAGTCTTGAAGCTATAAAACTTGACCAAGAGCCAAGTCTTATTCCCTCCTTTTTATCCTGTATCAGTTAATTTTGTTTTTCTGTTGACTTGTGGCGATTGTATTTCTAGTAACACAGGAGAGGGCTTTTTAAAAAAAATTCTCTATTCCTTTGTAGTTTTCAGAGTGCCGTAAGCAGTGTGCATATGAAATGGGTGCCAAACTTCCACACATTGCCCTTTTTTAAACTTCAGCATTACAAAGCACTGAAATCACGTGTAGTCATGTACAAATAGATGCTTAAGATCTCAGTTGGCTGCTGTAACGTATTTTACAGAAGGGTAAAAACTGAAAGGTTTTAGCCCCCAATTATGCTGTTATAAAAAGATTATGAAACACTATTTGAAACACATTCTGCGCTTGTGCACTTTGTGCTCTATCCACTTCTGAGAAGCCGCATGTATTTAGTATTTCACTCCTCAAGTGCTTGCATTTATAATTAATGCAATAAACAGTTACATAGCTATATGCCACTTATCTAGAAAAATCTTAGTTCTCTCCTGACTTCTCCCTTCTCCCACCTTGCTCCTGAGCATCCTCCTAAAGCAGAGCTCCGATCCTCTGTCCTCTCCTGCTGCAACATCCTCGTGCCACTGCTCCTGTAAAGTGTGTCCTGTCCACCCCATCCACCCGTGTCGAGCTGGACATGCGAGGCTCTGGGCTCACAAGACACTTCCCACGTCTTGAAAGAGGCGCTTGAAGCCGCAGCTCGCAGGGGTGAGCTGAGGCTGGCTATGTGCTTGTGGAGCTGCTTTCAAGAAGGGAAGCTTTGAAGTGCTTCAAAGAACCCAGTGGTATGTGTGCCTTTTGATAAAAAAGGATGTTCAGTACAAATAGGAGAATATACTGAAATATTAAGATAAGCAAATTTTGTGGTTGTGAACAATGATTCCTAGGGGAGAGCTGATGGTGACCAAAGTGTACCTAAGCAAAACCGTACTTTCACCCAGTTCAGAATAGCTGAATAAACAAACAACCTTGATTAAAAAGAAAGTGGACCGAAGCATGGTAGTTGCTGTCGGTGTTACTGCCCTGTGCTACAACAGACAAGTTATGTGTGAAGCTAAGCTCTTCACACTACGGGATTTTTCTAAACATCAGACCAAATGTGTCTGGGTTTAGTTTTATTCATTTTGCTGCTAGTACCTAACAAATAATGGGACCAGCTCTATCTTTTTTAACGTGGATACCCTTCCTAAAAATGTTTTTACTTATGTTAAGTGTTGTTGGTTTTGTTTTTTTTTTCCTCTGGAAAAATGAGGTTAGGGTTTTGGCAGAGGGGAGCTGTCTGTAACATAACAGAACTTCGTTCATCTCATGCCAAACACCAGCACTTGATAACAATAATCTTCAACTCACATACTGCTCTTGGGTACATTTATCATTCCCATTGTTTCATAACACAGCGGGGAAAAACAGTCTTTAACAATTACTAGCAGAGAAAATCTGCACACAGTGGGAGCTGAACCAGCTCATGCAGTTGTGTAACAAAACCCCAAAATGTTGGCAGCACTCTGGGCCTGGAACAGGATTTTTGTTGGTTTCAGGCTGGTGCACATCATTCTTTTCACTCTGTGTGGTATTGTATTACACCACACGTGCAAAATGTAATCCTTAAAGGATGTGTTTTTTCTCCTCCTTGTCCCAAAAGGAGAAACGTGTGGGAAACATATGACTGGTAAATTGTCACAGTATGAATTTGAAGTTCCCTGTTGAATGACAGGCAGTATAAACCTAGGTGATACATTTGTACTGCGTAGTCAGGTCAGGCTTTTCTAGTATTCAGTGGTGCTGCTCGCTGCTTTGGAGCATGTGTATGTTTTAGGGGAAAAGAAGATACAGGCTATTTCCCTTACATTTCTTCCTGGTAAGAATGACTAAAGCACAGAATATTTTCTTCCCTCCTGTACCCCCCTCCCAATTGTTTTAACCAAAAACCAAGCTTTGAAACAGCACCATTGCTTCCTAAGACAAATGGTTTTAATTAAACTTCAGATGAAGATCCTTTGGACTTCAAAGGATGAAGAAGATAATTTGAGAAACTAAGATATTTCTGAGCAGAGATCAGAATTATGTCTCCCCTGCTCCTAGTTACAGCAACCTCTCTACATTTGGGAAGGTAAATTGAAGCTTTATAGGCTTAGGTACATTGTTGTTGTCTTGATGCTGGATGAAAGATGATGAGACTTTTCTGTCTTTAGGAAGATATGAAAGTGCACTTCCCTTATTTACCCCTTGGGGAGTACTCTGTTTTCTATGGAGGAGACCTGCTGGGTGGCAACAGCCCTGTTGCTGGCCACAGGTAGATGTGTGCCTGGGATCCTCAGACCTAGTAGTCAATTGCTTCAGTGCTGCTTTTGAGTACAATCCCACTAAACCCAAGCTCTGTTCCCTTAGACTGCGGCACTGGTGTAGAAAACCTTCAGAGCAGCCCTGAGACTGTCAAAGGTGCAGGTCAGAGCATGAGATGCGTTCCAGCTCTTGTTCAGACCTGTTTGCTTTGCAGCAAAGGCACATGGAACGCAGCTCAAGTGCTGGCAGGTAAATAGTAACTTTGTCGTGGCTGTGCTTTACTCGGAGTAGTAACACAGCACCTTTCTCCCGCCCTCAGCTCGGATGAAGGATGTCAGCCCAGCCAGCCATGGGAGATGCCACACAGTATTTAAGCACATTGTGGGGCTTTGCTTGGGTGGATCGATGCGGTTGTTCATCAGCTGCAAAGATGGTAGTTCCCTGATAACTGTGCAGTAAAGACGCATGCTCTGATTTCTGAGTGGTCACTGAGACACTTAAAAATTTTAAGTTGCCCTTCCTTTTTGAGTCTTGTTGTCCTTCCTATTGAGTCTCTTTGGTAATACAGTTTGAACCAAAGGGGCAGAAGTCAGGATTAGAGTGGGATTTCTTTGTTAGGAATTGATATATAGTAAGACTCCTCACTCAGTAGATGCAGAACCTTTCTAATGTGATCTCTTTGAGTGTCTCAAGCATTTATCTCAGGTTAGTCATTTATTCCAGAAATTATGTCCTTTCCTCTAGTGTTTGCATGCTTTGTTTCAGATAGATTAGATATATGTGTGGGTCATTTCAGAGGATTGTAAAAGTATCCACTCAATGGTGATATATTGCTCTGACTTTATTGTTCCAAATACTAGGATTTAGGTAAGTTATTAGCCTGAGCCTTATGCCTGTGGATTAAATGCTCTGCTCAGAAGAATAAACTTGCCTGGTCTATCTGAAAACACTTTTTTTACTGGGTGCATCAGCTAGTTTGCATTTTGTAATGGCAACAACTGCTTCAAATACCTTTATCAGCATGTCTACCTCGTGCACAAGACCACTTCTGTTTACGTTGATGCTTTTGGAGAGACTGCCAGACTCAATCACTGATGTAGCAATAATATTTTATGATATTGCAAGATAGTTGTTTCCCTGACTTATTACCATTTTCAAGAACAAAGTCTAGGACGGGAATTGTGTGCTGCCAGGTAGTGTCTGCCTACATATCAGAAGCAGCAGTAACGTTCTTCTAGCAGAGCTATAGTTTGGGCAAAAATCATGCCATCTTTTGGAATATTTAATGGCATGATAGTTGGCACTTGTGACAAAAATATACAGGGGTATTCTTTTGTAGGAGGTGTAGTTGACAGGGTATATTCTTAGTCTGGTTTATTGATACTTGTAAGTAGGAGTTGTAAAGACCAACATCTGCCCACTTAGTGTCAGAATGGGCTCTTGGTAAAGAACAGATTTTACTACTGCTTGTGCAGCTTTCCCCAAAGAACTGGGAAAATGCTGGCTGCTGCTCTCCTGCCTTCTGTTGCTGGGATCAAAATATCTTACAAATTTTTCCAGGCTTCCTAAAAGTGTCTTTTGACTCCTGCCATAATATTTAATGAAAGGCTGTCATGTGAGAGGTCTAAATTTGTATAAGATGTAACTCCAACAGCAGTCTTCATATTAAAAGCTAAAATTAGTTCTTCGCTGTTATCCAACAGTTTCTCCTTTGCAACTGAGCTGTCTCCATAGCTATAGGAATTTCTTGGGTAATATCTTTCAGTTCATTGATGGGGGCAGGAAAGAAAAAAGTGAGGGGGGGGGGGAACAGTTGAAGTGAGTACAGGTGGTGTTACACTTCATTAAATACTTTGATAATGGCAGTTATGGGCAAAGAACTGATATAGCATAGCTTGGTTTTATGAGACTTCAGCAATACCTTGTTTCCCAGATGATGGAACTGGAAGGTGTTCAGCCAGCAATCAGATTCTTTCCCAAAGGTTACTTCATTGTCATCATTTGCAGGTGACCCTCTCTGATCTCATTTGAATTATTTCTCCCACACATACTTAATTTTTCTCTTGTCAAATTGCCAAGTCTTCTCTCCTGCAACTCGCAAAAATCAAGTCCTTTGTACAATTTGAACCTAGATACAAATTCTTAAAATTTGTTTTTCTTTTCTCCTCCCAGATTATATAAAAACCCCCAACTTTCCTGCTCAAGTAGTTCAGATGGAATCAGTTGAGAGTTTACAAGCAATTGGTAAGGGTTTATCTTTCTCAGAACTCTTGCGTCTCAGTATTTGAGTCTCTTTTCAGATCTGACACCCTTTTCTTTTCTAAAATAAGGAAAAAAAAAAAGAAAAAACAGAAGTGCTGAAATAATAAGGTGTTGTTTTGGTTTTTTTTTTTTTTTTTTTTGGTAAGTCTTCTTCAAGCAGGGGTATGAAATTGAAGAAATTTAGTTTTGGGTGCAAAACCGGCTTATTTGTATGCATAACTTCATCATCACTATTACTTGATTTGAAAAGTTGACTCTACAGATTCATAGGGTGGTAGAAGAAGGCTAAATGTGGATATACTTGTACAACTGACGAGTGTGTAGACAGACTTTTATTTTTTTTCCTCCAACTTGCAAGCTAATTGCTTGTATAGTAGACTGTACTGTTTTCTGAAGGTTCATACTCTTTCACAGAAAACTGTCAATGCAAGGCACAGTTTGAGGGAAGCTGGTCTCCTAATGAGGATCTGCCATGAAGAACCTTTGTCAGACTCCTTAAATGTATTTTTTTTTCTTAATCAGTATTGTTGCCCAAAGTTAACCAGGATCACCTTTTGCACAAAGCGGAGCCTGTATCCCAGGCTAATTTTACAATATGTTTAGTTGCTTTCTGTGAGCAAGGGTCGTCAAGAAAACATTGATTAATGTCTAAAACTTGAGCAATATATATATATATATATTTTTTGAAGCTAGAAACTCCCTGCTATAAGGGAAGGTCTGGCAGGGCTTTCTGCAGCTCCCAGAGCTGTCAAAGTGTGATAAATTGTTCAGTAAATGCACATGAGCTGATCCTGTAGCTATTTGCTGGAGCTTTGTGATGGGACTCCTAAGCTTGCTAGACACGATTCAGCTCAAGCCTCCATAGGATTTATCCTGACGACCATAAACTCTTTCCAAGGATCCAGAGCTGGTAGCAGGGAGACTGCTCCCTCTGAAATCAATACCTCTCTTCAGGCTTACACATTAACAAGGAGACCAGCTCTAAGTGGCCAAGTGAGGGTGTGGTGGAGGTGGTATGGCAAAAAACTACTGTGCTTACTGCAGTGTATTAGTAGATATGTGACCTTCTTTGTATTAGAGTGCACTTGTTACCAGAGACTGAAGGGGAAGCCTTTGAAATGCAGCTGTCAGGTAATGCTGAATGCTGTAGGAAATATCCTGGTGTTTATCTTTTGACCAGTGGTACTACTTGTTATCCAATAAGCAGCTCAGTTTGCTCATTTAGCCATCATAGAGAGTTAAAGAACCTTTGGGCTAACAGTGCAGTATAAGAGGAAGATGTGAGATGTGAAGGCTTTTTTTCGAGAATAGTGTGGCCAGCAGGACAAGGGAAGTGATTGTGCCACTGTACTCAGTGCTGGTGAGGCCTCACCTTGAATACTGTGTTCAGTTTTGGGCCCCTCATCATAAGGAGGACATTGAAATACTGCAGAGAGTGCAGAGGAGGTGATGAAGCTGGTGAGGGGTCTGAAGCACAAGTGTGATGAGGAGCGGCTGAGGGAGCTGGGGTTGTTTAGCCTGGAGAAAAGGAGGCTGAGGGGAGACCTTATAACTGTCTGCAACTACCTGAAAGGAGGTTGTAGCATGGAGAGTGTTGGTCTCTTCTCTCAAGTAGCAAGTGATAGGACAAGAGGAAATGGCCTCAAGTTGCACCAGGAGAGGTTTAGATTGGATATTAGGAAAAAAATTATTAATGGAAAGGGTTGTCAGGCATTGGAACAGGCTGCCCAGGGCAGTGGTGGAGTCACCATCCCTGGAGGTGTTCAAAAGGCGTTTAGATGAGGTTCTTGGGAATATGGTTTAATGCTAGAGTTACGTTAGGTTATGGTTGGACTCAATGATCCCAAGGGTCTCTTCCAACTCAAATGATTCTGTGATTCTATGATTTTTCTTTTTTAAATGCAAACTATTGTCTTCCCTGAAGAAGGAGGTTAAATTCAACCCAAAATTGAAGAACATAAGTTCTCGTAATTCAGTAGTTGGAATTTCCCCCTGTTGCCTTAACCCATTTTTTTCAAATGGTATAACTGAGGCATTGATGAAGGATTTGCTTTAGGAGGAATAAGTTTCTTAAGAGTAGGAATTAATTTGACTTGCATAAGGCAGCAAGAGAAAAGTAATAGGAAATAACTAGGAAGAGAATGGTAAGTAAATAAGCAAGATGAAGTAAAAAAAACCCTTTAATCTGTTCGCTGTCATTTGAAATAACAGTTTGGGTTCAGTGAACTTGGTTCTGATGTTGCACTCATTAAAAATGAGTCTTTCCAATGACTGCAGTGAAAGACGGGATTTTTGAATCTTATTGTTAGATATTTAAATCAGTTGGAAAGTGGAAGGCAACAGAGGAAGATAAGCTGTGTTTACTTGTCTTCAAAGAGACTCTTGCCTAGTTTGGGATACTTAGATAGTAAACTTGGACTTGGTATACAGAGACATGATAAAAAAAATTGAGCTCTGTGCTAGTGGATTCTCACTCTGTTGCTGTTTCATGGTCTTGAGTTTATTCCCCCATAGGCACCTAAACCTGTGCTTAACAGAGATGTTCAAGTTGCTGCTGTAGTTGGTAATGGTCTAGTAAATTCACTCTGTGGAGTCTGGAGTGCCAGTGCCTGACCAGTTGTCAGCGAGATGGAAAGCTCTCAGTGATTTGTGGTTTTGCTGTCTGCAGTAGGAATTCCAGTTCTTCAAAGGCAGACTCGTTTGGGAGGGAAAAACAAAAAGCTTTTTGGAGATCAGACAGGACAGGATAGGATGGGATTCAGCTACAAGTTAAAGTTCAGTCTCCCACATCAGATGGTTACTGTATTTCAGTCATTTGTAGTCGTAAAATTCTTCTTCATCTTCTATTCACCACCCACTAAATTATTTATCTAGTCTGTTTACTCATAATAAATATCCTTGTCTAAAGCATGAGGAAGTTGTGTTTTGATTGACAGGCACAGAAATATTATGTGCATTACTCGCCCCAGCTCATTTTGTGAAAAATAATCAGCATGAGACCCAGACTTAGTTCATAAGTATTACATAGCTGTCTAGGATTTGGAGGTCTCTGACTAGCCAAACACCAGTACTTCCACATCAGTGTCTTATGTGTTGTTTTGGAGCCCATCTTTCTGTTGAAAATAAGTATGCCAGAAGTCAGCTTTACTAATTTTTTAGTCTTTACCTTGCTTCTTGCTTAAGTGGCATTGTCTTACAGGATAGTAAAATCCTTGCTGTCAGTGCCGATGTTTAAGAATTATTTTTGTGCATGGGGGTTGCGTAACACTCATTCAACCACTTAATTATTCCAGTCCTTGAAGACACACAATAGATATTCCAGCTTGGTAGTATAACAGCCTTGAAAATTCTCTGTGGAAGGATGTGAGTGATAGTTCTTATGTATGTGGAAAATGCCAAGTCTTTGTATCTGGAAGCTGTGGACAAGCTAAAGGAGATGTGTTAGGCTCACTGCTGTCCTGCTGGGGATGCGGCTCCGTTTTGTTGGTGTTGCAGAGTTCAGCTGTGAAGCCTCCGAATTGTCTGCAGGGGCAGTATCTAAGCTAGGGAAATGTTACCCAATGATTTCAATATTCTTAAATGGCAGATGGTGTTGAATGACATCCTGCAAAGTGTAAATATGAACAGGTCAGGATTAAACACACTAAATTGATATAGCGTTGGTGATAATGAATAATGTAGTCTGTGTGACTTTTATCAGCTGTTTGAATTATTTGGGTTCATGCTCTAGAGAACTGTAACTGTAACCAATGAAATACTGCAAAGTGTGTGTGCCTAAGAGGGAGCAGGACAGAGGTATTGATCTTCACTGTGCCTGAAGTGACTAACAATGTGTTAGTGTCCGTGTAAAACTGTAATACGGCTTCTCATTCAGTAATAGGAAAAGTCCAGATTGCTACAGAACAAACACTCCTGCCATTTCTTGAGTTACAGACTTTCTCATTTTGATCCACTTCCTTCTGTTTTAAAGAGATAAGGAAGTTGTATTCTGATCTGCTACATAGCTCGGAAGAATCTGCTGAGCCTTCAGCATTTCCTGGAAAATGAACATGAAATCGTCTGGTGAGACGAAGGAGAAATAAGAGGGAAGGGAAAATACACAAATGCACAAGAAGATTTTTTTTTTTTTCTTCATATAAAGCAATTTATCAGTTTCTTTTTTTTTCTGTTGTTGTTGGGTTTTTTTTGTTTTGTTTTCTGAGTCTTTTAATTTCCCAGCTTAGCCTGTGTTCTCAGCCAGTTGCTGGGCAAGGAACAGTGTGTTATGCCAGCTGCGACTGGTGTTTGCTGTGCACACACTTGTGTGTGTGTTGGCCGGCTGAGCAGAACAGATGCCTTTGGTACATGCTTGACAGGTCTCCCCTGTGTGGGCGTCTCTGCTTTATGCTCACTTTCTCTTCTACCCACTCACCCTTCCCCACTCTTCAGGTGGTCAGATTTTGGTGAAGACATGGGTCCTAGATGCTTATGAAGACAAGAAGAAACTGATGATGCAATTTCAGAAACCTTTTTTTTTAGCCAGGAAATGAGGCTTACAAGATACCTGTGGATAGTGCCTGATGTTTCACTTGGGACCTGTGATTATTCTTTCCAGTCTCATGGCCTGCCCTTGCGACTTGTCCATTGTGAGGAGCCTGCCAGCATGCAATGATCCCTTGGGCAGATGGGGCACCTCCAAATTAGCTGCGGAGATCCCAGTAAGGTCTTTGTTTTCTAAGTAAGTAGATGTTTCCTTCTGAACATCTTTCCTTTTGCTGTCTAGGAACTGGGGAGCTCTAGTTTCCCCAAGAGGATCAAATACCTGAAGTGAGGAATGAAGTCTAAGTGCTGCACATCAGGTAATTTCCAGCAAAGGAAGGCCACTGAATGTCCTCTCTCTCTGCTTGAGGATATTCTTCAGCATTATCCTTCCATCCCTTGTGACACTGGGGATAGGACACAACTGCTTGTGTGTGAGCAGCATTTTGTATATTCCTGGTTGTCTCCCAGGAAAAGACTTCAGCTGCTGCCTGTCAGCAGTAGTTGAGACAGACACCTCTGTGAGTGACAGGGCTTGTCGAAGACCAGAACTGAGTCAGGCAATGTGGAATTGTAGTCTGAGTGCTGTTTCTGAACACCAGTTACCAGTTTTATGCAAAAAAAAAAAAAGGAAAAAAAATTAGCATTGTTGTGTTCTCTTACACTACACATTTATTTTAATAGTTTCATTCTGTGAAATAAATGATGATGCTTTGTAAACATAAAGCAGCCTTGCTTCCTGCCCTGGAACCTAAGGTGCATGAAAATAGGAACCTAAGGGTGTATGAAAAATAAATGTATCAAGTCCTGGTTGTCAGTCCAAGCACTTGTTTGCCAGAATGTAAGCAGCTGGAACACTGCTGTAAATGGTGAAGTTGGCTGTGCTTCCAGCAAAAGTTAAGACGTGCAGATGCAGCCTATTTGTGTTGCCTGGTTTCTGAATCCTCAAAACAAGCTTTTCAGAAGTCAGTCTCTTCCCAGCCCTATTGAGTTGGACCGAAGAACCATAGTTAGGCAAATAACTTCCTTCCTAACAGCTTTTTTTAAGTTCCTTGAGAGCCTGTTATTAAATAGGAGCTGCGGAGAATTTATTTTGGCTTTGCAAAAGCATTGGAAAAGGGCTTTGTCCTGGGTTTTTGAGAGATGAGATGAGCAGGCTTTCTCGACATTCTGCTCTGTATTTATGAGAACATCCCATTAAGTGGTAACATACATAAATGGGCTGATATCCTGTCAGTCGTTCGTCAGCCACCACAGATCAGATTGCGCTCTTCATGCTGCTTACGTGCTATGTAATATAAATCAACTTTACTAGGGAAGGAAGTATCCAAAATCTCATTTTTTTAAAGTATGAAAAAACAGAGCTTGATGCCTAAAAATGAACTTGGATATAAATTGAGTCTGACTGCATAAAATTTGAGCTTTTAATTTTTTTTTTTTTTTTTTTTTTGCAATTCTCACCAAATGTTTGTTGGTGCTTGCCAGTGCTTTCAAGTGTTGCCAGGCAGAATTCATTGTAAAGAACTTGTATATCTTATCTCTCGAAGTTCACCTTAAAGTTGCATAGTTGAAGTGTTTGCCATTGCTTGGTACATAAAGACTCAGTCCTATATTAAAAAAAAAATCATTTGACAGTGACTTTTTCCTGTTGCTGAAATTTGAGGGAGTGGCATCTTCCAAACCATTTCCTTGAGTGCTTAGGAAAATGATGGTATTATGAGCTATTTCAGAAAGACTGACAGAGATACTGAGTGGACATTGCTGGTTCACCTCATGTAAACTTTTGTAGGTTGGCTAGAAATAATGTGCCAGGCTCTTCTCAGTGACAACCAATGATAGGACAAGGGGTAATGGGTTCAGACTGGAACACAAGAGGTTCCACTTAAATTTGAGAAGAAACAATTTCTCAGTGAGGGTGACAGAGCACTGGAACAGGCTGCCCAGGGAGGTTGTGGAGTCTCCTTCTCTGGAGACATTCAAAACCTGTCTGGACGCCTTCCTGTGTAACCTCATCCAGGTGTTCCTGCTCCGGCAGGAGGATTGGACTAGATGATCTTTCGAGGTCCCTTCCAATGCCTAACATTCTGTGATTCTGTGAAACTTACTTGAGAGATCTGCCAAAGAAATGAGATTGCACTTGTTTAGTACAGTGTTAATTATATTTACAAATCCTTTTTCTTTTTTTTTTTTTTTTTATTTTCACTCTTCAGAATAAAATGAGGCATACTTTAGTAGCTTCTGCTTTGAAAATTAAAAGAACTTGCAGAGAGTCCTTACTGAACCCTGAGAATATAGCAAGACAATAACAACAAGGATGGGCATTGTAGCCTCTCAGCCACACCTCTGTTTCTTTGCCAAGCTCTCTAAAGTCCACTGTGCATGTTTCAAGGTTTATTTACTGCAGCTTTGCATGTGGGTGTTTCTTGGCCTATTCCTCGATGACTTCAGGACCTTGTTTAAGAAAAAAAAGTCTCCCTGTCTGGTTTCTGGCTCTCTAAATGGGAAGCTCTTAGCTGAGACACTCGGCTGAATGTGTCTGTAAAGAACGTAAAAGTTAAGATGTAAAAATCTCAAGTTGGAATAAAAAAAAGCAGTGGTGTGCACCTTGAGGTCTGGAACTGAGATGCTGCTGTAAGCAGCAAATATGGGGACAGAATTAGTGGTTGCCGAGTGTTAATTTTCTGTGTTCATGTTTGAAGTGTGCCCTGTTGGTGTGTCCATCGGCCACCAGTAGCAAAGGCACATGGCAGGACCTGTATTGGCTTCTCAGTTCAGTGACTGTTACTACATTGGTTGTCCATGCTATGCCATGTAACAGCCTGAAAAATCCAGGTGTTAAAACAGTCTGTGTTTGATGGAAAAAAAACAAAAACCGAAAAGAAGTTTATTTAGCAGCATGTAAATAGTAATGAAAATTGTGTATCTGGTTTTTAACTGTGCTGGGTTAACCTTGACCAAGCAGCCAGACACCCACCCAGCTGCTCACTCATACTCTACCAGGATGGAAGTGAAAATAGGGTGGAAAAGCTTGTGGATTGAGGCAAAGACAGGGAGATCGCTTACCAGTTACCATCATGGGCAAAACAGATTCAACTTGGGGGAAAATCAGTTTCCTGTATTGCCAATTAAAATAAGTTTGGATGTTGAGAAAGACAAAATCTAATATTTCTCCACCCACCCTTTCTTTTCTGGGCTTAACTTCACTTCCATTTGACTCCTCTACTTCTTCCCCTACCTGAGCAGTGCAGGGGGATGGCATATGGGGGCTGGGGTCAGTCCATAACTGTTCCCCTTTGCTGCTCCTTCCTCTTCTTGCTCTTCCCCTGCTCTAGCGTGAGACCCCCATGGGCTGCTGGTCTCACTGGGAAAGCCTGATCCAGCCTGGTCTCCTCCAGGGGCTGCAGGGGCATCTTTGCTCCACCGTGAAGCTGTTCCTCTTCTCACCATGGTGTCTGCAGGGCTGTTCCTCACACTTTCTTCCTCGCTCTGCCTGTGGTGGTGGTTTTTTGTTGTAGTTGTTTGGTTTTTTTGGGGTTTGGGTTTTGGTTTTGTTTGTTTTGTTTTGTTTTCTCCCCTTTCTTAAAACAATTTTCCTCTGGGTGCCACCACCTTGGCCGATGGGCCCAGCCATGCCCTGTCCTGTGGTGGGTGGGTTGCAACCAGCTGCGTCCAGCATGGCACAGCCTTGGCCTCTTCTCACTGCTACCCAAACATTGCCACCTACATCCAATATACCATCCAGTTTTTAATTAGCTGATGGGGGTTTGCAGGCTCCTGAACCTGTTTTTTTGGAGCGGGAGCCGTGGTTAGAAGTATCTACTTCAAAAAGCAAACTTGAGGTCTTATTTATTTTGACATGTCCCACTTCCCTGTATGCAGGATGCAGGGTTTCTTTCAGCCCTATAAGCTAATGTTGTAGGTCTTCTAATAATTCTAGTTCACCAGAGCTGGCATGAGGTTGCAACAGTGGAGAGTATTAAAGTGGAGTTGGGGGAAAACATAAAGGGTTTACATTTGTTCTGCAATTTTAAGTCAGAAAAGGGAAAAACAAAACAACAACAAAAAAAAACCCACAAAAACAAAAACCACAAAGAAACTTCAACCAAGTGCTGGATCCCTCATTTATTCTCAGGCTGTCTCTTCCATCATCACATTTGTTTCATCCTTTTTTGTCATCTTAGTCTGTCAAAGTAAATGCAGGACTTAAGCACAGTACATAATTTGATTAGTTTTGTATTAATATGCTATGCAAGCAGCATCTGTCTAAAAGTGTTTAGTCCCTCGGCTGGTGCTCTTTCAGACTTGCGGGTGTGCGGAGGCTTTACTGAGCAGCTGCTGATTAAATCCAAGCTGAGTACATGAACCTGAAATTGGCTGTTTCTGCCCTAACCTGCGGTGCCTGTAATGGGCCTCAGGATGGATGGGTGTTCGTGTCCCGGTGGAAAGATAAAGCCGCCTTAGCCTGGGGTGTTTCATCACAAAAGCATGATGTGTGTTTTGCTAAATCGTGCAGGGTGGTGTTCAGATAAGCGGTGGAATTATATAAATACAGCTTTGTTCTTAATATGAGGAAGGGACCTGTTATATTATAAAGAGCAGCTCCCTCCCCTGTTCAGTCTGTTAGATATTTTTAAGTTATCTAGAGACTTAAGAGCTCTGAAATGCCATTTTATGAGCAGCAGGATGAGTCTTACAGTGGCAGTTCTTAGTCTGTATTTAGGGACACGATGGCCTGCACACAAAGCCTGTGAAAGTGCTGGGTAAAGCTGGGGTGGCGAAACTTGACAATTTTTGTAAATGGGTGTGTGGAAGTACGTCCTTGCATTCTGCAGTTGTGAGCATCCAAATTGTAGAAATCTAACTGTGTCTGCAAACATTTGTATGCAGCTATAATGATACATAATTAGGTATAAACACTTTTGGTGTGATATCTTGAGAAAATACTGGCGAGTGGTGGTGGGTAAGCTCTTCAGCATTTCAGATTGCAGGTATATCTATCTCTTCTTTCCCAGCTGTACAGAGGAACCCTTCTAAGGACCAGCCATTTGGGGGGGCTCCCCTTCTGGTAGGAGTTTTGTCTGTCCTCTTGGCACTGCTTGAGTAATTTTTGTAAATCTGAGGCTTTCTAATCGTGCTGCCTATAATGGTGGGGTAAGAAACACACTGTTTTGTCTGCTGCAGTTTTGATAGATGCTTGGGAGTTTCAGGGTTGACAGCAAATGCAATCTGCTTTTAGCAACTGGAGTTGCTTTCTCTTTTATCTCTTCCTCAAACTAATATAATGGCTTAACATATCAATCCTTGCTCTGAAGGCAGAACTCTGCGTGGTTTGAGAGGACCAATACTGTATCAATAATAAAGTACTCTTCCTGCTTACACATATATTACTGAGCTGTTAGCTGCATGAACCATGATTTCAGCTTCCAAGTAGGTTCCTTCCAAGAACTACAGAATCCAAAGTTCTGGTGGTGTTAATATATTCAGTTTTACTTCTATTAATGTGAATCCCTATGAACTATATCTTCCCCTACAAATTTAATTTGACTTCTCAAATGAATTATGTGTTTTTCAGATTTTGCTGCTAGCTGACTATCCATATTAATTTCTGAACTTTTATAGTTCTAATAAAAATTCTCTTGATAAACTATGAATCTGTTACATCTGCTTCATTGTATCATAACTCTGTTTTGAAGTTACTGAATTTATGCAAGATGTTAAGTATTTCTGAGAGGAAAACCACAGATATGTGCCAATGTGTATCCTTTACTAGCTTCAGCTCCCTGAGAGTTCATGAACAGATACTACAGCACCTGGGACTATGCCAGATGGTTTAAAAACTCCCTAGAGAATAATAAATCTAACTAGTGTTGTGTATTTCTGTCATGTTTGGGACAGCCCGTGCAGTTGAGATTTCTATTTTTCCTCCCTGAAGTGTACCAGTATCTTTTATATAGAAATATATGGAATTCTTTTGTAAGCAGTTCTGGGTGTCACAGCTAAAATTAGAAGGCATGTTTGCAAATCTCACCACACAAAAGGCTGCGACTTGGTGAGTAAGACATACCTTACCTTCCTAGATACGATGCTGGGAAGCACGGAACAGATATATTACGAAATGTACTTGCTCTTATTGATACAGCTGACATGTTTCCTCGTTGGCTTTGCAAAACACGTTTCAGCCTTGACTCCAGTGAGAACAGAACATCCAGATATGACCAAGAATAAATTCCTGATGTAGATAATTCCCAGATAGGCTAAGCTTCCCCAGGGGAGGGAGAGTTGATGGGCAGGAGGAATGAAGCTCACTCCTTCAGGGAGCTTATTTTCCAGTTTCTGTTAATAGTTACATGATCACTGCTAACTCTCATCAGCAAACTGACTTTCTGTTGCAGAAAGAAGTATTTCATAATCTGGGCTATTTTAAGTTAAAAAAAAAAAAAAACAACAAACCTTCAGCTGTAGCATGATGAATCTGTGGATAAATTGAGTTTTAAGTTCATCAGTCCAGATAAAACTGCCTTATTTTATGAAAAGACTCAGATGCTTATTTGTGAAACTTTTAAGTTACTTGAAGACATCTCTTGCTTTGATTGCGGCTAAGCATGACAAGTAATACCTTAGCTGAAGTGATTTAAGAAACTCCTGCGGTAATCCGAAGTGAATGGGATTTATATTATCCTTCAAAGTAGCATTTAAATGTTGTGAGAATGCTGTTCTGTCAGTGGCAAAACCATTCTTCCCAACCCTCTCCCTGTTAGTCCAGAAATGGGAGTTTAGTTTCAAGGCTGGACAGGAGCAACGTTATGGGGATTGCCATGTTATATCTAAGCATACTTTTGCCAGGCCCCGGTTATTGGTGCTGTGTTGCCCTTCCCCTGTCCATGCAGGGAAAATACCTTAATATATAAGTACCCAAGTGAGATGTGCTAATAGTAAGATATGCTAAGAGTACTACTAAGATGAAGATGCCGCCACAGAAGGTGAAGCAGTGTGGGCTTCAGTGTGCTTTAATAATGAACGTAAATTCCAGAAATCCTGCCTATGTTTGTGATTGTATTGCTAGGACACAATAAAGCCTATGCCACTCTTCCTATGAACGTTGTTAGCAATGTTAGTGCTAGTTAATGCAGCCTGCCTGTTCTGCTTATCTGCATAGACTCAAGCCAATTCCAAAAGCTGTTCTCCTAAATCTTAGTGTGCTGTCAGGCCGTTCTCTGCAGCTGCTGGCTCAGAAACATCTGTCATGTACCAGGCATCCTAAGTTGAGAAAATGAAGATTAGTGGTACTGAAACAAGTAGTTTCTACCAGTAGCAATTAGTGAAGCACTGCAAAATTTACTTTGCCTGACATATATGAAAATGTTGCCTAAAAAAAAGCCAGAAACTCCCCATGTATCCTCCAAAACAATTCCTTCCCATCCGTTTTGATTCTCTGTGTTCATCACCTATTGTATTTTGTTCCTCACACAGTAACTGAGTGGTTTTATGCTCCCCTTTTCCCTACAGTTCTACAGAACCCAGATCATAATCAAAACAAAAGTCTCTCACAAACTTTATGGGAATACATGCAAATGGCCTCATGGGTCTTTATCAGACCCTTAGATTATTGATCATGTGCATGACTATTGGTGTAAGAGTCTTGCTTTGTGAAGCTGTTCCTCTGAAAGGACCTTTACTGTCTCTTTGACTTATCTGTCTCAAAACTTTCTGGGAAAGCATTTCCTTATCCGTTGCCCCTGGGTCTTGTGGGTTGGGTTTTTTATTATATTATTATTATTATTAACTGTAACTCTGTAGCTCTTTTGGAATTCCCCCTGTGTAAAAGTAAAACAACCATGCACTTAATTGCTTTCAGCTGTTAAATCTGAAATACCCATTTAGCTATCACCGTATAAATTTACTTTTGAACACCAAAACTAACTGTATTTCATTCTTTTTGTAACGAACGTGAGCAGCTGATGAAATCTTAGTATTTTTAAGAGTTAGTGATTGACAAGATTAGGTTACCGTGACTAGCAGTGAGAGCAGCACTTGATGTTTTATGGTGTGCTAGCTCTGCCTTCAGGCACAGTATTCATTATTCCTCTGCCCCCGTCCTGCAAAGTGGTGATTCAAGACTTTGGATACTGGAGAAAGTCCAGTGAGGTGGAAGCTCCCTGCTCTGCCAAGCAGATGGGAATTTAGCATCTGGATCAATACAGCTTTGAAATCCTCTTCTGTTGTGTTTATGCCAGGGTTTTTTGCTGGTTGTTATCTGGGAAAAGTTAATTGTACTACCAGTTACTTGCGCATTTTATACTGTCACAGGGTAATGCAGTTGCTCCTGTGAACTGTGAGATAACCAGACAAGCTGGAACTTGTACAGGTATGTGTTTCCAAAGTGTTTGAAAACTAATGAACATTAGTTGGCCATGGGTAGAGAAGCTGTTGAAAGGCTGTTAGGTTGCAATCCACTACTTTCTGCTGTGTATACACTGATGATACACGCATGCATTTGTTTTTCACAGTTTCTTAGTGAATGTTCTTTTGAGAAAAGGAGTATTGAACCCAACAGTAACTTTCTTAACTCTCCTGTAGGGAGTCCAGTGGAGAGCTATGAAGATGATTAGGGGACTGGAGCATCTTTCTGATGAGGAGAGACTGAGAGAGCTGGGTCTGTTCAGCATGGACAAGAGAAGGCTGAGAGGGGATCTCATTGATGTTTATAAATATCTCAAGGGTGGATGTCAAGAGGATGGGACCAGACTCTTTTCAGTGGTGCCCAAAAATAGGGTGAGGGGCAATGGGCACAGACTTAGTGAAGCATAGAAGGTTCCATCTGAACATGAGGAGAAACTTCTTTACTTTGGGGGTGCCAGAGCACTGGAACAGGCTGCCCGGAGAGGTTGTGGCGTCTCCTTCTCCGGAGACATTCAAAACCCGGCTGGACAGATTCCTGTGCAATCTGCTCTGGGTGACCCTGCTTTAGCAGGTGGGTTGGACTAGATGATCTCCAGAGGTCCCTTCCAGCCCCAACCACTCTGTGATTCTGTAATTCTTTGTGCCTCTGCTACAGTGTCACATGCTGCTTGACACTGGTTTTGATATTCACCCTTCTATAAGCAGAGGCATTTTTAAGGGAAGTTTGTAGTCAAAAACCTCTGAACACTGCAGGCAAGAGTTTCTGGGAAAACATCAAATAGGAGAAGACCTAACTTCTTGGTTTTACTTTATTGAGGATCTTCCAGCCTCATTAAGGGAGCTAGAAGTTATTGCAGTGCCTTACTTTTTCCAGGCCAAATACATAGACACCTGCTGGATCTCTTAGACTGTATAGAGTCTGTAATTTTTCCTGTCTCCCAGAAAAAAAATGCTGAATTACTAACCACTTACTGTCTTCTTGTTCCATGATAGAAGAGAAGGTGGTTATCGTAGCAAATAAGTTATAAATGTGGTGGCATCCATGGAAATCAGATGCAAGTGGTCTTCAGCCAGATCTGGTCTGATACATTAGGAGTCATCATTATCTATTGTGGAAGAGTCCTGAAACCTTGATCTCTTGGCTAGGGAAAAACAGACTTTCCAAGGTGTCTTCATTCCGTAGTGAATCAACATGTTAGTTCACCTTTTAAGTTCAAATCTTGAGAGCTTCTGTCTGAAACCACTGAATTAAAAAACTCTCGTGCTTCCTTAAACACGGTGCGTAGAACACTTATTTCAGTCTTAGCACTTGCACCTTGAATCTGCTAAAATGAACTTCACTGTCTTCTGATCTGTGTTTGAGAAGTGGATAGTGACCATAAATGGGCAAAATACTTCTTCAACTCCAGCTTTTGGGTTCTTTTTTTTCCCCCAGAAGGAAATGAATGCAGAGAATGTATTAATTGTTTGGGACTGTCCATGTGACAGTCTTATCTCCTCAGGGAAACCCTTTTAAAAATAGCTTATATGTTAAATATGATGGAGTTCTTAATAACATCACCTTCTTTAATAAACATCTTCCTAGAAAATCAAGCACTAAATTAAGTTAAAAATGCAGAGTTTTCAGGAGAAAATTCCTAGTTTAAATCTGAATTTGTGCTTTTATAATTTGGAAAAACTTGGGTTGAAGCAGTTGGAAAGTTCAAGATGAACTGATGTTACAAGCAAGCTGTAGTTTGCTAAATCTTTCACTGGGAGCTATGTCCTGAACTTGTAAATAAACTTTCCGTATGCTTACATATGCTCAAAGTATATAGCTGGTAGGTGAATTGAGACTTACTAGTCTACATATTCAAAGAACGTAAGGATCATCATGAGAGCTCTGTACTGACACTTCCTATGGGTTGCAAAGTATTCAAGCAGAGAGAGTGAGGTGTATCTGAAAGGTAGAAAAGCATCAGTCTGGCATAAACATAGGAGCAAAATACTAAATGCAAGAACCTTCCTTACTTAATGTTCCCGTTGCGCTGTGCTGTCACTGCCATCACTGAAGTTCTTTGATATACCATGCAGTCTGCTTATGTACAAGTGTTAAAAAAAACACATCTGTTGTCTGCTCAGGCATCCAAACAATCTTGTAACGCTTACACATTCTTTCCCATTAAGTAACTTGATCCACCTTCTGTCGTTATATCGCTTATTTGGATACTTGGCAAAGCAGCATCTTGGGCACTTGTGTAGCACACTGAATGTGTTAGGTGATCCACAAGTTTCCAGCAGCAAATTAGGTAATGTGATGGGCTTCTCTAAGCATAAGCTATATAACTGCAGTAGACTTTTTCTCTGCTTGTTGACTGTATTAAAATGAAACAACACAAATAATTCCTGGGTTGATCTCAAGGAAGAATTATTTTGAGAACTGAATTTTATTTAGTTCTATTTTAGCTTGTCTGCCTAAAAATCTCTCCCCCCTTAGGCTGGTCTAGTGGTAGACTTCAGCTTTTCCTTCAGCAGGAATATGTGATCTCCCCATGTGGCATGAGGTTGAATGTCAAAGTAACATAAGTGCCTGGTTCTGTAGTTGTTCTTGAGAAACAAACCTAGTTGGGTCCTGAGCAGTCACCTGAAAAAAAAAAATACAGACTCTGTCTCCTGAAAGCAAACCTTTATTATATGCAATTCTATATGCAACTCTTTAATGGGTTTTTGGCTTGTTCCTCATGTGTGTTCCTGCTCCAGCAGGGGGATTGGACTAGATGATCTTTTGAGGTCCCTTCCAATCCCAAACATGCTGTGATACTGTGTGTTCAGCTGCTGTAAGCTTTGGCTTTCTCTACTATACCTGTAGAGAACGCCAGAATTGTGAAAACACTGGCTGCCAGGGCTGACTATCAGATTGAAGCTCCAAAAGCTGCTTTCACTGGGTCTTTTCTTTGCCAGCCCTTGTGTTCCAGCTTTCCTGCTACTGGGCTTGTGTTGTGTTAGCCCAGACTTGCAGCAGAATGAGTCAGAGTTGAGAGCAGATGCTTATTACTGCTTGCTGAGAACCTGACTTTGTGTTTTCTAAACTGTATTTTTAGAAGTACACTAAGTGCAGGTGGATTATAGAAATGTTCAGCAATTCAGCTGTAATTCTTTTCGCTTTGTGACAACTTTTCTCTTGGCTACAAGTCCTCCTTATTTCTGTAAAACTGAAGATGGTCAGCTGATGGAGACAAATTCTGGTTTCTAAATGTTTCTAGCATAACTTAAGTCAACAAATTGTTTGTGTGACTGCATAAATTGGATCACTCTGAGCTAGTCTTTTATCTCTTTATTGGAAAGATACATTTTTAATGGTGAAAGCTGCTAAGTGGAGTACTGTCACCAGCATGTGAAACAGCAGATTGCTGATAGATTTAGAAGCCAGGTCTGGATGATCAGTGCTGTACTAACTGCGTGGCACTAAAAACATTTATAGCAGTTAAAACAGTTGTGTGTTTTTTGGTTTTGTTTTTCTTCCCTCTCCCACCCTTCTTTCTGGTTGAGAAGAGTCATTGATAGCTACACTTTGGCTGGTGCTTGGGTGTGTTTTTGCGTAAGATAAGAACTTTGCCTCTGTTGAATATGTGATACATAACAGGATGTGATATGTCACTTATTTTGTCTCTGTTGCTGTTTCACTGCTGTGGCTGGGTTCTCTTGCCTTGATATGCAGCTTTATGCTGAGAGCTGTGTCTGACTGCTGTACAAAAACTCCTGTTTTTTTCCTGGTGCTGCACTTGTTTCTAATTGATAGATGTCGAACTCCTTCAGCAACTGGCAAAACACGGGGTGTTGATTTCTGGTTGGTATCCTGTTTCTCTTTTGTTGATTTTTAAATACATGCAACTGGATCATGAGTGGGACTCGTTATTCAAATCCAAGGCAGCACGTGTACTTCCAGCCAGAAATGTTTGGCTTTGGGAGCATTACGGTTGCTGCACGGCGCTCTCACTGTGTCGTGGTATTGCGAATCGAGCCTGAGGAAATGCTGCGGCAGCCCTGACAGCCCTTTGTGAGGGGGGGATGGTCTTTGTGCTCTCCCTTATCATCGCAATCTGCTCCTGAGTCCTCGTGTTCGTGACACCGAAGTGCCGTGACAGTTTTGCTTGGACATGTCTATGCTTCTGAAACTGGAGCTCATGCCAGAAGGTACCGACCTCTCTTAACGTGCAGGTGTGAAGTTCATTCATCTCATGTCTCTTTGTGTGGTGGAAAGGATCTGGCACTGCATCTCCCATCGTGGTGAAGTGAGAGGGGCCAAGCTTCTTCCTTGCTTTGGAAATAATTGCCTTGCTGGAACTCCTGTCATTAAGGAGCCTAATTTGCTAGGCATGTTTGTTAGATTAGTACTTCACAGACTAATGTTTATAAGCCTTATGGTGTGAAGAGCGGCTCTGCTTTGTTAATAAGTTCCAGATTGAAATTTTCCATGTTGAAGCTAGAGACAAACTAAGAAGAGCTGCAGCTTCTCTACACAGTGAAATTCTGTCTGGCTGTGGAAATAATGAGATGTAGCAAGTGAATTTTGTTCTTTGCAATATCAGTAGCATTCAAGTTCTAAGTTTGGGTTAAAATTCGGTAATTACTGCGGGGTCCATTTGAATAATATTCTTCCAGCAAAATGGGAGCTCCACCTTTGCTCACTGTAGCCTGTTGTAAACTCAAAGGGAGTATATATATTTTTTTTTAAATGCTTCAACTTCTGTCAGCACTATACAAGAAAGCGTGCAGTATCACCATGGAGATACTTTGCCTGTTGCGGAGTTGTCATAAACTGTGCTGGTGTTATGCTGCAGTATGCATGATTTAGTAGGCTTGATAGCCTCTCTGTTTTGCAACTTCAAGATATTGGTGATAAACACTTCATAACTGAAGTTCTTTCTGGGGGTTTTAAGGCAGGGTTGATAAAGTTAGAATTAATGTTTACAAAACGCTCATTGCATGACATGGAAGTTTTAATTGGATGTTATATATCTTCGTCTCTTTGGTTTTAATCAAGTCAGAAGAGCTTGCATTAGTTACATCAGTTAAACTGATATTTCCAACATGAAAACACCTTCCTACATTGAACATAGTGAAGTTTCTTGATGTATAAGTAGAATAGTTCTTGGCAGTACTATTCACATGCACTTTGAATAGTGTGCTACTAAAGCACAAGGAAGGTGTTTGCTCCCCATAATATTTTGGCCCTGTTGTAGTTCTGATCACAAGGGACAGAACTGGATTGAGCCCATGAACTGCGGAGCTGGAATTAGCAGATCTAGGGTATTAATATATCTGTCTTCTAGCCAGGGCTAAGTGCTGCAGCCTTATTCTATGCTAGCTGGCCAAGTGGTTGATACACTACAGTAGCTCTTAAGGTCTAGACCCAAGGTCACAGGGGAGGTGGGGCAAAGGGTAAGATGCAAATATAATTGACCGAGGGACCATTTGTTTGAAATTGGTGCTGTCATTAGTTTACTAAAACTCTACTGTCTGTAGTATACAGAGTTTATGACAGTGTTAACACCTACCACACTTCTCATGTTGTATATTCAGAGCTGAATCTTACTGTAGGTGATGCAGAACTTGACCAGTGCCATCTGTTATGATTTGAGTACAGCTACCTTTGCTTATTGAATCGCCACATATTGGATCAGGTCTAATTGGGTGAAGAGTGATTCATACAATATTGTGCTACTCGAGTCTGAATGATAAATTTAATTTGGATTCCCAAGTATTGTTTGTTTGTTTTTTCATCCTTAATTACACTTACTAACTCTATCCCATTTCCCTGGAGTGAAATATTGCCTCTAATGTTATTATGAAGCTCTTCTTGCTTGCTTTTTAACTCATTCTTTTATGTTTGTTTCAGTGGTTTGTGTCTTTGTTTGTTTTGTGGGTTTTATTTTTGTTTATTGCTTTTAGGTTTTTTTTGCTCTCCTCAACTGAGTTTTGGAGTGTTCCTCACAATGAGGAACAGAACTGGTATCACAGATCTAGTCTTGTACTTCTGGTGCCCACTGTCAATCCTTGCCTTTTTGGCCTCTTGCATTTGTGGGGGTTTTGGTACAGGCCCTGAAGAAGGATCTCTGCTCTTCTGAGTTCTCTTGGCTCTATTCAGAGATTTAGGAGTTACTATGAGCACTGTTTCAAGAGTCTTAAAGTTCACATGCCACTGTTGTCTCCTGACAGGCATGTGCAGCTCTCGACATGCTGGATGGAAGGAAAGCTCATCTGAAAGTCTTACTTGCATTTTGTTTGGTATCAATTTATTAAAACCTGACAGAGTTCAGTGTGCCTGTAACTGTATAAGCATAAGGTCACCGCCGTACTAGAAAAAGCTTTGTGTGCTGTTCCAACATATTTGAATAAGCATGTTGGTTACTCCTCTCATCTAGATAATAAAACATATCTATCTGAAGCTTGTCAGGATTTTTGTTTGTTTTTCTGAAAACTTTTCATTTTTTTGCCTGGTGGCATATGTGCTCCTGGGTTTTAGCTCTTAAGGACCTTGCAGATTCTATTTTGGGAGCTCACCCTTTTCTTCTCTTAACCATTTAAAGTAAGAAGTTAATAGACTCCTTACAATTCTGTGGTCCGTAGATACAGTATGTTGGACAATTAACATTTAGAATGTCAGTTTAAGGTGCTTGTCAAGTTAATTTGTATAGATTGGGAATTTGTCTCTAACAAGCTTGTATTGTCCTATTACTGTACTTTTAAAAAAGTAATAGTATGCTGCTCCTCAACAGTTTAGGGAAGCTTAATGAATAATACCTATAGGCATGGCCTTCATTACACTTTTGTTTTCTCCTTCTGGTTTGAGAACTGCTGTCCTGGCATGGTACCGTCGGCTCCTGCCTTTCTGCCTGAGGAGCCCTCTGCAGCTCCCTTCAGGACGTAGTCATCTTTTTCCTCCTTTGCCCAGCAGTACTCGGAAAAGGGTGATAGGCTTCTAGACTGTGGGACTTGGGAGAGGCAAAGCACAGGAAAATCAAGGTTTCTGGCATTGTCCCATCAGTGATACCACTTGGTTTGTTTGGGCTGGATGTGTTCCTCTCTTACGCTGCAAATACAGTGCCTGTCCCCCTCTGCTTCAGGCTCCTTTTTTGACACAACTATCTTCAGAGCTTGACAACAAAAATTTGAGGTTGCATCTGGAGTACTGCATCCAGTTCTGGGCTCCCTAGTTTAAGGAGGACAAGGAATGACTGGAGGGAGTCCAGTGGAGAGCTACAAAGATGATTAGGGGTCTGGAGCATCCTTCTTATGAGCAGAGACTGGGAGAGCTGGGTCTGTTCAGCCTGGAGAAGAGAAGGCTAAGAGGGGATCTCATCAATGTTTATAAATATCTCAAGGTTGCGTGTCAAGAGGATGGGACCAGACTCTTCAGTGGTGCCCAACAACAAAGTGAGGGGCAATGGCCACAGACTGAAGCACAGGAGGTTCCATCTGAATATGAGGAGAAACTTCTTTACTTTGGGTGTGCCAGAGCACTGGAACAGGCTGCCCAGAGAGGTTGTGGAGTCTCCTTCTCTGGACACATTCAAAACCCACCTGAACACCTTCCTGTGTGATCTGCTCTGGATGACCCTGCTTTAGCAGGTGGGTTGGACTAGATGATCTCCAGAGGTCTCTTCCAGCCCCAACCATTCTGTGATTCTGTTAGTATGTTAAATAGATTAATTACTTAAATATTTTAAGGATTTATTTTCCTTATATACAGGTGGATGCTGAAAAACTATGGGATAACTCATTTAACTGATTTTTCTCTCCTGTAACAGCTGATAGATATGTCCAGGAGGATCTGCAATGGCCCCATGGGTTTCAGGAATAAGAATCCTCATTGTCACCTGTGGCTGCTTAATTTCATGAGACTGCTGCAGGGTAATATTAAAACTTGGAAACATATAAATAAGTTTTGAATGTTTCAGGAGTCTTCTTAAAATTACTAAACTGATTTCTAAAGTAGTTAAGCAGTTTCATCCTGTTAATTCAGTATTTTAAAATCTCCATTCTGCTTACTATCATATTGTCTAACTTTGCCCTGAAATTTCAATGTGAAATGGTAATAAGTTAATATCCAAATTCAAAAAAGTTACACAGTGTTGATGGTGACACTTTTGTGACTGGGGCTTCTTGCTATACAGAGGAGTAAAATGTCAAAAAACAATTCTATATGCCAAAGAAATGTGTAAAAAGCCACACTGGGGTGGTTGCTATGCTTGATAATTGTGTAACTTTTCCTCTGTCTTGCATTTCAGGAAAATATAGATGCAAACTCTTGTTTAGACTCCACTTGATCCCAGTTAAAGTTTTTGCCCAAAGTCAAAACATGGAATGAAAATTTTGTAATCTGATCAGTTGTGTCTCAGATGGCAGTGGCGCTTGGTTCTTGATAAGGTTGTGTCACTCTAGAAGTGAAGAGGGTCAGGTCTAACAGTACAGGCTGGCACATTGTCAGTCATTGGGCGCATTGTCATCATCGTGCCATTATTCCTGTACACTAAAGATCAATAAAATACATACGTATGACTAATTGCTTAGCAGTGTTAGTGTCTGTCTTGCATCTTATATTTGGGGCTGTTTTTCACACCATACTATCTAGAGAATTCGTGAAACAACCAACAGGCATCTGGAACTGGTTCTGGACATTCTGACAGATACTTCTTATTGATTGTGATATCCCTGTATTACATTGTTTTCATCTATATATAAGAAAAGTATTGTTAACTATGGAAATTAAGTGGATCTCAGTTTTCCACTTTGATATATCACTTCTGTGGATAGGTAGAAAAACAGGAAAAAAGTGGATATTGATGAGAGTGTACTCTAAAAAATAACATAGCTTGTAAAAAAGCTTGCAAACAAAGCAGGGAATAAGGGTTAGTTGAAGCAGTATGAGCTGAAACCTCTGTTTTAATGCTGGGGTCCCTCTATGCTGAAGTGAAAATCCTGTAGCAATTCATGTGGTAGATAGAAGCTAAAGCTATACAAGGAGCAGGGATTGTGAAATAGTATTTGTCACTCGAATACTGGTGTCTGAAGAGCATGCACGATTTGGAAAAGATGGAAATAAAACTAAGTGATAAATAGCAGGATGGTAGGGTGTGGTTTGGTTTGTTTTCAATAGAATTGCAGTTACTTAAAACTCTGTGTGTATGCTTGTGGGGAAGATCTCTGAGAGAGGAGGGGATGGATGGGGGATCCTATTGTGGTAGAGTTGGTAGTGCCTTATCCTCAGCCTATCTGCACATTGACAAATGAGGGAGGGAGGGATAGGATGTGTTAGGAGGCTGTTGACTTATTAGAAAGACTTAGGAATTTCTTCTCCAGTTGTTCATGTTAAAAGTGATGAGCAAGTGGCAGAACCCGGTTATTGGAGTAGAAGTGGCAGTACACTTTAAAAAAAATCCAAATTGCCAATTAAGCAGCTGATGTTGTTTATTCTAGTTGACTGCATGTAGAATTTACGCATTTTTTATAGAATTATCATTTGCCGCTGTACTTTGAATAGAAATACAAGTGAATTTTCCTGTTCTGGATTCTAACAAGGGAAATGTTAATTAAAAGACAGCTAGCTTGTGAATCTTGCCAAAATAGAGCCAAGGGATTTAAATTCTAGAGCTCCTTTAAGCATAGACTATAGAAAGAATACAAGAACTGATAGGCAGAAAAAGAGCTGCATCTTAGAATATGAACCATCATGTATAAAGTGAGTATTGTCCATGTCCAGCTGAGCTGGCATGGCCAGGAGGAAACGCACCTTAGGCAGTGGTAAAGCAGCCTGGTAGTGAGGGCTAGTGGAGGTTAAATACACTCTAATATCTGTGTCGTGTCAAGACTAACTTTTAGCCTCACTGAAAACTGAGATGATGATGACATCTATAGGGCTGAAAGCCAAATGGTCAGTAGATCTTAGGGTAATTGAACTTCATTTTGCAATAAACGAACTGGAAGCAGATTTGAGTTGAATGCCCAATGGATGAGGAGTGTGCAATGGGAGATGGGGATTAAGATGAGGTAATTTTCCACTATGACTTGCAAAAGTGTTGGCATAGGAGATTATTGCCTCATTAGCAAGTTGCAACTGGTATCATTTGACTGAAAGGAAGAGCTACTGTAGGGAGCCTGGATTATTTACTAAGGTGTGACTTCAGAGGTTTTTTTTTTTAATAAAAAATACTTTGAAACAAATAAATGTTATAGATATGGTAGGAAGCTGTATGGAATACAAAAGCTATTGATAGATTGCATTGGATTAGGTAAGTGTTGAGAACCAATTTATTTTGCGAAGAAAATCAAATAGATATTCTCTCTTGGTCACTACTTCCCCAGTGCCTGTAATGTGGTGCCATTAATTATCCTTCCAGAGGAGATTAGACCTGGTGAGAAAGGTTTGGTTAAGCAGAGGCAGGTACTGTCAAAAGAACAACTAGAATCACTCTGATCTGCAGTCAGTAAAGTTGGACAAATCCTTGTTTTCTTCAGTGAAGGCAAAATGAAAAAGGAGCTTGCATGTGACATATGTCGATATTATAGTATTATTGATTGAGGCAGACATCTTCGCAAGGTGGTTGAGATAAGATGGAAGAAGAACCAGGTGGCCTTAAAAGACTGGGTAATATAGGACTGAAATTGAGAGTTTCTACTGGAGATGTGCAGTTTGGTGCTACAGAATATAGTGGGAATCTGTAGGTAAGAGTGATGAAGGAGAAGAGCAATTTGGGTGTGTTGCTTAATCACAAGATGACTGAGCCAGTGGGGAAATGTGACCTTAAAGTAATCTACACCATAGGAAGGACGGGGTGAGGTTTTTGTAGTCTATCATAAACGAGAACTAATACAATTGTACGTGGTATTTCAATATAATTTCTGTATGCTTGCTACCTATATTCCAAAAATGTCAGTTGAAACTGACAGGTATCGCTGGTCTCTTTTTCACAAAGCTTTTTCTTCAACTCTCCTAAGAATAGACTATCTGTTTCTGCAAAATAAAAACAAAGAAACAGTGATAGCCCTATACAAAATACATCAGCAAGAGACGCTGATTTGGGAAAAGGGCTACTACAGAAAAGAGAAGGCAGTCTCAGTGTAAAAAAAAAAAAATAATAAAAAATAGAAAGAAAAAAGAACATTTGTCAGTAGACCTTCTGGTAATTTAAGACCTTTTGTTCTGAAACAGGTTCCAGTAAAAAAAAAAAAAAAAAAAAAAGAAGAAATTATTTGTTTTGCTTCCACTGCATGAATTGTCTATACAGATTTTAGAATTGACTATTTTTATATTGTCGGCCAAGAAGCTAGTGCGCTCTACTGAAGAGATAACTTGTGTAAATACTTACATTAACAAATGTTTGATGTATCACTGTCTGTGCTGTCTCCTTTGTGGCCTCTAAACAGACCTTTCAAACTGTCCCTCAGGTTCCCGATGTCATCAGCAGCATAAGACAGGTCTCCAAAGCAGCACTGAAAGAAGATGCCAAACCAAGTAAGGATAGTGAAGATGCCTTCTACGACTCTCAAAAATTTGAGGTCTTGTACTGTGGAAAGGTGACGGTGGCTCACAAGAAAGCACCCTCCACACTAATTGATGACTGCATTGAGAAATTCAGCCTTCATGAGCGCCAGCGCCTGAAACTATTAAACGAGCAGCGGAATAACGAGTCAAGTTTGGACTTACCGCTGTGCGAAGGAAACGCGCCAGCTTCTCCATCAGATAGCCCATTTGAGGAGCTGGACAGCCCAAATAACAACACAGGGCACGCTGCGATGTTTACAATCGGCAGCCAGACCAACTTAACCAACCTGGCCAGCACTCGCGGCTCCTTCCCAGAACGAATTTTAGAGGACTCTGGCTTTGATGAACAGCAAGAGTTTCGCTCCCGGTGCAGCAGCGTCACTGCAGTTATGCAAAGAAAGGTTCATGACACAAACCTAAAAACGCAGCCGCGCAGAAGACACGCAAGTGCACCCAGTCATGTTCAGCCCTCCGACTCAGAGAAGAACAGGACGATGTTGTTCCAGGTGTGTGCTAGAATGAGCAATTTCTGGTTGGTTTTGTACCATATCTTCCCCTGTGCAGTTTGAAGCCGAGACAAGTTTTACAACATAAGTAGTATCGATCCAGTGGGATTTCATGATATTTCATAAATATTCATGTATCTGTTCATAAATTATTGGAACATAAGTAGCTGAACTTTCTTAAGGAAGTCACCTGAACTCATGAGCTCAGGTAAATTTTAAGAAAAATGAGTTACTTATGGAGTAATTAATTACAGGAGCAGAGTTTCTAGGGAAATTATTTTATATGCAGTCCTGGTTTATCTGTATTGGTGAGATTTGGGACATAGCTGAAAAAAAAATGCATATTCTTTCAAAAAGAGAATTGATGAAGACTTCCATGTGAACAAATCCTCTTTTTTTTTTTTTTTTGTGCAATTAAAAAGAAGCTCACAACTTCACATAAGGCTTTCACAGCCTTATGTTTGAGCCAGCTGCTTTATGAGAACTTGTACTGATGTTCACCTTGTCTTTCCTAGATGAGTACTCAAAGGTCTCTGCACTGAAGGCTTCTTCCTTCAGATGCCATGGTTATTTCTTCTCTTGCCCGAAGTGCATTTAAGCTTGTATTGAGAAAACAAAAGGACACTTAAAGGAGGTGACCCATAAAAGGAAAGATCTTTGGACCTTAAAATAACACGGGGCTAAATGCCTGGGTTTTGTCTTTCCAATTGCTTTAAAGATCATTCTTGCCTTCTGTTCTTTTGGGGAAATGCTAACTGAAGTGAGAATGCATTGCCCTTTAGAAAGCCACAGCTATCACTAGTAATGAAAAGGATTTAGCTGAGAAACTGCCCAAGCTCTATGGAATAAGTTCCATATGCCTGAGCAGCAGTTTGGGAAAGCTGAAAGATAGCTTGCTGCAGAGCCTCCTCTTTCTCATCTGGAATTATGACAAAAACAAAAATATCACCTTAAGATCAACGTAGTTTCTCATCTGATCTATGGTGTAGTTTAAAAAAAAAATCCACTAATTCTGGTTTTTATTGCAGCTTTTAATTTAGCCACATTGTTTACTAAAGGTTTTAGTATTGTCTGTCAAACATGTGATCTTTGGACCAAAATAACTTGAAAAGAAAAGGGAGGGGGGCAAAAGAAGAAACAAAACCCTGTCTTCTTTCCAAGTCTTTTTCGTATTCAACCAAGTGTACTGTTCTTGCTGAAATGTTCTTACTCAACATAGGCTGAATTATGGCACCCTTGTTCCTGCTGAGTAAGCCGTTGTGCTGAAGGTGCTCTATGTGAACAAGAAAGGGCTAGATTGTGACATATTTTTTTGCTGTTAATGTTGTGCCTCCAAGACAGTCATAAAATAGATTTCTTTTCCTCCCCCCACCCTGTCCCAGGTTGGAAGGTTTGAAGTTAACCTCATCAGTCCAGACACTAAATCTGTTGTGCTTGAAAAGAATTTTAAAGATATTTCCTCATGTTCTCAGGTAAGTGTTAATAAGAAGCAACATGTAGATCACCAGAAGAAAAGGAATTTATTTGTTCTTTGTCTGGGTTACCTTGTTCATCTATAGGCAGGAGAAAAAATGTGGAATTCTTTTTGAGCATTCTGTGCTGTTTTCCCTTATTCAGTCTCAAAAGCTTTTTTTAAACGGTTTATCCTATATAAATTACCATGAATGAAAGTAAATAGCTGTTTTACCCCACTGGCTCCTTAATTACAAAAAAATCCACCAAACACAGTGGAGACAGAGTGATTTTTGAGCATTTGTAGCTAGTGTATATATAAATCCTGCATGAAGTTTGACGCATTGGCTTCTTTGGGGCATACAGCTGAAGAAATGAGATGTTAAACTGTGATTGCTTCATGAACACTTTCAGCAAATTTGAAGTGCAGATTTGCCCTTACAAGAGTGAGAACTCTTACTCGAATCAGGGCTTTTGCTTGTCTGGTAGCAGTTTCAAGTAGATACTGCACAAAAATAACGCAATGTCTTTCCCAAAGAGCTTAAGTACAGAGAGGATGGGTTCAAAATAACCATTCTGAGGTGTGGTGGTGGCAACTTTGGTCACTGGTTAGAAAACAAGGTATAAACTGTTTTGCTTTGGGAGAACATTTGGTATAATTTTGGAAGTAGCTTACTCTCTGTTTCAGGTGCTCTGAGTGTTCTGCCTCTGAGCAGCTAAGTGCGTGAAAGCCTTTGAAAGGAAAGGAGAAGAGCAGCAGATCAACCCTCCAGAAAAACAGCAGTTCACCTGCGTTATTTCTTCTGGAGAATATGGCAATAGATGAACCTAGCTATGTCAAGTAATAAATAAATGTGTCTTATAAAGTTAAATGGCAGGGCTGAGTGATTTACCTTTCTATCTTGCTATTATTCAGCCCCTGTTGCTTCTGGTGCTTTCTGCTTTGAGGTCTGGGTTTATTATTACCTTCTTTCATTCGCTATGCACATGTATCATTTCAGGCCTCCTTAAACATTATTATTTGAGTTCAAAGTACACTTCCTGGCATGCTCTAAACCTGTATTTCACTCCCAAGTGCTTTCATTTTTATGCTAATAACAAATCTGCTCTTGCATGACTGTGCTACAAATGCTAATACAAATTAAGAACTGGTCAACGCTTGTAACTCAAGTGGAATCTTGAGCTGCCAACTGAAACTCTAGGCCCTTAAATCTGCTGTTTAACTGCAATTTATATTACTCTTGGTAGGAAAAAAGGCAAATGCAAATCTAGAATTGGACAGCATAAAACAATGATGTATTAATAGCTTTATAATAAATACAGATCAAAGAGATTCTTGAAGCAGTGGTATGGAAAGGAAAATTTGCGGACAGCTGGAGTCTTCTCCTGCTTTGTGGGTGTACCAAGCTGAATAAAAGTGACACTTCAACTTTGAATACTGAGCTCCTGGGTTGCATGTACATACTGGTAATAGTCAAAGAAAGCAGTTCAAATAATGGACAAACTTTGTTCTGCTGACTTTAAAGGATGGTGGAGGCTAGCAAGACCATGGCAGACCTTCAAGGCCTGGCTTTTCTTCCATAAAATAACTGCATACAATAGTTAGGTAATGCTGTGTGTTGGGCTTTGGAGGTGGAGTTTTTCACTCCACCTCTTGACTTTCATTTGGAACAAAGCTTTTGCTATTTTGCATGCTTGAATAACACAAATAGTCACTAAAAATACTGTGGGGTGGTGGGGTTTTTTTTGTTAGTTTTTAATGCAAAACTGCTACTTTAGAGAAGTCAGGGATTTTTCAGTGTTCAATAGAGGTGAAACATTAATTTGTTCAAGATGAAGAATTTGGTTGCATAAACCTCATCAGTGCTTCTATTGAGAACTCTGTGCTAGCCACAGGGCTTCTCTGTTGTGGATTTATAAGGCATTGATTTACTGCGTATTGTGAGACTACAGCTTGGGAAAGTTTGTTCTTCTAAGCTTTACAAACAATGGAAAGGAGATGTTCTCTTCAGCTTGCGTTACTGATTCTTTGAGTCTGCTCTAATAAGCGTATTTTTATTCTGTAGCTTAAGTATGGTTGATCTACTGCATTCAATTCATTATCTTCACTCCATATAATTGTCAAAGCAGCAAATACAGTTGATGATAAACCCCTGTGTAAGCTCAGGTATTGGACAACTGCACAAGTTTTCTTGTTGCAATGTTGCTGACCTTGAAGGAACCCAGAACAACATCTTGGCTCTTTTGGCATGGCAAGCATGGCCACCCTTTTAAAGAAAAGTGGCGGAGTTCCTGTTAATTGAGGAACGCACTGTGCTATTTAAACTTAAGTTGTGCAAGTGCCACGTCCATCTCCCCCACAAATGTTCTCCTGTGGGGACTGAGAAATTGGACAGCAGTAAAATTGTTCAGGCACTGTCAGCAGTGAGGGAACTGGCATCTCACCAAACCACCTTAAGTAAATATGGTTTCCTTGCAAAACAGAGAACAACATTTCACTGTTCTGTAGATCAACATATGTGTATACATCTGTTTTAGTATGTGGTGTTACAGGAGGATGGGTTCAATTAAGTCAGGATCAGTGTGGGATATGTTAAACTAATGCCATTTATGCCATCTTAGATGTCTTCTGCAACTTTCTTAAGTTTTGTTTAAGTAGCACAAAGGTAACTTTTTGAATTTTGGTTCTAAAAACTACAGCGTGTAGTGATAGTATGTTCAGTCTGTCACGTAGTGCGTTACCGATTTTGTCTAGAGTGTTTTCTGTAGTGACAAGTTGTTTTGCCTCCTCCCCTCTCTTCCAATATAGGTGTTTTCTTTGGAGATGGATCCAAGCAACCGAGTTCTGCTTTCTGTTGTATTTGAACTTGAGGAATTAGGCCTTCTCTTGGAGAAAATTTACTTTTACCATACTCAGATGATAAAAATGTTGGCAAAAGCTTTATCAATAGTGAGTCATGTTCCATGAATTGAGACTGAGAATATAGTGATTCTTAGGAAACAGCTCTCTTTGATCTTCCTAGTGGTGTTTTTAACAAGGCAGCATTCTCTGTCAAGCAGTTAGACTGGGATCTTGAAAGTAAACATCAGTAATAATGTGTAGTAAGTCTTGAAACTTCTGGTATATAACTCAAAGAATTTTTTAGGAATTTGGTTGGAATTCTGCATGTCACCGCTCACTCCCTGCTCTTCTTCCTGTATTCCAAACTTGTATTACAGGAAAGTGAAGATCTGTTGCTACTTTGATGCTAATCCAGTCCCATGTTTTAGCGTGGGCTCATTACATCAAGTTTTCACCGCAAAAGCAATTTCAAATATAACCTAGGACTCTTGTTAGTTTCCCTGAAAATCCAGTTTTTCTAATGTAAGAAATTCGGGTCCAGGTCCATTGCTGTATAACTTTTGTTTTGATTGTGTAAAGAGCTTTATATAACACTTAAATGCAAAAAAAAAAAAAAAAAATTAAAATATAATTATTGCAGTTATAAAATAGATCATTGGGAGCATGCATTTACAGTTTCTTAGATCTTTGTGTCAGCAAGTGTTGGAGTCTGGTAACTATTTTTAGGATCACTTTGGAAACTAAACCTGTTCATAAAATAGTCCACTAATGTTGTTTCTGAACTCTTTTAGGGTATAAAACATGTTGATCACTTTGGCTTCATTTGCCGGGAATCTGTTGAACCTGGGTTAAGCCAGTATGTTTGCTATGTGTTCCAGTGTGCAAATGAGTCTCTGGTGAGTATTTATTGATGATCCTATCCTTTTCATCAGGGAATGACTGAGATGTTTCCCAAACCATGGGAGTTTCTGTTATTCTGCTGTGTCACCTGAGCCTCAGTGGTCACGTCTTCTCAGGTGTGAGACCTCAGCTGTGAATATGAAAACATGCAATAGGAAATGTGTCCATTCTGTTCATATACAGCCATATCCCGGTATTCTACTGATGCATACATCAATAACAAATAGAAAAAATCCAGATGGATGAGTCCACGCATGCAGACTGTGAGCGTATTTGCACTCTATATTTGATAGTAACTCTTGCATTTCTAATTGTTGAGACACTTGGTTCCCCATCAAACATGTAATTCCATGTATTGAATCAGAAACAGCTGATAGTAAAACCTCAATATACTTTTCAGAGTAGGGTTTAAACTGCTGGCCTGATTCTGTATGTGTCTTTAGCCTCCATTTTGCTTTATCGTTTTCCCTGCTGTCTATTTTGCTCCTCAGGAGAAGAAAGTAGCATCTCATCAGAGAAAAAGAAAAGCATAATATGTGTGGATGTAACTATATAAAACAGTCCATTGTATCAATCAACTGAAGTTCTAGGTGCCACTAATTTAACTGATACAGGTAGCTTAATGATGTGAGATGCATACAGGAAATAATTTTGGCTACTACATTTTTATTTTACAGCTAAGGTACTTTCGAGGAAGTTTGTTTCTGTTCCAAAACATACTTGTTCCTGATGGCTGTGCCAACAGCTACTATCTCTTTCTCAGCTAACCTTAAAAATTGCTCTACTAGCTAGCTGAAAATGTAATTTGTCAATCTGCTGACTAGTTTGAGAGTGAATAGATTCACATCAATAGGAGTTCAAACAGCAGACAAACAGCCCTGGGTGTACAATGGTAGCTGAGGCTGCTCTTTGATCAAAATGGGAGCTTGTTATGAAATTAGCTCTATCTTTATACTAGCAGAAAATGTTAAATCTGACCTGTCAATAAATCTGACCGTGGATAATTCAAAGACTTAAAATATGGTGTATAACGAAACCATGTATTTATGCACCTTTTTACATATTCTAGTACTGATCCGTGTGGGTATGCCCACATTACAATATGAAATGAACGTTTCTGAGCTACTTTCAGCTGTGATCACCGGGACCCCAGTGACAGTCTGACTGTGGCAGGGCAGAGCTGTAAAACCTAAGGCTTTCTGGTTTCTGTGCCGCCAGGCAGGCTGTGTTGGTAGTCTTGTGTAAATTTGCTTTAAACATAGCTACAGTCTGTGCTGCAGTTCTCATTATTTTAGTGTAGTCAGAATCCATATGCTTAGCGCTGTTCCGTGGATCTTCCATTTGAGAGGCATTGCTGCCAGTTTTTAAAAATGCTCATTCTGTATTTCAAGTCGGATATTCACTGTTCAATACCCTGCTTTATTGCTAAAAAGAGAGAATGTCCAGAAATTGCTAGTAGTGCTTAAAATTATAGGTTATAAATAAATAAATAAAGCTTAAACATACTGAGATGTAAACTAATTCTAATTTCCCCACTCAGGTGCCCTTCTTTTGTTTCTTTTATTTTTTTCCTCCGAGTGACAGACCCTCAAAAAAGTCTGTATGTTTCCAGTGTTAGACAGCATGATTTTGGTGTCAAATATTTCAGCTTTCTTCTTCCTGCTTATAAAAAAAAAAAGCAACAGGTAAGAGCAGGGACCTGATTCTGAAATATAATACTGATGTCTTTCCTAAGATTGTTATCAAGCTATTGTCTCCTTTCCATGATAATGCAAAGACTCAAGTAAACAGCTTTTAGTAAGCATTGTATTCCCCTAAAATATAGAGGGAGGAACTCTTGAGTGCTTTGTATATAAGGTCTGGGAGAGCATTTGAATAAGTATAGAGAAACACTGTCACCTCTGACCTTTCTTAGATGAAATTTGAGCTTTTCCAGTGCAGGTGTGTGGCCACATAGCACTGCTGTATTTGTGGTACTGGCAGAGGAAAGATCAGGACAGACTGCAAGGCAGGCCAGCTGTAGAGATCATTTGGTGGTTGTAATGAGGCTGGGAGCCAGTCTAGTAGGATGGAGAAAAGTGAACAGCCATGGGAATCATAGAATGTCATGAGTTGGAAGGGACCCACAAGGATCATCGAGTCCAACTCCTGTCCTGGCATGTGACAACCCCACAGTTCACACCGTGTGTCTGAGGGTGTTGTCCAGTCTCTTCTTGAACACTGTCAGGCTTGGGGCCGTGACACCTCCCTGGGGAGCCTGTTCCAGTGCTCCATCACCCTCTGGGTGAAGAACTTTTTCCTAATGTCCAACCTAAACCTCCCCTGGCACATCTTCCTGACATCCCCTTGCGTTCTGTCATTGGTAACCAGAGAGAAAAGATCAGCACCTGCCCCTCCTCCCCCCCTTGTGAGGAAGCTGTAGCCGCCATGAGGTCTCCCCTCAGTCTCCTCTTCTCCAGGCTGAACAGACCAAGTGACTTTAGCCTCTCCTCATGTGGCTTCCCCTCCAAACACTTCACCAGCTTCATAGCCCTCTTCTGGACACTCTCCAGTAGCTTTATATCTTTTTTTTATCCTGTGGTACCCAGAACTGCACACAGTGCTCCAGGTGAGGCTGCACTAGTGCAGAGCAGAGCAGGACAATCACCTCCTTTGCCAGCAGGATGGGTCTGTGGGGTTTTGTGCTGAAATGGTACATTTTTTTTGTTTCTATACTGTCTTTTCCCTCTCTCCCCTTTAGGTCGATGAGGTAATGCTCACCCTGAAACAAGCCTTTAGCACTGCTGCAGCTCTGCAAAATGCCAAGACGCAGATTAAACTGTGTGAGGCCTGCCCTATGCATTCATTGCACAAACTTTGTGAAAGAATTGAAGGTAGAGGCTGAGTTGATCTTCTAATTGTACTTTTTTCTGATTATTCTAGAAGAATTTCACAATATCTGTTAATTTTAATTATGTCAACCATGTGCTTTCAACTTGAACAGTGTTAAGACAGAAAAGTAATGATATTGCAGCCGAATGTAGTGTAAATCATGTGCAGGTGATAACAGTAATGATATTGCAACTGAATATAGTATAGCTTGTGTTATAAAAACATACTTTCTCATTATTGCATCTGTCTTAAACATTAAACAGCAGAAAACCCCACCAGTTCGTATGTTTGTTTTTTTTTTTTTTCTGAAGATGCATGCTTTCAGAATGGGTCGTAAAAAGGCGGTTGTGATCAAAAAGGGTCTTGCTTTCTCATGTATTTGTTCTTTTCTGTGTGGGGTTGTTTTTTCCTTCTTTGTGTTTATTCTCTTACACACTTCAAAACCTAGTTCTATTATGGGAAATAAACTATTAAGTTGAAAGATTAACATAGAAAGTTAAGGCAACTACGTGGCTTCAAATCTGAATACACAAGCCTTTGTAGTTTCTCTGGAAGTGAGGTGTGCCAGAACACATACAAAAGTATTATGAAGTAGAAATTTTTAAGAAAAGTTAGTAGCAGGATCCTATTTTTATAGTCACTCCACTGTGTCTCCTTTTGAAGTGTTGTATGCAAAAAAGTCACTCAAATATGTTATACTAGTCTTTTATCTTCTGGTCGGTTGATGATGGTGCTCATAATTGCCAGTTTTCCAGTGCATTAAAAGTCACTATTGCTACTTACCTCCCTCTGGTGGATGAAAAGCAAAGTATAAAATCTTAGTGGAGTGAAATTCTGTTAGCTTGTGACTGGTATTTTCCGGGTTTACAACAGATATTCAGAAGTGATAAAGCTTACCTGGGAAAGTCTTCTGTCAGTGAAAAACTATAGGGGCTGCTGTATAAGGCAGTGTAAGTACCTTGAATACACAGGTACTTACAAGCCTGGGATAAGTATCCAGTATCAAAATAAAATTTCTTCTAGGGTAACAACTTGAGTACAGTAATAGTAGTTTCATAAACTTCATACTTAGCAACTGAAAGACTTATTTTCATGTCCCTTCCTTTTTCTTCATCTGCTTTGTTTAGAGTCTAGAAGTTTATCATAACCAAACCCAGGGCTTCATGACTTGGAAAAGCTAGATCTATTCTGATTACGATTCTCTGCCCATTATTGGATGGAAAAAATATATATCTTGATCTGATTCTCAGGGTTGTTTTCCTCGCAGTTTCTGTAGCTTCCTAGAACAAGCCCTGTGAGCACATGTGCGCTTTATTGAACATCAGAAATTCTTTGCTTTATTTTTATGGCTTTTACGCTGCTCTTGCTTTTAAAAATGTCTTCAGTTCTCTGGTATGACCTATACCCTACCCCTTATATGTGTAGAAATTCATCTAAACTTTTCAATTAAAAACATCTGAATACTTCTGACTATCTTGTGCGTTATCTTTCCAGTTACAGCCCTGATCTGTTCCTCTCTTTGTTCTCTCTCATACAGTTTTCAGGCTTCTGTCTTGGTGACCTCTTGGTACTAGGACAGAAGACATCAGTGGGGTAGGGAGCACAAGCTATTACACAGGAGCCAGCCACTTAGCTGCTGCTAGTTCTGTTTTTACTGCTAAAGAAAGGAGACAAAACCATGTGGTTCCGCAAAACCTCAAGTATTTTGTGTCATGGATACTGCAGTTATACCACTGCCATACGTTAAACTTTTGCAAACTCAAATGCAGGATATACTTTCTACCATAATTTTATGAAAGTTTTTTTGAGAGATCATTTGAGAATCTAGAAGCTTTATGTTCCTTTCTTTTCTCAGGGCTCTACCCACCAAGAGCCAAACTTGTTATTCAGAGGCATCTGTCGACATTAAGTGATAATGAGCAAGCGGACATTTTTGAACGTGTTCAGGTAATACATTAGATGCTGTTGTCTCAAATTTGAGAAAGAGCATGATAAAATGAACTGGATATTTTTTCTTTTGATTGTTTTGTTACGTAGTTGATCTAGAATTTATTATTGTTCCACAAAACTTCACACTGAAATAGCATGCTCCAACCTATCCTCATGTGTGATACACTGCTGTCAGAAGTTTTTGTTCCCAGGTCTGCTGAGAGGTTCTGTGTTCATACTCGGTATTTTTTTTTTTCTGAGCTTAGTTCTTCACCTGTAAATGCGTTTCCCTACTTGAAAGTGATGTGGGAATGAGTTGAGAGCAGGTGAGACATGTGGGTATCAAAGAGGTGGTCTATATTTGCAGCAGATCTCTTTTGACTTATTCTGAGGCAAGAGCTGTAAGCAGGTATACTCAAGCAGATGAAGTTTACAAATAATTTAGGCTTCCAAAGGCTGCACTTCTCTCTGGCTGCCTTGAAGAAGGGAATTCCTCTGTCATTTGTATGTTCCTTATTCCATTTGTAAGGCTATGCAATGGTAGACAACCTTAGGAAACAAAATGTGTGTGCGTGAGGCTCCGTCCCCTCCGCAGCCTGTAATATTCTCCATATGGAAAGTTTTGGTCAATTTTGCTCAGAAGCATGAGGGCACACAGACAGTGGTGCAATTTGACACACTTAGAGTTCACTCTGACATTTGGCATGACAATATATTATATATATATTAACTTCAAAGATTAGATACATATGGAAGGGAAAATAAGCAAATCATGACTTGAAAGACAACTTTTTGTGTTTTCTTTGCTGTTACTGACAGAAAATGAAGCCTGAGAACGACCAGGAAGAAAATGAACTTGTGATCTTACATCTGCGCCAACTCTGTGAATCTAAGCAGAAAACGCACATTCACATTGGTGAAGCACCATCGGTAAAGCTTATTTTTAGCTTATTTTTGTATTATTCCTCTTCTTTCTTCACCCTATTCAAATGCAACCTCGAATACTAGCAAGGCCACTGCTAGAGGTCATCAGGAGTAGCTGAAGCTTGATGTTGTAATTCAGAGAGGACTATGAAAGCAAAGGAATTTGATTTGATTTACACTGGCATGCTTGGTTTGTGGCTTTTTGTTTGGTTGTTTTTTTGTTTTGTTTATTTATTTAAAGGTTGGGGGGCAGGAAGGGAGGGAAGACAGACAACCAGTTATTTTCAGGTCTAGATTTCCTTACAGTGTGAGGATACGTCTTCTGTCTTTTTCCTTCCTCCTTGATCCCTGCTCCCAAACAGTCATTTCTAGGGGAAACAGGGATGAAGAGGGGCCATTGTTTTCAGTTTAAACTACAAACTTATCTAGCGAAGGAAATGAGAAACAGTATTGTTAAATTGATACAATTTTACAAGGTAGTCTTCAGGGATGAAATGTGCCTTTAACTGTGGGGTTTTTTGTGGGTTTGTTTTTTTTTGGGGGGGGGGGGGAGGAGGTAGGGTGCTTGGGGTTATTTGGTTTGTTTGGGGTTTCTTGTTTGTGTGGGTTTTTTTGTTTCTTTGTTTTAGATAAAGGCCAAGGTTATGTTGTTTATTACGTAACTTTGTTCAGCTCTAGTCTTTGGAGGTCTGCAATTGCAAAAAGAATTGCCAAAGCTAAATGATGTCCTTGCTCATTTCAACAGACCATTTCTAACAGTGCGATTCCAGAAAGCACTACCAGTGGTGGCAGGTTTAAACTTGATGTTCTGAAAAACAAGGCCAAGAAATCCTTGACTAGCTCTCTGGAAAATATCTTCTCAAGGGTAAGATTAACAACTGATTGTCAGCAGCTCTCCCAGATATCCCTGACAGTAAAGACCTATCAGATTTTTTTTGTTTGTTTCTGACCTCAGTCTGTTAAATACTTAATGAAGTGATATCCCTGTTCTGAAATCTGAGGGTTATAGCTGGGTTGGTTGTGATTTAACTGTGCTAGAAAATTTATGATAAGACCATACATACAGAGAGGACAAAAAGCAACTTTTTCTGCGTAATGAATGTTCCTTGTAGGTGATGAGTTAGCTGACCATTATGAGATGCATTACTTCAGAATAAAAAGAAATAATCAGGATTGCTGTATGATCCCATAAAGAGACACGTTATCTTTTTTTGAAAGTGGGACTAAATGTGCCTGCATAAACTGGAAATCTTTTGGTTCTGACAAGTAATGCCATACTTCTCACAGCTAAAATTATTCATATTGGTCACTAAGAATCTTTAGAAAGTAGTAACAAGTTGTTCTTTAGCAGGGAAAAAAAAAAAAAAACAAAACAAAACCACAATAGATTTATTAAAAAAAAGTGAGTTATTCTTCATTGCTAGCCAGGTATGATGTGGAATTGCAGACAATTCCTGGAGCTCTCTTATGTTACATAAGCTTTTAAAGAAGTCTGAACTTCAAGTTTTGCTTACTGTCCCCTGCTCAGCAGGGAGAGACCTGAAAGCAGAGAAGAGGCATCTGGAGGAGTTATCTGAAGAAGGCTGGTGCTGGGATCCAGAATGTTGTTACAGAGAATGTGTGATGAGCTGTGAATACTGGATGGCAAGGGCTAAATATAATTTGAGTAGTGAAATTAAGTTCCTTCTGCTACTAATTTTAAAAGTACCATGCTAAATCAAGACCCGAGTTGCACTTGGGTATGTCATAAAGTAACCTTCAAACGTAGAATGCCACAGATGTTCCCTATAAAGGATGCAAAATATTATTTGCCAGGGAGAATCCTTAGAACTATTTGTACTTAAGGTTAGGCATGAATTTGACTTAGGACTGAAGCTAGCATTAAAACTCTCCTGGTCAGATCTGGCCTGTGTTGTGTAGCAAGTTTTACACACTGGGGAGTTAGTCTGAAGAGAGAGAGAGAGCCCGCATGAAAGAGAGCGATGACAGTCAGAAGATCTTTTAGCCGTCTGGAATATCATGAAATGGTGACAGCTACAGTCATGCCTGTGATGAGCCTGTTTTCTTTTCCACATCTAAAGGACATGTGACTGGACATCTAGCTCTGATGGGGGGGTCACTAACCCTGCGGTGGTTGTGGAACCAGGTGTACATCACTGGGAATAGCCCAGTAAAGCAGCCCTGTCATATACAGGCAACGCTAGTGCTCTGATCATGTCAAGGAAGAATAATTTGGATGAAGTGCACTGCTTAAATTGAAGAGCTTCTGAAGGGAAATTGCTTATATATTCTTATTTTTATGTAGTGTTGTTCCTTCTCACCAGGGCCACTGTGACATGCTGCATCTTACAGTATAAGGATCTATACAGTCCATGGTTGAGTTCAGGAGACTGGATTGGGGCCGTTTTAAGTTTGCTATTTATGCAACAGACTTGCTGTTGTGAGGAAGTTTCTATCATCTTAAACTTGAAACTGCAAGAGATCAGGAACAGCAGCATGTTGTAGTGAATCATGATAACATGTAGGTGTTCATCCCTGCAGACCCATTTAGAGGTTACACAATGCAAGAGTGTGAAAAGTAATATACAGTGCACCACTTATTATTTGGTTAAAGCAGGTATATATGATAAGTGTCTCTGTGCGTGTATATGGTGGTATATGCATACATGTGCTATACAATGACTGTTTCAATAGTTCTTATTCTTCATCAGGCTGTTACAACAAGCCTAGTGGATCATGGCTAATTCCTAAAGGTATTTAGGCCCCAAATACCTAGTGGTGTGGTGGGTTTTCCCCTCCTTAAACCAGCTGCACATCACACGGTATTGATGTGATGGGATGCTAATCATTGCATGACTTCTCATCTTTATTCTAAAGTATATTTAGAGACTGGGAAAAAAATAACTTTTTTTTTTTTTCCCCAATTGCATTCAGCATCTTTGTGTAGATAAAAAGATTTAAGTAAAAAGTAAAAGTCCGTATACGTGGGGGAGAGATGTACACAGCCTCAAATCTTGGCAAAATTAGAAATAAGTAGTAACCAGATATATAGGAACACTTTAAGTGGATGACTTCTTAGCTAGATAAGTATCATCACGTGACATTTTAAGCTACTTGAAGTAGTAGCTGCTCACTGCTTGCTTTAGGAAAGATGCTGGGTTCAGTGCTCTGGCTTCCCTTAGTCCCAGAGGAATGTCACTTTTTCACTTGTTTGTTTTTGCTGGACTGATCTTATTTTTGTCAGGTTTGAACTGAAAACAGGCTGTGGCTTCCTAACGAGGTAGCTCAGAAAAATAAATATAACCTCTGTTTGACCTTATGAACAGATTGGCTTCAGCCCATGCTGCACTAACCTCTTCTGTTCTTTTTTCTGAATCAAAAAGCCCTTCTTACAGTGCCAAAAGTGTATGTTTTTAAAGCTAGTGAGAAACTTCCAAGTTATCCTTTGCTCTTGTTTTATCGTGAGGGTCAGTGAAGAGATGCTTCAGGCAGAGAGTATTCATTGGTAATGAGCTTAAACAGGATAATGTACTTAAAGGGCACTCTGACTCTTGGAAATAAACCTCACCAGGAAAAAGTAGGCTAAATAAATACTGCTGATATTGACAAAACTCCCCCTGTAGTTGCAAGCATACTAAGAGGAGCTCTACCTGTAGTTTTCCTAAAACCTAGTCTGTTTTTCCCTTGGTAAAGTACTGAAAGCAACTTAATCAGCAATTGGAAGTGTCCAACAGCACTTAGCATCCATGTTTCATGGGAGTCAGTTAGGAGCGGCTCTGTCGCCTCTTCCTCTCAAACCAGGTGTCTGTTAATAATTTTAGCAAGGATCTGCTAATGCTAATTTCTTGCAAATTTGCCTCAGGGTTATCTGCATTATAAACGAAAAATCTTATTTGTATCTGGTACTGTTTCACTGGATTTGCAGCCAGAGAATGTTTTTTCCCAGTTTTAGTGCTTTTATTAGTTATACTGAGGTGGAATTAATTTGTCTGAAATGTGTAGATTCAGAGTAAACTCTTTATTTAGATTGTAGTATGTTCAAATGCATCCGTTAGCTGCAGTACTGAAGTCTGGAGCTTTTTGAACTCAGCTGTTTAAGCCAACTCAGCTATTTTACTGAAATGGATCAAGAAATACTCAGTTACTTCAGTCAACAGAGCTGCAGGTTTGATTGCCAGCTAAAGACGTCGCTCCTTGTAAAATCCCGTGCTTGCCCCACGATCTGTGGTGTTCTGTCAAACATATCACGTGCCTGAACCGTCCTGTGTTCACCTGCACAGCTGTTGCCGTCTTTGCTTAACCTTCAGAAAAAAAAAAAATAAAGAAGAAAAAGAGACCAGATTGAATCACTCGCCCTTTTTCTTGCAGGGAGCCAACAGAATGCGAGGCCGCCTTGGAAGTGTGGACAGCTTTGAGCGCTGCAACAGCCTTGCCTCTGACAAAGTACGTAAGGAGCTTAGTTAAAATTGGCACGTTTTCACGCGCGGGTGTTAATGAAGCGTAAACGTAGCACCCCACTTCAATTTGAAGGAAGGAGCACAAAGCACATGAATTTACAAAACTCAAATAAGAGTTTCCACTGAGAGCTGGAGGGTGTAAGAAGGCTGGCATGTATGTTGACTTGAAGTTTCAGCTTCAGTGTATTGTTGGATTGCCAGTTGTTATTTTTTTTTCCTCCGTTTCCCTAGCTTTTACAAAAAGCAGGGAATTTCTGGTGAGCTTCTGCTTTGTTTTGCTGAAGTAATTAACAAAGGTCATCTCTCGACAAAAGGAAGTGTTCTGAAGGTGAAGAATAATTTCTGTAAGTAATAGTTGCTTTGGGGAAGTAAGGATTTTTGACCTAAAACCAGCTGTTGGGGATGCTGCATGGGGGCGAGGGGGTGGAACTCTGTTCACTTTCTTTTTGTTTCCTGTTTGTAATGTTTCGCCTCACGTGAGGATTGGTTGCTGGTTTTCCCATGAGGTGAAGATTCTGTTATGGTTTTCCTGCTACAGTTGCTCGTAAACTAGCTGTGTAATAACAGTCTCTCTTCCAGGATATCGCTGTGACGGTACAGGAAGTATGTTCATGATATGTCGAGGAAACCAGCTAAAAGCAGTTTCCCCAGTCTTTTCAATTCCTGTGTTTTCCTGAAAGAGCCACAAGTCCAGTAGCTGGAATGTCGATCCCTGTGAGAGGGTACCTAGAGTAATTAGTATGTTGCTTGTGTTTTGTATGTAGTTTTATTTCTCCTTCCTCTTTTTTTTTTTTTTTTTTTTTAAAGAAGGGCGCTGCTGGTTCGGAATACGTTCTCAAAGGATGTCTGGTTTTGGTGATAATTAGCATACAATAGGCCGTGACCAAGAAGGGGAGAGGCTTTGGTGCCCCGATGCGCGACACGCGGGGTTAGGGTGAGCCCCGGCGGAGCGCAGGGCAGGAGGCCTCACTCAGCTGCCGCTTCCTTCCAGGACGCTTCGCCGGGTGATTCCCCACCAGCTACCCCTCCGGCATCCCCTGTGTCCTCAGGCTGGCAGCCTTTTCCTGAGGAAGACTCAGACTCCCCCCAGTTCAGGAGGCGAGCTCACACCTTCAGCCACCCGCCGTCCAGCGCCAGGCGGAGGATCACCTTCCAGAACGGCAGGTCTCAGAGCGTCCGGTCCCCGCTGCTGCGGCAGAGCTGCCTCGAGGTGACAAGGTGAGTCAGGATGTTGCCCACCCCACACGTCCACCATCTCCTGCCATTTCGGTACACGAGCCTCACTCTTGTTCCTGCTTGTGGAAGCTGTTTCTGTGCTGCTCAGGGTTTTATTTATTTACTTTCAGCCTGTCTTCTCTGCCTGAGAAGTTTTGTTGCTTTGCAGTAACTCACTAATCTCTGAATTAGTGACTTGGGGTAAGTGTCAATCCAGCGAATTGATCATCAGGCTGGATGCTGGTGCCAGTCTGTTTATTTATTTGTCACCCCTGAGCTGAACCTTTTTGGCAGTGTTGGTCAAACCTGTTGGAAAAGATGTCCTCACCGCTTTTAATGGCAGAGACGATAGCCTGACGGTTTTACGCCAGGATGAAAAAGGCACTGACAAGCTTCAAGCGTCAGTCGCTGTGTTAGCCGAACTCCCAGAGAGCGTGACCAGAATTAAAACTAAAGTCTAAAGAAAGGACTTAGGCATTAAACACCTCCACTGAACTGTGAGGCTTGCAGTTTCCCTGTTTGCTTTTTTCCGAAGCTTCCCTCTGTAACTTCTTTCCCCTTCCTTTTTGGAGACTCTCCAGCTATTAACATGTGGAATAACTTCAGGAGTTCCTTCACTCAGTCAGAAGAGGTCCCCACAGCTCATTGTGGGCCTCTTTGGTTGCACTTTCTTTCTCTGCCTCCATTCTGACTATCTGCAGTAAGTGACCATCCAAACTCTAAAACCTTTACAAGATTCAGGTCCAGATGAGCTCAATTTTTCCTGTCGGAGGAGCACTTTTTCCAAACTACTCGTCTGTTTCAGTGCTTGGTTGTAATTATGCCTTTTGCGGGCTCTTTCTAAAAATGTTTTAAAATAACAATTTATTGCCTATTTGATGTCTAGATTAAAATACCAGAGTGAATGCTGCACCAGCTTGTAGAGAAAGGCAAAAATGTTTTCCCTGTTTAGGAGAATGGAAGGGGTTGAAGGGTAAGAAACTAGCCTTGAAATACCCTTGTTTCATTGTGTTTCTGAAGAGATAAATAATGTGTTTTTTACTGAGATAAACTTTGGTGGTTGTTTTTTTTTTCCTTGTTTTTCTTCTTTTTCTTTTTTTTTTCCCCACTGACCATGTTGTATGCAAACAGGAAACTCTGACAGTTCAAACTGAAGGATTTGCTGACTTCACTTATTTGTAATAACTTTTAAGAAGTCACTGATTAAGTGGCATCATCAGCAGATTTTCAGTCAAAACAGTTTGTAGCAACTTGGGTCTAGGCTGAGATTTTTCCTTCTCTTCTACTGGGTATTAATGAATAATGCTAAGTAAAAAAACCAATTTTTATGTCCCCTTGATATTTGTTACTATTATTAAGTAATAGTTAACTGTGTAGTAGGACTACCTTTCTTGGCTTAAACTCTTCACAAAAATTGATCAAAAAATATTGATTTAAATAATCTTTACTTTCTAATGTGTTTTAGCAATACATGTTATTGACAAGAGCAAGAGAAAACTGAAGGGAAGAAACAAGGTGGTTCATGTTACTGGAAGCAGGTTTCTAAGGATATTTTCTGAATGTTTCAGAGATTCTTTTTCTGAATTTGCTTTGAGAAGAAATAAAGCTAGAGAAATAAGATGGTATCCCTGTTCTGCAGTGTCATTGAAATGTTTCTTGAAAGAAGTCAGCTGTAACAGCAAAATCAATATCAGGGAAGCCGCCCAGTGGTGCACTTGGTACATTTTATCTTCTGGGAAACAGGGTTACTATAAGCCAAGATGAAGTATTTGGCCAGTATCTTTAACCTGGATGTTTTGTTGTTGTATCCAAACCCATGCTGACCCATCTGCTATGTTCTCTTGTTGCCTGCACAGCCCTGTTGTCGGGGTTCGGCGCGCTCTCAATGAGAGTGAATCTGCGTCACCTGGTCTCCCCTCCTCTGTCTCTGCCCCTTCTTTCCTGAAAAGCTTTTACCAGGGCTCAGGAAGGTTGCTCCAGCCCTCAGAAGGTGACCTCTCCAAGAGGTGAGAGCATTGTCTCCTGCTTAGTTCCTCAGTTCCACCAGCTTAACAACAAGATTTCTAGTGCAATGCAGCACACGGGATCTCTCCCACTCTGCTTTGTGCTCCTGCATTTCTAACACACTTCCTAAGTACTTGATGCAAAGAAAATTTAAAATTTAAAAATAGAGGCTTCTGTACTGTCATCTAGTAGCTGTGACCTATTTCCGTTGCAGCGTTGCAAATCTGTCCTGTTGGTTTGTCACTTGAAATGCAGTGGTTTTCAGGAGTGTCATGCCGATTTAATGCTTCCTCTGCTGAATGCAAACCAGCATGTGTTGCTGTGGTCATTGGCATGTGAAAGTAACAGAAGAGCGATGTGAAGAGTGTACAGTACTAATGTGGGGTGCCTGTGCATGAGGAAGGGGAAATGCCAAGTTGATACTAGATGTGATATATTTAGAGAGAACTGAAAAATAACTTGCAATTGAAGAAGAGCGAGGAAGAAATGAAGATACAAGAAGGGCTTTCTGACATCAGTGTGAAACATGAAGTATTTGGATGGAAGTCACACTTCATTTTACTGTAACAACAGGCTCTCCTTCAGGAGAGTGCTTGAGGAAACTGCAGATGGGTTATTTTTCTGAAGTAGTGAATAAGGTGGAGCATTAGTTTTGAACTCAAAGAGTTTTTGCCAGTTGCTTGCCTTTTTAAATTTCTCTTCTGTCAATGAAAGCTCCTTTTTTCTTTATCAGACTGTCCTTGTTCACTGAATTATACTTGTGTTTCTGGTACTCTTCATCTCTGAGAGTGGCTTTTCCCCAGTCATTCCCAATGGAAACCTGTGGAGTTGTGGAAGGTTCTTTTGTGACTCTTTCTCCCTTCAAAAATAACAGTAGACTGCATTCTTACCAAAAACAAGTGTTGATGAAGTCTGGATTCCAGGTGTGTTAGGACTCTAGTACATGGGGATTTCAGTTTTGTGAGATGAGTGTGGAAGATTTTTGGAGAGCATGAAGAAATTTTTTCACCTTGTGGGATGCAGTTTAATTAAACACAGGTTAGTTTATCATCCCCATTTAGGGTAGACTGTGGGAAATTATGTAAATATACAAACTAATGTGAGAGGCAGTTGACCTAAAGGTGGCTTTGAGGAACAGTTTAGGTTACTCATCTCTAAAAAGATATAGATTAAAATAAATACAAAGTACATATCATCTCCTTAAGCATGCTGTATCCTACCTTGGTTTCACTGACGTTTACAGTGTCTCTTTCTGACTTCTAATCTGTAATTGGTGTATAGCATGCATCTAAAAACTACTGTAAACCCAATTACAAAACACCTAGTGGGAAATTTCTACATTTTAGGTCCTTCCAGCAGAATAAACCTGTGTATAAATGGAATAAGGTAAGACATTCTTACAGGAAGGTGACTCCATAGCCTTAGTGGCAGGATCACTGCTGCCTGTTGTACCCTCCCCCATTCCCCCCAGTCCCACAGTTTTTAAGAAGTAAACATTAAGTTGTCTAGATTCACTTTCTAATAGGGGGATATTGTAAACTAATCATTACTTAAGTTTAGAACATCTTTCCAAAACCAGTTTTAGAAATATTTCGCAGTTTTGAAGAGTGAGTCACTTTAAGCTGACCCCACCTTTCTACCCACATTGCACTGGAGAAATATTCTTTATCGTCTGACTTCCCATGTCATGTAGCTTTGAGGTAACATGTGATGCAGCCGGCAGCTTTTCTTGGTGTTCTGGTGAACTTTGATGTGCAGAAGCAGAGCCAGTTTCAGTCTGAATTAATTTAGAAAGATGTTTGATTTGTAGCAGTCAGATGGGCCTATGCAAATACACTAAGCCGGGGTCAGCGGGGGAGCTGGGTGTTAAAAAGCAGCTCTGCTTATTATGTACGTGTCTTTATGTGTTTGCTGCTGTATAGGAGGTGATTCTGATCTATGTTTACATCATATTTGACATATGGTATCAGTTTCTGAATTTGTGACTAGGACGTTGGAGATACAGTGGCTCTCACCTGATTGTAGATATCTTCATCTCATCAAAGGAGAGAAGTTGCTGTTTCTGCAGCATGGTTGCTCTCATCCTAAGGTGATTTTCTTTAATATTCTGACATTTGCAGAGCTGATCCTGCCTACTTATCCACATTCCATGTGTTATCCACATTGCCATTTGTGCCTGTCACTGGGAACATACTCATTTAGAGAGCGTGAATCGTGCCCTAAAAGACTCTTGACCTTCAGTAAAAAGGAAGCCTCAGTTGACTTATTAGAATTTAAATGGCTGTGCTGGGGTTACCTAAAGCCAGGAGAAAAAAAACTGTTCTCCAGATAGGTTCGGTATGGTGAAAGACATCTCTTTTTTCCCAGTGTTTGTGGAGCAGCTGATCTTTTGGGGTTTAATTCAGATGATCACTGCTGTAATGCTTCATGTGGAAGGCAGAAAACACTGACACATTTTCTGCTTTAAGGAATGAAGTTGGGCATCAACACAATATTAATATGTGCCTTCAGAATGTTTTTATTGCATTGTGGGTTAATTTGTCTAGAGACAAGTCTAGGGTGGAAACAGTTCACGTAATCTTGACTTTTGGCAGGTGTTGTACAGCATTTAATACCAAATGCAAGCACATATAAGGATTAAAAAAAAATCCTGTCAACATGGAGGTAAACTAACAGGAATTTGAGAGCATAGTGTGGTAAACTTTCATTTCTGTAACTTCTGGAATTTCTGGCTTTTATTCAACACGTACTCCCGAAAGGTAGGCTGTTGGAAGAATCTTTGGGTTTTTAATACAAAAATAAAATCGGCACTTTTAAAAATGGGATGACTTTCTGCACAGGTTTGACTAGCATTGTTATGCAAGGATAATTTAAGCTGATTTATCACCACTTGAATTTGAACAGATCGCTTTTCTAAAACCACTTCATTTTTCATGAAGAAAGTAAAATATTTGAGAATGTTCTTTAAACAAAATAGCAGAAAGTAATTATGCAGAATAAAAATACGTGACAGGAATGAGAACCAATAGAGAGAAACCAATTGGAACTGGTTTTTCTTCCTCCCAGAGGGGAGGCTTCATGTATGAGGCTTACGTATAGACTTCTGCCAGTGTAAGTCCTGGGAGTTTAAATACCAGCTGTGTCTCTGTACTTGATCTGGGGGGTTTTGTACCATCACAACCTCCAAATTGCAAAGTAGGTCAAGTCGATTCAATTGCTACTTAGAGCAATCAAGAGAAGAAGTTGAAATGAAAGCAAGCTGGTTAAAAATGCAAATCTTGGCATGAGCAGCAGCAGTGTTTATTCTTGAATCAGTTGGCTTGCATGGACTCAAGCGCAAAATAATTCAGATAAGTATTGTATAGAGTTCCCAAGAAATGGGGTAGCTTTGTCATTTTTTTAATAGCAGTCTTGGAAGCATTTTAATGAACAGTTTTGGAAAGAGATTTGGGTAGTTGAAACCAAGCAATTAGAATGTTTGTAATCTGAACAAGTTGGCAGGATTTTTTTGTTTGTTTTGTTTTTTTTCCTAAACTAGCTGTCTCATATTCATATTAAACATTATCTGATAGAATAGTGAATGGGATGACACTTTTTGTGAAACTGAGTTGCAGTTACCTGAATGTGTAATAGCTTAAGGATGAAAGTACAGACTGAACTATTTAAGGTGTTATATTGAATTGGTGGCTTTTCACTTTTTATTGCATACAAGCTGATAAATGCATCTTAGTTTCTATGTTGGGTGAGGAGCACGGGCTAAGTAGCCTTATGGAGAACTGTTGTTCTTCAAACTGAACTGTGATGCAGTTGTCTTAAATATAGAGTACTACATTGATAGCCTCTTTTCAGAGCTGCATGGGAGGAATATTAAGTGATTAAGACAGGAACAGTAAAATAAACCAGAAATATTCAATTTTGTGAAATTTCTCTACTGAACTATTTGGCTTTGCCATTTCATATGTTTGTTTTACCAAGCTGAAATATTTTGATGTAGAAGATGTACCATAATCTAGTTGTCGTTTTCTTAAAATAAATTTTTAAAAATGAAGTAAAGAAAACCAAAACCATCAGTTCTTGCAATTATGTCCTTGTTGTCCATTCAGCTCTTCAATATTTCTTCTGCAGTTCATTAAGATTTTATATGCTGCCGTCTCTTCATTTGCAGCACACTGTGATGCATTTTATCTTGCTCAGTTGTTGGGAGGCTGCAGCAGGACAGGAACTTGTAGAAAGTAATTGCGTTCTTCTTCTTGGTTGCTATGTCACTGTACAACCCAATAAATGCTCATCTTCTGCCTTGACCCAGTGTTTAGGCTCTATAATCCATAGTTTATAGAGCAGTTATAAATTTATTGAGTTTGAGGTAGCAACTTTTTCTTAAAGTGGAAAAACATCATTAAAAACTGGAATTAACAATGGAACTTTTTTTGCTAGTTGACCTTGCAACATGTTTCTTGTGTAGATGTTCAAGCCTGTGTGTTGTCAGAACAGGGTCTTTTCTAAGAGTTGTTAAGAGTTTTTCCCATGAGTGGTTGAGGTTTGATATCAGGGCCCTGGCAGGAAAGTTGTGAAACTCTCTGTTTCCCCAGGTAGTGAAAACGCTGCTCTGCTTTTCAGTAGCAATGACTGAACTCCATTTAAGAAGTTTTTGTTTTGGAGCTGCTTTTCCTCTTAGTCTTTCCACTCACATTAATAAACCTCTTCATTGTGCAGGAAGCTGATAGCTAATGGCCAGATAGACTATTTTTTTTTTTTTTTTTTCTCCCCTTTACGCCCACCCTGTTCAGAGGAACTGTATGAGGTGTTGCTGGCCTGTCTGAGCAGAGCACATGCCTGCTTGGCTGTTAAAATTCACAGCTGCCTTAAAACCTGGAGTAATCTTGCAAATATGAGCAAGAGTGAAGCCAGCCGGTTAAGTTTAGATATGAGGAATGGTCAAGTCTAAGGAGTAAATATTGTGCAACTCCTGTTTCAAGGTGGGGAATATGTAACTGAGTTAACTCATCTGTTCTTTGCACCAACCTTCTCAGCCATTTCATCACAAGATAGGAGGCACTACCATTTTACTCTTCCTGCTTTTACTGCTTCACACCTTCAGATCTGATGTTAAACTAGGACTTGTCTGTCTTTCTTGAACTGGGAAGGCTTTCCTTTCTCCCTTTCTAGCTTCCCTTTCCTAAATCTCAGTGTTTTCACAGGTGCCCTTCCCTTCCATTGAATATGGCAAAGTGTGCACATGAGACTTTCAAAAGTTTTCCTCTGATCGCTCACCAGACAGCTCTTCAAAAAAGGAGATGATTAATGTTAGTTGCTTAAAATGCCAGGGGAATTTTGGAAGGGAGGGTTTAATAACAGAAATGCAGGTCCTCAGAACTGTGTGATTTGCACGCTTCACGAGATAGCACATGTGACTAATCCATCCCGCCATGAACTCTGAGACTCAAATAATGTAAACAGTTTTGTTTCATAGACTAAAATAGCCACCTTCTTATTCTGATTTTCCTGTAAATTTTACTACTGTAAATTGAATACGTTTCCTTGGACTGTCTGCATGTTTAGGGGCATAGTAGCTGGATGTAGAATTTTTATTTATTTTTTTTTTTTTACATAGCAATAGAAAGGAAGTTTTCATTCCTGTGTTATATAGCTCCTATTTAGTAAGCCCTGGAATGACTCAGTTTTTGTGTTCTAGTATGTGATATGTAAGACTTGAAATAGGAAGAAGTAGTTTCATCACATTATTTATAGAAACATGAGTTATAATGATTAATACAGCCAAACTCAATACCTTATTTTGAAGAGTTGAGCTGAAATACCTTTAGAAGACAGCACTTCTAGATTCAAAATTAGTTTTGTAATCTATGTTTAGCTAGCACAAGCAGTGGTTACCCCATCACCCAAGGATGTCTAAGAATTAGCCAAAGATTGTCACAGGGTTTTCTGTTGCTGTTTTGGTTAGTGCAGTGTGGAGCTCTGAGACCACTTACTAATAGTTTGACACACAGGAAACCTGAGGCACTGTAGAATCTAAATCAAGAGTAGAGAATAATTCAGACTATCTGTTATCCAGGTCTCCCAGCCCATAGTGCTGTTCTTAGAGGAGAGCAGAGCAGGTGCATAATGCTGGGTAGGTGCATGTGAATACATTATTATTTCTCTGCCAGGATATGGAAGCAGGGTCTCACACCTGTGTATGACGGTGAGTCCAGTTTGCTCACTGAGGTTTACAGATGTCAGGAAACTGTTGTAAAACGTTATCACAGGGGCAGCTTCGATCGCCAAAAAGGCTAATTCTGGCTCAGTGGATTGTCATTCAGCACAGAGTATTTGATATGAAATGTGCTGGTTGAGGTGGTGTAGCTGAAACTTCATTAAGTTTTAGTCTGTCTGCCTTGCAGATTTCTTATTTTTGTGCAAGCCAAATGTGGGGAAACCGACTGCAGCTGGCAAACTGTGATCATCTGCAACTAACTTACCGCGACAAACACAGTGAACGCTTAACATGCTGGGCTTTCCTTTCATCTAACTCTTTTTACAGACTTTGTACTGTAGCATGGAAATTCTTCACAGGATGAAGCTTTGAGCATAGCTACTGCTGTGTTAATATAGCGGTTTTCCCTATGATGAAGCTGCACACACAGTTCACCAAATTCAGTTTTGTCTTCCCAAGAAGCTTGTAGTTGTGTGTCATGCTGTTGACATTGCGTGGAAGGACTTTTGGCAGATAATCAATGTACCCATTGCTATACGAGATCTGTGCACCTGCTTTAATATTAAATACAAAATGCTGAAACATTTCTGAAAGTGGCTCAAGTACTTCTGAAAGCTAAATGTCCTTATCTCTGGCAGTAGTCACTAAAGAGATCTGCTTGGTGTCCTTTTAAAATCACCTCCCAGCAAAGCTTCCCTATATCCTCTCCTTGCCTCTTCTAGCAATATAAGCTATTAAAGTTACTGTGTAAATATACTTATTATTATATTATTAATATATTATTTATAATTTATATTATTTTATTATATCATTATCACATTATTATTGTTGTTGTTGTTGTTAGTATTAGTATTAGTATTAGTATTATATATGTGGCAACTGGGGAGTTGGTCAGCCCCTTGAGATCATTGTGCCAAGAACTGAGCCTACCCTCTGTTTCTGAAGGCTCCGTTCCTTCAGCTGAAGATGCTGATGAAAGATGAGGACGTTTGGCCTCATTTGTGCAAGTGAGGTGTCCGCTTCTTGAAGCACAGGAAAGAGGCTCTGTAAGAAGTCCAGAATACTGCCTCTAATGAAATGTTCACCTGTGAGCTCATCATGCCATGTAAAATGGCATTAAGTGGAGCATTGTGCTCTGCTAAAGCAACATCTGTGCTTTTTTGCATCAGATCACCCCTATAAGACTAACGTATGGCAAAGCAAACCCCATTGCTCTCTGTTTTAGGGGCTAAATATTACTATGTTTTTCTCTTAGCTTTTCCGAAAGTTTAGCTTTTATTCTGAGCTTCCAGCTGAGCACTTTATGAATGCTATGAATTCTTCCTGGGGGCAAGCAGTGCAAGTTGCACAGCACTGCGTTACCAGAAAACAACTGGGCGCTTCTGTATTCAAGGTGAAGCTCACACACAGCACACTTTGCCTTCTAAAGCTTCCCAGCAAATGCTCCTGTGAGTTTGCTTGTACATTAGACAGACTTAATAACGATTTCTTTTTTTTTTTCCTCCGAAGACGACTGAGTTTGATCATCCCATCTGCTTTTTCTTTCCTGTAGTGATGGGGAGGGAAAGAAAAGAACATCAACCGTCTGCAGCAGTCAATCTTTAAATGCTGCGGGGGCCACGCTCACACCTCGCCGCATCTCCTGGCGGCGGAGAATATTCCTGCAGGTAGCTTCACCTATGAATAAATCTCCTTCCAAGATGCAGCATCCAGGTCTGTGTGTGCTTTTAAAGAAAATAAACAAGCAGTTGTTACTGACTAGTTGTTACTGTAGTGAATTGCAACATGTGAAAATATGAAAGGGAGAAGTCAACTCGATATAATTTTCTTGCTAGAACCACACTAGAGAACAGTTGTGCTCAGTTGGCTTTAGGTCGTGGTTGCTTTGAACAGAGGATTCTGTCATCAAAATAAAATGAATTGCAATCTGCCATAGTTGCACTGGTAGCAAGGAAACTAAGAACTGCCTCTTGCTGACAAAGATATCCGTTCTAACATTTAGCATTTTTTTTACCCTAGCCTGCTTACATAATAGCACTGTTTGCAGAAAATTGAGTTTTTTCTGGCTTGTCCATGTACTGCACATAGCACCAGTTGAGTGTGTTAACAATTCTTATAGCTTTAGGTGATTTAAGGTAGAAACCTCTGAAATATCTGTAATCCTGCTACGTTGATATAGTCCCATTGGCAGAATTCTCTAACATGGGTAAATGACCAACTCTAGATTTAGTGGCCATAAAGTGCAGCTCAGCAGATGGGAAAAGTTGCTTTTAGTACAGAGCCTTGGTAGTAGTAAACAAGCTCAGTTATAAGAGAGTCTTTATGAATAAATGTCTCTTTGAAACTTTAGAGGAGCTAGCAGGGGAAAGTGTTTAAATACTGGGTGACCCTTAATTTAATTTTATTTCGTTTAAATATAGCTATTTAAGTAAAACACTTTATTTAAAAATAATTCTCTGCTGTTGAACTGCATTTTTCTGTCTTTGAAATCAGCACCTCACTGCTGAATGTGGAAGACAGCTATTTTTGTTCTGCTGTGACTTAGATTTTCGTAATATGTCAAATAATCTGAGTTTCCTATAATATCTTTCTGATTCTTTGCAGATGGTCATGATGGAAGTGAATTGTTACCATTATCCCCTCTTGCTCCACCCTTGGAGGAGGACCCTCTTGTGCTGGTATTGCAGAATGAGGATGGTTCAGATAAAGCTGGAGAGAGGAAAAACTCAGAAGAACTACAAAGTCTGTGGAGAAAAGCTATCCATCAACAAATTCTGTTACTTCGAATGGAAAAAGAAAACCAGAAGCTGGAAGGTTAGCTATTTAGAAAATACACCTAAAAACTACTACATATTCTGCTGCATGAAGCTGAAAACTGTACTGATGTTGGGCACCTCAAACAGAGATGTGATGCTGTAACTTTTTGGTTAACAGTGCTAGAAAAAAATGTGCTCACCCAGTCACATCTCCCAGTCTGCCAGGTTCTCTGTCCACCTGCCAACTTGTAATGAGTTGCCTTAGGAAAATAAGAAAGTGATCACTTTTCCTTTTTTAGTACATGTCAGACAAAGCCTGCTGCAGTCTCTATCTAGTCTAGGAATTCTAACGTGGAACTATGTTGAACGTGGAACCACAGTTGCCGTGTGAACCCTTAGGTATGGTCAGCCCTTTAAATCTCCTTTCAGTCCTTCTGTCCAGGCTTCCTGTCCTTCCTTAATCACATCACAGTGATAATTTATAAGTATTTGAATCCAAATATGATTTTTGAGCAACTGGTTCTTGAGGCACATTAGAAAGTTCTTATTTTGGAAGATGAGCAATGTACACTGAAAATTGAGGACTCTTAGTGAGGGATCTGAACATCGCCAGCTGACTTGTCAGCTGCCTGAGCTTTTGGCGAAGATACTTTATTGTGGCTGGTCAAGACTCACACACAAATAAAAGATAGGATGCAATGTCTATTCTAGCATATAGAAGTTCTTCAGTATAATATAGTAGCTTTCGATGCAAGTTGAAAATTTCACGTCTTCTCTACAACTGCTGCCCTCATCTTCTTCTCTGTGGTGTATAACCTCATTATATGGTAGTCTCATTCTTCAAAAAAAGCGTATTGATCTTATTAAGGTCAGTGAACTCTTTTTCCTCCTTTAGTGGTACTTACTGAGAAGGCAGGGAGAGGAAAGAAAACAGCAGGACAGAAGTCCTTCCATGTCCCTACAGCAGTACATCATTGAATGTGTTTCCTATATGCGTAGCATATTTCTCTGTGCGCTTTCTCAGTTTGTCTCGCTTTTGGCACACACTTCTGTGGAAACTCCTAGATTCATAGGAAACACCTACAGAGAAGCTTGTTTTAACTTCAGCCAACATATTAATTTATTGTTTTCGCAAACGGTTAGTCTGCTGTTGTGGAGTGGGAAATCTGGACATCTGCTGCAGTAACTAATTTCATGTTATTCTCTCTGGTAGTATGAGCTGCTAAGGGAACAAACTCATTTCTGTATCCACCCAGTGTGGCTGGAGGTATTAGAAACTGTTAAATCAGTCCAGTTCCTTAAGATTCAGTTACAAGTTATTTCCATTCTGTAAGGGACAGGTAGAAAATAAGTTCTTCCTGCCTGATCATTTGTGGTGAAAACAGGAGCATCAGCAGTGGAGACTGCAAACTGGAATTTGTCTGCCAGCCCACATGTAGATTTGTGCTCCAAGGAGCATGTCTCCTTCCTTGTATGGAGGTTTATAAGTACTGCTAGTGAAATTGGTGCTCTGGCTAGCTGGAATTTATCATCTTATTTTCAAAGGGTGAAAAGTAAACTGTCTTAGCACCTGTCTCTAGGCATCCTTCCTGTGGGATACTGTAACGTGGGCCATTTTATGGACAGGATATGTGCAGAACTGATACATTCCAAACAAGAGCTGGTTTGGGCAGTGCTTGGCATTTTAGCCTACAATTAAATGCAGATCTTGGGAATGGGAAATATAACAGAAATGCCACCTCTGCTTGAAGTCATGTTCCTACCTGTTAATTTATTCAGCTGTATATGACTGGTTTAAGACTGGAATTGCTGTGGAATTGTTTTCAGTGGTTTTCTGTTAATGTTTTGTTGATTTTTATTTACAAAATATTAATAGAACCTCTTTTCCTGTTCTTTTGCTGTCGAGGAGACTTGAAATCTATTAGCTCTTTGTTTTACAGAAGGTAAGTTCTGTCAATTGCACAAACATATATATTTTTTTTTTTAATGAGCAGCTAAAAGCTCCTTTTTTCAGTAGATCACCTAGAAATACAAGAACTACAAAAAGTAACAGGCCACATAGCAATTATTAGGAAGAACATTAGTAAGGATGTTTGCAAGGAGCCAAGGTTGGCACACGAAGTAGGACAAGTACAATGGACTGCTGACTTTCACTAGGGTTAACTGCAGAGCCAAAGTACCGTTCAGTGAGTAATAACCCATGCACTTAATTCTGGAGTTTGTTGCCACACTGAAGTATGTGTTACTGTCATCTTGAATCTGTCACATACTGTTTATGAGAATGAGCATTCTCAAATGAAATCATACAGCAAGAGAGTAGCATTTCAAATTGCCCAAGTTAGACTGCAGATTCTTGTGGTAAGATCACATTCGTGTTTTTGTGAAAGTGTACTGCACCTTGCATAATGTTGCTTCTGTAAGCCCCCCTGTAGACTTGAATAGATAAGATTTCACTGGTGTAACATACAGTTTTTGGAAATGAAAAAAAAAATGCCACCTACATTTTTGGAGTGGAATAGGCAATGATCATCTGGATTCATCCAATATTGGATGTATCCGAAGTGTGCTGATCAGACAAAGGACCTGCTTGTCTTGTTTTGCAGTTTGTATAGTAATGTGAGAGTTTTCTTTCACCTAGAGATGATGGTGGGCAGAGGCAGTACATCTGTAAGAGGAACCAGTCTCCTGCAAGGAGCAAGTACTGCACATGGATCAAGACAAATTTGGGTTAAACTCAACTGCAGTTTTCAGAGGTCATGTTGTGGAGTGTACAATTGAGTCCAATGATAGTTAAACCGATCTCTGTAAATTAAGACACATGAAGGTCTTAATTCCAGTTTTTTTCCACCAGTAGTGTGGGAATCTGAGTGTTTTTCTCTGTGTATCGTGTATGATAAAACAACGACAGTTAATTTCTCAGTAATGGAAATGAAAGCTGCTCCTCCACGGAATTCTAGAGTAACGCTGCAGCTTTATTTCAGAAATAGTGAGTCCTCTGGAATAAATTTTGTATGCCAGGTAGTCCTATGCAGCTAATTCTTTAAGTATATGGCCACATGAGTTCTGTGCTTCAGCACAGATGTGCCTTTCTGGATATGGTTCATGTTAGTTCATTCTGTTTACTTCTAGTCGGCACGATGATGCCAGGTAGCAGTGCCAAGAGCTCTTACGATTCTCCTAAGAGACATGTAAAAACTGGGACCAGTGGGACAGGCTTCAGTTTAGAAGACTTGCCTAGCTTGCTTGCCTAAATCTCTGATACAAGCATTCATATGTTTGGGACTTCCCATATTAGAACAATTGTAATCTTAAATATAAACAAGAGAAAAATTATCAAAGGTGTTTTTGCAGTTGAAAGAAGCAGAAGATGTGGTGAAGTTGACTGTACCTGAGTGGTTTTTAATTCTTGCCTCAAGCCTTAAAAATATGTTTTCATGTATTTCATGAATTACTAATGTTCATGGCCCAGTGACAGATGTTAGATTGTTACCTGCAGCATCTTACAACAAAAGACTGGCCCCATCTCAGCTATTAACTGATGAATTGTAGAAGGTATATGTATCCCTAGTCAGATTATCAGGAATATATATGTAACCTGAATGGGTTTTCGTTATTTGTTGTTTCTTCTAGTTTTCTGATGTTCTGTTTTTTCATCTGCTTTTCCTTTGTGTTTTGTGCTCTAGCAAGCAGAGATGAGCTCCAATCAAGAAAAGTCAAACTGGACTATGATGAAGTTGGTACGTGTCAGAAAGATGTCATAAATGTCTGGGATAAGAAGTTACTGAACTGCAGAGCCAAAATCCGATGTGACATGGAAGATATTCATTCCACTTTGAAAGAAGGTATGCATGTGGGATGGCTTTTAACTATGAAGTCTGAAGATTTTTTTTTTCGGTGTGTGTGTGAGGCTGCCTTTTAATACTGAAGGAAATCTGCCAGCAGTACACTTTTTCCAGTAGCACAAAATAATGAGAAAATGGCCTTCTTTTTGCAAATGCATCCTCCTCCTGCTGCCAAACAGAAAACAGGTTCTGCTGTGTCTACAGCTTACAGTGTCAGCAAACTTCTGTAGTCATTCTTCTGAAAGAAGCATCTTGTGCCCATGTATTATTGTACTGAAGACTGAACTTGGAGCTTCTGCAGCTGACACTGTGACCTTCTGGTTTCTGGTCTGTGGCTCCTATCCAGTTGACTCAGAGCTTCGGATGCTCTGATTTCAATTACTCACTGAGAAGGCAGGACCATAACATCTAATGTGAACTGTACCCAAAACCTAGGGGAATCAAAACCAAGCTTCAGAGAGTCAAAAGGACTACATTTTATGGGGTCTGGACTATGGTCTTTCAGTATTTTGTTTCCTCAAGTGAAAGGCTGGGGAATTTGGCTTGAAGTAAGTCTTCTGTGGCATAGCTGTAGGCCAGGAGGCCTGTGAATCTAGTTTTACTGCACTGCTGTGCTCTCCTCCATAGAATCTCATGTCTGTATTACAGATGCTGAAAAACAACATTTCAGTGTAATCTGCTAGTGGTACAGAAGGGAAGTTAAAATTGCTACCAAAGAAAATTTTGCTAGAAATAAGGCAGTTCCTGTTAGTGATCCACAGAAGACAACCAACAAACAACTTGCATTGCTGCCCTATATTCTGCTACTGGACTGAAGTTTAGACTTGGGAACAAGGATATGATTTTTCTAACTTGTATTCTTGTTAAGTGATTATTTGCCTGGAAAATATTAGCAGAGTTGACAATTTATTTTGACTTCCGAAGGTCAGTTTATGGAGTCAGGGGGTTGTATGTGAAATACCAAAAGTAGTATTTTAATTTAGTTTATGCTTTCACAGGTGTTAGGCTGACTAAAGAGAAATGCTGTCTTTCAATATGAGTGGTTCTGTGTCCTTCCTTTGGTATGCAGCATTAATGCTTTTAGGTTTGAACTGAGCATTCTGTCATCTGTACATCTTTCTGCTATACAAGCCTATGGACTGACATGAGCAGCTCTTGGGGAGGGGGAAGAGGAGGTGGACCTCTGTATATTTTACACCTCTAAATTTAGTTCAGCCTTTCTAAACGGGACAGTCTGCTTTCTGCATGTAGTTGTGCATCTTTTCCCGCTGAAGAGGTGGCAAAACAAGTGATGTCTGTACCTCAGTTGTTGCCCTATGTACTACTCAGTGTAATTACCGTAAGTTTGTAATGAATGTCTAATTAGTGGGATGAACTGTGCTTACTGAGGGAATACAGTGCAGAGTGGACAACTTTTGAAGCTTAGTGCTTATAAAGGGATCCTCCAGGGTGGTTTTGCCAAAGGCAAAGATTATGAAAAACTGAATTCTTGTGTTATAGCACTGAAAATATGCCCCTCCTTAGGCCTCTTGTGTTTTTGACTGATCTGCAGGTGTACCAAAAAGTCGTCGGGGAGAAATTTGGCAGTTTTTGGCTGTGCAGCATCGAGTCAGACACAGACTACCAAATAAGCAGCAGCCTCCTGACATCTCCTACAAAGAACTTCTGAAACAACTGACTGCTCAGCAGCACGCCATCCTTGTAGATCTAGGTATGTCTGTTCATAGCCGGGAGACTTTTCTGGCTTGTTTCTTGTGTCTTTGAGCAGAAACACAACAATCTTAATGAGAGCTATTGCTGGAGATAGATGCTGCTGTGTCAGCCCCACTTTCAGTGTTGTCAGGATTCATTCTGTGTCTGCCACTTAGTGTCCTCTAAGCAAATGATTTCTTAGGTTATGCTGTTTGTATTTGTGCTCTTCTACATCTGTCTGAAGAGAGAAATCAAGCAGTTGTATCTGCAAATTCTGTGCAGATGAGAATATTAAATGAGCTCAATGGATACAGCCTAAAATCAATAAAATACAGATCGATCTGTCTAAAATGAACCTGCACATGAAAGCAAAGAGAAAAGGTCTATGAGAAGAGAGAAGTGCTGGTTGCCAGAAGGATCTGTTTGTTTTTTTTTTTTTTAATGAGAAGAATTGAATATCAACTACTCTTCTCTCTTCACATCAGGACGGACGTTCCCTACACATCCTTACTTTTCTGCTCACCTGGGAGCAGGACAGCTGTCACTCTTTAATCTCCTGAAAGCATATTCTTTGCTGGACAAAGAAGTTGGTTATTGTCAAGGTATAAGCTTTGTAGCTGGAGTGCTGCTTCTACATATGAGTGAGGAACAGGCCTTTGAAATGCTGAAATTCCTCATGTATGACCTTGGCTTCCGTAAACAGTACAGGCCAGACATGATGTCACTACAGGTAAGCCCATTCTTCTCCTAAAGCAAACCAGAGTTTTAAATGAGTTTTGAGATCTCAGAGCTTGCTCTTGTTCTCCAGGGCCTTATGAAGCTTGTTGTGCTGTTTTGGAGGTCGTGACATGCATGCAAATGTTATTGTCAAACCCCTCTTCAACTCTGAGTTTGCAAACAGAGAAGTTCAAAACTTGCAGGCTTTTCCTGTCACACGTCTCTATTATCTCCTGTTTGGAAACTCTTTCTCTGCTATTTTGCTCTTCCTTTTCCTTTCCCCACTTCTCTCTCTTCCTTATTCCAAAAAAGCCCCAATATGCTTGCATCTGTATAGACAGAGTTTAAAAATAAATTTGATTTTGTTTTTCTGCAGTGCTTTAAGCACTTAAATGTAGATTTTTCTCTAGTTACTCCTAGTCAAATCAATAGTGGCACCCAGTGGCCAGTCAGTGTACTCCACAGGCATTTGTACTTGGGGCTGCTCTGTGTCGCGTCATCGTTGGCAACCCTTTTCTCTCATCGTTCTCTATCCCATCACCCCCAACACAGAAAGAAAACAGATGAATTTTTAATAATTTAGTTTGCTTATGAAATGATACATGCTCTGCACTGTTGGTTTTTAATAGCTAGCTATAGATACTTGAGCCTGTTTAGGAAGGAAACAGAAAATCTTTCAGATCTGTATAAACTCCAAGGTTTAAAGTTTGATGAGTCTTTGACCTTGAGATGCAACTGTCCACTGACTTAAATAAGTTGTTATGATTCCATAAGTCCCTAATATTATGAAGGGATATACCTCAGCTGTGTTAAAGTTTGTAATCCACAGTGGAAAAAGAGAAAATTAAGAGATTTTAAAAGTCTCTTTTTTCATGCTCTCTGCATGACAAACACTTACAATTAAGTAAAAACTTAAGAGGTAGTTTCAGTCCACTTTTCATGGTCAGTCAGACTAGGTGCTTATTTGGCAAATGTCCAGAACAACAGAACAGATTGTAGTTAAAGAAATTGTATGTGCTAATTCTAAAAATGATGAAGAGAGATGTTTTATTCTGGATATAAGTACGCTTTAACAAGTTTGTTGTGATGAATTAAGAGTAAACAGCCATAAAGAGCATCATTCTGCCTCTTCCCTGTCCCATTTGCCCCACCCAAATGTGTTTTGGACCAGTGGGTGTCAAAGGATGATAGGTGTGTGGTTGTGGGATTTTTTTTTTTCCCCCCCAAGAAGATGCTCTCTTAGTGTCTGTATGTCATACTGCAGTTGTAGGTTTTCAGTACCATCTGATGGTTTGAGAGCATTCAAATGTCCAGGTTTTGCTTTTTTGTTTAAATGAGTCTGAAACTTTCATCATCCAAAGCTCTTAGGAAAAATGCTTTTTAAGTTTGAGAAGGTTTACCACTTGTAGTACAGTTTGCCCTTTTAAATGAGATTACCTCTTTCCACACAGTTTGCTTCTAGGCAGTTATCCTGTTCTAGACAGAAGTGGAAGTTTTTTCTGCTCAAGACAAACTAGACTGTTGAAGATGAGTTACAGGATCTTGCTTAAGCCTAACTCTTTTAGTTTTAGATTTTAACAGGAGTAGACCACTTGCAAATTCTTTTGCATTTACAGTACTGAAACAGAAAGTAAGATTATATACAGAATTAGCTTCTGTCCTGTAGAAGAAATACCTGGATGTTTCTTTAGGATAATGAAAACTTATTTGACTTATATTTTTAATTGTTGTCTGTTGTAGATCTTTAGTTCATGATGAACCCATCCAAATGATTTACTGCCTCTATGATACTCTTCTAATTTCACATGTAAATGTGTGGTTTATTGACGCGGTCCAAACTGTGCTTAATTAGTATCGTTGGCAATTAAAGGAAGAACTTAAAGACACGCACAAATTTAGCTAATTTGTCTGAATGAGAAGTGATCTGTCTGCTTGCGGATTCTGCTGACTGATAAGATAGTTTCAAGTGCAGTCAGATTGTGGTAGGGAAAAAATCTTGACTACCAAAAGTAGGAAAGTAGCTGATTCCACTAAGTCATTTCCTTATTGAGGAATGGATTCACCTTACGCATAAGGCACTTTTGACAGCAAAATTGGACCTGACAGCTAATTGACGTATGTCTGCTTCTTCTGCTTTCTGAGAGAAACGTTGCTCTGTGCTATGAGCGACTTACCGTGGAATATAAAATATCAAAATTATCAAAATTGCAAGGAAATAATTTGCCATAGAGCGCTGTTTTTAGCAATGAATAGCAACTTTTAACCAGTTTGTCTTGCAACCTTTTCCAGGTTGTATAGCAGCACTTTTTTGCATCAGTATCTTAAATTTCTCTGGACCACTGGCATGTGGGAGGTGTGCTGGGAAATACATATGTGGGACAGCTCTATTGACCCACTGTATCTAATATACTATGTGGGTACAGCAGCTGCCTACAGTGATAACTAGCATAGGAGTTTTAAATGCAGCAAAAATGTGTGCAAGATTCAAAGGATGCAAGCTGAAATGTGTAAGTTTAGCCAGAATTAGTTGAATTCTGTAAAGGAGAGTGTTGGCATCTTGCAAAAGCTATTTCTAGTGCTGTGAGACTGAACGTTCTGGTTTGTTGATAGAGTTAGATCAATATATTCTCTTCTTATGCCTATGAATCTGAAATGATACATCATTAATAATCAAGTTCAAACTGTTCTTGTTATTGACCACTTTGTTGGTTTTAATTCATTAGGGGTGGGTTGTTTATACATGAGTAGGTATCACTCCGGGCCCTAGGCAACAATTAAGCTTCATTTACATTGCCATCTGTACTGGAGTTAATTTCCCTTGAGTGAAATGTGAATGGTTTGGAAAACTGAGTAAAGCTGAACTTCTCTTTCTCTACTTCTTTCCCTCCAACCCCATCATGCACTGTAGATTCAGATGTATCAGCTCTCAAGGCTTCTTCATGATTATCACAGAGACCTGTATAATCATCTTGAAGAAAATGAAATCAGTCCCAGTCTTTATGCTGCACCGTGGTTTCTTACACTGTTCGCGTCTCAGTTTCCATTAGGATTTGTAGCCAGAGTATTTGGTAAGAAAATTTATTCTATTGCAATAATAAACAGAGCAATGTTGTCCATTTTGATTTGAAACACTCAGGGAGTAGTTTTCTACATACTAGGGACGTTTGGGGTGACTAGTGTGGGTGGCAAGTAGCAATGTTCTTTATAGTGGCATATCTGCCCCTTTTCAAAGAGGAAAACTGAAATGTATTATTTGAAACATCAGACTTGAGCAATTAAGTGTGTCTGCTGTTATTAGCCAAGGGAATTCTGCAGTGTGAACAGCAGGAAGTTTGTTGTTGCAAATGTATTTTATGCACTAAGCATTCAGTCTACGTGTATAGAAAAGTTCACCTTGTTGAACTTGCAGATTGAAAAAAGAGAAGGCATCGGTTTTCAAAAAAGTGTTTCTGAATAACTGATTCTAATGTACTATTTAATAAAAATTCATGTAAACTGGAACTTAAAGGCTGTTCAGGTTTTCGTGTACATATATATATATATATATTGAACAGTTTCCCAGTCTTATTATGCCTCTTTCCATTTAAAAAGTTTTTTTGTGGTACTTTCCTCTTCAGATAACATCAAGTACAGAAGCTTAAATACTGATTGTGCTCTGTAGTGTTTACAGTATCGGCATGTCAAGTACTTGGTTTTGTTTTATTCTTATTGTCAATAAGAACTGCCAGCTTAATCAAAACTCTATTAATGCAGTGTTTTAAAAGAAATATTTATTAATGTAAAACTAATTGCATTTGATTTTTCTGTTTCCCTATGGCACCTTTTGTATTTTCTTAATAAATTCAATCTGATTTCTGTCTCATGTTTTATTACTGGAGAGTGTTGGGTTTTTAATTTGTTTGGTGTGGTAGTTTGGGGGGAAGAAGGCCTTGTTTGGTTGGGTTTTGATTTTGGGTGGGTTTTTTTGGCTTAGTGATTTCTCCATTACACAATTATTTCCTTTTGCAGCAAACTTGTTCTGATTGCTCTTTGGGTGAGCAAATTATTGGTGTATCTGCTTTTCAGTGATATGCACATGATGAGTACATCTCTTTCCCAGTGGGGTTATTGAATTCCAGGATATTCAAGCTTTTTTATTATTTGGTTTTCAAAGATAAGGTGCCCCCCCCCCTTTTTTTTTTTTAACTTCAGTGGGCTTTGAGCTTGGTAAACTATTTTTTAAGGGTGGGGAGAACCAGTGTTCATTTCTCTGTAAATGAGCTGAGCAAGGCATGTTCTGATTTTAAAACTGAAAAGTCACAGTGTTGTTTTACTTCCTAATGCTTTGAATTCTCGTATCCTTAAGGGCCATTGTCACATACCAGGAACAGGTGGTTAAGTGTCTACCCATCATAAATTAGATATTTATGCGGCTTGAATGTGTGTCATAGACTTGAGAAGGGAGACTTGTAGGAGCTGTGTGTGAGTGAGCTGGATGCCTCACCAGTGTCCTGGTGCTACCCTGTGACACTGGGTTAGGGCCAAGGATGACCTGTCAGTGTCAGGATCAGAAATTGAGGTTGTTATGCGGTGCTGATCTTGGTGGTGTAACAGAGCCAGCAGCAGAGGAAGCTTATCTGAACTGCTTGTGTGCTGCATTCATCTCAGTGACTACTGGCGAGTGTCCAGAAGAGGGCTACAGAGTTGGTGAAGAGTTTGGAGGAGAAGCCATAGGAGGAGTGGCTAAAGTCACTTGGTTTGTCCCACCTTGAGAAGACTAAGAGGAGACCTCATTGTGGTCTACAGGTTCCTCACAAGGGGAGGAGGAGGGGCAGGCGCTGAACTCTTCTCTTTAGTGACCAGTGACAGAACCCGAGGGAATGGCAGGAAGATGTGCCGGGGAGGTTTAGGTTGGACATCAGGAAAAGGTTCTTCCCCCCGAGGGTGCTGGAGCACTGGAACAGGCTCCCCAGGGAGGTGGTCACAGCTCCAAGCCTGATAGTGTTCAAGAAGGGACTGGACAACACCCTCAGACACATGGTGTGAACTGTGAGGTTGTCCTGTGCAGGGACAGGAGTTGGACGCGATGATCCTTGTGGGTCCCTTCCAATTCAGGACATTCTGTGATTCTATGAACTGCACGTCTATCGGTGCTACTGAGACCAGGTTCCTAGTTACTGTGATCAGGTTTCAGGTTTCTGCGCAGTCTGTGTCTACAGACTCCTGCAGAGCCTGTACTTGCCTCTCTTATCCACATACTTATACCCCAAAATAAGGGTTTGGGGCTTAAATTATAGCCACTGTGATCACTAGTATGGATTTTGAAAATATTATGATTGGTTATGGTATCTCCATTACCATTTTTTAAGGTCTAGCTTCTGCCTGTAGAAAACAGTAGAATGTCAGTACATTGTGTTGTGATCCACTTCCCAATTGTTTTTCAGTCATAAATGCACTTTAAAAAGAGTTAGCAGTTAGTTAACAATCTACAGTAGGCAGTAATGAAATGCTTATTGCAGATAACTGTTACAGACATAACAAGCATGCAGTATTTTCTTTAATGTTCTTTCACATCTGTAAGATGACAGAAAATGCTTTTATGTGCGTTTATGTCATGTTGAAATAAGACATCGCACTTCTCCTGAACTGAATACATCTGCAGTATGATTGATTAAAAACATCCCAGCCAATATAATGTTCATCCAATGACTTTAGCTCTCATTTTCAAGATATTTTCATTATTTTATTTTTTAGACATTATTTTTCTTCAAGGAACAGAAGTCATATTTAAAGTAGCACTGAGCCTCCTGAGCAGTCAAGAAACATCTATAATGGGATGTGAGAGTTTTGAGAACATTGTTGATTTTCTTAAAACCACTATTCCAGATATGACTCAGCCTCAGATGGAAAAAATTATTACCCAGGTAAGGTTGTTTTTCTCTTTACTTTTTTTCCCCCCATTTGGTTTACTTTGAAAATATCATGCCTAACTTATATGTAAAAGTCTTCTCAGTATGTTTGTTTTGGTTTGAAATGCGAAGGGATCATCTTCTCAGTAGCTTGTATGGAAATAGGATATAAGCTAATTTCAATGTGTTCTGAACTGTAATTTTAGCAAGACCATAGTTGCTGCATCAAGATCTAGTTCAAAGGTTCTTTTTTGCCCCAGGTATTGGGAAAACATGACTTTGCTCATAAATTCCATGTCACCATTAGAAGGATAAAAGTAGCCTATTTTCCAAACTTAAACCCAGCTATTGCTCCCTGCTAGTGGGTGAGCAGACCAGCAGTTCATGATGGGAAGCACAACTTGCCATGGTGGGAAGAGGCAGCATCACAGCAACATCTCCTTCTGACCTTTTGAAGTTCTGGCCTCATAGTGCCAGGTATCCCCATAGGAACTTTCCTGACACCTCCAACTTAAAATCCTACAAGTTAGGAGGTTGGCGATGCCCTGTTTTTCATGATCTGTATTAAAATCAAGGTCAAGCAAGCTTTTGCTGTTCTGTTGCATGGGCAGTTTGTATCCTCCTGGGGATCACTTCTAGGGTGCCCTCATGCAACTTCACCTTTTCACCTCAGCCCCGTTCTTGAAGGGTTCATATCTGGCAGGTGCTTGATGCTGGAGGTAAAAGTTCCTCAGGACTGATACCTGCTTTGCCTTTTTCGGGTAAGGGAACGGAGGACTGCAGTAGTGTTATTTCAGTAGTATCACAGCAACGTTGTGGCAATGGGCAAGAAAAGGAGGCTGAGGGAGGACCTTAACTCTCTCTACAACTACCTGAAAGGAGGTTGTAGCATGGAGAGTGGTGTTCTGTTTTCCCAAGCAACAGGTGATAGAACAAGAGGAGATGACCTCAAGTTGCATCAGGGGAGATTTAGATTAGACATTTGAAAAAAAATTTCTTCATGGTAAGGGTTGTCAGGCATTGGAACAGGCTGCTCAGGTAGATGAGGTTCTTAGGGACACAGTTTTGAGGTAGACCTGGCAGGGGTTGGTTAATGGTTGGAACTGATGATCTTAAAGGTCTTTTCCAACCTAAACGATTCTGTGGTTCTGTAATAGAAGAGAGAAAAAGAATTACTGATGCTGATACAGGAGAAGCAACAAGCTTCTTGTGAAATACTGTCAGTGGCTGGGACCTTCATCTCTCTACATCCTGTTCTTCTCAGTTGAAGCTGCAAATTGAAAATGAGTCTCAGTCTGGTACCTGAGCTGTGAACATGTGAACAGTTTTCCCCCTTCAGGTGGCAGTTCAGAGATCACAGAGGATCTTTAGAAAGCCATCTCCATATGCAGGAATACAGTTAACACTGATGCATTCCAATGGTTTGGTTAACACTTGAATGTTTCAGGTGCTGTCAGTTAAGAATTAGTTTTTAGATGACATCTAAATCTTAATTTCTCATTGCACTGATTGTGATTGCCACAGTAAACCTGTCAGGCACTTTAGTGTCTGGCTTCACAACTCCCTGATTCTGATGGCGATAAAGATGATAGTTCAGTATTTTTGATACAATTAGAAATTAAATCTTTGTCCTGTGGTCTGTGTGTGTTGCAGAGCAATCGTGCTGTAGTGAGCACATGGTAGAAGTGGCTTTGTGCAGCGCTGGGTTTGAGTAAAGAAACAGGTTATGTAGCCTGAATGGAGGTGGATGTGATCGTACGCAGGTCAGCTCAGCTCTGAGAGGACAGTCACCTGCTCACCTTTAACAGCTTTCTGGATCTGTATTTATGTGTGGACTGCCTGTATTGGATTGCTCCTACCTAGGCTGGCTGCAGGTGGAGTAATTTGGCTGTCTCAGCACTGTAATTTCCCAGGACTGTCCTCATATAGCAGACACATTCCTGTGCAGTCTACTCTAGATGTACTTGCTTTAGCAGGTGGGTTGGACTAGATGATCTCTAGGGGTGCCTTCCAACCCCAACCATTCTGTGATTCTGTGATTATGAAAGAAAAATGTAGACATTATGTAGGACTTAGATACAAAGATGAAGAATTGACTGGGTAGCTACATAGAGGAAAATGCCACTTGCCCAGCTTGAACACCATAGGCAATTTAAAGTTTTACCTTTTTTTTGAATTACCTGAAAAACGGTGGTTGTAATGCAGGACTTGTTTAGCTGGGGTATCTTTTTGTGTCTTCTATTGGTGTAATGCTTGATCTCTAGAACAAGGAACAGAATTAATGTCACTGTAGAGATCCTTCCCTCCCCAGCTTAAACTATTTGGCAGCTTTCAGAAGCTGAGAGGCTGTGACTGGATGAATAAACACATAAGGGTCATATGGTCCCATCACTGCTTACATGCTCAGTTCTATAGTGTTCATAATGCTTTGTCACCAAAGCATCCCAATAAGAAAATAGTGTATCTTCACAAAGAGACAAAACACATGGAAACTGTAACCATGAAGAGTGCTTTATAAAAGTCTATAAATGGGCACTTGGAGTCAAGAGATCCAGTTTTGAGAGTGAAGATCTGATGATTCCTGGATTATTCTTCCTCATTGTGTGATCCTGCTCCCATCACAGGTGTGTGAGACTTGAATTTAAAAGTTTATTGAGCGTCTTAATATTCCTGAGCAAGAATATTATAAAATCATGTGATTAAATAAGGCTTTTCTGCTGATACATCTCGTAGTAAGAGATGGTATCTGGTAATTGTAGAAGTGATGGTACAATTTATTAAGAAGTCTCATGATTTATTGTGGCTGCAATAAGAACTCTAGATGATAAAATGCTCTTATTGTAGACTTCCCCTTAAAATACTTTTTTGAAAGGAACAGGAAAAAACATGAATCAAGCAGAGTTGCCTCTTAACCAAACATTCATGGGAATAAGTATTGTATTGTAGTTAAAACCAGTTTTTTCTCTCATGGCAGGTGTTTGAGATGGATATTTCAAAACAGCTCCATGCCTATGAAGTAGAGTACCATGTGCTTCAGGATGAGCTGCAGGAAAATGTGAATCCCTGTGATGAAGGTGAACCCCTGGAGAAGCTGGAGAGGGTGAACAGTCATCTGAAGAGACAAAACATGGATTTGTTGGAGAAGCTACAGGTAAGTGATTTAGGACTACAAACCCACAGAGAGGTAATTTCTGTGATTCAGCCAATAGAGGAGTGTCTTTTTAAAATGTCAATGAGAGGTCTCCAAACTGCAAGATCTTATGCAGCTGAGCAGTTCTGTCAGTTATGGTGATTTACATCTGTTAGATGTATTTTTAACTCTTTTGTAATTTCTTAGACTTTTCCTTCTTTATTTTGATTTATTTTTCTCAAAATATCTCTACCCTTATGTCCCATAAAAATTGTTGGCGGAGTTTGTGTATCTTGCTGAAGAATAAGTTCTCTGTTCCTTCATCTCTGGTTCCTTATTGGAGAATTTTAAGAAATAATCCATAGCGCAGTAGGCTTGCTTTCTCCAGACTTCTGTAGGCAGTATGGTTCTGTTTTCTTCTGTTGAAGCTCACAGGCCTACTTTTGAGATGTGATCTCTCCTAGCAGACTTGAATAGAACTGAGTGCCCACCAGACTTTGCCTGATAAAGTCATGCTTTAAAAGTCTTCTCTTCCTCCTTCGCTGTTTTGCCCTTTATACCATAGCCTGGCCAAGACTTATTTCAGGTTTCAGTATGTATTGACTTGCATTTTCCTGAAAGACAAGTTCTTTTTACATCACCAGGCCATTTCTTGCTATATTTGTTAATTTTAAAAAGCACTGGGAAGAGCTCAAGAGCACCTTCAGTTTGTGAAACCTGGAAATAGAAGTAAGCAAGAAGGGAAAGATCAAGTCCTCATTATTTTTGTGTTTATAGGCCGAGGGTGCTGTGCTGTGTTCTTTTGATATTGAAAACGGGATCGCTTGCCTTTTATAAAGTTATTATTTTTGCCTTGTTATTTATTTATTTATTTACTTATTTACTGGTACCTGGGCTTTTACCTCTGTTCTGAAAATGCACCAAGGGCATAGAATAATTATGAGTGACTGATTTGAAAGCCTCTGTCAAAGCTTCCAGAGTGCTGTACTTCAGTGCATCTTCCTCAGTTCCTCAATGTCTTCATCTCTTTGTTTGTAAATCTTCTTCCTTACTCTGCTTGGGCCTTTTCCGAGGAATAGTCAGAATTCCCCCCACTTCCCACAGGGAGACATTTGCTATTGATGAGGTCCAGGACTTCTGATTACCAGTCAGTTCTTTTGTTTTCTTTTTTTTTTTTTTTTTTTTCCCAGAGGAAGCTATAGGTCTTTTATTGGAAAAAAGGGAAAGCAGTCTTCTTCTATCCTTAACACTGAGGATCTCTTTCCCTCTAACCTCTCAATCATGCTGATTTACTTTATTGCATAGGGTTTCCATTGCTCCATCACTGTCAGACAAGCCATCACTTCCAGTGTCAGTCCAGCTGCTCATTTCTTTTTTCTTCCTGGAGTTCCTGTTCCTTGTTACTCTCAGCTGTTCCTTGCTTGCTCCAATTTGCATGTCTCCTTCCCCTTGTCAAGCTTTCACAAAGCCTTCAGATTGATCGGGCCACTAGAAGGAGATTCTGTGTATGATACACAGTAGGTGTTCTGTGTATCATCTGCCTACACAGGTGTCTTTTAGAACATCTGTGTAATTGAGGTCTTTTTTTAACATATACCATATTATAATATTAAAAAAAAAAGTTATTCAGAATGTCTCGATTATAAAGATAATATTATTGTTTACAGGTCGCTCATGCTAAAATTCAGAATCTGGAATCCAGCCTGGAGACTATTTTGACTCGAGAGAACAAAATGAAGACTTTAATTCAGACCCTCGAACAGGAGAAGATAACGTATCAAAAGACTCTTGAGCAGATGATGAAGTATTTGCCAGCAGAAGCATTGTCTGACTGTGAACTGCTCCTAAAGGAAGTAAACTATAATCCAAATAATAAAATAAAAAATAAGGAGTAAGCCATAAACCAGGGTTTTTCTAGGCAGCAATTCTTCAAAAAAAAAGGGGAAAGAAAAGATGAGTATGCTGCTTTCAGAGAAATTAGCAATAGGCAATGGTATTATCCAAAACTAGTGCTGGGACACTTACAGCTACAGATGCGCCTTCAAATGTCAGTATGCAAATTCAAGCTCTTAATTTTTTTATGATTGTGTAAATAAATCAGAAGGGGAAAATAAAGAGTTCTCATATGTAATATTGATGATTTGATGTATATTTAGAGTTGACCTAAAGGAAAAGAGAAATTTCAGTAGTCAAAGCCAAGATAATGGTGATCCACAGATTCACTCTAGATATGCTTGTCTTGCAGTGAAGTGAGGATAGCGTATCTTTATATATATGTATGTTGAATAATACTTGAAGAAAAAAAAAAAAGAATGTAATCTTCCTTCCAAAGAGCAGCATGTTTCACATCTTCTGTGGAAAATCTGTGTGAGCTCATGCGTGCCTCTCTTTTAATTCTACTGACATTGCGTGCACAGACCAATAAGCAGATTAGCTATCATGACTTGGTTTGTACAGAAAGAGCTCTAGTGCCATCCGCTGCCTGGGCTGTACCGGTCAGCAGCAGAATTCCACGTGCATGTTGGAAATGGAAACAAAAAGCATCATGTCATAGCTCTGCCTCCGTACACTCAGAGCTAAGAAATAACTATCTGTACACACTTGCAGCACCTGCAAAGGCAAGAGCTAATGGCGACTGCTACTTCCCAGCCCGTTTGCTTCCACCTGTCCTGGGCTTGGTCGTGATGACAGGAGGAGGGAAGCGAGGCTGCAGGGTGGTATTTATTCTGATGTTAATTTTCTGCAGGAGACTCGCTGTCATAAGAGTTATGCGTGCAAGAGGTTCTCATTTAACCAAAGAAATACTGCAAGAAGCCTTGTCTTGCTGTAGCGGGAGCCAGGGAACTGTTCTTAAATTTTATTTGAAGAAAAAGTTGAGGCAGGTTATGGGAAATTGAGCATGAGGACCAAGCAGGTTTCAAGTATTATGTACCTTTCAGTTTTCACATAGACAGTGGGGTATACATTTCAAAGGGGATTCCAAAGTACAGATGCAGTTTTAATAACACTTTCCAGGTTACTCCTGTTTTAATACTGCTTTGTGGTCATCTTTTTAAAAGGCAGAAGATGAGGTAAGCTCTGATCATTTCAAGGGAGAAAATATGTTTATAAAGGTATAAAAAGATGCATATAGATTTGAAAATGTTTGAGTGGAATTTTTAAGCAGGCTTAGACAAATGTGTAATAGACATGTGTTTTGGAGTGCATGTCTGAACTGTTGAGTGTTACAGTGGGTCATGTTATCTCTTACCATTTATACTGTTTTTCAGGAAACACTTATTCTTTTTAGTAAGAAAAACAATTAAGCAAAGTGCCACAATCCAGCAGTGTCCTTATGCATAAAATTGTCCAATTTAGAAAGCAAGGACATAATATCACTGCTTTCTAAGTATTATGCTTTATGTTAACGTGAAAGTGAAGAGCAATGCTGATTTGCTGCACGCTGCTGTGGAACTTAGGAGCTTGGGGTCTCCTGGGTTTGTTGTTATTGTTTTTTACTTCCATGGTGTTTTATTTGATTAAAGATATTGATTTACTTAAGTCTTTCTTTTTACAGTTGGGGTGAAAGGTCTTTAACACTGTGTATAAAATTAAGTGGACTCTGTCTAGATATTTCAAGAATGTTGTATTGTATTAGATGGGAAAATGCCAAGCGAAAAGGCAGTTCTTTGCTGTTTTGTACAAAGTATGTTTTAGCTGGTGTGTACATACAAAACCAATCCCAGAAACTGCAGTAGTATGTATTGCAGAGAATCACGGTTATTCAGATACATCATCTTTTTTGTTGTTGTTGTTTTGTTTTTTTGAAGATGCACTTAATGTGCGTTACCCTCTGTTTCCTTTATAGAATTTTTCATGTAATGCCTGGAGAAATTCCAATAAATGTCATTGCTGCATTTCCCCATGGCCTCTGGCTGGTTTTTATTTTTCTACACTTCAAGTACTAATCTCATTCTCCATAGTACTGTTTAAATGAAAGATGAAAAGGTTCTTTTTAGTTGTGGGGGAAAAAACCAACAAGGTTTGCAAAAGGACACGGGGAGGATAGAAATTCTTATTGGGGAAAATAGTCTTGCATTGTTCTTAACTGAAGACGAAATTATTATAAGGCATTTTTCTTCTGTAGCAGTTCATTTAGTACACATGCATGTTGAGAATAGTAATTTTATGAACTCTACACTGTATGTTTAGCTTGGGAGGAGGAGGAGGACACCGTATCAACAGGCAGGAATGAACTACAGCAGTAAAACCACAAGGGGGTAAGTGCCTCGTGACATCAGATCATTTGTGACAGCATTTGTATTCTGGACATGAGTGTGGCTTGTAATGGGATATCTCTAGGGTGTCTGACTTGAAGTCTACCCTCAATCAGATATGCTCCAGACCATCTTCAGATGAATAACCAGCAAGATTATCTAGAAGACTGTGAATAGTCTGTGTGTGTTTGTGTCCATCTGTTTGTCTCTCCCTGTCAATGGCTTTAGAGCTGTTCTGTTCTGGGTGCAGTTGTGCAACTGTGAAGGAGGAAATCTAAGGTGCAGCGGGCCAGAGACAGAGCTGCAAGGATGTTTGCTTGGGAAAAGGGTCGGTTCCTGCGTTTGGATAAATTGCACATTAATTCCTGTATCTTGTTTTTCTGTTTGGAAAAAAAAGTTTTCAGAATAAAGTGATTGTTTTGTCTGAGCTAAGCACAGCAGCACCCACAGTTTTTGCAGTCGAATTGTGGACGAGTAACTTGGGAGGAAAAAGTATCAGCTGTTTTCAGGAACAGCTAATTTAGACTGATTTCTGCTGGCAGAGACATTTTTATGAAGTCTGGGAAGAGATGTGTCCTTTTAGCTAGCAAACTAGATTCTAAATGAAGAGTACTGCTTGCCAGGATGCAGTTGAAATAGGTCAGTCTGGTAAGAAGGGCTAATCTGGGGAACTCTCTTGTATTCACATCTTTCATGGATAGAAGAAGTGTCCAGAAAGTGTGTGGTGGTGGTGGTGGTGTGTTTTTGTGGTTGTTTGAATTTGGTTTTGGGGTGTGTGTGTGTGGGTTTTGCTTGGTTGGGTTTTTGGAGGGGGTGGGAGGTTGTTGTTGGTGGTGTTTGTTTTGGTTTGGTTTGGTTTTTTTTTCCCCTCTCCTGAAAAAGGGAGTATGTATTTCTCTTCTAAAAAGGGGAATATTTCTTTAAGGTGCCTTTAAGTTGCATTTTGTTCACTTTTTTCTAAAACAAGCATTGGATTTTACTGAAAAAACAGTCTCCTGATAAATGGCATGTTCCAATTGAAGACCTGACTTGAAATCACAAATCTAGCTGATCTTGTGGTTTGATTACACCCTCTTCAACATGACACTGCTTTGCTTAATATCACTACAAGAAAACCAAACAATTTGTAATGGAGGAAAGAATTTCAGCAGTTTAATCCAATAATTTGATATTACTAGTATGATCGAGAGAGTCTACATTTGGACACTTAATCTAAACCTAAAACCACATAGGTATTAGTGTGAATAGCCTCTTGTGTGTGGAGGTGAATAACACCAGGCGGTGTTAATAGTGATTATCCACTCAGTCTTTGTAGTCATAGATGGGTGTTGACAGGCATGTGCAGGCCATAACGTTCCAAGCTTTATGCCAGGCTACACCATCCATTTGAAAAACTGTAATTGATTCTGTATTTCTGTAGTTCAGCTTTTACTGTCAGTATTAGCCATTGAATGCATTTAAAGTATACTTTACCTTCCCCCGTCTTTCTAGTGGCTAGAAAGAACAAAATTTAGCTTTATTTTCCAAAAAGGCATATTGAAGGCTTAGCTATATCCTTCCTTCAGACATCTGGTGTACAAGGGGTAGAGTTTATGTGGTTAAAGTTTAATATGTTAGATCACTCTGTCTGAAAGCGTATTAAACTCAACAGTTGACGGTAAAAAGCTGAGAAATAAAACTGAGATTACTGTGTGCCTTGAGCACCTAATGGGTTGTGTTCTCACTGGCTTGCAATTAATCTGGATGGATTGGTACTTGGTGTGGTGGTTGGCTTTATTTTAATGTTGACCTTGACTCTGGACCAAAGGAAGGAGCTCATTTACCAAAATGATGTGCTGGTGTTTCATTTGAGTTGAGAAGGTTTTTCCATTCCTTTACCATTATCTTCAGAACTTCTGCTCAGCAGCCACTTCTTAACAAGGAAACTTGGAATTGTTGTTCTTAGTCTTACCATCAGAAAAATTTCTCTTGGAGCTTATCCAAACTGTTCCTGTACTCAAATTGCAACTTATTCAAGTCTCCACTCTGATGAAACGAGTGTTAGAAGGTTCTAATATATTGGGTTTATTTTTGGTTAGAGTACCTGCTGAGAGGTGACTTATATGCCATACATCATGTCCTGCTGGAACATACATGGGGAGAAGTATTGAGTGAGCGTGTGCTTGTAAAATGCTGGACTATGAGATGTCATAGTTTTAGTTTGGGAAACAGGTCTGTATCTGACTTCAAAACAGAAACCAAGTTGCACTGGCTGTGTGTACTCTATGCTGACCATCCTCTCAGTGAAGAACCTTTTCCTATTGTCCAATCTGAACTTCTTCTGATGCAGCTTCATTCCATTTCCTTGTATCTTGTCACTGGTCACAAGAGAGGGGAGATCAGCACCTCCCTCTCTGCTGCCCACCATGAGGAAGCTGTAGATGGTGCTGAGGTCACCCCTCAGCCTTCTCTTCTCCAAACTGAATAAGACAAGTGACCTCAGCCTCTCCTGGTAAGTTTTGCCCTTGAGGCCTTTCACCATTTTGGTCTCCCTCCTCTGCATATGCTCTAATAGTTTGATGTCCTCCTTATATTGAGGTGCCCAGAACTGCACACAGTGCTCCAGGTGGGGCCGCACCAGTGCAGAGCAGAGCAGGACAATCACCTCCCTTGCCTGGCTGGCAGTGCCGTGCTGGATGCACCCAGGACATGGTTGGCCCTTTTGGCTGCCAGGGCACACTGTTGGCTCATGTCCACCTTGCCATCAACCCAAATCTCATAACGCTTTCTGCAGGGCTGCTTTCCAGCCTTTCATCCTTGAATTTGTATGTAAAACCAGGACTGCCCTGTCCCAGGTCTGGCACTTGCTCTTGGTGATGGTCCAGCTCTCTGATTTATCCAGATCTCTCTGTAAGGCCTCTCTACCCTTGAGGGAGTCCACAGCTCCTCCTAGTTTATCATCAGTAGCAGTTCTGGGGGAACAGAGATAACTTGGGCACACTGTGAAGAGTAGATCTGAGCTAGCCAGAGCCTGGAAGCAGCCACAATAACACCATGCAAAGCCTGGCCTGCTGAACATCCAGGAGTGCAGCCTGTGTATGGCTCTGGGAGGCCTGGACAATCACCACTGTGCTGCATCTCAGGGCTCCTTGATTCAGACATGGTCAAGTCTGGTCCTGTGGAGTGAATGCCCGTTTGTCACGCACAGTTTGTGCTTCTGAAAGATGTCTTCCAGTTTAGTTTTAGGTGCTGAGACAGCACTACAATCCAAACCAAATCAGTAAATGGAGATGCATGGGAGATTTCCTGCAAGCTGGACACCTGATGCTAACCAAAACCCTGCTGTAGACCCACAAAGCCTTGTCAGCATCCATCACCACTTCTCTAGGAGGACACAAGACTAGTTTTGTATGAAGCTGGCAGCCCTGTCCTCTCCAGGCTTGAGTAAAGGGTGGGGGATTTTTATTTTTTCTCAGTGCAACAAAAAACATTCACCTTAATTTTTTAGGGCTCAATCTGCTGAAGTTGGTGCTTCAGAAGAAATCATAGTCATTAGTATTTGTACCTGAATATTGCCCACGAGGTGTCACTGTTGCTTTTGTACGTGCAGCTGGTGTCTGTGACAGTGTCCTGGTTGCACGGCTCCTGTGCCATGCAGTGTGCGAGCAGCACCCTATGGCCCTTTTTTAAATTAGGAGAATTAACTTATTCTCCTGCCTGATGAAGCACGATGCTCTATTTGCACACTGTTTGTAGTAAAATGTGATGTTTGTGGTCAAAGAACTTATTGTAATGAGAAGACTTACTGAATGACAGATACGGCCTTCTCAGAAACAGATGCCTCGGTTGCAGTGTTCAGCCTCTGTTCTTGTGTGAGAGAACTACGGAAGCACTTTTACACCTTACAACAAGCACATTGTCCCCAGCAATCTGATCCTGGCTGTCTCCTTTTGTACCATTCTGGTTGAGCAGGATTTATTTTTATGTCTCTTGAAACCAGCATTGGGCTGATCTGGTCTAACTGCAGTTCAATTCTGCACTTTTTTAAAATAAGACTTCCTTGCGATAGGCTTCCCTATGCCCATTAAGCCTGAAAGAACCAGTCCTTCCCAGATTTTATTTTAATTAAGCTTACTGGGGTTTCAGTGATCAGTACAAAAATGAAGGATTTGTTCCTATTTTTCCCAGAGCTGCAGCAAAAACATGATTTGCTGCTTCCATTCTTTTCCCTCCAACAGCATTGCTTTCAGATGTTGCACTCGCTCTGAGATGCAGGGGACACATTCAAGATAACATGCTGTTCCTACCACCAAGATGCAGCTGTTCTCAAGTACGTGTGGACAACAAGCACGAGGCATGTTTACCTCCCGACCAGAGCCTGATGTTCAAACCTTATTCTGGTAATTACAGCATCTGCATTTCCCTGAGGACTTCTGGGCATAAACAAAGAGACCACATCTCTTCTGCAATGTGTTTGCGTTTCTGAAAGCACCAAATTATAGATGGGCCTAATGGGTTGAAGGTGCTTAAAGCAGGGCCAGTGCACTTCATGTGCAATATACCATCATTTGAAAAGCTATCACGTTGTGGAAACATCATTCAAGTGCTAATTTAAATAATACTAACATCTAAAATGAAGGCATGCTTTGACATTTATAGGTTTAATGTCTATTTCTGCACTCTACTAAAATAGATGGGCTGTGGGTGGATCTATGATTATTGCTGTGCATTAGCAAGACAAAAATTGTGTAGGCAGCTGGTATTATGCCTGGGTAAATATAGATGAGGGAGAATCTACAGAGTAATTTTCTTAATGTTACATGTTTATTTAAGAAACTATTAGGAACAATGTTAACTTCAGCAGTGCTTAAGGCTTTGGAGAGGGAGAGAGGATCTTAAAAATTTGGTGACCGGGAACATGTCCATCCTGCGTAGCCTGCGGTCCTGGTATCAGGGATGGGACTGAGCAGCCCAGGGAGCAGAGATTCCCTGATGCCCTTTGCCCATCGAGCAGTCATGGCTGTTGGAGCTGGATGTGTTGCCAATCCATCACCCCAGCCAGAATTCATGATGTTTGTGTCCTCTGCCCTTATGGTAATCCTGAAAACTTCAGAGGGCTTTGGTGGGCTGAAATGGGTATTTTTGTCACTGATTCCTGGTATTGCACATTGTGAAAGGAGCAAAGGTAGCAGACTTTTGGGAAGAACATCCATTTATCACTTTCTGGCTAAAACAAGTAAAAACTATGTGGTCCTTCCTACTGCAAATGGACCAGTGAAGGGAAGTGAGGTATTACTGAACTACTGAATTGCTCACAGTGGCCTAACTACTTTCACAGTGACCCGTGCTTGTGCATAACTATAATAATATGCCGACTGGGAGGATAACTTCTAACAGTTGTCTAATGGAGACACATAGGTAAAGTTCTCCACAAAGCTTTTGGTTCCTCTATTCTGTGTAAAAGCAAACTTCACATAGTGCTGCAGTAAAACTTCTCCTTTGTAAGAAGGAGTTGGGTGATTTGGTTATGCCAATGGCTGGAGGGAAATGTAAGAGTGCAGTGGAGGGTAGCCCAGCTCTGACGCTTGGTACCGGCTCTTTTTACAGCCTGGACTGGGCAGATCCCCATTGAATTTCTTCTCAGAACAAAATGTGCAAACTAGTATTAAACTGGTTGGTTTATGTCTTTATTCCTCCTCTTTTTCCAACTTCTTATCCTCTGCAGGAGGACCAGATCTTGCTGCACATCTTGTTTTCCTTTCAGGCCAGCTGGTCCCCACTTGTTTAGTCTTTCCCCTCCTGCTCATATTCTTCATGAAGGGTGAGATCACTGACCATTTCCTTTGTCTGTGGGCAATGTTCTTACCAACCCCAGCCTGCTGGAGAAATGTAGCATCAAAGCTCTGTGGTTTTCCAAGGAGTGTGTTTCTATCAGCTGGATGGGCAGTAGCACTGCTGCCCATCTTGGGAAAAGGCAGAGCACCTTGTCCGGCAGTTCCTTGGGGTTAGTTCTTGTGCTCCTGAGAGGTTACACACAAGCAATGCAGGAGGATGCTTCATGTGCCTGGTGCAGCTTCTGCTTCTTAAAGGTCCGGGATCTGGATGACTGTAACTCCCATAGCAGATGAAGATGCTGGGTTTTTTTAACTGTCTCTCAGTGGAAGGCAACCTGATGCACTTAAACAGCTCTGGAAAGAAACTTTAGTTTAGTTTGGGGGGGGATTTGGGATATGTGAAACGGTTGTGTGTGGGTAGGCAGGAAGAAATGGAATTATGGCAGGACATCATAAAATAGATATGACAAACACTTCTGCTCTTACAGCAGCTTATTTATACCAAAACACCTGGTAACATGCCAGTTTTTCAGGATTTCTAGCTTCTTGACATTTGTCCTAGTTACTTCTTACAAAAAGTATGTATTTTTCCTATAACCACCTCCAATTACCATAGCATCCTAGAGAACTAAAGCACTAAAATGATGCAAAATTGCTAAGTGGAGGACCCTGCACTTTGGAAACAATATTTATGGGTGATATAACAGGGCACAGAGAGATGCTACAATATAAATCTCATAAGACAGCAAAAGATGTTCAGTGTCCCAGAAATTTACCATTAAATCAAAGAGATGGGAATAAGAATGAGAGTGAGTTGGTAAGAAGAGCACCATGGGCTCAGGGCAATTATGATCTGTTTAGGCAGATGTACAATTATTTTGTAGGTGCCTGTTTATAGAAGTGGGAAGATTTGATTTTGTCTTTATCAAGCTTTCTGGCTCAGCACTGACTTTACAGAGACACCACCAAAGATTAAATCTCATTCATCTGATTTCGATATCTGCCTCTCTCTGGCTGTGGTGGGTCCTAAAACGTTTGCCTATTCCTTTCTTCTCTGCCACCCACCCCACATACCAGCAAGAAAAACAGAGGTGTGGTACCTTCTTTCTTTCCCTTTGTATAATAACCTGATGATTAGCACAATTGTTAATGAAACAAAAGGCTTTGTTTCTCATTAGAAATGCATCCTGGTAAAAAATGCAAGTGGAAATATGTAATATTGACAGCCTCCTCAGCCCGTTTGTTTATTTTTATACTTAGAGATTCAAATAAAGAGTGTGATTAGATCCTCAAAGGACCTCAATTACTGACTCTCCCATTTATGGCATGCTTTGAGGGAAATTATAATGAACATGCTATTAAACAAAACACGAACCCTCAGGCTATCTGAGCTATGGCAGATCCTCTGCTCCTTGGAGTGTGTGTAAGTCTCTCTCCCTGCTCCCCTGGGTGAGCCAGAATCCTGACAGGACTTTCTGTCCCTTCCTTGCTCCTGGACCCCAGGGTCAGGGTCTCCAGCCACCATGTCAGGAGGGCAGGAAGGGAAGAAGAGGGCGGTGTGATGCTCTTGCTGTCCCTCCACACATGCTGAGACCTGAGGCACTGCTTTTCTTCAACTATGGTGTCATCCAAGCTAATAGTATTTTTTTCTTCTTTTTCCTCCTCATTCCAGGTGAGTCAGAGTCTGAAAAGAGCCTCAGTGTAAAGCCCTGAACACAGAAATAAAGTGTAGTCCATCCTGTGTGCGACAGGAAAATGAAGAGCAATGAAACTTTGCCTGGAGCTGCAGGGAAAGGTGAAGGAGAAAGATTTTTCTGCTGCAGATGCCTTAAGTAGATAGTGTGTACTGGAGTTTTGGGCCTGGTTTCAATATATCTATCATAAAATAAACGTGTGTTCTCCCACCACGTGTAATGTTAGCACAGCAACAAACTACTCCAGACACGGTTAAAAGTGTAAGGGCCCAAAGGCAGGGAAGAAAAAGGAGAAACAGAAGGGAAGGAGGGAATGTGTATTGCAGGAGAGAACAAGGACTGGGGTTGTGTTGGGCACGTGAGAAGCCCTGCCACTTTCTTTGCACAACGGAGGCTCTTGTCACCATGAGGTCTGGAGTTACAAATCAAGTTTGTGATATCTCTCTTCTGTCTGCCAGCAACCCTCTCCAAGCTGTAAACATGTCAAGAGATAATAGTTACCTCCTTTTCACTGTAACGAAGTACGGAGGAGAAAGCACGTACAACCACATCCTTTGGTAGCCCCAGAAACACACTGAAAGCCCCCACAACTACTGCCCCCCCCAAACTGATCCTTTTTCCCATGTGAAATAAGCCACAGGCTGGATTTTGCCATGAAACAAAAGGCACTTCAGCACTCAAGTGAGTAAAACTCTTCTCCCTTCCCAAAGACTAAGTTCACCACCATTTGAAGTTCTGACATCCAGGAAAGGAGGAGGTGAGCTTTTGAGTAAAGATTGAGTGCACTAAACCCCTATTGGCTTGGCCTCTGAACTGTGGGTGAAAAAAACCCTATTCTTTTCAGAAAAACCGAAATACCAAGCCAGACAGTAGAGCACATGACCTCCTTGGGGTTACCTTTTTGTAAGGTAACCATCTGGTCTGTTTGTTGCTGTTTTTTTTTTTTTTAATGTTAAAATAGATGTTGTTCTGTGTCTGTAAGTGATAAATACAATTTCAGTACAGAGGGCTGAAAGGTGTGTAGCATATTTCTTCAATTTGCAGGGCCAATAAAACTTGTGTACTGAGAGTGGCTTCCTTTGGGCATCTTTCTACAGAAGCTTTTAATAATTCCTTTCCATCCACGTGAAAAGCCACACACAGTCATGGTTATTATACCATGTAGGATTAACTTAAAGTACAGCACTGAGCTTGCAAAGGTTTGGGGTGTGGAGCTTTCTGTGGAGTCTGATACCTAAGTTAAGTATTTAAGCACTCTTCTCATTTACATAATGTAATTGTTACATTCGTTAACAGTTATTCTCTCTTCCAAATCCTGTGTCTGATCTCTACTAGGCGAATGTTGTCAAACCAATTAAATAGAAAAGCATCAGATGTAGAGGGGAGGAAAAAGAAAGCAAAAAGATGATCACAAGTTTCTCAGCAGGGTTTGCAGCCCTTTAACCACAGTGCAGAGCTGACGTGGTTGCTGATTCTACCTCCTTATTCAATTTTGTCCCTAATAGCCATGGAAACAAAGAAGTGTCAGTAAAAGAAACCATTTCACTCAGTTCCTTTCTGACCACCGCCTGCACTAAAAGCTTTGCTATTTGCTCTCCGCTCTGCGTGCTGGAGGGAAAGGAAGGAGAAAGCACGGTAGCTCACAAAGGGCAAGGATGGCTGCAGATGTGGCAGGGAGGGACAGAACAGCAGGGGACCAGGCTGAGAGGGTGGTGACCCTCTCAGTTGAGAAGTGATGTAATCTTCAGAAAAAAAAAAAAAACAACAAACAAGACTGTCTCAATGTGCCCCCCTTCTCTGTTTCCTACCCCTGCTCCTTTTGCTTTGGCCCAGAAACTTAAAGTGAAGGTGCAGGTGCTGGTGGAGCAAACCAGCAGCAGCAGAGGGAGTACCGCGGAGAAGTATGGACAGCAAGGGCAAGGTGGACTCTTTAAGGACCGAAGAGTGGTCCCCACTTTGCTTTGTTCTTTTGCCAACCTCTTAGCAAACCCCTGACGAAGACTGAGGTAGAGCTGGGAGGCAGGAGCACAGGTAGGTAGGTCTAAGCAAAAGGAGCACAGGGTCTATGATGAGGGAGGAGAAGACTTGAGGAGGGCAGTTGTCACCAGTGTGGGAAATAGGTGGGGACATTAGGCTGTGAGAAAGGCGAACAACTTTTCTTTAAGAAAATAGGTGGAAGAGGCAAAAAAATACAAAATTGGGGAAGTGTATGTGTGAGTTGTGGAGGAAGCGTCAAACAGGACATCAGTGTTTCCCAGATGAAGGCCATGCAATGCCCTGGCTGGAGCGTGAGGTTCAACAGGCTATGCTAATTATACAAATTAAATATATATATATATGTATGTATATAAAGATGGTAATATCTGAGAGCCATCAGTAGCGTCAGGCTAGGAATAGCAGTACTTGAAAGGTGGTGGTTAAAATGTCTCCTGTTCTTTTTGCAAAACCTTTGACTGTGAGGGAACTCGATAGAAAACAGTCAAAGCTGTTAGTGATTCTCTGTTTTGTTTCTATCACCCTAATAGAAAAACAGCAACAACAACAACAAAATCAATCTTCAGAATTTTGTTTATTCCTCTAACAAGGAGAGTTATGGGTGCTTGGTGTTAGGTTTTGAGAGACTGAAAGGACTAATGAATCTGAAACTCAGAGTTTGCGTAAGTTTGCAAAATATACACAATGATAAACATTTATGTAACTTTTTTTTTTTAATCTATGAAGAATATTTTAACCACAGTGCTGTTCACTGTAGTGTCTAATTGTTATTATCTCAATTTCCAGAAAAATTATTTCCAGAGACTCTCACTGAATGGAGATACCCACATAAGCCTGGGTTTATCCTCCATAGTTGTGAGCTCTTACCTCAGTAATGCCACTGAGGTTATTTATTCACCAAAAACTGATGACCGGGAGTTAACGTTAATGAGGATTATTTCAGAGTATTGAGCCATGACTCACCTGTCTTAAATCCAAAGGAGACTGGGTGTATGTGAAGAATGATTGCTGCTAGAAGCAGGATTGAAACCTAAGTACTGTGTTAAACGTATACTTAAATGCTTCACAAAATACTTAATAGAATATATAGTTATACTTACTAAAGTATATATTAGAGGAAGATAGTCTCCCTCTGGAATAGTTAAGTAGGGCTAGAAATCTTGCCTGTGTCTTGGATGTTCTTCAAACCATTGCAAAAGAGAAAGTCTCATCTCGAAGCCAAAGAAAGGTGGTGGGCTGGAGGACAGTTGTCCAGATTTAGCCCATGACTTTAGTCACTTATTTGGGTGTTTCTATGCACTCTCTGCAGGAGGGGAGGATTGGGAGACCTCCAGAGGACAGGCCAGACCTTATGCTAACTTTCAAGTAATTTAATCTGGAATTACTCTCTGGAGGGACCTCTCTTGTTTCATTGATTTTTGAAGAAGCGTTAAATTAACTGGGTGCACCTTAGTGGTGGTTACCTCAGTGTATGTTTTGTGTACATGGGGATGCTATCGGGTCAAATTTGGCAATGATTTTACACTTCCCTCTCATAATCCTGGCTCTGTGTGTGATACTCCCGTGTTTAAAGCCTTCTGGAGCTCTTGGCTCTCCTCAGTTCTCCTCACTGATGGTGGGGAAATTCACAATTCTCACCAAAATTCTCTTCAGGTTTCTAAATGAAAGGATATGAGTGCAAGAAGTATCAGCAAAATACCACTGACCAGCGTTAAATCTCCACTTCTGTCACGGAATTTTGGTTGGCTCTGAATAGCAGCACTTAACCTGTGCTGTTCGGTGCTTCTGGAGAAAACAGGGTAAATATTGCAATAAGAATAAATTAATAAATGACAATATGGTGCACATGCATTTTAAAGGTATCTGCTGTATTACTGTAGGTTATTTACTTGAGATTTTCTTGCTCTAGAGCCTGAAAACTTCTTTTTTTTTTTTTTCTAATTTACATTTTGTGCGTAACTCTAATCATCTTTCTGTATTTCAAGGCTGGAATGTAATCATAAAAGTTAACATGGCTCTTCAGATTGTTCTTCTTTCTGTAAGCATGGCTTCATAATGGAGATTTAGTGGGCTGTAAACAGGATGTCGTATGGTGCTCTCTGTCAAAAATTAATGATGGCAATGAAGATTAAATTATTCTTCCGTGAAAACACAGCACATATACAGGGAGATGTTTGCAAGCAGGCTTAAAATAGGCCATTCCCGGAGGACAGCCTGGGGAGTTTACTGGCTGCCCCCTGTTCCTGGTGAGAGTCTGGGTTTGCCACAAAGGGGAGCTGTGTTTTAATTCCTGCAAAACCCTGGGACACAAAGGGAGGCTTCTGTTTCTCTTCCTTCCAGGTGGAAGCTGTAGGCTGTGGTGCATGGATAATCTGATATTCAGCTACCTGCGTTGTGCTCCTGTTGCTCCAATTTGCATTGCTGACCTCCCCTTGCTGCCCTTCATTGTCAGAGCGTTTCAGTCTGTGGGGATTCGGCATGAATTTGACTGTGCGCATTGGAGGGAGGGGGAGAAGGGATTTTCCACAAATGGAAACTGAAAACCTGCAGCGTATCTGTATGGAAAAGGCTTCCACTCCATCATCTACTTCTGATTTTTTTCCCCTAGGTGCAGCACGAACATGTCAGTGGGAGAAAAAAATATTATGTTTCCGGAGACAGGTTTGTCCTGATGCTGGCTAGTGTGGATTGCCTAGTGTGCCAAGCAAAGCTGTTTCATGTGAATCATGTTTTTCTGTAATGCAGCTCTCAGGAAGCCTGTGTTGCTGCTTTCTGTTTCATTTTTTGGCAGTAGGTGGCTGTCTGCCTCTGCAGAGGCTCAGCCCAGGCCAGAGTATTCCCCAAGCTGCCTGCTTCTACATTCCCCAAACCTGTTTTCCATATTACCCCTCAGTGAAGATGTAAATATTAAGCAGGAGATTTCACGCCTTCCACAAGGGCACGGATTTCTTGGTGAATTCTTTCCTGGTACCAGTGAGAAAATTAGGAAACTACATCTTGAAGGGAAGACGTCATCGTGACCTTTTATTCCCTTGTGGAAGAACTGCTACCAATATTCCTGCTCGATGATCTTTGTCTTCTCAGAGCTTCAACAGTTATGGGTTAGGATCCTGAAAAGCATCAGATTTAGGGGTTTATACATTTTTGAATGCCGCCTTTTTTCTTAGTCTCGTGAGCCGCCTTGATTTTTTTTCTTTTTATTCTCCCCATCATCTCCTGTGTGTCTTCTCATGTGCGTACCCTTGGGGGTAGGTCTTTGTAGCTGTATAACCCTTTGAGCTGTCTAGACCTGGGAAAACATATTTCCCCCTTGTTTTTGTAGCCTGTTGTTTAAGAAGACAACACATTTGTGTATACTTAGAATATACAAGCTGATAGAAGCAAAAGGGCAAAAAGAAGTGCTTCTGGTACCGACTCCATCCCCTCCCATGAGGAGCATGGTCCTTTGTGGCAGAAGGTGGCTCATTTCAAACAGGTACTGCACCAGACCTTTGGCACATGTGCATGTATAAACTGAATCACACCTGACATTTTAACTCTCCTTTGACAAGATCCGTCACAATAGTGAAGCTAAGATGTATCAGATATGTAAAAAACAACTACTCCCGCCTCTTCACAAAGACCTCTGCTCCTTCAATTACTTGCGTATTACATGTGGAAAATTACTCTTTACCTGGATAGATGGGTGACAATTTTGTTGATGCTGTTACTTGACATGGGGAATGGTGTCTTTAATGAGACAATTGGTTTTCTTCAGAAAAGTAGGTTTTAGTTCATTTCATAAGCTGAGACGTGATCCTTGGCTCTTCCAGTTGTACTGGGGAGAACTGGTAACCAGCAAGTAGCATGGACTGTCTAGCAGACAGAGTGGGGACAAAATAAGCCCTCGTGCCTCTGTGAGCATTGCCCAATACACTATATACTCCTATGCGGTGTGATGGGCCGCTGCCTGCACCAATTTTTATCCTCCAACACACACACACACTTTCACATTTTCCCATTCTAGCAACTGTTTTCAGATCTCTGCCATGGCTCCAAAGTATGCATTTTGCCTCTCTGGATGCGGATTAGTCCTGTGAGCAGTGTAGCCATTTCTGTCTTTATGAATGCAGGTGAGGCCTAAAACACCTTCACCTGGCACAGATCTGGGATTTGCCACCTGCTCTGTATATATCCAAGCAACTTGCAGCTGCTTTTGCAGCCCAGGGTTGAGCATCTGTGGGCCTGGGACAGAGACCAGACTTGTGGGCAGCCCGTGGAGAGAAGCTGGCAATGTGTTCCAAATGGCAGGGTGAGGTGGAGAAGTCTGCCATGGGTTTCAACAAGGCTGCCTCCAAATGTTGCTTCATTCTGGTGTGGGAAAGGAAAAGAGATGACTGAAGTTGTCATTTGTGGATCATGCATACTGTCCAGGTGCTCTGTTTCCAGCTGTGGTATATATCATTAAAAACCAAACCAAACCAAAATAACAAAACAGCAAAACTTCTGTGGAGGGGTGCCTGTGGGACTGCGGGAGGACCTTTTAGTTTAAATCCCATCCAATGGAAAGTGCCTGTCCAAGCATCACTTTATTGTAGCTTTCTATTTCTGAGTGGGGTGGACCGTTTGAGTAATGTATTGGCACTTTTTGTGATGTCCGTCACTCACATTAAGTGCAGATAGTGACAACAATAGATAGGGAATACTTCTGCATTTTAGAAAACTCATCTATATTTCTTCACCCTTCTGCTGAATTGACTCGGATTGGGGATTCTTGCCAACGAATTCCCAAGAGTGGTCTTTAAGCCTCAAAGTACAAGACCAGCTGAATTATAATAAATATTTCCTAGTTTTTCTCTACCTGCAAACTGTTCAAGAAACACAGTTTAAGGGGCAGCCTAACTACTGCTTCCACTGGCCTCTGGATCTGGGTGTTTACATTGCCTCCTGTATTTCTGTATCATCAATGGAGAAGTCAGTTCCGAAACATAATTAAATCAAATAATGTTTTATTTAATAAATCTTCTTCCTTCTGGCATAAGATAATTAAGTGGCCATGTCTAGACTTGTAATGAAATCCCTCTGGAATTTGGCCAAGGAAAGGTATTATCCACACTGAAAGGCAAAGATTTTGCACCTAAGCAATGTGCAGCTCAGTTGAATCTACAGAGTAAAGGTATTGTTTTCAGATAAACCATGTTCTTCTTTTTATTTCTTGGACATGGCTATCAGTGAAATAGCGTCACAACCACTGCTTCAAACCTGACCTACCCTGAAGGGGGAGTAGCAGAAAATATGAAATTAATTGAGAGTAACTTAACAAAGGGGATTGTAACAGAAGCAGCTCTGGAGAGACTGCTGTCCTTTACCTACCACATGGTAAAACAGAGGTGAAAACAGTCAAGAATGAAGGGCCTTCATTAAATCTAAGCTAAAAAAATTTTAAGTGCTCTGTAATGATAGCAATGAGCATAAATGAGGAATAAGGATGTATTACTGTAGAGTCTGCCCAGACACGACAACAAGAATGAGTCTTGAAATTGTTGGGGGTTTTGTGTATATATCAGGAATTTTTCAGATATAATCCTGTGTATTTCAAATAATCCAGAAAAAAATATGCGTGGTTATCTGAATAAAGCATCCAGCTTTTGTCTTCATCACTAATATTTGATTCTTCTAACCTGAAGCTGAACTTCAAGTAATCCAGTCAACATCAGACACTATCTCAAGCCTAGGAGAAAGTAGATGAGAGCATATACCATCTTTCTTCTCTGATAGGTATCTCAGAGGAAAAGGCCGTGAATAATTTTACAAGCTTCTAATACATTGGACTGCAAGGAAATAGACAGTGGAAAACATCTTGTTGCTGCTCTATTTTTTTTTTTTTTTTTTTTTTTTTTTTTTTTTAAGTTCTTAGTTGAATAAAAGCCAAAATCTCTATTGCCTTAATCCAATCTCTTTCCCCAGTTCGATGAAGGAATCTTTTTCTGGGCTCCTGTGTTCAGTAGTGTGAACCTAGTCAATAAATCCAACTTCATGTATTCAGCTGCACTATAGAGAGGCTAAGACAGCTGGGACATCACCCTAAATAACCTCTGCTCTTTGTATCTGAGGTGGTCTTAGAGAAGTACAAAGTGAGATAAAAATATCTCTTCTCATCAGTACAGGCTATATTTGGAAGATCTCATGTGATGCAAATTTCCATTGTTAAATCATTGCAAGAAAACAACAACAACAAAGCCAACAAAAAAACCTTCAAACTTTTCAATCCCTGCAACATTGATGGAAAATCATGGTGTCCCCACAGTGGTCTGTGGGTCAATGTGTCCTTCAGGAAATTTCAGGTGCCTTTGTGCAGCATTTGCAGTACAACTATGAAACTAAGCGAGGGCTCCCTTTCACATTTGGGTTGCTCTTGAACCTCAGTGAAGCTGATATAATAACGAGGTCTGCATATAGGGCAGAACAGGCTGCCAAATGAACTAACAAATACATGCTGCGGTAATGGAAAATGTGTAACAGAAAACATCAAAGGGAAATGGACTGTAAGAACGGTGCCTTGAACGTACCTGGCTAGTCTTGCTTGGTCCATTTCTCAGGGTTTACCACAGAAATGAAAGCTGTGAGCTTTTTTCAATAAAGCTGGCTCATAAAAGGGGCATCTCCTTGTAGTGGAGACTCTCTAAAATCTCCTTCTCTTTATTCTGGACATGACAGGCAGCACCACTGGTGTATCTGTGTCGTTGTTCTTTCTTTTAAATGCTGCAGTTCCATTCACTGTCTCTTCCCCTGCGAAGACCTAGATAAAGTGTGATTGATCACCTGCTTGGATCTACAGCAAATTGCCTCATTTAAAATGTTAATTTGGACACATTCATGCTCAGGTGGGAGAGTAAAATTTAAAAGGCTTTTTTTTTTTTTTTTTTTTTTTTTTTTAAATAAAAGCTTCTTTCTGTTCTTGAGTTCATAATGAACATTGTGGGACTTCAATGAACTTGAGGTTTCTTTCCCCAAGCGTCATATTGTCCCACCTTGCCAGGTCTGTAAGATACATCACGGGTGGCTATGACAAGGACAGTCTTCTGAAAGACACATTCATACTTGTATAAGGCCCGGTATGGACGTGGCACTATGGTTCACCACAGACCCTATCCAAAGTCCACAGAACTCCACATCACTATTAGTCCCAAATTTGAACTTCCATTGAAGTTTGACTCAGAGAAGAAGAGCAAAGTGAGAAAAAACATCTCACTGGAGAAACAGACATCACCGTAAGAGCTATATGGATGGCTTTGATTTGTTTAGGGGTCACAAATAAGACTTCTATTTATTACTGAGTCAATAGTATATGGAAAATAAGCCTGGACAAACTGGCTACCTAACATGTTTCTTTGAGGAGCCAGAGTGTTTCACTTCATGGGTTAAGATTTCAATTCCTGATAATTCAATAGTTCCTTCAAAAGGTGATTCTACGTATGTATGGTATGTAGTTCATATTCAGGATTGCATTTACATTTGGTGATTGGTTCAAGTCCTGTAGATATTGTGCACAGACACAAAAGAGAATGCTAACGTCTAAACTGACTATAAGAATGATCGTAGAGTTGGTATGGAAGGGTTAAAATATTTTAAACATCTGAATTTGAACAAATTAATCCCACCCTAGTGATGTGATTGCCAATCATTATAATAACATCCAGATTTTTGTGTACTGGGAAGCTCCTTATAGAGGAGATCAGTATTGTTAGCCCTGTTTAAGCTGAGGAAACGGGGGTATAGCAATATAACTGGCCCAGCATCACTCACCCAGTGATGGAAGTGACAAGAACAGAATCCAGATCCCCTTCATCCCAACCCAATGAACTTTACATGGGTCACTGAACATCACTATTCTCATTTTGTGAAGAGCAAAAGCTGACCCTAAGCAGAATGGTGTGGGACCTGTGTCCTAGCTGGCATCTCAAACCTGGGTCTCTCACCTGGGGCATCACCACCCCAGCTTGGAGACTGTGAGGACTCTTCCATTCCTTGTAATGTTATTCCTCCTGATTTCTACATTGTCTGTTCTGGCATTTGTGAAAAATAAAAAAAAAAATAAAATAAAAACCCCACCAAACCAAACCCACACATGGTTTTCTTTTCTGAATTCCAACCAGACCATTATGCTGAGCTGAGCATTTCTGAACTGAAGCAAACCTAACTGCAGTGGCCTTGCCATAGGCACACCCTAATTAACAGCAAAAAATTCCATATGTTCCACCCTTCATGCAGGCATGACTACTCTGTGACCTAAATCCTCTGATTTGTCTTGTGTGGAAGAATTTTCGCACTGGGGGCAACTTTCACTTGTGTCATTGGTGACATCTGCTTACTTTTCAGGTGTTTTCTTTTTCCCTTGAGCCTCTGTGGCTACTTTTCAAAGGCATTTGTTTGCTTCACCAGGTATTTTTACCCTCAGAGCCTGTTTTCTCTTTCTTCATTCCACAGTAAAGTTATAATGTTGAATTTATGACATGGCAATTGTTTTCATGGCAACAGACTGTGGCATCATAAAACAGGATTATGATGACTTCACTGCAGGATCAAGCAGAAGCTGCCAGGTTCTGGGTAGGGAAAGCTCTTTTTAAACAAAACATTAATATCTTCAAAAACAATAGGAAGAAAAATGTCGTTAAAGTCAAATTGCTAGTTGTATAACCAAGCTTTGTTATCTTTCTCCCAGTGAGCAAAGCCTTCCAGTGATGCACAGTAAATCTTTGAGAAACTCGCAAATCCTGGAGTCTCTTTTAGTGCTTATTTGTAGTTTACTCTGATGCATTTGGACTATTTTTTCCCTTTTATTTTTTTTTTAACTGGATAGGAATGGCTCTGGAAGCCTCCAAAGAGCAAACTTTCACAAGAGTTTTTGTTGCTGCTATTATGACTATTAGTATTTTATTGTATATATGGGGCAAGAGGTGTGCATGGTACTTTACAGATAAATAAAATGACAAGTCTTTGCCTCCAGCTACCCTGTACCATCTAAACAAAGGAGAAAGTGAAGCTCTAGTTAGGTTGGAAATAAACTCTCCTGTGGTTGTTCTGTACTTTGAACTTCTAAACGTGAGCAGTTAATGATTTTTACTATTTGTTCCAGGTTTTTAGCCAGTTTCTTGAAACACTCATGCTCTTTTTTAAGGCCTGTCAGATTTCAGGCAACTAACAACATGAATCCTACTCTTACCAGAATTGATTATTTCATCTTTTCTGCATTTCTTTTCTTTGGAAGTTATCTCTAGGCAGTTATTACAGCTTCATCAGGGCAATCGATGCACTCAGATGGGTTGAGCACTCGAGCTAAGACTGCAGGCACAGGCAGGAACAAGCAGTGAACCAGTGAAGGGAATGGGGAGCCAAAATGGGGCTGAAGCAAAGTCCTCGGGCTAAGTTAGGAGGGAGTTGAAATATTATAAGACATTTTGATTCAGTAGAAACGTTCTTTTGACCGAAGCACCACATGCCTCATGCTGGTATGGGAACAGGCTGGGGCAGGTGTGATGGGAGCTTGGCAAAGGTCCTTTTCTCATTTTTTTTCATGCAGGAATCATAGACTCATAGAACAGTTGGAAGGGACCTTTAAAAGTCACACAGAATCCCAGTCATCCAGTTCAAACCCCCTGCAATGAGCAGGGACATCTTCAACTAGATCAAGTTGCTCAGAGCCCCATTCAGCCTGGCCTGGAATGTCTCCAGGGATGGGGCATCTCTGAGCAACCTGGGACAGTGTTTTACCACCTTCATTGTAAAAAATTTCTTCCTTATGTCTATCCTGAATCTCCCCTCCTTTAGTTTAAAACCATTACCCCTTGTCCTATTGTAACAGGTCCTGCTAAACAATCTGTCCCCATCTTTCTTACAGGCCCCTTTTAAGTACGGAGTGTCCACAATAAGGTCTCCCTGCAGCCTTCTCTTCTCCAGGCTGAACAACCCCAGGTCTCTCAGCCTGTCCTCACAGCAGAGCTGTTCCAGCCCTCTGATCATTTTGGTGGCCTCCTCTGGACCCTCTCCAACAGGTCCATGTCTTTTCTGTACTGAGGGCTCCAGAGGTGGATGCAGGACTCAGGTGGGGTCTCACCAGAGCAGAGTAAAGGGGCAGAATCACCTCCCTTGACCTGCTGACCTGAATTGCACACAGGGCAGCCTCTGAGATGCCCAGACTTATGACAAGATGTGACATGTAGAATATCATATAGAAATAGCCAGCAGGAAAGAATAAAGCCTGATAACATTTGTTTTGTGAGCATACGAACACGCAGCGAACAGATCACACAAAAGTGGAGGAGTCTTGTAACTGGACTTCTAGTGCAGAAATTCATCACTTCTATAGCCCTTGTATTGCTGACCAATGATGGCTGTTCCTGTGTAGGAGAAAATTGCTGTGATCCCTCTCTCTGTCTCTCCTTCTAGGTTCTAGTGGTAGCTGCGTTTTATGTACTTTATTGTCCTCAAACATGGTATTCATGTATGCTGATACTGCATTCTATCTTTTTGGAGCCAGCTGGAAAAGTTGTGGACATCCAAGCCAGACTGTTCTTTTTTAATGGGGGTATTTTTTTACGTGCAAAGGATCTACCTTAGCTGTGGGGTGCATAATGCAAGCTGTCAGAGTTTAATGGGCTGTTTCATGGGACTCAAGCTAGCCCTCTGCATGAGGCTGAATTTCACTCTGATCCCATTTTTGTTAAACCCTATGCAAATACAGCATTCAACATTTTCCTCCTCCTGGCTCCGTAGCACCTATCTTTATTTTTTGCTAACTCCCCAAAGCCCTAATTTGCAGTGCTAGTATGAAAAATCTGACAGGAACATATGACAGCTCTGGCCAATCTCTCCCCTCAGATGTAGGCAAGACAGTTAATAACCTTTTTAGAAGGATGAGGCAGAAAGCCTGTATATATCATCTCTCCGTATTAATAGGCTACATATGTGGCCCATCCGCTGCATCTGTCTGGGGAAAACACGGGTTTCTGTTGTTGTTATAGGTTGCTATTTTCACAGCACAGCTGAAGAAGATGTCGGTTCTTAGCTAGTTATATCAATCAGTCACCTGAAGCACATCCATGACCCGTGCCATTCACAAACTCACCTGCTTCAGTCGTCAGAATTTGTGATTTAAGAAGGGGATACAAAGTTCTTCGGATTGCAGATGTTCTTAATTTTCTATGTATTTTGGGGAAAAAAAAAGAAGAGCCTCAGGTTTTAATATATAAAATAGTTATGCATTTTTTTTTCTTAAAACTTAAATTTATCACAGATGTTTCATAGGTATATTCTAAGGCATTTTGATGGATTCTGTATTCAGTGACTAATCCTGAAAGACCTTTGTAAGACTGCAGAGCGGTACAGGGTTTTGTGTGCGCTAGCCAAAGGAAAGGCAGATTCTTGGGAATGTAGATTCAGAGGCAGTTTGACACTCCATGGAAAAAACAAGGTAAGACGCCTGTCTCTCAGCCTCTCTTTAGGGTAATACAGGAGTCAGAGGTAAGTGGGATGCAACACAGAGATTTAGTCTCTGAACTGCTGCAGCCTCACTGAGGCAGGACTATGTGCTGGCGCTATGTTCCTATCAAACTCCTCTGTCTTTCCTCTTACCAAGGATCTGGCAAAGAGTGCTGTGGAGCGAAACAAAAACTGTTTCATTCGAGGAACACAAAGCCAAACTGCAACTCAGATTTAGCTGGATATCCAAAAATATTAGCTCACAAATGAGGATGGAAACACTCCCCGAACAGAGTTCAAAATTCTTTGGCAGCCCAGCTCGGTCCAGGGCTGCTGATATCACAATTTGCCAGAAATCAGTGTGAAGGCTTGCATCTGTGTGTGCTTGCTGTCTGCGGACCCCATGGTCCATGGCCGACAGGTTTGCTGCAAATCCACCGGGGGCTCAGCTGCTATGCCACGGGGCCACGGTGTGCACATTAGCTGCTGGCAAGCAGAGAGGACGTGATGTGCAAGCTGTTATCCTGTCTAAATATCTGTGGCATCAACAACCGCTTTACAATGATTACAGTTATTTGATTCCCCAATTTGATTGTGTTATTAAGAATCTATTTATTACGTGGCTGCCTGGTTTCTGAGGGCAGCACAACAAAAGCCTTGGCATAGCCAGAGCCTCTGTGTTCGTCAGTGATTTGCAAGGCTCGGCTACCAAGCACTAATTTCGGCAGGGTGCGAGAGGAGCGCCGGTGGACAGTCTCTTTGTTAAGTGAACAACACCAAGAGTGTGAGGGTGCCTGTGGGTGAGAGTGCCAGTGATGGCTCAAAAGAAGGGAACAAAGGGAGGCAGAAATACACATCCTGATCTGAGGGAGCTGGGCAAGCCTCTTGCCTGTCCATTTGCCATGCATGATGGAGGCAGGAGCAGAAGGGAGACTTTCAGTCCAGCTTATCTGCCTCCTTCCAGGGCTGGAGAATGGTTGCCATGGATATCTGCTGATGGGAGGGCACTGGAAGCTCTGCCACCATGTCTGGGGACTGTCTGGGGTCAATGATGAAGTGGAGGATGCCCATGGGTGGGGTGGGCAGCAGCACGGATCTTTCCAGTGGTAGGAAAGCCATATGGATTTTTGGGGCTGGGTGAGGCCTTCCTGAGAGTGGGGTACCCTCCCCATGGCAGTGCTGGTGGGGTGACTGTTGTAGTACCAAGCCTTGGCATGAATTAGTTGTGCCCCAGGAGTTCAGAGCATCATTTCTGAGCCATACCCTCAACGTTTCTCTCTGTGTGTGCACACAAAAACTGACTTGATTGTGCTTTGAATCCTCTGGTTCTGCTCTCCAGACCCCAGGCAGATGCAGAGCTGGCACTGGCAATAAAATTGGCATTGCAGAAATATGTGTATGTCTGTGTGTGCAGTGCCATGCTGGAGGTTATGGTGTGTGGGGTAATTGTTGGCTTTTTTCCTCTCTTAAATAATCCAGTTCTACAACTTTGTTTTTGAGACCTTGGCTGCTGATCTCTACGGAGAGTATTTGGGCAGATACAGCTATTTCTTGTACTAGTGAAAACATTGTGATTGCCCAAACCTGTGTATTTCTTGCTCTGCTGCTCAAGTGCTGCAGTCCTGATCCTCTGAAACAGTAAATGCCTGTGTGAAGAATAATAAACTTCATTTATTCTTCTGTTTTGCTGAATTAGCAGGAATGAACTCTCAATATGCTCTTCTGCAAAGATATTTAACAATGATATGTGACTAATGTTTTTTACAGCCCTCATCCTTTCAAAACCGCTGGGTTGTCTGCTGCCACAGCAGTTTAATTCAAACCTCCCTGTCTGAGCTCCATCACAGTATGGCCCTATAAAAATAGGATGATATTTACCCGAAATATATAAAACACACAGATTTGAACTTGTAATCGTATCCTCCACTAAATAAGTCCTGATAAGGTGCTGTTAAAGACTATTTTATGTGGGTAGAAACCACCATGGGACACAGCGAGGTCTGAGGAGGCAGGACTGGCCTTAGATGACTTGTGACTCATTTAGCTGTGATGTGCTGGTGATAAACTAGTCTTGCTGATGACACAGGCTGGATTTATTCTCATTAAAAGAAAAGAAATATATACATCATTGATTCTTTATACACTGTGCATGGAAGCACATCAATGAAAATTTATTCCCAGAGGTGTACTCATCTCTAGGCAATGTTCCTGCTTCAAGATGCTTGGGAGCTAAGGAGCGATCCTGTGGACATGAATATGCTTAACCTTAGAAACACAAGTAATAGCCACATTCATCAAAGTCAAGCATTTGCAGAATCAGGGACTTAAAGGGTGCAGTCTTGTAGAAACACTCCATGCATTCTTCTTTTGATGTGCAGAAGTATTTGCAAATGGCAGTTATTTTATGGCTAAGGACATTTTGTGATATAAACCCCTAGTGCAGCTAATATGTAAAATACTGAAGGCAACAGCTACCCAGAATATATTTTTTTATTGTTGTTTTCCACATAGGTGATTATAGGTACTGGTGGATTTTCACGGAAAGACTTGGAGCTAGTCAAAGATGTGACTGTCAGGTTACCTTAATGGGTAACCACATATACCCTTCATAGGTGCAACATGTGCCCTAAATGTCACAAGACAAATTAATCTCTGGTGTATTGTTAATTGGTAGGGTTGTGTGAACAATTAGTCCATTATGAATCATTATAAATCCATTCTAGCAATTGGACAGATCTTCTTGTTTATAGGAATAAAACGAAGCAGCAATCCTGTTGCCAATCTGCTTTCATGGTCTAAGTAACAAGATTAGCACGGAATCCTGATTGTCTGTATTTAATAGTAAAGAAGTTTATACAAAGGCCAAGAAAAAGGGAGAAAATCCATCTAATATGCTAATTTCCTAAAACTAAGAACACCAAAGCTATCATTAAAACAATTCAAACCCACAAGTAGCAACAAGCAGATTCAACTGAATGTTAAGAGTGGGAAACTACGTATTTTGAGAGAGTAACATTTATATTGATGTAACTGAAGAGAATTTAGGTTATTAAACGTAATGTACCTACTGCAGAGAAAATTCTATCAAAAGCTGAGTGAATACACAGCTAGTCTAATTACTTTTAAAAAAAATATGTGTTGCAGCTATTAGAAAGCAAGGAATTCTGGATAACATATAAAATTAAGGAGATTTAAAGGTAAAAAGTGAGTCATTGGCAGGCACCATCCCAATATAACTTGTCAGGATTGGAAGGGGCCCGGCTTTGAGAAGAAGGGGAGGTCCCCAGCTGAACATTGCTGAACATTGGAACCCACCTCATATCTGAAGTCGCTTTCATGTGTTAAAGTGCTACCTGTCATTGCACATGGAAAAGCAGATAGCGGTCATAGGGAAACTTATCTTATTACACCATAATTCACTAAAATAAACTTACCAGTGTTTTGTGAAATGTCCTTAATCTGGTCCTTAGACACTTATCTGTAGGAAAATTACATACTCATCATGACTGTTTGCAGTAAGACTTTCCTCACTGTAATTTACTTTCCAAATTGATCCACAGCCTCTTGTCCTGCTGCATTGCTCATCACTGTGTCATTATCCTGACTATCTTTGCCATATTCTAGCTCTTTGTTCTGCCCGTCTGCCATTTGCAGTATTATTATTAATATATTTTACTGCTGACAGGTCAGCACACACAAAACAGTTCTGCAGTGATTTAAGGCATGTTACACAATTCTTAACCTGCAAGGAAATTTAATATTAAGTGTGGACAAAGTGGAGGTGAAGCCATGCTAATATCTTTGGCATTCTTCATCAGCCGAAGTGGACGTTTAACTCTTAAGCAGTAGTGTCCTTTCTCAACAGCAAGGACAAGTTAATGAGCCAAAGAAGAAAATAATTTTGATCTTCATTGCAGAAGCATAGTTTAAGAAGCATAACATTCCTTGTCCAAGACTTGCCTAATAGAGAAATCAAGGGGGACAGTGCTAGCTGACAAGTAATCCTCCAATCTACAAAAGATATAGGACAATCAAATACTGAAATCACATTGGTGTTTCTCTGTATTTTGACAAGATAGTGTTGAAAGATGTGGAGAGCAATTGGACAGAAAGACTCAATCTCTCCTCACAGTACCTTCAGAATAGACTCTGGCAGTGTTAGCTCTCTGCACTGTTCTGCCATACCCATAGATCCAACTTTGGGAGTAAAGGGAATATTAAATAATTAGTTGTGTGCTGAAACCACCAGGGGTGTCATCTGGGATGATTTTTGAAATGGAGGCCAGTCCACTTTGGTCTGAGTCATTGCATGGGAGAATTAATTCCTCTTGAGCTTGATGGAGGGGAAAATGTTCCCTCTATCACAGTGCCATTGCACGGGGTGACACTGAGGGTAACAAAGCTGCAGGCAGCAACAGTAGCTGTATGATGTTTGGAAGTGCACCCGAGGGCTCTTTCCTCAGTTTGGTCTCCACGATGAGGCTGGTTTTGAGAGAGTGAGTCTTGTACTTTGTCAGGGAGATGTGGCTGCTATGAATTTTACAGTAGACAGTGTCAGCATGACATAATAGCAGTATTTTCCTATTTTCTCATTGCGTTTCATGGCATGCTGTTGCACGCTGTGATGTGAATGTTGTGACACTCTGGTGCAGGTAGCTGCAAAGTCATACAGAGATGTGTCTCACAAGACAGCTACATGGGAGTCATTGCCTTACTAGAGACTTGCACATGAAAGGCATAGTTTTGATAAACCAAACACTCACATGCATAATTAAGCAGCTACAGGGTGCTGTGTGTCATACCAATTTCGTGATCAAGATGAAGTGCAATAATTTTCAAAAGTAATAAGGAAAATATAAAGCAGCAATAATATAACCATGTACAGCAGGAACAAGGCAGGACTGGCATTAGTCTTTGTTAGAACAAGGGAATGTCTTTGTAGATCCACAAACAATATGATCTCATTAATTTCTGAACTTGGAAACAGATGTACAGTATATTCCCTCCAGCAGTAAGATTTTGATTTTCAGCTCATCTGGCAGAGAAATTACAAACAATGAGAAAGTGGGTGGGAGGGGAAGGAAATGAAGAAATCCCCATATCTCCTAGTGTCTTGCTGTGGCAGTACATTTTCAAAAGCCACATTAGCTGAGTCACTCAGCACTCTGAGACATTCTACATAAAACCAGAACAAAACAAAAATCTTCCCTTGTATCATAACTGCTTTAACACCACAAGCTACACAGAAAATACAAGAAATTTAAGCAGAAGAGGGAATTGGGAACATATTATATGTCCACCTTTAGGGAATCCTTTGTTATAACCAATAAAACAGCCTGCTACTTGCCAAGACAAACTTGCGACTCACTATGGGGTAGCTTTTCAGGACTTACTATCGCTACTGAGCACTGCTAAGTATCATGGTAGGAATGGCCCATGGTGGACTTCAGACTGGTGAAGAATGACATGCCAAGTGCATAGCGAGTGTAGCACAGTGTATTACTTGTGTCACCGAAGTGGCAGAAGAGACAGAGAGAGAGAAAGAGGGAGAAAGATGTACCAGTAGGCTGGGCATCTCCTGAAACCGGAAGGATGGAAAGTCGCAGGAAAATAATCTGGAAATGCCTAATGTACATACAGGCACAGACGGTGCAGTTCAAAGGTAAAACATCTTTTCAGAAAGACAAAAAGTCACAGTATCACAGTATCACAGTATGTTTGGGATTGGAAGGGACCTCAAAAGATCATCTAGTCCAATCCCCCTGCTGGAGCAGGAACGCCTAGGTGAGGTCGCACAGGAACATGTCCAGGAGGGTTTTGAATGTCTCCCAGAGAAGGAGACTCCACAACCTCCCTGGGCAGCCTGTTCCAGTGCTCTGTCACCCTCACTGAGAAGAACTTTTTTCTCAAATTTAAGTGGAACCTCTTGTGTTCCAGCTTGATCCCATTACCCCTTGTCCTATCATTGTTTGCCACCGAGAAGAGCCTGGCTCCGTCCTCTTGGCACTCACCCTTTATATATTTATAAGCATTAATAAGGTCACTTCTTTATAACAACAGTTCACTGCCATCAGGAGTGAAGGAGCATCCCTGAGGCCGGGATTCTACACTCCTCTTGTCTTTAGTCTCAGTCCTTGTGGCAGGCATGTATGTGCTGCCAAGTGCAGCTACTCACAGTGAGTAGGTCTGTTGCAGATGTCAGAGTCTCGGGAAAGCAAGCAGAGTGAGTGTGATGCTCTGTGTTGCAAGCCCTGGTCCTTTCCCTAGAGAAACAACTGTCCAAGGTGGGAACCGTGCAGAGAATGGCCAGTATGTCTCTGCTTCAGTCACTTGAAGTAAGTCCAAGGTCAGCTTGCTGAATACTGACTTGTGTTTCTACACAGGTCTTGCTGGTGGGTTGCTTATGTTTCCTCCTAAACCAGAGCAAGCTGCATTTATCTGCCAAAACATGAAATGTGGATAAAGATTTGAAGACTATATCACTGTGGAAACACATTTGAATATGCTGAAATACAAAATACCTTTCATATTTCCAGGCACCTAGCAGAGTAGGGACGTATCGTGAAGCTCTTGGAGCCACTTTCAGCTGGCCAGCTCCTCTGCTTTGACTTGGCCCATTTCTCTCCAGACCCTTCAGACACAGAGGACAGATATCAGGAAGAGTGTGCTGGTACTAAAAGATTCTAGTTTATTGTCTGCTGAATGCGTGCAATGTGTCTTGCCACAGGGGAAGCTCTTCCCGACGTGGCCACCAAGAAAGCTTTCCTCTGGGTGAGACTGGCAGGGACCTCTGCAGGGTGTTTTTTGACTGCAGGATGGGAGCTTGGACAACTTTTTAAGACCTTCAGTGAGTGTTCTTTCTAACATATATGCTTTTATTGTAAGGGTCTAGACCACTCTTGATGTTCATGAGCTCTCCTGCTTTTTCTCCATGGCTCATTATAGCTATGTTCTTAAGACTTCCACTGTAGAATTAAGTTTGGTACCAGATATTAAAGATATTCTGTGATCTGAGAGGGAACTTAGAGAAGAAATTCTATGAACTCTTATGGATTCATCTGCCCTAAGATGGTCACCTAACATAGCACCAAAAGCCTGAGCTAGTCTGCCCATAGCTCCTTCAGGGGTAGGAATCCTTGGAGGATGATTTGTCTCACTCTAATGCAGCTGTCTAGCTAGGTTAGATGTGATGCTTGTGCTCTCCACTATATATAAAATGACCTTATGAGACCTGGGCAAACTGGGACAGACAGTGAATCTTATCCTGAATGCCTATGACTCAATTTTCTACGAACTTGGCTGTAGCAGCTATTTCCAACTGGATGTTCTGCTTCAAAGCGGTTGCCAGGTTATCCTAAGTGAAGACATTTGGTGGACCTTTGGTTGCGCCTGTACCACAAGCAGCAGGGGAAGGACAAGAGGGCAGTGGCAGCTCAGTGAGACCACAGGATCCAGCTACAACACAGGAGGAGAGTCTCCTTTTCACTAACTCGTTACACTGAACAGTGAAAATGGACAAGAAGGTCTAGGTCATGAAAAGTTAAAACACCAGGAGATACTCAGAGTGGGTGAAGGAAGGTTATTATCTTCTTATTTAGAGATTTTTTTCTTCCTGTTGCATAGTGAATATTTATCTTGTGCCTTGCAGGGCTTGCTGCTCCACCTTCCTTTTCAATACTTTCCATTACCAAGAAGGACAAAGGAAATTAATTTTACTGAGTTTGAAACACTATTTTATTTGGGTTTTCCGAATATTGCAGTTATTGTTTCTAATCAACAGTGCTCAGGAACAGGAATAAGTGAAATGAAGACATTTTTGCCCACTCGTCAATCCTAGTTTTTACTTGCTCAGAAGTTTGTGGGAAGAGGCAAGCAAAGGTGTACTTTAGTTTGTAAGGAGAACATTAACAAGTAGCACAGGTGTTGGCCCTTCTGTGTTTGAAAATCCGTTTACCATGCACCAGCATCAACTGTCTGGTGGTTCAAGACATTGCAGATTCCTGATTCTCTGCCTGCAAATGCAGCACATCGAGTGCTGACAGTGAGCTGTACTGATGCTGACATTCAGTGGATAAACACCGAAAGCTGGCCAGAAGTGTTTCAGCCATTGGTGCCTCCCTTTCTATAGTTTCTTTCTGAATAGCATGTCAAAGCAGTTTGGGGTCTGATCAGGAGAGATGTCCACCCACATGCCTGCATGGCTTAGGCTAATAGTGTTTGTTAGCACTCTCTAACACAAGTCTAGCCTATCAAACACACTTTTCCCATTAAAAAAAAATTACCGTGACATGCCAATAACAATAATTCATCATTTGATGGGCTAGTCTAAGGCTACACTTCATGTTTAGCAGGATTTTTTTCTGTCTTTCATTTGGGTTTAGGTTCTTTTTTTTTGATTTTCTTTTCTTTTTAATATCAGGCTGGGAATATGAGGCAATTGAAAAGCACTTGGAGCTTTATGGTTTTGTCCAGCGCTTGTCTTTAATAATGCAGTCCTGTGTCCAAGGGATAGATAGATGTGTAGAGCCATAAAAGCGAAAAACCTGATTACCTAGTATTTATAGCCTTTTTCTCCTTTATAAAATAGCGTGTTAAGCTTTCTTCCATTGTGTGTATCTGTGCCCCTGACAGGTGCTTTGGCAAATCTTGTATTTACCTCAACTTCCCAGTCTTCAGCTACTACAAAAAAGTATATTTTCCTGCACTCCATCACCTTGAAGGCAGTGCCCATGTGAGGAATTGTAAAAGAATTGAAATCACAGATAAAAAACATACCTCTTACCTCAACTGGTCTGTCATACTATCTTTTTCCAGTGAATTTCCAGTCTAATTTTAAGCAGCAAGAGCTTCAAATACCATTTAAAATACCCCACTGATTTCTCAGACAACCAGTCTCTACTACATGGAAATAATTCTTGACCCACTTTTGATGCTGATCTACTTTTATAAAAATGGCCCCATCCTCATGAGCACAAAGAACAGCAAGTATTGTTCTCCTGCCAGGAGACCTGTACCTAAGAAGGTAGTTCTCAGCCTTATTTAAGACATATGGAGAGTGTAGTAATAACTGAGCAAGGATTTTGTTCTATGAACTCCAAGCCAGCATCAGAAATTGTACTTCAGAGTCATGTTATTACAGCAGTAGATGATCTATTGCCAACTACCTAACTATGAAGAAAACTTGCTGCAGCTTGGAAGTGCCCACTAGAGACCAACACTTCCCTGCAGCACTTCATCTTTTTTAAACAAGGGATAAATACATTTCTTTGAGTTCTCCCTCACAGACTTTCCTTTTTATAATTCCCCCAGTGGCAGGTGGCTCATGCTAAAAAAAATTGTCTAGGGATTCAGCTCTCAGAATACTTGTGTTCTCTGAGACATGGTGAAGGTTGTAGGCAACCTTGCAGGGGCTCTGTGCATCCAAATTGTAGCTCGTGTTCCTTCTGCTCCCTTCACTGGCTGTTGTTTCCAGCATAGCCCACCCTGGCACAGGGGGTCACAATACCAGGACACAACAGATATCGCTAAGATTGCTTCAGAGCCAGAGATGGATAGAAAGCAATTTTCCTGCCTGAAAGAGAATCTGTGAGGCTTTTCCTAACCTTAATCAGGATGAAGAGAGGGAAACCTGCAGGGGAGAGGGACCAACTTGAAAGGAAAAAGAAAAATGGGACTAGGCCATTTGGAAATTTTTGTTCCAGATTTTTAGGCTTTGTAACTATAACTGAACTTTAAAGAACAGTTATTTTGTTCCACAAAAAGCTACTATATCTACTCTAAAATAAAAGTACAGACTAGCACCTATTAATCATTAAAAACTCATCATTTCAGATCATAGAGAACCGTCCAATACTCAGCAATATAACAATTTCAAAAAAAAAAAAAAATCAGATAAATTATTGATTAGAAATACTCAGTAGTGCTGCACAGAGATTTCTGAGCCTGTCTGCATGTCTACTGGTGTAACTAGGAGAACCCCCAGGAGAAGCCATCCTGCTCTCCCATCCTCACCTACTCACTCTCACACTGTGCCCGTCCTTTCCTCTGGGGCCAGGTAGTGTAGGTGAGGAGGAGGATGCTCCGGAGAAAGGTTAAGGAGCTCACAGGGACACCAGAGCTTTAACTTGCTTATTGAAACAATTGTCAGGGCTCAAATGAGGCGGCAAGAGTTCCCACAGCTTTGGCTACATTAAAATCTTGCCACCAGTCAGCACCAGCTCTGTATCTGCTGAGCACCTCCAACTCAGGACACAGAAGCAGCACTAGGGTGGGAATAGGTAGAGGGTATAAACCTTTGACAGATGTGGGCAGAGAGCTGAGAAGATTCCTTGGAGAGCCATATGTGCAGTGGGGAGTTTCAGGTCACTGAGAGTGGATCTGTTGGGGTGGTAGAAATAAGGGGACAGAGGCATTTCTCCTGAAAAAGAAAGAAATGGGAAGACCCTCTATTACACCTTCTTCCCACTTCCTCCCACTGCCAGAACCTCCCTAGCCCTCAGGTCATAGAATCACAGAATAGCTTGAGTTGGAATGGACCTTCAAAGGTCATCTAGTCCAACACCCCTGCAATGAGCAGGGACATCTGCAACTAGATCAGGTTGCTCAGAGCCCTGTCCAGCCCGGCCTTGAATGTCTCCAGGGGTGGGGCACCTACTGAGCAACCTGTGCCAGTGTTTCACCACCCTCATGTCTAACCTGAATCTCCTCTCCTTTAGTTTAAAACCATTACTTCATGTCCTATTGATATAGGCCCTGCTAAAAAGTCTGTCCCCATCTTTCTTATAGGTCCTTTCTTATAGGTCCTGTCCTTCTAAGCACTGAAAGACCACAATAAGGTCTCCCTGCAGCATTTTCTTCTCCAGGCTGAACAACCCCAGGTCTCTCAGCCTGTCCTCACAGCAGAGCTGTTCCATCCCTCTGATCATCTTGATGAACTCCTCTGGACCCTCTCCATCAGGTCCATGTTTTTCCTGTTTGTGAGAAGATGGAAGGGAAGGAAAAACCTAATATTGATCACCTGTGTCAGCTGGATGCAGTCTGTTGGATGAAAGTGTAGAGGTGTTCTTAAAATCTTTGTTGCCTAAGGTCCAGTTAAAAACATATTTTCACTCACCCTCTTAGAAGTGAGAAATACAGGGGAAACAAAGACACAGTGGAGAATAACAGTACTTTCTTTAGCTTCCTGAACCAAGATGTGTGATAGCATCTTGTACTACTCTCTGTATTCATATAATACCTGTGTTTTTCCTGACTATTATAGCATGAGTAGGTATAATTCATCGTGTCCTGCGGCCCAAAATACTGTGAGAAGCAACAGTATGAATAGCACTAGAGCAATCCATGGTTTTGTCTCATTAGTTTTCAAGGCAAATGTGTGTGTTTGGGTTTTCCAGCTGCCAAAATTACAATCTGAGCCTGAGAGCTGAAGACAGACTGTAGTCTTTTCTATTTGCATATCAGCACTGGTCTTTTCTCTTTAAGTAACAGGCAATTTTTTTCCACCAGTAACATTTGTCCAACCTGGTTGTTGTCAGTGAATTCTCACAAAACAGAGGTACTATTTCATCGATAATTTTTCAAACACTTGACAAATTAGGCTACTGGGGAGACTAAGGAATGAAGAAATACGATTTGTTACACCTGCACACAGTAGAGGAGTAGAAGAGGTCTCTCTTGTGTCCTATCTTGATATTCTTTCAGCTAGGCAATACTATCAAATGTTTTGGTTTTTATTTTTTTTTATAAGATAATGAATAATCTTTTTTATAAACAATAAAAAGCAGGTTCAACTCTTCCCTCCTCTGATAAATTCACTACAGAAAAAAAAAAAAAAGGCAGTTATCATCAGAAGGAAAAACCTCTTACAACAGTCAGCAGATTTACTAATCTTGTGCCTTTTTTACTATAACACCTTTGCAAAATGGAGCCCAACTTCATCACAGCAAAAATAAAATAAAAAATGAAATACCAGAAGATGCACGTAGCAGCACTTGCTCACTCCATGTTCTAGTTTGCTTTGTATCTGTCTGCCTTAATTTGTCCAATAATAATTAATAATGATTGAGATCTGAGTGTTCCTATAAGAGTTGACCCCAGTTTATATTGATTTAGAAACAGTTTATTTTAAATTATATAATCCTGAAGTGCTGAACAGCGTGAAAAATAATCGCTTTCACTTCTTCTTGGGAGGAATCACACACCTTCTTTCACTTTTTTCTTGTCCTCTTTGTTCCCCTCCCTTCCATTAAAAGTGCATCCCCAAGCATGGAAAAAACCAAACCAAACCAAAACAACATATCTGGCAGGAATGTTAATAGCTGTTGTTAGCAGTTCTGGCACTGAGTAATAATTTCAAAGGCTTCTCTGCTTCCTTGTCAGTGGCTGAACAAGGATTGGAGCGGCTGTCTCCTTCTGCAGCCCCACTGGAGAGAGGCGACATGTCAGGCCTGGGCTGCATCTACATGGGTCAGAGCAGACAGTCACCAGCTTGTTCCATCCAAACTGAAGCACAACCCCAGCTCCACTCCAGGTGCTATACATCCCAGAGTGTCGAGCACTACGCTATAAGTTCCCATGCTCAGTACTAAGCCGTTTGTAAGTGCTCTGGGATTGTAGGCAGTACTGCCTGCATGTTGGTGCTGCATTGCAACAGTATAGATACACTACTTGTGGCAGATGCACTCCCCCGTCACCCCAAAACCAACAGAAATTTATAGGCCGATGGAACACTGTGGTCATTCACACACCCCTTGGTCGACAGACAGGGCCTTTGACCAACAAGACACCTCGGTTGAGAGAAGTTTCTAGACCATTACATCAATGACCACAGCGCCGATTCAACTGGGGTATGAATGGAGCCTGCAGGAGACCCCCATTGACTTGGTCTTCCTCGGAGCACTGGGTCTGCAGTTGAAGACTCTCCTCCTTTGGCTGGACATCTAAGGAACACTCCCTGGGGACTGCGACTTTGCCTTATTGGTAAGCGGTCTACTGGGTACCCTTGAGAGTCATCACCTTGAAACAGAGTGGAAAGATATACCATTTGAGTCATCACTCTAGAGTTTTGGGGTCTGATCTCCTTGAGTTTGAGTCAGTTGTGTAGTAGTAATGTTGTGTGTAGTTGTATGTAGTAATGAACTCCTACCTGCTATTCAAACCTGTGTTTTATAATGTTGTTGGAGTGCTCAATAATTTTGGATAAACCCCCTTTGCAGCTGGTTTTCTGCTAAACAGTTCTGGTTAGAAAAATTCCTGCTTGGAGCTTGGTGCCTGCCTAAATTGACCTTTGGGGTGCCTCCGTGACACTACTAAATTTATTAGTTCAGTGGCTAAAAGGACATACTGAGGCTGGCTGTAGCTGTGCTGCTTCCCTAAAAGCCAGGGCAAGGTGGTGATCTAAAGCCTGACAGTGTCCCTGACACTCGCATGTCCACTGGCTCTGCCACTCAGCATCTCCTGGTGCCTCCATGTCAGGCAATGCAGGTGCCCTTCTGGAAGGAGACCCGTGAGGATGTCACCTTGTTGCCGGGTGCATAGCTGTCTGATGAGGGATGCTACGCTCAGCCCAATGCCGGTGCAAGCAGCTCCGTGTCCGAGATAGCACAAAGGTATAGAAAAAGTCTGAGTTTTCTCATGTGAGCTCAGGATTTGAAGGGAAATCTGAACTTGAGGCTGTGGGTGTGCCTACAGAGACAAAAAAAGTCAGTCACTGTGACCAAAACTCAACTCCCCAGGGGAAAATTGGCAAAAATGATGACTAGAAAGTTGTGCTAAAGAGTGTAAGCTTATAAACTATAGTAAACATTGGATATTTCCTTATTTGTAGATCAATTGTAGTATAGAAGATTATTTGTCAAAAACCATAACCTACTAGGAAGAATCTAATGAATAAAAAATATAATTTTCTACCTTACAAGGATTCAAGCTTAAACAAGACATGATGGAGTGCTATCCCCCCAATATATGTCTCATGGAAACATATTCCACGTTTGACACATTTGACACAGTCATTTTGCTCTGTAGAATCCTGTGATCAGCTGTTTGTGGCTTTAACATTACTCAGGGCAGTAGGAAGAAAATGACACTATAGCCTTTTGTTTTGAGACTCCAGGAAACAAAGCCTTAGGAAAGTAGAGTCATTCTAATGCTGATGATAAGGATTGGTTTACTTTAGCTGAAAAGCTGTTATACAAATAATATTTGAGTTAAATTAAATTTGCCTTCTTTCCCTCTCCCATTCCTACCATTTTTTCAACATAGGCTTTCAGTTATCTTATTACTCTGTGATTAAAACTTTATCAACTGTACTGTGTAAGCTAGAAAGATAACTAGCTATGCCTGCATACAGAGACCACAAATAGAATATTATCGAACAGACTTTTCTGTGTAAAATATTTAAAATGCAGATCTTTTGTTACTTTAAGCTAGTTTGGATCAAACTAAGTCCTAAGACCATTTCTATGTATATAGTGTTCATGTGTATATGATATATACAAATTTATTAAATGAGATGTAAATTCTCCCCTGTATTCTCTGTTACCTGTGAACTTTTCTGTAATTATATTAAGCCTAGTTTCCCAAAACTGAAAGAAGAAAGGTATATATTTAGGCTTATATACAATGTGAAAACCTAAAGATGCCTGTATTGTTCTACGCTTCCCTGCTTCACCTCACTTTAGCGGTGTTAATACATTTGTCTTCAGTATTTATAGACTGACTAGTGCTATGTATCACTCAAGCAGAGGTGGTAGATACAGGTTTATCAGCCTCAGGTATATACCATGCATGACCCACTTCACCCCTGGCTCTTCCTTTAAACTTCTGAGTAGCTTGAAAGTGCTCTACCCTTAAACTAAAACAAAACAAAAGAGTCTACAGCAAGTGCATTTCATTCATCCATCCAAGTATAGACATATATTGATTCAGGGTGCAGGCTGGGCAAAATTCAGCATTTGATCAGCAGTTGATTTCCATTTGCAGTCTCAATGAAGCTAGAATAGGAGTTTTATCCCACAGGAAAGAGTAATTACTCAGCCGTCCTGTGGACTTCAGGGAGCTACAGAAGTGTTGCATAAAAGGAAGTTCTATGAATATAGAACTGTTGTGCATAAAGGCAAACAGTAAAATTTCACTAAAATGATTTAAATTACTAAAATCAAGAACCTCAAGTCTTACGAGTCTTATCAGGTTTTATAAGGAGCAGCTGAGGGAGCTGGGGCTGTTTAGCCTGGAGAAAAGGAGGCTGAGGGGAGACCTTATCACTGTCTACAACTACCTGAAAGGAGGTTGCAGCATGGAGGGTGTTGGTAACACCCCAAGTAACAAGTGATAGGGCAAGAGGAAATGGCCTCAAGTTGCACCAGGCAAGGTTTAGATTTGGTATGAGGAAAAATCTCTTCATGGAAAGGGCTGTCAGGTGTTGGAACAGGCTGCCCAGGGAGGTGGTTGAGTCATCATCCCTAGAGATATTTAAAAGACATGAAGATGTGGTGCTTAGAGACATGGTTTGGTGGTGGACTTACCAATGCCAGGCTAACAGTTGGACTTGATGATCTTAAAGGTCTTCTACAACCTAACAATTCTGTGATTCTATGATATATATGGACAATTGAACTGGTTGAATCTGGATATGAGGGAAACTTCACAGATTTCAGCTTTGTTTACGTGAGTTGAAAGCAATTCTCTGCGGTGCATCCACAGCTTATAACTGCTCAGCTGTAAATCTGAATGAAGGCTGGAGAAACAAAAAGCTGCCTGTATAGACAAACCACTTGGCTCAATGCCCTCTTCAGTGTTTACTCAGGCTGCAGACTGTTTTAGCAAAAGAAATCAAAGAATAAATATGCTCTAAGGTCTAAAGATTCTCTCAACTATGTAAAATCCAAAATAGGGGCTGGGAAGGGCAGCTGCTCATTTGCATTCCTGGCATCTGGTGCTAATGACTGGAAGAAATGGTAAGAAACGCTGGTTCTGAGATGCATTAATGTTTAAAGGAAAACCACACCTAACAGAACAGCACTTTTTTTTTTTTTCCCATTTTTTTTCTTTTTCTATGCTCTTTAGACACATAGCTGAGATACCCTCATACCATAAATTCTTCATATAGCATGTGTGTTTGTTTCTGTTACTATGCTGAGCTCTCCAGAGACTCTTCTCTAGACTGAGCTCTGCTCTCCCACTTGTCCCACCGTGTCTTCCTTGAGATGTTTCTCCTACACAGCTGGTTCTTCCTTTGGCCCAGGGTTTTCCTCTCTCAGATACGGCTGATTGCCCTGGATGTTGCCCTGTTATTTTATTTCCCAGTTTATGATGACTGTTCCTCTCTCATTTCTTTCTTGAAACTGGAAAAAATGCATATTACATAGGTTTCCTGGAGGTGAAACATACCTGTTGAACTTTCTACCACAGCAATTTTCCTTTTCAGATTTGCAAAGCTTCTGAATGAATCTGGGCTGTAAGTGCCAATACTTGGAGACCATTTGTGTTTACTAGAGGAAGTTTCGTTTGGGAACTGAGCACAGAACTAGAAGAATGAGTTGCTAAGATTTCCCCATCTCTGCCTGCAATGATTTCTAAGCATATTTTGCCCTAATAGGACTTGCAAATTTTTATAATATCTTACCAATGTCTGTAATATCTTCCATCAGTCACATTGGTAGGAGACAATGGTATGCAGCTTATCTTTTTTGGAAGGGTCCCGAAATTTTTGGATGGGTCACCAGTTAGATCACTGAAAAAAAATGGAAAGCTGAACAGGTTTTTAGACATGTTGGCAATAGAAAACCAGTGCCACATTTACACAAATGGCTGTAGTCTAACAACTGGTCCCCACCACAAAGTACAACCCTTCCAGTATGCCTCACTAGGGCAACAAGTTGGAAATTGCCATTCTCAGCTGCTTTAGTGGAAAGCAAGAGCATCTGGTCTTGTATTATGAAATCATTACTCTTGTTTTCTATCCTGAGATGCTTTTGAGGTATAATTAAAAATTCAGAGCAAAACTGTGCTTTTATTTTCTCTCCCATTTGTGCACCTGTTGTCAGCACCTCAACCTATATAGCATAGGTGTTTGAGTGATCACCTGATGCAGTTCTGCTTACGTATAACTCTTTTCCTGTGCTGTTTTTGTGGTGGTGTTTCTCTGGCCCTATTTTCTCCAGCAAGCCTCTGTCTCTGCTAGCAAAACCACGGAGATGAAATCCCAGCCCACTTGAAGTTAATGGCAAAAAAATCATTGACTTTAAGAGGGCCATAATTTCAGCGCCTAACACCATAAACAAGCCTTCGGTACAATTGATTTCCTGCATTGCATTCACTGAATATATGGTTTATTCTAAGGTTTTCTGAATGTTGTTTGATCAGAAAGTACCCACAGCAGCTTCTGCTTCTCTTTTCTTTCCTCTGTAGCAAAAAACATCATTGTTTTGATTTAAGAAAACTATTCAAGGGTTTACCTGAATAAAGGATGGGATAATAATCTGTCTAAACTCACAATGGCACAAAGCCACCAGTCCCATAGGACTCTCAACACATTAGCAGCTGAAATTTCACAATCATAAAAAACCTCACCCCACACTCCAAAAGCAGGGCACAGAATTGTCTTCCTCAGTAGAACTTTTAGGATCAAGGAGCTGAGTCAACACCAAGCTAAAAGCTCTTACCAACTGCTTCAGGCACCAGGACTGACCCTGAACCTGAGCCTTTATCTTGAAGTTTCATTGAACTTTAACTGGAATTGAATCAGGACAATTTCAGTGTCAGATGGCCGCACATCTAAACTCAGTAACAAATTTTTGCTCTGTGAATATCAGATGGATGCATCTGAAGTCATTTTATCTGCAACACCTCCAGCTGTAGACGCTGTGGTTAGTGTGAAGACAGGAAGCTGATTTATGGTTAGAGTGAGGCAGGACAGAGAAAATTAAGATTTCTCTAGAATAAGAGTAGAAGAGACCATTTTTGCATGTAGCGAGTGGGAAGGATGGCACAGGGAGGTGAGAAACATGAGGAAGAGTTGGCCTGACCATGGTGTCCAGGAGAATGTAGTTAGTGACTAGGACTAAGCTTAACCTAAATGGATTTACAGCTATGACCCTCCAGATCCTGTCCCTTACCCAAGAGGAGGGAACACTTTATCCAATAACAGTGTTTTTTTAGCGGTCTCACAATGGTACATATTTAGCACATTATTGTGTAATTACATATCACAACATGTAATTACATATTGCAATACATAATGCTGCATATTACATAGGAGGCAGTTATCCTGTGTAGTGTATAATTCATCTAAGTAGCAAGAAAATGTGTTTAAGAGCTGGTAGTTTCTATGTGAAATGTAAACTCATCTAATACGAATCAGTAGTAAAATCAGCATTACACATATTCAGAGAAAAATGGGTTTGACAAACAAGATCAATAAAATTTTTATCTGTAAATCACCCAGAGTATAACAAATATTGTTGTTTGGATCTGTACAGTTAAAGAAGGAAACAGAAAATGAACTGAAAATCAATTAGCATCTTGGCTGAAAGCACTAATGGAGTAAACACAGATTTTTTTTCTGAATCATAAAAAGCATGCAAAAGAGAAATGTCTCACCTGATGTCCACAAAGCTGTCTAGACATGAAATGTAATGTCGCTGTTAGTAAATGCATATACTCCTTAATCAAACTACTGCAGGTAGAAACCCACTATTTTGTAAGAAAGCATCAAATAAAATTATATTGCAGTTTATCAGCAGGCGTTCTCTGTGTATCTTTGATTATATTTATTGCAGGCTTATTCTGCTGAGCTGAATCCCACTAATAGTATTAGGGGAAATACTATTTGCTTGATTTGTGATAGTAGTTATTTTTATTTGAGTTCCAGCTTCCCAATTGCAGTTGAAGTTTTATTCAATGAAACCTAATAAAAGCACAGAAAGGGACCTCTTCCCTACCTGATAGCACATTGTAGCTTTGTCTCACCCGTATGGTGATGTACAACACAGGTTTGTAAGATGCTGGCACAGGTTGCCCAGAGAGGTGGTAGATGCCACATCCCTGGAGACATTCCAGGCCAGGTTGGATGGGGCTCTGAGCAACCTGATCGAGTTGAAGATGTCCGTGCTCATTGCAGGGGGTTGGACCAGATGACCTTTGAAGGCCTCTTCCAGCCCAAGCTATTCTATAATTCTATGTACAGACAGGGTGGTGGTGGATTATGTGTGTTAGAGACAAGGTTTTACCAGGTTGCGCTTTCAATTCCGGACAGCAACCAGCTTTACAGAAAGCAGATTGGAAGTAAACTGTGCTCTAAGCCAAGTTACACAAGCTTTCATGCAAACAGGTTAGGAGCTTGTGCCAGATTTGAAGTTGCTAGCTGATTTATCTGTCTTGTTGGTAGACTGTTAGAAGAGAACATATGTTTATTAGAACCCTGGCTGAGCTAAACACAGTAGTTTCTGGAATGTACAATGCAGTGATTCTTGAAAGAACCAAATGAGAGGAAACTAGCTAAACAGCAATTAGTTTGGTTTCTTCTGGTCTTACTTCATAGCATGTAAAACAAGATAAAAAAAGCGAGGCAGTTGCAGAGAGCTCATGACCTGGTCTCAGCTCTGGCAATCAGTCAAGCATTGCCATGTGATGGAAATCAAGTATTTCCTGAAGCCCACCTGAAACTTTAACGAAGCACACCCATGACTAAGGTGACATTTACATGGAGAATCAGTGTGGCCATTAAAACCATCCCTAGACTGATACTTCTTTGAGCCAGTGTTGGCAGCAGCCTGCCCTACCTTGACATGAGGGCACAGGGCCCTGGTGATCTGGTGGCTGCCCTGAGCAGAGGTGGCACATCCAGCTCTTGAAATGACCCTGGTGCAGACTGCTAAAGTGCACAGTACTTCATAAAATCATAGAGTGTCCTGAGCTGGAAGGGACCCACAAGGATCATCACGTCCAACTCCACAGTTCACACCGTGTGTCTTATTGCATTGTTTATAGTCTGGGAAAGCTTTATGATGACGTTTGTAATTTATGAGGTGGTTTCTCTTTTTTTTTTTTTTTTTTTTTTTTTGATATATATATTTTTTTGCATTCCCTGCCCTCTGCTCCCCCACTGGTTACATTGTAAATCATTGATGTGATTCTCAGTCATTCTTGTGCCAGGATATAAATCACTCACCTCCCAACAGCTATTCATGTGTCTGCAGCAACGTGCTTTCTGTGTAGTAATTTGAAAGGCAATGAGGGAAAACTGGTACAGATCAATAATGCAGGATTTTTTGGGGTGTTTAGCGCAGAAAATGGAATGAAGGATATTCTTTGAGGATGAAACATCTGTTACAGCCCATTACAAATAGGAGAACTGGGATTTAATGGTAAGTCTGGCACGTGGCACAGTTATTGTCCCAACCAAATAAAGAATATGTGTTTACAAGGAATACATTAATGCTTGATGAGGCATAGATAACACCATAAAATATCAGTTGCTTCATGTATTTATGAGGTGAACAGTGACTATTACTGATTTTGTAGAAAAGTCTATCTTGCATTAAAAGACTCATGATGAAGAATTTTATAGCCACAAACACCAGTGGCATTAAAGAAGACAGAGCCAGGTGCTGCAGAGCGCATAAGGAAATACGTTGCCTGAAAAAAACACTCTTATCGCAGTGCTGTGCTTTGAGCTTATTTTGCCCTCATGGTGCTGGGGTGAGCAGGCGTAAATTTGGCCTTCCCAGGAGAGCCAAGCAGGGCAGCAGCTCTTTCCCCTTCTCTGTAGTCGTGACCCTTTCTGTCTCTGTACCCCGCGGTCTATCCCCTTGCAACCCAAGATGTTTTACCCCTACTGCCATCGCCCTGATCAAAAACAGCCAACATCTTCCTGGTTTCCTTCTGCAAGAGGTGGCTCCTTGGAGCACTATGGGGAAAGGTAGTGTGGTTTACGGGATGCTCTTAGAGGAAAACCCCCACATTTGGAACCTCTGTGCACTAGTGCAAGGCTTGTTCCTGCTTTTAGAGTGTAATGTTATTTAGACTTTAAAAGGGGCTGAAGAAAAAGCTTTTTTATGACAACATTTCTTAAAGGGGCTATCAGGTGACATCAGATTGCATTTCCACCTGACCTGCAAAGGGGAGCCCTTTATGCAATCACATATATTTTTGTGATTTTGAAAGGGCAGGGGTGTGGAGGTGTTAACAGTAGAAGATGGATTTTAAAAAGTGTAATTTTGGCAGTTTTGTGCTGTGCAACCTCTCAGCTTTCCACTTCCACAACAATCTAACAATGGAGTGCCCTGAGTTTGCGCTTTTTTACTTATTTATTTTTTTATTATTATTTGTGGAAGTACAATATATTAGTGTAACCCTTTTCTCACTCTAAGAAATGGGTCCCCTAAACTGGCATGGCATGTAGTTTCTAGAAGTCTGTTGAATAAGGGACACAAAATATTTTACCTGACACTTGCTCCTGATTGCCATCTTGAAAATTGCAACAGCAGTGACAAAAGCTGAAAGACCCGTTCTGCTGGCCCGATTTGTAGGAAAACAATATATTTTTGTGCAAGCTGTCACGGTGAAATCCCCTTGAAACGTTACTCAACATGACTGGATTGCAGAGTCAGGTCCTCTTTGAATAAAAGTCTTTAACTTTCAGAAGGCGTATGGTTTCATCATTATAGCAAAAATGAATGCCAATGAAGAAAAGATTAATTTTCCTGTTTCTTGCTGAATCCTTGAAGACTTTTATAAGATTCAGCGTGTTTTATGAGCTGTGTTTCCAGAAATGCTGGCAGAAAAACAGGGTAATCACTATTTCACAATCATGTCAGCTTTATTTTAACCGGCCTCCACTGACTTTTTGGAAAAAAAAAGAGGAGCAATAGGAGCCATCAACCAGCTCTGTTAGTGGATACCTCCGCCTGGTTACTCGACCTTGCCAGCTCGTCTGCTTTATCAAATTTACAGCACACACGGGCCCTGTGAAATTACTCTGTGAGGGAGGAGCAGGGCAAAGCGTGGAACAACTTAGTCCTCAGAGCGGAGGAGGCGGGAGCCCTCCCGGCAGCCTGGCCAGCTCACTGTGTTTTCTGGCAAGATGCTGTGCAGTATCGTGGCTACACTCTGCTCACAAAGGCATCCGTCTGGATTGTGAGCAGGCAGCGAAACCCTGCTCCTTCCTCTCCCTCCCTCCCTGCACCTGCCCCCATTTATATGTTTTTATAGGAGGGTGAGGTAAAATATACGACAATTCTTTTAGGCTGGCCAAGCCAGAATCTGCTATCCAGCTCATCCCAAAGGAGTGCTGAGTATGCGTACTCTGCACATGCGTATCCCGTGTTCTTTGGGAGTGATGCAGGTGCACGAACATATATCTCTAGTGCTCTCTTAAATTCCTTATACAGCCAAAATGTCCCCAGGGGACTGGCAGAAAGGACCAAGGGGTTAGAAGAGGCCTCTGCACTCCAGAGTGGTTGCTGGGCTATTCTTCCCTCTGTGATCAGACACTTTAAAGCAAAATAATTTTACCAGTGTTCAAGAGCTTATACATTCTGAGTCTTAAATGCTGCTCTTTAGGTCAGCCTAGAAATCTCTCCTACCGTCCCTAATCATAACTTGTGGTGGATACTGAGGAAAAAGGTGACAGGAAAAGGATGTGAACAGAGTGACCTTGAATTTGCTGTACTCCTCAGCTCACAGAAATTAGCAGCTTTGGGGCTTTGGAAATGAGAGTTGCGTGCAGATGATCATACAGAGGTGCCACCTCTCCCATGTTCACTCAGTCAATCACTTTCTAAACCCTTTTTCCTGTGGGTGACTCCCATGACAGGCTGCCAGTGAATACCATGATACTGCTCTATGCCACATAAAAAAGGACTTCCTTCTGGTTGCTTTTAAAATTGCTCTGGATGAATTAACTGGGAACTCTTTTAGCTCTTACATTGTCAGAAATAATGAGAATTATGATCCATTCCATCTGCTCCATAGTACTTAGGATTTTGCAGACCTTTGTCATAAACTTCTGGATATGCTTCTCTCCAGAATAAGGAGTCGGTAGTCTACAGGGGTGACCATCAGCACGAGAGCTACTTCATCCTTCCTATGATCCCTATTGCCCTCCCTACCTTTCACAGCTCTGTTAGACTGATCTGGAAATGGGGTGACAAGAGACCCATGACATATCTGAAGTGCGATTACCTATGAAATTGTACAGCGGCATAATGATGTTTTTCCATGCTCTTGTCCTTTCGACTACTGCTGAATGTTGCAATGCAGACTACATATCTGCTTAGTACCAGATATCTAGCAAAACAGGTTTTGAAGACTTTCTTGTGATTATTTAAATTACGCTAGTTTTTTGTTAGAAAATATAGAGTTTAAAAAAAAAAATATATATATATATTCTTCAGCTTATACCTAAAATACAGCACTGGTAAGAGGGGGAAAAAAAGGGCTTAGATCCCTTCCAATTGTGAATCCTGGTTTTCTGGTGGGACAGAGCTTGCATTGCAGCCTGGATGAGTTGTACTGTTTTGAATTTTATACCTGCAACTGCTCCAGAACTAAATATTACTCATCTCAGACATCAGGAAACTGTAATTATGTGGAATAAAGCCCACTTTTGAAGCAGGAGCTGGAAAACTTGTTCTTAAACCATTTGCTGAAAGCTGGGTAGAGTTTGAAACATTAAGAGGTAATCCCAGGGAAGATGGATTAGTGACGAGAATTCAAGAAAAGCAGTCAGATGTGAATAATAAATTGGATTTGTTACAAGACTTTGTGGTTTCTCACATGGGTACTTACATGGTACATATAAAACTATACATATGAGCTACAGTTTCCAGACCCTTTTTCCTTACTTTTTGTAACTCTGTTTTATAGGCAGAATTTATGTCATGTGTTTTGTCCACCTGAGCACGTCTATATATTGGAGCAGAGCTCCAAGTGTCATGCACAATTTATGTTGTAATATTTATAGCCCATATGCTAAACATTAATGCAATGGCCATTGACCCTGACTGGGCCCATGGGCAGCAATGCTGAGCAAGTTACCACACCGCTGGTGACATTATCCTTTGCTCTGCCTGTCAGTCTGGGCAGTAGCACAGCAGATCAGTGTTTTACTTTTTAAATTGTTCATTGCCAGGAGCAACGTCACAGGGCATTGCTGCCCATAGGCTGGCATGGGGACTGTGAGTCAGGGAGCTATAATCTTTGTCCTTACGAATAATAAGGTGTGTGCCTGCACACTGACAGAGATTACATACACGAGATATGTTTTTCTTTCCTTTTCCATACCAGCAAGGACTAAAGGGATATGTTGCAGTGGTTCCAGGAATGAAGTCTTGCAGACTGTATATGATCCAGCTGCTTCAGGTGGCTGGATTCTGGGGTCTCGCTGCTTAGAAAGAGTAGCAGACAGCAGATGTACTTTTGGGATCCAGATATGAGACACCAGCCCCAAACCAAGAGAGTTTGAAAATACACAGAATTTGAAAATTGAGTGCAAAACAACACCAATTCAAACAGATCCACTTGCAGGTTTGTTTGTTTGGTTGGTTTGGTTTGTTTTCCTGTCAAAATTACAGGCACTTTCAATAGATAACTGTTATTGGGTAAAACTTTAATGAAAAATGTCTACTTCCCATGGAAAACTTTGATGTTTTATTTTAAAAAAACTCCTGTACCTGAAATCCCTGAAGGTTCTGGGCAAGAAAAAGGTATTTTTAAAAGGTTTTTCAAAGAAAGATGGAAACAATCCAAAAATTGGTCCAGATTTCTGAACAGCACTAATCCATGCATTTGGCTGGCACTGGTGGGCTCTTTGAGAACACCCCACATATTTTCTCCTGTTTTCTCTGTTGCTTCTGTGTAGGATTGGGTCTATTTTGTTTGATACTGAGAGAACTCTCCCCTTGTAGTAGGTGATGTTTCTTTACATATCCTTGATGTGAATTCAGGCAAACAGAGACCAAAACTCTGAAAGCTTTTCCACTTGAGGTTCCTAGTATCCTGTGTGCTCGTGAATAGATGCATTTTCTTATTTCTCTCATCACATTTCTGTGTCAACGGCTACTACTACAACAGGGTCAAAAGGCTCAGTTATACAACTAGTAGAAATTGTCTCATGTGACCTTCCCCCACTATTTTTTTTTCCCCTTGGTTACCTGTTATGTTATTGCAGTCTTCTGCAAGTCTGCAGGCCCGAACTCATGTGCTAGCCAGAATTTTGATTCCCTTACTCAGCTCATTCTATGCTACTCTTCAGAGCTGCCCATTCTGGGCTTATTCCCTTGTCCTCAGAGCCAAGTCAAGCCCAGGTAGGAAGGCAAACCTCTCTGGAGGCTCCCTGAGATCATTCTTTGTCCACTTCAAAATGGAAGAAAACAACATTAAACTCAAAGATGTCTCTACACCGCTTCCACAGCCACTTAACAGTGCAAAGACTCAAACATCTCCAGGGGTGACCAGATGTTTGTGCCATTGCTGTGTGAGGATCTTACAAACTTAACCTCCCATAAATAGTTTTATCTGACTTTGCAGTGCCTAAAGATAGGCACTTCATGGAAGACATATTCCTTTCCTCAGGGATCCTCTTAATCTTTGGTTTATCAAGGATAACTCACCATGAAGATATGCCGGAGATGGATTGCTGGGGGACAGAAAAAATCATTACATGGCTTAGGCATGTTCCTGTTATACAGTGATCCTTACCGCTACACACTCTGAAGTTGGTTGACTGCAAATTGAACATAGGGAAACTCCATTAGTAATTATATTACATTGTATTAGACTATCAAGTGTGATTTGTTATACTGGTCATATACTGCTAGTTGTGCTGTTCAGCATCAGGGACGTGCACATCTCTCATATTTGTGGCTAACAAATTAATAAATTTCTTCTGAGCAATGTAAATCATAAAGTAGATTAGCCAGGAACAACATCTGTCAACCATTAAGCCAGGCCCTCTGGTGAAAGTAGCCTTGTCTTTTAAACCAGCCATACACAAGTGACATTCTGATAATAAAATTGGGGGAATACAGGGCAGATCACTATGGTTTCATTAACTGGTATGAATACTAATTCTTTGTTAATTTCTGCTGTTCTAACACAAGGATTGATAGGAAATTCTGCAGATTATTTTACATTGCTGGTGATATTTCTGTTCACTTCAGCTGAAGATAGAAGACTGCAGTTTCTGTGGCTATGTCAGTGTAGAGCTCATCACTGAATACAACATCACTCTTTTTAAGACTTTGATATTTTGCATAAAGTATCTTAATATTTTGGCCATTCTCTTTCTCCCTGTTTTCCTTCCATCTGGATAAGACTAAAAGATGTCAGATAAAAAGCTGTGAAGACAACACTAAAGGATTGTTTACTGATAAAGAGAGAGAATGGATTTTGTCTTTCTGTTTTCCTTACTTAAACAATATCTACATCTCTCTTCCTGGGTGCCATGAAATGTTAATAGTGCCAAAAGTCCTGCTGTGATAACTTGATTTGAAATCTCTCTATATTTTGTCCCTGGCTGTGATCTGAAGCTCTGAACTCTTTACATTAGTAAAATCCAGAGGTGGAATGCATGTGGAGATAACATCTGTTGCAGCCAATGTCATCTTTTAAAAGGTAATCTCTTATGCATGGAGCTGAGTGGGGCTGTATTTCACTGCATCTCTTGCTGTGACTGCTGATCACGTAAACATACCTCAAGCTATTTTTAAATGTCTCATTTGGGTAGGGCTACTGGCAATGCAGAGGATGTTTGGGGTTCATCACAAGCTGAAGTATCTGAATGTTTTTCCCAGCTGCTGGGTGGATTTTGCTACCAGACAGAGCTAGTTTAAAACCACGTTGAACATAGAATCGTAGAATGGTTTGGGCTGGAAGGGATGAACCCCCTTGCCATGGGCACAGACACCTTCCACTGGACCACATTTCTCACGGCCCCATCCAACCTGGCCTTGAACACTTGCAGTGATGGGCCATCCATAAATTGTCTGGCAGCCTGTTCCAGTGCTTCACCACCATTTATATGAGTTTCAGTTATGGTTTTGACCACTGTAAATATGGATCATGGCTAGCACAAAAGTCAATTAATAAAGTCTAAATAGAAAAGTTATCTTTATATATGCTCTTATAGAAATACCATATTACTATGTTGATGTCCAAAATACCACTTTTACTGTCTTTTGGCTGTCTCCCAGCAGTACACTCAGGTCCTGATTCTTCATTCCTTTATAGCACTTAGTGGAGTTGCTCATTATTTAGTTTTGTGTACAGGACAAAAACCAGGCATCAGCCCTTTTGGCATGTTCCTGCATAGCATGCCCCAGGATGCCATCCTTTTCTATCTGGTCTTTTCCAACTGATTTTGAAAGAAATCTCGTTTGAACGACTGCAGCAAAATGAAGGACCTGAGTGACTTTTCTTGACAAATGTGTCCCATATAATTTCACCAGCTAGAAAATAGGATTTTGTTCCTCCTCTTTTTATTTTTTCCTTTTTTTTTTTTTTTTTTCTTTCTTTCTTTCCTTCAGAATGATCTTTATCCAAAAATGCTTGCTGAGAATCCAGGGAAGCCTCACACAGGCCTTGAGGTCAGGTTTCTTTTACTGTTTACAGTGCCTTCTCTGGAGCTGATTGTTTCACGACTGACTCCTTCCTTTTCCACGTTACCTTTGCAGAAAAACAAAGGGGCAACTTCCAACTTGCTGCCCTCTCAATAGTCTCGCCAGACCTTGTGTCTATCAACTCTCTTTCCCCCCTGCAGATCCAGCATTGTAGAAGAGAGGGAAATGAGCTGAGGGGAAAATTGCTTTTCCTTTGATCACATAGATAGGGGTAGCTCAGCAGGCATGGGTTTGGTCTCTGTCTTTGGCTTCATGTATCAGAACCACAAGAAAAAAGAATAACAGAGGTAGAAAGGGGCATCCACTTCTAGACCAGCCTTCTGCTTAAAGCAGGGCCAGCTTCAAAGACCAGATTCAAAGATCTCTGTGCTCTACCGTGAGGCAGTTGCAGACATCAGTAATCTCTTTTTCTTGAAGGCAGACATTCCCAAGTCTCATACCTTCTCCTCATTCATCATGGGCTCCAGCCTGCAGTCAGATTTGTCGCCTCCTTTGTGCTCATTTCAGTGTGTCCATGTTTTCTTTGCACTGGGAAGCCCAGAACTGGACCCAGTATCCCAGGTGTGTCTTATTTGGGCAGAGTAGAGGGGAAAGACCACCTTCTGACATGTGCTGGCCAAGGTCCCATTAATGTAGCATGAGATACTGTTGGCCTTCCTTGCCACAAGGCACTAGTGGCCTGTAGTCAACGTGGTGTCCAAAAAGACCTCCCTGTCCTCTACTGCAAACTGTTTTCCAGCTGGTGTGTCCCCAGTGTGTGCTGGTGCATGGGCTTATTCCTCCCCAAAGTAAAGCTTTTCCTTTCCCTCTTCTGTCTTTCACAAGGTTCCTGACTGACTCCTTTTCCAGCTTGTTAAGGTCCCTCTGAATGGGAGCCCTGCCTCTCACTATTCTGACTGCTTCCCCAAGTCCCCAACTTGGGTGTCATCTATGAACTCCTGACTTTTCCTTTAGGTTTATTTTATTTCTCTATTTTATGGAGGATTCAAAGGCTTTGGTCACATCTATACCACTAAATTAGACATGGCTTTTTAAAGGCATGGAGGCCAGCAGACACAGAAAGGGTTCCTAAAAAGTGTGGCTGCATTTGTGTACAGTACATTACATCCTGAGTTATACCTGGGAACTGTCTTGGAGTATTGTAGCTGGCCTGGGCCAAAGTCACAGCAAAGGCTTCTCCAGCAATTTATTATAGCAGTGTAGGTGACTGAGCTTGAGTGCCCAGAGATACTGCTTGGTGATGTTTAGTTCACTAATACAGACACAACATCCAAGTTCAGTCCCATTTATCAAGGGGACAGTCTTCTTGTATTAGCAAGAACAGAACCTTGTCCTCTTGAAAGCTAATTAGCTGTAAAGTGGCAACAAAATAATAACTTAGATGCATCCTCACCTGAGTGAGGTCAGATGACTTGTAGTCCAAACACGGAACAGTGACTACTCGATGCTATGCTGTAGTTATTGGTGGTCTAGACTTAGTTCCTGATGAACCAGCCAAGTGAGCCTGATACATGCTAGATCTGAAGGCTTGCTTCGCTAACAACAAATTGCTGCTGTAGATTTTCTCTCCATTCTGACTTTCTTCTCTGTCCCATCCTTTCGTTTCCCTCCCAAATGGCCTGGAAACTCCTCCCAACACCACACACCCCCAGGCCATTACTCTCCCACCACACATACACAAACGCTTTCTCTCCTACTGCAGGGGACTTAGGACATCCTCACTTTCCCCCAGAGATGACTCCTACCTTCACAGCCTTAATCTCTTTTTTGCTGCCCTTGCTTTAGTTTAGGCTTTGTCTCATGTTTTCCCGTATAGGCGCATGTGGTATTTTTCCAGTGTTAGCCAAAACAAGGCAATTTCATTCCAGAACAACTGCCGCAATACTTCTCTAGGAACCTAGCATCAATTGGACGGAAACAGTTAAGGAAATAATAATTAAAGTAGATCTGCAGACAGATAGGAGAAAACAGTAACCCTTGACTGGTGAGGATAGGAAGAGGAAATAGCCTGGAAAACAGAGGAAATGGGGTGGGAGTAGTACCATCTTTGGCTGGCAAAATTGTAGAAGGGTCTGAGGGTCTTTGTCTACAGCCTCATTAGCTTTGTGTCTGCATGACAGCTCTGAGGCAAACAAGCATCTCCCCAGTTCTGTCACTCCTCCACTGTCTACTGCCCTGCTTCTATTCAGCGAAGCGACCTTCTCTGTCCTCACGTGTTGTGCTTCCAACTTTTTCAGCTCTTTGTCCACAGCAAGTGCTAAATGAAATTAAAAATGAAACAGAAGCATAAGCTAAACTGCACCCTGTTGCATTACAACCATGTGTCCTATAACCACCATAAAATACTACTGTGATAAATCCTTAAGTAGGGGTCAATAAAGCAATAATACTGTACAGTGGAAACTGATCATTTAACATAATGACTGATTTATTACACCATTAACTTGTCCTTAGCTTTGTCTTAGGGCAGTTTACTAAGTAAGTGCTTGTTAACTACTGTAATAAACTGTTTCTTGGGGGAAATACTTAAATAAGAGCCTGTAAGTTATTGACAGTAGTAAGATCAGTCCTTCAGTCTACCAGAACAGGGAAGTCTGTAATGCAAGAGAAAACACATATACTTGGATCATTTTCAGTCATTATGGTATCAAAGACAACATCCAAATGTTTGAAAGTAAATACAAGGACTAAATAATAGGCTATAGGAACAGATGTTTAAAAAAAATTAAGCTGTTGGGAAATTGATTATTTTTGTTTTGTTTACTTGCAGCAGGTAGGAAGTTAATATGAGTGGGAAAATCCTGGCAGACAGTGCCTTTGGACAGCAGAGACCTGTCGTGACACGCCTTCTGATCATGTTGCTGGAGACGTTGCAGGATGGTAGAGGATGGGGGCATGTCAAGGATGAGAAGAGCTTGAAAACTTTATGAAAGAAGGCAATAAGATTGTGGTGGCAGAGCACAGGACTCAGAGACCCAGCAGCTGCTGTCCCAGAGTCCTGTACTTCCCCATGGGTGGTTGGGAGGAACCAGTCCCTGACTCTTGCTCTCCCCATCTGGATAAGCGGTCCCTTCGCCAGTACCTATCCTGTCTTCATCACTGACACTGGAGTGCTTCAGAATGTTCTTTGGCTGAAGTGTGAGCTAGAACATACTCAGGACCGGACCTAGACCTCAGGATGGATTATTCTGCCCCAAGAGGTGCTTACCAGCACAACTATTTGTTTGTTCCAGAGTGGAGTCTTAGTGAACTAACATATGTGTGATGGAGATAGATTATTTTGGACATCATCTCCAAGCATGTGGAGGAGAAGAAGGTTATCATGGATAGTCAGCATGGATTCACCAAAGGGAAATCACATTTGACCAACCTGTTAGCTTTCCATGATGGTATGACTGGCTGGGTAGACTAAGGAAGAGCAGTGGCTGTTGTCTACCTTGACTTCAGCAAGACTTTTGACACTGTCTCTCGCAACCACCTCATAGGCACCTCAGGAAGTGCAGGCTGGATGAATGCACAGTGAGATAGATCATGAACTGGCTAGGTGTCAGAGCTCAGAGGGTTGTGATCAAAGGTGCAGAGTCTGGTTGGGGGCTTGTAGTTAGTGAGGTTCCCAGGGGTCAGTATTAGGTCCAGTCCTGTACAACTTGTTTATCAGTGACCTGGATGAAGAGACTGAGTGCACGCTCAGCAAGTTTGCTGATGATACCAAACTGGGAGGAAGGGCTGACACAACAGGAGGTGGGGCCTGGACAGGCTGGAGGACTGGGCAGAGAAGAACCTGATGAAGTTCAACAAGGGCAAGTGTAGCGTTCTGCACCTGGGGAGGAGTAACCCCAGGCAACAGTACAGGTTATGGGAGGACCTGCTGGAAAGCAGCTTTGCAGAGAAGGACCTGGGAGTTCTGGTCAACAACAGGTTGACCATGAGTCAACAAAGTGCCCTTGTGGCCAAGAAGGCCAATGGGATCCTGGGGTGCATTAGGAAAAGTGTGACCAGCAGGTCAAGGGAAGTTATCCTCCCCTTCTATTTGCCCTGGTGAGGCCACATCTAGAGTACTGTGTCCATTTCTGGGCTCCCCAGTTTAAGAAGGACAAGGAATTACTGGAGGGAGTCCAGCGGTGGGCTGCAAAGATGATTAGGGGCCTAGAGCACCTTTCTTACGAGAAGAGACAGAGAGAGCTGGGTCTGTTCAGCCTGGAGAAGAGAAGGCTGAGAGAGGATCTCATAAATGTTTTTAAATATCTCAAGGTTGGGTGCCACGAGGATGGGACCAGACTCCTTTCAGTGGTGCCCAACAACAGGATGAGGGGCAATGGACACACACTGAATGAAGCATAGAAGGTTCCATCTGAATATGAGGAGAAACTTTTTTACTTTGAGGATGCCAGAACACTGGAACAGGCTGCCCAGAGAGGTTGTGGAGTCTCCTTCTCCAGAGACATTCAAAACCCGCCTGGACACATTCCTGTGTGATCTGCTCTGGGTGAACCTGCGTTAGCAGGTGGGTTGGACTAGATGATCTACAGAGGTCCTCTCCAACCCCAATCATTCTGTGATTCTGTGATTCTTTGTGTTTCTGCCACAGTGTCACATGCTGCTTGACACTGGTTTTGATGTTCACATTTCTATAAGCAGAGCCATTTTTAAGGGAAGTTTGTAGTCTGAAACCCCTCAATACTGCAGGCAAGATCTCCAGAGGTCCCTTCCAACCCTAAAAAATTTGGTGTTTCTGTGATTCTGTGATAGGACCTTAGTGTGGAACAGTGGACTGACTACAGTGATGTACCTTTAAGAACATACATGCAAGAGAACGAAATGTTTGTGACAGTTTACTGACAATGAGGCCAGCTGGCATGGAATGGCCTTTGACCGTGCAACTAAACCTTTTAGCTTCCAAACCAGGTGTCAGTACTCGAACTGAGCATGGTCCCTGGCTTGTGCTCAGGAGAGAACTATTTTGGGAGAGTGCTATTTTGTACTGAAACCACGCCAGTGTCTGCTCCAACAGTACTGGGAGATGACTAAATTCTACCGCCCTGAAACATTTCCTGACACAAACTAATTTATTTTATGTATGTAGTTTTAGAGCTTTAGAAGGCTGAGGCAATTTATTTGGTATCTGTACAACTGTCACAATATTTTTGTTTCATGCTAGTGTAGCTCAACTGACTTCAGTGAAGTTATTCTAGATTTACCCTGGTGTGGTCAAGATAAAAAATATGCTCACAGCATTTTGGAGGCAAAAATATTAACTTTCTCCTGCTTATAACTCTGTATTGTAAAATGTAATGTATGGGTAAAGTCCATCTCACTAATAAGCTGGTTAAATGATGAACACATCCCTACACTATCTATAACTTGGACATCAGCAGAAATAGGCCTGTTACAGAGGAAGTTTGTTAGTAGTTATGTAGAAATCAGCAAAGATGAACGTAGGAGAGGAAACATCAGGAGTAAGAAAATAAGTATCTAATGAGGGAGATAATATATGTGGAGAGACAGGAAAGAGAAAAAGCATGTGGAACTGGAAACTGACACTGGAAGTAGAAATACACATGGAAAGAGTCAAGGTCAAGCAGAAATAAAGCCAAGATAGAGAGAGCACAGAGATTATTACGGGTGGCAGATAGGAGGCCTGGAACTACAAAAATCTTGATGGATGGGAAGATAAAGTAAGTGAGCCTATAGGTAGGGATGGGGGAAGCTGGAGTTCTAGGTGCAGGAATGAGACCTGTGCCCAGTTTGAAACAGGCACTCAAGGCTTGGGAGTGGGAAGATACAGAAGAAATCTGGATCCAGCAAGGCAAATGGAGATGCTGAGATGTGGGGCTTGGAGAAGAGACTGGAGAAGTCAAAGTACTTGGGGAATACAAAGTAAAGGGAAGGAGACCTTGGCACTGGATAAAAGGTTGCCAGAAAAAGCCCTGGTGTGAGGACAGTGGAACATTGATGGAAGCTCTGGCATATGTGTGAGTTTGCCTTGTTGGAGGGAGAGGAAGGTGGATCATCTGTCATTGCAGCGTGTGTGCGAGGGTGCTCCAAAATAGCGAGAGAGGGGAAGGCAGCAAGTCGGTTCTGCTGGAGAGGAGAAGGAGAAGAAACTTGGTCAGAGTCCCTGTTGGATGCAAAGAAGTGTGAGACACGCTAGGCTTTAAAAAGCTTATAAATCAGTGTCAGGAACAAGTCTGCCAACAAATGCAGGATGAACAAAATAGAAACTGAAAACCTCACTATCATCTTGGGAAAAACACATTTCTAAATGCTGCCTGCCTCCTACATGAAGCTGAATACATCTCAAAATATCCCCTAATTTGCATACAAATAGCTACATAAATTGGACTTGATGTTGCTTTTGGTTGTAAACAGAGGCATGGGAACAGGAGGCAGCACAGTGCTGTGAATGCTGTGCTGGAGTCGGTTTGCAGCTCTGCTCCAGCTTCACTTCCCGACCTTGGGTAGGAGACCCCTTGGACAGAAAAATGGCAGAAAGAATCTCTTATGTTCAAGAGGAGCTTAGGAGGGGCTAACAGGGCCAAGGAGACCATATCCTTGAGAGAGCTGAGTGTTTCTGGGATATGTCTTTCTTAATTTTGGATATTGAAAAGTTATGCACCTAAGTCTGAGACAATTACCTTAGGCTTGATTGATACTGAATGGAGGAAAATAGGTGGAAAGCCATTCTTCTGACCTATTATAAATGCCTGTCTTAGCATAAGATGAATTGCCCTTGGGAGATGGGATTTGTTAACAGTCATAAAAAGAACAATGGCATGCATCTGAGTTACAGTAGATGACTCCAATCTAAATTGTCTTTCTTTCAGGAATTTGTCTGAAAACGCTTAGTGGCCATACTTAACATTCCCTGTAAATGTTTTTGAGATCTTGAAACGTGACATGTAAACATACATATTATTATTATTAATAAAAATATCTCAAAAATTTTAGCACACGAAATACCAGCTTTTGTGACAACTAAAACATCAGAATCTCAACATTTGAAAGTGTTTTTCTCACTCCTTTTCCCTTCCAACTTTAATAACTGAAAACAAAAGTATTTATGTGTAGCTTCTATTCAGACCAAGCCACACTGTGTGCAGATAAAGTTTTCTTCTAGGAATATTAAGTCTATTATTAGAAAGTAGCTTCTTTGGCACAGTTATTCAAAATCTCAAATAGAAATAAAATCTCTTTATACATATAAGCTCTGGAAATGAATGTTTTTTGCATTATGTTATTTCCCAGCCACCACTTGGAAATGGTTTTACTGAAAGATGACATCATATTTGAGATCTGTGTCAGTTTAGCCATTTCTTGGCTAAATCTAAGCCATTTGGTTCCCTCTATAGCTGACACAGAGGTTTCTCTGAAAAGGCAACTCATTCCAGACTAAAATGGGAACCCAAGGCAGATGAGATAAATTACTCTTTGTAGGTGCATCTTTTCCCCACGCATCAGTGAGAGAGCACAGTTTAGACTGAGAGGATATTTACACGTCTACAGTGAAGACAAACGTCTCATGCAGTGTGCTTTTCTTGAAAAATCATTGCTAATGATTTCAAAAAGCCCCAGGGTCACCATTGTTGAGCCTATGTCCACAGCATCTTCTCCAGGAATTTAGAAGTGGTGAGAACGCCATCATCACTGAAGCTACTCCTGCGTTACAGGCAGTGACAACAAGAAATGTGTCTTCAGACCCTTTCTCAAACACAGCCAGGCTCTCTATCTCCTCAGTCCTGTAGCACACTGCCTCTTTTAGGAGGCTGCTCTAGAGCATCAGTTTTAACTGGGTTCGATTTTGACAGTATTGCTTGTTCCGGCATGAAGAATGATCAGCAGAACTTTGCTGGTCCTTCCCAGGTCCTTTCCTGCTTGAGGCTCACATTGCTCATCTGTCCACAGCCCTGTGTGCTCTGGGTATGCTTGCCTGACAAACCCGAAGGATCTCTTTTGTAAGAGCCTACAACCCTGTTCAGGCTCCTTTTTTTCTGATGCTGACATGCATGTGTTGTCTTTTTTTCTTCCTCTCTGTCTTTTGGCTGTACGTCTCCCTGTGTTTCAGTTCATATTCTTCTCCAGTTTTTTGTTCTCAGGTATCTCAGTTATCTCCCATTGCTTTACCATAAGGGCTAGTTTCTCTCATATTCATATTCATTGACACCTTGCCTCCTTTTTTTTTTTTTTTTTTCTTCCCTATTTATCCTTTGTATTCTCCAGTGTAGCGAACCTGATCCTTGGCACTATCTCTGTATAGCATGCTGCTTTTTCTGGTTTGTTATCATGCCCATGTTCATGGGTAACCAACTTCATGTAAATGACGCCTGTGTCTTTGTGTCATCCTGTACTTTTCCCGCTGCCTAAACACAGATACCTCCACTAAAACATGTCTAAAAGCCCCTTTCCCTGGACAAATATTGGAATAACCTGTCAGTGCAGTGTTAGTGAGGCAAACTCTGATATCTGATTAGACCAATACCATAAAATACCACAACAGTTTCTTAAGTTATCTGCATTGCAGGGTGGTTTTTACACTGATCAGGTTCCAGGATCTACCCATAACAATAAGTAATTCCCTTGCTAGAACTCATATGTTGTTATTCCTTTGTTAGAGCTGAGCTGTATCAGAGCCACAGGAAGTCAAAGCCTTTTAAGTGTGCTCAATATCAAACTGTTGCAGGTGGTTAATTTTTTGGCCAGATAGTGTCACAGACTTGCAGTCAGCTAGCAAAAATACAACCCTGTCCTCAGCTGTGGACACAGAGAGCAAGACCACTTCCATGCCCTTGATGTTCATGTCATAATGCACATAGATATTCATGTCACGGGTCCAAAACCAGGAACAAACCAGAAAGCCCACAGGAAAGCCCATGCTGAAAAAAATCAGGGAGAAGTACCGAAAGGAGCTGGGTAGAAATCATTCTCCCTCCCTGTGTTCTTTTGAGAGGATTGGGTCTTTCCTACAAGACCTCTCTGATGGGCTGGATGCTGTGCTGCCCCTTTTCCTAGCAGCAGACCCTCATTCTGAGTGTTGCCTCAACCTCCTGGAGATCTCTTCTGACATTACAGAGCCTGCAGGACTGTGGCAGCCAAGCAACCTTCTTTGCTTACTTCATGAGATGGCTTCAGGTTGAGACTTAAAGGAGTTTGTACACAAGGGGCTCAAGAATATGTGTGCAAGCTTCTACAGAACTTCATGGGAAATTTGCCAAGATGTTAGCAGGTTTAGACTAGATTAATTTTCCATAACTTCCCACTGTGAGATAAATCAAATTTCTGATAGTGGCAGCTACTGAAAGATGACATGGAACTGTGACTCTAGCAGAGCAGGAGATGGGTATGAAGAGTAAAGGAGCAGAGGGTGTTGGACTGAGAGCAGAGGTACTGAGACCAGAGCTGGCTGCAGCTACCCGCTTTCTGTTTCTAGCAAGTGATCTATGGCTTGGAAACATTCAAAAGTCAACTTGAAACCAGTCGCAAATTCAGGTCAAATTGAAAGAGCAACTCTGACTGAAGAAAAGTAAGCAAAGAAAAAAAAACTAAGAAAGTGTTGGCAATGTCAAAAATACTAGTTTCTGCATTCTCCAAACATAATTTTCCATTTTTTTTTGAGCTGGATTCAAAAAGAACATCTGCTGAAGGAATTCCAGCTCTCATAATCCTGTTGATTAGGGCACTAGCCCAAGATGCCGAAGAAACCCAAACCCCATCCCTATCTGATTCTGAAAGGGAGTTTGGAAATGTGCTCTCTTCTAAGGAGACCTTTCCCACTGAGCAATGAAGTATTGCATCTTTAGTTATTCTTTCTCTCTGTTGGACCTGTTCCATTTTGAAATCAAATTGTAATAAACAAATATCCACTGGGAAGGAGAGAGACTCCATGGGCTGGGAGTCTAGAGAAGAGAAACCTGAGCTCAACTCTTTCTTCCAAGTTGTGCGGCAAGAGGGAGTTGGACCCCAAAGAATGTTTTAATCAGCTCCCTCTGGAAAGAGGCGACAAATGCTGCTTCATCCTTTTCATGTCTTTTAATAATGCTGCAATATCTGGAAATAAAAAGAAACCTATCATTTCCAGCTGAATGAAATTCTTCATGTTTTGTTCTATCCAAACAGTGTTTTATTCATTTTGTGGCACTTTTTTCCTCCAAATTTTCATTTTGCTTCCTCAACATTTCAGTTTGCATGCTGAACCAAATAATACGTTTTTCTTGTGGTATGTATTCAGCTTCCTATCGGACTTCCAATCCAGTGGAAATTTATAAAGGAGAAACATACATTTTACATTTTCTTTTCTCCACAGGAGTGGGTGACTGAATTTTCTTTTTATTTAGGTCCTTGTTTAACAGTACTCCACTATTTTGTAAAATCATCATTTCTGCATCGGAAATAATGACCTCATGGTCTGGCCCATTAAAAATAACTCATGAACGGCACAAACCCCACAGATTATATTACTTTCCCATTATTCCATTTTTCTCGGAACTTTTTCTTTCTGTCACCCTATATTGTACAAGACAGAGAATGAAGTAGTTTTGCAATCATTTCTAGGCTGTTTTGCATAGTGTGCCATGCGTCATTTTTTAATGTTTCAAATCCTTTAATCCTTCAAGTAAGAAACATATCCCAATTTTACAGCATTTGCCTTCCAGGAACTTGTGGGAATGAAGGATTTAGAAAGTCTATGGTAAAGGGATGCATATTACTATCACTTACCGACTGTTACTATGTGCAAATTCAGATGCCTGTGTGTAATCAACACATTCAGCAAGTAGTAGGGGAGATATAATAGAGAGGAAAAATTAGGGTCAGTAATATTTTTTAGCTAAGAGCTAGGCTGTTTGCAGGAAGATATAATTTCTTCTGTTAACATGTGGCAATTCTGATCTCAGGCATGTCGAATTTTCTTATGGATGCACTGAACTCTTCTCTGAGTATCAAGGAATGGAAAAAAGCAACTTAGGTATTCATCTGACTAAATATGGACCACATTTCCTATTACGTGTTATCTGCATGATTGATGTGGAGATTTCTAGTGAAGAAGTCTGGGTATGCCCTACTGCTCATCTAGGGCCTTCTTGCCATGGTGGTTCTCAACAGTGGGCTAAGATAGGGGAGCCCAGTGACAGAGGCAGAGTTTTCCATGCAGCTGTGAACAGTGTCTGTAGCTACCAGGCAGCTGCCAATTGGGTGGGTGTCAAGAGGATGGAACCAGACTCTTTACAGTGATGCCCAACAACAGGATGAGGGGAAATGGGCACAGATTGAAGCACAGGAGGTTCCATTTGAATATGAGGAGAAACATCTTTACTTTGAGGGTGCCAGAGCACTGGAACAGGCTGCCCAGAGAGGCTGTGGAGTCTCCTTCTCTGGAGACATTCAAAACCTACCTGGACACATTCCTGTGTGAGCTGCTTTGGGTGACCTTGCTTTAGCAGGTGGGTTGGACTAGATGATCTGCAGAGGTCCATTCCAACCCCAACCATTCTGTGATTCTGCAATTGTGATGCAGAACCACAGCTCAAAATAGAGGAATAATGATGGAGATAAGCAAGAGGGACTCTTGAGCTCTGGCTTGCTGCATACTCTCTCTTCCCTGCATTTCACATTTTCTCATCTGTTAAAGATGATGGTAATTAACTGCCCACCTTGCATAGGTGGTGGAAACTTTAATTAGCACATGTACTGTTCAGTTGCAAGATAGCTTAGTGCTGTATTTCTGTTGTGCCACTTCTTGTGTAAGAAGCAAGACACATTACTCAAAAGCTGCTTGTATCTGAAAATGGGAGAGGCAGAGGAGGGTGAAGTAAAGGAGCTCTTCTGTTGTGGCTTTCAGTGTGTCTGGAATGAAAAGGCTAATCAGTAAAGCCATCCTTGTTAAACCTGTCCATTAGGGCTAAAATAATTTTGAACCATCACCGAATGTACACAGATATGCTGACGTGTCTAGTGACCTATTGCATGTAATACAGTAAGACTGCCTCAATGGTAATAACATTTCTGACAAGAAATGAAATTCTAAAATCTTCTGCTCTTGGTCTAAATAGTGCATTTATAGTCTGCTTTGCAGTGAAGGTAATTATCCCCTAATGAACAGAAAACTGTGATTAGGGAAAAATCATGATGGAGGAAAAGAAGTAACTAATTTTTTAAATGGAATTATACATGTCTTACTATCATAATTAGATTTCTCCTGTCATGCTTCTTTTTCCTATATTCCAGTAAACTATTAAATCAATAACAGTCTCTACAGCGTCTGAAAAAAAACTTCAAGGCAAATGAACTTTCCCATATGGATTTAATATTTGCAGCCATAAATAAATTCTTAAAGTTTTTGTCAGGCTTTTCACACACCCACAGATTCTGCTATCAGCCTGTAAATCTTTGTTTAAGGCACTATGTGATCAGGTTTCCCAGTTGGCCAAAATAGGAAGAAAATAACATTGCAGAGAAACTAGTATTTCCAAGTTCTGCCTTCCCTTCCACCCCAAACAGAGTATCCTTCTCCTCTCTGCTCTTCTTTAGGCTTGCCTACCATGGTGTCTTCTTGGAATTCAGCTATGTGGTTGGGAAGAAGAAGCAGACAGTGACCTCAGCGTGCAATTTTTCTAATAGCAGAGGGGATCTTACTGTTGGACAAATGCAGGTTATCTGGAGTTGCTGCTGTCTTTCTCTCTTCTAGCAGAACATCTGTTCAGCTTGCTCAGTTTTGTAGCTCAGTCCCTGTGCAATAGCACAAAAAAGCCTCCGTGATTTCTCCAGTGATGTTTTACAGTATCTCTTGAGATACATACACAGGGATCCTATGAATGCTTTCAAAAAAGGTTTGCTTGCAGCCGTTCACATAGTACTTCATATAATACTGTACTTTCCTAGAGACCATAGCTCTTCATCTCTAAAACATCTCCCTGGTAGTCAGATATACAGGTTCTAAAGCAGTGTGGTTGCAGAGAATACTATGGTCTCATCAGTGACTCTGTTAGACAAAATAAAACAGTACTCTTTTTACCAAAGAGAGGAAGAATATGAAGTATAGAATGGCATTATCTTCCTGGAAGTCAGAGTGATGCCCTGCATGGCATTTAATCCTGAATAATCTGTTTATTTTTGTATCTAAGGATGCTAGTAATTTCTTATTTTTGGGAGGCTGCTTCTTTTCCACAAAATACCTCTTCCCTTTTGAAACCATGGCAACTGTAGCCATGGCATTTACCAACTAAAAGAATTATTAATGCTTCACCATTGAGCTGGCTTTAGTAATTAACAGACTAAAGTAAACGGCTCAATAATAATAATAATACCCCTAATCAGTAGGATGTATCTTCTATGTGTGCTGGACTTCTGTACATGAGAAGAATCCGGTGAAGACAGTTAGAGGTTAGTTCCTACAATCACAGAAAAAGAAATACCACTGCATGAGTCTGTAAAGTCCCTACTCATCCTTCTACCCAGAAGCAGGATATGTTGCAGGGTTTGTTATTGCTCAGCTGACATCCTGACTGAATTTGGCACAACCTGTTCTTACAACGCTCTCGTGACAGAGGTTCCCACACCTACCTCAGCAGGTTGAACAGTCTCATTCCAGCACTGTTATCCTCACTGTTTACCCTTTGTTTCCTGATGCTCGGCTGGACTTGCACTGGAGTTTGCACCCTGTACTTTGTGTGCTATCCAAAACATACATGGAGAACAGCTTTGATACCCTGAATGCAGAGTTTTATGAACTCAAGTGCTATTGTGGGAAAACAGTAAAAATGAGAGACATATGCCTGCAAACCATTTTTCATATGAATGGTTTATTAGCTTCTGTGAGCCCATTTATGTCATTCAAGGTCTTGGTCACAAGTAGAGTTTTACAGCCTGACTGGCATCGCTAGCTAAATCTCCAGCTGGTGGTTTCTGTGGGCCCTATGTATGGTTAATTGTAATCACTTGTTGTGGAATTAAGAAGCACCAAGTGGTACATGGGATACAATTCCTACACCAAACACTGACAGGACTTACCTGAATAAACATAAATCATGGTAGGCCTATTTCCAGATTAAATCTTATATGGACTATTTTTCAGTGATTTTTAATAAATCTTCTAATATAGCTTTAGCAACAGTTCGTAGAACTTAGGAACTGGGGCATTATTGAAATTTAGCTTTGAAATTTACTTTAACTGAATTAAATAGGCCAATAAGCCTGAAAAGAGGTTATATAAATATATTTACTGAATGTCCTTCTGCTCACCTTTTGATCATCATGCTTAGTTTTGACAGAGTCATGCTCAGTGAATGACACACAGTGGTAGGATGGACTTTTACCTCTCTGACCTTTCATGTGATGCTGTGTGAATTGTTAATGAAGAAATTCCACCCCCAACAACAAAAAAAATAATAATTGTTTGCTTTTGAATTCTCAAGACTTAAACACAACTAGGTCAAATTTCAATGACTGTTAAACAAATTAACATACAATATATTTGTATGTGTCTGTGTATGTATAAGCCCAAAAGACACACACATAAAAGTTCAGAAAAAGGAATTTGAATTCAGGAGATCAGGGATCAAGAGGATGTAATCCCCCAAAATTCCCTGGCTCACATTAAAATACTTTTAGTTGCAACACTTATGTGGAATTCATCATTTTGTTCAGGAAGAAAACAGAGTCTTTTGAAGTTTAGGCAATGTATGCATGGGGATGCATCAAGTTCCTTTCAAATCTAAGATTCAAGACACCAGGCCTATACATTCAACAGAGGGTAAATGAATAATTGTCTAAGATATGGTTTTATACATCTGACCTCATCACCTAACCCCTTGTTCTGTGTTTATACACTAGACAGTAGGGCCTAAATTCTGCCTCTCCTTTATCAGTTACATAAAATTCAGGACTTGACACTTTCAGAGGTAGGAATGGCTGGAGACATCTGGCATCCCTGTTTATGTTCAGATCTTGCCTATGGAAAATATCATGACAAATGTGAAAACAGAGACACTATAACTGGGCATTACCTGGATAATGTGCCAGATGTGCAATTAAGCTTGATGCAATATTAAACTCCCTATTCATTAATTAACAAATTTGGATATCTCAGCTATATCCTGAGAAGAATTAGCCAATCAGTGTCCCAAAGTGCAGTGCATGTTTTGAAACTGTCTGTTAGCAAAAACCATTAACAGACAGACATACATTCAGAAATCTGTCATGGGACTGAGCATCCAAATACCTCTCATGGCCCTGTCACAGTATGGATATGGCTGCATCTACACAACAGAATTAAGACATGATTATAGCCTGAGCTGGAGTGCCTGTGCTAATGTAATTTCAACAGCTTCCCTAACAACCAAGACAAGTGACGATGTTGTCAAGTTTGTACTGTGGTGTAGTCATAAAAGTCTATAATGCTGCATCTTGCTACTGTCTTTGATCTGATCTAGCAAAATAAAAGTAGGACAGATGTGCCAGCTTCTGCTGCAAACACACATCCATTCAACTGTGAGGTGTGCCCTGAAACATCAATTTTAATGCTGAAAAAAAAATGTGGACTGGAGTGAGCTGTGTAATCCAGGAAAAGGAAAGAGGCCAGTTGGCAACTAATTTCCTGCTGCCTTTATTACTCTAAAAACTAAATCAATTTTTGTGTCTGGATGGAGTTGCTGACAAGCACAACCTTTTTAAAAGCTACTTTTCTCCCCCTTTCAAACTCCTGAATCAGAAAATGTTCCACACATTTCTCTCTGGAAGCACAACTTTAGAAAAACTAATAGATTGAAGTAGCCCAAGCCAGCACAAGAGTAAGAATTTCCATTTAAAAATAGCTTGTTTAATGGGGAAAAAAAGGGGGAGGAAAATGATTCCTTAACAGAAAAAAAAGCCTGTATACTTTATTTCTCATTAATGTTGGATTTTGTAAGCAGAACAGTACATTATATCTTCATTCTTTCTCTTTGTAAACCATGAAACCATGAAATAAATTATGTGTATTTGCCTCCTAGAACTTCCTCCTCAGTTGCACTTGGCCCACTAATCTCTGTTGGAATTACTTCTAATATTCCAAACCTCTGTCCAGATGTCAAACAGCCTCTTCTTCTCCTGGTAGGAAAGAAAGAACTACCACAAAAAATGTTTCCTTCTTTTCCTCCCAAAATATATTTTTTGCATATGGGGTTTGGAAATGACAGTTCAGCCTGGGGTTTATCTTTGACATGAATGGGTTCTAGATTTATGGTATTTTTAAGATCCAGTAATTTGGGAAACAAAAGAACTAATTGAAATCGGTGCCTTGTTAAGATATAGATCTGACAGTGTCTTAAGCAGGGGGTGTGGAATTGAATTTTTTAGCTGGAGGAAAAAAAGCCTTTACCTGTATAATTTTTACAGCAGTGGTGGTGTGGTGGGTTTTTTTGTGTGTGTTTGTTTGGGGGTTGGTTTGTTTGTTTTGGGTTTTGTTTGTTTGTTTGTTTTTCCCCTCTCTCTGTGTTTCTGCCAGACAGCACTGGTAGCGTGGAAAAAAACCTCTGCGTGTGTGTGTCTGTTGAGGAAAAGCAGAATGGATCTGTCATTAGATCCATCACTATTCCCATGGGGGATTCCTACAGCACATTCCTGTAGGAAGGGTGACCAGTCAGACCATGAGAAACACTAATGGGCTTTTCTAAAGGAAGTTGCAGACTACCAAGTCGAATTCACTTGACCTCACGTAAGCATGATATGATGCAAATTATTTCTGCGGTAGGCATGTGAATGTGAGGTATGGTGTTTTAGGAGAACCAAGTGCACAAGTCCTCCCACAGCATGGTGTTTCCTTTGCAGGCACCTTGCCTTCCATCTCTTGTTTCTGTTAACAGCATCAGGCCTCCTAGAAAGAGCCCAAAGAAATGCTGCCCGCCACATCACCCTGCTGCAAAAGCTGGTGGCGCGGACGAAGGTGACTGACCCAAGTGCAAGGGGTGTGCTGGTGGGCGAAATAAATTCAAGATTTTCTGCCTGAAAGCCGAGACAGCTAGGCTGGCTCAAAGCTACCCAAAGCCTCTTGCACAGACTAAGTGATGTGTCTGAATCATACACATAGTGGTCCTTCCATAACAGGGCAGGTGCATCTGATGGACCTAACTTTTCAGAAAATTTAATGCTCATCAAAAAGCAATACAAGACAAACACACATAAAAATAGAAACCAAAACAGAACAACAAAAAAACCCTTGAATATAGAAGGAATCCTTTAATAGATATCAGTAAGCTGAAGACTAATTGACACATGCAACCTGTGTCATCTTTTGAGAAGAAAAAAGGTTAAACCACAAAAGGAGTAACATTTTCCTCTGACGATACTAGAACAACCTGAGAAACAAGATGAGGTTAAATTAAAAGGCTCCAAATCATTCAGAAGAATGCGAAGATAGCATTGTACTATTCCTGTTGGTGTAAAGGAAAGCCTTTAATTGTAATTGTGTGGAACTGGTGGTTTGGATAAGACTAACTATGAAAATAGGCAGTTTTGTTGCTTTAATACACCCCTTTCACCTCTTATGTCTAAATGCTTTCTTATAAATATGAAGTAAACTATACCTAGGTTTTGAAATACCATTGGTCATGGTATTTCCTTTTACAGGTTCTCAAAATGCAGCAGTAATGGCACTTGAAACCACTTTGGTTTGCCTTATAAAACAAATGAAGGGTACTCTGTGTACAGCCACCAGATCCCAGTCTCAGAGTAGCGTGAAGGCTTTGTGAAGGCTGTCACAGAGAGACCAGAAGGAAGTATTGGAACTCTGTAAATGCGGCACAACCATGCTCCCATAAAGAAACAGCTCAGATACCTCACCCATTCTAAAGTATCATAGATTGAATGCCTTTCTTAACTTCTTCAGGCTTGAAGAGATTTACTGAAGACTAAGTGTAAATCATCCTTGCAAAATCCCTATGGATGAAGGCGAGAAGCTTTCTTTGATGAGTACCATATTGGGATGAGCATGCGAATTATCTTTCAGTTTTTTTTCATTGTCTCCAGGCTCAGAGAAAGAGCTGAATGAGTGAAATTTGCATGAGAATTCTGAATTGTTTTCTTAGAGGCTCAGCTTAATGTAGAAAACATCTGCCTGTGTTTGAGTGCTCTGTGGATCATTTGGCTGTCTGAGAAATCCCATTTCATTTTTTCCTCCATTGCCTGGCTGGGAAGTGCTTGTTTGTGGTACCTGTCAGCCAAGAGAAAGAGGGAAAAGGTGGAAGGAAGGAAGGAAGGAAGGAAGGAAGGAAGGAAGGAAGGAAGGAAGGAAGGAAGGAAGGAAGGAAGGAAGGAAGGAAGGAAGAGGAAGGAAGGAAGGAAGGAAGGAAGGAAGGAAGGAAGGAAGGAAGGAAGGAAGGAAGGAAGGAAGGAAGGAAGGAAGGAAGGAGGGAAGGAGGGAAGGAAGGGAGAAAGAAAGAAAGAAAAGAAAAGAAAAAAGAAAGAAAGAAGGAAAGAAGGAGAGAAGGAGAGAAGGAGAGAAAGAAAGAAAAGAAAGAGAAAGAAAGAAAGAAAAGAAAGAAAGAAAAAAGAAAGAAAGAAAGAAAAGAAAGAAAGAAAAAAGAAAGAAAAGAAAGAAAAGAAAGAAAAGAAAAGAAAAGAAAAGAAAAGAAAAGAAAAGAAAAGAAAAGAAAAGAAAAGAAAAGAAAAGAAAAGAAAAGAAAAGAAAAGAGAAGAAAAGAGAAGAAAAGAGAAGAAAAGAGAAGAAAAGAGAAGAAAAGAGAAGAAAAGAGAAGAAAAGAGAAGAAAAGAGAAGAAAAGAGAAGAAAAGAGAAGAAAAGAAAAGAAAAGAAAAGAAAAGAAAAGAAAAGAAAAGAAAAGAAAAGAAAAGAAAAGAAAAGAAAAGAAAAGAAAGAAGAAAGAAAGAAGAAAGAAAAAAGAAAAGAAAGAAAAAAGAAAGAAAAGAAAGAAGAAAGAAAGAAGGAAGAAGAAAGAAAAAGAGAAAAGAATAAGAAAGAAAGAGGAAAGAAAGAGGAAAGAAAAAGAAGAAAGAAAGAAAGAAAGAAAGAAAGAAAGAAAGAAAGAAAGAAAGAAAGAAAAGAAAGAAAGAAAGAAAGAAAGAAAGGAAGAAAGAAAGAAAGAAAGAAAGAAAGAAAGAAAGAAAGAAAGAAAGAAAGAAAGAAAGAAAGAAAGAAAGAGAAGGAAAAGAGATGCTATTTCATGCACTTATCAGCATAGTTCTTTGCCCTGGATGTGGGAGTAAGCAGAACTTGGCACATTCTGCGTCAGAGCAGTCCTAAGCACTCATGACAGTATTCAAGGCCAAATGGAACAGAGATAATAATAGATACTAATTAGAGTCTTCAGAAAAAACTGTTTTGATTTCAATGGCGCTATTAGCTATATAAATAGTAGCATAGATCCACTAGGCCTCATATTAAGGATCACATCCTTAGTTTGAGCATTGTGGTTTGGAGAAAGGCTCTTCCTCCCCAGAATTTTCTTCCCTTCTGAGAAATTAATTCCTCTTTCTGTCTTCTAGTAGTTAAGTACTACAGCCATATCTGGGTTATGGAATATGCAGTAGTTTTGTTTAACATTTGCTTAGCAAATTAGAACACCTAGTGGCTATGATGATAGACACTATACAAATTAGTGATATAGATGAGTAATTTCCTTTTCACACTCCTAAAACGACAATATCTTTGCTCTGCCATTTTATTCTGACTGTCTTATTGTGACTTTGAACACACTGCTCACCCAGACAGCTGCAGGTTTTCTGAAATTCCTGTGTCGTGTCTTAGATAACCAACAGAATTTCAAATTGCATGACAGAGATACCTAAATTTAGGTATGTGAATCACTTCCTAATAGTCTGGATCTGGGACTCATACTATTACTTTTCTATGATTATATCATCTAGATCTTATGATGAGAGACACAATAATTACCTAAACATAGGCATCTGTCGCCATATGGGGCACAACGGAGTGTCTGAGGCACCTGCGTAGGTAGGTAGACATGACCCAGGATCTACAGGACACTGTGTTCTCCAGGGCTGGCAGTTGGCATATGGTATTTAGAACCACAATAAGCACCAATATTTATGCACTGTGTTCCACTCTTGGTGTCTGTTTTGCTTCTTTATGGTCTGTAATAAATCCCGAAACTCTGTGGATGTGCTATGTGTCTGGAGGGGCTTTGTAATATTCTTCCTACTGGATCTGTTAATTCTGGATTGTCATATTTCTTGTAATGCCTTTTATTTCACTGATTTTTTTTTTCCTATCAGTAACTGCAAAGCATTTCATGACAGATTCCCCAAAGGGAAAGGTGTTGAATTTTTGACATAGAATTTTTTTCATCTCTGTTTATTAGGCATTGAAATTAAATATGTGTTAATAAAGAATAAGCATTTATTTAGAGTTTTATAACTTTAAAATATCTCTCTTTCTTTGTCAGCACTCTTTGCACATTTCACACTGTAATTCTAAGCTTTTTTACAATCACAGATGCACTTTTATTATAAGTTAATCTACTGCATGTACAGTATTTTATACAACACGAAGAAAAGCAGTAATAAAGGGGACGGTAACAGTGGCACAGCCCAACCGAGCTGGGTCCATGTGAGGCTCCTTGGGCTTTCACCCTCCCCTGCTTGCTAACTAATAAGCAAACATAGTGCTGAGGTTGAAGTACAGTGCTGAGTGTTGAGAGACCTGCTGGTACAGGTGTGAAGAGTGCTGCTTTCTTCTCTGCAATACGCTTCCCGTGTGACCTCAGGAAAGTCACCCACTTTGAATTTCAGAAAAGGCTGTAGGAACTCAGGGTTCAGCCAGAAGCAGAAGGCAGTGAAGCCCTTGCTGAACGGCCAGCAGCAAATGAGTCCCTGAGATCCCAGGTGCAGAAGGGGTCACTGACATTGCCAAATCTTCAGGTGGCCTTGTGTACTCAGAGTAGGACTAGCCAAGGTAAAGGAAATAATAAATTTGAACAGCGTCCTGTCTCCTCCTGTTTGCTTAGAGCACTAGAGCTACTGGGACCATCTCTGTGGCAGGGCAGCACAAGAAACTATATTCTGGCTTCTCAGGCTTGAATTTGTCTTCATGGTGTGGTCTCACATACTTAATATCATCCGCACCAAAAACAAAAGGAACTGTTGGCAAAGTGTTGTACATTTTAGACCAGTCAGGGATCCAGAGATTAAAAAGCCAATCAAGCACAGCAAAGTGTTATCTAAATATGACTAGGATTATGTGGCATGATGTTGAAGGTAGTATCATACTTTTGGTTTCTGTTATAAAGGATTACACTTATTTTTATTTTTATAAATGTACTATATTATGCTAAACATGGAAGTACTGTCCTTTTTGGTTGTTGTTGTTTTCTGAATGTTTGGCTAACACACAGTCCCAAATAGACTATCCCTTCACCCAGATAATACCTTTCCTGGCTTGCAACTCAGGAGAAAATTCTTATTCACTTGTTTTTCTAGTAAATTCAGGTTGGTATCCTCTTCTGGTTTGCTGCCCCATGTGTGCTGGATAAGAATGTGGCCTGTTACCAAAATGATACAAACTATATGCAGCATGGAGATAGAGTGCTCTCTTCCACCTTTACACTGAAAAGTATGGGTTTATGCACATGCATTTTAATAAACCACAAAAAGATCGTGCAGCCAGTGTTTTTAAGCAACCTTGACAGTCTTCAAAAATGTGCTGGTGGCCTGGGGCCTGAGGGAGAAGAGCAGCATCCTTCAGAAGGCACTGGGGGTCAGATGCCCAAAGCGACAGAAACACTCCACTATTAGAGGAAGTTGATAGCACATGTCAATGAGCAGAACATCTTTTTACATGTGTTTTTGTCAGTATTTTGGAAGCTGTGTTTTTTTTTGTTAAAAGCTGCAGGAGGTGTGGATGTTATTGTGTGAAATGCTGGGGCCACGGGGCTTGGCTGCAGATAGCAGCTGACCCCAAACTAACTTATCTACCTGGCTGCCCTTGGGGCGGATGACTGGGATGAAGAAGCACCTGAAAGCTCCAGGAAAAGAAGGAAAGATATTTCCTTTTTGCCATCATTCTCATCTTCAGAGGTTTTATAAATGCCCTGCACATGCTGGGGTGAGACTTGCAGCCCCACTACCAGACCAGAGCAATGAAGGTGGCCCAGGAGGCTGCACGCTGTGCTAATACTGCTGGGCATCTGCATCCTGCAGATGATGGGTGACAGCGTTGTAGCTGAGGGGGGTGACCACCAACATCAGCAGCAGCTGGACTGAAACCTCTTTATACAGCAGCCTAACCATAGCATAGTTTAGTTCGTTAGCTCCCAGAAGCTTGATGCACTCCACAGGGACAACAAGCTGTGGATGATGTGCAGCTGAAGAGGTAGACAGTGACAAGCTGTGCCAGCAGCCACTGGTAGTTAATAGCAGGAGGATTTGATTTAACAATAGATTTGGGGCCAACTCATAACATGTATTGTATTTTTCTTTCCTCTCTCTCTCTCACTTCACCCCCAGCAGTTCCTTTCAGTTAAATAATTTGTTTAACTCACAGCTTGTGAGCTAGGAAGTATTGCTTATGGTTCAGTTGAGTTTCCCAGATTTCAACAGTGTCACTGTTTGTTTTTTTTTTTCTAAGTACTGTTCATGACTGAAACTAAGCTTGTTGCCCGACAAAGAGGGTAGAGGCATTTTTAGCAATATGGGAATTAATAGGATGAACGATCCCCCTTCTTCTGGGATTTGGGCATTTTCTATAGTAATTGAAATGAGAACTCTGAGTGTCTGTTGTGAAATGCATCGCTTTTACTACAAACTGTAATAACCTAATCTGTACCCTGCTTGGCGTATATTCCAATATATACTTTGGTGTTCATGCTTTTCTGCACCTGACATAAGACACTGGCAAGCCTGTTAGGGATGATGCATTTGCATGACATTGCCTGGATTAATGAATTGTTTCTTTAAATTTAGACATCCCTTCAGTGCTTTACATTTTTTAAAAAAAGGTTCCATTCAATTGTACGAGTTTTTTTGTGTCAAGACCTCTGTGCAGTGCTTGAGTTACACAGTCAGGAAAAGGTATCCCTTTCTTGCATTACAGATTCACAAATTTTTAAACTCGCAGTATGGGGCAGCCACTGTCAAGTAACAGTAGAAAAGTGGTATTCTGTCCAGCAGTGCATAAAACCCAAGAGAGCAGACAGGAAGCAGTAGGACCTGAAATGAAAAGTGCATCTCTGATATTACAAAATCAAGCATTTCCTACATTTAGTCTCACCACTTTTACCTTACCTTATCTAAATATTGTTTGTGTCCAACAGAAGTGATGGGAAGCACTTATGTTGATTAACAAAAACAAATTAGCATCAGTGTGAATCTATTGGCAAGGGAATGTGTTGAAATATAAAACTGTAAAAGCCAGGAACTCTATTGCATCTTCAACAGCAACCTTTTAAAAATATCTGTCAGAGTTAATTTCTTATGCTAGTTATAATACTAATAAATATAAAATAAAATGTTTCCAGTCACCTAAGTCTGGTAAGAACATATGTGTCTATACCAATACTTTTGTTTTTAACTGAGAAGAGCAAAAAATCCGGACACTTCCCCTTATAATTGCAGGACTTCCTTTTGCCTGCTTTGTCCATCCTAATTTTGGGCTTGCATATGTATGAGTAATGTCCAGCACTAGGTGGACGCTGCCACCTTTCCTGCTTCTAACAGAGGCTTTGTCTTGCCAAACCAAGCTACCAACATCATCGTGAAAGACCAGTGTGGAGCTCATGAAAAATCTCTTAACATGTAAAAGGATCCTAGAAAGAAAGCTGCCCATTCAAAGGACTGGGATATTAGTCAAGCTAGTAAAAAAGAATTTGCTAGAATCAGTTTTTACAGCAATTAATAAAATTCATCCTTAGATTTTAGCTAAATTTTGAAAAATAAGGGTTTTTTGTTGTTGTTGGCTTTTTTGTTTGGTTGGTTTTTTGTTCTTTGTTTGTTTGTTTGTTTTTAGTTTCTGATGGAAAATAAATATGCGAACCTGAAAGAAGTTTAGTCTTCTTTTAAAAATATTTTAACTGAAATGTTCTGTTTGCTGTTTTTTCTCAGCTGTGTCCTTTCACTGTTAGAAAACCATAAGCTGAAAATGTGTGCTTGATAATGATTGTTTCTAATGATATATAAACTCAATATGCAGTAGACTATACGCAGAGAAGAGAGCTTCAGGAAGAAGTTTGTTTGCTAATGACTACAGGTAAAAGCAAGTGGAAGTGAAGGAATCTTGATCTGTTTGTTCATTATTTACTCGGTATTAAGATCACAGCATCTTGTTATCCTTTGATATCACATTCTCCCTTTAATACTCTGGCACAATGTAAATTAACATAAAATACTAGCAGTTTTTGCAACTACTTACAAGGAAGATTGGGCATGACTGGACACCTGCTAAAGAAAGGGAAGATGTTTATTCCATTTGATGAACATCTAGAGGGTAACATCTACTAATAATGTTGGAAGGAAAATAAAATCCTGTTAACTTCTTTTAAAGTTTTAGAGAACTGGTACACGTATTTGTTCCTTCCACTCTGCCCTCACAGACACAACACTAGAAAAATAAACTGTGTACCTCTGAAGAGGGTTTGTATTTGTCAGTATAATAAGCAAAAGTAAATTAATATATCTAATAGTGAATCTGTAGACAAAGATAAGAACTGCTTTCAGTGGATTGCATCGTATTTGGGTTCACTTTTCCTTTTCAAGAGATTTTCACATAAACTTATATCATTCATACAAAAAAAAAAAAAAAAAAGATGTTTTGGACAGTTTGTTCCAACTTTTTTTTTTTTTTTTTAACCAACGGGAAAATTTCTAATAAATTCAATTAGTTATGATATTAGTTATGATCTTGCCTTGTTTTGCTTTGTTTTTTTCATACCATTCCCTGATTTTTTTAATGGCACCAGACCAAAATGCTTCTAGGAAAGAAACTATGAGTAAAAGATGGGATGGGGACGAAAGCAGTGTGTAGTTTTTGGCTGAGTTTAGGAGTTCATATGGCTGCAGTGATTTGCTCTGAAAATGAACTAGTCCTTCTAGAAGTGTTACTAGGTCTTCCTACTTAGACTAAGTATGATTTCTGTTCATCACTGATAGTCCTGAAGTGATTTAACTGTTCTATGGGATCTTCCATTTATGGATGGAATTGCAGTTAGTGGACAAAGGATTTTGGGTATATTTCTTTAATGCCCAAGGTTAAAATTTGAACATAAGTTTATTTCCTAGGAAATGAATGAGATGAAGTTGGATAATGGTAATATATCCTAGATTCATCCAGTCAATATTTCAATAAGAAACCACTTCAGATTTTTGAATCCAAGTGTACTGCTCCATTGACTCTCGAGTGGCTTTTTAAATCTATGTGCCTTAATAACAACCTAAGCTGAAGAAGCAGGAGCTTGTACCAAGTGCCCTTCTGAAAATTACTCTCAGGATTTACCTAATGATTTCAGTCCTTCTTGGACTTGGGAAGAAATGGTCTTAAATGTGATTAACTAATTAATTTTCATTCTGGAGATTATTGCAGCAGCTGCTCGTGTTTACACAATTATTTACCATTAAAAGGTTTGCAATCAGTTTGTGTGTTTTTTTGTTGGTTTTTTTTTTTTTTTTTGGTTGATTGGTTTTGTTTCTTTGTTTGCTTTTGTGGTTGTTAAGAGTTGGTCTGAAGAACAGTATTTGCCTCAACATTGCCATCAAGGACTCAAGAGAAAGAACTGTACAGAGACTTGGAGAGAAAAAGAACTGCGTGCCACCGGGACTCTCCAACCTGGGACTACAGGTAACAATAGCTGCTGTCCAGAAGATGGATTTCACCTGCTGCCTCAGCCAAACTTGCCCCACCTCCTCCCTGTTACTAAGGCCAACAAAGAGGAGCATGTGTGGAGGCTTGCAGAGGGTCTTGAGGTCACCCAGCGGACAAGTAAGAGACCCCTGAATGCGAAGCGGCGCAGGCAAGTTCTGGCAAGTGAAGCAGGGACCTTTTGGGTCTGCGCAATTAAGTCTGGATTGTGAAACAAAGGTGGAGATTGGCCTCAATCCATGGGAGAGAGGAGGGGTGAAGAAGCATAGAAGATGGTTCCTGATTGAACATCATAGAGATCTCCCCACCAAAGGATCACAGATCACGACAAAGGACCAGCAGGATGCTGTTTGGGACCTGGGACCATAGGGATGCCTTTGGACCCATGGTGATCACTAATCCTCTTTCCCCCTTTTCTTTTCTCTTTCCCTTTTCTCCACTTTCTCTATTGCCTGCCACTTTACAGGCAGAATAATAAAGTTACACTGTTTGATTGAATTATAACTCCTTGTCATTTTGGTCACCTTAGTTTTGCGCTTTGAGATCAAGGTAAACAAACCGTCAAGAGTCTATCACCGAATGGATCATGACAGTGTTTTGTTGTTGTTGTTGTTTGGTTTTGCTTGTTTGTTTGATTGTTGTTGTTTCTGGTTTTTTTCGGTTTGATTTTTTGTTTGTTTGTTTTGGGTTTTTTTTAAGTGTAATCAGTCCAAAATATTGCATTTGAGAAAGATTTGTTGTTATCAAAAGTAGGCGCCAAAAGGGACATGAGAAATATAGTTCTCTAAGTGGAAATTAGTTGCATTAATATGACTCCACCCACAGGTGAATGGATGCTGCCTCCTCTGGTCCATCATGCTGAGAGAGTAGCTGCTATGTATGGATCTGCGAGGTATTTGGTTTATATATAGATAGATACAATCTTGTCTCCCTAGGGACAGGCATGGAATTAAATGGTTGGATCTAGGTTTAATTCTACAGCCTGGTTAGTATTGTTCTCAGAGTAGATCTGGGAAAAATTCAAACTGTGTGCCATTCTGGTTCATAGAAGAATCTACTGTTCCACCTAACTTTAATAAAAGATTTACTGAAAACCCCTGAAGGAACAGGGAAGTCTTCAGAATACTCATTCATCCTCAGTCAATTGTAGTAAAGGATCTGCCTATCGAAACACACTCTGCACAGCCTCAGCATTGTAGGTTGGGACAGTCTCAGAGGCATTCGGTCAATTTAACATCAAATAAAAGTAAGCAATGTCAAGTTTCTATCAGCAGATAAAATATTCAAATCAAATCCAACACTGCTGAGGTCTTTGCAAGTACTAAACATAAAGCTTTAATCTCAACAGTTTCAATTTTGATTTAAGCCTAAATGTCACAGAATCACAGAATCACAGAATGTTAGGGATTGGAAGGGACCTCGAAAGATCATCTAGTCCAATCCCCCTGCCAGAACAGGAACACCTAGATGAGGCTACACAGGAATGTGTCCAGGCAGGTTTTGAATGTCTCCAGAGAAGGAGACTCCACAACCCCCCTGGGCAGCCTGTTCCAGTGCTCTGTCACCCTCAAAGTAAAGATGTTTCTCCTCATATTCAGATGGAACCTCCTGTGCTTCAGTCTGTGCCCATTGCCCCTCATCCTGTTGTTGGGCATCACTGAGAAGAAGTTTCTTCTCAAATTTAAGTGGAACCTCCTGTGTTCCAGTTTGTACCCATTACCCCTTGTCCTACCATTGTTTGTCACCGAGAAGAGCCTGGGTCCATCCTCGTGACACTCACCCTTTATATATCTGTAAACATTAATGAAGTCACCCCTCAGTCTCCTCTTCTTCAAGCTATAGAGACCCAGATGCCTCAGAGACCTCAGCCTTTCCTCATAAGGGAGATGCTCCACTCCCTTAATCATGTACATGTAATATACCTGCGTTGTTGAATGAGTATTTATAGCAGTAGAGAACATTCCTGATCTGAAAACTTTGATCGCCTACCTGCCTACAGTAGTTTCACCATGAAATACAGTGTTTCTAAAATGATATCTGTGATTAGAGACATGATGTCAGGTTTGGAATTGAGACCAGGCTGCAGTAGGGAGCGCTAAAGAACTCCAGCTTAGAGCTTTATACTTAAACTGAGCTTTTCATTCTGAGCAAAAGCAAAAAAAATCCTGATGTAAAGGTGAAATTCATTTCACCTGCATCAGAGCTGAAGTGTGCCCAAGGTAGGGAAGATGCACATAAACTGCAGATGCAGCTTAGATACTCTCAGTGTGTGGGACAAAAAAACCAAGTCACAGCACAGTCCCTTGTCTGTCTTTTCTGCGCATTCCTGTTTTAGCCCTAGTGTTGGTTCTACCAGCTCCTGTTTGCCAAGTGTGTGATGTGTCATGGCCATGAATATGTGTGCGTAACATCCGTGCAGCTTATCCTCTTGTCCTCCTTTGCCTTGCCTCCACTTTCCCACTCCATCACCTGCAGAACTCCTTCTGATTTGGCAGAGCATCCTTTGGTCTCTCACTGCTCCAACCTCAGCAGATCCTAAGTGTTATAATTGGAGAGAGGTTTTACTTGGCCTTCAGTTCTACAGCTAAAGTTCTCAGGATGTGGTTACAAAAAGAAAGCACCCTGGAAAATATGAGAAGACAAACCTGAAAATGTGCTTGGGTATACTACCATCTGCAACATATGTTAGACAGGAGCAGCATGCAGAAATTCTCTTGCTTTGCTCTCCACCCCTTTTTGAGATCACTTTCCAATATGTTGAAGTTGTGTTCGTGAACACATGAACTGGGAGTGTTTAATGAGGCAGTGCTGTATGTTGTGAAATGAACATAAATTTCTTCCTTTTCAGTTTATTTCCATGTCTGAGACTGACCCTTACTTTGTCTTCCTTTCCTGCTAAATTTAGAGAAAAAAAAAAAAAAAGAATAAAATAGAATCCAATACTTAATGGATTTGAGGAAAAGAGACTTAGGATATTTTTTGAAGAAACAATTACTCATTTCACTTTGTAACTTAAGCATTTTGTTGTATTGGACTGGTCTAATGATTTAAGTAGAAACGTGCTTAAGCTCATGAAACCTTATTCTTACTCTCTCTGTGTTGCTTCATAGAGCACACCATAATTTACAGATGTAGTTTTCTTTCATTCTGCTGTGGCTGAGAAGTTACGTAACCACTCTCTCTGACTTTGCTCAATGTTCTTCGTCTTCATAGTTGTCCAAGTACTAGAAAACCTGATTTGGAACATCTTGAAGACTTCATAGAATAATCACTTGTATGAGCTTTGTTTTCAGAGAAAGTTGTCTACAGGACTGATATTTAATAAACAATTAAAACAGAACTGAGAGGGTTTTGGTTTTTACCATAGGACCGTGGGGATAATTTCATGTCTTCAGTCAAAAAATTTACATTCATGGTTTGAGGCAGAAAATGATAGCATCTTGTTAGAAGCAGAGCATTATTTATTCTTCTAATAATCTGTAGGGCTTTAGGTTTCTGGGTTTTTTGTTTTGTTTTGTTTTAAATACAATGCTGATTGTTTTCTATGTCGGTGATGATACAACAAATACAAGCAACTCATTCACACACAATTCTTATCTTGTTAATTCTGAGCCTATGTTTTAATAGGGTCATTATATTGATAGCTATTTATGCTCATGTGAAGAACATGGGCTTGGAAATTCACCTAATAAATATTCAACATTTTTTAAATGTTGTCCTCAAATTCATTCTGATGGGAAAATACTATTTTTTTAAAAGACGTATTTATTTACTTGTTTTTCATCAGGAAAAGTTACTCATCTCATGATGCAAGCCTATTGGGAAACCAATCATTTTCAAGAAATATTTCTGTTATTAGAAATGCTGATGGAATCCGGGTATGTCATTAAAAGTTTAGTTACTTGTCTGTAAAAGGAAAATCTGTATTTTATTACAGCTGCCTCCTTTTTTTCAAAAAAAGTATTTATCTTGAAGAGAAGCTTTGCAAATGGTACTTGATTCAGTTCATCAAACTTCCAATTTCTCTGAACAATACCAGTTACAACAACACAATCCCAGCTTTGATCCACTGGCTGTTAGAGACCTTCTTATTCCTGATTGCAGGTCAAGCTGTGTTATTTATATTCTTGACAGGTTAGCTGTGGTGAACAAAAGCAAGGGATTTTTATAATGTTCTAAGTAGCTAAAGCCAAACTGGCACAGATTAGCATTCTGTAGAAAAACAGCTGATGTTGCAGAAAGACATGATAAATGAAACTGTGGAGCATTCAACTGTGTACACAAATAGTCTTGAAGAGTTTCAAGCTGGGACACCTACCTGTGTCACACTGTGGTCGATTGGGCTCCCATTTCTCCTCTTTATTATTTTTCATTTCTAAGTCATCACAGTACATAATTTACTCAGGCCACACCAGCATACTATAACAGTTATTGAAGTTTAGCCAGTGGTTTTGTCTTAGAAAAGCTCTATTTTTAGAAGTTCCTAACTAGACTACAAAAATAACTTTGAACTGACTGACTTGGCGTTAGAAAGCTACATTGTGTTAAAAAGTGCCATTAAAAATAGCAGGCTGTGTTTGGAAATGAGTAAATGCTACTAATTTATGTAACAGTATTCTAGTTACCCTCTGTGTGCTGTGGTTCCCTATCAAAGCAGTATGTCAATATGATTTTGCTTGTACATTTATTACACTGCTTTACCACCTTTATGGACGCTACTTCTATATATCTGCTGTATTTGTACCTTTTTTTTTCTTTTTTTAAAATTTATCTTCCCATGTACCTTGATACACATACAGCCCTCTTTACCCTGGAAGAACTGTATTGTTAAAGGTGTGCAGGTTAAGTCGGTGGTGGGTGATGCACACACAACCACGGAAGTTGGTAGCTTAACTTTCCAGTAGATAGCTGGACGTGTTTCCCATTCCACTAAACCTGTTCAATTGCATTCATGTGAGTCTGCAGAAGCTGTGAAGAAGTTGTAAGGGACTGTTGTGAAGGCCCTTTACTGCCCCTTTCTTCTGCCACAGGGATGTTAACAGAAGGGATGGAGCTTGAGTGGAACTGTGCCAGCAAAGCAAAAGATGCAAAGACACTGTGCAAAGGTCATAGAATCATTTGACTTGAAGAGACCCTTAAGACCATCAAGTGCAACCATCAAACCTAACACTAGCACTAAACCATGTCCCTACCTGCCCCATCTACACATCTTTTAAACACCTCCAGAGATGGTGACTCAACCACTTCCCTGGGCAGCCTGTTCAATACCTGACAACCCTTTCCATGAAGAATTTTTTCCTAATATCCAATCTAAACCTCTCCTGGTGCAACTTGAGGCCACTTCCTCTCGTCCTATCTCTTATAACTTGGGAGAAAAGACCAATACCCTTCATGCTACAACCTCCTTTCAGGTAGTTGTAGACAGTGATAAGGTCTCCCCTCAGCCTCCTTTTTTCCAGGTCAAACAGCCCCAGTTCCCTCAGCTGCTGCTCATAAGACTTGTGCTCCAGACCCTTGAGCAGCTTCATTGCCCTTCTATGAACTCTCTCCAGCACCTCATTGTCTTTCTTACAGTGAGGGGCCCAAAACTGAACACAGGATTTGAGATGGAGCCTCACCAGTGCCGAGTATAGGGGGATGATCACTTCTCTAGTCCTGTTGGCCACACTATTCCTGATATAAACCAGGATGCTGTTCACCTTTTTGGCCACCTGGGCACACTGCTGATGAGAGCCCCATTAGCCTTTACTAAGCTGATAAAATATCTGGGGAGTGTGGAGAAGAAAAGATAGCAGAGAGGATCCCTGAGACCTAAATTTTCCATGTCTGCCTAAATCTATGCAAGTTGTGTTTGTGGGGTGCTTTAACTTTTTTTGTGAAGAAAACTGTGGAGAGTGGGGGATGACCCATGAGTTAGAAAGCTGCCATCTCTGTTTTGGTTAGGTGGGCTTTTATCCTTTTTGCTGTCTTTGCTTCCATGTTGGCCTGATTCTTCACATCGAGGAGGCACAGATGACAGAGGAACAGATGTGATTCCTGGAGCACTGAAGCATGATTGCTTTAAGCAATGAGCTAGCTCCTGTTACTCGTATCTGGTATGATAGGCAGCAGGTCACTTAGGCAACGAAGTCACCTTCCTAGGGTCTGTTTTTTCCAGATCAGCCTACAAAAGATGTCACCTGGCGGAGGAAACAGAAAATTATAAAAAAAAGGATAATAGACCATTCTTAGCAGCTGAATCTGAAGAAGAGATATCTGCTCCAGGAGCTCAGTGAGGTGGAAGGGAAATTGAATACAGACCCAGAGGGAAGAAAGATAAAATGAAGGGCACAGTTTTCAGGTTTTAGGAGTGGATTCAGCCCATCTGACTTCGCTGTTTAACTTTCTGGTGTCTATTGAATGAGCCCTAATGGAGATGATTTAGATCCCTCATCAGTCACTGGAGGAGGCAGCTGCTTGTGGAGATTTCCAGAGACAGATCACGTCTGTGTGAGGTGCTGCACACTGGCTGGGTGGAATCCTACCCTTGGCAGACTAATAACCTACAGTAAAAACTTATAATTTGTCCTTTACGTAAAAGGAGCTGTGTTTGAATTCCTTGCAAAGCTTCCATATGCATGCATACATGTTTACTAAAGGGATAACACACAAGGGTGAAAGGCTCTTATTTCTGGCATACGAGAAGTTGGTACTTTGCCCTGGGACATGCAACTGCATTTTGAGTTCTTGATTTCAGGAGATTTGCAAAACAGAGGCTGTGCTCTTCGGGCATATGCCAGAGGGATTTAGGGGCTTCTAGATATAGCTTAGGCTCCAGAGGCTTGCCAGCGCTACATATGCAAAGTCTGAGTTCCCACTGGACCATCTGAGCTTCCAACAGAGGGTGTGTGGTTAGATTTTGTCCCTTGGGATAGTGAGAGTCTCCATTTCCTCTATGCATATTCAACATCTATGTTCTTTTGAGCTTGATTGCTGTTTTCTTTTTTATACGGAGGAGAGAAATATAAAGTCCTTGTTATTAAATTGAGTTTGAGAGTCTGAGAGTCTCTGGGATCTGGCTTTAAAACACACATTTTTCTACGTTCTTTAAAATATTATTCTGTAGCATGTAAGGGTGTAGTTACATGAATATTTTCTTCAGCAGCAAAGCAAGTTAAAACTATACCCTCAGGCAAATAAAACATCTGTAATGACATTGCTGGAAATTTCATAAACAATTGCATATTTACAAGGAATATACTCATTTTAAGATGAAGGAGAAGTTAGTACTGAGTTATGTGAGTAAGCCTCTATTAATCAAAATGGCAATAGATGATCTCAAAGCAAAATACTTTTTCAAACTTGCCAAAAAAGCCTGGCAGACAAATGTTTGAACATTTATGTTTCAGTGTTTCAGGCTGCTAATCACTTTGTCCCATTCTGAATTGAATGCTCTTTCAGATGAGCTGAATGCAGAAGTAAGCAATGTTTAGAAATGGGAAGACCTGTTTCAAGGTGTACTAGGACAATAATTCAGCTACATCCTAACGAAATGTCTGTATATTCTTTATTTACAGAATTAAATCTGCACTAACTGCGTTCATGAATCTCTTCCTTTTAAAAACTAATGGACTTCTGCTTCTAACACTTGTGGACAGCTTTTAAAAATATGAATCAAATGTAAACTCACACAATGTTGTTTTCCTGATTTAACTAACAGCCTGAAATTATAAGGCTTGGCAAATTTCTTTAGTAAAGGGCTTGACTGCAAAACCCTGGAAACTGCTGAAATACCAACACAGAGTCTTGCTGCAGAAATACACAGTTAATGTATGCCTCCCAGAATCCAAGTATATATCTATGCCTTGCGAGTTTCCAGCAAATCTCTGTTTGAATGTACTCAGCTGCCAAGATCTTAATCTTCTGTTCCCCACCCTGTCCCACATTCTGCAGGCACAGGAGAATGGCAGGCATGGTAAGAGCTGAAAACATCATCTTCTCCATCCCAGTAATGATCACAGAAAATGTGCTTGGACTACCTCTGGTAGTGGGCTGTCTGACCTTTTTTTGAAAAACCTCTATGGCAGAGGATGAGCAATTTCAAGCGTAAAATGCCCCCAAACTCCTTCAAAAATAAAACAATCTGCTATGTCAGTTTGGGACCCTATTATCCTTACTGTAGTGTTAAGCTATGCTTATTAAGGACAAAATAGGGATGAGTTTATAGTAATTCAGTTTTAACCCTTTAGTCTGCTCTGATAAAAATGTAGTCTGACTCAGGAGGCAGTTCCTACGCTCCATTATTACTAAAATTTTCGTTATAATGCAAGAAGTGCATTCACTAATACTTTGTGGCCATGGCAGGATTAGTCACATGAATAAGGACAGGACGCTTGGGTAAAATTAGAAACTAAGCAATAGAATATATATTTTTCATACTGCAAAAAGCCACGGGTCCACTTTCAAGTGCACTGTAATTATAAAATTTGCTTTAGCTTAAGTTTGTTGAACTCCAGTTTCCTCTTTATGAAACTGTACCACATAATATTTTTGCTTGGGGGTAAAGAGGAAGAAGATAAAGAAAAATACACAGCCTGTCTAGATAATTTATAAATTATATTCTGTATGTGGATTTAAACAAAGTCAAGAGTTTCAGAGCTGCTGCTGCTCAAGCCCTCAGCACTTTGGCTGTCCCTCAGCTGGGCAGGTAGGATGTTGCAAACATGGGGTGCAAACTGGGAGGTGATGGGGCTGGCAGGTACCCCCAGCCCCTCCCCAGCCCTGCCAGAGACCACAGAAAGGCAGCTGCTCTCTGGAGATGGCCCACAGGGAATTTATGATCACCTCCAATAATTAGTCCTGCGTGTTCGGCAACAGTCAAAGAGATGAAAAAATAATTGTAGCATCTCAAAGTCAGTTTCTGTTGCTAATGGTCTAGTTTTGTTACATGTGTTATGGGACTAGGAAGCAGCATAGCTTTTGTATTAACTCATGTGTCTTGACCCCTATTTTTTTTTTCTTAGAGTTGAACCTTATGCAACTTAATCCTCTTCCACTCGTTCCCTGAATATTTATTGTGAATAATCTTTGATTTTTTTAGTTCTCAGCACCTTATTTCTACCCTCGTGCACAATGTTAATGGGAGTTTTGTAAATTTTTTAACTGAATCCTTTTTGGTTTCCCAGCAAAATCCACAGCTGTCTAAGAACTGTGTTACCTTATAACATTATTTTTTTCCTATTATGTAGTTTCAGAGTTGATATCTCCATCATAAAATTAATTGGAAGGTTGATACGTACTTCTGGACAAACAAGGTCTCTGCAGGGCAAAGATTTCTTCTCCCCTCCACCTGCAAGGCGGTCAGAAGTTAAACAAGTTTACATAAAGATCGAATTATGTTTAAAGAGCATTAAGTCATGCAAAGAATATTACTGTTAGCTGATGCCTCCACAAATCATGCTCTTACTTATGTAGGATCAGGATGTGACAGACCATGTAATAAAACCAACCAACCAACCAACCAAACAAACGAACAAAACAACCAAACCAAAACAACAACAACAACACCCTAACCAAACAATTAACCAAACAAAACCCCCAAACAAAAAAACCCCAAAACACTAGGAAAGGAGCACTGTAAAAATAGCATAAATCTATAAAGCTTATTGTCTTTGTTTCTAGAACATTATACTATACTAGGGCGTATATCCTATGCTTCCATCTCGTTTTCTAGGAGATTCAGGTTGCTCTGTGTCTCTGACCTTTCTTCTTCATTATTTTTTCAGTCCACCAGTCTTTGTCATCTGCAAATTTGATCAGCAATGATTTTTGGTTGTTTTTTTTTTTTTTCCTGCCAGGTTCCTGGAAGCTCCAAAATGCAATCTGTGCAGGACTCCATCAGTAACACTCCCACATAGTAGTGAGTCCTTGTTTAAAATTACATTTTGAAACCTATCAGTTAGCCAGCTCTTAATTCATTTAATGTTGTGTCTGCTATATTGATTTTACATCATTCGGGTTTCCTGATCAAAGTATTATATGGTACTAAGTCAAATGCCTTACAGAAATCTAACCTTATTACATTATCGCTATTACTTTTATGAATCAGATTTGTTACCTCATCAAAAAAGACAGGAAATTTTCTCTGACAAAGTCTATTTTCCATAAATCCAGGGTGATTGGCATTAATTGCATTATTCTCCCTTAATGCGGCATTAATCGAGTTCTCTCTCTTTTCCTGTTTCATTTTACCACAGACTGCAGTCCTGCTGACAGTCTTATTGTGGACCCAGGTCTCGTTAACCCTTTTAAGATATTGCCACAATGTAATTTTTTTTTTTTCCTTTCAGCCATTTGGAACATTCCCAGTACTCCAAGAGTTACAGAAAATTTGCTTTAGCACACAGAGAGATGTGAGGGAAAGGACGCATAAACCACTATTTTTATTCCTCTTTTTCTTGGAAAAGATATCAGGTCCAATTGCCATTTCCCTAAACCTGCTGTGTCCAGTGTGAAGTCACAGCACAAGAGATGATTCGAGGAGCCCTTGTTTTCTTTCAGAAGAAATCACTTCTCTGGCAGCCTGCCCACTTCTCGCCAGTGGGACGAAAATACAGATGAAATCATATGTCTGTCTTTGCTGCACTCCTTGCAGCCCAAAGATCACAGCTGTTAACTGGGATTGCCTGCGAGGAATACAGAAATTTCTTTGACCAAGAGCAGGAGGTTTGCATTAGAAATCACAAAATGTCCAAATCTGCACAGGGTTGATCCCCTTTTTCAGGTTGCTTCGTAGAATATTTTGATGCAAGCTGAGCAGGTTGATTAAATAATATATTAACTTAAATAAAATGAAGTCACTGAAAAGAATGTCTCTGTACCAGTGAATGTGACACGGGCTATGACTTCTTTTGGGAAAAAGAATCGGATGGATAGTCAGCTATCTGCACAGAGGCAGAAAAGAAAGCAAATAGTCCTGAAGCACTTGGATTTGTAAATCTTTGTGTTGAAAAGTCCTTTTTTCCTAGCTGAAACATCATTTGTGATACTTCTTCCTGCAAGGAAATGGAATGAGTGGGAGCCTTAGAGCCTTAGAGCATCACACGGGCTGCTTGTTGAATGGCAGACTGGTGTGGGCAGACCATTTGCTGCCTTTCACAGGACTTGGGCTTTTCTAGATTGAAAATTACTAGATGAGGCAGGAAAGCAGATTGTGCTGAAGTCCTGGGAAGCAAATGACAGCCACCCTGATGGCTCTGTATGGAAGAACTGGACAGCTGAAGTGACATTAATATGGGAGATGTGTGAACTTAAAGGAATGTTTCCCATTTCCCTAGACTTCATTTCATACATTGACATCCCCCATACCATTTCCCACCCCATATTTTGGGTGATCAATAGTGCATTGGTGCAGCTTTCTAGAGCGCTTCAGGGTTCTGCCAAGACACTCCAAATTGGATGTAAATGGTGTTTTGTAGGCAAAGTCAAGAAAATTCAGGCCATACTCTTCAAGAGAGAAATATAAATCATCTCTGAACTCAAAGCCATGGAGAACTAGTTAGACTGGTGCAGAGCCTGAATCAATAAACTTTACAGAGAGTCAGTTTTGTCTCACTTTTGGATCTCTACCACTGACAACTGAGTGGTTTATAAGATGCATTTACCCTAAAAGCTATAGCAACCATTATAAAGAATCAAGTTAAATACTCCCTAGAGTGCTTTAATCAGATGAATTTGAAATGGTTAACTTTTTAATCAAGAAATGTAGCTTTCAAAATGCTAGACTATTCCATTTTGTAAGTTTAAAAGGTGTAAATGAAAAATACCTCTTTGATTTACCATAGTTTTACATGGAAAGGTTTGATCATGAAAAAGTTGCAGTTCATTGAAAAAAACCCCAATGTGAAGAGCAAATTTCAAATTCTCCAAAATGATTTTCTGTGCAAGCTTTCATAAGGCCTCTTTTTAATGATTCCAAGTGAATTTTTTTGCTAGACCGACAAAATTTGTTCCTGTTTTCTGATCAGTCAAGTTGAAATATACTCTTACTGACATGTAATATCTATGATCTTAGAAAGAGGATACTTTTGGGGTGGAGAACAAAAACTAGCCAGACAAAAAGGTATGTGTCTGAAAGGAATGGGTAGGGTGTGACACCAAAATGCATGCACTACCCATTTTTCAAGGCTTACTTTGAAATCCACAAATACTATGAGGCTTCAGCCCATGCTGAGTTTAAAAAAAAGGTTAGAGAAAATCGTGATTGCTTCACACATCTTCCATCAAGACACAAGATTGCAATGTGAGAGACAATTCACACTGACACTAAGGCCTTCCCATGGCTTTCTTAGTATATGGTCTTTACCATTTGGTGAAAAACCTAAGGTGAAAGCAAGCTGCATGACGTTCTTGCTGTGCAATCCCTGTATAGAGACAATCAGCCATCACAACGAACCTTGTGTAGAGAAATAATGCTTAAACAGCAGTCCTAGAAATTCAGCTTTTGAAACGGCTATATTACCTTTAGAGAAAACTGACCAGCATGTTCCCATGAATGAAACAAAAAGCTTTCCAAAGTGCTGGCTATGATTTTATACTGCCTGTGTAATTGTACTGGAGGAAAATGTAGGAAATGCTTTCACTGTCAATAGTATAACTATTCCTTACTGCTTGTTACAATGAAGAGGAGTTAGGGTGGGTCAAATTATAAAATTTCCATCTGGTTATTTTAACAGAAAAGCTTTTAGCTACTGCTGTTTCATAGCCGGGTTGGTGGGACTGGGTGGATATCTAAAACTGTAAAGACAATGCAAAGGCCTGGAGTTCACTTTTCTTGCTGTTGAAGACGTAATTGTCTCTCATTAGAGGCATCTTCCATAAAGGCAAATGTTGCTATCCCTCTAGCAACATAGCAAGAGAGGCTTTCTGTTAGGGAGGAATTTAGCCTGAGGGAAACATGTTTCTACACCATACTGCCAATGTCTGCAAGGTTTTCTTTTTCCTGGACTGTGCTTCAGGTATTGGAAGGGACAGAGCTGAGGCACCCACCAGTGTGTATCCATTAGTCATCTCTCCCATGGAAATGCTGAAAAATCATGCTGAAAATGAAACCTGGGGTTCAAGTCAGTGCTCTGCTGCTTGGTGCATGTAGTCCTACTCTTAGTCTCCAAAGACCAGCCTGTTATGCAGTTTACTTGGTTAGCAGGCAAAAGAAGAGATTTAGAATACAGGGAGGTAGGGGTGTGATTTTTTTTTTTTTTTTTAATATTATTAGTAAGTAAATGCCATCACTTGAAAGACTCTTGCTGTTTCTAATTTTTCTTTACTAGTGCCTTTCTTCCCAGAAGATACTCTATGCTTAATTAGCCAAACTCTGATTACAGACCTTTAGGAAGCAGACCTGTGCATGAGTGAACTCCTCCCCCACAAGTCTGAAGAGTGTTTCACATTTGAAAAACCTGTTGTTAGCCATGTATTTGTGAGGACACTCGTGGAATCACTAATATAAGTCAATAGCTGAAAGCTCATTCATGTCTAATACCAACAGGAGCTTTGATAACATTTCTCCCTTTTCTATCATAGCATATTATTTAGCCATAATCAGAGAGGAAAAAGCAACCTGCTTGAAGGCATACGGAGTTCTGAGATAAATAATTAGATAATTATATACATTCTGATCTTGAAATATTTTTTCATACCACGTTGCTTACCTTTTGACAATTTGGTGTGAAATTTCACCACACAAATGAGGTAGTAGTTTGCATTTACTTCACATGGAATAAAATAACTCCGCAAGGTGCGAAGCCAGAATGAGGCTGCAAAACAGTGGTCAAGATGCACCATTAGATCCACTACTAGTTGCTTCAGATGGTGTGAGCCAACTTGGTTGGTTGTCTTTTCGGTTAGTATCTTCTATCATGGAGGGAAACATCTGCATAAAATACTAGGACAACAGTTTAATATATTGGGAAAGCCATATAAATTTATTAAAAGTCATCATGCACCTACCTTTTTTTTTAAAAAAAAAAAATGCAGACCATATAAACCCAAGTTAATTTTATTCTCTTTCTTTTTTGCAGCTTTCTCTCTCCCTTTGCCTTCTTTTACCTCCTCCTGCCCCAAGGCTAAAAAAACCCGAATTTTTTACTGAGATCAGTCCATTATAAGAAGATTGCATATAGATTAAGAAACAGGATTTATGGAGGACTCAAATTTGTAGAAGATTGAGGACTCATTTAAGGGCATTTGGAAAACTTTTATGGATTATATATACAAACCAGATGTTGCATCTTAAAAAAACTTGTACTTCATTGTTATTTCCTACTTGACTATGTGGTGGGAGAAAGACTACATTTTACGGTATTGTGAATGAAGACAATTTTCACACAATAGAATTCTTTTGCTTCCTTTCCTTTTCTCTGTTGGGGTGTGTGTTCTCAATTACAGCTATAGCACCTCTTATGACAAATAAATTTATTTTTTTTTTTCACAAAGAAAACCATTATTCAAAAGCCCCGAAGAACAATAAAGAAGAGCAGGAGCAGGAACACAATGCCTTGGTTCTAAAAAAGCAACTTCTTATTTAAGTAGAAACCACAGAAGTATTGATAGAAACCATGTTAACTCTCCTTTGGGAATAATTCGTCATTTGGCTGATATGAAACAGGACTGAAGTTTGTGTCTTCTCTTTATTGAAGTAATTAGGGACCTTGCTAGGTCTTCACTTAAATCAGATGAAAAATGACCTCTTTGTCAGAATCACTTCTGTGAGCCTTAATCTTTCTGAGGATGCCCTCGACATGGCTGCTTTACATAGATTCTAGGGTGTGTTTTCTCCAGTGACTCCTCTATCTGTAACAATTCTCTTGTGATCTGCTTTGCGAACTTTTCTCTGAGATCACACCCAGGGTCTGTAGGGACATGGGTGGGAGATCCCTTTGGGTTCCCACATTAAGCTCAGACCCATCATGGGAAGAAGTTTTAATTGCAATGACCATTTCTCCTTCAAAGGCCTTGCCACCCCTCCACTTTCCTTAAGGCAACTTGTATATCCCAGGGAGTTGACAGAAACCCTCAGACCCTTTGGAAGAGGCCAAAGACTGTGTCTTGGGTTGGTAGAATTAAAGTAAACTTAATTTGCTGCTCAGATACAGTGCATTGAAGATAAATTGTTCTTCAAATTCTTGTTTTCTGTCTTCATACTTGTATTTCCTGACACTAGGTTTGCTCCAGGAGTCTCATTTCTGCTTGTTAACCTACCTATGATTGTTATTTTGCAGCTTGCATTTTTTGGAGTGTTGCCATTTATTGCTTGTATTTGCTGATCTCTGTTTAATTCTGTTGAATTTGGAGGATCTGATTTTTATCTATGATTTTACCAGCTGATTTTTGATGGTGCATAGTGGCTAGCTGTCAGTAGCTAATTCCTGTATTCCTAACTCTTTTTGTTACTAGAAACAATGGTCTTAAAAGAAACATGTTATGTGCAAGTTTTCATTTCTGTTTGTAAAAGAGGACCTCTTTGTCGTATTTTTCTCAAGTTTAAATTCAGTTAGAGTATATGCCAATAATGGTATATGTTTTCGTTCCATGGCTTCAAATATTGCAAAATTTGGAGGGGGAAAGGTAAACAAGTGGTCTTGGAATTAGGATAAAGTCTTGGAATTAAGACCAAAGAAAGCGAATTGAAAAGTCACATTCAGTTTATCTAACACAGAACTGATGTTTAACCAGTCCAAGACTCAAACCTCTCTGCCTTTGTGCTTACATTTTTAAATGAGACTTCTTTTTAGTTTTTCAGATTTCTTTGGTGAGATTACTATCTGTTATTGAACACATATCAAGGGCAAAAGAGCATTTTGAACATTTAGGTATGATTATACTGTGTATTATTTACTGCACACTGAGATTTATAGATTTCAAAGACAACTAAGCCATTGCGTAAGTTCTCCGAACATCCTTGGTATAGTTAAAATATGTTTTTAAACATGCCACTCTGCTCCTGTTAATGGCTGTTCTTATAATCATATTTTCATAATGTTTGTGGGAAAGGAACCCTCCCATATGGCTGAAAAAACTCAGGCTATTCCAGAAGAATAAAGGAATTTGGTTGGACTCACACAAGTATTTAAGGGTTTCACTAGGGTTTTTAGTTGGTGTAGTTGTTTGCTTGTGGCCATTGTAAATGGCTGTGGTTGTTCGTTTGCCTGAATTGGAGAGTAGCCTATATGTGGTAAAGAAAATTTTTAGGGTGGTTACAGCTTGGTGGAGATATATCAGGGCTGTGGGTCTGATAAAATGTCTGGGGAGGGGAAAGGGAGCAGCAAAACCAACCAGAAATTATTGGATTTGCCCACTAACTTCTCCTGCTGCGCAAGAATACTAGCTGGAAAGAAGAAAATAGCAGCAACAATTCTTGCTCTGATAGGTGGTCTGTTAGGATGGAGAGTTCAAAGTAGGCGGGGTGGGTTCCCTTAGCAAAAGAGAAGCCTTCACTAAAACGGGGGCTGAAGAGATCCAGAAGATGTCTCCAGTGTTTATTTGAGGTTTCCATGTTCTACTGGGTGAGTGGATCATTAAAATCCCTTCTTTTCTCACTAGGAAATCCTATGCCATATGTTACACATGATTCATAAAGACAGCAAAAGAATTAATATAGTCTTGAAACTATTGTTGAAGACTAATCAAGCGTGACAGATTTTAATCATAACAGCTTTTTAGCCAATATCTGGGGCAAGTATTATTTTTCTAAATTAGCAGTCTCAACCTGTGTAAGAAGTTATTGAGAAGTGCCTGCAGAAAGTTAGTCCCATATCCTTTTTATTTTCACTTGGGTATTCAAGTGCTGCTGTAAGTGCCTTCAGTAACACTTGTGATGAAATATATAACCTAGTTGAACTGGATCCCAAATCCAGACAGTATATCTGATTTTGTAGTGATTTACAGGGCTAAGTATGACATCAATTTGACATACAACCTGGCTCGCCAGACTGACAAAATACTGGAGGAGGGTGATAAAAGCAGAATATATGACCACCTTTGACATGTCAAAGCTGTGCTGTCAGATTATCCTGGTCCCACAGTCCTAGGAGCCGACAGACTGGCCTGCTCCATGGTCTATGTTGGCTGGAGAACTGACTCTTTGGGCTTCCTGGAAGTCCATCATTCTCAAAATCAGTAATGAGCTAAGGCTAATTTCTAGAAATATTTGCAGAATTTGAAGAACAATTCTTGTTCTCAACTGATGCTTCAAAACTATTGCTCCCCTTTCCCTTTTTTTTTTTTTTTTTTAAAACCCTACACCACCTCCTTGTACTTTGAGCTGCTTCAGCTCCACTGACATCACCATCAAACATTATCTTCAGTCACAAAGAATCAGCAAGTTGACTGGTTTGGAGATCTATTGCAAAACATATCGGGTTCATTTCAGGTAAGCAAATGAAAATACCTTGATGCTGTGATACCACCTCAACTTGAGGAAAATCTATGGCAATGGCCCATAAACTTGGTGCAGTAAAGGGCTTCTACCAACTCCCCGTTATATACCCAGGTGGGTGTAAGACCAAAATTTAATTCAACATCCACCTCGTAAAAACAGAGCAACCCGTCTCTGTGTTAGTCAATTCTTTCTCTTGACCCACATGTAGGTTTGGAGTAATCATAGCCACCTTGTGAGTGTGTTGGGCAGCAAAACACTTAAAACCAGACAAAGGCAAGCTGCCTATGCAGACATATTAAGTGCATATTTTTAATGCTCTAAGTCTTGAAAATGCAGAGTTTTTTCACACAGGTATTTTCAAAGGAGGTGGGTTTGAGGATGAAAACTTCTCTTGTCTGAACCAAGAGCTTCTTCCAGAAGAGCACAGTGAAACATTAAAAGAGTGCCTCATTGTCACCTGGGCAGTTGAGACTCTCAGGTAGCATCTGCAGGGGATTGCTTTGCTTATTCTGACTAGTACCGCTGTGATAAAAATGACTGAGAGCTTTATTTATAGCCTGTCTCTGCTCCTGGACTACACAAGTAGCTGCTACCTTATCTCGTGAAATCACAAGAGTTATGGCTGTTGAAGAGTCTTTTGTTTCACAGAGATGTGAACAGTGATGAAGAGGGTGGAAGAGTTTTACAATAACATATAAGAATCTACTAAAGCAGCTGCCTTTGCACTGTTTGCATAAAAAGTCACTAAGGTGCCAGGGATCAGCTAAAATTACTCCCAGCTGAAAAATGTAAGTAGACCCTTAGCTGCACTCCGGTGTTCCCAGAGAAGTCTAACCTGTGAAATAAGATTTACAAGGACTACCAGGAGCAGAAGGCTTTGATCTTTCCCAGCTCAGCTAGGGGTTAATATTTGTTTGTTTGTTTGTTTGTGGTTTGGTTTGGTTGGTTTTGGGTTTTTTTTTTTTTTTTTGTTTGGTTGATTTACTTGAAAATAAAATCAGTTTAAAGGACTGCCTGTTGAACAGGCTATTTGGAACTTCAATTATGTAGGCTGGTGAATGTGGAGCCTATGACATCCAAAACTAATTTATGGATCTGTTAGTCAAAATCAACAACTTAAACTGTACCTGCAGGCTCACAAACACATAGTATAGCATGTGGAGTGCTGGGTTAGTATTTATAGCAGGGAACTCAGTATAGCAGTCAGCTTCCCGTGGTCTGAACCAGCTTCAGTTTCTATATGGAGTCAAACTGTAAATCTCAGCACTTCTTTTAGGAGCATAAAATTGACATGATTGTGTCTGCCTCTTAAAAAACTGTCATAATGTCCTGCTTGTGCCTCAGTAACCAAGCAGGGATACTTATTCCTTCTTATTCAACAGTGCATGGTCACATGAGTGTCCTTTTTCTGCACTTGTACTATTATAACCATTTATGAAATCAGTGCTGCTGAAAAAGCACCATTTCTGAGCACTTAGTTCTAGAATTCACAATGCAGTCTCTGGGGTTCTTTGTAGTTATGATTGAACTACTTGGGTAGCAGTATTCTTCATGTCTTCCTTAAATTTAAAATTACCATTTGTAAAAAAATAGCAACTTAACTTCCCCTTACCCCAGTTTTCATTTGCATGAGTTTTGCTGGAACGGATTATGACACTAGCAGCCCTTTTGGTGGGGTTTGTAACTTGGGCAGTTAGTATTTGAGTTCTACATATCTCTTTAAGCTTTACACAATTCCATAGTACTACTTATGGTAAAGGAAAACCAAAATATTGTAATAAAACTGTGAAAATAATTTCTAACTTCAACTAGGTCCTACTAGAAGCTGAGGTCAGAAGAATAACCTTATTTTACTTGAAATCTTTATAGGTAAGATTCAGATTGTGTGAATGTAGCTGTATAGATGTTTCTTCTATAGCTGATGGAGTTGGCCAGAAGGTGCTTCATTTCCCCCTAAGGTAAGTGCCCAGCTGTGTTAGATATTTATCTGTCTCCATAGATGATCTCAAGAAACATAGATATTATCAAATAACTTAATTTTGCTCCTGGGTCTGGTCCTTGATGGCCCACACAATGAGTCACAGACCACAAAGTAAAATATGACCAGTTTTGAAAAATCTTCCAGACACATGAGTATAGATTTCTGCATTAGGTACCAGCTCTTAAAATCTTGTTTTAGTGACGTTAACTTGAAAAACAAGTAACTGGAATAAATCAGTTTTGTTTAGTGTAAAATTCAGTGTTTATAACTATAATACTGATTGAAGTTTTGCATCTGGCAAGTATCTTTTCTTTAGTGACTATAAAATTTGGGTGAAGGGTTAGCTGAAATATTTAATTCTTCTATATTATAAGAATGAAAAAATACTTTAAGATTAAGTAATAATAATAAACATGGTAAAAATTATAAGGACATGGAAATTTGCTGTCCCAGGCCTCTTGTTCTTTGACTTTGCCTCAAAGCATGTACCTGTTGTTGACAATATTTTTCTATTATTTCTCTATAAAAATGGTTAGAAATTATTTTTCAGTCATTACTTTTGAAACTTATAAATCTATCTTACGGAAGAGATTTTTTTTTTTAAATTTACAAAAGGGAATTTCATTATGCAGGTGGATTTTTGCCATTTCTCTTGGCAAGATCACTTTATGTGTACTCAGTCCTTCAGGTTACATTTATAGTGCATTTATAGCAACTGAATAACAGACATCAGTACATATCCTTGCTGAAAAGTGCTAAGATTTTTCCACTGGAATATACCATCCCAGATGGTTTTGGCATTGATAGCATAGATAGCTTTATTACTGTCCATGACAACATTTTGTTAACTGCACCTCACTGTTTATTGAAAAGAATTAATAATAAAGTCAGGGTGATTTCAAGAAACCAAATGAATGCGAACTCTAGAGTTTCAGAAACTTAGCAAAACCTAAAAAAATGTTCTATTCATAGCATGGTAGAACATTAAATGTAAAAACTAATGGTGATGCACTTACCATGCATTAAATATCTTAATCGTTTGGGATAAAATCAGTCAGGTTGGTGTTATGTTTTGTTTGTTTGTTTGTTTGGTTGGTTGGTTGTTTTTTGGTTGGTTTTTTTTTTTGTTTTTTTTTTTTGTTTTTTTTTTTTGTTTGGTTTGGTTTGGTTTTTGCTTTTTAACTGAATGCACTTTAGTTCAGTTTCTGGCTGACTGCACCCGAGGCTATGAAGATTGAAAATACCTCTGCCAGTCTGCAACAGAGATGCAGAATTATCCTTTCACTCCTAGCTGTATTTAAAAGCTAAATCAGAACCAGAGATGACTCACTTCTTTCAGTCAAGGCAAAGTGACAAGTCAGGCCTTGAGGCTGTCTATGACCTACCTGCAACGTAGCTCAGGGCAGGTCTGGATGCCCAGGCATGAACTTACGTGGAACTTCTGGGCCACAGGCAGGGGGAGAGGATGGTCAGGGCCAGAATTCAAGCCTTGAACCAGGTTAAGATGGTCAAGGCCATTAAGACCTATTAGTGTTCTCAGGGGCATGGCGGATACTTCTTTCACCAAATCTCTTTCTCCACCAGATTACAGAAACAATGCTCCATTTCATTCCTAACTCTCATTTATCCTTGATGCAGTCCAGACCAGAAATACTGTTTCAAATTTTGTCCTCCTCTGTTTGTTCTCATGGATGGATTCCAGGGTTCAAATTGTTTCTTGAGTAATTCCATTCCTCGATGGGCTCTCCTGAACCCTCAGCTTTTGGTGTGTGTTTCTCAGGGGCTTCTCTTTGGATTGCCCACCTTCATCTTCAAGCAGCAGAATCCTCAAGTTCACACTCAGCTTCTCTTTTGACCTTGATGGTTCACAGATCTCATTCTAGTCAGGTTGCTTTTCCCAGACTCATCTCAAACTCCAGTTTGTCTTTCTCACATCTCCTAGTGAATGTCTGTCTGTCAGCTCAAGCTCAACACAGCAAGAAAGACCTTCCAGTTCTTTATTAAAAGGATGTCATGGTTGAAACGGCTGGGAAACATCACTGCCTTGCATGCTACTACATCCACAAATCCAGGGCTTGGATGAAATTTGCAGGTTCTGTGTAATATTTAAAAAAAGTCTTTATATCTACACAGCTAATATTAAAATCCAGATTTACTCTGACTCTTTTCAGTGTAATGATACTTTTTCCAGTACTCTCAAAAGAACTTTCATTTGATAAGCATCTAGAATGCAACTGATAAGATAATTTTCCCAGCCCAGCACTTTGGCAAAACTAGTCCCCTTTGTGTTATCTCCCTTTTCTTAAGGTGACTGATTCAACTGAAAACCTGAAAATACTTAAGAGCACCTACTTGGTGGACTTAGCCAATAATTAGACATTCTTTTAGTAGCACTGGTCCTCCATGCAAGCCCTGGCTACAGCTGAGTGCTGTCTTCCTCTGTAAGAGATTTGTGTTGTAAGGAGAATAGTAAGAAAAACAAATTAAAGAATGACCAGGCAGTTAGGTAACATGGACAAGCAGGGGCCAGCTGACCCTCCTTTATTTAGCAGTAATAGTTTGCACAGTGGGATGATACTGCATTAGGTGCCATTAACATTATCCTAACTGAACAAATTATGTTATGAGATATGTGGCAAATGAATTGGAAATTGGAAAAGAAATGTAACTCAGTAGAGGTTAAACATTCTCACTGAGGAGAGGAAGGGAAGGTGGGGAATATGCTAAAAATACCACACAAGAGCGTCTCATTTAACCAAACTGAATAAAAGCTTGTCAGATGTATTTCCCCTTTCATTTGGATGGGTACTTAGCAAGCTAGATAAATACAAACCTACATCTTGAGCCTGTTTTCGATTACACTGATATGCCACTGGAATTGCTTGCTGTGTTGCTAATAGTAACAGTGATGAGAATTTGAAGAAAACTCAATTCAGGTTGCTGAAGCAATTTGCCTTAGAGACAGTTTCTGTGGTTAGGGATTTTGGTGAATATTCACATAAGAAATCAGTTTTGTACTCTCGAAGTGCCTGTCCTACTAAATATAAATTCATGTATTCATATTAGGAAGGCCACTAGTATTATGACCGATATTTTATTCAGAAAACTAAGTCTCAAGAAAGGAGCACTCATTTCCTCTTCTAGTAATTGTGTAGAGAATTGTATTACCACAAAGTCCATTTGGCAAAGCAGACATAAAAGCTAGTGGTCATTGCTGTGCCATGCCAGCTAGTGCTATCAGCAAGCTCTTTTGTACATTGCTCAAGTAAATGTTTTGGGGTTTTTGTGTGTGTTTTGTTTGTTTTTGTTTATTTTTGTTCGTTTGTTTTTTTGAGCTTCTGTTTGTTTGTTTTCTTCTTTCAAATCCTCAAATCAGTATTGTTTCTGAGTTTTTTTGGTTGTTGTTGGTGGTTTGTTGTTTGTTTTTTACAAATTCAGTTCAAAATGATGAACTGTTAGAGGTTATAACTAGTGGCTCTTTGTGCATTTTTTTTTTAGCTTTTGTGTAAGCAATAAATATGACAAATATGGGAACAAGTGAAGCTGATACTTGCTTCGATAACATAACCACATTAAAAAAATTCGCTATGGTGGCCCCTTCCTAACCAAACAATTAAGAGTTCTCCACCCAAGTTACTTCCTTTCCCTGTGCAGCCTTGGTTTTTCTCTTAAATCATTAGATGAGAAAGGTAAATGGTTCTTTTAATGCATTCTAGGGGAATGTCTTGACAGCACCATTCATTTTTCTGTGTGGCTGGAAACTGTAGGCAGCTGTGTGGTTCCTATTGAGCATGATTTAGGTGGCACATCTGGCCACCAGCCTGGAGCTTGACTTTGAGAAGGCACCTCTGATGCAGAGTGTGGATGTCTGTAAGACAAACCCAGCACATGTGCGCACACAGAGAAAAAGAAGAAAAAGAAGCTGCCACTCTTGGGTAAACACACCAAGAGCTGGGTGCTTCTGAGCAGGGTGGTATCTACACAAAGGTTTGCTGGTACTTTTGGTTTTGCTCTGATGATATGAACAGATGGCAGGTAAGATTGCCCAGGAATCAGGATACTAAGGTTTAGCTGTTGGTTGCCCTACTCCTAGGCAAAATCATACCAGTCTAGACAGCACAAACACTGTCGACTCCAAGAGGCAACACCTAGCTTTCTCTTGAAGAGTCACTTTTTGAGTGAAACTTCAATGGTAACTCCTTAGTAGCTCAGTTCACAGCGAACTCTAGTGCAGACAGTTTGTGTATGTCCCTAAGGCAATGGAAATGCCCTTTGTAGTCTTAAGACTGTAAAATATAAACCCTGAAGAATGCAAAAGATGAATGAGATGGCTGTTTTCTGGGCTTTTCCAGATGACTTAGGACAGAACCTTTTTTTATGGTGTTACAATGAAATTGAGGGTCCTCTATTTCTGAGTGTTAATTTAAGAGCCAGAAACCACATCAGTCCTTTGAAAGAAGTCAGGAGACTGCCATAAAAGAACCTGATGAACTTGAAACTTTCATGTGATATTTTTATCAACGCGAATCATGTGAGCAAGTGGAAAACATTAATGGATTTTCATCATTGCTTCTACAGAGAGAATGTGGTGTGATCCAGTACAGTTGTATATATTCATGCTGTCGGGATAATAGAAATTACTGGCCAGTTTTTGAAATGGTAATAAATCCTCAGTACAATTTGTATCCACCACTATGAGAAGATATTACTGTAGAAGCAGTGAGGTCCAGAAAAAAAAACCTACAAAAAAACAGAAGCACTTAATTGAAAGAAGTCATTTGTAAGAAACTGTGCCGTAAAATACCTGACAAAGGTAGATAGTACTGTAAATTGGCAATAAAGCTTAGCACAATTATAGTTTAAAGATGTTCATACATCTTTAGCAACCTGCTTACCTGACCATTGTGCTGTTAGGTATTTCTCTTTCAAAATTACTATTACTGGAATTCAAATTGAAAGTCCAGCCAAGTCTGGTCAATATATAAAATATTGCCTATAAATAAAACTATGTTCTAATACTACACATGGGAAACAAACTCTCTTTTAATAATATGGTTGTGTTCAAGGTGGGTCGCTGTATGTCTTGCATTTACAGGTCTCATCTGTGTGAATGGAAGGTTTTATTAAATGTGTAGATCCCCACTGAGTGCTCTGATGTACATTTTGAACATGAGTTCTCAGAAGAATTGACCTAGCACTTAACTCCTCTCTACAATTCAAATTTCATAGAATCATAGAATGTCCGGGGTTGGAAGGAACCCACAAGGATCATAGAGTCCAACTCTTGTCCCTGTATATGACAACCCCACAGTCCACACCATGTGTCTGAGGGTGTTGTCCAGTCTCTTCTTGAACACTGTCAGGCTTGGGGCTGTGACACCTCCCTGGGGAGCCCGTTCCAGTGCTCCAGCACCCTCGGGGGGAAGAACCTTTTCATAATGTCCAACCTAATCCCCCCCTGGCACATCTTCCTGCCATTCCTTCGGGTTCTGTCATTGGTCACTAAAGAGTTCAGTGCCTACACTTCCTTCCCCATTTGTGAGGAAGCTGTAGACCATGATGATGCCTCCTCTTAGTCTCCTCTTCTCCAGGCTGAACAAACCAAGTGCCTTCAGCCGCTCCTCATACAGTTTCTTCTCCAAATCCTTTACCAGATTTGTAGCCCTCTTCTGGACACTCTCCAGTACCTTTATATCCTTTTTATCCTGTGGCGTCCAGAGCTGCACACAGTGCTCCAGGTGAGGCCGCACCAGAGCAGAGCAGAGTGGGACAATCACCTCCCTCACCCGGCTGGCAATGTTGTGCTTGATGCACCCCAGGACATGGTTGGCCCTCTTGGTTGCCAGGGCACACTGCTGGCTCATGTTCAACTTGCCGTTGACCAGAACCCCCAGACCATTCTCCGTGGAGCTGCTTTCCAGCATTTCATCCCCCAGTCTGTATGTACAGCCAGGGTTGCCGTGTCCTAGGTGCAAAATCCGGCACTTGCCCTTGTTGAACTTCATGTGGTTGGTGATTGTCCAGTTCTCCAATTTGTCCAGATCTCTCTGCATGGCCTCTCTGCCCTCGAGTGTCTTGACAGCTCCCCCTAATTTTGTATCATCAGCAAACTTACTAAGCAATCCCTTAAGTCCTGAGTCTAAGTCATTTATAAAAACATTGAAGAGTGCTGGCCCTAATTTCTACTTGCTTTTTGGGCAGTAGATCTCAAGTTTTGGAATTACTCCATATTCTGTATAGATGGCACTAAATAAACCAGAGAAAACATTCATCTTGGAAGGTGGAAGGCAGAATGCTGTCCTTTAATATTACAGTTCTTGTCTTCACTTGAGTTTTCTATGCTTTTGTTCACTGACATGTCTAAGTAGTTCCTCCAGAAGTTTGTCTGGTATGGTGAGGCCTTCATCAAGCTTCATAGAGCCATTTAGCTTTTTTTTTTTTTTTTTTTTTGTGATGAGATACTTCACTGGAATACATGCTATGTGTAATAACTGTATGTGACCTCTGTTTTAATCTAAGCTATTCTTAAGTGAAACATGACACTCTAAGAAGCAATCAGCTGGCATTCCTCTGTGCTTACAGCTGCAGGACAACTAAAAATGGAACTTTGCTGTGGTCATTGTTTTTATATTAGATAGGTACATAACAAAATAATGGCATAAACTGCTTTGTGTTAAAAATTATATTCTGCCTATGACCTTAGCCACGTTATACCTAAGAGAGTATCATTGGTTTGTTAATGAATTATGTTTGTTTCTCCTCCTTCTCTGGATGTGCCACACTCCTGACAATAGTGCTGGGCAGTGACGAGTATACAGGTTGTGGCTGCGTATCACTGAATCCTCAGCCAAACTGATGGTGGCTGAGAGGATGCTGACATTTATATGTCCTATTATGTCCTGTGGGTCACCCTGAAGTTATTTATTATTAGTGGTCAATGAGAGAATTCCTTGTCAGTATGAATCTCAGAAGGGAGAACAAAATCTGTTCTTTTTCTTCTTAGAGTGGTTGTATGTACCTGAAAAAGTACCCAGAATTATTTCAGAAGAAAGGTCCTGTGTAGGGTTGTCACCCCTGATTCCTATCGCTCTGTTTCTCTGATATGGAAGCAGATCTTTGAACCGATCTGATCAGTAAAAAATGTTATTTGAACTTCAGACATAATTCAATCAAGCAATGGATTAGCTGGTATCAAACCTCCTTTGCCTTTGCCATGCTCATCTATCACTTTTACAAACTGCTAATGAGATAAAAAACTATTCATTTGAACATTTTTAAAAGTATGCACAACTCACGGATCAGTCTGATTTTCCTTAATATTATTATGGCATCCAGAAGATATGACAATTTTGTGTGGGTTTTTATTTTTTTTTCCTCACACTTTATCAAGTAATCAGACACCACTGGATTTGATTTAAATCTGCTCCGCTGCTCCCATAACATGTTACAAATCACTGTTCTCCAATCAGTAAGGTATGATCTTGGTGTTACTGGAATCTATTTCTGTCAGCCAGGAAGACCCTTACATCTCTGGGATGACATTAACGATCAGCATTCTCGTTCACATGGGCTCCTACCAGCTGACCTGCGCAGGTGAACTCCTGCCTGCTCAGAGGATGAGCATCCTACAACTCACAGGCTTAAGTAGTGAGATCAAATTTCCCGAATCTGTCTGGCAGCTCTAAGGGTCAGCCTCCAAACCCTATGGAAATAAAGATGCAGAGTCACGTCAGCGTGACCTATATTTTGGAAAGCTAGGCTTTCACACTGAATAAACGTGAAGACATTTGGATATTACTTCATTTTAAGGGAACATTAATATTAACCAACAATAAAATCCCAATGGGAATGTGTGGCTGCTGTTTGAATACCAAATCAAACTGTTATGACCAGTGTTGAACATTAAAATACAAGATAAAGCTGGCTACAACCTGGTGAATGTATTAGACTAAGAATTTATGATAAGGGCACAAATTTCTTGCTTTGAGTACATGTCTGAGACTAAGCCACTGAAGGAATATTCCTTTTTCAGTCTGAAATTAATATTTGAAATTAATATGAGGATTAAAACAGCTATGTATAATTATAATATACCCATTTATACAAGTATTTCAATGCATTATCTTGGAGTACAAGATGGTTGAGTCTTGTCATATATTTCATTAAAATATTTTATTCTAAACAGCAGTACAGTATTATAACCATACTGTTTCAGGAATGTTCCTTACATTGTTTTACATTCAAAGGTCTCTCTTCCTTTTTTTCTGCAAGTTTATATTAATTCTTTTTAAAATTCTTCTGTGATACAGAAGTGAAGAGTACACCTATCTCCTCATTAGTTGGACTACTTAATTCTGCTAGCCTTGCCAAATTATGAAGTACAAGGTAAAATGCATGTCAGTGTGAAATGATTGGATGTCAAAGCTGAGCAAATAGTTAAAAATACTTTCAATGAATATTAATTAAATTATTATATAAACGTAAGCAACACCATTTTATGAAAGCTTGCTGTGGTAGTTGAATGCTTGGGATTTACCACAAAGAACTCACCAAAAAGTGTGTTCTTAGCTGAAATGCTTGGATTGTCTGTGGATTGTACGAGATATGCTTTACAATTTGCACCGACCTACATAATATGAATTGTAAATACTGTAAACAGCTACAATACAAATCTGCTTTGTCAGAGAGACTGAATTCAGCTGAAGGATGGTCTATTTGCAGCTCACTATGTAGTTCACACTTAGTCTTCATGTGGACAGCCTATGTCAGCTGACTAACACTACTTCAAAGACAAGGCAAGATATTTCTGTTCCAGAATGTTCTGGCCCATGCTTTTTTGTTTGTTTGTTTGTTTGTTTGTTTTTAATGTTATGATACTTTTAAAGTGGGCTAAGCCATGCCATATTTACCAGTCACAAATGGAATCCACACAGGGAAATTATTTTTAAACATTTTTCACATTCATATCTTCCTTGGCAATCATCATCTTCATATATTTGTGTCTGAGGAATTGCATTTCTCTGTTGTGCTCTCTGTGGAGTTATACTAGTAGTACCTTATAGTACATGGTGGAAAGAAATGTCTAGGCTCCACCACTTCTTTGCTCATCCTTCTATTCACTAGAGAGCTTGATGTAAGTAATGGTACATGGAAAGAAATGGAATGAGCTGATAGAACCTCATAGACAGCATAACTTTACAAGGCAGGGTCATAACCAAGGACATTTAGGCTTTAGACATGAGAAACTGCTCTCAACAGCCAGCTGTCCACTGAGTTTTTCATATTGAGTCACTTTCAGCTTTGTCCCTCACTCCAAGTATTTTGTTTCCAAAACCAGTTGCTTTCAAATACCCAAAATAGGTTTTCAGTGAAGGCTGCCATAGAAATGCCAAACTACCACAACCCCACTCCTGACATGGCAGATTAATTTTTACATAATTACTCTCTGTTTAAGAATACAGTAAGGTTCTCATGTGTGATGTTCATTTACAGATACCTCTTCACTCTCTCAGGTACAAGAAAAATAACATTTTCATTTTGGGGCTTCCTTCTCAGAACTTCTTATGCCCTGTACCTTCCAGTTAGGATCAGTTATCATCCAAGCCCCATTTCAAGCAAAGGACCTGAGGTCATCTACAGCTTGTTCTCTCTTTTTGTTTTCTACCAATCAATTTAGCTTTCACTAAGACAAAAGTGCTTGAGGAGGATGGATGCAAACCAGTTGATGCTGTTGGCGCAGGTATTGGTCTCTGGTCTTCTTCTGTTAATTGGAAAAGATATGGTCAGTGCTGTTTTCCCGGTAGCCCTGTCTTCTACACACCATTATTGCCTAATCTACGCCCTGTTACATTCATTCTTGGTACTTTCTAGAAAGATCTGGTCTCATAATCTTAACTGACTTGTTTTGAGTCTTCCTCTAGTTGGTGTGTTTGCATGCTGACTGTCTCATTCACAAAACCAACAGGCTGACCATGGAGTCATCAGCTGTTGTTTCATGTCTAACTACAAGTTTTTCTTCCCCAAGTCCCATATGGAAAATAAAATATGTTCACAGTAACAAGTAACAAGAAGCTTCGTATGCTTCACTCTGCCTCACTGAAACATATGCAAAAATTTTCTTCTCCCTGTATTTTGCGTAAAAAATATCAAAAGATGGTATTCAGAAGCTCTGAAGTCCAAAATAAATTCATGAGTAATCTTGAATGACAATAAACCTGAGGCTTGTTATGCAATCTATTCTCCAACACCAAGAAAAAAGGGGAAATATTTCATCCAAATTTTTCACTGTGAATCACTTACCTTTTGCTGTATTATTATGCGGTGATATTTCATTTTGAAAATATAATTTCCTCATTCCCTTTTCAAAAGCAGCAGGAAAGTACTCTCCAAGCTGATTGTGTGAAATCACATCGCATATACATGTCCAAAGAACAAGTAAACACTTTTAAAATATTCTAAATGGAGCCAATGGGAGTTCCTAAGAAAATGTTGCACAAAATTGTTTATAAATGCTCCAGTTAGGCTATGTACAGTAATGGGAAAACACATTTATTTTTGCAACAGACTGTATGCTTCATAAGCTTCTAATTTCTATGTGTTCTTTCTTTATTTTTTCCATCTGATACTTACTTTCTTGATCTAATTAGGAGACCAAGGTATAGATTTCAACATAATCTGTACTCAGTGCAGACTTGGTGAAGTTACTAAGACCACTGGACCTGACTTGCCAGTATTTCTAATCTTAGTCATAGGAAAGTAAGCAGACTGTCCTAAATCTTCAGGATCTGCCCTCTAATCCCATTTAATCTATGTTAAATCTATTAAGTTTCACTCCTCAGTTACCTCTTTGTCAGCTTCTACATTTTCCCTAGTATTGTCCTTTAAGCTAGAAACTTCCATCCCTTAATCACAAAACCTCCAAGTCTCTGTTGAAGACTCTTCAAGAGTGTCTTGCCCTTGCTCCCTGCAACCTACTATGGAGAAATAAATGCCTTCTGACACTCCAGCGCTTTGTTCATTATTACTAAACCATATCTCCTGAAAGAAGGTCCTAAAATTGTGTTGTTGAATTGCTCCTTGAAAATAAGTAACCACCAAAGCTAAATCAGCCTGTCTGTTTTTCTTGATGTCAGTGTTTCTCACGGGGATTTTCTTTTATTTGCATTAGATTGACATATATGGGACACCACTGAGATGTGATCTTCCCAGTTACAAACCTCATTACACAACAGTGGGAGAAAGTAACATCTCAACCCAGACTTTTCTGAGAGGAGTGCTACATCATCTTGGGATATTTTCAGTCACTATTACACTGCTTTTAGCTCATCATCTTGTGAAACTACCCCACTTCTGGTTGTCAATGGCAATGAAAGGGCAAAACCTGCATCAGCTTGGAGTACTTATTTTGCCTCAGCCTTGCTGTGACCCTGCTTATTGACTCATTTAACTGGTGGTGAATGAATTGAAAAGATAAATTATTTTGAGATCATGCAAGAAATCTTTGTCAAAGCTAGTAGTTAAACTGATGATATTTAAGTCACAGTCTAGTGGAAATGTCTTCTTTTGTTAATGTCTCATGAAGCCCTTTAGGCTCCTGTTATAAGCCAGCGGGACATCCACAACAGAACAAAACATCACTCTAAGCAGAGAGAGACATGTAAAATACCTAGGAAGAAATTCTAAGAACTAGGCTGTGAACTCTAGGTTGAAGGAAACCATCAGTCTTCACTCACTGTGACAAGTATTTAACTATTTTCATGCTTTATAACTCAAGATGTTCTTTTCCACTCTTCACTTATGTTTAGGGGAGGACTGTCCTTGGAGTTTGGGGACTTGACTTCAAATCCCTGTTTTTCCCTTTTATATTTGGAGCATAAGTTTAAAGACTTCTTTCCTGTGTCTCAGGTGGATGTCCTAACTTTGGCCTATGGGTGCTATTGGGTGAGTTTACCTTCAGTTCCTTCTATTCAATGTTTCCATTATATCGATATTTATATAGTACTTGACACAGGAATTAGAGCACAACACTTCAGAGGAGTGTCCTACCAAGCTGCATGCAAACTGCTATTCCTTTATCCTCAGTAAAGAATCAGGGCTCCTTAGTCTGATTTTGAGAATCCCACTAAAGCCAAAGTGTGAACCTAGTCTGCAAGGTTGCTGAGCTAGGTGACTTTGTAAATGTCCACCAGCACAAGACAGGAACTTACCAGGTGAGCTAATATTTCAGCTCTGGTTTTTGAAGATCTCTGTAGTACTTGAGAATGGGACTGAAGCACTCAATAGCACTTGAACACTTAACTTGGCACATTGCTAATCACAGAATCATAGAATGTTTTGGGTTTGAAGATCATCTTAAAGATCATCTAATTCCAATCTCCCTGCTACAGGCAGGGACATCTTCCGCTGGACCAGGTTGCTCAAAGCCCCATCCAGCCTGGTCTTGAGCACTTCCAGGGATGGGGCAGCCACAGCTTTTCTGGGCAACCTGTTCCAGTGCCTCACCACCCTCATGGTGAAGAATTTCTTTCTTAACTCTAATGTAAATCTACCTTTTTTCAGTTTAAAGCCCTTACCCCATGTCCTATCACTACATGGCCTTGTAAAAAGTCCCTTTCCAGCTGTCTTGTAGGTCCCCTTTAGGCACTGAAAGGCTGATATAAGGACTCCTCAGAGCCTTTTCCTCTCCAGGATGAACAACCACAACCCTCAGCTTGTCTTTATAGGAGAGGTTCTCCAGGGCTCTGATCATGTTCATGGCCCTCCTCTGGACTCACTCCAACACATCTGTGTCCTTCTTATGTTGGTGGACCCAGAGCTGGATGCAGCACTCCAGGTGAGGTCTCACCAGAGCAGAGCAGAGGGGAAGAATCACATTCCTCAACCTGCTGCTTGCACTTCTTTTGATGCAGCCCAGGATATGGTTGGCCAGAATGAGTAGTCAACATCACCCTGTCAAGCTTCTCAGCCTGGCTCTGGGAGTCAGGGTCCCTCCCTGGAACCCCAGATGTTTGCCCCAAGACCACTGAGTTTTGCTGATAACTTGTGTATACCTTTGGAACTTTTACAGCTGAGGACCAGGCAGAAGGGAAAGCACTAGGGAAACCCAGGTAATTAATGTTTTATGGGTGCAAAGACTCCAAATATACAGGTTTTTGGAAACTGAAGACTGCTTCCATTGTGATTTGTGAAAGCCTTTCAGTTCTCAGTGAAAAATAGGCTGCCTGCTGCTTTGCCTGCATCTTTCAGCCATCAAACAAAATGTAGGAGACCATCTTTTCATAAAAAACAGCTCTTAATACTCTACACAATGCTATTTTTTTCCTTTCCAACCTCTGCCAGGAATTAGGCAGAAGGTTATTAACAGTTGATGGGGCTACCAGTCTCTCCTGTTTCAGCAGGACAAGGTTATTCAAATGTTAATGTCCTTGTTCAGTCTCTCTGGCACTAACTGCTTTTGCTCATGAATTGGAAGATTTAATCCACACTGAAGGTTTTGGTCAGAGGTAAAGTTCAGAAAATCAAGCAGAATTCATAAGTATGCAGAGGCAGATTCCCCGGGCTGTCTCAGCCACTTCAGCTGCTGTGGCTTCATCTTGCAGTATCACCCAGATACATCTGTGAACCCTCCTACAAACACTGGCATCCCTTAATCAATTTTAACGATACAGTTTCAGTTGTAATTTAAACTCAGGAAGCTCTATTTCACAAGTTGTTTAACTGGTGAAAGCTGTAGTGCATAGATTTTTTATAAAACCCTTGCCCTGGGAGAAAATAAGGGAGCTGACTTAGAGTGTTTCTTTTCTTCCAAGGCTGTGATAACTGAGAAATTTCAAAATTATGTATAAAAATGTTCTTTTACTTATTTGCAAAAAGAAGGATGTCAGTCTGCCATGAAACAAGAAACTGCAATGTCAACATACATCCCTATAGGATGTATGAATAGCTGACGAAAACAGGTGTGCATGAAAAGAAGTGTAATGTATTTTTCTCTAAGTCATGACAGTACCTGTATCATTCATTTGCACAGGGAAGCACACATGTGCGTACACACAATTTTTTCCCCCACTGTTTCTAGAGATGGCTTTCCCATTGAAAATCTGCATCTGAAAGACTTAGGGATTTAATTTTTGAAATGTTAATGATATTATTTCAGATCTGCATCTCTAAATGGGGTTTATATTAAGGGCTTGAAATGGCTTTTCCCCCCGTAAATGTAAGATATGTTTTATGGGTTTAGGAAGATGTGCTAAATTTTAAACAATACTATCTCTATGTTAAGTATCATATCTTAATTTGATTCTGTTGATGACTGAGTGGCATTTCTTTGAAATGTCACAAGTCTTGCTTGTGAGGAATTTTTTCAAGTGTTTAGCAGGTATATAGATAAAACATTAAGAATCTGTGACAGGTCAGGCTTAATATGACTAAATTATATTTGATGCTGAGAATAAATGGTAAGAATAGCATGACTGGAACAGAGGAAGGGAGGAGACAAAGAAAAGTGTACCTTTCTAACAACTGCTATTTTTGTTACTGTCTAGGGAATGAAAATGGCACCTCTAAGCAGCAAAGCAGAAGTCCCTATAGTGGCTGCTGAAGGGCCAAGATCCTTCCCTCTGAAGCATGGATAAGGTACTTCAATATAAAGAAAGCTTGTCTGAACAATTTTGGTCTTGTACTAGCTCAGTCAGAAGTCAGGTGTGATTGTGTGATTTGAAATACCTTCCATAGTGCCCTTCAAGGTCTGTCCCTTGGTGGATTTTCAGGAAGGAAAGAAATGAAGTGTTTTATGGAGGAATAATAATGTGAAGAGGCACAGCACATAAAACAAGAAAAATGTGAGGGGTATCCCAGAGGAAACCCTACAAGAATACGTGAAGAGAAGTGGCTTGTCATCCTCAGTTTAAACAACCATTTCCCAAGTTTACCACTTGTGGCATCACTTTTATGACATTTTTCTCTTCTCTCCAGCAAAACTCTGATGAATGAAAGTTTCTTTTTCATTGGTAGAAATATGATATCTTTGTTAAAGTCATTCTGAGGAACAGAATGGAGTTGGAGTAATGTAAAAAATTATCCAGTGTTACCTTTCCAGTTAAATAAAGTGGAAATCTTCTATTACTGTTGAACAGAGTTATTTTCCAAGTAATCGTTTCAGCGGGGTGAGAAGGATAAAGGTCTTTTTGTCATTGGCTTGGCAGATATTGAAGCTTCCCACACCCCCACGGTAGCACTTTCTTGGGATTATGTATGTGAAACATATCATCTACTGATCCATGGCTGTGGTGAGGCTGGATATGCTGCTCTGGCTACCTCCCAAGTCACAGCGGGCAATCCACTTTGTACAGTGTGTGTCTGCATGAGTGACTGATAACTGCAGCTCAGGTTCTGAGAGCATTTGTTAGGTACAAACCAGCAATATAGTTTTAACTCCACCGTTTAATAACTGATTTCAACATGTCTGACAAGAAGCCAGAATGTTTCGCTTTCCACTGCGTCAGGAAAAGACCATGTAGTCATAAAAGATAGAAGGCAAATGGCATGGCAGCTATGCAAACATCTACCAGCATTAAGGAAACAAGCAGGCAAGGTCTGACCTTGGCCAGCCCTGGAGGGAGCAACCCCAAGCTCACTGAATCAGCTCGCAGATCTTACTGTGCTTCCATCACAGGAGCAATATCAGAGAAACAGACAGGTGACCAGAAAGTATGGATTTTGGAGAACTTAGAGCTCCTTGAGACCGGCTTTTCCTCTTTCTTGCCAAGGGACTTGGGAATCTTTGATTTCAGAAAAAGCAGCTGGCTTATTCACTCAAGACAGTGCATTTTGCAAATATTGTCCACTCTACCTGCCAATTTCGCTGTCAGTGGGTGTGCAGCCCCTAGGATAAATAGGCAATGGGAAACGTCCTGCGAAGAGCTTTGCTGCTTGTGAAAATCACTGGCTTTGCTAGCAAATATAGAGGATTTAGGAAACCCGTCTAATGTGATATCTAGTAAACAGCATGAATTTTCCGTGCAATTAGGGAGTGAAATAAAATGTCGGTCAAGAAAGCTGTTATCATTTATCCTCCCCAGAGCCCAGGACTTGTCTTCAAGAGACATGGAGGCTTCTGCACTGCAAAAATAGCCCAGAGAAAAGTGACAGCAAAGTCCATGCTGTTCTCACCTTATGTTCCAAGACTGAAGTAATATTGACGAAAACTTGAATTTAAATGGCAGAAACAGGAGAAATAGTTCAATGTCTAAAATCAAACAACTTAAGTACAGAAGGGCCCAATCATCTTGATTTCCATGAAGAAGATCAGCACAAAAAGGTGTTACTTTGTGTTCCCAGGTAAGAGTACAGAGACTGTGAGTTTACAGCACTTGTTTTTGCTCATTGCGTGCCCTATGATCAACACTTTGCCTGATTGTCCTGCTTGCAGTTTGTGTGACACAGTTGGGAAAGGTGCAGCAGCTCTCATGCCCACTGGAGAGAATGAAGATGTCGTGACAGCTCTGATGGCATTGCAGCTGCAAATGGTCACTTTAATTGCCTAGAAGCCCCTATCAGCAGAACAACTCTGAAGATTCACTGCATCATGTGTAGTCTAAACATAGACATATTGAACCAACATGACATGACACTTGTAAGGAATTCTTTAGCAACCAGGGGCGATATGCAGAAGATTTTCAAAGCAGCAAACCATGTTGTCCATGTCCAGGAAAGAGATTGCTTCCAGTGCAAATCATGCATCTCTGCTTCACATACTGGCTGAAGATTAATGGTTTTGAAGCCACTTTCCTTGATCTTCCCGAGCCTTTTCAGAATCTCACGGGGTAAGAAGACAAAGTATCATTCTTTCAAGCTAACAGCTCATTTCAAGCAAACATGCTGTGAGGGGAGAATATTTCATCATGCCCATGCTGACCGTAAAATAGGTGATTTGGCGTAGTGTACAACTGTGCAGGTCCTTGCAGCAAATCTAGAAGAAACCAGTCTTACAGAAGACACCACTGATGGGATAAAAGCCCTATCAGCTCTGGTACTGCATTGTATGCTATTTTCCTCAACATTTCCAAATACACTTAGCACCCTGTATTTTCCACCAGCTTCTTGAGACTTTCACTGAGAGAGACATAATGCTGTAATAAGACCTTAAGGTTATAAGAGTAACACTATCAAATAGAAATTTGTCTCATTTTTAGAGCTATTTATCATTCCTCTTCGGGCAAGATTTAATGGTAAAAAGTCAGTTTTTAAAAGGCTTTTAGTGTCTGTCACCTTGTGAGCCCCTCCTCACATTCGATGATTAGTGACTTGAGCAGTCTAACACACCTGACAGGCGGAGATCAGAAAAGAACCTGGAGCTAATTGGATGCTTTCATACAGGATATTTAATGAGATGACAAGACAGAGCATGTAAGAGTGCACACAGAGGTTATGCCAGCTTGTCACACTGCAGTTCTTCCCAGTGCTTTAAAATTGCTGTATATAGGGACTAGTTTGTTGGAGGAAAATGTATCATGCAGGATCTGACAGCTCGAGAGAGGCTACTGCTGCTCCATGACCCTGAGTCCAACCAGCAGCAAAGCAGATGTATTCCCAGTGGCCACATGAATACAGGGCACACTCATATACACTACATATATACGCATTTGCATCGCCAGCCACACAGATCACAGGCATGGTGACCACCCACACGAACACAGGGAGCATCCATATCCTCATCATGGAGGTTCACTAGTGAGAATATATATATGTACTTATGTAAAAGTGGATCCCTCCGGAGCTGTGTCCAGACATTCAGTCTGTCCAGAGGCTGCCCTTTGGATCCCAGTCTATTCAGTTGTTGGAAACACCCTTTAGTCCAAAAGGTGATCTGGAGAGCTGCTCCTGATGATTTACAGTGGTGGGCTCCACTCTTGGATCACAGGGCTGATGGGTCTCTTGGGACAGCATTGGAAGGAGCGGAACAAGGTATTCCATCCCTGGGAGTCCTTGATTTCGGTTCCCACCTGCCATTGTGCTCTTATGCTCCTCTGGGCTGATGGGAATGTGCCTTTGACGGGGAATGTGCCTTTGACGGGCTGATGGCCCATGTGATGAGCCTGGGAGCAGCCTGGCAGGGTACTAATATGGGGCCCCCTTCTGCCAGTCTCTCTGAGTTCCTTTTGTGGGTGTGCAGATGAGCTTTATCACATGACCTGACAGAGATTTGCCAATAAACAACTCAAAACTTAATAGTGTACTTCAGCTTAAGAATGGAGAGTTATTCCTGAGTTACAGTTATTCTGCTGTAGCAGAAAATGATATCTTGGGTGTCTTAGAGAAGCATTAATAATTATCCTGTAGTTTGCATCAATAAGGCCTCATGGGATCATGTCTGGGTTTTGTCATTGTACTTTCTGAGGTATGTAGGCAAATTAGAGGGAGTCCAGAGGAAAGCACACAGGATGATCAAAGGCTGAGAAATCTGGTAGCTTCCTTCGATGGATTGATTCCCTGTAGAAAGACAAAAAGAAACCCCTTGAGCTTTTGAACAAGATGGTTTTGATAAGATTCGAGAGGGGAAAAAACCTGCTGTAAGAACAAGAGATGCAAACCACTGAAACAGGCTCATGAAAGGAATGCTGTCCAGGCTGCTTCAGCCGCAGCCTTTAAACAGGGGCAATACATGAGTGTGTCAGGAATGCTGGAGTTAAAGCGGCCGGTTTGACTAGAGACACAGCCGGCCTGATGGATCACGACATGCTCCCTCCAGCCCTCCGCTCCCTGGTTCTGCACCCTCCTTAGGCACCTCGCTGCAGCTAACAATAAGGGAGCCAATTAATGCTAATTGGGATGCAGCTACCTTCCCACTAGGAATTGGATGAGGACTGAGAAGGCATTTCATACAGGCCTCTAAACAGCTGTCAGACGGTAACAGTGTTTGGCTGCTACTGACCTGGGCTGCATTTATATTTTAGTGACTTGCTGTGAAAAGCTCTGTGCGCCATTATCAATCCCCTGGGCAATGTAGCCCCTGTTTTAGAGTTGCTTGACAAATGAGATTTAGTTTCCAGAAAAATGTTGCTAGGTAGCGCCTTTTTATTCCTAGATATTAACTTATCACACCTCCCACGGTCTCTCTTTTCTCCCTGACAAAGTCAAACAGATATTAAGCAAGAGAAAAGGGAGACAGAAAGGAAAGTATTTTACTGCAATATGGTTTTATGTTGTTATTGTAAAAGAAGATTTGAATTGCCCCATTCAAACAAAGAGGGAAATATATATAAAGCTCTGGTGTTGTGAAATTACCAGGAGTATTTAATTTTCGTGGAAAAATATCCTTTAAAAGTTTCATTTGAAGTCTGTGTAAGTATGGTTTGAGATTCTCAAGATTTCTGCTGGGAGTCCTTCTGGTTTATTGTTTTGTAGATGGTTTATGTTACCACTCTGTCTACTTATTGCTGATACTAAATATGCCAAACAAAAGACATTACTCTTTTTCTCCCTTCCCCCATCAAAAAAAAAAAAAAAAGACAAAACGGAAAACAAGTTGTTGATGGATTTTTTGACAGCATAGAATTACCTAAAAAATTAGTTGTATTCATTTGTGAGCCAGACAAAAGTTCTAGGTGACGATTTAACAAAAACAGTGGAATCAAGTTGTTATGGCAACTGGATTTTGGAAAGATGTAGGTTAAAAAAAAAAAAAAAGAAAAAAGAAGAAAAGATTTATGCTCAATCTGGTCTAATCACTGTGGTAAAACACAATTGTTAAAGAAAAACATCTAATAAGGATAATTTCACGTCTGGCATCAAGCCTGTATGATATTTCACATCAATGAGGCTCCCAGATGTGAATCAAATCTTGCTCAAATACCTGCCAGGTTATTGTAGGAGGGGTATATGGCTGCAGATCATGCTGAACTGCTAATTGAATTTAATAATTTTTAACTACAATACTGTGAAAATTCAATTCAAATGTTTGCATTTGATCATTTGTGCTACATGCATTGTGCTTATTGATTTTGATTAACTTCTGTTACTGCATGCTAATTTTCTGTCGTAACTTATTGTACATTGCTTCTGGTTTTGTGTTAGCATGCAACACTGGGAAATGAGATGTTTCATCTCACTTGGTACTGCAGACTATTAAGTAAAAACTCCACTGGCAATTAGAACAGACAATGTCTGAAAATGGGGCTTTGTTGGAGAAATGTAAGTTTGTACAAGATGTTGTAGTCCACGTCACTCAACTCAATTAAGAAGCACTCCATATGAAAACCTTCAGCAGTTTCCCCCTGAAAAACAGAGCCTTAGAAAATACATGCAGGGGACCTGTTCTGTGGAGATCACATATGATGCTTTCCTCGCTTCTCCATTCATTAATGTCTGCAGCTACACAAAATCACCAAAAGGAAACAAGCTTTCGGTGGCACACCATGGCAAGTTTCTGATGCCTTTATTTTGCCCGTTCTCTGCCTTCTCATCTGTTTGCTGACTTTCTGTGCTTCTGACACCAGTTACATCATCAGTGCCAGATGTTTGAGTTTTTTCTGAAGAAACACTTTCTTCTCCATTAACAGACATGTTTTCTGATAAGGCTTATATTCTGGTAATTTAAGTTTGACCACATTGTATCTGTTCTTCTCTCAACTCCCTCCCCCTATTTGTTTGTTTGTTTGTTGTCGTTGTTTTGCTTTTGTTTTTTGTTTTTTGTTTTTTTTGCTATCTATTGATAAATCAAAACTCACAGCTCGAACATGCTTTTATAACTGATTGAAGTTTAATTAATATGTTGTTCCACATCCCGTCAGAGATAATTTATCTCCTTTTTCACTTCACAGCCTACTGAAAATTGTTCTTAGACTCATCCTGTGGTGTTCCTCTCCTCTTGTCAGCCACCATTGCAAACCCGACAGAGCTAGCAACTGCTTTCTTCCTAAACTGCTGGTGACTGGAGCTATCAGAGATCTCCTAAACTGTTTGAAACACTCACACAGGGGTGTCTGATGTGACACTGACCCTATGGGAGATGGCATCCAGAGTGGCAGCTGGAGGGGTGGCTGAAATACAAGAAGGTATCCCATAACATCACTGGACCTGCACGTGTCAATTAAACCATCCCACATCTGGAGAACTGTAAACCCTGGGGAGGACACCTCTTAGTGGAATAGCAGTTACGGTTTCCATTGACCGTATTGACGTGAGCCAGGGTGTACCATTGCTGTGGTGAAGGCTGCTGCACTGTGGGCTGCCAGAGTCTGGGCAGAAGATTTAAAGAAGTGAATACTCACCTCTGTTCAGCACCACAATCACTATCTTGGCTTTTAAAGTCCTCACAGTATTGTTCCTTCTCATTGTTTTTTGTCCTCAGAAAGCTGCTGCTGCATTGGAGTTGTCACTGATCAAACACCGTTGCTCTGTTCTAGCACTTTTCAACAAGCTTCTCCATGCTTTCTGTCACGCCTCCTCTGAGGCTGGCAAGAGTTTCCAGAAAACATCCTCTCTGCCTTTTTTTATAGTGAGGCTCGATAACAATTCAATCCTACTCGCACCAATACTACTGTCAACCAGAGAGACCAGTATTACCCTCATGGTTCCCTTCTCCTCCCCCAAGCATTTTCCTGTGCTCACATGTGGTGTCTGTTTTGGCACATACACTGTAAAAATTTGTCTTTCTGTGTCTGGGCAGAGCAGAGCATGGGCAGAACCTCACCATGACAGGAACGTGTAGGAGCACAGGGTCCTGTCACTTCCTTTGCATCTCGGCCCACTGCCAGCTCCTGCCTCTGGAGCATGTCGGTCTCTCACACACACACACACATACGCAGGTGCACACAGTGCCTGCAACATTCCCCTCAGAAACATCATTCGCATTCGAAACCTTTTCAGGCTGCTAGAGTAGCGTCTGGTGATAACTCAAAACTGTCATCCCACCTCACAGATTCACAGAATTGACTGGGTTGGAAAAGACCTCAGAGATCATCAAGTCCAACCCTGGGTCCAACTTCAGTCCATTTACTAGATCATGGCACTAAGTGCCATGTCCAGTCTCAGTTTAAAAACCTCCAGGGACGGTGAGTCCACCACCTCCCTGGGCAGGCCATTACAATGCCTGAACACTCTCTCTGTAAAGAATTTCTTTCTAATATCCAGCCTAAATCTCCCCTGGCAGAGTTTAAGCCCATGCCCCCTTGTCCTATTGCTGACTGCCTGGGAGAAGAGACCAATCCCCACCTGGCTATAACTTCCCTTCAGGTAGTTACAGAGAGTGATGAGGTCACCTCTAAGCCTCCTCTTCTCTAGACTAAACAACCCCAGCTCCCTCAGCCTCTCCCCATAGGTCTTATGTTCAAGTCCCTTCACCAGTCATGTTGCTCTTCTCTGGACTCGCTCCAGCACTTCAATGTCTTTCCTGAACTGAGGGGCCCAGAACTGAACACAATACTCCAGGTGTGGCCTCACCAATGCAGAGTACAGGGGAAGGATCACTTCCCTTGTCCTGCTGACCACGCTATTTTTGATACAGGATAGGATACCATTGGCCTTCTTGGCCACCTGGGCACAGTGTTGGCTCATGTTGAACTTCCTGTCAATTAGTACCCCCGGGTCCATTTCTACATCATTTCCTAGCAAGGGAGAATGATTTCATTTTAAACAACTAAAGAGTGTCCATGTGCTCCAGACAATTGATACTCAGTCTCAAAGTATCTCTAGAAAGTATAGAAATAGTGCATGTTTCTTAATGGGGCTGCATAATAAGTGATGGTATCAACAACACTGTAGTAGAAAATCTCTATACTTCCAACGTCATTTGCCCAGTAGGAATCACACCTGAATCACATACCACTCTATGATCAACTCCTTTCATTTAATTACGGGGAAGACAGCAGTTATTCATAAGTTCAGGGAGGAAGAGGGACTTTAGAGTGAAAAATCATCTCGCAGCAAATCCTATATTAATCTTCTTAAATTCATATTCCAAAAATATGAAATGAGGAAAATGAGGTATTTTAAAACATTTCATATTCTTTCAGTGTCAGCATAGGACCGTCAAGTCTCCTACCCAGTTTACTAAGATGCTTTTCTCCTTAAGCTTTCTTTGGTTTTGGTAATATTGTTCCTTGTTTGCCAACACTCACCACACTGTCACTGACTCCCCCATGTACTGCTGGGTTTTATGTGGCCACTGCTGACTTTTCCTCTGCAGTATAGTTCACCTTAAGCAGGTGAACTGCATTTACAGAACAACAAAGTATGACATTGCTGCAAAGAATCTATCACTCTAACCTCAAGTAAAACCAAGGTCAGAACACAATTACAGGGTTCAAGTGTTTGGTAAGTTATTTGCTTGCACGGACTGCTGATTGATTGTTCTAAAATTGTTATTAGGTAACTGCTAGCACCAGTGAGCAAAGGAAAAGTGAAATAAAACAGGAAGCAGTAAGCAAGGAAGGCTGCTAGAGACTGGGGTTTGTGCATGAATAAGGGTAATGTCAAGGAAAACAAGAAAACACAGGAAAGCAGATTACTTCAAGTGAGGCAACCTAGGCAGTGGCAGATAAGCCTAAAATCCAGTATTCTGCATAGCTCTCTGTTTCTGTACTGAATAAGTCATTTTCTGAAAGCTTTGCCTTTGATTAAAACAAACAAACAAACACCAAAACCCCAAAGAAAAACAAACCCCCAAAACCCCAAACAAACCAATAATACAGCTGTTCATAACATTTAAAAGAAATTATTCTTGAACTGTGCAAAACTTAATGTAATTAGATTTACCTAAATAACTGGTTGCACAGGATTGGATCGAGCCTTTAGGAAGCAACACTGAGAACTGTTACTTTGATGGTGTTTCATTTGAGCTTCTCCAGCAAAGGCAGAAGGAAAAAGATGACTCCCAGGCTCTACAGGCTGCTTATGGTCCTCGCTAGTCTTGCTCTGTCCATGGCCAAGGACAGTCTGCGTAAAGCCTATGTTCACCCTCTGATATTTGCCTGTATCAGTTCAGGGTCAAGAAGAATAATGTTCCAGATTCTTTAACCCATGTAATCCTCAGAAATCCTTCAGAGTAATTTTGATCAGTGTAGCAGATTTTACATTCGTTCTGGCTGTTATTTTCTGTGAACCTTTGCAGGCTGCTGGAATATTTAGTCTTTTTATCATTGCATCCTGGTGTGGATCTAGTTCTGGCAAGTCAACTTAATGATGAGGGTAACGGAGCTTAGGAAACAGGCTATTTTGCTTTTGCATGGGCATGATCACAGTCTGTTTTATGCTGCATTGCAGCTGACTGTGATTTTTTCCACAGTACGTCACTATGTTTTAGCTATGCGGTGAATTTCTCGTAAAATGCTAACTTGATCATTTGCAGCATCTGACCATTCCAAAAGAGGCAGCCCAAAGCAGCATTGTTTCAAGGTAAATCAGATTTGAACTTCTTCAAAGGTCGGATGTACTAGACTTTGGGGACTTGGGTTTGTGCCTGTTAACAGTAAAAAATTACAGAATTTATAACATAGCCTCCAGCAAATGTACACTACCTAGCAACCTACAAAATGTTGGTAAGTGTCAAAAATGTTTGTAAGGAAAAACAAATAAGTTTAAGGATTAATTTAATCTGAAAGCAATTTTATAAGAGAAAAAAATGTCTCATCTGAAAATTGGAATTGGAGAACAATTTTTCATATAAACCATTACCTCTCTATCAATCCCTATCGAGACTTGTATCTTACTTTGTCAGTAAATCATGTAATAAGTCATGTTTACTGTATCCCCTTGAGTACTGGAGACAGCAGAATTATGATTTTGATGTGGATAACTTCTTCCTGCTGTCCAGGAACAGGGAGGGGGGAATAGATCTTTAATTCATTACTGTCTAGAGGCTGTTTATAACTGGATGACATTCAGTATCCCAAGATATCATAGGGTAGCACCTAGCTAAAAGCACCTCTCAGATAAGCAAGTCCTTCACTGCATCTGCCCAGATTTGACTAGATTAATGCAGGATGAGCTGGAAAAAAACAAAGCAGCAATAGGTGAAACTTGATATGCACAAAACTTTATAGTTGAACTTCATTGATACGCACAAAACTTCACAGTTTTATGATGCATTTGAGAGAGGAGATCAGAAGGTGATGGAAACCCTGGTGACAACTGCTAACTGACCTGAGATACAGAGGAATTGAAGTGGTCTGGGACTGTATGACTAGCAGGCCCTTGGTGGCTTTTGGCAACTGTCTGATACAGAAAGTGTCAAATAATAAAAAGTCTATTCCTTTGCGAGGGAGGGGGATGCAACCAGGGTTGGTTGGCACCATGCAGATGGCTGAGCCAGAGGCTGGACTGCTGCCCAGGGCTGAGGCTGGTCTTAACTGACCCAGGGGCTGAGGTCTCAGTTGGTGTGAGTCACAGGATGGAAACCTTGAAACAGAAATTGGTACCCTCCCGACCTCCTAGTAGCAGTGGGGGCAAATCCCAAGGTTCTGTGGAGGGTTTAGGATCTACTCAGGTCTGAAAACAGCAGGCAGTTGTTGACCTAAGACAAAATAAATCACAGCTTAAAAATGTTCTGTTTCTCTTTGTTAGCAACAAAGAGAACTTAGAGTAGCCAGGCCAGACATAGATAATTTAATAGCAAAAGTCTAGTTAGGCAAGACAAAACTCCAGTCCTTCTCCTCTGAGGCTCCTCAGTATACCCAAACCATTCTTTTTCCCCAAATCCTTGGCTTTTAAATATCTTCACTGATGCACTAGAGAAGCTGTCAACATATACTGAGGAAATACTTGGAAAATATTTTCTAGGAAACAGAAACAAAATTTAGTAAACTACTGCATTTTCTCACATAGTTCACTCCTAGCATAAATTTCAGTGTCCAAGTTAAAATGTTAGGCTTCCTTTATTGTTTATCCTTTGAAAAGAGGCATGCTGTAGAAAGGGAACCTAATTAAGACACTTAAGGAATATGTTCTTGAACTCCAGGGCTGGGTGAATACGTGACTGAATCAATTTTCTCTGCTTTTCTTGGAAAGTAGCCAGCATAACCAGAAGGAGAGGCCAAGCTAGGAGAAGGAAGAGACTAGAGTCTCCCTGGAGAAAATGAGTACGGAATATGACATAATTTTGCCTGCTTCAGCATGTGGAATCAAGGGCAACAGATACTTATGGAAAACAGAAAATCTAGTTGATAAAATCCAGGTGTTCCCAAGTTATGTCTTTCCTGAAGGCTTGTGAGACCCAACCCAACATTGGGATTCTGAACTTAGTGGTTTCTTCAGAAATACTTGACCTACTCAAGTGCTGGACAGAATGTAAGCCTTTACCTAAGGAGATGTATGCATCTAGCTGAATGTAGGCATCTACTGAATAGTCATCTAATAATCTGAAATGGTTAGGTAAGTTGCTTATTATCACTAGAAAGAAACAGACATTTCAAAGGCAAGACTGAAAACAGCAGGCAGTTGTTGACCTAAGACAAAATAAATCACAGCTTAAAAATGCTCTTTTTTTGTTGCTAACAAAGAGAACTTAGAGTAGCCAGGCCAGACATAGATAATTTAATAGCAAATGTCTAGTTAGGCAAGACAAACCTTCCTTGAATGTATAATAGGAAGACTGGATCAGATGATTTAAGAAAAAATCTGGTTTTTACATTCTTATGATATTAACATAACTAAATCCCATCAGCAGCTATTCTGAGTAGAGCCACAGAAAGACGAGCTACTTTGCTTGTATTGAAAAAAAAAGATAACAAGAACAGGTCAGGACATCAATATGTATTATTTGCCTTGTGGCAAATAAGCAGAATATATTTCCAGTAGCATTTTACTGTAGATAGCTAAGCATGTTAGTTATCTGAGATAACGGCACATTTTCCCTCCTTCTCCCTTGCCTTTCCTCTTACTTCTCCTCTTCTCTCTTCCCTTTCTGTGCAGTGGTATACTATTTATTTCTGGAGGAAATATAAAAAGAATTGCAAAGATCAGTCTATCCTAAAAATCTTTAGCACCTCACCACACATGCAGTGAATGTTAGTGAAATATGTGCTGCTGCCGGTACAAAATTTTTGTGAGAATGGGGAAACAGAAAAGCACCCAGCTTGTCAGGACTGCCTGACATTCCAACAGCATGTGAAAAATTAGCAGTTAGCTACCGACAGCATGCAAACTTTTTCTAAAGGTTGCCTTTGGCGGAGGTTGTCAGAAGTAAAAAAGACAATAAGAAGAAAAACACTAAGATGCCTTGATTCCTAGAACTGTGGAGATGTTTGGCCATTTTAGGTTATGCCAAGTTTTGCAGCGCAAAATGAGGAAGCAAGCAGGAAATATGAAACAATAAAAAAAGCCTCAGACACTTCCAGTGTAATTCGGAAAACTGAATGAAAAAATGAAACTCTACTGTCTGTACCTTGTAAATGGGTAAACTATGTTCCCTTTACAATCGTTTATGTCAATGACATTTACAAAGGGCTATTCCTGCAGAATGAGTGACTAGAGTAATCTAATGGCCTTTGGCCACACCTCATCCCATCAACACTTCCTTCTAACCATTAATCCCCAGGAAATGTCCTCTGCTTTGTTGGCTTCTATTTTAAAGAAAGAAGCTATAGACTTGGATTATGTGAACTGCACCCCTTTATTGCAGGTCTCCTATGCTGCCCTTCTGTCGTTTCTCTTGTTGACATTTCTTATGTGATTTGCTGTCTTGTGGTATGGGAGACTGAAACTCGGCAAAAAGTGGAGTAATTTAATACACTGGATATAAGCCCACCAAGACTTTTTTTCAGACCCCTTGACAGAGAACAACAGTTGACCTGAATTTAACAGTGAGTAATGGATTTAAACCTTCACATGGTTGTAAACGTTCTACCTGTGACTCAGTTCTATCTGGAATAACAGACTTGATGTCTGAGCATCACTTTATTTTACTGAGGTCCCGTAGAAACTCTGCTACTACCCACATTGAAAATTGCTACCTGTTTTATTGTAGTGCAAACCAAAGGATCTTCCACTGACTTTTCCTGCATAAGGCATGCTCAGAACGTCTGGATGACATCAGAGAATCTGCTTTTTACAAGTTATTCAAAGCATATCAAGCTGAATGAACACATAATGCTTATAAATACTGAAATCTAAATTGGACAATAATGAAAATCCCTTGATCATCATAGATGTTTTTCTTATGTGTTTTTATTGTCACAGAGATCTAAACACAGTTTTCTTAAATTCACCACTTAAACGGCAAATCTTCATCTAAAGAAACACCCTCTATACTTCACATAAACACAAAAAATAAAATTCTTTTGGCAGAAATAAAATGAATTCAGCTTTAAGGAGCTACATGTAAGAACCACATGTCAATCAGTACCATGTGCATTCACCCTGCTCATTATAGGAGAAGCATACCACATAAACCACAAGAGGGTTAATCAAGAACATCTTCCATAGTACAATGAGAAAATGTTGTATAGGTCATAAGACCTTCAACCCACTAATTGGCCTCAGTAATTACTGAAACATACTCTCCTTATTAAGCAAGCTCTTAAATAATTGATCTTTTATTTGCCTCTGCTTGCTAAGGAAACATGATACATAAACAGAATTTTTATGTGTGTAGGCGGTATCTTATTTGCAAATTTTGCTATTGAGAAATGTATGATTAGGCTGTGTATCAGAACAGGGTTCCACTTCCAGCTCTGCAGTTGGTGCTCTGCATGACCTTAGGAAAGTCATTCCCTGCTTTGCCTCTATTTTGTCTAAGATCCGTCTCACACTTCATCTGGTTTAAAATGGTCTTGATATCTTTGACTTTCCTGCAAAACAACTACATTTTCTGATACATCTGAGATCCAAGTGTCCCCCAATTTTTAATTTAAATAATAATGAAAAAGAAGACAAATAAAGAAAAAATCCTTTCAGATTAGAGAGAAAAATAGCTTACTGATAATTTTTCAATTTTAGTGAGCTGGTTTGGATTCCATTATTTCTCCAGGTTCTGTAGTTGGCATGGGCATGGTTCAATTTGGAAAACTTTCTGGCAGATTTTTCCCGGCAAAAAGCTATTTCTCAGGATGTGTTTATGTTGTTTTTGAGGGCACATTGCTGCTCTATCTTATTTCATAGCAAGTGGATAAATGTTAATCTTGCTTCCCCTTGTACAGCATTGGTACCTAGTTTTTATCACCTCATTCTCTGTGTACTGGGAGGATGGTGTGCCAGCAAGGAGGATAATGCTTTAGGACGTCAATCTGGGGAACAGACAAACATTGGCTGTGCTAGAGGGAAGGCAGAGAACATTGAGGACTCTCTCATCTTTCATCCAGTTCAGATGTACAGGTAAAGGATAATGTACATGGTTCAACAAAGAAAAATCCAAATCAAAAGGAAAGCTTTGTGCTTTTGTTTTTAGAGATTTTAAGTAATGTTCAAAACCCTTCACAAATCACTTTGTACAAATAAGTGTACATCATAAACATATTTCAGTCTATGAGTTCCACAGACAAACACTAATTTGAAATTACTTTTCATACTGTGCTCCTAATGGTAACGTGGATTGTGTAAAAATTATACTATAATGAAGAGACCTCAGGATGTAATACATTTTTAATCTGAAGTATTACAAATAGCGTAATAACCCTTAAGAGGGATGGTTCTAGAAATGTCTGCTAGCTTAGCAAGGAGTTGGTTAGAAAGAAAAAGCATTTTACAAAAATATATTTTAATTAATTAAATACTAGGCATACATACTTTTAGCTTATTTATGGAGGAAAGGACCTATATTTTCTATACGACATGAGACAGAGTGTCCAGAAGCCTTCAAAATCCTCCACATATAGTGTACATATTTCAGCTGTTACAATTTGGCCCTGGGTGGTGGCCAAAACAGTGAAGAGCCGCTCTCTCTTGCCTTCCCCAGGGAGAAGGAAGAAAAAAGGAGGAAAGACTCCTGGGTTGAAATGGAAACAGATTTAATAGAACAATAATAAAGGAAGAGCGATACAGAGCAACACTTAGCCACTGGAACGTGCGCTCCCAGCAGTGAAGACTGGAGTGGGGACACTGCGAGTACAGCGAGCCCAGTAAAAATACAAAGATCAGAATGAGTGCCAGGAGCAGGAACAGAGCAGGAACAGGAGCAGGAGCCCTCCTAGATGGTGGCCATCAAGGAAAGAGGACAGACCCTGGCAACTTCCCACTTATATATGGAGCATGTTGTTCATGGAATGGAACACTCCCGTTGGCCAGTTTGGATCAGCTGTCATGGATTTGCTCCTCCCTGGAGCTATCTTCCACCTGCAGCTGGACAGTTGGAAAGTCCTTTGTCCCCTTGGCAACAGCCAAGAAATCAGTGAATTCTTACATTCTTTCCATACCACATCCTAAACACTGGAAAGCTACTTCAAGAAAACATTAACTTTATCCTGGGGTGAAAAGTCTCTAACTGCATGGAGAAAATTAATTCGATTTCAGTCAAACCAGCACACAGTGCTTGATAGAGGTTTAAAAGACATAATAAAGGTTTATTTTAATACTAGATTGTGGAAATGGAGAAACTGGAGTGGCAGGACAGTTAAAGCACATTGCAGATGTAAATTCATGCTTTGTTCTGGACTCATGGTAGAGTCTGCTCTCATGTTTGAACTACAGGTGGTCACACTGGTGAACAAATAGTTGGAAAGGTACTTCCCCATGTAGGTTAATGTTGACAGTTGTGCTGAACAAAATGCAAAGTCTCAAAGACCTGCAACACAAGGGCTGCAGCCAGTCTTCAAGGCTTTGATCACATAAAATGTCGGTGAGATAGTGTTTGATGTTTTCAAAATATTACAAATGGTAAATTTTCCTCTTGTAGTTTCAAAGAGATTTTTTATGCCTCTTCATAAATAGCTGTTTAGTGATGCATTGTACAAGTCTCACACGAAGGCCGTATACACTGATATATGGCTGTGAATGCTGGCAATAGTCCACATGAAGAGTGAAAAGAGAAAGGAAGGTTGTCAGTCAAAATGAGGATTACCTGCCCAATATTAAATGCTTTGTGCATTAAATTCAAGTCCAACATGATAAACATAATTTGGAAATTACTTCAATGCAGAAACTGTGCAGTAAGAAGAATCTAAATTATCACAAGTTATTGTGAATCCACCCTGTTGCCTAAATCTTCATATTTAGTCCACGGGATCTGCAGTATAGAACGTTGAAATACTAACAAAATTAATTTATTAATTAAACAGTACTTCAAAGCAGTTTGCAGCAATACCAGAATGTTAAAAGGTAATCATTACCTTGGATATATCTAAGGAAATATGTTTAAAAAAGTGGGATGAACACTGTCTTCAAACTGTACCACACTTACTACAGAATCAAGAGCACCTCATTTTATGTATATCAGGTCCCTTCGTCTACCTGAATAATTTCTTCTTACCAATGTTTTAGATGAGTGAAAAAAAGGACTTACCAAATCATGTCCTAGTCTTGCTCAGAAAGTTTTGGTGGACTCTCTTACTAGTAATTCCATTTTCTTCTGTCTGCTTGAACACCTGATATCTATACTTAAGCTCAAGCACAATGGTTGTGATTCAGAAATAATAATTTTGAAGGTACTGTGGGATCGATGCATGACTTTCCAGTATGTTAGTGGTCTTCTCACCAGTTATCAAAGACACAGACTCCTTTTTTATGATAATTTTTCCTCACACTGCAGGTATTTTCTTGCAGTTCTCTTTGGTAAAGAAGAAAGCCTCAGCAGAACGACTGATGCTTTTCTTCCTCAAAGGCAAATTCAGTGCTGTCTATCCAAGACTTTTTATGCTGCTTCCCCAGGGAACATTGCATTTGCTCCAAGATAGTGATCTTCTGGCACTTCACCAAGATTTCTAAAAATTCATTTTGTGTCAGGAGATCATAACGTCCCTGCACAGCTAAGTTCTGCAGGCATGATGAGACTGTCAGATGCAAGGGTCAGCTCACTAAAGTAAGGAACAGAAGCACAAGGCTATGAAATTCCTTCCAGGAGAAGGAAACAATTCTTTCTGAGATTTCATATCTTGCTCTTTCACCTCCCACCAAAAGTGCAAACATAAGGAGAAAAATAGATCTCTCTTCTCTGTTTTCTGTGCTCACTCTCACTACTCACCCCAAATTTGGGAGAATCAATCAGGAGGTTACCCAGTTCAAGCTATTATGGATTAAGTAGTAGGTGGAGTGTACAAAGCATTCCTGAATTGATACATCAGGCCTTTACGTCACTAGAAGCCTGTTCTTAAACCAAGGAGATGCACTGTTTTCCTTCCATCTTTCAAGAGACTAAGTCTTTTGGCCAGGTATGTCCCTAGCTATGCCTAAGAAAGTCCTTGTGCATACTATCCAACCTGAATATTTAGGGGAAAAAAAAATACAACTTCAGCTGGGAAATTATCAAGAACTGTATGTATTGAGTAATGGAAAATTTGGATCAGCTGAGGAGAGAAATAGCTGTGTTTCTTAATCTTGATTCAAAATGTGAATTGGATTGAATTATACATGAGGGATGGCTGAACAAAGGGAAGATTGATGCTATTTTCTCAGTATTGCGATAAATGGGAGACAACTACCTACATCAAAGAGGGAAAAGAATGGATGTATTTGTAGAACATCAGTTTAAAATAGGCTGCATCTATTTCTGTTGCAGATCAGTGCCCCACGCGATGCCCGCTCTGGCATGGATGCCTGTAGATGCTTTGGGAGTTTTCTGTCAGAGAATGTCAATGAAGCTGCTGTCAGAATGCCCTACCTCAGCTGCATCCTGACTCCATGCACAGAACCCCTTTTTTCCATCTCAAAGCGAACACAGTTTTATCACCTCAGGCTTTCTCCAGGTTTTGCCAGCTGAATTTCCCCAGGCTCTTGCAGGCTGGAACACTGGCAGTCTCATTTCCCAGCACAGTTCTGCCTGCATTCCCTGGCTTGTAATTCATCTTTGCTGTTTATCTGATTGTAACTATATTGCTGGCCAGTTTAATGTAGAGGCAACTTGACCAAATTCACTCCTTTATTAAATAATTTATTAACAAACTCAGGAGACTGCTCAGATGACTCAAATGAACTTTATTAGCATAGTCTGAATAATTCAGCACTTTCCACAAAAAGAAAAGACCTTAGGAAATACAAAATAAGGACGCTATCTTGCCAACTTTCCCAGCTAGACTTTTCCTGAAGTCAAAGGGCACTGGTCTGCTGCCAAAGCCTGTCCCAATGAGGAGTCTTTCAGGCTTAACTTTTCATAGGAAAGCATATTTCCAGGTATAAAACCTAAAAGTTCTTCAAAATTATTAGGAAATCCAATAATGCAGGTATTTTTGGAGAAGTTTCTTCCATCTGAGTAGTAACAAGCTGGGACTACCTGACTTTAGGTGTTTCCTAAATATCAATCAAGTCAATATTATAATTAATTTCCCAGTCTAAACAGTAAATTGACTTAATTTTATGTGCATGTTACTGAAACTTAAGTAAAGTTTTGACGCTGAACTCGGAATGGTGGGTGTGTTGAGGAGGAGCCTCTTGAAGAATTTTGATTAAGTATTGAATCTTGATTGTAATGTTGACAAGATTGTACAATTTTAACTCAGGGATGCTGTATACATAGTGTGATTCTGAACACAGGACTTCTGTGTTATGATACATGTTCGCAACAAATAAAGGTGGAAAAGGAGATGATCTTTAATGAGGATTCCTATTATTCTTGGGGATTTTATCCTCTGCCTGTTTTTCTGAGAAATGTCACTTCCAGCTGCAGTGTGCTTGTTATCAGCAGGAGGTATTACTCATATGCTTCCATGGGAGAGAAAAGATACATGGAGGAGGAAAATGGCATACTATTATGTCTAACTTTGTGGATATCCTAAGATACTGCAGTACTTTGCAACCTTTGGTGTGATTGTGATCCTTTTGAAGTCAGTGGCACAGAACTGCCTTAGGCTCCAATGGACATCAGGGAGTCTATTAACAGATGTCTCCATTCTGTCGAAAACAAACCTGGTTCAAACCCCCTGGAGTCCAGATTCTCCTTGCTTTCATTATAGTATCTCACACAAAAAAGCCTATCAGGTTGGAGGAATAAGTACGTTTTGGCAAAAGGGCATAGAGAAAGGTGGCTGGGTGTCCAAGTTTTGAATCTGTCTATTCTTACATTGATTGTTGAGTTGCTTCCTCTTCTGCTTCAGCTTTTTCCTCTTTAAACTGAGAATTAAATTACATACCTGCTCCCAGTTACCTCTAAAAAGTAGTAAGGATTAATTAGCTCATATTTGTACACTGCTCTGAATGTGTAATGAGCACAGTTGTTTATTCTTACAGTTGAAGACTTCTGGACGTGAAGGTTATGGACACTATATATGCTGAATTCTGGGATTTCTATTTTTACAGTTCTAAGTTGCCATTAAAAATATGCATAACTTATTAAAGCTCCTTTCAGCAAGGAAACGGTGACAAGCAGCTGCACAGGTAATAAGGCAACATACATCTCTGTTTTACTAGTCACTCATCTCTCTTATCTCTGCTTCTCTGCCAAAGGCTGTTTTGTGATGCCTGGGAAAAGGCAAGCACAGCTGGCCTGATTCACTTTGGCTTATTCTTTCCCTGCTAGGAAGGCCACAGTTCACATTTTGAGAGAAATCCTATGAGATTTGTGTGTGCAGTAATTTCTATAAAGCAGCTGGAAGTACATTTTTTATGACAATATCTGATTTTGTTTACAAAGGCCAAACCAAATTCTATTGTAAATCTCTAGGGGAAATACTTTTAACTCTTATTCAGTTAATTCAAAATATCGAGACAGTAAACCCAACTTGCTTAGATGTCCATTGTAAAAGCAGTGATTTATGGTGGCAGTTACTCTAATGATAGCTTTACAGGATTAAATTATCTATTCCTAGGAATCCAAGAAAACTAAAACTAAATGCAAAACCAATAATGCTGCTATTTATGTTTCTTTGGAAAATGGGATGATTACTTTTTCTTGTCCATTCTTCATTGTTTCTCACTGTATAGCTAACTTTTGGTAATTGAAATATATGTCAGTGATGGAAAATTTTAAGTTGCAACTCAGGTCCTTTTGGAAGAATGTACAAATAAACCATCTCTCCTATTTATTAGTATTTTGCTTCTTCAGATCTTGCTAAAACCGTCTTGAAAAGGTCTTTCATCATCCCCAAGATTATCTGGGTTGATGGCTTCACCTTGCTCCTTCTTTAATCAATGACAGAAGCACAACATCTACCACAGTAAGTTCCAAGTCTTGAACACTGGCAAATTAAAACCCAACATCTTCAACTCGCAGTCTTAGGTGTTGACCACACATATCTTCAGGACAAATCCAGCTTGAGTATGTCTTGCATTCTGGGCTTATCTCGTGTATTATCCTCACTGCAAATAAAAAGACAATTTTGTTTGGTAAGTAGTTCCTGTAACCTGCACTACAAGTATTTACCCTCTATTAAGCATTGACAGGAGATGGGAACATCAGAGGAAACGTGTCACGCCATCAAGGTCCATGTCAGTATCTTTACCACAGAGAGAATCTTGTTGATCTCAAGGAGTTTACTGTGCGAGACAAGAATGGATGGAGGAAAGGAGAAGAATGTAGGGGTACCTAATGTTTCAAAAAGTCACAGAAGCAACCAGCAACGAAAACTAAATCTCTGACTCTCACTACAAAGCCCTGCAGATGCTTGAAGAGGTTGTCTTGAGAATACAAAGAGCATATAAAACAAGATACACAAAAGATAAAAACCATGCCTTTGAAGGAAAAGGTGTAATCTGCATAGCAGATATATTTAAGATAGATTCTTGGGTTTTATACTGAAATATGAATAACAATGTTAAATTAAATTGTCCATAAAAAACATGAGACTGACTAGTAACCATTTTGGGGATCACGAATCAGATAGTCATTATCTGCCAGTGAATCTGTTTGCAGATTCCAGAAGTTTCATTCACTTTAGCAGGTTGCTATTATTTGCTCAGAATGTTATATCAGAAATGCATTACCATTATGGGCTGGTTTAAAATTTCAGCAATGCACCCGTGGAGCTAAGCATATCATATGACTGGAAACTAATCACATACCAGGAGTACTGAGAAAGGAGAAGAAACAAATTACTGTCAAAAATGCCTTTTCAGAAACTGTTGTTTGAGCAGTTAGGTATAATGAAGTCATCCTTAAAACATAGCGTTACTTGAGAACTGTTAGGTAAACAAAGAAGGATCTATGAAATGAATACTATTTGTGATTGAAGACCTGGCTACTTTTGATAACAGCTTACATATTATTTTCAATTTCAAACAGATTACCATGAAACTGTTGACTGATGTGTTAATTCCCATGCGCTCTACATATGAGACTCTGAAGGCACTGTCAGACTAAGACTGTCAGAAAGCAAGCAAGTAAACATTTAAAAACACAGTTTTAAGACACTGACTCCTTCCCATGAAAAGCCCTTCACACATTAAAAGGCTACAGAATTTTGGTAGCAGGAGTTATCAAATCATCTGATAATCCTCTACTTTCTAAGAGTTCTGTCATGATGCAGACATTAAATAAACCCATCCAAATCAAATCAAATCAAATGGGTCAAATAGACAGAATTTGCAAAGCTTCCAGTTTGTTACTCCTGGGCAGTTTCAAAAGAGCTTGGTAAAGAATGTCAGAATGATATTTTCTGCAGAAATGGAGTAAAACAGACAATACAGTCCCAGACTTGAAAGGATATGGCATCTCTGCTCCATTCTTATCTGAGCCAAAATTAGAACATAAGTCAACTGTGGTGCTACAGCTGAAAGGTAAGGTTCTTTCACTATTGAAAAAGGCTTAGCATTAAACAAAAATTAAACAAACCAGGACTACTGATGAATCTTTGCAAAGACACCCCTTAGGCACCTCTTTCCTGTAGTGAATTGAACTGGTGAACTCACCACATCCTCAGGATGCAATGGTACTTTTCACAAGATGAAAAGAGGAATAAAAATCATGGTCGAGAAATAAAAATCATGGTACCATTGGCAATGGAGACAAGGTTTCTGGGTCGTGAAAGACTGATGTTGGTATACTTCTGGAGTCTGAGGGAACATAGCAGGGAAGGATCACCATGTAGTCATCTGATTTGGCCTCTGCCATTGCCCACTGTTGGAGCCATAGTGTCAGGTCAGAAGGACCTTTGATTGTCTACTATGGCCATCCGTATGCTCTCGAGGATGTTGTTATTTAGTACTGAGTTAGCACTGTACTTACAAACATGAACTATTTGTAGATGGCCACCTGCCTACATCAAGAGAAAAAGAGAAAATACTATTTGAAGTCTTTGACAGACTTGCTCTCTGGTAATGAAATAATGTTTGCCAGGCTGCTAGGCAAACAAGTAAAAGCAATTTTCAGCAAACTGAATGAGCATCAGAAATGAAGCAGGTTGTCACACAGTAAACACTAAGTAAAATAACTTTGTATTTCCTTCAAAAATGAAGAAAATTGAAATTAAATTTTTCATGAAGAAAAATAATTATATTTTTAGCTAACTGTAGCAAGAACACCCTTTGTTTGAAAAGAGAAGGAAACTGAGACATATAACTTAAACGATCTAATCTTAATCACTGGACATTGTACAAATCATTGCATATTTACTTACAATGTAAATCATACATACAACAAACTAATAGAGAAATGATGGCTAACAAAAAAATTGAAATTAATCCCCAGCAAATTATCCCAAACTGTGTTTCACAGAAAGCTGAAAAATATCAGTCAAATAGAATGCAATATAATTTTCATTAAATTGGAGAGACAATCAAGTTCACCACACTTGGAGTTAATAATAAGCAATATGAGGAGGTTTTATTGCAGTTAGTGATGGTTATACAAGAAAAGAATGACACTGATAAAGAAATAATTGAAGAAATTAGTTTCCTGACATCAATAAGAAAGAATTACATCAAATAAAGTAAAACATGCAATCAATCAGCTCAAGCGAGGACATTCTCATGGGAAAGATAGAAAGACCAGAGCAGGAGTCACACTATAGTTAATGACCTAGACCAAAGTGTAGGTCACAGAGTAAATATTTAAACGAACTTTATGAGAGCTCAGCATCTACTTGTGAAGGAGCAATGGTTCAACAGAATAAGGTGTTGTTTACTAGGACATGCCATTCAGGCCTTGCAAATCTCATGATGGAGCATGGGTGGAGGAGCCGTGCCATCTTAAAAATTTCCTTTTAAAAAATAAAAATTACGCCCGAGAGCATAGCTGTAAGTCTTCAGTAGTGATTTTACAGGGAGGTTTTATAGCAGTTGAAGATCAGGCTGACTAGCTTCAAGTTAATTTTCTTTCAGCAGGGAGGGATACATAGATTGATGTAGTGTCTCTTTTTTTATTGTTATTGTCTTGATGGTTTTTTTTATCCCATCATAAAACAGACTAAAATAAAATGAAATAAACAATGTTGCCACAAAAACTTTAATAGCCAAAAGCCTTATGCAGTTTTGAAATTTTCCCTTAACCTCTAAATCCACCGCTTTTTTGAAAAAGGACAGGTTGGAGGTTCTGTATGTCATTCCCCCCACCCCAGTTTATAAATGAAGGGGGATTATTTTGGACAATAATTTACAGAGAATATGGACAATAATGGTCCGCTTTAAGGAGGTAGTAGCTGCAATCTTCACCTCATCTCTGATGTTTTCACTGGGTAAAAGTACTCAGAGCAGAAACAAGAGCCTCCAGTGGCTCTTTGGTGGGTGTAGGGCATTGCCTGAATTCCACAGTGAGAACAGCAGCCCTGCCCCACCTCCCCTGCCAACCCTGGTGCTACACCCTGGTGCAACACCCAGGTACTGTCAGGCACAGCCCTCAGGGCCTCCAGCACCAGGGTGATCACAGAATCATAGAATCACTCCAGTGGAAGAGATCCTCAAGGTCATCAAGTCCAACCATAACCTCATTCTGGCACTAAACTATGTCTCTAAGAGCTTCATCTATGTGCCTTTCAAACACCTCCAGGGATGGTGACTCCACCACTTTCCTGATGAGGTAGCCAACATGACTGTGTTGTTTAATCTGTTTCTATACGATGATAATACAAAGCAACTGATGCTTGATGAAAATCCCTGGTGCACTGTCACCTGCATTTTTTGCTTCCTTCCCTTGTAGCCCATTTGGGAGTCTGTGTCACTACTCAGGTGGATATTGTGCAAATGGTGATTTTTTTTCCCCTTTATCTCGAATGTCATTCAAGATTCATCTCGTATAGGCAATTGGTAGCATTAAGAAATTGCTGTTACACAGTCCACATTTTTCTGCTTTCCAGTGAAGATTGTAATGCTAGTAATTCTTGTAATGTGAAATGTTTTAGATTTATGAGGATATGAGATAATGTTATGTAAAGGAGAGTGGTGATGGTAACAATGGTGGAATTACTTTTTGAGATTCCGCATTCTAGCCACCTTAAACCTTTCTTCCTTTAATTGTTCTTCCCAGAACACTTACACAATAGGAGAATCACAACATACTATGACCACTGATATGGAAACTAAAGAAATGGTTCACATATCAGAGACTGGCACAATGGCAGGAGCAGTAATAGAAAAATATTTATACAGGTGAAGAAGATATTGATGCACCGTTGATAGAAGGATATTGATATCTGCACTGTAAGACAGGTGACATATTAAAGAATTATGTATACTTTTGAGTACTTTTGTATGTTTTCCATATATTTGGTATCAAAATGATATGTCTGAATATGTATATACACATTTATAAATGCATTGTCATATATGCTGGATATAATTGCTGACTGAATTCAGCATCAGGAAGCCCTCTTATGCTTTAGGACTTCAAGAAATTTTATTCCAGACAAAGACTACGAGCAGTCATAACAAGGTCATAGGATTAAAAAGTATTTTATTGGATTGAGTTTTTGCTATTATTGACTAGAGCATTTTCTGGTTTCTAATAAGATCTGGGGATTTCAATTTAACCAGTTAGTTATGAGCATGAAAGTTCATAAAATTAATCAAAGACAGCTAGGATAATTCCCTGAGTGTGTAACAATCACGCATTTTTATAAGGCATACCAGCATAGTAAAAAACTATAACCAATGACTTGCCTGTCTCTACTTTTAAGTTTGTTAAAGGCAAACCTTTGATTACACATGTCCATCTTCTCTTATCACATTATATTTCAGAACAAAATTAAGACAGAACCCCACCTGGAGTAATTTCTGCCTAAGCCATATTCATGAAGCAGTATCCATGCATGTCAGCTGAAGATCTTCATCTCCCTGCTTCTCTCTAATGTCCATACTTTACTAGAGGTTTGTTCTTGATTAATATTTTAAGTATCTGACAAGATCAAACAGTTTTATTACCTTACATTTTTAAAGGCCCTCCAATTTGGTAAGAAGCTCATGCTCTCAGTGGAAGCTTAATGCAAAGAGAATTAGTTATCTTTGAAAGCAAAATATTAAAGAGGCCGTTTTCATGTTTCTAGCCTTCAGACCTGCAAAATGCATGCTATGTCTTCAAATGAAGCACAGATTATTTGACATGAAAAGACATACCTTGTAGCTGATATTTGTTGGTTTTTGGTCTAAGTAATCAATGTTGCAACATCATTTCTCTGAAGGTGCAGTAGAGTGCAATGCGTAGTTTAAAATATTTAATAGGCAGAGAGTTTTGCCCTTTAAATACGTCTCCTGCAGGCATAAAATGACCATATGAGGGAAAGGTATGATTCAACAGTGCATGCGAGTAACTGCTTCTTCATAGCTGATGATTTCTTTGCAATGTTCAGTCTCCAGACAGCAGGAGAAAAGAGAGTTGAAGACGAATGTTTACATCAAGCAGTCAGAACTAATCATCCACAGGTGAAAACTTTTACCTTCTTAAATATGGCCCTTAGGATACAAAGGATGTAGAGGACATAGGGGAGGTGCAGCAGTGCACAAATTACGTTGTGAAACAGAATCACCACTACATCATGGGAGCTGGGAAAAAATATTGAATATTAGTAGCTCTTTCATTTGAAAGGATCGTTTTACTTTTTGGTGGTCAAAAACAAGTACTACCATGGAAGATATTAATACTGTGTTCTAGCTGTGTAGTAATTTTAATTCCCTTTTCCTTGGAATTCTGGGCACTTTAAGGACCAGCACTAGGGACAATATGTAGATCTCAGTGAGGATGGGTATTTGGATAAAAGGACTTCAGACTGGTGATCAAATGAAAAATATTACTGATAATAAGAAAACCATATTTTTAATCCCACAGCAAGTTTTAAATGCATTAAATTGCTCACAAAGCAGCTGTATTCTGATTTTATCTGCTTAGATATTAACTGATAAAAATAATCTTGTAAAGTCTTCAGTATTACTTCAGTGTAAAATTGTTGAGGAAATAGATTGGGTTCATAATTTTATCTAAATAGTTTTTGTTTGTAATAGAACCATGTGACCCACAGAAAAATGTGGTTATCATGGATCATTTAACACAGTCATCTGTACATTTCTTAAGAATGAAACTTGTGACTTTTGTTCAGGATATCAATCTGGTTATTATGCCTTGGCTTAATTCACTCTCACAATAAAATCAGACTTGCACTTGGCAGATGAAATAAGGAATAATGAGGTACTTCCAGAAATTAGATTTCTACATTATAATATAATCAGATTTTAATGAAACAAGTAATATTATTCATATCATTTGGTTTGTGATAAACCTTACTGGATTAACACAAGATTTGTTTTGGTGGCCACGAAGAACTGAAATGATTTACTCTTTGAGATAAAATGTTGTCTTATCTGAGTAAAATCTATTATGGCATTATATACAGCCTTTATTATTTCTCTCCTATTGGATAATTGGAGGTCTACAGTATTATTTAAAGTGATGAAGTAGCAACCTTAGCTCATTTTACACTTTTCAATTTCATACTTGTCTTCTGTAAAATCTCTTCCATAAATTAACGTTCGACTGAACATGGACGCAGCACAAAGTATAGAAGTTAAATACATATTGATTAAATTTGTATTCAGAGTCAATGAATCTAGAATTTCTGGTAAATATGTGTTACCAATCAGTATAACCCTTAGTTATAAGGCATGTGTTCTAACAATAGTGAACTTAATCAAGCCAAGTTAGAAATAGTAAAGCCAGTAATATCTATATAAGTAGCCGAATGTTTACAACAGTGGCTATGAGTTTATTTGCCATGGTTAAGTCTATGTCACCTACAAAACACCCTTGACCTACATCCTCTTTTCTTGCACAGAAATATAACACAGAAAAGAAGTTAATATGAACACTCAGATCTTAGTATGAGTTTTTGCTGAAGAACTTCAGGAACTTAACAGGACCCTGCATTTAAAGATGAGTCATTGTAGGCTGCCATGTAATCAGTGCTCTGAAATATATCTTCAGAGGGAAAATCAGATCTTCAGTGTGCCTTCTAGAGGTGACACTTCTCTTTAATGATTTCATATCATGACTGAGGCCTTAACTTAGGTACTGCATAAAAATGCATTATATTACACAATGAAAATTATCCCAAGTGCCTATGGTTTAAACTAAATGTCCCAATATAGGTGTGTACAACCTAGTAAGCCTGTACAGAAACAGGCACTTGTCTCACCAAGGTAGAGAACTGTTAACAATATAAATAGACAAGCCAATCACTGGTCTTATGAGGAAAAGAATTTCTGGAAGCTGCAAAAGTCACTTAACCTTAAGATCTGATGCTCTCTTCCAGATTTATACTCTTCTGTTCTCCTTGTTCTTTTTTGTTATTATAGCCTGGTGATTTGAAGGATCCACGCCTCCTCACCTAAGTGGATATTTTTGTTACACTCTTTAGAGGAACTGATATTGATTCTCAGTTGTTCAAATTTTTATTCTCATTGTAACTGATTTAAGCAGTGCTTCATATTCTGCCAAACTTCAGTTAAACTACTATTGCTGTCCTTTTAGTAACCTTCCCAGTGGAGCTGTTTATTTGCAGCATGGATGGGATGAAAAGATAATTTTAGAGAGATAATGTTTTCTTTATATTTCTTGTTTTCATATGCTCTGGTAGAGTTATGTGGGAAGTTTCTCCACTTGGCTTCTTTTGCATTATAACTGTAAGTTATTTTCTGAGTACTTCCATTTTTCTTTCACACTTAGGCCTAAGAGTCACTTACAAATTTAAGTCCACAAGATGAGGCTTTGTCATCCTAATATCTGCAGGCCAGTACTTTGTACAAATTCTAGGTGAAGGTTAACTACTGTCTTATAAAATCACAGATAGTAAGGATACATTTTAAAAAAGTAGTTTGTGTAGGCATGCAGAAAGATGTACACTGTCGAGTACCTGAAACAAAGATGTTTGAAAAGTATGTGGAAAATTCACAAATGAGACCAGGGGCCCAGTAAAATGCCCTGTCAGAGGTTAAGTGCTGTACTATGTAGTTTATCACCAAAAAACCCTGACAGGAGACTTATTTATGGTATATAAGTGCTATAAAAATTAGACATCCTCACCCCACACCAAAACCCAGTTACTCTGTCAACTATTAATCTCTCAGAGAAAAAAAATAATGAGAGTCAAAGGGTGCAGATCAAAGTCACACAAATTATGATGGAAACAGATTTTACAGTAAAAATAATTAACCTGAAGAAATGAAGGCAAGAAATGGTTTCCACCAGTGACATCAGAAGTGATCAAGTGTGTAAATGTCCATTAATGCCACTTTGCTATATACTGCCTGTCTTTTCATAGCTTGGTCCTCTACCTTCCCTATTTAGGCAAAACTAGGGAATACAGAAAGACAATAGTAAGCAAATATTCTGACAGTTGCTTTTAAAATTATTTTATATCAGGCCTGATTAAATTATGATTTTTTTTTAATTTGTACAAATCAATTATTCAATTACTAACAAGAAGATATCTTATCTATGTTTCTTTTTTTTTTTTTTTTCCCTAACAGCCCATACTGCCAATTTTCTTCTTTTACATAAAATAAGACTTCTCTCTCTTTGTCTTACAACAAATAATTCCCACATTAACATTTTACTTTGAAACATTCCCTCCTGGTTTCTTTATTCTGTCTACTAAGCTATGTCTGTTTGCATTGAACTTTGTCTGCCAATTATAAATCTAAATTGACAAACCTAAATTATGTGACTCTTTTGTAATAATGAGTCCATTTTTTAATATCAAGTTTTAATCTCTGCTTTACTTTAATTTAAATAAATCATCAAGTCAAACCATTAAATAAGTAATTTCGGAAACAGTCATTATATGTTTCAATATTTATTGGCAGTGTTGTGATCACTCTTTTATTCAAAGGAATTTTTTTGGAAGGTACACTTGTATGTCATTAAAGAGGAAAAGGAAAGAGAAAGAAAATGGAAGAATTAAAAAAAAATGCATAAGGAATCATATTCAGAGTTATCCAGTTTAATGCTTTCTGCCCCATTTCCTTATTGAGAGAACAGGAAAAGCAACTGAACACAAGAAAACACATTTTCACCGTGAGGGTGACTGAGCCTTGGCATAGGTTGCCCGGAGACATTGTGGAGTCTCCATCCTTGGAAATATTCAAAACGCATCTGGACATGGTCCTGGGCAACTAGCTCTAGGTGGTCCTGCTTGAGTTGGGGGACTGGAAAAGAGGACCTCCAGAGTTCCCTTCTAACCTCAACCATTCTGATATTTTATGCCATTGTTTTGCAGTTCAGCTGAAGGAACACTGCAATTTGTGGTTTGTCTAAGCAAGTACAATGGAGAATGTAGAGCAGAAAAGAATATTTTGTGAAAGAGACCTCTGTACTGTTTCTGTCAGGCTATCATCAGAGAAGTACCGGAGTAGAAAAAGTAATTTGAGGACTGCAGAAACTAGATCAGGAGAAGTGGGTTGCAAACAATAACAACTTCCATGCTCCTCCTTCACCTAGTGGCTGTTCTTGAAGTCAAAGCCGAGGGTAGTGTTTAAAGAACTGCGTGAGCCAAAGTAGATAAGAAAGGCAGGAAAATATGTGGTCAACTCAGCACAGTCTGGTATTGCAGAAACTTCCGTAACTGACAAAAGAGGTCGCTAATGGTCCCTGTAGCCCATGTGTCAAATGCTGCATAAGCTGGTGCAGCAGTTTTGCAGCCATTTACATTGGCTGGGAGACAGGCTGTGTGTGTTACTCGTTCTAAGTCTCCATGCAAAAGAATATCCGAGAAGGTGAATAGCTTCATTCATCTACCCTGTATTCAATTTTTGCCAACAGGGACAACCCCTGCAGCTGTGAAACAACCTCTGATCGAGGATAAAATGTGAACAGGTTGTGACAGACACTGTACAAATGCAAGGTATTACTGACATGCATGAATGAGAGACAATAAGTGTGAAATCAAACAGTCAGCGTTACAAAACAAAATATGTAATATAGTCGCATTTTAACAAGAGGCACAAAACTACAGCTAAAGCAACACAACAATGGGAAGATGATGATTTGGGTTGACACCACAGGAGATGAAAGTACCCAAGCATATGTATTATCAGAATGCCACAAGATCAGCTTTCTCATTTGTTAGTCAAGTCACAAATATAAAGCACTGATAAAGGATCCAGTTAGGACTGAAGGACTAGGACAGGAAATTAATGTGACTGTTTTTTGTTACAAGTGTTGTAATTGACACAAACTGAGGATAAGGTTACCTATGGAAGACCTGGTCATGGAATTGAGCCAGTCAGTGCAGTAGCTAGTCAGTACAATGCTTCACTGTGTGAGGATCATAGAATCATAGAGTATCGGGTTGGAAGGGACCACAATGGTCATCTGGTCCAACCTTTCTTGGCAAAAGTACAGCCTAGACAAGGTGGCCTAGCACCCTGTCCAGCTGAATCTTAAAAGTGTCCAATGTTGGGGAATCCAGCACTTCCCTGGGGAGATTATTCCAATGGCTGATTGTTCTCATAATGAAAAATTTCCCTCGTGACCAATTGGAATCTCTCCAGGAATAACTTGTACCCATTACCAATTGTCTTTTCCATATGAGTCCTTGTAAAAGGGGAGTCTCCATCTTCTTTATAGCTACCCTTTAATTACTGTATTTCGCCTTTGAAATAATTTTTGCAACACATGATAGGACAGTGGTATTGTGTTGTTTGCCAAACTAGTCCATGGGGGTACACCTCCGTGAGACACAAGGATGGCCTAAGCATCCTCATGGTCAGTCTTTGCAGGGTGTATCTTCTAAATTAGAAGCTTCTTTGATAGTTACATAATACTAGCTGTCGTCTTTATAAGGCGTATCACAAATTTGAGCTGCTTTAGTGATTTTTTTTTTTTATCAAATAAGTTCACTCATAAGATAAAGCCTACCCTGTATTCTGTGCATTTCAAAGCAGAGGTTCATATAGTATATTTTAAAAGTTAATGTTATCTTAAGCATACTGGCCTGAGATTTGTCAATTACCTCAGTTTTCATTAAATAGCAAATAACATTATAGACAGGCAATACACCAAAATGAAGAAATACCAAGACCCGACCAGACCAGAGCAGACTAATGAAATTTCTGTAATCAATATATATTCTATGCTTCATATGCCATGTGACTCAGAGTAAGGTACAACAAAAGAGATACTTGTCAACTAGAAAATTTCTTTCAAACCCCTATAAGTAGAGATTGATTTATGTCCTGAAAAATGGAAATTCAGATTCTATATATTTCTATATATTTTTATTAGTCATATAGTTGTTATTGTCAATGTATTTGGCACTTTTTATGACAACAATGTGTTTTGGATATATTGTCTCTTATGGGATTAAGTTTCCTGGTCAAACTATGTGTTTTAAATAGCCCGTTTTTCCTTTGGGCTTCCAGTGAGACTTTTTCCCAATTTCTCATCATTCTCACCCTCATTTATGAGCTCCATCTCTTTCTCTATTATCCTTTCAGAGCTGAGGTGAAATCTACTGAATAAAATGTGCCAGTGAAGGGCATGCTCTTGACTTTATATGATCATGTTAAAATATTGTAATAGTGTTCTCCACAATCATGCTGTTTGTTTATTTCACAGGCACATACTGAGCAGAGGTCTTCAATGTTTTTTTCACAATAAGACACATTTTAGTTTCCAGATTGTGATACTTGCCTGCTATCAAGTTATTGAAACAGCTCTCAAAAAGGTTTTCTATTATTTCCTCTGTATACTGTAGTGTATAGAGAATTATTCAGATGTGTTCTCTTCCGTGTCTAAGGTTTTCTGATCTGCTTGTTAACTGTTTCAACATTATCTGTGTTTTCTAATTCCTTGTCTATTCCTTGTCTGTTATCCCTCTGATTTTCATTCCTGATCTAAGTAAATCTCCACCTACATTCCTTAAATGGACCCAAGATGTTTATTTAACGTGTAATGCTATTCTTTTTAATCCATTGACTCCAATTTCCCACTATCATGCTTAAGAGGATAATCTGTTTCTTCCTCCTCTGCCTATTGCTTAGTCTCTTCAAGAAACTGTTAATATTCTTCCTTGGTCCACTAATTATTATTTTTTTTTACTTGCTACAGTGCTTGCTTTCTTCAATCCATTGAATTTTGTACCATTCACACTCTTTAATTATCATAAATGCTTTGTGTTTACCCTTGCTGCTGTTCTCTTTACATCTTTATTTTAACTGCATTAGTCTCTGCCACTTCTGGATATTAAGATTTAGTAAAGCACTTCTGTGAGTAAACAGAGAGTATTTATATTTTGCAGTGAAATTAATTTTCTGGATTTTGGTGTAGGGAATGGATTAATGTTGCCCTTCTGAAGATATAACATGTCGACAGGCACTTACATTACAGGACAGATAAACAATGATGATACCAGTTTTCCACTTTTCTGCCTGTACTATTGATCTTGTTTATCAGCACCACCATAAAATACCTAGCTATTCAGTATGTTATCTCCCTCAATTAGTTGAATCTCATTAATCCCATCTTGTATGTTATCTGTCTCTGAACTTGTAATATTTGAATTCAGTCTTGGAAAATTGTTTACAGCGATTGAACAAGATAGTGGAACACTAAAAACAAGCTTGTATTATCTATTTCAAAATCTTTTGTAGATTCTTTTTTCTTCCTTTCTCCTAGAGGGCAGCTTCTGGCATTTCTAGAGCTGTTATCATTGTCATGGCAAGAAGAAAAAGGAAACTCTAGCTTAGGTATGACTGATTTCCTCCTAGTCCAGCAGAACTGCTCTTTATCTAAGTGAACCTCACTTACCATTTCAGGGAGAGACATGTTTTCATATTTTCAACCTATTTCTCATGAATAATTGAATATTCTCAAGAATACAATTTGTGAAATAATTAGAAGTTAGCTATAATCAGGGAATCTGAGGAAGAGGAACAAGAATCCCTCCCATTCAATAGTGTTTAACAGCACTGAATGCTGGTCTGCTGTGTCTCAAATCCAAGAGACTGTGTTTTACCTGTATCATTGCTAATATTCCTCATGTAAAAAGTCAGCCATCCACAAGCAATCAATCAAAGACTGCTAATTATTTGTAAATAAACTAAATTTCTTCCATTTTAGTTCACTTTTTTGTGTGTTTTGTTGTTGTTTGTTTGTTTGTTTATTGTTTTGGGGGGTGTTTTGTTTGTTTTCTTTTGTGGGTTTTTTTTTTTTTTTTTGAGGGAGGGATTGTTTGTTTGGGTTTTTTGGTTGGTTGGTTGGTTTCGTTTGGTTTTGTTTTTTGGGATTTTTCCTTAACATATCAACCAGTAGTCATGAGTTCTGGATCCTGTTTGTGCTCCTGATGTGGACTGAGTGCATGATTTAAAGATAAACCCTCCCTGTGCCTCAATCTATTTATCACAGAAAGAGGATTAATGGGATATAGTGAGGAGACTGTACATAGCAATAGGTGCTTGTAATGGATGTTATGGAAGTGCAGGATCTTTGTGGTTACTAAAGAAGAATACGGACTTGAATCTTGTGTGTCCACCATGTTACTCAAAGTTTTACTTGTCTGATTCAACAGTGCCTTGAGGACACACAGACCAAACTGGTGCGTGAAGACTCCCTTCCCAACAGAGGCTGCTCCCAAGGTGGATTCAATGGACATAAAGTTGCATTTCCTCCATCATCTTCCACTGATGACTGGGCAGTATTACTTGCTCTCCTCCATAAGAAGGCCACAATTTTTCTTGATCCTTAGAGGGAATTCCTCAGAAGCACAGGGAAGGCTCAGCCAGTCTGTCTGCTCATACATCAGTCCAAACCAAGCTCCCAACTTCTTGTGGAATACGTTGCTTTTCCATGCAAGATATAACACGGATTACAGTAACTTCCTTTGCAAAATTTTAAAGAAAAATAGACACATAACAGTTCATTTTGCAAATGGATGGTTTTTCATTGGACAGAGATGAAGACTAGCCATTTTAATTAGTTAGTTTAATTAAGGATTTATTGCAATTAACACAACTTCTATTTCAAATGTAGTTGGAATTTGCTGTGCATTGAATAAGTTTTGTATGATGTGACACTACACTTACATATTTTTTATCAAAACATTTTATTGCACATTAATAATGCATTACATTTGACAGACACAGAATAAACTCTGGAGAATAAGCATGCTGATTGGTTTTGTGTATCTTAAATGAGTGCAAAGCATGCCTCCAAAACATTTGTTTCATCTTGGTAAGAGACGGGGAAAGCTACTTTGGTTTCGCAGTTCCCTCTGTAGAATAATTTTGTGATGATTTTGGTGGATGTGCAGAGATACATTCAGGCTGCCTCCTCCTGCTGTGGAGATGCTGCATAGCTGAGGGTTTAAATCACTCTCTGGCACTTGGAATACCTGTCTATTAATGTAAGGCTATGCCAATGCTGTTAACTAAAACAGGGTGAGGGAACGTCTTTGTGTCCTGAGGACAGGGAACACTGTCCGTCTACTGTCTAGTCTACACAGAGCTTGGCCACAAGCCTCCCCTGGGCCCCATGTGGTCTACATCTGATCCCAGCGCGTAATTATTTGTTTTTATGGATTTTTTTAAGTTCAAGTAATATAAGAAGCTACAGTAATGTAAGTGCTATGTGTGGCTCATTAAAACAATATTTAAATATCATGAAACTGAGGACCTGTGTTGCATATCCTTGTCTGTGATGTGAAGGCACCAAGGGAGCTTTGAGGATGTACAATCCTCTGGAATAGTGTGGGAAAATTATCTGAGAAGAAGGGAACTAAACCTCGTTCAGTCCTATCCTGACACAGGGAATGGCCCCGGTGTGTTGCACCCCTCACAGGTTATTCGGTTTGTATCAAAACCCTGACAAGAAGCACGATAGCAGTTCAACCCTCTGGATAGTCAGAAGCAGTGTCTGCTCCAGGGTTCTTTTTTATTTATCAGGCATAAGGAGAGTCAGTTTAATATGGATTTTGGTCTTCTTCCCTGAAAAGTTCTTACTTCTGTTATAAAAGCATGCCCATTTATGTACAGTAATAGCACTATAAAACTGTTCAGTATCAGCAAACGTAGTCTTGTATACCAAGAGGAAAAGATATACTGATCTAACTGGGTCCGTATTAGGGTCACTGTACTGTTTTAACTGCTTTATCAGTATATTTTAAGAGACATAACAATGTTCCCACTAAGGCCTGTAGCAAGGCAAATTTAATGGCAAAAAAAAGTCACATGTTTACTAGATAATGATCAGTACACCTTTTCTAGTGCTGTGCACACTTGCTGCTTGCGAGGTCTTTTTTGCTAAGCTATTCCATGAAGCAGCAGCAGCAGACTTTGGCCTATTAAATCTGGCTTTTTGGTCCATCAAACTTCTCCCTGGTGGACAAAAAATTATCTGGAGTTTTTTTTATCCACCTGGTTTCCATGGTGGCCTCCTGACTAAGAAAAGCAGTGTTTTATCTAACTTGAGGAGACAGTGGCATGAAGTGTTTGTCTTCAGATTTGCTAAAGCTAAATATATCTCTCAACTTCTCATAGAAATCTCTCTTATAATCCTGTGAATCTTTTCTCCTCAAACTTAGAGCTTCTGCATGTTTTCACCTCAGGAAAACTCAAGCAAAACATCACATTAAGTCATTTCCATTTTAGCAAAGGTTGAAGCACATGCCAGAACAAGCCTGCTTTTCAGACCCCTCTTTCTGGTCTTAAAGAAAGTTTTAATGGTCAACATTAATATCTTAGATGATTTTAAAGAACTGTAAATAGAATTTGATAAGATTTTGTTCCATGTGAGAATCTGTGAAAGAATGTGTTGGTTTTAATAATATTTTCTGACCTCAGAGAAAGCTCCCTCAGAATCTTACAGAGTCTATTCTCAGTCAGATGCTGAGAGTCAGTTCAGTCTTTAGCCAGTTTTAAGATACATTTCATGCAAACATGCTCTCAAAAGTAAGACTTAATTCTTCTCTTTTTTGTAAACAAAAAATTGCAGATGCCTGAAAGAAATCAGAGCCCTAAACAAGAATTTATGCTGTCACCCCAGACATAAAATGGCAAATTTTTATTGTTCTTTACAAAAAGAACCTTTTCTCTGAGACTAGTGGGTGCTCCACGAAGCAGCAGGAGCTTCAAAGGAGAATGACAGGTACTTTGATTTGAACAAGAAAAATGGAAGATCTTAATGACTGCAGACACTGTAGGGTCCTTACTGCATAAATACGTCTGATTCATATTCATTGCTTTCAGCAGGACTGAATCATTTCAAGGAAAACGACAGCAGGAAAAAAACCCTGCTCTTTCTCTTGACTGTTGAGTGGCATCGCTCATTCTTGAAATGATTTTTGCGTAAGTACAGAAATTTTCCAAGAGACCTCTGGAGTTGTGGGTGCAGTTCTCCAAATCATTCACTGATGATGTTAGGGCTCTGTGCGTGGACTATATTGCAGAACTGAGATCTAAGGAGTTTTGGTAAATCCTTAATTTCCACTAATGTCATTGAAGGCATGTCATTTCCTGGAGAAGGTTATGTTTGGTTCCATGTAAACCCTGCCTACCAGGTATTGTTCAGAGATTTTCAGATGTTTTTCCACTCCATCACCGTGGAATCATCCACAATACTCATTTTTAAAATTTATTCTAATAGTTGTTCTTTTGATGTACATTTGGTGCACATTCTTGTTTGGTTTGTAATAAATTTTTATGTTTGAGAGGAAAATACTTATTACATTCAGTATTTTGTGGCTGGTGTCACATCTTTGATCAGGAAATCCTCATAACACCTTGCCTCTCTGACAACAATTTTTTTTTTCCTTTTATCATGGAATCAGAGAGCCCTGGAAATGCTGTTTTCCAAAAATATCCAGAATTTGAGAATGCTAAGTTGTTTCTAAATTATTGTGTTTAATTGCTTTGTGTGAAGAAATTATCAAGCAATGCTTCTCTGAACTGGTCTCATAATTTGGACAGTAAAAGGGTCCAAATGGACCCTTTAGGATTGATGCCTCCCTTCACTAACAATTCAAAAACATGAGAAGTTAATAGCTATTATACTAAAATCAGTTATCTAGTTCTCTTTTGTGCCAGATCTTTGACATATCCCTCTTTCTTCTTTCATGTTATGAGATTTTCTAGAGAGATACATATTACTTGAGCAGAAATAAATATTTAATACATGTTTTTGCAGTTTAAGGTTGCTTTTCTCAAACATTATTGATCCTGCAGTAGAATCCATTACAGCTTAAGGCAATAATTCATATACCCACACTTAGAGCTCTGGGACTGCTCAAAACCCATGTGGCCTTACTGGACTGCATTTTATTCTTAATTATATCCCTGCTAAATTAGAGCAAGTCTGTTTAAGTCAGCTGAGAATAGAATCTGGATTTCTGTCATCTGTATTCAGGAAGTTTCCTCATTAATTTTTGTCATTTTCCTTAAGGTCAGAGTTTCTTCCCCCTCCCCCCATACGTTTACAAAATGATCACTTATCTGTTTCTCAGGATGGTTCACTGGAACAATGTTTGTTAAAGTGTCACTTTGAAACTTGGATTACTATTCATTTGTTGCCAATTCTGTAATATTTTTTTTTTATTGTTAGGTGTAACATTTACTAATAATGAAGGAGAATGTTGCTGCCAGCCAGAAATTTAAGAACCCTTCTTTGTCCATAGCAGATCTTTTCACATTCCATTCAGAAAGGTGATGCAAACACCACTTTCCTAGGTCACTAGTGAGGTCACCCCTTCATTTTCCCACCTTCATGGCTTCCCGGTTTATACTGCAGCAAAAATAAAATGATTTCTCTCTGCTTTAAACAGCATACATGACCTAGCTCCACTGCTGCTTCTGCCTCCTTCACCACTGTGGGATCATTTATCCCTGCTAATCAGCCAGGTTAGCCAGACTTCAACATTTGTCTATTCTCTTTTTCTAAAATACCATAAGAAGACCCTCCATGCTTAGACTGCTGTCATGCTAGAAAGCTGATTGGTAAAACTGCCCAGATGTGTCTCTTTGGTTCCTTAAACTCCTTTTGCGTGTTGTTTTCTCTCATCTGTGCTTTGATGATAAGCTGTTTGAAACAAGGATGTTGCTGAAGCAAAGACTCTGTTACCTGGATAGATCAATCAGTAAGTAATAATAACTCCAGCAGAAGCAAGAAGTTGAATAATGCAGTGTAGATAAAATGCAGTAAAAGCCACTATTTTTATTTTTAATGTTCCTTTTCTATTGTATTATTTTGATTTCCCTGTTAACAGTTCTGGAGGAAAATAACTGAAGCCTCTGTTTTACTAAGCTATTTTCTCATACTGGCTGGTTACCACTGTGTTTCATGCTGACCATTTATATAATGTATCCTCAAGAACAGTTACTAACATCACTACATCGCTTCTAATTGCTTAGCCTTCCATTTAGTTTTAGAAAAGCTTCCAAGAGACTGCAGAGAAGCAATGCCAAGGAATTTCAGAAGACCCAGGCTGAAATGCGTCAGGATCTGATCTGGCTAATCTGAGCACCAAACTGTATGAGCAAATAATATAACAAGGAGAGGGATGTCTAGCTTAAGGTGGAATCAGTCCAGTAAGAAAGGAAGTCCAGCATATCCAAACAAAAGATGAAAGACTTCCTAAAGGCAACAAAGCTCAAAAGGATCAAGCCAAAACCAACATACAGATCTTCAAATAAGAGATGACAGAGCTACCTCACGTTGTCTGGCAAGAAGGGAACTGTGTGATTCTTTTGAAGAAGTGAAAAGTAGCCATGATAAGTAGAGCAGAAGGGAAGAGAGTCAGCAGAGGTCCTGTGTTCATAATGAACTACTGTAACAGGCAGCTGTACTTGAAACTGTGTGGGGACTCATCAACAATGATATTGGGATGAGAAATGTTAATTACAACTGAACAGCCTCCTGGTTTGGCAGAAATCCCAGGACAAAGCGGCGGCACTTGGGTTGCAGATGCAATATTTTATAGAATCCCTGCTGTTAAAAATGCTATAGTTTCCTCATTTTCATATATCGGTTACAGATGAAGTAAAAACAGATTTTGTTTCTTTCAGATAGAATCTCGAGTTTTACAGGCTGATGGTCAAACGTGTGGGTTTTTTCTTCTCTGGAGCTCAGAAAATTTAGCTGCTGTTTAAACACCAAGTGTACTACCAAGGTGAAAGTCAATTCAGTGATTATCATACTGGGACCATGGTAGATACAAATGACATCACTAATTTATCGGAGAAAACTCATTACTGTACAGAATTTTTAAGTAGCTTCTAAAGGCAATTGCGCCCTGAGCAAGCAAGTTACACATCAGTAGGCCAGAGACACATAGCCATGCCTATGCCTGAGGAATAAACTCAGAGTTCCCATGAAGACGTGATGACTTGCAAGGGGGACAGGCTGCCAGCATGGTTTTGGTGGCAATTGCGTTGCTCCATGACTCACGTCACATTTTGTAAAGGACACACTGGAACAATTTCCTTGTAGAATATGAACATATTTGGCAAGGTGCCTGTGGAAACATCAGCTGTGTGGGAAGTAACAAGATTTTTTTATACTTTCAGGTTCCCCATTAGGATATAAGAAGACTTTGAGAACTGAGGAGATGTGTCTTCTAGAACCATCAGAGTCCTTGGGAACTGCATATTTACAATGGTGACTGTGGTCAATTAAAACCACAGAAGTTTTGCTTGCTTGATTGTTTTGTGTGGTGGTTTTTTTTGGCTTTTGATTTAGGCCTGTGTTCAATCTCTTCTCAAGGGGACATACTCTACCTCATTCTCAACCTCTACCCCATTTTCTCAGTATGTTCTGTTTGTAAAGATAAAAATTCCTTAAAGAGGGTGGTGATGAAAACAAGAACTCGCTGGAGTAGATTATATGGAGCTATGCAGGTGATAATTGCTGTTAGCAGTTTGGTTCAGGCGTAACTTTCTCTTTCCTCATCCTTTAGAAAGGTTTTCCTTCAGTATTGCATTGACCTACCTGCTTTGTCGTTATAAACTCATCATACTTGATAGCTTGTCTTCAAATTTCTCCTAAACAATCATGAAGGAATGTGACACTGTTAGAGCTATTCAGCTTTATATAGAATAAAATTAAACATTTATTAAAGCGGAAGAGAGACTGATGACCTTAACCGAATGACTGGGCAATCACTTTGCTGGGGGAGACCAGGTTCAAATGACTTCATAATTTATTAATGTGGGCATCACTCAGTGTATTGGAACAATATAAATTGAATCACTGAGGTAACTAAAACTCTAAGAACATAATTTTTATGTCACTAGAGGTCTATGCCAACAGATCTGAGGAGAGACAAGTGCTACCAGGGCGGGAAAAGTACACCTCAGTTGAATGATGTTGCCCCATAAAGTTATCTTTTTCTAAACCTGTACTAGAATAAATGTATAAGAGAAATGTAGCACAATAGCAAGAAAACAGAACCTAAGACAAGAAGTGGGAGAAAACCCAAAAGTACTGAAGAGCACCAAGACTTGAGCTAGAAATTTATCTGCCCATGCAGTTAATTTAAATTGCATAATATCATTGGAATTACGTCAACTGTGGGAATGAGTTTCTTATTTTAACTGCCCACATTTATTCTGAATTCTATATTTTGCAGAAACCTTCATTCACTTTTGGGAAATACTTCCTTAACCTCCGAGTGCAGCCCTCTAACTGGTTCACACATATTTCTCTTTCCTGTCCTCCATATTAACTTCTATGCCAACAGCCATGATCAGCAAACAAGGCCATAGCAAAGGAAAAAAAAAACCCTCTCTAAGCCAAATACTGCAGAGTCTGTTTTTTGTCCATGAAACAGCATTGCAGCCAGTTCTCAGATCACTCCCAGCTTACCAGCTGGCTGACTGGCACAGAGGAACTGGGGTGGGCTCAGCTGTTGCAGAGCTTGCCAGTAAATTTGTTGCTGTATTACTGGAGTTCTTGGCTAGGGTTTAAAAAGTGGAGGAGAATAAAAGGGCAAGAATGAGGTGGAGAAGAATGAATATCAGCCAGGTGGTTGTAATGATGCTAGCCAGGAATAACAGTTCATGAACACTGGCTGATGCTAGTGATTATATTGCTGTTGCTCCTATAAATTACTTTACAGTGGATACCTCTTAGTCATGGGCCTTGATTTACAGTGTAAGTGCCTAATGTTGTGAAGTATGAATAGCTGTCCTTGGCAATAAGAACCGTCAGAGAACGTAAGCAGAAAAGTTTGTCATATTAGGAGACATGGGTGAAAGATTGCTCTGAGTATTTGCGTGTACATAATTTTTGTCTTGTGTAATCTTGATACAGTTTCTATGGCATTTTTTTACTCAAACATTATGAAATTACAAAAGCCGGCTTATGAAAGCCAAGAAATCTTTGTATAAACATATGAACTGCATTGGAATGATGTGATCAGAATCATCATGCTCATCCCATTTGCAGCTGGAGCAATTAAGAATTAATTTTGAGGGCTTAAGAGAGAGTGTGGTGAAAGATACCAAAATATTTTTGGTATTGTGAATATTTGAGTGTGAGTTTCATACAATGGCTTGCTTAAAAAAAAATGTCAGTACCTCCAGGAAGATCCTTAAACATGCTGTTCAGGACAGTTTGCTTCTTGACACATTCCAGGCCATGGGGAGGACACACACACTTATAGGGCAGAATCTAAATTATCTGATTTCACATTCTGCCTAATTTTAGCCATGAGTCTCAAGGCCTTCAAGAGCACCAGCCTCTCTTCATTATTTCTACATAGGGGCTGCAGGCACTCACTTAAGGACAACTTATTTACTAAGTCACTCTAAAGCTCGATGAAAACTAGCTACCAAAGTTAGATGGAGTGTAACCTATGCCATTCCACACCATACTAGCTATCACATCTACTACAGATACTTTTTGAATTATATAAAAGCACAACAAAGTGGGCATTTAGAACATAAAGATTGTATTCTGATTGTTGTCCCAGGTTAAAATGTCAAGCAGACTGGAACTACTTCATTTTAAACAAGACTGAGATTATAAAACAAGTGCAATAGAAGGTAGATGAAACTTTGTGGATGCTGGGACAAGCCTATCATTCAGAATAGGTTTAAGATAAGGCATAAAAGGTATATTTAATTTTACCTGAAACAACAGAATCCCCTACCCAAAACACAGACCAAGTGGAAGACTAAAAGGGAAATGGGTACTAGAAATTTACTGAGCATCATTTCATGGATATGTGTTTTGGCAACACCCAAAACCCCTTGAAAAAAAGAGAAAAAGAAGCAGCAAAAAGACAACAAGGAGAGGTAAGAATTATACATTTAAGAAGTGGGAGAATTCCATGTAGAATGAAACTTGAAACTTTGGGCGAAGAAATAGCCTTTTATTGTTTAACTGTAATGGTGTCTAAGACAATAGAATTTTGTGTCCATTCTTTATAAATAAACATGACTGTATCAAAGAATCAGAATCATAGAGTCATTGAATAGTTTGGATTGGAAGGGACCTTCAGAGATCATCTAGTCCAACCGCCTGCAATGAACAGGGACATCTTCAACTAGATCAGGTTGCTCAGAGCCCCGTCCAGCCTGGCCTGGAATGTTTCCAGGGATGGGTCATCTACCTCTCTGAGCAGCCTTGGCCAGTGTTTTGCCACTCTCACTGTAAAAAATAACTGGCTACATCACAAAATTACTCCTTGGTGTTAAAATGTTTTTACAAACCCATGTACTGTCTAACTGCAAATGTTAAAAGCAGCTGAAACATCATGATTGTTCTACCCCACTTGTTAAATAGCTCATTAAAACAAAATAAACCAAACCCAACAAAAACAAACAAAACAAAACAAACAAACAAACAAACAGAACCAAGTCACAAAACCCCCCACAAAACCAAAAGAAACAACCCCCACAAAAATATCAAGATACCTTGACAAGGCTTTATGTTTACTTCAGAGCTTGGCCTGCCTTGTACTCCCAAGGATATTGGACATGCAATTAACATTCAATTGAAAAAATATAGATCTCTTTAACTCTGGATTTGAACTAAGCCACAATCATGCCTTAAATCTCTTAGCCTTTATTTTATTTCAGGCACTTTGCTAAGAGAAGGTGCTTTGTGACAAGATGTGCTAAAACATGGGCTGTGTCTGCAATAGACACGATACCTTAAAACCAGATGAATGGTAATGGGGATGAATGCTACCAGAGGCCCTTCTGAAAACTTCATAGCTAAATTCAGATAAAAGATGGATAAATGTTAATATTTGTATTCTAAATTTTGAACAATGTGATTCTATGAAACGCTACACAGCTGTCCATATGAGAAACACAAGAGTGACTTTGTAATTAAAACTGAAGCAGTTATTACCGTCTCTGGGGATGCTCTGGAGCTGTGATAAAACTGATTCATGTGAGTGACAAACTCACACATGTGATAGGCAATTTCTTCTGACACCTCTATCAGCACCAGAGCAGCCACTGAATAAAGAAATGAAGCTGTCAGAGATGGACAGATTGCAGGAACCAGCAGTGTTCCAATTTCACCCACCAAACCACACAGGCAATGTTTTGAGGAAAAAATTAGTCACATGTATTATATGAAGCATACTGTTCAATCTTTTTAACAAAAATGAGTACTGCTGTCAACCAGCCTAAAACTCAGGGAAGAAAGGCCATTTAGCTTATGAATAGGGTCTTAATAAAGTTTTTTATTGCTAGGACAGTAAGTTTAGCTACAATCCTGACCATCTTATTGCTGTCTACAACTACCTGAGAGGAGATTGTAGCAAGGAGGGTGTTGTCCTCTTTTCCCAAGTATCAAGTGATAGGACAAGAGGAAATGGCCTCAAGTTGCACCAGGTGAGGTTTAGATTGGGTATTGGGAAAAACTTCTTCACAGAAAGTGTTGTCAGGCATTGAAACAGGCTGCCCAGGGAAGTGGTGGAGTCACCATCCCTGGAGGTGTTTAAAAGGCATTTAGATTAGGTTCTTAGGGACATGGTTTAGTGGTGGACTTGGCAGTGCTAGGCTAACATTTGGACTTGGTGGTCTTAAAGGTTTTATTCAACCAAAACGATTCTATGATTCTATCTTCTAAAGATCTCTGTTGCTTCATGGAATAGAGAGGGAACATAAAATGAATAATTTACTGAAATGTTAAACATGTGTAGTTAAATCAGCTAATTAAGGTCCGAGTACCAAAAGAAAGGAGACAGGTGTACCCATCTGAAAGGAGTCTCTCTATAAGCCTGGAGGAAAAAGGCTGAGGAGGAGGAATCACAATTATATTTGTTTTCTACCCTTGCAGAATACAAGAGTACAGGGTGCATACTTTCATACTTCAGTGAGAACTGGTGAAAAAGTCTCCCTGACCCAAAAGAGAAGGCAAATGAAAAGGATACTCAGTATTATCCTAGACAAGAGAGGGAAAACTGCAGTGCAGAAGAAAGTTTGGGAATACTGTAAAAAACCTGTCTTGCAAAATATAGGAAATCACTCTGGAAGTATCCAAAGTATCACAAGCCTGCATTCAGATTATTCTTAGGTGACAATTGCTTTACCAAGTTTTCAGCATGACAATACAGGTAGACTTGGCTGTAATTACACTGTAGCCATGCTTTTATTGGTTTTAAAAATCACTTTAATACAAAGCTATATGATTTCAATCAAGTTCTGGGACCTGTTGAGCGATACTTCAAATCAGGCTGTCTTTCTTTCCCAAGATACAAGTATTTTCTTCACAGAGACATGACAGCACAAGTCTTCTACAATTCCCAGGACTCAAGGCTGTAAGAAACATGCACTTCATTGCAAAGTCTGAACAGCATAGGTGCCAGACACTGTCAGCTATTCACCAAGGGTGCAGAGATGGGTAGTGGGGAAATAACACAGAAGGTTATTTTTCAAAACCTGTTCTAGCAATCTGGTCTAAGATCATTGTAAGGGTTTTCAATTATTAATGGCCAGGATGCCTGGAGGAAAGTTCCATTTATTGCTTTTCTCCCCTGTGTTGTGGTTGTTTTTTTCATCTTTCTCAGAAATTGACAATAGAACCTCTCCAATTCAACCAGCAGGATTGAGAAAGGGATTTCATGACAAAATTGCACTACATAAAAGATCTGTATTAATTGCATAATTATATAGGCTGAAACAAGATGCTATATGCATAAAGCTATTGATCATAGATATTCTGGAACATTCTCAGTCTAACATAATTTTAGTATTTATTGAGAAAAATGTTTTATTTTTAAATACATATATTATTAATCTGATAAGCACAGTAGTTATCTTCCTCTGAAGCAGTGTGTGTAAATGAGGAGTTCCACAGGGAAAAGTCTGTTTGCAATTTAGAGCCAGTGCAGCCCAATCTCTGTGCATAGCATTGGCAGTCAGAAAACTTGTATTGTATTCCCAGGGCTGGTGTCTCATCACTGGTTGATCTTTGAATACAAATTTTTACAAAGAAAATGATTACTATGCAGTAGTTACTTATTAATGTGTATGCACTCAATTTTACTATCAGTGTTTATGTTTTGAATCACGTTAATCCAAACTGTATAACTCCAATCAAATACCATAACCTTTCATTATATATTTAAGCAAGATTTGAGATTAAGCCACAGGTTCTTTTTACAATATTTAGAACTAGATCTACATCTAGAAATTTAGGGGCTGTGATACCCTCATCTGCTAAATGGGGAAGATGCTGGTACATAAATTTGTAAAGTGCTCTGAGTTCTATGTAGAGATCACTACTAATGATTACTATAAATCTGGCTTTGATGCGTATAGCATTAGGAAAGTATCTTCTCTATTCACTGTGGCTCCACACTATGATAACTACAGATGCATGTACTAAGCATACTAGATAGCTAGTTATTATATAAAGCCTTAGAATACTGTGTTATCATTACATCTATTGCAAACTCAATATTTAGTATACCACAAGGAATAAAGGAGAAATGCAGTGACTCACACTGGCTTAAAATTCATCTTTATAACGTACTGTGTCAGTGTACAGGGTTTTAAATATACAGCCTTAGTATTTTATGCTGTGTTAGTGTCTAGCATGATTTTCAAGCTGCAGCCTCTCCATACCACTTTAAATAAAACATGATGTGTTATGGTGGTAAGGTTGGAATATTTCCTAAGTTACTTCATTTTAGTTAATTTCTGCATGACACTTAGATAAAAAACTCTATAAAATGGTATAATTAATGATTAGGTATTTTATTAACTTGCTTAACAATAAAACCCTGAATTGAGAAACAGAACCAGAAAAAAAAAAAAAACAAAACTATTGTATTTCATTCAGCATAATGCCAAATCTCTCCACTTACAGCTTTCTTCATATTCTACTGCAGTGTGGTAATAATGATGTCTGAACCTGATCATTGTGTTACCCTTGTAAGTTAAATGAAACTCTCTGTTTCAGCTCTTCTCTGGAGACCAGAATCCCTTGCCTGGGACAAGTGATGGGGTGATGCCTGATGAAAGTGCACCTTACAAGGATATTTTTACTTTGCAACCCGAGTGCTTAGCTGATTCAGGGTCCCATTACTCTCACCACTGTGAGCATTGTATAACTAGGCACATGGGAGACTCACTGATAATTTGGCACAGCAAGTGGAAAAATGGCAGTATTTCAATGGCAAGCTAAAAACAAGCTGGAAGACAAGATTCTTCTGAAAAATAGCCCTTTAGAAATGTTGTTTGAAGTGTGATGCAGTTTAATCACTTTGTAGCACTGACAGGTTATGTTAATCCAGTTACTCACTCATAAAAAACATTTCTGTAAAGAAGTGAAGGCCTTTTAGGTGAAGAAGAACATAAAAGTTGCAGGGCTTTGCCCAGAGCCAACACATTTTCAAACACATGGATTTCAGGCCCTTATGACTTACTCAGAATCTGTGTTTATACTGCAAAATAGTTACAGGAGTGAATAAGGTTTTGAGAACCTCCTAGACGGCTGCATTTGATGAATGCTGTTATTTAGGAAATTTTTTTAGATACGTTAAAAAAGGTAACTATTTTAGTCCACCAGGTCACATATCTATAAAAGAGCAGGGTGCAGATGCACAAAGGCCTGTAAATCCAAACAATCCATTTCAAAAGCAACTGGTTTAGCAGTAACTGAGTCCTAGACACTTCCCCGCTTTGCGTAAGAGTTTCTCATGACAACAAACCTGGAAAACTGAACTCTTTCTTCCACCTAACCTGCAAAGGAACGAGAGAAAGAGATAGTAATGTTTCCAGACTTACATTCTTGGTTATGAGTTCAGGCATTCCTACCAGAGAGGCTCTGTGCCTTGATGCAGTGCAGTTGGAGGGTTTTTTTTTTCCCTGTAAAAAGGAATTACAAGAAGGACAAACAGTCACCTGTCTTTTATACTGTATCTTTATGCAATTTTCACCCTGAACGTGAATGTGTTTTCAGTCCTTAGTTCAAAAGAATCCAAATTTATCTCTATAAAGTAACATAGTTACAAGGCTGAAGGGTATTTGCCAGAGAATCATAGAATCGGAATATCTAAAGTTGGAAGAGACCCATAAGGATCCTCAAGTCCAACCTCCTTCTCCTCACAGGACTACCTAAAACTAAACCATATGACTAAGAACATCATCCAGATGCTCCTTAAAGTCTGACAGGCTTGGTGCTGCAACTACTTCCCTGCAGGGCCTGTTCCAGTGACCAGCCACACTCAGTGATCTCAGCTGCTCCTCATCACACTTGTGCTCCAGGCCCCTCAGCAGCTTTGTCACCTCCACTGCACTCTCTCTAGCACCCCAATGTCGTTCTTACGATGAGGGGCCCAAAACTGAACACAGGATCCAAGGTGGGGCCTCACCAGCACCAAATACAGCAGCACAATCACTTCTCTAGTTCTGCTGGCCACACTATTCCTGATACAAGCCAGGATGCTGTTGGTCTTTTTGGCCACCTGGGCACACTGCTGGCTCATGTTCAGCTGGCTGTCGATCAAAATCCCCAGATCCCTCTCTGCCAGGCAGATTTCCAGCCACTCTTCCCTGAGCCTGTAGCGCTGCCTGGGGCTGTTGCGACCCAACTGCAGGACCCGGCACTCGGCCTTGTTAAACCTCATACAGTTGACCTCAGCCCAGCCATACAGCTGGTCCAGATCCCTCTGTATGGTCTTCCTACCCTCTAGCAGATCAACACTCCCACCCAATTCGGTGTCGTCTGCAAACTTGCTAAGTGTGAATGCCAGGTAATTGGCTATAGGAGAGGAACAAAATAATGAATCCTTCACTGAGCTTTGTCATTCTTCTCCTGCCTAACTATTCCAATTTCTGGAACTTTCTCATTCTCTTTCTTGCATCAAGTTACCTCTGGATACCACCCTGCCGTCACCACCAAACTACTTGGTAATCTGAAGACTTTTAATGTCTTCCTTGGTTGCTCCCACCCTCTTTAGAAATATAAATCTGACTGCAGTCAGTTCTGGCATAGACAAATCTAAATTGCTAATGATGGCTTTGGCTAGATCTAACCATGCTTTTCCTAAAGGAGTGAAATTGCACTATACAGAATAAAAGGTGGAAATCCTGTATGTATTATACATGCAGCTGATGAGATTCACAATATTTCAATCTATAAGTTGTCCAGTTTTCTAGGCTCACTTTATCAACTAGAGAAAGATATACCTCCAGAGTTTGATTCATCCCATTAGTGTGACAAGGAGTTGAAAGATCAGCACACTGTGCTGCTCATCCCTTCTCTCAAGGCCAAACTGTGCTCATTTGGTCATTGTAGGTTTGTCTTGAGGAAAGGTCTTCTGGACCAGGTCTCTGTTGCCTGTTGTCTTGAGTGTATGTCTGTAATCATTGCACAAAAGAAAAAACAAAACCAAACCAAAATCAAACCCCCAAAAACCAACCACCAAAACAAACACCCCTCCCCCTGCAACAACAACAACAAAACAACAACAACAAAATAACGAGCAAGAGAGTCTTAGGAATGGGTGAAAGACCAATTTTTTATTAGTTAACATTGTGGAGAATAACTGGCAAATACAGTTTGATATGTTTGCATTTTTCACACCTTGGTGCTGAAAGGACCAAGCTCTGCAAGTATCTATTCATGTGTTTAGCTTTATGAGTAAAAACACTATGATGGGTTATCTCAGACCATGTTTACTGTGTTCTTAGTACACTTTGGTGCATTTAGGAGGGAAAAAACAAAAACACCAAACATGGATACAGGTTAATATACTGCATAACTCAGACTGTAATTACTAGAATTTATGAAGACAAAAGCCATTTTACCATAGATTATTGTGTACCCACTCCAATGATTTCAGTTATAAAGCAGAGTAAATGCTGACTCAATGTTGCCCAGTAGCATGTTCATCCTTGTTAAAGAACTTCCTCACTATTCTCCTCGTAATAGATTAAATAGCTCATCTTGGCACACCCAGAAAGAACACAGCTTTCAGCTAGTGCATGTTATGTGCTTTTTTATTTAGAATCACAGATAGGAGATTTTTCAAACCCCTCAAATGACTGGCCTCATTTGCTGTCACTGTCATTTGCAGGAAAGAGGACTGAGTCTGCTGGGACTAATTGAGTGTCAGCGAGAGCCCCCTCAAACCCATGGTTCAGGAGAACATAAACCAACACCTTAGTGGGGCTGCATTATCCTGTGCCACTTGCAGCGTCTGCTTGTCCATTTTCAACATTCTTCATTGACACAATATTTACTGTATTTGGTTGTGATGGGAGACCAATAACATTGCATTTTTCTTGAGTTTCAAAGTGGATTCTCATTGTTACTGGCATAGTCAACAGTCACACTGTTGTAACTGTAACCAGCCCTTTTTATCACTCCCTGACACTAAACTCATGTCTATCCAGCTTTTTAACTTACTGTGCAGAGATCTAAAATATGGCTCCACAAGTCAATGGTGGTATCATAAATACTCTATTATGGGATATTAATGAAAAGGACTGCCAAGGTACCCATCATACTAGCATAGCAGAGGGCCCATAAAAAGCTAATAAATCAAATAATCTTAACAGCCCATCTACAATGAGCAACATATAAAAATGTGCTCTTTGTCAGATATATTGCTCTGGGTTCTCTTAGTCCTGGAGTTTGCTGACACATATAACAAGAACAGTCAGTATAATGACCTTATCAAGTGCTACCAACCACTGTTTATATACTGCAAGTCCCTGCATGCACAGTACAAGTTGCAGGCAGCATAAAGGCACATCTGTTAACTGAGTAATGCCACCTAGCATGTGCTCCATGAAAAGATATATAGAGGGAAACGTTGTTAGCAGTGGGGGTTGCTAAAAGAGGCAGGAGAGACTGCAAGTCCCTGGAAACCTGAAGAAACATGCTGCAGAAACACCAGCTTCCAGCAGCTCAGGGACTGCTTACATATATTTCCAAGCGTAAGCCATGGTTTCTAAACATAGTAGCCACTTTTGATGTCTTTTATAAAATAAGGTTTTCTGGGGTGATTATTTATTTTTGTACACACAAGTCTAGACAGTAGATGTTTACAATCCACATACTAAACACAGAGAATCTGTCCCTCATACTGCAAAAAAATGTTTTTATATGAGAAGTAGGTTCCTCCAGACCACCAGAAACTCTTTGAGAGTGTGTAACTTCAGAAAAATTGAATATGGCTTTTAACATGGCACAATTTTACAGTGCACCCGTGACAGCTGGGTGAAATGTCGAAGGTAATTGGTTTGCATAAAACTGAAACCACATTGATAACATGATGTAGTCTTTTACAGAACAGGAGGGATCTTCTTGATTAATTTGATTTCAAAATCTGGAATACCTTATTTAAACTAGAAATCCATATCTATCCAGAATCTAACGATGTGACTTTTCCTATTAATTGTATACAGAGATTCCTTAGCTCTAACATGTTCCTCCTGTCTTAGACGTGGACTAAGATGTTCTGCTACATAAGAAAAAGACCTCCCTTGATTTTTCTTAATCCTGAGATAAGCACTATATCCTTCACAACAGAGGAATGTATTTTGACTTTGATCATTATCATTCACTGGACTCAAAATTAAAAGAGAACAGTACTGACTGATACGTTACAATGTTGCCAAGCTGAACAACATACATTTTCTAATTCATCAAAATGTAGACAGGAATAAGCATCCACATTTAGGAGCAGGGGAAAGGATTATTTGTCTTTCAGAAAAACTACAGTCTTTGGAAAGTAAACCTGCTATTAATACTTTCCATAAAGAACAGAGGCTAAAAAACTGCTTTTATGATTCTTCATATTCAGTAAAAACACAGTTTAACAAATGTACTACATTGCTTTTAAGATCGTTCTGTTGTTATTAAAAACAACCCAACCTTCCCAAAATACAAACCATGCTGCTTCTAAAGTTTAAAAAAGATGCTGTGGAACATTTATACTTATTTGAGTGGCTCTTCTTTCAAGATTTCAGATTTTTAATTTCTGTTTTACATTTTTTCTTGAATTTAAAATGTTTCCTAATTTAAAAGAGTGGAAACACCTACAAACATAGAATTTTTGTGCTTTCTGCATTTTTTCATCATAATGAGAAAAAAAAAAAACAATCCTTTTAAGCTATAATGATTGCCCCTAACTAGTTTTTTGATTAAGACACCAAATCTATCAGTTAATAAATAAGTAAGCTGTGAATGTATTCTAACTGAAGTTCATTTTATAGATTGAGAGTGTCTATATATTTATTAAGAAATATTTTGTTTATACATGCATGATGTGGTATGGACCTCCAACTTGTGGCAAAGATTGGGGGTTAACATAACATCATTGCCAAGGATGTAAGAGAATTAAACTTGCCAGATACTGTTAATCCAAAGCACAAACTGTTTTTCACACAGTTCTCATATCTAATGCACATAACTCTAAGAAGAAAGGAAAGTAACAAAAGAATAATTAACTTGTTCAACTTCCATAAAGACAAAAACTTCAGACCAAGTCACTGTCCAGTTCTGAGGATTAAGGATAATTTATTCTTTCTTATATTTACTGTACCTATCTTTACTATAGACACCAAGATCCTGCTTCTGCTCTCATTTACATGTTAGGCTGACTAAAAGGATGTTAGTATCTGAAGCTAATCAAAACAATATAGGTACTGACAAATTTAGGGTTTCAAGGTCAGTTATGCTCTTATGACCAGCTGGTATAATGTCAAAACCATTTCTTATCAACATTAGCATCTGCATTAATTTAATGTGAATATTTCAAGAGCTCCACAGATAACTAAAAGTCATGTGAAGAGCTATCTTGTTTTGTTTGTCTTGAATTTTCTACCTTTTATCTTCAGGTAGTACTCCTACAGCTGGTAGGAAACAATAGTGAACAATCAAGATTTATTCACCTTTTCTATGTTACATATAGTAATAAGACCTGTCCTATTCCCTCCCTTAGTTTTCTTTTTTCTGTGATGAAGGCTCCTAGCTATGTGGCCTCTTTTGGCTCTTCCTTTCTTGGTAATTCAAATGGTTTTTGAAAACATCAAGGACTGTCTCATTTGGAACTGCTGGGTTTTCTGCCTTTTTGAACACTGCTGAGCACTGAATGGAGGTTTTCATTGAATAATCTATTATAATACCCGGAGTCTCAGTCCTAAATACTAAAGAGTCTATTACTATGTATGTAAAATTAGGATTTTTTCCCTATATATGTTGTTTTATATTTATCTACATTGATTTTCATCCTTCTAACATTCATTTGCTAAGTTTCATGTAATACACTTCTGCAGGCTTTCAGTGCAGTTGTTCTCTCTTTATTTCTTTAAATAATTTAGCACAGTCAGCAAACGTGTCTCCTCACTATTTGCCCTATCTTTAAGACACTTTAACACTTACGAATGTGTTGAATGAGATGGTCCCGGTGCAGATCTCTGAAAAACTCTTCTGCTTATTATCCTCCACACTGAACATTTTTATTTACTTCTGTCCTATGTTTTTTACCTTCCAACAGTTTTGAGGCATGATTTAGGCATGTTAATTCTTCCTTGATCTCTTGTATGTATCCAGCACACTGGCAGCACAGGATCTTTCACACTGAAAAAGCACCTCAGGTTCTGCCTCTGAGAGGGTCTCCTGCTTTGCAATGTGCAGGCCAAACCAGGAGAAAGTGACTCTCCTTGTTTGGCACGCTTTATTAGCCAAAATATGTCCTCCCTTTGGCCATCCTTGAGCTCTCTGTGGAAGAATGACTCTTTCAGGTTCAGTGCCATGAAGAGGGCACACAAGCCTAGTCAGAAGCTGAATGGATAGCTTTATGCTGGCGCGGAAAGCATTTCCTCAGAGGCTATCATCAATTTTTGCCTTGACAGTGTTTTCAAGGGAAGAAGGAGGAGTATACATAGTATAAAGCAAACGTGGAGACACAGAACTGTGTGACATTAAGTGCATTTTATTCTTTTTCAGCTGTGTTCAACTGTGTAGTAATGTTTACATAAGGCATACACTAGAATTACCAAGTAATTGTTAATGCTTCTGTAAAATTATATTTAGCATGTTCAACTTAAGTTGCTGACTTCTCCTCTTACCTTCATTTCAGCCATGGAAAATAGGAAAGAATGAACAAAATGAGTTAAGACATCCCTGAACGTCAAGAAAACACCAAATGCTACTACTTTGCTCTGCAAGCAGGATTTTTCAGTCGCAGAAGTATGTCAAGTGTAGGTCTTTGGTGCGTCAATGTGTAAAAGGTCCCCAGATTATGTTAACTGTTTTAATTATTGGTCTCACTAGCTGGGGTCTCCTGAACTCACTAATTGTGTCAGGTGTCTTCTGTAGCTAAATAAATTGTCCTTAAAGAAGGCAGCTAGGTTTTCTCTGTGCATGCCTGGGAAAAACAAAACAAAACAAAACAAAACAACAACAACGAAAACCAGGGATGAATGAGGATAATCTAAGCATGCTCTCAGTCCATTTAAGACTATAGAGTTACATCCTTCAGGCTGTATATCTTGTTGCAGATCTGCTATATGTCTCTGTAACTTAGCTATTAATAACAAAAAATAGTAAGTATTGTAACTTTTTTACTGTGGAGATTATTTATTTGCTCCTTGGTATTTGGTGTTCTCGGTCTCCTAAATCTCAGAAGTTTGAGAACAGCACTATCATTTATGAACGTGCTGGCATTTAGTGAAACTTTGTGTCTTTAAATTCAAGCTCTGTGTTTTGGTTCGGGTTTTTTTGATATGTATGTGTTTGTATTTTTAGTTTTGTTTGGTTTTGCCCACCTGAAAGCAAAACAAAACCCTACAACAACAACAACAAACAAAAAAACACACACTACCATCAAATCTTGACAAATGCAGCAAAGTAGCAGTGCGAATAATTTGAGACCTTTCAAATCCCCCCATCCTCCCACACATATTTGTCATTAGAGGAAAAAAATGCAAGACATTCACTGATTCTTCTTTATTTTACATATTAAGGGAGGATTTTGATGAAAAAAAACAAGAGAGCAAAACGCCCTTTCTCTTGCATCTCTGTTTCTAGAATAGGTTAGTAGCTACAAAAATTTTAGTGTCCTCTGCTGGTTATTCAGTCTTTTAAAGTGACGAAGCAGGTCACTTACAACATGCAACGTAACTCATAACTGTCACTTTTATGAAGCTCATAGTGCCATCCGAAATCATTATTTGAAGCACCTATGCAGGGATGCAGGGGATACCCAGCACATGTTTTTATTTCAACAGGGGACATGCAAAAGTAGCAATGTTACCTGCTATTAGACATGCAGGAAAAATCACTATGGCAGATGCTCATCTGGTTTCAGCTTTTGCATCGTTAAAATCATACTCAAGAATCATGGTGGAATCATGAGAAAAGTAAGCTGCAGCCAGTAAAACTTTTTCAATTTCAAACATAAAGGTGTATTAAGGAGGACAGAACCAGCAATCAAATAAAAATACTCTTTTTCACAGGAAGAAAAGGACTGGAAAGAGCAGTCATGGCAAAATTTGCTTGTAGAATGATTTGAATACGAAAGCTTACATTGCATCTGTGGGATGACCAAAGGTGAAACAGCTGAAACCTGAGTTCCTGTACACTGAGAGAAAGCTTTTGTTTAAGCACTGCCTGACAAATCGTAGGTAATGAGTGTATTGCTGGAGTGATCTGTACCGAAATCTTGTTTGCTAACAATAGGACTGTTGTGACTTGAAACAAAAATTATGCCCGCAGCACATGCTTCATGTTACAAGGAATTCACATTTAGCAAAGTAAAAATATTGAAAAATATTCCTTTTGCTCCCTCCTGCCCAGTGAGGTGTTGACAGGGCAAACACAGAGCAGGAAGGAGCCATAGTAGTCCCCTTGCTGATGAAAGCTCCCCTACCACTCATTACCAGTTTCCCTGAACTGATTTCCTAGCTCATTTCTATCACAGTCATTATTTAAGCCTCTAGGCTACGTCAAGAACAAGATGCCCCAGCCCAAAGCCTGACAGAAGATCTAGTTACAAGAGCTTGCAATCTTTTTGAGAGCGTCTGTGCCAGGCCTGCACTCCTATGAGACCAGGTGCGAGTTTCTCACAGCCCCAGAATTGCTCTTTTATGAAGACAGGGTGTATGAGAAGCAAAATTCCCACTTTTGCTTCTAGTTGTCCCAAACCCAGGGTTCTTTACCCGATATGCATATAAATGAGCCAAATTCAGCACACAGACCTGAGATATTGTTTATTACACAGTTACACAAGTCTGAATGCTGGAATAAAACCAGCATGCCAGCAAGAAAAGTAAAATGCATTATATAAAAAATCTTATCTCTACATTCACACCCTGAAGAGCCAATTGGTTACACATTTGCATATTGCATTACATAATCCTTTTAGCATATAATGAGCAATGTTCAGCTAAAGGATGCTTCATCCAACGGTCTTGAGTCATGTGTTAAAGCAAGACTCAACTAATTGTGCAGGCTTTGATATTTCTAAAGCTGCAAGGTCAGTACTGTCTGTAGTTCGTGATTAGGTGTTTTGCAAGTCACTCTTATCACAGAATCACAGAATGTTAGGGATTGGAAGGGACCTTGAAAGATCATCTAGTCCAATCCCCCTGCCAGAGCAGGAACACCTAGATGAGGTTACACAGGAAGGTGTCCAGGTGGGTTTTGAATGTCTCCAGAGAAGGAGACTCCACAACCTCCCTGGGCAGCCTGTTCCAGTGCTGTTATCCTCACTGAGAAGAAGTTTCTTCTCAAATTTAAGTGGAACCTCTTGTGTTCCAGTTTGAACCCATTACCCCTTGTCCTACCATTGGTTATCTTTGTTATATGAGCCGACTGACCTAAAACTGAAAGGATTTATGTATGTTTAGGGTAGCAATTGCAGACAGGATTCATTCTTCTAAGTGATGACAACGTAGTGATGTGTTTGTGAGACTGGAGTACTCCTTCCCTCCTCCTCCCGCGGGCAGCCACCACTCCAGCCAGCATCCCTGCAGGTTTCCCCTCCAGGTCTCTTTCTCTCCTCACCACTCACACCCAGGGCTAGCTTGTGGCTTTCTGGGCATGCAGGGATGGGGAGTTTCCAGCCAGCAGCACCTGCAGGGCGCCATTGCAGAGTTCATGGTGGGGTGAAAGGCTAAGTGGGGAGCCTGGGGGTTAGGACAAAGCCCCCTTGTTTGGCTGTGGGGGTGGGTTTCTGTGAACTGCTGCTAACATGTGGTTGTGGGCGCTGCCAGGCAGGTGTCTGCTCCTGATGGTCAGTACGGCCGATGAGATGGCCCTGGGGGTTGGGATGGAGGAGGCACAGGCAGAGGGGCTTTTCTGGGGGTGCTGCTGCAGCCATCAACCATCTTTCTCAGGGTAACAGTGGCCACCTGGCTGGAAGCTCCCCTGGGCATGGAGGTGGCTGTCTGCACAGCACTGGGACCACTTTTAGCACTGCTCCCCAAATCTCCCAGCAGCAGTTCAGGAGTCAGGCCAGGCCAGCAGCCATTCCCTATCTAGAGCTTTTAGGCCACATCCCTCTTCTGGAGAGCAGGAGGGCTCAGTAATACAGATGTGCATCTCTTTAGGACCTCTTCCAGAAACCGGGCCCATTTGTTTTTATTAGCAAAGAAGCAGCTTTTCTCTTGGAGGGACTGGTGAAGGTGCTGTGCTGCCCTGTGGCCTTTGCCAATGTCTTTGGTCGTTGTCTGAGTGACGATGAAGGGACGTGCTTACTCCTGTCAGTGGTTACTTCCCTGCAGTTTCTCACTTCTAGCTGCTGCTCCAGGAGGGTGCTGGGCTCCTACAGATGCTGTACTGCATTTTTTCAGCTCTGTGTGGGTATCTCAGAAACTACAGAGCATCTCACAGTGTGCTAGACACCTTTGTTTAAGCAGCAGAATCCAACTCTGAAGGGCAAGCCTAAGAATTGTTTTAAAATGGTCTGCCCATCTGAACAGTCACATGAAAAATGTTAATGAGCAGCGTGTGCTCATTCAGTAACAGGAGAAAAAATCTTATTAAGTAGCTCTTTTGGTTTAGTTTGGCTCAACTTAAACAAGTAAATAAGCTTTCTATCACACAAACTTGTCAGTTCACTGTTGTCCTCATGCTCCTTTCGGTCCAGAAGAGATGAAACAGACAATAGATACCACAGATTCCTTTTGAGGAAATCAGTTTAAATTCTTAAGCATGCCTTTTATCACTAAGATCTTTAATTTAAAACCGTATTCATAAATTCTACTCATTAATCATATATGTTACATCATGCTAAGTATACTGGGTGCATGGTTCACTTACATCACTCACAGCTGTTTTCTAGTATTTTCCTACATTAACTCCAAAAATGTGTAAAATACAGTTGGACTTAATAACATCTGAAGTTGATCGGTGTAAAACTGTCATTAATTGCTTGGACTGCAAACATTTAAGCAGTACATATACATTCACTACAAGGCTATTAGCTCTTTTCAGTCCTTTTATGGAACCATGTAACCTTTTCATATTAAGGTAGGGTATTTCATACTTACTTTAGTTCTATGTCCAATATCCAAACACAATTATGTCTAGTAAAGACACTAATAATCATCCAGGTTTTTTCCAAAGCCTTATTTGATTTTTATTTGCATATACATTGCTGCAAATACAACACACAGCTTTGTACAGTCAACATTTCTTCTTATTCCAATGGGCTGCTGGTACTCCAGCATATTCTGTATTACTTCCTGATGGCAATAATCACAGCTGGCTTGGACACAAGGGTACACAGGGATACCTTGTGCTGGCAAGGGGAGAAATTCTGGAAATGGATACAGACATCTATATGTCAGAAGATTATCTTCCCCCGCCCCCGCTTTTCCTCCACATACGGTGAAATATTATGTTTCTTTACCATAAAGTCAACACAGACAGAAAGAACGCAATCAAGGACTTTTCTAGAATTCAGAAATCTATGGGGAATTTAATAAAGCCTAGTCATTTCAAAGGGGCCTGAAAGAAGAAAGTTTTACAGTCTTATTCTGATAACCTTTCACTAAGTAGATACACTTACTTCTAGCATACTTGGGCTAGGCCTGTGTCTCATCTGGTTAATGCTACTTCATGTGTTTCTACGATACACAGTGTTAAGCCATGTACATGTACTGCTGCCACTTACTGCTTTACAATGCAGACATCAGAAGCTACATTTATGTAACTTGTACCTGGTTAGTAGCAGTGTTACCTCTTTCGTTCAGATGGAGAAATGTGATACAAAGCACTTAGCAAGTAAGAAGTTGTGCCTGGGTACAGCTGGCCCTCTCTACAATTTTGATTTCAGTCTCCTGTAATCAGAAAATGTAGTGATAACAGTGCAATCAAGATAGCCAGATTGGACATAAAAGAGTTGAATTTATGTGGAAAAGTTACATTCAGTTCTTAAAAATTCTCTCCCTTTTGAAATTATAGAAAAAGTCCCAACATGGAAAATGTTTTCTTTCCAATAAGCATTCTTATCCTTCAAATCTTTTCTAATTATTTTAACACCAGACATCATGAAGCAGATGAAGAACTAGAACATAACATTCAGTCTACCTGTAATGATTCTGTGACAGCTAACCTCTATTTAGAAATGAATTGCACCTTTAATAAAGACCATGTTAAAAGGATAGAAAAAAAGGCTGTGTGAGAATGGACAGTGAGAGTTAAGTCACTGAAGTCTGTAGGAATTTCCCTACTGTCTGTTTGCCTGCCTTTTATGACCCCCAACTTTGCCTAGCTACTACTTAAGAATTTTCACCTCAGCTCTAATCACAAGTACATTTCATTTTATGTCTGTCAGTGGTACTGTCCTGGTTTTGTTAAAAAACAAGTTTCTCTTTTAGTGAATTTGCCTGTCAGCTAAAGCCTTCATATTAGCTGCATTTTCCTGGAGAACCAGGTACATGTTTTGGTAAACATAGCAATGGAATGCGAAGTTATTGATAAGCATGGATGGACATCTCACGAGAGGGGCAACAAGAAACCGGTGACCAAGAAACTGACCAACTGTGTATAACATCCCATTCACATGAATACTTCCTATAAAAGTGACAGATCACGAGGATCTTGTCCTTTTTCCTTTTTTCCTTATGGCCGACATTAGGAGAGGATCTTGCTAGTCGACCCTGTGATCTGAGGCCTAGAGACTGAATCCAGCTCCGGTTGGCTGCAGAGTCCAATCCAGGGCTTCGGGTGCCGGCTCTGCAGTTGCTGAGACTTTCAAGATTGGTTTTGTATATTTTGTATTATTTTCTCTATTCTTATTAGTAGCATTAGTAAAACATTTTTAATTTTTCCAACTCTCTTCTCTCTGTCCTTCTTTTCCTCCCGATCACCTGTCCTCAGTGGGAAGGGGGAAGAGGGAGGGACAAAAGGGGAAAGAGGGGGGAGAGAGGAGGTTAACAATACATCTGCCAGGGTTTTATTGTCACCCCGCAATCTAAACCCTCGACAGGTACCAATACTGCAGAGAAGAGTGCAAGAAACCCATCTGTAGGCACATGTGGGATAACCTGTTTCTCTAATAGTTAGAGATGGGTGTAGGCTCTGCAGCAACAGATACAATAACCTTTCCATAGTTTTTGTCATCATTAGAAAAGATTACTCTGAATATCATTGATAGCAGAGAAACAACAAATCGGTTTTGCAACCTTTTAATTTCAGAAGCTTAGAGTGGCCACAGTTTTAACATTTTAAAGACAAATTTTGTGGGAAAAATTATCAGCTTTGTTTCTCTTCTTCTTAATTTTGTTGAATGGTCTTTGCTTTTGTTTTTTTGAGAAAGACTCAAGAAGTTATTATTTTGTACACTTTTATTTTTCTTCTTATTCATCTCTTTTCTAAACCACAAGAGGAACTTTGTTGGAGCGATAAAGGACTCAGCAAATAATTCGATTCAATGTGAATCACGCTAAAGCCATTTATTACAGAAACAAGTCTCCTTATATATGCAACTATATTCTAATCACGCATCCACGCTCCAAGCATGGATTCGCTAAATGAGTATCATGGGCTGTCCATGTGCTGGAATCTCACTGATGATACGTCCGATGATTCATGCCACGCCAGGACCCCGCTGATTGTGGAATGCCCCTCTTTCTCACAGAAGATTCTGTTCTCAGCTTCTCGAAGTGGCCTTGAGATTCCTTTGAGCCTGACTAATTCAGCAACAGATCTTTATCTATCAAAACCCCTCCACAGAACTTAACATGTATCCATTTTATTAAGAAAACAATTTTGACTTTCACTTACTTGTAAGTAAAACTGAAAAAGTATAAAAACATTTAAATGCAGATTTTTGTCTTATTCATGATTGGTTTTAGATTTTAGCTGTTCTAGAATACTCCTTTTACCTGGGGAAAAAAAAAAAAAGTTTTGGATTAGATTCTAATAATATTGGTAAGTGTAGGAAGATGATCCTCACTAAATATGATTGTGGTGTAAAGGAAGCATATGGTGTGCAATATGTTGGAAACATCTCGATGATGGAAGTACATAAATTGTGAAAGATACACAAAACTATGTAATATGGATGTCCTATTTTCAGTAAATATTTGTTATCTCTGGGATGAGGATGCTTGGCCACAGTCCTCAATATGTTAGTCAAAGGGGAACATACCCTTCCAGTCACGCCCTGGGGATTCTGCACTCTGAAGGTGAAATCTCTTTCCAAGATACGACAGGCCTTGTGTTAGGCTGGGATGAGTCTTTGCACACAGTAGGAAAAAACCACCCGTCTTCTGTGGAAAGTAGTGAAAAGTTGCCTCATACTGCCAGGTTAACCCCTAAACAGTCATGACAGGACAGCGAGGATGTGAATTAAGAAGTAATAGAAAAATTGTCTAGGTCAGCAAACACGCCAGGAAATGGATCATAAGGACCCAGATGAGAACCGAAAGGGCAACCAAGTTGCTGAGAATCTGGTGGGATAAACCTGCTCTTGGCCACTTTCTTGCTCCTGATGCTTCTCCCCCACTCCGCTAGTGGAAGAATGGCAATGAAGGAGCAAGCTCTGTCTGCAACACTGGATGTAGTTTGGCTTTTGTTCAGGTCAACACTCCTTTTCCAAAAGCAGTGGTAGCCTAAGACCATGTTCTCAATCAAAATGCAATAGACTTTAAAGAATCAAATACAGAGATTTTGTGTCCCTGCTCATTGCAAATGGTTGACATGCCTCAGTACTTTGCTAAAATCTGTCAAATTAACTTTTTAAAAAGTTTTATTTTTATTTAACCAGAGTTGCAGCATTAGGACTAAATAGTGTATGGTTTTGAGATTCAGGAAAATACTCAGTGACATATCTCCAAGAGTCTTCCTATGAAAAATAATTGAAACTGGCTTGACTATAAACATTTTAAATTGAAAAAAAAGTCTGGGTTGAGGTGGGCAAACTGAAATTCATTACCTACAAGGTGTTGTCCAGAGGGAGCTCTGGGGATTAGTGTTTCATCCAGCCCCTATTAACATCTCCATTACTGGCATAAAAGAGAGAATAATGAAGATGTTAAAGATGTTACTGATGTTTGCGTATGGCACTTCATATGTAGATCAAGATATTTCAAATATGTAGTAAAGTGAAAGACTAATGAAAGATTGCAAGAGGTGATAGGTAAGACACTAATAGGATCAGAAAGAAAAAGTGAAATTCTTCCACATATTGCCTGAGAAATCAGTCAGCATGAGAGAAAATGGAATTCCTTTATAACCAAAACTCAGCTTTCAGTGGAAGGTTTAGAGTCCAAATAAAATAATCTGCAAAACCAATTTGTCTTTTGCAGGGATTATTAGGTAGCGAAGCAAAGAAATATCACACTAATTTCACTTCTGCTGTTATTAACTTTTCTTCACCTAAAGAAATGGATTTGTTCAGAGCTTAAGATGTTGATAAACATCATTGACTACTGAGTATTCAAAAATTTGGCCTCATATAGCTGCACTTTTGTATTTAGCAAAATTACTTAAAAATTCTCTGTAGTAATATTGTTATACTTCCAAAAAGAAACTTGGAATATTGTTATGACAACATAACTACAAGACAACAAAGGTGAGACTACAAAATCACTGTGGAGCAAGTATGATATCACCCTTGAATATACTGCTGCTACTGCTGTCACTATATTTTCATATTCACAAGTAGTATTCACACATCAAGGCCACGCACACTAGTGAAAACACAGGGGCTTTAGGTGATCTGTCACTGCTGATCTGTGAAACAAGATCTTTACAATAGCATCACATACTGCCTTATTTAAGACAGTGCTTTCATTATTATTGCCACTAGTAAGGCTGAAATGCTGTGGGAAACAGCTGGAGCAACATCAACATTTCCAAGCACAGAATAAATCCCTGTGTTCTTAGATAAGCCACCTGAACTTTCTGTCCTTTATTGAGTCAACCCAGTTGAAGTGCAAACACAAGAAATGTAGTGAAAAACATAGAATGCACAGATCAGTGGGCATGCTGGTACAAAAACCCACAGCAAATAAACTAATGTTATTTCTATTTACACTAATGTAGTGTATCCCTTGAAATGAACTGTCACAGTAATTCTTGACGAGGATGTCATGCATAAAATGCAAATTATAAACTAGTTCCAAACAGCAAAAATGTAAACCCGTTCATTGCAACAGAAGGAAATATTTATGAAATTGCTGTCATTGAGTTTATTCAAACATTTTCCATCTAATGGTGCAAATTAGTGAAGCAAGTTATATTTAATTTAATTTTATGGTTCTCTTCTTTTTGAAATCAGTACTGAATAAGATAACTCTTGACTAAGTTCCTTATTCATAGATGTGTAGTTGAATGCTTCCATTGAGGAAACAGCTTATGAATGTGAAGGAAAACATTTGTGTAGTGTATGTCAATGTTTTAGCAGTAGCAGATTTTTTCTTTTATTGAATGGTACATAAAATACTCCAGAAGGCTCTTCAGTCCAGTAAAGGGTTGCAGGGTGTTTTTATCTTCTTTTACAGTGTTTAAAAAAATTATTAAAAAACTTTTTGTTAACTTTGCATTGTTTACACTGTAATGGAGTTACAGTATATAATTCTCCCCAACAATGTAAGCAGTATCACTTCATTGTTTGTTATTCTAGATCAACAATATGTGCTGTAAAGAAAATAAAACTAAGAAAACTAACACTGCAGCGGTTATTTGAGAGTCCAGAGAAATGCAACTGACAGAGTAAAATGATTAAGTTAAGTTTGATCCTGGTTCAAAATAAGAAGCTTAAATCTGAAATGCTGTAATTTCCCCTCTTTTCACAAGTAGTAATTCCCTCATAGAAGATTACAAGGAAGTGATAATAAGATACCAGAAAGAGAGGCTGGAATTCCTGAAGGTGGCTTGCAGGTGAGCAGAGGGAAAGGGGCTGGGAACCATTCTCTTACAAACTCTCCTTTCCTCACTCCAATGTTTGCTGTAAGGTAAACAGAGACAGGATAGTGTGGAGAAATACTAAATCATTTTATGTTGAGAGTGGTTATGTGCCATAGGGCTTGTGTATTTCTACTGACAGCCTCTGTTTTGCTCTGTGTACTCATTTTTCACATTATTTATTGATCTCACAGCTGGACTGATTCAAATAAAGAAACTTATACATGCCTATTATGTCAATTCCATATTGCCGTGACCTCTCCTACTGATGAATGTAGCAGTAGATGGGCTTCCCTTCCTCATATTTTCTGAGGAGAGAGGGAGACACAGGAATATCCATGGCCATCTATACCAGAAAGCTCATTCTGGCTCCTTCTCTCTCTCCTTTTTTTTCAGTGTTTCTCTGTGGTTACTGTGAAGATGTCATGAGCTACTTTAAACCCTCTGCCTGCACAGTACGATGAGACAAGTAGCCAGGAGTTCGTAATTTTGCCATGCAATGTCAGCCCCAGACCTCTGGACAAAACCGCTACTTAATTTCTTCTGTGTTTTTCCAGAACCTTTGGGTTTAGAGGAGCTGTAGAAACATACTCTGCAGTCTTTTCACTACACAACAGCAGTGAAGCCACTGAACATCAGTGACGTAAAGAAACATTTTATGCAGAAGGATCTGCGTCCAGAGCAGTACAATTTGGTCTTAGAATCATAGAATCATTTTGGTTGGAAGAGAGCCTTCAGAGCATCAAGTCCAACCATAACCTAACTCCAGCACGAAGCCATGTCCCTAAGAACCTCATCTTACACATCTTTTAAACACCTCCAGGGATGGTGACTCCACCACTTCCCTGGGCAGCCTGTTCCAATGCCTGGCAACCCTTTCCGTGAAGAAATTTTTTCTAATATCCAATTTGAACCTTCCCTGGCATAACTTGAGGCCATTTTCTCTCATCTTGTCACTTGCTACTTGGGAGAAGAGACCAACACCCTCCATGCTACAACCTCCTTTCAGGTAGTTGTAGACAGTGATAAGGCTTCCCCTCAGCCTCCTTTTCTCCAGGCTAAACAGTCCCAGCTCCCTCAGATGCTCCTCATAAGATTTGTGCTCCACAGGAGTCTCAGTAGTAAACTACACTTTCCTTTTACTAAATCTCCTTAGAGAGGAGCATAATGCAAACCAGCTCTCACTGTTGGTCTCATATGCCTGCCCAAGGTTCAAGGGAACACTAAAACCAGCAGGAATTTCTCTGTGTACTCTTCATTTAAATACGTAGTAGACAAAGCATGGGGTGTTATTAATGGGCCACTTCTTCTGCAGAAAGGAGAGATTGGTTCCCTCCCTCCCATTACCTTTTGCTTGTGTTTGGTAGCCATCTTCCATGCAGCAGTCCAGTCTACAGGCTTCAGAGGAGAGGTCACTAGTTCTGACGTCTCTCTTTACCACTGGCTGGCAAAGACAGCTGAAGACAGGCTCTGAAGGAGCGAGGTGATCTCAGGGATCCAGATGCAAATCGGCAAAGCAAACTTTTGGGAAGAAGCACCTTCTTTGTGTTTTGCCTGGGAATAAAAACTTCCTTTCCTCACACCATTTTCTTAACAGAACATTAGGAGCTCACTGCATTTCAGAGGGAAACGACATCCCAGGCATTAGCTCGGAGGTGATGACCATCACGTGCTGGTTATAGGACATGTGGTTATTCCTGGCACATCAACATTAGCATTTTGTACTGGGAAGTTCTACACCACTTGAGTAGTTCCAAGACCTGCAGGTCACGAAGACCCTTCCTGTTGGTGTCTGTGTGTCTCCACTAGAACAGGTCACAAAGGTAGAGAGTGCTGGGCTCAGGCAGGAGCGGTGGTCTGTGATTTTCATTTTTACAGAACCTGAAAAAAAAGTTTCAAAATCTAAATGAATATTAAACAACCTTCTGAAATCCTACTTCCAGGCTGGAATTTTAAACAAAGTTTAACTAAAAAAAAAATAAAAAATAAAAAAAAGTGCTATGGTGTTGCATGAAAACAAGGTATTTTACAAAAGCAAAACAAAGTACTGATATTCAACCAATTGTTTCAATAATATGATCTTCAGTAAAATATGTAGCATCTTTCTTTGGTGTTACACTTAGTTGCTGCTTGAATAAAATTAATTAATTGTCTCTTCTAATTGCCAATGAAAATAATGTCTGTTTGTTGTAAAGGATAGAGGGAAAATAATCCTTTCCAGAACTTTGAGAAAAAGGTCGTATGTTGGATTTACAAAAAAATTCCAGCTGCAAGAGGTCGAGACTGTATAGCCCTAAGCCAGTGCCTGTCACTGTATGATATGTGAGCACAACAAAGACTCCAGCTGGCTGCTATCAGGGCTAATAGAGGCATTTTGGCTCATCTACCTGGTAGAGCATTTGTCAGGATGTCACTTGTCTGTCCTTACCTTGAAGCCTGTTTGATTCTTTTCTTTTTCACTGTCTTCATTTTATTACACTGAATTAGGCCAAGTGCCTATCCAAATCAAATGCCCTAAAATCAACAGGATGCTTGTTAAGGTCTGTGAGGAATTAAGTTGGGGACAGTGGAAGGGACAGCATTTTTCTCCCTTCTGCATGCATTCACCCAGCACTTGAGGGCTGTCAAGATTCGGAACTACAAGACATTGTAAGATTTTTATTAGCTGGTGGTATTTAAATGAAAACTTTATGTCAGTGGGTGTACAGCATGTCTCTGCTGACTCACTGATGTTCTAAACTATTATGTCAGCTTTTAGATTTAGTTTGGGAATATTTCTGCTAAGAGCACTCAATCTTAAAATGCTTTTAAAAATCTATTTTAAATCATATGCATAACAACAAAAGGCATTGTTGTATAGTCTTGTTAGGTAAATAAATGCATTTCTATTCCTGAAACATATTCATACATGTAATCAGAATTACAATGGTGACACCAAGAGATTAACATTAGTTATCATGATCTTTATAATGTCATGAAGATCCTTGACAAGTACTTCTTTCTCTGTTACGTGTTTATATGTGATTGAGCTGTACCAGTTCAAATCCAATATTATTGCAGTTTGTGCTGAAGACTGGGATGCTCTGTCACCTTTAAACTTCCTTGATTTTGATGATGAGATGGTCTCACAACTCAAAGCATGCCAAGACTTGTTCTAATGACAGATGATTAAAGCATTGCACACGTGATTATGCCCTCTTGCCTTTACCTACCTTGTGAACATAGAAGAGGATCACTTAATTAAAGAAAACAAACAAGCAAGTAAACAAACAAAAACAACAAATAATTTTATTAGAGCATTTATCTATATCTTTTCAGCACTACCATGAATGAGGCCAAAGCTAGGGAACAAAATCAAGGCTGTCTATATTTTAAGCACAATCAGCTTTAAATTCTGCTGCTAATAGACCTTGCAGTGCAGCTGCTTACATAGGACATATATAGACATTTTCAAAGGAAACTGGGTGATCCCACTCCAGATATGGTGAAGGAAAACCAGAATAAAATACAAAGGCAATCTGATATGAATAGATGAATGAACAAATGAATGAGTAGGCATGTCAGGTAAGAATATAATGGGATAATGTCTTAATGAAAACAGCTTCCAAGACAGCCTATTCTTCTCTCAACTTTCTTCAATTACTTTCAGAATAACTATCTGCTGGTAAATAGGTGACTGCATGGATCAATACTGCATGTTTATATTCTTCTTTTTCTTTTTTTTTGTTTTCCTTTTTTTTAAGTAATGTGACATTGGCCTGAAGATCTTCATTTTGAAAAGTCAGCAATAATTTGGGAATCACTGAATTAATCATTTTTTTTTCCTTGGGTAGAAAAGCTAATATATCCCTCATAGATTGCTAAATGCTTGTAAATTAAAGAAAAGAACTCAGCTAATTATCTGTCGTTGAGGGAATCCAATGAAGCAAGAAAGTGAGGTCTTGAAGGTACTGAAAGATGTTGATTGCCATGAGAATAATTATCAAAGAAACCAAGAAAGTCCAGTGTGGAAGTCATACAGCTTTAGCTATTATCTAATCACACGCTTCTCTGTAGAAACCTGCATTTTAATGGGCAGAAACTGGTCCTATGTTCAGACACCTCAGTGATAATTCTGTGTGGAAACGTTAGGCACTGTAACCCCAACACATTTGCCCTGCCAGGAGTCTTTATTTCAGGCATCTACTGTGTAAATGTAAATGTAAATGTAAATGTAAATGTAAATGTAAATGTAAATGTAAATGTAAATATAAACCTGAGCTAATTATGTAAACTCATAGTCAATAGAGAGAATCAAGCACTTCTAGGGAACAATCTTTCTCCTCTGTGTCAGAAGTCCACATCAGGATAAGAAGGGCTGTGCTGAGCCTTAACTGACTGTAGTCACCACAGACTATAAAGGAAACCATGAGAACTGTCTCAGATACAGACCCCTAGACTGCAGTCCTCCAAAGTCTGGTGGGATGAATCCCACAGTCTGAATTTGGAAAGAGGTGAAGGATGATAAGGAAAAACAGCAATGAGGAAGCTGTTAAAGGAATTAGTAATATGATTCCCAGGTGACAGACATAAGACACCAGCTCAAAGATTTTTCAGCTTTCAGTTCTAGAACAATCGAAAGGTGGGGAGAAGAGTAGCTGGACTGCTGTTCGCATCAGAAGCCATACTTTAAAATGGAAGGAAGGTAAGAAAAGGCAAAGGGGCTGCAGACATATGAAATAATTTATTCATTTCTTGAATGAAAAGATAGTGTCACCTGTAACAATGCTGTTCAACTGAAGAGCTGAAACAATCATTAGAGGAATTGTGCTGGAGAACTTGAATAACATCAGTGTTTATAGACCTTCATTTATAAATTCTGTAAAAAAATTAAGTCATGTCTTCTATTACATCTGAACAATGAGCAAGTGGTAGTTTCAATTCTTTTCAATTTAATTAAATGTTGATTGTATAAATCTTAACATGCTTCTACTGGATAACTTTAAGGATATATAACTTCATTTAGATATAATGTTATAGATAAGATTATTTAAGAGAAACAAATTATTATAGGAAAGCTAAGGATAAGTCACAACGATATACAAAAACTGATAGCAAGCTAACCAGAGCAGGAGAGGAATTTTGTCATGCTCCACTGGAGGGGCAGATACATTGTGGTTGTCTTTTGCAGACAGCAAAGGAAGTATTTGGAATTACCTGTACTTTAAGGTCAAAGAAAAAGCAAAGGCAAAGCAAAATGGTCTAATCAGGTGAGATGTGAGGCTCTGGATAAAGCAATACTGTGAACTGAGTCAATTTAAATTGCAGTTACTCTGAATATGTATTACATGAGTTTTCAAGATTATATGCTTTGTCAGTTAAGTCTTTTCCACAGTCAAAATGGGAAAGCTGTATTTGGTTAAAAATGTTCAGCTAATTTCATGAGGGTTAGTAGAAGCTAAGGGAAATTTCACATTGTCATTTATTTATTTCTAGGCCAATGAAACATAAGAATTACTTGTGTTGTTTATTTAAGAAGGGTTTTCTGGTCACATGATTGTCTCTGGTATGAACCAGGAGAATGTTTCCCTCTCTCCTCTAACCCAACATCCACACATGTCTCCTTGGTTTTGTACTTAAATCTCTTCTTTGATTAGACTCAGAACCATGATAATTCTGCAGAATACTGCAGGGCTCATGTAAGTAACATGTAACTATTTTTAACAGCAGAAGAATCTGAAGTGTTCAACCTGGCGGTTGCATTGACAGCTTTTTTGAGTCGGCTCAGGCTTTGTATTCCATTGTTATTTTGCGCAGGAGTCAGCTATGATCTGATTTCTATTGATTTGCTACGACTCTAAATTAATCCTGCTAGAAAACTTCGATCAAAATAACATCAAAAAATTTTTGTATTGCAGTCCAGTTAACGGTAAAGCGATCTGTAAGAAAGTGGGAAGAAGAGTGTACATGTTTTGGGCTGTTTTAAAGTCCTCATTAAAACTGTCTAAGATTCTGTGCAACCCTCTTACCTGAAAAGCAAATAACTGCTTTGTGAAACACTGAGTGAGGTGAGAAGATAAATGACTGACTGTTGTGTAGCTTTGGTGATTTTAAGGAAAAAGCCAGTATGTATGGACTAAATACAAAACATAATTGGAGATACATATGGTTCTAGTATAAAGGGAGAGATTTCTTTTCACAACCTGCCAGTTCAGCAGATGCTGAACCTAGAGGGTAGGTTTTGCTGACTCGCTTTGGCTAGTCTTGGCTTTGTTTGGTTGGAGCACAGATTTTTCAGACAGAGACAACCAAGGTCTGAAATAGTTATGAGCTTGGTAAATACCACGGAACAAGCAGTGCTACAGCAGAAACTTAAGCTGCTCATTTCCAACAGTAGTTTTTCAAATATATCAGTTACATACATATGTATCTATGATGGGGTTTCATCATTTTGCCCTTTTGTTTTGCTCTTATTAAAAATTATTAAAAGAATATTAAGTTTGGCATCTTGGGTAGCACTACCTACAAGGAAGATACCTGAGCAGACTAAACACCTCTAATGCATGGTGAAATATCCTGTTCTGTCTGTTTTAACAGTGGAAATCCTGCCTTGACATGTCAACCACATGAAACCACTGCATCTCTTAAATCACCCAAAGACCTCTAAGGCGGAAATAGATTCAACGTGAATATGGGAAGAGGTCTCTGCAGCTGCGTGGCTGCAACTGCTTTATGTGATGTGACTTGCAGAGGATGCACTGAATCTGCTAGTGCTCAGGACCCCTCCTCTAGGCTCCTTCCACACTGGTATGAATCTGTTCTGTAACCTTTTCCTCTGGCCAATTCACACCTGGCAGAGTAAAACACAAACTCACTAGAATACATGAAAGCCTGTGTGCTTTGATTATGTTCCCAAATGTAAACTGTCTTAAATAGTCATCACAACCTAAATAATTATTTCTTAAGAGCAGCAGAAGACTTATCAGTAGTATTTATATAGTTTCCCATTGCCAAGCCACATTAATGTCTAAAGACACAACATTAGTTTCCCAGCTGCTGTAAATGGGAGTAGTTTCTCAGTGTTTTGATAGAGATGTATTGATTTACACTGATTGTGTATCTGGCTCAACACATCTACCTGTTCCAGTGCTAACAATATTTCCTGAGTAAAAACATTGGCCAGCAGCAGATGATGAAATCCACAGGATTTATATTGGGCTCTTCTCTTTCGCAATGTATTGCAGAAGCTGAATGTCTTGTGATTCACATCCTAATCCTCAGAGTTTTCTGTATCATTGCAAGGCTCTCAATCCACAACATTTTGTGAAGCAAGTGTTTTTCACAGGGAAGAATCTACCTTTTCTCTATAATTTTCTCTTAAAACATTAAACTCTCTTTCCGTCTCTGCAGCGCAAAGACAAAAAATAAGGGTGTTAAGCAGCCTTTGTTCCACCATTCTCTGCAGCATCTAAGCTCCATCTAAATTTGCCTGGATTTGAAAGAATGTCTGAGAACAAAGACCTTCATGTTGGCTTTGGTAACACTGTTGTACAAGCAGCATACTTTGGACACATGTCAAAAAGCAAAACCCTGTAACAGCAACTTTAACACTGAATGTGGCTGCTCTTTTAGGAGCTGTTGGGAATAATTCTGGGCTCTAAGGGTTTAATCCTGTGATGTTTTGAGTATCTCTCCACGTGGCTGAGTGCCATCCCTTCACACAGCATCCAGTGAGAACAGAGGGTGCTGGTACTTCCAAGAGATGTAAATACCTTGGAGGATTGGGCTCTAATCCTTAGTCAAGACAAATCACCAATGGAATTTAATGTGAGTTTGGCCTGAACAAAGCCATGGGGTTGGGTAGGGACATATTAGTCTAGCTGTGATTTAATACATAGAAGGCCTCAAGCCAGATTTTTCTGGTTTGTTCTTCTTTATGTTTCTCAGACATCAGAGAACAGATTTTAAAATTAAGGGCCAATATTCAGCTCTCCTAAGTTTCCCACTCCATAGTATTGTGAACAGAGTCATGTCTGGAAAAAAAAAAATGTATGAACTGTGGGGTTGTCATATGCAGGAATGGGAGTTGGACTCAGTGATCCTTGTGGGTCCCTTCCAACTTGGGACATTCTATGACTCTATGATTCTGTGTCATGCACTTTGCTGAGAGCACTAGACAGCTAATAATGGCGTTGTCAGTGAGAATATTTTGTTGCAGAATGATGTCTGAGTGACAAGAGTATATCACAATTATTTTGTGAGAATGAAAGAAGGAGATGGGAACATTTTTGAAAATTTGAAACGGGTGAAATGTTTATCTACCTGACTTGTGGAAAAGACTGGAATGTGGCCAAGTCATGAGCAGCATACCCTGGTAGTTACACTGGGTTTCAGGGCTGAAGAGTAGATGACATATGACTTTTATTTACTATGAAATACACATAAAATAAAATATGACAATGTTATTTTCTACTTCTTGTTGTCGCTCTGCTTTGTGGGCTGGCACTGCATTGCAGACAGAAACATCTGGTGTTAGCTTTGTGGCATCTATGTGAGGAAAAAAAAGAAAGCAGAGACAGAGTATTAGAATAATCCAGGGATATCATTCAGAGAGTTGGAAGATGTTTCCCAGCCCTTTCCCTCCAATCACTGTGGAAATATCTATCATCACCAGCTCAGGACAGATCTTAACAGCCACGAAAAGCAGTACCCAGCCCCAAAAGAAGCCCTTCCTGGAGGTATGTAATTAACAGACTGCAACTTCACATAATCCTCCCTAATTCATGTTGAACAGTAGATCCCTCAAAAAACATCAGGAATGAGCTTTTAGTGTCTTAGTGGATGCATAAGAACCAGCATGCCTCTACGAAGATGACAGGAAATCTATATGCAACCCATTGTGCAGACTTCAGTGCACAATGTGACCCAGAAGCCATAGGTGGATCATTTTTCAGGGCAATAAGATGCTCTTTAGAAGCTCCAGTGACCAAGGCTGCCAAGTGTGCAGGGAGGCAGAGCTGGTGCAGGCTGAGGTCAGGCACACCAGAGCAGGACAGCCTGATGTGACATGTTTCAGACTGTATATATGGTCACACAATGGACCCATACCTTCTCTGGGCTACTCTGTGTTCCCTGCACATTGGGCCTCACACACTGGCCTCACACACTCCCCATACAACATGAGCCTCTCCTGTGCCATTTCTCTGACCAGGGTAGTACAGCCCTCCAAGGAGCTCTGTGTTCTGGCCCTTCAAATTCTTATGACAGCTTGGCATCTTGTCTTATAAGGAAATACAAGATGGACAGCTTCCTAATTTCATTTTCCTTTCCAAATCTCACTGGATTTCTTTATTTATGCCTCTTACTCCTCTCAAAAATAAAAAGGTGCGTGTATGTTGAGAGATTAAAACATGTCTAAATAAACATCATGAAAATTACCTTGGGCTGGGAATTTGATCAGTAACAGTTATTAGAGAAATACAAACAAAACTTGGACTTAATACAGTGTCAAGATAGTACTTTGGAGCAGTTTGAGTATACGCTGAGCCCAAACAATCATTTCTTCACACAGCTCTTCTGACCCAGCCATCTCACTGGTGTCCTTGTGTACACAGTGGGCTAGCAGAATAATTAAAGTTTGCTTAGGAGAGATGAACTATTGCTATAACACAATTTCTTGGCTCAAAAGATTACAGCCCCTGGGAATCATTTGTCCAGAAGAAACTGGCAGCTGGTAAATGACAATCTGTGATTTTTGGTGTTTATAATTGTATATTTATAAGAGTGTGCAAAAATGTTACCCATATTATCAACCATTATATTCCTTTTAAATAACAGAATACTTTTCAAATTACAAATGTGCACGTCGTAAGATCTTGCTAAAGAACACATCTCTTCCAGCAATTTTAAATGATAGAATAAGTTTCTCAGATTTTAGATTTTAAACAAAAACAAAACCAAAAAATGGACTGTTTACCCAAACATTTATTTCATTTTCTTTTGGCCTAGAACAAAATTGTGCCTGACTCACAGATCCATGGAAGTACAAATTTAGAATTAAAAGAATTAATCTAATTTGCACATAGTTGCTATAAAAGACTAGCTTGGATGTAGAAGTTGAACAAGGGTCATCAAGATTAAGATTCAAGAAAAGTAATTTTACATATGTAAAAGTTCACCATCTAGGACTCAGTTCAGCTGCACACACCTATTGCCATCTGAGTTGTCCTAGAGCATCCAGACACACAGATGGCTTAGCAGTTATGGCACTACCTAAAACAGACCCACACTATTGTACGTGGCAGCTGGAAAATAGGAAGAATGCTTTGGTTGAGGACATCTCGAATGGCACTAGATGCCCATGTATGGGCAAGTGTATTGCAAAGTTACACTTTAGTACCAGTTTCTAAAATGTGGACTAAAGAACAATTCATTCTGTTAGTCACTATTGTTACTGAATTTCTTATTGCTGGTTACCAATCCACCGAAGCTACCCAAGATACAGAAATTGTAGATAGGATTAATCTCCTGAGCTGCCTAAATAAAGGTGATGATGCACGAAATAAATGTCTAAGCCAAAGCATCAGAACCAGTGGAGAGGTATTCAGTGGCCTAAGAGTAACCATCAAGTTCCCAAGTTTCACTTTGTATTCTGTAGGGTATCCTGCCGGGTCTGCAGGTCTCCTAGGATTTCCAAGATATCTGCATGAGGCTAGTAGGCTTCATACTTCACTCACAACTGACCTGCACCTTTCTGAAGTGGCATCTGAAAATTTGGTAGGGTACTCTGTGGTGCTTAAAGTGACTTTAGATGCTCAGTTTAAGCACCTGTATCTCAGCTAACAAACAGGGCTTCCAGCTGCTCCTTCAGAAAGACATAAAGTCTTCAGAAAGTCTTCCCTGTCATATCTGCCAGTCTTCTGAGTATGTCTTGAACACTAATGTTGCACCAGATGGCAATGTTTGAGCAACTGAAACAAATGCCAGATATTTGCTGACTCTAATGGGAACTTAAACAACTAAATCATGTGTAAACACCTACATGAGATGCCTAAATGGAGCTGTCTGCAATCTGCAGCTGACACCCACTCTGTAGGTTCGATGAGTTGCCCACATATGGATGCCTAGACCTATTTGAGAGTCTTAAGGTATCTGAGACTCTGCACAGAATTAGTAGGTAGGACACAGGATCCATGAAAGAGCCATCTCCTTCTGCAGAGGCAGCTGGGAACCAGAAGTACACTAAGGCATCAACTATTGTATTTGATTGAATTCCACCCTGAATGCAGTCTCTATGAGTAAACAATAGATAAGTTACCAGTATAGTGTACAACTTTAGTTGGCATTTTGCTCTTTGCAGCTGATCTGGTAAAAGTATTGCAACTGTTAATGTACTTGCATCATTTCAAACAGCTAAAAAGGCAGAATAAATGCAAGTCCTGGGCTCCCCTGAAGAAGTCTGCTGGAGTACTGGGAAAGTCAGAGCCCTCAGGCACAGATTTGTTTATATCTGAAGCGCACCAGATGTTGTGGTTATAACTTTTTATTGTAACTGCCCATTTACCCCACTTGGGCAAATCAAGACCTTTCTTATATTCGGTGAAATGTATGTGTGTTAAGAAAGAAGCTAAAACACTGCCATGCACCTTTTTTTTTCATAGAGAATCAGAGTCAATACTAAAGAGCAGGTCATTCAGAAGTGGATCAGTAAGTGACTGAAGCCATTTTGTGTTCTGGCAAAAAAAACAGTGAAAGTGTCAGAGAATCTCGATGTTGCATAAAGGAAGGTGACTTTCTGTTACCATACTTTCATTCTTTGGTTCTTGAGAGATGGTGACAGGTGTACACATTTGTATAAGTGAGAAATAGTGAGAAATATGAGGGTTTTTTGTTGGGTTTTCTTTAGGGTGATGGATTTGACATTAATAACAGAAAACATAATATAGCCATGTTCTGAGCAATCAGCATGTTGGCTCGGTAGGAATGTTCATTATTCAGAAATTGGCTGTTTTAAAGAGGCTGAGGGCACAGTGCTGGTTGGGAGGCATGGTAGCCCTGAAGAGATAAATCTCACCTACCCAGTTCTGTGCATGTAAAAAAAATGACCTTACATCAATGTTTGTTGAGTCTTGCTTTGTATCTGGGGCACCAGATCACTCTATGTAGGCACAGGAGGTTGGACATGTCAGGATTAGTGGACATGTCAGATCAATGGCATAGCACATGCACCGTAAATGTGACATCTGTGACATCTCCTGCAGTGCTCCTATTGCATTTGTGCAGTTCATCAGCACCTGTTTAAGCTCTATTTTTTTCCCAGTAGTCCAGGAATCCTGGGGGAGCAGTTGGCAGCTGCAAAATTGCGGTAAAAGAAGAGACCCACATGTTTTTACTCATCTTTATTGTATAGGAGTGGTTCATGAATGGGACATGAATGCTTCTTGGGACACAAACTCAACAACCTTACCTATTTATGAACAAATAATATTTTATCGTTTACCTACTACATGCATCTTATGATATCTGTAGCATATAAAAAAAGCAATTCAAAGCTAGATACACTCATTGTCATGCATTATCAGCTCTTCCTCAAGATTAGGCTCGCTAGATACAGTTATATGCATAAAAAGTCACAGACAAATACAGGTACTGTCTTTAAAAATATGCAGCTATTTGTGTCCAAATAGTAATGTTCTTGAATATGAGAGGTGTATAGTTTATCTCAATATCTAAACTGATATGAATCGGTGGGAACAGAAAGTCTGTTTTGATTAACTAAAACCAATTAACAATGACACAGTTTGGCTTCCTTGTGGTAGAATTCAACACAAACCCTAGCACAGTGAACTGCAATATTCCTGTTATTTATTTAGTGTTGACAAAAATTTTAGTCTTGTATTAATTTGTAATGGTTTCTACTTTTCCGTATGCATGTAAAAATCTATATTTTACTATTCTTTTTAAATCCTACACAACAATATTTGAGTGTCCTACATGTTGTTTACCTTTAGTATTGTGCAGAAATCTGTCTCTCTCAGCAGTGTTTTGCACATATAGCAATGACACCTGACTGTCTGCAGTGTTCCAGATCCATCAGATTGATAGGAGCCTGAGGCAGAGCAAAAAGGCACTGGATACGCTGACTAGGCAGCAGCAGCAAATCACACACAGGCTGGATTTCCCTCTCCCTATGTGCCTCTAGCTCTTCTCTGTAATGTAACAGCTGTGTACAGCAGGGTGAACTTGAATAGGAAATGACATATATAGGAGAGAACAGTCCCAATAAAAGTGCAGAGCTATTGCAGCTTCAGATAAAATCTGAGGTTCCAGCCTATATAACTTAAGTAATTAACTTGAATTTATATATCAGGCCTCACATGAAATTATCCCGCTAAAAGAAGGCTAATGTTCCATCTAAACATGACCTGGCCTATGCTAACCATCTAGATTCCTTCTGTTCTCCAAGCATGAAGAACTGCGGTAAGAAAAGCCAAGACCTATCTGATTTGAACCCCCTGAGGGACCTCGAAGACAAAAAGTCAGAAAAAGGAAGTGTAGGGAAAATGTGGGATTGCTGCTGAATGGGGCAGGCAATCTGGTGACAAAAAACATGGAACAGGCTGAGGCAGCCAATGCCTTCTTCACCTTAGTCTGTACTGTTAACACCGACCTTCAGGAATTCCAGGCCCCTGAGGCCAGAGACGAAGTCTGAAGCAAGAAGGACTTTCCATCAGTGGAGGTGGATCAAGCTAGAAAACGAAGGTGACTCCATGGGAAGCACCCACAAGTGCTAAAGGAGCCGTGAGGCCAGTCTCTATTACTTTTGAAAGGTCATGGTGATAAGGGGGGCTTCTATTGCTTCTATTCTTTGCCTAGGAAGGTAAGAAAGAGAATCTGGGGAACTACAGAGTTGCCAGCCTCACCTTGATCCCTGGGAAAACGATGGAGCAATCAACCCTGGAAACCACTTCTAGGTACAAGAAAGACAGGAAGATAATTTATAGTAGTCATCATGGATTTATGAAGTGGAAATGATGCTTGACCAATCTGGCTGCCTTCTATGATAAGATGACTGGCTTGGTGGATGAGGGGTGAGTAATAAGTATTGTTAACCTTGACTTCAGTAAGGTTCTCAAGACTGCCTTCTATAACATCCTTGTAGACAAACGGATAAAGTAAGTGGACAGTGACACTGACTGAAAACTACTTGTGCTGCTTGGCACAAAGGGTTGTGATCAGTAGCACAAATTCCAGCTGGAGACTAGAGACCAGTCACTAGTGGAATACCCTGGGTCAATACTGGGTCCAGTACTATTCAACATCTTCATGAATGACTTAGGCAATACAACAGAGTGGACCCTCAGGAATTTTAAAAACAAGACTGGGAGGGAGTAGCTGATATGCCAAATGGTTGTGCTGCCATTCAGAAGGACTTTGACAGGCTAGAGAAACGGACTGACAGAAATCTCATGCAGTTCAAGAAAGGGAAGTGTGAAGTCTTACATCTTATAGAGTGCACTGTCAGCAAGTTTGCTGATGACACCAAGCTGGGAGGAGTGGCTGACACGCCAGAAGGCTGTGCTGCCATCCAGTGAGACCTGGACAGGCTGAAGAGTTGGGCAGGGAAAAATGTAATGAAATATAACAAGAGCAAGTGTAGAGTCTTGCATCTGGATAAGAACAACCCCAGGTTCCAGTATAAATTGGGGAACGACATGTTGGAGAGCAGTGTAGGGGAAAGGGACTTGGGGGTCCTGGTGGACAGCAGGATGACCATGAGCCAGCACTGTGCCCTTGTGGCCAGGAAGGCCAATGGCATCCTGGGGTATATTAGAAGGGGGGTGGTTAGTAGGCCAAGAGAGGTTCTCCTTCCCCTCTACTCTGCCCTGGTGAGACCGCATCTGGAATATTGTGTCCAGTTCTGGGCCCCTCAGTTCAAGAAGGACAGGGAACTACTGGAGAGAGTCCAGCGCAGGGCAACAAAGATGATTAAGGGAGTGGAGCATCTCCCGTATGAGGAAATATCTATAAATATGTAAAGGGTGAGTGTCACAAGGACAGAGCCAGGCTCTTTTTGGTGACAGACAATGGTAGGACAAGGGGAAATGGATACAAACTGGTATACAGGAGGTTCCATTTAAATATGAGAAAAACTTCTTCTCAGTGAGGGTAACAGAACACTGGAACAGGCTGCCCAGGGGGGTTGTGGAGTCTCCTTCTCTGGAGACATTCAAAATCCACCTGAACACATTCCTGTGTAACCTCATCTAGGTGTTCCTGCTCTGGCAGGGGGATTGGACTAGGTGATCTTTTGAGGTCCCTTCCAATCCCTAACATTCTGTGATTCTGTGGTCTGAGGAGGAATAACCCCATGAACCAGTACATGCTGGAGGACGAGCCAGCTGGAAAGCAACTTTGCAGTAAAAGATCTGGGGTTCTGGTGCAAAATAAGTAGGACACAAGCCAGCAATGGGCTCTCATGGCAGAGGGACAACAGTACCTTGGATGACATTAGAAAGAGCATCACCAGCAGTTCAAGGCAGATGATCTTTCCTCTTTAGTCAGACCTGGTAGGACCACATCTGGAGTGATGGATCCAGTTCTGACCTCCCTCGTACAAGAGAGACATGGAAATACTGAAGCAAGATCAGCAAAGGGCCACAATGATGAAGGGATTGAAGCGTTTGACATATGAGGAGAGGCTCAAAGAGCTGCCATTGTCTAGCCTAGAAAAGAGAAGGCTCAGGAGTAAATCTTATCAATGTGTATAAGTATCTGAGGGAGGGTTTCGAAGAAGGAGACAAACAGTGGCATCAGTGGCATCAGTGACAGAATAGGAGGCAGTGGGCACAAATTGAAATACAAGAAATTATGTTTAAACTTGAAAAAAAGCCTTTTTACCATAAGGATGATCAAACACTGGAACAAATTGACCAGAGAAGTGTGGAGTCTCCATCTTTGGAGATACTCAAAACTCAACCAGACACAGTCCCGAGAAACTTGTTGTAGCTGACCCTGCTTTGAACATGGGGCTTGAGCTCTATGTTCAGACAGCAAACTTTATATGACTACTATATGGTTTTAGCTCCCAGTATAGTAAGGGAAGGCCTAGGGCTCAATTTGTTTGACTAAACAGAAACCATTTGATTCCTTAAAGTATCTCTCCTAATTTACGGTGGCCAGTCAAGAAAGACAAGGGTCTCTTGTAGGCCAGCTTGATGAGGTGGTTTTAGGTAACCTGGGGCACCTCAGACAGCAGTAGATGTTTATCTAGTTGCCTGAATCAAGCCTTAGATCTCCACTGGCTACTACAGAGCTTAGACACCTGCATCACATGGAGGAATTCAGTCACCTAAACACAACCACCTAGTGTCATTTGAAATACCACAAGATCTGTCAGTGGCCTGGTCTCCACCTGCTGTTCCAAAAAGGTGCAGGTTTTCCACAGGCCCTGTGTCTCATCTGCCATGTCACGCAGTTGTCCTGATTAGCTGAAGTCATCTCAAATAGCAGCAGCTACTGAACTCTGGAGCCGAATTTGACATTTAAAGTCCTGTAGATAGTAACAGTCCTTAGACAGTTAAACTTAGGACAGATAAATCCTGATTTAAGTGCACATGTTCACTGCTTATTTAATAGAGAGAGACAAGTAACTAGAAGCTTCTAAGGACCTGAAATACTTTCTGCCTAAACGTAGGTTTCTAAGCACCTGGTTCTCTTCAGTAACCATACTGTGAATGTTTTAGGTAGGGTCTTAAATTAAATGACTACCTTAAAGTTCACTGGATTCTCCTAGTTACGCACACATAGGCATGTAAGAGCAGTTGAGATGCTCTAGGGTATGCCATCTGGCATCCAGGTCTCATTCCAGAACAGCACTTCTGTATTTCTGTATCCAATGTTGTGGCTGCCAGCCCCATCTGAATGCCCCAGGTATCCTAGAGCATTTCAAATGGCACTAAATGCCATTTAGGCAACTGAATTGAATCCCCACTGTTCTTTTGGTGCTTAATCACAGAGAGATTAAATAACTGCCAGTTTAATCAGAGGCTCATGGACAAAATAAAAGGCAGTTTAATATATATAAGTGAATGTAACAAAATATTACCTTGTAGACATACAGCAATTGAAGCCAGAAGGTGGTTGCTGGAACTGTATATTGTGATGCTGATGTCCTCTTCTCACTAGATTTTTAGCATATACGTATGAGAATGCCATAGATACCTCTAAGTATACATAATGGTGGCATAAATCTCCCCCTTTTTTATCAATCCAAAAATAACAGTGAAGTCTCATTTCAGTATGAAGACTAAGAAAGCAGACAGGCAAATGACTCCCAGTGTTGTAATGAGCTATAATTGTGTGCACACTTAAAGTATTTCCCAGTACGGCATACTGAAAACGTTCCTCCAGGGGGGTCTATCTCTGAACTGAAATATGCTAAGAAATTAAAAGCTAAAGGTATTACAGTTCTCAATCCTGCCTGGCTATTACAAGAATCTCTAAGTATTACAACGTTTTATGTAACTTGCTGCAAATGAGGCAATATCTTAATGTAGCAAAGTAGAAAGGTGGAAAAGGTAGAAAAAGGGTAGAGTTGTAGCCCTATATAATAATTTTTTGTGCTTTTGTAGGACCTACTAGAACATTGCTGTTGGGATAGGAGAATAAAGAGTAGTAGATTAAAAATGTGAGATCACATAAAGCAGTGGCGTTTTAAAATGAAATTGTATTAACACATATATTTCAAAGTGTGAAACTTTTAATGAGTCTACCAATGACTGTGACTTATAAGTAGTGCCACAGAAAGCCATATTTTCAAGGACAGGGCTGGGAAAAGAAGCGATGGACTTATGTGGAGGTATTCTGGTAAAGCATAGTAGAGCAGAGTTCCCTTGCATGACAATACGTATGTCTGCCTTTATGTAGTCTTGTAATTCCACAAATTTCAAAAATTCCCCAATAGTTACAGAATTTGCACAAAATGTTGGAACAGTAACGATGTAGATGGTTTGGACTGTTTGCAAAGAACCTGAAGTGTAAAGAAAACCTATAAAAAAAAAAAAGCCCACCAAATGGATCAGCAACTAAATAAACAAGAAGAAAAAAACAACAAACCCACAGTTCTGATTTCTCCATCAGGTGGCTGAAGAGACATTCCAAATAAACTCATACATACTACTTAATCTACCCACTGCACCCGATTGTCCTTTGCTGAGCCTATGTCCCTTAGGGCAACATAGCCTCAATGAGAGACTACAGCTGTGCAATTGGAATAATCCCATACAAGTCAATATGGAAGAGACATTATATATATATATATATATACACACATAAAACCTTCTGGCACAGCTCTTCTTTAGTTTCTGGACTAGACACAAAAGGCCTTTGCGATCCTCAGTGACCAGAAAAGTTTGAAATCTCAATCAACTTCTTTTCTGCTCACAGTCTCTCACTGTGACAACATTTTTTTCCTCTCATTGCTGTAAGTCACAGCAGTTTCCAGCTGCTGGCTCTCGCCCAACTGACTAGCAATCAGGAAACAACCTGTTCACTTTCTTACAGTTTGGGGAGATCTCTGAGGAATGAGGCACAGACATTTTTCCTGCTAGTTTGATTAGGCATCTCCAGGGAAGAAAGCCAGCCTCATTAGCAAAGGTAATTCTAAGAAGAAAACCTACATCTTTCCAGTGTTTAGTGGGTCCCAGAATCCTTGTGGAACTTCTGCAGGCTAGAAATTACAGTGCCTGGCTCCATTGAATACATCTGAAACTGTTTAATGGAGATTTAAGGCAGGATATTTTAGAACTCCCTCTATCAGTTTGAAGAGAAACCAATCTAATTAATTCTCAGCTGTTCTTCCACTAGTGAAAATACAGGGAATAATCTTAGTTCCACTTCATTTATAATTTAAATGATTATTTGACTGTTTAAATAAAGCTTTATTTTATTTTTGAAAGGGCTTTATTGTCAAGTTAATTGACACTTTAGAATCTGCTGCAAATCCTGGGGAAAATGCTATAAAATAAATGGTTTATTAAAATTTAAATAAACCCTAGTTCATAGCAAATTCAACCAGACCATATATGTCAGGGGAAAAATTCAAATCTGAGTGGTTTCAGGCATGAAACAGGGATGAAGCTCTTTAGCCCAGCTGCAAGGGTTGGCAAGTCTAGAAACACTGTTTACAGAAATCTAGGAACCTGCAGAACCCTATTGCTGAAACACAGCTACTTGCAGCCATTCAGGCACCTGGAAATTTGTCAGGTTTATGGCCAGACGTTAGTATCAATGTTCTCTCTTAACGGGAACATATTGAGTGCAGACCACATCTTAGGTCAATAGACAGCAAGTGATGGCAAACTTTGTAGTTTGCCTCTGTTCTAGTTTGAAAAGCTCACCCCAGTGTTCTGTTTGCACAGTCATTGCCTCTTGTTTCTATTACAGGCACATAACAGTATATAAAGTCCCAGGAATGAGAGAGGGGATATTCTAGCTGATGCACGAGCAATGAGCTGTGCTGTCTGCAGTCTTTTCTGGCTTTTCTCATCCTTTAGGCTGGAACAAGATTAGGAATGTTGGGACTGGGGAGAGGGAGCAGAAATGGAAGTAGGGGAGTCTGTAGGACTTAGGCTGCAGATTTCAAGGAGATTTGAAGAAAGAAAAAGTTAGAGCAAGTGGCAGGGAAATTATGCCAGGGAAGGAAAGTAGATTAGAAGAAAGAAAAAAGGGTGCTGCTGCAGCAAATGTAAATCACAAACTATATCCTGGGATGCCTAGGACTTTACCATTATTACTTAACATTACTTACTGTTTATTATTTACCATTATTTACCTTTTATTATTTACCATTACAGCATGCTGTATTTTCTAGGATTTTTTGTTTGTTTAGATTGCTTATGGAACACGTCCAACGCACTGTTAATTTGGTAGAAATTCATGACTTCACACCAGTAGGACATTTTGGTGCAGTGTTCAAGAGTGATTTTGTGTCAGAGAGATACATTCTGATATTGTCTGCACCTAAACGTTTAGGACCTTATTTTGAGCTGTTAATAATTTTATAATTCTTCTGCTTTATGCCATCCTACCCTAACTATTTGAATACTGAAAAGAGGCCATGATAGAAAGAGGCAAATAAGATTATTATAAGGTTGGTGCAGATGATCCTTGGGGTCCCTTCCAACCTGGTATTCTATGATTAGCCTGGTTCCCTATTCAATATACACTTGAGGGTCTCACAGCTATTACATACTCGTATCACTTAACAGAAAATCTTGGTCCCTATTTTGTTCACACAGGAGGTGAAACACACCAAGATGTTCACACCAACTCTGCTGATCATGCTTACAATATTGTGATATCTCACATGTTCATGCAGAGGAAGCTGCAAAATAGAAGAACAACAGCCTTACAGCTGTAGGGCACATGGATTTCCTGTTTAAACGACCCAAAATTGAGAAGGGCAATTCCTGCCAGGCCAGGGAAACTGTCTCACCAAGTCCTCTGAGAGTCCTTCAGTAATTCCCAGGGAGTCCCTCCTTTTACAAATTTAACATCATGTTCCAGCTTATTCTGTTCCAGTATTGAAAAATACCATTATATTACTTTAGTTTAGTTTAGTTTAGTTTAGTTTTTCCCTCTTGGTTACTGAGTTGATTAGTCACCAATACCTGTCCTACATAATTACTAGAAGGGACCTTGTTTGATTCAAAGCTTCTCTCCTCTAAGGCACCTATGTAAAGAAATACATGCTCTGGTACCCCTTGGATATGAAAATGAAAGTTGCTAAATGAATGTTGCTAATTATTCTGTAGTTCTTATGCATAACTCCCCAAGAAGTAACTGGAAACTCAGGACAGAGACTGCAGCATATGGGCTATAGTTCCTCTAGTTTCTCTTTGCAGGTGATATTTTCATTCTAATTGCCCTTCTTTAAACATTCCCAACTTTTCAGTACCTAAATGTATTGCGAAGTGCAGGTGCGAAGGAATTGTTAGTGCTGATTAAGTGACTGATAGGTCTGAAGAGTAGGAAAGACACAGAGAAAAATTATCTACAGCCTTTGTTTCCCCATGATTCTAGCTTAAACAATGGTCAGAAATGTGTTTTCCCAGATACTGAGAGCTATATTCTGTGTTGCCGTATATTAAACCATGGCCCTGCTATTCTAGAGAGGAAGTAAAGACTTTTGGCTAAGACACTGGAAATCAGTTCAGTCGGTATTTTCTTAAAATGCTCAAGGTACACAAATATCAGGATCATGTGGCTAAATGATGGCTGGGTTTTACCACAGTGCAATTAATAACTTTTGATTTATATTTGTTAGCATGATCTGAGAATGAAAACATCTGTTTTCAAAAATGAAGATTTTTTGTTTTATTAAGCTATATTAACAAACCAGTATAACTCTAATATTTCAAAGCTCATGATGTAACCTCTGAGAGATAATAAAGGCAAGGTGGTGTTAATTTCTTGTAATTAATTACATCATCTTATTTCTGAAAACCTTGACATAAACAGGATATACTCCTGCTTGAACTGCAGTGGCCTTTTCGGATCCATCTGAAAAGATTTTGCTGCCATGAAAAAAATCAAATTGCCCTAGTTTTACATACTTCAGCATATATACCTCATGCTCAGCATATGAAGAATAAGAAGCAGACTTCAGGAACAATCTAGTGAAACATACATTTGAAGACATATAGAACTTGTTTTGTAAAGCCTAGAAAAAGGAATAATCATGCTATCTCTATGCACACATGAGTAAATCCGGGATTTTCAAGAGTGCCTCATGGTTTGGAGAAAGATCAATTATTAAGTAGCAGACCAGGCACACTTAAAAGACTTGATTTTCAATAAAACATTGAGCAATCATCCTTTTATAAACAAGTCTTACTCGGGAATTTGAAGTTAGATGGCCAAGAACTCTTTTTTGTGGTTTTATGTTTTGTTTTGGGTTTTTTTTTATTTCTTTTAGGCTGTAGAAGAGATTAATTTCATCTTTTCAAGGTGGTAATTTAATCCAGTGATGTTATGATTTGGATGAGACCTATATGTGGCTCACCAAAACCATTTGGCTACTGAATGCAGACTGCAACTCCCAGACATTTAGTTGGACCAAAAATCATTTGCCGTCCACTCCTCAGTTGTTCTGAGAAAGAAGGCACATGGAGCAGATTCCATGCACTCACAGAATTGGACATAAAGCCACCTTTTCACAGGATCATAGAATGGTTGAGGCTGGAAGCTCATCTGGAGGCCATCTAGTCCAGCCACCCCGTCTTTCTCATGAGGACTTCACTGCTATTTACTTTCCACAAAAATACCGTCGAGTTCACAAATGGCAAAGCAAAAGGCTACTGGACAGACACGGACAGGCGTATTGTGGATGTGACACTGTGCACAGTCATTCACCTGTATGTGCACATTTGCTCCAATCATGTGGCAGACACAGGAAACATATGGTAGCCTCTAGTACCACTAGAAGAAAGTAAGTTTGTTACTTCATTCAGCTGGTAAGGTTCTGCACTTTGGCTTAGTCCATTAAATTTAAGGGCTGAAATTACATTGCAGTGCCTTGTGTTTATTTACTGCTTATCTTTAAGATAACTTTGAGCTGCATACCTGTGTGAAGAATATGCACTTACAATAATCAGAAAAGTTGACGATTAAGGCATCAATTTATCAAAGCAGAATACATTAATTTCTTGCCTTACAGCAAGATAAAAGTCCCCTTCCTCTACCTCAATCCAGCCAAGACTCTGTTCCGCTTACTCCCCAGTCCTTCGCATCCATTGTTGGAGAAACCAAACCACTTCCTTGGCCTCCATCTGTTTAACACATCTGTCTCTCTTTGGCTAAATTCCTCGAGGCACTCTTGTGGTACTCCTCAGAGAGTATAAATAAGATTTTATGTTAGACAATACTCCAAAAATAAGTGAAATTGAGGGCGGGGGGAGGGGGAAAGTAAAAGGATCCTTATGAGACATGAAATCATTGGAATTTTAATCTTCAAATAAAATAACTCTTTTTGGTGTTTTCTTTTACTCTTAGGGCAAGTACTAGCAATAATGAAAAATTTTGTAACCCTTCCATCTCTTTAAATCAGATGGTCATTTTCAGAGCTATGGAATTGAGATAATCATTTTTTTATTATGTATAGAACTATTCTCTGCTATGTATTCTAATTTTTTTTTTTCATTTGAAATAGTTCAGATAATGACATTTCTATTACTTCTCCCAAGGAATCTTTCTTGGTATATTTCAGATCTGCATGTTATTCACATATAATTTTTCTTTGTTTATTTTTCAGTATTTATGTCTGGTTGTACCAACTTCTCTGAAATATTCCTTTAGCTTTTTTCGTTTTCTTTTTTCTTTTTTTTTTTTCATTTACACCATTAATACACCAGTAATAAATACACCAAAAGCCAAACCTACAATTGACGCAAAACCTCAGCTGCCTGTATATTTGAAGTATATGTGATTATGACTGGATAAACTCTGCCATGAATAGGCACAATAGGGTTAACAGCGAGGAGCTACTTTCCCAGCTGCAGCTCAGGGACTGACTCACAACAGCTGGGATAGAAGGTTGAAGACCCAGCAACTTGGGGTGACTGCCAGAAAGGTTAGGACTTACCTCAAGGAGACTCTTAAGCTGCAGTTTAGTAGAGAAGTGCTTTGGGAACAGTCTGAGAAAAGCCTTAGGTATGCTGGCTTGGAAAAGGCTGAAGAACATTAGTCTTTTTTAAGGCTTCTGTTGTGAGTCATTAAAGGATATCTGATGTGGGCAGCCAGGGTCTTTGCAGGCTGAACATCCTACCTGGCTTCTGGAGGAGGCTTGGGGTGATTGAACCATTTGGGTACCACTTGTGATCTTCCAGGGCTTCCCATAAAAGAAAATAGTGCTTAAAAGGGAAAGTACCAGACAGAGGAAAGATTTTAAGTAAGTCTAGCAAACTACATGGGGCACCATATCACTAGAGAGTAGCAAGTGGAGGGTCTGTATTCAAGGAAAGTGAAATGATCTGAGCATCTGTGGATTTATGCATCTGACCTAAATAGGAAGGAATAAAGGTGGATGTGGCAACTTGAGCTGACTTGGAAAAAGAGAATGGATTTTTATATGCAGCAGAAATGCAGAGCATCTACATGACTTAAGCAAAGCAGCTGATATGGAGATTAATTAAACAACTGAAAGGTGGATAAAGTATGCTTCAAGGAGAAACCAAAATAGCCTGTACTGACAGGAAATTATTAGTGTTTTGTGAGGTTCACCTTATTTACTATAGTAACTTACTGGTCATGGCACACAAAAGGTATATGCTGATGTTACAAGGCTAATAGACAACACAAACATGAAAGAGGAGCAGAGTACTGTACAAGAAGAGTTAGACTGGAGTGTCAGAAATGGGATGTTTTTCTATGTGTTCCAAGTGTAAGGCTAAAGCTGAAGGATCTGGATGAGAAACTAGAGCAGGGGTGTCAAACTCATTTTCACTGCAGGACACATCAGCCTCACGGTTGCCTTCAAAGGGCCAAGTGTAATCTTAGGACAGTATAAATGCAAAAGTAGGCAACCGTGAGGCTGATGTGGCCTCCGATGAAAATGAGTTTGACATCCCTGAACTGGTGGAAGCTCATCATGAGGAAACTGGGGAAGGGAGAGGATTGATTGCACACTGTCTGCGTGTTGTCACGGAGTGGCTGACATACACTTTTGGAAAAAGTATACAATTCTGGAAAGATCTTCCCAGTAAAAGGCATAGAAATATTCCCGGTATACAAAAGATGTTAATTAGACCTCAACTTGAATACCGTCTACATTTCTGATTGCCCAGCTTCAAGAGAAATTAAATCAGTAAAGGGGTTACTAGGATGACTATGGAAATTGAAAGCAATCTTACAAGAGGAGACTAGTAAAGATGTATTTAGTCTAGCAGAGCAAGACTGATTTGAGTAGGGATGTGATTGCTCTCTATAAATACATCAAGGAGGTTAAAGAACTATTTAAGATGAAGTACAGTGCTGGCACAAAAGCAAATGGATAAAAAGTAGCCTTGAATAAATTCAGATTGGAATTAAACAGAAGTCTAAACCACCAGAGAAAAGAGCTTCGAAAGTGAATTTCTGTAGGAGTATTGGGAGTTAAATTTAATTGATTTTTTTAAATGAAACCAGTTAATTTCAAGAAGAGATCATAATGCTTATGATTGCTTGGGACTGCATTCCCTTGATAACCAAGAAGATGTCTCGTAGTATCACAAGCTCCTTAAGATTCACTGGTGTATGACTGCATTCCCACATTGTGGTTCTGCCATACCAATAATTCTGAGGGGGAAGGAAGCATTGGGAGAAATAGTGGTCACCAGCACAGGCGTCTGTAATTACCAGTCTCCAAACCTGAGCATCAATAAGTAGCAGCAAATTCTGATTTCTGAGGGGAATCTTGAGATAGCTGATGGTTATTGGGGCTTTGCCAGCATGTGCCAAAACTCAAATTTTAATGACTGACATACCCATAGCAATGGCATTTCTTGATGCTGATCAGTTATCCTGAAACACACCCAGTACAGGCCAAGTTGAACACTGATAAAAATAATACAAAAACCTTGTAATATCTCAAATAGATGACACGACCACAAAAGTTTCTGTAGACCTGCCTTATAGCAGAAATATCAAGTACTTGACTCCAAATTTTTCCTGTTCTCTACAGTGAGAACTACCCAGCTGATGCAGCTTTAAAAGTTCTGAACTGAAATTTCAGCTCTCTGGGAAAATGTGTTTTCATTTTTCACTTGTGGAACATCAAATTTGTTTCATGCAGCTGATCCATGTTTAAGGCAGGGGTGATGAGTTCAAATTCAAAATGTTTTGTCTCTGTTGCACTCTATCGTTTCAGTGACTTTTCTTAGGGACTTCAGTCAAAGGAGATTTTTAGTTTCATGTCAGTGAAAATGTCATGTTCGTGGTCTGTGACCCTGTGTTTCTGAAAATATCATCTATCCCTTAGAATAGCTAAGCACAGTTGTCTACCTGCTGGGTAAACCCTAACTGCTTGGGGGATTGCTAGGTTAAAAGTGAATTATTACCCTGTGTTATGATACAGTGTTGTTTACTACCACAGGAGATTATGTTCATGCTTCCGCCGCATCAAACACAGGACCCTGCATTTCACACAAACATGTTCATTGTCAGCCATTGCTTATACGAGTAACTGAATGACCTTAGTACGTGCTCATTTTGATCAAGATGGTGCAGCAGTGACCAACCCCTTTGAGCTACTAATGATTTTGGGGTGAGCTGACCCTAAACCCTACCTCTGAGAGTATTCATGAATATCAGTTGAAGTGTTATACATACTTTTTTGTATTTTTTAAAGTTATCAATAGATGGTAAATATGTGTTTGACTATGACAGTCTTGTCATACAGATATGAATAGAAATTTAAGATAGTTTTTTAAAGAAAACATCTTAATAACTCTCAGACTCTACAGACATGGAGGAGACATTTTTTATTTCACTGAAGAGAACGTAAACCACCTTGCAACTGTGTTCTAGTTCCGTGCTACTTTTTCTCATTCCAAAAATGTAAGTTAACTATACAAAACTATAAAGATATGTAGCTCTACCAATCACTTCCAACTGCTACTATAAGTACCAATTTAGGAAAAGCAATATTTTCAAGCCACAGAAAACGAGAAAATTAAGGAGAGAGTTTGATTTTATGCTGTTTGTAGTCTAAGCCTCTGAAGAGTCCAGCTGGAGAGACATTGTGTCATTCATCCATCCATCCATCCATCCATTCATCCGTCCACCCATCTGTCTGTCCATCAGTGGCTTTCAAACTGCTTCACTCCAGAGAAGCCTGTTCCTTTTTGTACTTGTTTTATTTTCAAATTTAATTTCTTTGACCGTTGATAAATCACAAAAATGCACTGATTTACCGTTCTTGTAAGCCTTTTGCAATAAGCACTGCTACAGAGTTTGTAAATCGAGAAAGCATTTGGCCATCTTTCCCACTGTGGTACATGTGAATTGCTTGTACCCTGCTTGACGAATGTCTGGAATTCATAATACACCTTATTGCTGACAGAAGAGTGTGATTTCTCACACTTCCCATGCTATTTGCAGCACTTACCAATGCCCAGGACTGTGTGTATTACAGTGTAGCTGTGGTCAAAGGAGAAAATTGTGCTACAACCACCTGCTCCCACATATTTTGTGGAAAATAAGGGTTCAAACTGCAGTGTAGCACAGCCCAGTCCTGCCAGCAAAAGGTGCTTCTGGTATTGGAAGTAGGGTAGCTGAGGCAAACCTTTCCTAAAGGGCTGTCTTTCTGCTACAGTTGTCTTGAGGACTCAGAGCAAGGTCTTGTAAAACTACATTATATATATGTTATCCTGCAGTCTTCAGCACAGTATACAGTAAGATAAGTGGCATTTAATTACTGGGCAAGCAGTGTCCCTATAGTATCTGGAGTTAGTATGGTTACTGTAAAATTCATATTCACCTTCATGGTTTGGCTTCACAGCAAATCACAGACTTAGTTTCTTTTTTCTTAGCTATTTCTTACTTCTCATAACATGCTTCCTTCTGAACTCTTTGGGATCATTAACAATGTAGATTGATGCAGACAGCCTACACTGCAAATGAAAAAGGCTGATTAAGTTATCATGCACTGCTTCTGTTAAGTAAGGATTATCCTCTTGAGCTATTCTAGAGTACTTTGTAATAACATAGTTTTAAATAGATACAGGCCCGAGTGATAATATTCAGATGAGGATTCAAAGCTTTTCTTCCTGAAGTTCGTATTTTTTCCAGGTTTTCTTCAGGGTCACATGAAGGAAATCAAGGACACTCATCACACCAGGATACAAGGGTCTCACTTTGAGTCTTTTTAAACAACTGTGCCCTTCACCCTGCTTGAAAGAAAGGGCTGGAAAGAATCTCTTCTCTGCTGCTAGGGAGAAAAATGTAGGAGCATGGTGATGGGAGGAAGAAAAGACGTCAGGAAGAAATGTTGTTAAGTCCACTTCCAAGTGGGAGTGCCCAAAATTATTTCCACCATTTAATTTGGAAAGATAAATGTTTTTTTTAAAACATATATGATTTTTTTATTGTTACATATTCCACATGACTTTTTGTATATTTATTCTGTTTTATTTGGGATGCTCTTCAGGCTGGTCTCATTCACTAATTCTGACCATTCCCAGCCTGAACTTCTCAAAGTAGTCTAAAAATCTGCAAAAAATAAAAATGTGTTTTCATAACAAAAATTCTTACTAGTAGAAGAAAAATGTATTCCTTCCATAAATAATATTGCTGTTGAAGGAACAAATTGTAGAGTATTAACAGAAAAAAGAGACATGCTAAACAACATTGTTAATTAGTTTGCTTAGTCATACTTGTGTATCTTTGGTAATAGTTAATCTCATTACATTACTGTAAAACCGTAGCAGTATTTGTAATGTCATTACAGATTTTTGTTTCAGAAGGGAGCTTCATGTCTTCCAATTGCCTAATGCAAAATAATTTCTAATTAATAATTCCTTTGGAGTAATTATAATTAGCAATATGAATGTAGGGAAACTAATGAATTAGGAAGAAAACATACATTTTGTGTTTGGATCTGTATGCTAGAATGATTTACAATTTTTTCTGCTTACTGTGGTAATGGGGTATAATTTAATTATGACAACTTCAAGAAATGTCTCTTTTTCACCTCACTGATTATATTTTTCCTGCAGCTGTCATTGCATTTACTCTTAAAGACTGAGTTAAAAAAATAGCTGCAAGAGGTTATGAGAGAAAGGGAGTTAGCTGTTTTACTTTCTGCAACGGAGCCTAAACTGAAGAGCTAAATTCAGTGGTCTGGTCTCTGCAAGATACACTGTGACCTGCTCATAATGTATGTTGCCTCCCCTGCCCCTCCTTCCTACTATGTTTTGATGTGATCACCTGTACAGTAATGTGTTCATTGGGCTATGTTTCCCAAAAACACCTGAAGGACAGGCAGGGGAGCACATCATCCATTTCAAGGGTCTGTTCTTCAGCACTGGAATACAGAGGACAAACTCTTTTTCAAAGCCACTACCCTAGGACACCTTTGCCTCCCTCTGCCATTCTTTTCCATGCCCTCAGGTGTGTATTAAAAATTTCTTCAATAGAATAGGATAAGATGACCCAGAAGACTTTACACTTTTCTTTTAAGATATGTAAACTTTTGCTTTGAATCTTATTGAAATTGCTGTTGTAGGATGATGGTCGTACCTATGAAACAATCTGGCTAGAAACTGGATCCCAAAAGTATCTTAATTCAGGTAAATGCACACATAGAAAAAAAATTTAATCAGTCCTGGAGATCTGTTTCAGGGAATACACAGGCCAGGTACTGCTCAAAACTAGTAGTCTCTAAAGAGAAACAGAAAGAATAGTGAGGTTGTGAATTCTGGGCAGATCGCTTGGCCGTGCTTTGTTTCTGCTGTACTCAAACGTAGTAAAATTTCACATTACATCAACACATGTTATGCTAAATGATGAAATTATTTTTTTAACGTTGTGTGTGCCTGTAATCTTTTCTACTTTGAAAAGTTTCCACTCTTCTGTGGAGATAGAAAAGCTAACGAAAGAGGATGTTAGCACTACAATACCACCTGTCATATGGACAGACCAGATACTGAGTAAGATGTAAGTTTTGGATGCCAGTTTTTCTGTGCTTGGTGCTAGGGTTAGTATGCAATGCTGGAAGGCATCTGTACAGGAATGGCTAATTCTATCATCCAGGTGATGTGACCCGTGTTAGGAGTACAAAAAGCATCCAAACACAATACGGTCTCTGATTCCAACAATGAAATACACCACAAGGTCTCAGAAAAAAAGTGGTTCCATCTTTTTAAAAATCTTAATTACTCCTATGTGAAAATGACCACTCTTAGCTACCACATCATCTCCTTTTAACCGACTTTTTAATCCTAGTCAAGTTTCTGACTGAGTGGTGCTCAGCACAGGATGGCAGAGGATGTAGGACAGGGCAGGAGGAAGCCAAGGGGACTCAGTGTGATGTTTCTCACGCTGTTCCTGGGGCTGCAAGCTGATTTGGCCCTCTAGGCTGACTCAGAGTTGCTCTGTGTGGCAGCTAGATGCCCACGTCTGCAAGGAATCTTCCAGCACACTGCTACATCTTCTTTAAAGGGCCAGAGTAGTTGCTAGGATCCCTGAATTTGAAATAAGTTTAAAGATCACTAGCATTTTTATAGCATATTTGAGATTGCCTAATGTATTTTACTTTATGACTGCTGAAATATCCTATGTTAGCTTTGATGGACTTAAAAAAAATTGTCTTGTGGTTTGTTTCACTGTTTTTAAAACATTTTTTTTCTTTTGAGCATGGCTATTCCCATGTTTAAGTGTATTATTTCTGCTGAGACATCAGTTTTGATTAGAGTTGGCTTCCTAGCCCAAGGCTCTGAAAAAGAAGTCTGAACTTCCATCGAGGTTGTGATCAGATGCTGTTCTGTCCTACTAGCTACCTTACAATGTGTCTTTTTGCATTTATCAGATGCTTCTAAATCCCAAAGAACATGGTTTTCATATATATCTCCTCAGCCAAGGCAGAAATAATGTAAGTGTATTCTCTTTGGTCATCCTATTATGTTTCCAAACCAGTATTAGAACAGAAAACAGTAATACTGAATTTATTAAACTGACAGGGTATTACGCATTTGCGTTTTCTCCCCCACAACCTTCACCTATCAATCCTGACTCTGACACTAGGTAGACAAATAAACCCTTTTTAAATCCCTAGAGATTCTATCTTTCCTCACCCCTCGCTCCCTTTTTTTAAACCAAAGTACAGTCTTCTAATTTCTTGCCAGAGCTGGAGGCTTCTTCTCCAGTCCTTACAGCAGGACTGGTGGACCTTCACTTGGGAAGATCTGTGAGGCAGTACTGGAACTAACTGGCAGGTCTAGGAAGGAAGAAGATGCAGGGTACTCTGTTTAGTGGAGGACATGAACTGTCCTGTGATGGTTACAGCTGGGTCCAGCCAGCTCCAGCACCAAGCAGCATGAGCACATCATCATGACTCAAAGCTGCAGTCAGGGAGAGAGGACCCTGGTGCTCTGGCTTGCATGGGTTTAAGAAAGAGTGGCAGCTGCCCAGGGCAGGACAAATACAACAAATGTGAAGAAATATATTTTGCAAATGGAAGGAGAAAGTGAAGGGATGTGTGGAAGGTGACATTTGATGGCACACCAGAGTGTCCCTTGATGACTGAGCTGTGGCTACCTATGACACCTCTCAGGGACTGCAGCCTGAGGAGGAAGCCCAGAGGAAAGGAAACCAATTAAGCAAGAATCACAGAATCACACAATCACAGAATGTTAGGGATTGGAAGGGACCTCAAAAGATCATCTAGAAGCAGATGACAATCCTAATTCACACAACCCCAACTTGCGGCACCTCCCGGTACCTCACCAAAAGAATTTGGAGGCATGAGTGTATTGCATGGCAAAACCAAGGGAAAACAATGCTGGGAAGTGGGGAGAAGATATATTTGACTGAAATGGAGACTGTTTTTCTTTTGACAGAAGCAAGCCTTTTCACCATAAGGATCATAAGGATCATAAGGTTCACAAGGTTCATGAGGATCTTGCAAGCGCAAAACCTGAATTCCTTTCTTACACAGGAATCTTATCAGAGATATGGGCACATCTGTGATCAGGGGTGGCATACTTTGGTCAGGCAATCTAGCTCATGGAACAGAAGAGGGACACAAGGCACAAAAAAATTGTGGATTTTGGGAAAAGCCTTATTTCACTAGAAAAATCCTGTGTGTTTTTTTTTCCTGCTCCCTGTAAAGTAGATTAGTTATTTCAATGAAAAATTAGATTTTCACAATTTAGTCATTTCCAAGTGGGAAATAGTCAATCAGTCTTGCTTGGAAGTCTCACCCCAGACTTTTAGCTAGAATATTAATTAGAAACTTTTCCCAAAGAAGCTCTGTGGGAAACCGGGCACAGTCTTCCTAGAAATAAAGATGTGGAGGTTAGGAAGGAGAATTAAGTAGTCTGTAATAGATTCCCTCCCCTCCAGATGGAAGGATGAAGGTATAGAGGGCTGAGAAGACCAGTTTCATAGATGGGCTGATTCTGCATTTACGTTCAGAGCAACATGAGACTTTGGATAAAAGACTAAAATATTATTGTATCTCAGTACATACCGTATTTGATACCAGTATGGACTGAATAAAAGAAGTCATTCACAAGCAAGTGAAATCACTCCAGGTATTGCTCGGTCTTCGTACTGTTTTGCATGGTTTAGGTGGGGCACCCTGAAGATAATCTGAAAAAAATGAGGTCAAAAAGAAAAATTAGTATACCACATATTAGACATGCAAGAATAGTTTCTCACTGCAGTGACTTAATTTCTATTACTTCTCTCAAAATTCTGAGTTTTTAGGCATAGTAGCCACAGAGGACACATTTAATTTCTAGTCTAGATTCTCATGAGGACTTGCAGAAAGACTACCCTGAAGAAAGTGTCCAGACCTTAAAAATTACTTGAGATTCAGTAGCATATGTTAAGCCGCACAGGAGCATATCAGAGATGAGTGTTTTCCACTTCAAAATGTACCAACGTGGGAGCTTTTGAGAATGTAGTCGTTATTTAAGAGAATGAACAGGGCAATCTGGTTGTTACATTTCTGATAACCTGGCTTTTCCTACTATAACTTCTCCAGCTCTCAAACTCCAGCTGTTTTGGTACTGGTATAGTCTGAAAATGAAACAAAATGTCTGGGTAGACATTTCTTCAGTCTCTTTCCGATATATTATACCTCAGATACATTATAATGCAGTGTACCATATCCCATAATGTTTCACAGTAATTCAATAACCACAAAATTAACTTCATGACTAAAGTACTTAAAGCCCCTCTGGTCTCATCGTATTTTCAGTATGTAAAAATACTGTCACAAGTGAAGTTTACATTGTAATTTGAGGCCTTATTATTGAAATCTGCCTGTTATAAATAAATCCCTAATTGGAATTGGTTTTCTTCTCACAGAATATTTGGTGATAGATCCAGGCATTTTTAGAAGCAAAGAGTATTCAAATGTATTTTAGCCTCCTCGTACAAAGCACAAGCACTCCTCACATGATTATGCACCTTCTGCAATGTCAACTTTCTTCTTCCTGGCAGCTCCAACATATTGCCATGAAATAGAAATTTATAAATAGCTGTTAAAAAACCCTCCTCTTCTGATTTCTTCGGGGTTTTTATCTCTGATTTCTTCTTGAAAAGGCCTGTTTAAATTCATCTCTCATGAGACCTCTGGGAGCTGGTTTGTGCTGACCAAACAGAATTTTACGTGCTTAGATAAGAAACTGAACTTTATAAAGTCACACAAATAACAATTACAAAAAAATTTTAAAGTAGCTCTATCCGGTTGGGTGCTTTGCTAATGTCCTCAAGAGATAATATAAAAATATTAGTGAAGAGGTGCCCAGTTGCTGGCAGCTGCAGGGGCCTCTGTGAGGAGAGGCTGCGACTGCCCTGTGCTGGCTGCCTCATGCCAACCCAGCCGAGGTGGTGGCGTCCTGGGAAAAACAGCCTTGGGAAAGGGCAAAAACACCTGTTCAAGAGAGGAGTGAGGGGAAAGAAAAGTGTGCAAACAGCCCTGCAGACACCAAGGTGATGGGAGGAGGATGGGAGGAGGTGCTCCACAAAGGCCAGAGCAGAAACTCCCTGTCAGCCCACAGAGGTGACCGCACTGGAGCAGGTATCTCCCTGCAGCCCATGGAGAGGGACAATGTTGGAGCCTGTTCAGACTGAAGGACTGAAGCCCACGGAGAGGTCTCACACTGGAGCAGGGGATAAGTTTGTGGAGGAAGGAGCAGCAAATGAGGAGCTGCTATGGACTGACCCCAGACCCCACTCCCCATCCCCCTGTGCTGCTCGGTGGGAGGCAGAGGAGTCTGGAGTGAAGAAGTGAAGCAGGGAGGAAAGGTGTTTTATTAATTTGTCTTTGCTTCTCACTACCCAAATCTATTTTAATTGGCAATAAATTAAATTAATTTTTCCTGGAGTTGAGTCTGTTTTGCCTATGACAGTAACTGATAAGTGATCTCCCTGTCTTTACCATGATGCACGAGCTTTCTCATCCTATTTTCTTCCCCTGTTCTCCTGAGGGTGGGTGTCTGGCAGTCAGCCAAGGTCAACTTACTCATGCATGCAATAAATTCCCTAGTGGATCAATTGACGTGGTGGAATTTTATGAAGTTTACATTCCACAGTCCTGGCTTGCAAGATCTCAGTATTTGGTTGTGGTGTTCTACCTGAACTCCTCAAGAAGAAACGCTCAAATTTTCACTGAGAAGGGATACATAGCAGCTTGGATTGGGTTTCCCACTGCTGTAGAAGCTTGTTTTAGAATATGAGTGCAAGTTCAGAGTCAGTGTACGGAGATTACGATACCAACTTGTCTTCAAAATGTTTTGGCATATCTTTAAAAAGGTAATAAGCCTGATAATCTAATACAACAGCCTCTGATGAAAGTACTGGAATGCTGTCTTAAGGAAATAAGAGAATGTTACTTCAGCATATGCAATATTTTCTTCTGTAATGTGTATTTCCTATTAAGTGGGGAGTAATATTACTTATCTAAGTCAATTAGCCAAATGGTCTGTATTTCATAATTTTAAAATTTATTTCCCATCAGGGATATAATGTGCTTATCCTCATTATTTCTCATCCTGTACATTTGATTTCTACAGATTTTAAATTTTCTCTTATTATTACCTTAGTCAGTGAGCTGAAGTTTGCATTCGGGGAAACCTGCAGAGGAGCAGTTTTGCTTTTAACAAGACCTGAAAACTCAACGTTTCACCAAAAAAAAAAAAAAAAAAAAAAAGACTTCTGCATTCACAGCCTTAATGAAAGAAAATTATTGAGCTGCTCCTCCATTCACAGCTTATAAATTGAGCTATTGAGAGGAAGAGAATGCAGTAAAGAACCAAGCCAAATCTCTAATATGTTTGACTTCTGTGGGATTTATGCTTAAATTAAGAATGTTCTTAATTGTTTATGTTAACATTTTCTTTAGTCAAGACCTAAGGAATAAGACAGAAAAATGACACAGTGTCAATCTAGTTTACATGATTTGCCATAGGAAGAAAACATTAACAATCCAAAAGATAATTGTGAGAGTGAAGGACCAAAATAAGTGAAGAAAGAGGGGCAGACAAAGCTAGAAGACACCCCTTACAGGAGAGCAAGGTAGATGAAACACGGACTGATGGTGACAAAGAGAAATGGATTCTGTTCACAGACCAGACAGTCTTCTGGAGGACCTCTCCATAGCACACAAAGACCTGTCATTTGCTTGGTGGTTTTTAAATTAGTCCAGTGGGAAACTAGTACTGCACAATGAATTAGCTGCAGTCAGGCATTTTGCTATGGGTACAACCTATTGCTTTCAACACATGAATTTACCAGAGACTATCACTCTGGTATGAAAGGGAAGGTGGGAGTAACAGATAGAGCTATGTATTTACTGTTTGATAACTAATTTTAAAATGTCCCTTAACTTTAGCAGATGTCTTGTATTATTTTGAAATGTCAGATATTAATATAATTCCTTAAATAACAAGTGTTTATTCACAATTAACAAACATGACACACATCCTTTTTTAAAATGTCAAAAACTTGTTTAAATAAGTACTTTACATTGTGTTCCTTGAAACTTGCCAAATGAAGATGATTAGAACAAGAGACAGTGAAAAAAACAAAAACAATCAAAAAACTCTTAGACTGAGTACTTGCTCTTAACTGCACTAGCTCCAAAAACATATGGAGAAGGCTCCCACTAGGTCTCAGCTATGGGGATATAGGACACAAACCCCCTCAGCTGAAGAGGGAAGTGGGATTCATCTCACTCTAGCTTCAGTGTCTCTCTTTGTGCTATGTCACATCTGATGGGCTAGAGGTGCTGGTTTTGTTACAGCATCTTAAATGGCATTAAGTTGTCTGTGTGCAGGAAAGTGAACCGAGGCCCTAGTCAATGCAGTCAGCACCAGGGGCACAAGCAGGAGCCTCAGAGGTACATCAGGGCCACAAACAACATGACAAAAAAGCCTCCACCCTCAGAAGGTGGGACTGCTACCACAGGGACAAGCAAGGTCATCATCCACCAGCCTGCAGCTCTGCAAAAGTGCAGAGTAAGGCTGATGCAGGTTGGCCATTGCACTTTGTGCAGTGATCCCACCAGCTCTGGCACAGCTGGGCTGAGCAAACCCATCCAAGGGATCTGCCTTTCAGAGCTGAGGTAGCAGTTGGGCTGGTAGGTCCTGCCACCTGTTCACTTCCATTGCAGGGGCCTCCGGTAGCTCCAGCGAGCAAACACCTCGAGAGCTCCTCTGGGGAAAGAAGGTAACATGAGCTAAATTCAGAGGAGAATTGATTAATATTTATAGCAGCTCTACCTGTCTAACCATACTATTGAATGGGAAGGTTGCCTGGCTCTTCTCAAGAAGAGAGAAAGTGCAAACCGACTTGTAAAGAGGAGAGTGATAGGCAACCAGAGATGAAGAGGAGAAAGGTGGAAAAAAGAGCTCTCAGGGATATGAGGAATCAAGGAAATCCGGGCAGGCAGGAAGAAAAAGGATCTCAGGTGTGTAGCAGACTCTGCTGGCCACCTTTCAAAGCTCTGAACACTGTTCTGAGTATAGGAAATCTTTCTGAGGTGCCCAGGGATGGCCAGACAGGAAGCATACTCCTGTCCTTGGGAGAACGTGTCTGCTGCTTGGGTTTTGGAAAGGACCACATCCCAGCTCCCCAGGGGCTCCCTGCTGAGCCCCTCTGCCTGGCAAAGGGACACTGCACATCTCTGTCAACTTGCCATGCCCTGAGGGTATCGCATGTGTTGAGAAGTGGCCAAGGCAACACCATAGTCACTGACTCCTTTTTCTTGTGACTTCTCAAAGAACGAGGGATAAAGTCATGACTGTTCCTACCTTCATGGTTCCATCAGCACTTTCTGTCACTGTCCTTCTAGGTGCTGATGTATTTTTGCTGCTTGGATTCCTTGGATGAGCTCTGACACTTGAGATTCAAGGGCCATGATGCAGCCCCAGCACCACCTGGGCGGAGGCGAGGACAGAGGCACCGAGCCCTCCTGCTCTGGCCGGCATATTCCACTCAACACCACTCGGCTGGAGCAGCTCATCACCCTCAGACCCATCCCACCCTTCGCAGTAGAACTTGCTGGCTCACCCATCAGCTCCATCAGCAAATGCCCACCAGATGGAACATCTCCCTGGGTGGGAGCTGGCATGGGATCTTCAGGTTATATGGAGAGTGTTGCGCATGGCGGTGTGTATCATCTGGGAGGGACATGAGGGACATGCTGGACAGTGTGTTCCATTCTATAAAACCCTTCAGGTTTTATTTACAACTACTCATTTTTGGCAGACCGATGCAGAATCAACTCACTCAATACAAGAAGGGAGCACCTGTTGCTGCTCTTTGGTCAGGGTAAGTTTATGTATGCAAGACACCTGAAGAACTCATTTGGTGAAAGAAGGTAACATGAGCTGGCTTTGATTAAGAGCTGAATTGATTCATATTTGTCATGGCTTTACCTGTCTAACCATACTCTTGACTGGAATCAGAGATCTCAGGAATGGGCAACTGAGACAACACAGGCAGGGCAAGAAGAACAAGGAGCCTGGGGGTGTAAGACCCTGCTCTCCATATTTTGATTCTTTATTACAGCTGTATCCAGGCCTGGCCCTTGAAGCACAGATTTGTTCAGCAGTTGAGTCAAAGGCCCCTGTGTTCACTGAAGTCTCCCCAAACTTCCACAGTCTAACTAATTAGTATGATAACACCTATCCTTAATACCCCATTATAAGGCGTCTTGTAGAGAACTAGGAACGGGTATTGAGCTTCATGCACAAGTTGCTTCTTCTACTCTCACCCTTGTCCATAATGCCTGTATTTTTTCCCCCTTCTTTCTCAAGGCAGGTTGAAGAGGTTACTGAAGAAACATCTCGGATTCGACCCGATTCCTGTATACCTTAATAGCTCGTCAGACTATTCTTCTGAGGAAAAAAACCTTCTGTCAAGAGGAAACCTACCACACCATCATGTTGTTACCTTTTTTACTCAGCTGGATGGTCTAGAGGAGCTTCAGAGAAATGAGGTCACAACTCATTCTTTTTGTAGAACATTCAGCAGCACAATGTGAAGTCTAATGAATAAGAATTCTGCCAACCGCACTCGGTGACAGGCTCCAAACACACCTTTTCCCAAGCTGTCAGCCAGCTGCAACTGTTTTAGTCCAAAGCCCACTGTACTGTCACTATCAAGAGCAGAAACTTCATTAAGAAGGCTCCTGTCACTGCACTTCGGGTGTTACCCAGTTGCACATGCCGCAAAAGGCACAGGTTAAGTTGCAAGAATTTCCTGTTATGTGTGTAGGTAGTTCAATGGACATCTGAAGTCATTTTCTCCAGGCTGGAGAAAACTGGTAGCAAACACTAAGATTATTTCCATACCGCATTAACACTGAAGCATGCAGATGGGGCATATATTATTATGGAAATGCTGCTTTGAGCCCTATAAATAGGGAGAAACCTGCTTTGAGCCCTGTAAATAACAAAGTCAACAAAACCAATAAAAATCCTAAAAGCTGAAGTTCTGAAGAGGCTCCAAGGTCAACTTTTAGAGGTTTTAATGGAAGATAAGAAACAGTGAAACGGAGGCAGTGAACAGTCTGTAATGTGGTTTATATTAACGTGAAAGTTATAACACATAGAAAAACTTCGTATTACATTGGCAGTTTTGTTGTATAAATATGTAAATAATATAGTGAGACACGCTTTATTATAGAATGAAAATATGTAATATAAAAGGTTTGTGTGAAAAAATGAGATTCTTCCTATTAAACTGTGTTGGTTTCTGTGTTGAAAGTATCATATTAACTGGAGAAAATTTGTATTTTGCCTAATATCTTGCAGTACAGACATTCAAGTTTTTATGAGGATAGCTATGGAAGTAATAGCAAGCCTTCTGATATAAAAGACAGTGGCACAGAATTACAAGGCATCGTTTTGCCATTAGTAGTACCTTCAGGAGTTTATTACAGACAGCATAAAAGTTCTGAATGGAGACTCAGATTCCCTCAGGATTGAAGCTGTTAAAAGTGAAGTGTTTAGTTACATTTGCAACGGGATTTGAGAAGACCATAACCTAAAATATCACAAGAGTAGAAAGTTAACATCTGGATATACTCTGTATTGCATTATTGATAGATATTTCTCAATACATCCAATTTCAAGGCATAGCAAGGCATTGATACATACTGTGGGATATTTTGAGTATTTACTATTTTATGCCATTATTGTAGTTATGGATTATATTAGTTATGCCACTTCATGGTTCTTTACTGCATTTTCAGCCCTTTATGTCTAATAAAACCTAATACTAGTTAAAGAGATAAGCAGGCAGCCTACTAACTGAGCCTCCTGGCTGAGCAGGGCTCTCGGTCTGCCTTGTCCCTCTAACTTGCTGCTCTCGGAAGGTTTGGAGGACACAACTCTTATGCTTGGGAGTCCCAGAGAGCCCATGTAAGTACTTTGAAAAAACTCACTGTCTGATCCTTCATACAGTTGATTCCTGCTTTGACTTTCCTTCTGGAGGGAAAAAAGGCTTTTGTTGACTACAGAGATAGTGGTGGTCCTAAACTGAGATTAGCTGTTGTGGGTGCTCTCCTTTACATGTCCTTTTGTGGTGCGAGGAACACACTTACCCAGAGGAAGCTGTGGGTAGAAGCTAGTTTTGAGTAAGTGCAGATGTGTGCCACAAGAAGAGGCAAAACAAAACAATTAAGGTTTAAAACCAGCATCTTATAGCTACTGCTGTGAAGTAATTCTATCTCTGGCACAGTCTAATATTTTAATCTGTGTTAGTATTGGTCTTCAGAGTACTGTATACAGTATGGACTAGGGAGCATAAATGCCAAATCACAGAATCGACTGGGTTGGAAAAGACCTCAGAGATCATCAAGTCCAACCCTTGGTCCAACTCCAGTCCATATAATGAGTGTGACATAGGCCAATTTTAAATTAATAAAGCATCTATTTTTATATTGGAGTATCAATGCACCAGCAATCAGAGTGAAACCCAAAAGGAAGGCATGGAAAATACAAGTTTTTTTTGTCTTATTTAAACTGGGAATATGTTTATTAATATATGTTTTGAGTATTTATGTTTTAAACATCTCCTTGTACTAGTCAATGATGAGACCTTTTCAGAGGTAACCGACAAAAAGTAGAAGATTGTAAAGGGTGGAATGGTTTTTGGGTTATTCATCCCGAGATACTTGCACGTCTGCAGATGAACTGAAAGGAGGGATTACACAAAGACTATCATTCAGTCCTTTATCGGCCATTGTACATTATCCAACAGGAGTCCTTCACTCCATGAGAGAAAACTAGAGGAAAACAGAAAGGGTCACAGGAAGGGCTCACTGAGGACTCGCTGAAGACCAGGATCAAAAAATCTTTAGCACAAACCTCAAGAACCTTCTAATAGGGGTGTCAAACTCCTTTTCACTGGGGGCCACATCAGCCTCGCGGTTGCCTTCAAAGGGCCGAATGTAATTTTAGGACTGTATAAACGTAAGAGTAGTTACACAGTCCTAAAATTACATTCGGCCCTTTGAAGGCAACCGCGAGGCTGATGTGGATCCCCGTGAAAATGAGTAGGACACCCCTGTTCTAGAAGGTTCAAAGCCCAAAAGAGCATTTCTTTATGTTCACACACAGCCTTTCTCTAGCATAATTCATTCAATATGCCACTTACTAACATAAACTTGGGTGATCTTCATCTAACACTAGGTGTTGTTGTCCCATGATGGCTCCACGTGGTCTGTGTTGCATTGGTACCTCATGCCTTTTTTCGTATAGCAGACCTTCCTCCACCCTTTCTACCATATATCCTGTTGGTCTGTTCCAAGGAGCTGCCCATAGGCTTCTGATACCACAAAAACTTCTAAAATGAGGCAGCAGAAATGCAAGATGGGCAGTGTTACGGATTGAAACTGGTCCTTAGCTAGAGAACTTAGGCATTGTTTCACCAAAACCAGCTGACAGTTGTTAGTTCTGCTCCCTACCTACTGCTCTGCCACTGTGGGAAGCTTATTGCCTTGGTTTTTGAATATTTCATTATATTCTGCCAGTGGAGGGTTTGGATATCATTGAAAAGGTGTATCTCTTCTATTTAACAACTTGCAACTGATCACATTTCAATGTTCCTGTTTCCCTTTGATTTATCTTTTTTTTGTTTGCTTGTTTGTCTGAAAACCAACAAAGCAGTATCCAAGGCCACAGGACTAGGATACTAAGCTGAAACTATGCTATTCTCCTGCAATCTCAGCTAGGCAGAGAATAAAATCAAGATAAGTGAAGAGGTCAAATCCTTTTCTTTTGTGACTCAAGTATCATTTCTAAAGGAGAAATAAAAACTCCCGACTCTTGCTTAACATTTCCAGCATTCAAATTCTCCTTCTCTTGATTAGCCCTTGCAGTGGAAGCACGTGTTGGCATGGGTGCTCTCAGCAGCTGCCATCCATTACCACAACCTCCTGACAGTAGACACAAGATACTTGTGGTTCTCAAACTCTGAATTTCTTAAAAAGCCACCAACTTCAGAAAGAACGAGGATATGAAAGCATCAGTGATGGCTGTAAAAAACTATGAGTATAAATGAGCCAGGAAGGACACAGGGCACAGATTCTGTCTTCCTCAGTTTGACTGGGACAAGGGCTAAACTCCCAGCTTCAGGAGTCATGGGAGTACGTCTGGATCTCACTCTGCTACTTCAAAAATCCACATTTTGTTCCTCATGGCCACTGTAGAATGCTTTGAAAAATGGACTTAAGTTTGGTCAGTGTTAACCATAGTCCACAAAAATCATAGTCCTGATAGTTAAAATTATCTCTGTTCATTTTAACTCTGCTTAGTGTTCATCTAAGGAAACGCAGGATTGCCACCTCAGGCTGCAGTCTGGGCTGTTACTCCCACATCATTAAAGCTTCACCGAAGGTGTAGTGTTTAACAGATGCTGCTCTCTTAATTTTTGGCCAGCTTTCTGAAGAGAGTTTCCTTTCCTTAGGAACTCCCACACAGAGTCAAGGAAAGCATATTGAGAGGGAGAAACATTTCTTTCACTAGAAGAAAAAAAAAGAGAACTCACAGTTAGCATAGAAGAAAGCTGTTACATGGAACGCATGCTCACTTTCCTGTCACCTCAAGATGGAGAGAGACATGGTTCACTTAGTGTCCCAGATATATTAATCTATATATCTGGCTTTTTTTTTTTTTCATGCGATATGTTGAGACTTTCTGCTGTGGTAAGGTTTGTAGAGTTTCGAATTGCACCCCAAACTGTAAACACTGCACTTTGAGCTTTGAAAAATGAAGTGGTAATACCTATGAGTATTTTTGTATCCGTTTAATGAGGACCAAAAGCCTCACTTGTTGTTAGTAGCACTTTAGTAGTACATTGACCTCAGTTTTTCTTGGTGGACAATTCAGTATAATAGCACCACTCAAGATGACCCAGTTTGAAAATGAACCCCTTGGGAGTAAGACCCATTGGACTTAATTTTAGAAATCTAGCAGTTCAGTGTCAAAGTCTGAACTAGTCACCCTACGTTTCCTAACAGAGAAATAGGTACCTCCAGAGGATGATTCATCTGGCCTATTTTAAGATGAAATGAATCACTACCTAGAGGTACCTATTTTTCTTTTTAATACAAAGGCAGCCTGCAATGACGAGCTTTAGACCTAAATGTCAGACTTCTAAATGTTTAAAATAGGAATTTAAACCCTGCCTTGGATATCATCATAATCAGTGAAACACAGAAGCTTAGAAAGAATGGAAATAATGTAGTAGAAGTAAATGGATAAACTATTTTTTAAAATTATTTTTAAATAATGAAAACACTTTATGTTTAAAACCCTTTAAGATAAACTTGACCCCTTTTTAAAAAAGACTGATTTTCAGTGGCTTTGCCTTGTTAATGAGAGTTACCAATCTCTGCTCCAACAGGACTGTTAACGAGTCACTTTTTTTCTGACTCTTTTTTTTGCACAAAGGCAATAAAGTCTCCTAAAAAGTTTTAAGAGTTTTTGGTGCTTACCTAAATATATCCAGCCATAAATTTCTGCTCAGGGAATTAAAGTACTGATTTGACACTCTGCAAAACTGAGGTGGCAGAAACTTCCAGATATGAGTAGTCAAAACATTTCTGGAGAGCTGATGTTAGAGGGAACAGATCAGTCACTGATACATGAAAAAGTTGTACTAATCAGAGGTGTTTTTCGATCCTCTGGTCTCTGCTGCAGGTTTCCATCCCCTTACCCGCTGTAAATGCTGATAAACTGCTCATGTTATCAAGCTTTATGGTGTAAAATTTTCTTGTGGGTAGCGGGAGAGAGATGAATGTTCAATTCTTTCCAGTTTTCTTTTTCAGACTGATTTTTTGGCTGTACTAACCTAGTAAAATCAATAAGAGGCTTTGAATGTTCAACTCCATCATATAAATGTTAGAATGACTCCTTGCTTCCTGGGCTGCCCTGGTGAGACCACATCTGGAATATTGTGTCCAGTTCTGGGCCCCTCAGTCCAAGAAGGACAGGGAACTGCTGGAGAGAGTCCAGCGCAGGGCAACAAAGATGATTAAGGGAGTGGAGCATCTCCCTTATGAGGAAAGGCTGAGGGAGCTGGGTCTCTTTAGTTTGGAGAAGAGGAGACTGAGGGGTGACCTCATTAATGTTTATAAATATGTAAAGGGGGAGTGCCATGAGGATGGAGCCAGGTTCTTCTCGGTGACAACCGATGGTAGGACAAGGGGTAATGGGTACAAACTGGAACACAAAAGGTTCCACTTAAATTTGAGAAGAAACTTCTTCTCAGTGAGGGTGCCAGAACACTGGAACAGGCTGCCTATGGAGGTTGTGGAGTCTCCTACTCTGAAGACATTCAAAACCCGCCTGGACACATTCCTGTGTAGCCTCATCTAGGTGTTCCTGCTCCGGCAGGGGGATTGGACTAGATGATCTTTTGAGGTCCCTTCCAATCCCAAACATACTGTGATTCTGTGATAAGATACCGAAAAGTAAGACAGTGTATTTGTTCAGCTTTCAGCAATATTCAGATTCTGAGTGAAAACTCACAGAAATCAATGGAAGAAGATCTAGTGACAGTAATGGGCTATCTCTTACAGGATTTAACCCATATTCTGTCACTTCATTCTGTGAAGCAAGAACTAGAGTTTTATAAACACTACCAGGATTTGCTTTTATTTATTTTGATCATTTGATACAACATCCAAACAAGGTGTTGTATACCAAATAAATTAGTTGAGCATCTCTTAAGCCCCCCGTTTCTCCAACTAAAATAATTTGAGGCACCTCATTGCTTTTTCACACTTTCAATGCGCTATTAGTGACTGATGAATAAGAGGCAAAGCTAACAGTTAGCAACCTGCTGCCCATAGATGATCAGTTAATGATTTACACATGGTGTTATAAGAAATCTTCTTTTATAAAAATGTAGTTTCCAAAGTTTATGTTCAGATAGTCAGGATTTGTACTTTTGCCAAAGTATACCAGGGTTTGGGGTTTTTTTTGGACTATTCCCTCTCCCCCTATGACTCCATTTAGGTAGGATCATTAAGAAAGATAGCAGAGCACTAGCAAGAATTTTGTTGCAGTATTTTTGTATGCACTCTTATTCTTCTTTCAGTATCTTACAGTATATTACGAAACTGCCTTTCAGGGCCTTATAGTACAATAATAAAGAAGGAATAAAGGAGTAAAATATTTTTAATGCCTTCATCCATATGCATAGTCATTTTTTAGCCCTTTAGGAGAGAACTAAATTATCAATAAAGTGGATTAATTAATGTTTGTGCAGAATTTTAAAGAATCAAAACTTCCTTTCAAAATATAGGTATTGTTAACAAAAGATGTGAATATTTGCAGTATTATGGTGATCCTCTGAGTTAAATGCAGATAATGACATGACCTGACAGACAAAAATGTAGACCTGAATATGAAAATATCGGAAGGTCCTCAGGAAGGGCAAGTATTTTGCTATTCACAGTGTTGCAGGCCGAGCATACATGTTCCTTTATTTTTTCACAGAAGTTAAACTAAGTAGTTGATTCCAGTTATAACCAGTTAAGCTTTTCTTCTAGTCCCAGAGTGATATCTGATTGTCTATGGTGGACAAACACAGTTGTTGTTTTTTTTTAATTCATGCCTTCTTCCCTAGATAAATGTTTGCCATTGGGTTGGCTGATTACCTTTTATGTTTTTTGCACTTACATGGCTCTGTATCTCAGTAACAGTGCCTCGCACCTGCGCTGCTGAACCTCGGCTTACAGAGAGTTACAAACACATCAGCTTGACACAACCATTAGGTAATCACAATTTCAGGCACTCAGAAAAGCAGAAATATAGCTTAGTCATAGAATAAAACCATAGCAGTGGATTACATTTCTACAGAACATGCAAGCCTGAAGGATGGTCTTGTGATAATTTCTCTGTGCCTCATCCCTGCGCTTGGGGCATCTGTTTATGAATTTTCAGAATTCATCCTGGCCATCAGGAAATAATTGATTGTCTTTGTACATTTTTTCAAATTTATTTTTAAGAAGCCTTATGCGATTTTAACAAAATGTCTTCATTTTACTTGTGGGTGGAGAGAATTTGTAATAATTTCTTCTTTTTTTTTTTGTGATTCTTGCAGTGGTAATCCAGAAACATCTGTATTCCTCAAAGGGTCATTTATTATGTGACACAATCTCAGAAAAATAATTCAAGTATCATGTATTCATCCACTGCTCTTCTCCTTGACCAAAGTTTCCCACAGAATTCAATAGTTGATACCTTCCTAGTGATCATATTTTTAAAAATAATTTTTACATCAAATTTTGATAATGTTTTGAGAGAATGATGTGAAAAAACACAACTGTCCATTGCATTTATAGGAAGTGAATGGTCATTCCTATACATGTTTCTTTACTGTGAGTTTCTAGTACCTCAGTAGCTTCAGCTGTCTAATATACAGCTGGCTGAACTGCTCCATGGGGCTGCCTGATCAGTCCCAAAGACGACATGAAAAGGAAGGAGCCAAGCCAAGCCACAAGGATGACAAGCTCCATGTAGTGAATTTCCAAGGGATGTAGCCATTCTACAACGTATCCTATGGCTTTTTTTAAGTGCTTTCCTATCTCACTGGTATGTTGACAGTGTCTGAAATGTATTTGCACTTCTCTCCCACACAAAGCACCACCAGTGCCTACCAGCAGTCAGGTGGCTGCCAATATATATTGCTTTGTGCTAGGTACAGTGTAAGTGAATCCTTAAAAAAGCTTCCTAAAGCATCCATGCTTCCCTTGGTCTATCTCTGCTTGCCCATGTAGAGTCTGCTTCCTCACCCCTGCTTAGAAAGTAACGATGGTGGAAGGGTGGAGATGAGGAAGAGGATGGAGCTTTTAATGAGCAGCCTTTTAACTCTGATTACTGTGGGGTGGCCTTACAGCTAGATAGCAGAAGCAAAGGCCTGTTGCATCGTCTCTGTCAGAGGCCTTTCTGTGATAGCTGTGGTGCCAGAGGGTATCGGTAGCTATTTTTGTCTTAGAATTGATCCAGCAGCAGTAGCTGCTCTTTGACACACCGACTCCCACATCCAGCTGCCTCACCCCTCCTCTCCTCATTTAGGCACTGAAGGGTTTGTTGTAGTTGTCAGCTGTATCTTCCTCTTTTCCCCTTTCCCCTGCCACCTCCCTTTAACTCCGTAGGCAGCTCAGCTGAGCGTCATCCTCCATAGTGTCACCTGCCGCACGCCGATAGTGACAGGAGCAGATACCACTGCAGGCAGTGACATCCCTCTGTGTCAGGCAGAATCGCCTAATCAGTGCACACAGCCCTGTGCAGTGCAGCCATCTAATTGTTTACCTTCCAATTTTTCCTGCCCTGGGGAGACAGTGTTCCAAAGAACAGCCCATCAATTGAAGCCCTGAAGACCTGGACACTTGCCATACACATCCAACCTGACTGCTCGTCCAGGGGCTGAGGCACAGCTGCTGAGAGAAGCAGGTTCGACATGTCTGAGCTCTTAATCTCTCTTCCCTTTGTTCGCTGGTTTTGTGGTTATTCTTTGACATTGCTCTCCTAAAGTACAGTGCTTAAACCAGAATGGCTGGCATTTAGAACAGTAACAACAATACTTAGCAATAATCCTTTGCATTTCTGGAGTGTTTCCCATCTTACAGAGTTCAAATGTCTTCAGAAAAATTGGTAATGTCAGTATCCTCATTGTACAGGTCAGATGATAGCTACAAAACAGACTCGATCACAGCTTCTCATCTCCCTTCTGCTCATTCAAGCTGTTTTAAAAGCAAGAAAGCACAGAAGAGAGAGTGAGAAAGGAAGGAAGGAAGGGTGGGCAAAGCTCAGCCTTGTCACCAGGGCTTCAGCCCCAGGCAAAAGTAATGGAATGATATTGAACCCAGTAAATCAAGTTTTAAATGAAAGTAATGCAATTAATTTTGATCCATATAGATTGATGGTGATAAATTGTTCTTAAACTACCCTGGTACATACTTTTTTTATGAAGTTAGAACTTTGGCTGATAAAGTTAATTATATTTGCATTGGCTTCTGTGAGGCATTTGATTTGATGGTGTACAACCTTATAATTAAAAATGAAAACAACAGAAAATCAGCACAATGGATGTTAAATGGAGCAAATGCTTGGCAATTGATAATTCAAAATACGTGAGTGAGAAGTCATCGTTAAGCAAGTGTCATACACAAGGTCCTGAATGGATCTGGTCTCGGGCTTTACAGTGCTTTTTATCACTACAGAAATTCTATCAGTGTTCTGAAATGAACATTACCCACTACTGATTACACCTTTGGCTGATCTGAAGATCAGTGGAGCAGCTAATAATGGAAGAGATGGATAGGTGAGATAGGGCTGTCTTAACTTACAGGCAAATTAGGTGCAAGTAAAACCATTCTATTTTTAATAGATGTGATTGTGATAACATACGTGTAGGAACACAGAAGGTAGACAACATTATCAGATTGTACAAGACAGCATGTAGCTTTTGTGTGGGGAAATGGAGGTAAAGATTAACTTGAACATTTGGGGATGGACTGCCCAGTAGTCTGAAGGAGTAAACATGGGGAAAGGGACTCAAGTAAGAACACAATCCAAAGTTCAGTGACGGTTCATAAAAAATCTGAAGACCATCTGCCGTTATTTCATGAGCATATTTAAAAACTCATGCACATACGCTCGTAAACACAGATGGAAGTGAGAAAATCGACAAAATGAGGAAAAAAGCCACACTTAAAGCTTGGTTCACACATTTTAGGTTAAGTTTAGGTTTAAGTTTCAGTTTAGTTAAGGGAAAAATACACACTTAAAGCTTAGTTCAAATTTTAGTTTTTGTGAATAAGAACACTTGGTAGTCCTGAAGATTTTTTTCCCAGAAAACTTGGGCAACCACTCAGTTGAAAGGGCTTGAGACATTCTAGTTAATATCTGTTTGGTTCCTTTATCAATATTGTTGGAATACTTGACCAGTTAATTTGTAAACTCCTCATAAAGACTGCTGAGAAATCAAAAAAGACCCATAAGAATAATGTAAGGATTGGGAAACATGCTTTATCATGAAAGACTCAAGTGTCTTAGTCAATTTAACTTAGGGAAGAAAGCTAAGTCATTATTTGATCAGTCTATAAGTTATTAATTGAAATTTTTATCAACAAGACTGTCAATATAACTCTCTAAAATCCAATAATGAGACATTTAACTTATATAAATTCAGACTAGACAACTGATAAAAATAGTTAATGTTGCAGTGCAAGCGATGCCTGGAACACAGTAACAAGCGTTACAGGCAAATTTCCCAGCTATGGACATTTTCAATCAATATATGATGATTTTCTAAAACACATACTGTCCAGTTCATCTTTGTCTGTTACACCTGAAATGGGAGTTTGTTTGATGGAAATCCTAGGAACTGAATATTAGAGGTATAGTCTATGTGATGAGAGGAAAGGGTCTCAAGTTGTGCCTGGGTAGGTTTAGATTGGATATTAGGAAAAACTTCTTTATGGAAAGGGTTGTAAGGCATTGGAACAGGCTGCACAGGGAAGTGGTGGAGTCACCATCCCTGAAGGTGATTAAAAGACATATACATGAGGTTCTTATAGACGTGGTTTATAGGTGGACCTGACAGTGCTAGATAACAGTTGGACCCAATGATCTTAAAGGTCTTTTCCAACCAAAACAATTCTATGATTCTGTGACATCTAAAAACCATGAAAGCTGGCTAGGTCTCTGTTGAGCAAGTGGCTTCTCAACCTGAGTGAACTCAAGTGAATGTGGGTGGCCTCAAGAGACACATCCAGGACCACAAGGGGACTGGTAGAGCTGGAACCTCAGTGTCCAGAACTGCAGTTTCTTATTCTTGGTCCACTATATCTCAGCTATACTGTTACTGTTAGTGTCTCCCTACCAAAGGACCTAAAGCAGCCCCATTTCAAATATCGTTGCCAACTACTGCAGTGGGAACTGAGCTTGGTGTTGGAGCAACAAAAGGCAACTCCCATTTATGCCACATTTCTTCTTTTCTAATAAATGTTGTGCCTCTTTATTACACCTAGAATTTGAAACACCTGTCTCTCTGAGACTTCTTAAGACTACCAAACTATGTATAAAAATAATAACCTCATAAAGAAAACACAAGATAGAGAAGTAGTAAAGAATTACGAAAGTGAATGTTATAAAAAGTTAAACTAATCCCCTGAGCAAGAGAGGACTTCATTTTTCAAAAGTATGTCTGACTAAGCTAAAGAATTTGCAGTTTTAAATCCCTTCATGGCAGTCACTTTGCCAACAGACCATAAAGCTGCAGTTTAAAACTGCATTCATCTCCTGCAAAAGGCAGCAGAGAGCTTTCAGTGTGTTTTTAACACCATTCTTCTTCTATAGTACCAGCTACTCCATGGGGGGGAAAAAGTGCCATTAAAGCTTCCAATTATCAGGATGTGGCCAATAAAACTTGTTTTCCTCCTTTGTACCCCATCACATCCTATCTTTTCTTCTGGTCTCTGAGGGCACACCTGTATATTTGTTCACCCTTCCCTTGTTGCTTGAGCTGTAGCAACTTACCTACTGTAGGTGTCTTCCAGACCCAACACAGCTCTCCCCAGCCATGTCCTGGCCCAGGCAGAGGGATGCTTTTCTGTCCATGTATTAATAATTGATGTATCTCAGTTCAGTTTATTTATACCTTATCTTTTTAGACACCAAAGTCTCTAGAGAAAGGACTTATCTTGCTTTTGTGCATAAGGAAAAAACCCTTGTTTCTCCCATCGTATGTTCTATCAGAAACTTGTAAATGCCCTGCAATCACCTGAATGTTACAGCAGGGAGATTTTTAAGAGGAAGCAAAATAAAACAATAACAGTAGACCAGGGAAGTATTGCAGAGAAAATATTCCAGATAGCACAAAGATCTTTGCCTAGGTGCCATTAAGGTTAAGAAGCATATGTGTTCCTCCCTGTCATGTCCTACATGTGACTGAGGTGTAGGACTGCCACACTTGGATGAAATGAGTCATTTAAGGATTAAGAAGTCTATCTATCTACATTCTATGTTGTTATCGCAGCTGCTGAGTGCCTTACAGGCTGTAATGTATTTATCCTCAGAATAGCTCTGTGAGTTAGGTAGGTCTCCTACCAGGCTTCTTTTTTTTTTTTTTTCCCGTGACCAAATTCAATATCTCATAGAGTTAAAAAAAATAGTTTGAAGATAAAGACAAGCTCATTTGACCTTTCAGTAATTAAGTTTTTGGTACTTTCTCCCTGTTACTCACTCTACTCTCCATCACTTTCATCAGGCCTTGATCTGAAGCACAAAGAAGAGGCCGTCTTGCCTGAGCCAGGGAAAATCCTGCTTCACTGAGTTGAATATTAGGACTGAATAAAAAAACAAACAAACAAACAGACAAACCAACAACAAAACCAAACCAAACAAAACCAAACAAACAAACAAACCAAACCAAACAAAACGAAAAACAACCAAGGTGATTCATCACAGCTCGAGATGTCTGTTTCTCTTAAGCATCCTGAAGGTCGTGTACAGGCAAGGCAGCATTACTAGATCCTTAGTGACAAGTCTCTCGAAGGTGTGATTTTTAATTCTACTGGAAAAGAAGCAAGAGCAACAAAAACGGTGTTTCCGTAATGTAATTACTATCTGATGATACTCAGGCCTGTTTTCCTCCATGCATCACTGGTTTCCCCTTGTGTACACAGTGAGGACTTGTAAAGTCATGGTTGAAAAAAATACAGGAAAAAAAAAATTAAAAAGACTGCTAAAGTTTCTCCCTGATATTAGAAGACTGTTGCATAGTGATGCATTTTAGTAAGAGCAAGCAAAAGACATGAACACCTTTTAAAGATACAGTACCATGATTATGATCTTGGAAGCCTAACTACCCAAATTTCTAACTGCCCTTGTTTTCAGAGTCATTTCTGTGTATCAGTATCTTTGGAGAGGTCTCACTCTGTAGCCACTAAGATATGCTAAAAGTCATTATTTTATTGAGAAAATGCAGGCAACAATGGTGACTATGTTTCCTTTGGGTGTTTATAGTAAACTAGACAAGTAATGACAACATGTGGAGTCTTATAGATGGCAAGAGAAAAAAGATAAAAGAGACAAATTGTATTCTTTTGATTATCCATCAATGAAGGGACTATGCCTGTGCCTGTTGCTTGGCAGGAAGGAAAAAGTGCTGGTTCTTTAGTTAAAAGAGACTTTCACATTTTTGTATGTTAGTGCATTTGCTCATTTAAAAGTAATTCAGTAAGGTAATTTTTTTATCCTTTTTCCATGCATAAGGAAAAAAAAAAACAAAACATGGAAGTCTACAGGTTTTCTTCTTTAGAATGATCTTTTACTGCCACGTTCTTATCATTAAACTTTTTTAGGAGATTGAAGACTCAGGGGGCTCATCTATACAGCTTATTCAGACAGATCTGAACTTCCATTTGTGCTAAATGTAAAAGCAGGAACGTGGGGGCAGTTATGGTAGATAGCATTTACTGTACTTTGTTATTAATTTACATTACTTTATTCATGGAACAATGAGCCCTGCAGAGACAAGCAAAGCAACTGGGATGATCCGGGGCAGGCAGTTAAATTGAATTTAATCCAGAGGTGATCAGAGGCAGTGTGATACTATGTGGAAGTGACACTATCTGGGTGAGCATCTTCTCAATGTACATTGTTTGCCATCTTTGTCCAGTGCAGTCCCAAAAGTCTAGAATCTGAAAAAATGGAAATGGACACAATGGGATGGCATGACCTATTTTCAGTCAGATTGTTTAAATCCCTTGTATGTATTTTCAATTTGCTAACAAGTTCATAGAGATATAAAACAGGCATTCAAAAAGAAATGCATGATTCATACGTTGCTGGTATGTTTTTGTTTTTCATTCTTTATGAAGATAACATATTGCTATCTCAATAGCTGTCTAAAGTCAACAGGATGCTGAAAATCCACATTAGGAATGAAAAGAAGGCAGAAATATAACTTATTTTTTCACCTCTAATAAATGACTTCTATGTTACATTCATCAGGCATTCATCAGATGTGAGGACATACAGATGTTAAAGCTGGTCCATAGGAAAATGCTGAGGAGAAAGGTGTACTATAAACCCATGAACTATCCAGGATTTTAAAATTATAAGTACACCTGTAGGGACATCAGTTGCATTTTTTTTTAAATTAGTGTAGTCCTCCTCTAATTAAAAATATCCACATTCTGGAGTCTGAGTTTGGTTCACCTCCCAGTGTGAACATCCCACTTATGGGGCTTCAGATTATGCAGAGAAAAACTTCAAATATAATACGATAGTAACAGTACAGATTAGAGAGTAATACTTAACTAAGAGTTTGGAGGAATCAACCTGCCATGGTGAAGTGCCAAGCCTTATTCAAAGAGTATTTATTTTATTCAAAGGTTACTTCATTAGAGTAGGGAGCAAAATCTGATTCTGTGCACATTCATCTAAAAACTTAGGTGTTTCTGCATACAGGATGAAAGAGAAATACAAGCATCAGTCTTGTAGAAGTTTGTAGAACTGCAGTGCTGAATAAAAACATGGAAATCTTCATCCTAATGATGCTTTGAAGGTAATGGAACTCTACATCAAAATAGGAACTTAAGCCATGCCTCCAAAAATTTGGACTAGCACCATACTGACTACAGTTTTTCAGCATAATCCTGCACGCACCTACTCATAGGTTTGGCCCCACACATCATCTTAGTTACATGTCATCTTACACATCATTCCAGCCTTGTTGAGTTGACGATTTTAGAATACATTTAGGAACAAGGCTATTAATATGTGTAAGCATTAACAGGAATGGGCTGAGAGCTGTCCAAGTAAAAGCCCAACTAATATTTTAAACTGGGCAGATGGATATGATACATTTTTGGCAGGCTTTCACATTTCCCCCTTAAACAGGTCACAACTGCTTATAAAACAGGATTTTACTGCAGCATTCAGTTATATTATTTTTTTTAAGCTTTGAGTTTATAACACATTTGCTCCATTTCCTTTCAGTATTTTCTTCCCTCTATTTGTCCCTGATTTGTTTATGTATGTACATATATTCCTTTACATAAATAAATAGGAAGATTTTCTCCAAATACTTATCTTTTCCTTTCAACAATTTATGTTCTTTTTTTGTATGAAACTATTTAGATAAAATTAGGAAGATATTAAATTTTAGCTAATCCAATTGTATTCTGTCATGGAGATTGCAGTCTGCCATATTGCTCTATCTTGAATCTTGTGACCAAAGAATCATGACAGCAGGTAAAGTCAGTATCTACAATATTCACTACACGCTTAGTTAAAAATCTGGGAAAAAATACTGAACAGAGGAGACAAAAACAGGTTAGAGACAGATTTGATCTTGTCTCTTTTTTCTTTATTTTTTTAATAGAAACATAGAATCCTTTTGGTTGGAAGAGAACCTTAAGATCATCACATCCAACTGTTAACCTAACTCCAGCATCAAACCATGTCCCTAAGAACCTCATCTACATGTCTTTTGAACACCTCTAGGGATGGTGACTCAACCACTTCCCTGGGCAGCCTGTTCCAATGCCTGACAACCCTTCCCATGAAGAAATTTTTCCTAATATCCAATCTAAACCTCCACTGGCACAACTTGAGGCCACTTCCTCTTGTCCTACCACTTGCTACTTGGGAGAAGAGACCAACATCCTCCATGCTACAACCTTCTTTCAGGGAGTTGTAGATAGGATCATGGCATGGAGCCTTTTCTTGATTATGATTACCCGGTTCTGATTTCTGATCTGGGATGATGCTACATAACTGAGGGCCCTGTCTCTGCTACTTCACACTATACCAGTGTGACAACTGGTCCAGTAGTGAAGCCAATACAAATTTGGGAATTATGTGGATCTCATCTTGTCTCCTTCAGCTCGCCTGCATAAACCCTAAAGAATTTGCAGAAAATTATCCTGGTTTTGTTAAACTCTCCAGCTGTAAGTAATTATTCTTTTTTCAGACAACTCTGCTGATTTCTACAGGAAATAATGGTTTTGCCATTCTGACTTTGGTAGTACTCTTCTACAAACGGATAGAGAAACCAGTCACAAATTTGTTTCAGGTGATCAGCAGTCACAGAACAACTCAAGGCCTTTAAAGAAGGATTTTAAAAACATGTTTTACTAGAGTAGGTTTGACTACAGAATTGTGAGCCAGGTATCTTTATTGCTGCCCTCAGTCTCAACTAAAGTCAATAGAAAGCCTGCCATTAATCGCACTGGGAAATGGATCAAGCCTTACACACCTCCCCGTGCTCTTGGAAAATCTGTTTCCTGCACAGTGATTCCTGCCTTTAAGATGAGATGAAACAGAGGGAAGGGATGTCATTGCATTTTCCCCCACTTAGGAATCTGCAGTAAGCCAAGGCCCTGCAAGTTTTGCTTCAATATGAACACTTTTATGAAGACATAATGAATTGATGAAAACACCCATGCAAGCAACCTTGCTTCGTGCCATTAATAGTGAGTGTTAGCTTTCAAAAAATTACCTGGAAAAGTTCCTACCATCTGCATCTGGTTCTGCATTAAAGAAAATGAGACTGACCCATGGAAGCAGTCACAGTTTATAACAGTGTCGTGTTCCATAAAAAAACAGTTCCACATCCCTTCCATGTTTTAAGGCACCAGGCGACTTAGTTTCTTGCCTCTATTCTTAAAGGAATATATACATGTTCAAAATATTTATGCATACTCAAAAAGAACCATTTTCTCCTATGTATGAGAATTCATTTAAATTGCTGCAGAAATCTACTTCTGTTTGTCTATGTAGCAGAAGAATACATCTGTAAAAAGTGTCAAGGAAAGTTTTGGTTGCTCTAAGTGGCTGTTTAATAGATTAAAAAATTAAGTTCCCCTGCAGCTTGCATCAAACTGGAGACTATTAGTAGCTTTTCTGAAATGAATTCAGTAGACACAGTACAGTGAAGTATAAATAGCACAGAAAATAGCAACAGCAGCATAAGTGGAATTAGCTAACACACTTATTTCTCTTCAGGGAACTCTGTGGGTATAGGTGTGTGCTGGTGACCCCCTTTGCTTTGTATTGGTGACCCCAGACAAATAACAGGATGCTGTAGGAAAACTTGTACTGCCATATTCTACCTCTTCTGAGGTGAAACAGCATCAGTTTTCAAGATTGTCTTTATTACGCAGCAAAAGCATAACAATAAATGAAGTACAAACACTGCCGTACTGTTATGTGGATAACCAATTTTTCAGTTTTCTGGCAGATCTGAATTTGTTTTAGGTTGACCTATAGAGTAATCTGTCATGCAAAGTATTCAGCTAGCTAAAAGCAAAAGGAAAAACCATTCCAGCACTGAATAATGCATTTCTTCAAAATAGCTGGTATTTTGTTGTATAGATTAATTAAATTTTAAAATTAAATTTGATTATTTTTAAGTTGATTTTGGAAAATTTTTAAAGCATAATATCTGGGTTTTTTTCAGACTTTTCAAGATTTTGAAACTATTGGTTCATACCATGTTTGCTCATCAAAATGTAGAAAGAATAATGAGATTTTACTGGGGGGGAGATGGGTAGAAAAAAAGAGAAAACAAAAAAGTTGATCTTCCTATACCATCCACAGGACCATTAAGAAGTTTTAGTTAGATGACCATATTTTCATCAGAACTGATCACATATGCATTCCCCTCAAAACAGCTGTGATCTCATGGTTTACAACATATGCAGTGCCCTTTTTGATATCCCATTTGCTCAGCACCCCATAGTAACAAGAAGAATTGCTAACATCAAAATAGACTGGGTCCCCAGTGCAAGATGCCTTGATACATCTGGGAGCTACTTATCTGTCTGAATAAATGAACAGAAAGAAGAAGGAATCAGTGTCGAGCGATCTTCCAGCTTTGCATGATTCACTAAGAGAACAAGATATTCCCACTGCAAATGGCTCAAAGGCTGTATATGGGGAATTGTACTATTTCCAGCTTTGTAGTGTTAAACACAGAAAAGTAGCTTTGTGGTTCAGCTTATTTGGTAATCCCTTCTTAATTATGGAAATATATATGAATCTAAAATGAAAGTCTATGCTCTTTTTACTTCACATTTTTCTGTGTACACTTTCCTCTTTAGCCAAAGAAACACAAAGAGAGGGATACATCTCACCTGATCTTACAAGAATAAAAAAAAAGGAACTGAATTCAAAGCTTGTCTCTGTAGGCTTCCTTTATAATTAATAGAAAGACATAGGTACCTTCACAGAAGGATTCATTTAAGATGAATTGTTCTGATGCCTACACTGGGAGAAGATGAATAGCCTTCTGAAGGTGCCCATCTTTTTCCATTGATTTAAAAGGGACCCTAGTGTGACTTAGATGGCTGAGGTAAGTGAGATTAATCCTACCTTGAACCTAAAGGGACAATATAGTTTGGTTTCTATAAAGGTACACAGACTTCAACAAGACTAAGGAATTTTCCATGGCAGATCAATAATTTCCCATTCTGAAGAACACATTTACAAACACTTTCTTAGTAGCTATTCTATATGAGAAAATAGGAGAACAGGACCTTCCTCTTGCCCATTCTGTCTTCAACAGGATGCTTTGGAGTATCTGTATTTACATTCTGCTTGACTGACGGAGCCAATTACTAGCATGCAGAAAAGCAGGGCTGAACTTCAAGGGGGGCAGGATCATCCAAAAAGAATGTCCCTAACTTCTAAAAAAGGAAAAATGATGACTTGATTAATACAGCTCTGTAGTCAGGCTAGGATGCCAGGGTGAACAAATGAATGCCACTGTTGAAAGGCTGTAGATGTATCCTGACCTGAGAAGTAACTAACAATGGGTGCAATTACCTTTTCTGTGATGGCATATCATTATTTTTCACTTTAATTGCCACACCAGTCACTTTACAAAGATTTATTTGATGTCTAATACTACAAGCCAAGCTCTGGAAATACTTGTGAATTAGAAAAAATTGTACCTTTCTGGGGACAAGGACTATGCCAAGGTTTAATTACACATAGATTTACAGCGTACTGCTACTTTTAAGAGATGGTGAAGTAGCTGAACGTGTATTTCTGAGTGGGAATGGCAAACAATTAATCCCTGAGCTGCCTTTTTTCAGAGACAGTGAGAGAGGGCAAACAATGTATATGAACTGCCAGAGAACCTAAAATAAATGCGAACTGATAATTATACTGTACGCAAATTGACATTTTTTATAGTAATGATGTTTGTACTGGCTAAATTTAAATAAAGTGGTGTTGATGCAGTTGAGTTCTTCCTTAGTGTTCCAGCCTCCCCCAGCAGCTGGGGTCAGCAGTAAGGACATGGAGCACATGAAGTATGGCTGGCCACAGCAAGACCCAGATGCTAAGCTTGGGATGATATCTTTCCAGTAGCTGCATCTGGCTGGTTGGCAGGCTCCACAGGCTGATCTGCTGGCAGGCCTGGATTCGCCTCTGGGTCTGTCATCTGTCATGTTGTTACGCTGTTGATGGGCTGTCTCTGCTGCCTTCGCCCTCCCAGGCTGTGTTTGCCTTTCAACCACTTCTGCTGCTGAGGATTATGCCGCTGTCCTGATGTTTAAGGACAACCGGACAGCAGAACATCGCTGAGACGTGTAGTTCACAGTGCAAGATCAGGACAGTGTCCTCAGAGTCAGAAATATGCTTGGCACACACTGGTTAATGCATGTTTTAAAAAGCAGCCCTGCAGATTCGGAATTCACTTGCAACCTATTTGTTATGCTTTGCTGTTAGTTAGTAATTCAGGGCTCCGATGACTCACGCACCTTTGTTTTTAATTATGACACTTTCATTTCAGCATATACCTGATGATGACATATACAATTGTTGATTAGCAAAGCAGAAGCCTTAATGAGCATGGGGTAGCTTAGTGAGCTTGCTGTAAAATAAATATGAAATATATCATAGATTTCTCCATTCTCTGCTGTGCGACGCATAATAACTTGAAGAAAACAGTTAAAATAAAATATTAACGGGCTAGCAGAACTGTGAAAACCGCTCACTGTTAACATGCCCAGTAGTGAGAGAAAATTACAGGTTTCATTGTGTATGCCGCACCATCTGCCTACACAGAGAGCCTAAGCCGTAGGCTCTCCCAGGGGAAATAGCTGTGGATAAGTTATTCAATTAGAACAGCATTATTGGCCAGCTACCTTGGAGAATTGGGTTGATGATGTTGTGATTATCCTGCTCTACATTCCTTCATGTCCCAGACAGGCTGCATTGCTTTGCAACTTCCTTAAGTGTTCACTCAACTGTACAGTAGGTGAGCAATTGAAACAGGGAATTTCAGGGATGCCTGAAAGAAAATCAATTTTGAATGAACTTTTTCTGCTTAGCCACAGCCTACATATTCTGAGTCATACTGCATTTTTGTGGGCTTCAGTGTAGTGAGTGACAGAACTGGCAATGGTAGGAAAGAGGATTTCATTGTATGCATTTAACCTGTGGCTGGGCACCACAATTCATATGGTAGGGTACAAAATAGTACAATGCTCCTTCAAGTGTGACATTCTTATTAGTGATATAGGAGCTTTCAAAGACTACAGTAACATATGTTTTGAGAAACTGTTTTGGCTCTTTGTCAGCAAAGTTCAAAAATGTTTTTTCTCTTCTTTGGCACTTTATTTTGCAAAACAGAATAAATTGCAGTCTGATCCCAATCTTGTAAACACATTCTTTGCTGACCTCCTGCTGAAGTTAATGACATCTAAGAAGCACTACCATATTCTCAAAAGGGTACTCAGTCTCACTATGCTACCTGCATAAGAACATAAAGAAACCTGCTTTTTTTTTTCTTTTTTAAATAAGCAATGCTGCACCTTAAAATGCTTCAATTTTTTAAAATAAAATTAAAACTCCCTACCCTTTTTTGTAATCCAGTCCTGCTTTAGTTGTCCCTGGCCTCCTTCACTTTCATCAACAATGGGATTTTAAGACAGCAGGAACTTACTGCTTTGTTTATTTTGATGCCTTGCATTAGACAGGCTGCAGAATTCTTAATATCATCAAATGAATTGGTGCCCCTTCTAACTAAATGGCAAAGATTTATGTTTTTTCAATTGACACTGAAAAGATATTTCATTTTTTAATTGTTTCTACACTCTAAATTGTAGTCTTATTTCCCACCTGATGTATCATACACCAATCCAGCCTGGAAAAATCTACCAGGGAATGTTACAAGGGGAACTCTTGGGAGAGGCACATTTTTTAAATATGCTTTGATCAGGGCTGAGCTCTCCTGGAAAGGTGACTTATGCCTGCTCCGAGTCCACATCGCTATCAGTAATCATTTCCTCCTTCTTCAAAGCTGGATGTCTTGTTAAACAAAGATGTACATCATCCACAAGGTCCACAGAAGGAATGCATTTGAAAGGTGACAAATTAGGTCATTGGCTTTGCAGCTGAAGAGTCCTCAGATGAGTTCAGAAAGGTCCAATTTCAGAAAACTGCAGTGATGTCGCATGACTGATAACACTGGGTCGCTTCCTTTCCTTGTCATTTATTTTTCACTATATGTTATAGGTGCAGCTGGGCAGCAGGGAAGGAGCCTGCCTGTTCATTTTGTCCTTGGTGTGACATCTTGCTCAGGGAGAGAGGAAACATAAGCAACCATCCCAAACGCCCAGACCAAGGCAGGCCCAGGAGGAAAGAGAGAGAGGACTCTGAGCCTGTGGGAGTTATTGTGCTTCAGGAAAATTTGGATGACAATAGTGACTTCTTGTGAAAAGTGCCCTGAAGGGACAGGATAAAAAAAACAATGTCTAGAAATGCAGTAATATTATTTATTAATGTCTGCTTGCATTAACTCTTTTGAATCCTTCTCTGCAAATCCTCTTCATGAAGCGTCTTACATGACTTATCTCCAAGATCCCATCCTCCCTTTTGCCTGAACAGCTGATACCTCCAGAGGGCATCTGCTGACCAGGGAGACTTCCACCAGTACATCTGTGTGGCTTTTAGACAGTGGGGCAATGGCTTTAAACGTTATGATTGCAGGGCACCAGCACATACAGTATGAATATTGATGAAGTGCGGCTGTGCCACGTGTGCTCATGCTGCTAATGATAAATATAATAATAATGGGAGGCCCTACAACCAGGAAGAAAATCCAGTTTCCCTTATGTGTAGCCTCAGAGTGCCTCTGGATAGGACAGAATTAATCTGTCATCTTGCAGGGCCATAAAATAGTGTCTTTTTAACTTCTTCCACGCTATGGAACCGCGTTTTTCACATACAGAATATGACGTGGAGATTAAAATGGGACTCCTGGGATATGCAAACTGCTGACTGAAGGGAATGCCATTTTCCTTTTATACTACCAGTGGAGAAAATAGTGCCAGCTGAACCCATCTGCTCATCTACTGATGAATGTGAGGCTGCTACTAGGTCTTCATTCAGAGCTTTCATGTTCATTTTTTGGGTATTGCTACTTGGCACTGTAATTTGAAACTGTGAGGTATCTGTAATTGTGTAATAGTATGTTGTATTAGATAGCCTAGTTGCAAAATTGTGTTATAATCTTTAAAGTAATGATATTTTGTATTAATTTAGAGAGACATTTTTGAAAAAAAAAACATTCAAAAATGCGTGTATATTCTTAAAGACCTTTTATCAGGTAAGTACCTTTGCTCTTTATTCTTTTGCCACATTGTTGACACCTAACAGGACAAAAACTATATGGGTTAGCTGTGTTTTTTAATGCCAGTTTTCTCAATATTTGTTTAAGTTTCAAGTACTGAGTGTGAGAATTGATTACTGTCTAAAGAAGAGCTTAGGGACTCAGCAAGAGATTATGATGAGGACACAAAAAACAAACGAAGCTTGAACTATGAAGCTTGGGTCCAGTGGCTCAAAGCAAGGGAATAAAGCTTGGTTGTGGAGAGGCCTGGTTATTCTGTTTTGCTCTGGCTTTCCTCATCCAGGTGTTAAAAACTCCAGACTTCTCCATTAGCCTGGCTAGATGGACTTCCTGAACAGGCCTGAACTTCAGAGGACAAACAGAAAGAAAACCATATTCCTAGTAAAGACACCTTGTGTAACAGTGACAAACAGCTGGTTATACTGATGGCAGAACTTTTCCTTGGCAGAGTCAGGCAAGGAACCATGCAATCTGCTTGCATGGTTCAGATCTAGCCAGCACTGGAGTCAGCTGTGTCAAAACACTGGGGCAAGCTGCCTGTGTCTGAGGAAAAGGTAAGGCTGGAAAGTCCTGAAGGAATCTGTGGCTGAGCTCCTCTTCTTCAGCAACTCCATTTATAAATGGGGGAGCAGGTAGGTAAGGCTCAGGCTGCTACTTTTTGTGCTCCTACATTCATCCAAATGGACAAGAAGGATGAACAAGCTCCTGAAACTTAAAATATTAAGTCTTTATTTGAAGTTATATGCCAATTCTTTTGACCACATTCTTTGCTGTGGTCATTTGCAGAGTAGGATATTTCTTTTTTCAAATTCCCAACTAAACTCCAGACATTTGGGGGTGTTTTTGTAGATTCCTTTCCTGAAGGATTGCTTCACACCTAAGGTTCAGAATAAAAAACCCTATATTAGCTACCTTAAACGGAACACTCTTCAACAAAGGATATGTTATTACCTAGGCCAATATCTTTGACACTCTGTCATCTAGGATGTGTGTTTATTATTCTAACAGGAGTAGGTAAAGGGGTATGGAGTGCAAAGCAAATAGAACCTCTTCCAAGTATCTCTTCTCATTTAATTGTTTTGAACCTGTTTTAGAACCTTCTCTTCACCTAAGTGTTGTGCTTGGAGAGATTCCAGAGCTGTCTAATGTTAGTAGAGAACATGGAGGGTTTTTTGTACACATCTGCCTTTGAGAATTTTACAATAATGGGTATTTGTGTTGTTTCATTTTTTGTACATGCTTTTCCCTCAGGGAGAGTTCTGTATCTGGAAGCACATGTTAATTTAACCCTTGAGTAGAGCTGCAGAAAAAATGGTTTGCCCCTATGGGAAATTGGTGGTGATGGTGAGGAAACAAGCTGTCAAAGATTGAGAGTATACTGTTTTTTCTGTCAGCTACTTATTTGTGTTGTGAGCATCAGTGCATATACATATTTACAGGTAGGAGCAGGCCTTAACATAGAAGTAAAAAAAACCCTTGCTATTGTGCAAGTGAAATAAGCAGTATTTTGCAGAGACTGGTGTCAACATTGCCACAGAAATGTGAATTAATCTTGTCACAAATGTCAGAAGTGTTCAGTTTTATAAAGGTCCTCAACTTTTTAAATAGACTCTAAGACTGCCACAAAAGGAAAAAAAAAAAAAAATAAAAAAGAGAATGCCAGAAGATGGCTGAGAAATCATGTTGGTTTTCTGGGAAAAAAAGTACTGAAGAGTTTAGCTTAAAAGGAGGAAAGAAAAAAAAAGTCAGAACACATCACTTACTTAATTTTTAATGTAGGCTTACTCAGCGTGGGAGAGAAAGGATAAGATTTGGCTAACAAAAAACCTATTCTCTCAACACTTCCCATTAGCTAAATGTCTTCTTATTAGTTGTTATGAACACAGGCAATTGTGCCAGCAATGGGAACCTACATTTAAAGAATAAGCCCTTGATGTTTAAATGCTAGCAAGATGGGTAGAGAGAACTAATGGCAGATACTCTTGTTTTCCTGTAACAGTTTTGGTGTGAGTGGTACTTTACAAAGCTATAAGACGGCAGGCATCTACCAGCCTTGGGCCCTGTTTGTAGGTCTTGCTGATGTCCAGCTGACTCCACAGAAGCCAAGACCTGCCCCAGCTAATGCTTCCTCAGGATTAAGGACAGACTAATCCCTGAGAAAGAGATGCCTGTTCTTGAACAATATATTGAAAGAAAGACTGTTTAGAAACCTGGAAAACATTCCTATAACTTGGGCATCATTTGCGACACTGAAGACCATGTCTATTTGTGTTGTAGAGTGGGATAGATGATGATGGGAAAGTGATTAAAATACATTCAGTTACAGTTGGAAAGGGTAGTAGCTGTGCAGTAGCTGTGCTTTCATTTGAAAACCTGGATTCACTGAACTTTTGTTTTTTTTTAAACTTCCCCCTGGTCTACCACATCTGTTACAGTCAGAAAGGGACAATTTGAAGATGCAGCAAATACAGCACGTTCAGTGCCCAACTTTGCTCTGGCTTCTACTTCAGAGAGACATGATCCAAGTGAGTGTACTGTGCAGTAACACCATTTGATCAAAACGTTGTCAATGCGGTAAGTGCAACCAGATCTGGCAGGCACAACTATCTTAAAACTTCAAGATAGTGTCTTCAACAACAATCTACACACAGCAGGAGGTTATTTCTTTGCACGCATTTCCAAGCCCATTTCAGCTGACACTTAATTCCAAAACTATCCTCTCTCTCTTTCTTAACATGGTCATGTTAGCAGTACTTAGATGTCTCTACATTCTTGCTATCTTATCAGCGTCTCTCTGTGCAAAGATTTTCTACTAAAGGGTTCACATTCCCAAGCAGCTCTCCATGTTCCTTTCTCAGGTGATGATGTGCCAAGGTTTAGAGAATCACCTGCTCCTTACGCTTCCTTTGTCCCTTCCAGAGTGCAACTCTGAATACTTGGAAAATAACCTTGCGAGAGAGAAATTATGAGTTACCAAAACCAACCAACACTAGCTCCGAGTTTTGAGCTTTTTCCTAATCATCCATTCTATGAGCTACCAACATAAATAAAATGTTTTGTAATGAAAATGAGTCAGAGCAGAAAGCAGGACTGTGTCTGTATATGATAAAAACATTTCACACCTGGGCAGAAGGATTGGATGACAGCAAACAAACTGCAGTTGTTTTTCACACCATAGATCATTTGTTCTGCTTGTAAATGAGAAATAGTTATTGTCTGCATCTAATAAATGAGACTTTTCCCATTCTGAGTCACTTTGAAAGTTTATTCTTGCTGTTCCAATAATATAGCATCAGTATGAAGTTATAGCATGTCTATCTTAAATATTCAAGTCATACTTTCTTTTACTACACCAAGACAAACAAGGAAAAGAAGGTGATACTCAGCATCTGGATCTGACTATGTAGCAGCAACAAGAAATATATTTTCATTTCTACACTAGTCAATTCATCTAAGCTAATTTTGAAAGAGATTATAGGACCTGCAATTGCTAGGATCATATTTTCTTAATAATCTCTGCAGTTGTCTGTCACACAAGCTTTGTACTTTTCTCCATAAAATCTACTGTAGCAGTTTTTGTGGTGGTCACTTAGAATCAAAACTGCAAAGGGGGATTAGGGAGTGGTAAAATATATGTGATTACCAGTTCTTAAAGCTGCCAACCAGAAGTCAAGTTTGCACTTTGTTTGTGGATTTACTGTTTTAAGAGCAAACACTCACCTATGGGGCACAACCTGTGATTTATTATGTACTATTAAAACACTTTCCAGAATACTTAGATATTATTTTGGTGATACTTGAAACCACATCTGTTTTTCAATTTTAGTGCCCACCGACTCACCTTAATGCCTAAAGCAGAACTGTTCAAATCATCTTCCAAAGGACAGAACTGGAAGGCTAGACTTCTTAATATCAATGGAAAAAGTCCCACTGACTTTAATAATGACTTTAATGACCAGTATGTCATACTCATGGAGTCCCTCACCAACCTTGGCCTTGGTTATTTCTGGTCCTTTATAACCAAAGGTGTGCTCCTCCTGATACATGTAGGGCTTCTGAATGTGACTAAGAGCCACATGTACGCTCAGAGAGCGATAAAAAATGAAAATTATTTGGGCAAATTAGTTCAAATGTTGCCTCTACATTTGGGATCTCTAAGGTCAGGAGTAGCAAGCATGTAGGCTAAAGTTCAAATTCCCAATGAAACACACACAGATCATGATATTCATAGATTTAGAGTCTTATATTTGACAGAAAATAAAATACACAAACACTGAGTGTATAAGCACCCATATTTTGTTATAAGGCTCCTTAAAATTAGTTGCTGGTAAAACAGAATTTCTACTACAAACAAAGAATCCTATCTATATTCAATCTTTCATTTAGTAACTCACGTTTCCATCAAATAAGGGCTATATCCTCGGGAGTTCCTCTGACAAAGGAGTCCCCCAGAATCTAGAAGATGATCCAATTACAATTTAAAGAAACTTACAGCAAGGATGGCTGACTGAAGATAGAAATTGCTGAGGGCATTGTGGGGGAGAGAAAGGGGAGAGGGCAGGGTGGTGGTGTTACTTTCTCATATGAGTAAAGTGAGGACAATTACACCTGTCTTTAAGTTTTGTGGTAAGTGGAGTCAAGGTCCATGGTGCCAGGTTTGGACCTGCTTTCTTTCCTATTATCTTCTACTTCTTCCTCTCTCTTTTGCTATGTGCAGACCCCATATTTATATGAAAAAAACTTACATTGACTTTTCTTCGACTTACCCATGTTAACATAAAGAGGCTCTTAGCTTAAAACCTCTGTTTGAAGCAGTACCGGTAGACAAAGAAATATTACTGTTGAAGGAGAGGTAGATGGCTTCTTCTGTTGGGAAGAAAAGGGAGATTACAGAAAGCCTTTACCTTGGAAATGCCAGCCAGAGCTAGATGACCAAGAGCTAACAGCTCTTCATAGCTCTCTCCACATCCTGGGAGTTGTCGACATAACCAGAAGACTGTATTATCATATTGTGATCACGCCTGGAAGGAGAATTGCATGATTCCCATCCCATGCCTGTCCCAGGTATTGGTATCCCTGAGCTGTCATGGGAGTGACCAATAGATGAGGAAGCATTTAAGGTCAACAGACTGCTGACCAAGCCTGTGTAGTAATTTATTGCTTACAGATCCTCTCCAACTCCTTGTAGGAATGGTTGGGCAAACCTTAACTCTTAACACTTTGGACCTTCTGCTTTGGTCAGCTTGGCTGCAAGTCACTGGATTGACAGGGCACAAGCTGGGAGCTCTGCATTGAAACTCATTACTTTTGGTCTGAGTAGCCAGCCAAAACATAAGGTGTAGTAACTTGTTTCCATAAAGAGAGGTTGATCATGGAGTTTAGGTTTAGGTTTCCTTGATGAAACTATAAGTCTATAAAGGATATACAGTCTTGTTTCCTTGACAACAAGAGGAACCAAACATGAAATTATTTCTTCACTCCCAATTCCAAATGTATTTCAGACAAACACACAACTAAAAACTATGATTTCTTATTTTTATATATGTAACTATCTTTACATCCGATTTTTTTTCCCTTCTTGGTGTTTTTCTGTAGTATTTCTTGTGCAAATCTCTTATATCAATGCCTTTCACATTCCTGGGCACTTTTAGTGTTGGCAGAAGAAGCCCTGGTTGTTTAAGATGCATGGAACCATAAGGAATTTCTTGTAACTATGCCTAAAGAATGATGACAGCTATATGCTCCTGTTTCAATAGGACTTAATCCATCCCATAGCAGCATGTTTGCACAGGGATAATGGTTTGTATACACTTATTGTGGCAGGTGTCTCACCAATGGGGAACAAACCAACAGAGCAGGAATCTGGTTTTAATTCTGTTTCCTGTCCTCCCTCCCTATTTTTTTTAAATAACAATGGCATTTAAAATAACAATGAAGCAGCACAGGCCTTAGCCAGCTCTTCCATCCCGTACTATGCTGTTTTAGAGAACTGAATCCAGGACTTCCTTATGGTCCTGTTTTCCATGCATAGAGAATTATCACTGCTATAAACACTGAGATTGATCAGTTTGCCATCCAGCAGTAATGCACATTAAAAATGGGAACTTTTAAAAGATGGTTTCACAAAGTTAACATTTCTTAATGTTTCTTAACATTAACATTCTTAACAAGATTAATATCTTACAGCTCCCCAGAACCCGTAACAATACTCTGTCACCCACCGTGCTCATCATGACGTTATGCATTCCCACTGTTCTACTTCAGTACACCAACTAGCTTGGCCAAAATTTCAGCTGGGTTTCCTTTCTTACCACACAGCTGGCAAAGCAAATGGTTTTGCTGGTAAAGGTGGCCTGTACATAATCACGGTACTTACTACTGGGCAAAGTTTGAAAAATTGCTGCACCATCATGCTGCTCACCCTGATGATTTTGTGCATCTGTGCTGGCATAACCATAATCTTTGGCCCTTATCATTCAAAGCAGAAACATCCTTCTAAGAGAGTTTGAGAGAATATTACAATAAATTTGCATGAGATTGTTTGAGTAAATAGTCAATAACAAGCTCTGAAGTTTCTGTTCATACAGGCAAATGAAGGAAGGGTATTGCATACTTAGTTGTATGTTTCAGTCAGACAAGAGGCATGGCAAATAAAACAGAAATAAATTGATTCACAGAGATGAAAAGAGCTCTGGAACCAGAAGGTCTCATAAAGACCAGAGGTTATCACTTCACTGAGAACACAAGATTTTGCAAGTTCTGAAACTCCTTTTGCTGCAGGTGAAGGTAGATATTTAGTGGACTGCAAGTGAAAACATCACCATTTTCTTTGAAGGAAACTATGCTCCTGTTGCACCATAGCTAGATTCCTTGACTTCATTTTGAAGTGAACACAGACCTGGGCCTATTTTAATGTGACAATATGAAAATAAAAAGTAAGTACTAGGATATTCCTATATGTGAGAACATATTGTGTTTTCAGTTTAGACCATTGCACAGCAGCAAGAAATGGTGGCAGGCCCATCCAATTGCCTCATTCCAGAAAATTGTGACTCAGTAACATTTCTATTATCTCCAGAGATTTGTCATAATGTAACCAGAATCTGTTACAGAGCCTTACTTACTAAATATGGTCAAGCTCTGCTCTGAGGATCCCATTGTCCGAATTGAAAACTATGAAAGCTGAAAGCTGATCTTGATGGCATCAGCACAGATCTGTAGCCATTTCATGGACCATCCTGAGGAGCAGGTTCTAATAGTCTCTTTGTCTACAGGACAACAACAGTGGTTCTAATGACATTTTTTTTAAAAACTATCAGTGCAACTGCAACTACTGCAATTACACGGATAGCAATGAGCTGTGTATTATGCAAGAGCCACTGATAACGAGAAGCTTAAAAAGTCAAGAATAATCCTCTAGATTTGGATCAGCTTGCATCCTAGTAACAATTATTGACTGTGACCACTCTTCTGAAACATTCCATAATTTCAGGAAATAATTCGCTTTGTTTCAATTTGTCTTCTGTTCTTCAATTACAAGGAGTTAGTCTTGCTATTGAGAGTCATGATTACTGCAGCTACACATTCCATCTCTGCAGGAATCCAACAGAAATATTCTGGTATTAGGAAAATACATATCTGGAAGCTTACATTGGATCTCTTACACTACCACCGTTCCTTTGATGGAATAAAAGAAAATGCAGGAACTTTTCATCTCATAATACTGTAGTCAAAGAAGACCTGAAGGATTCACTAAAACCAAATGCTGGTTTAGTTCCACTGGTGGCAATTTGACATACTAAAGAAGGGCAATGGGATGAAAGAGCAAGTTTTTCATACCTAAGTCACATTGGGGCAGGTACCCTCTCATAATCAGATATCCCTACAGTGCCAAACATATAGGAGCTCCAGGAATAATGAATGAAAATTAAGCATTCCCATCATCCTACTATGAACAGGGTAGGGTTCATTTGACCAAGAGTTATCTGCAACATAGATGCCTACATCTGAACCCCCATTACAAACCCAGTGAAAAAAGGTACTTCAAGGGCACAATTCATCCCACTCTGAAACACAGACAAAATAGATGACATTAACTCAGTTTTGAAAGTGCTTATTTATTTCCATTGAAGTGGGTTGCTAGGATAATGAGCTCAAATGTAGACACTCGAAATAAGAGGAGAGGTTTCTCATCCCTGGGAATGAGTCTTTGACATGTCTAATGTCCATCCAATGCCATGTAGAAAAGAAGTAACGAGACTTAAGTTGCAGCAAGGTAGATTTGGGTAAGACAATATAATACCTGCCAGTAGGCATTTCAGCATTTTGTTTGATGAGGACATGGAACCTCTAGCACTGGAAGATTTTAAGAACATACTACTTATTACAAATACAGCTTATCCTGTCTTGGGGCAATAAAATAGCTTTTAGCATCTCAAGGGGAGCTCTCAAGGTCCTTTACAGCCTTCTTGGTGACTATAACTAGAATGAGCAGGAGAAATACAATGAAATTTTCTAAATAACACTGCAAACAGTAAGGTTCAAGGCATTTTTGTGTACCTTGCTACCTGTTGGTAGGTAACACGGAGACCTTGGTCACATGCATATTGCCACACTGTGCTTCCCGCATTGTGGTCCACATGTCCCATTGATCAATGAATCTCAGCACTAGATTCCTTCGCAGTCTCCAGAATATTCTTTCTTAGCTGATTTTCATTTTCACAATGGCAGTCTGCCTTTTATTTAATACCAGTTTTTAGTGCTTTGGCAACTTTATGCTCAATGCCCTTCAGTAATCTCTCTAAAAAAATAGAGAGAAAATAAGCTTTTTCAAATGCATGTAAGATGTGTTCTTCTTTTCCCAAAGTTTATTCACGATGTTTATGCAAGTTTTAACAAATGTGCAGAGTAATTCACAATGCAATACATATGTTTAAACTGGTAAATCACTAACAAATTGAGGAAGGAAGGGTGGAGTTGGGGAGCTGCATTCTTTTCCACTGAAAATGTGACACAACAAATGTGCACCTGTTGGTGAGGTAGGAAAACAACCTTAAGAATTACAAATGCTTCATCTCCTCACTGATGTCTGCCCTTTTTTGATTCTTCCCAAGTCTCTGTCAGAGAATCAGGCAAGGCAGAGCAGCCTTTTGCTGAGCTCACGCAGCTATTATATGTTGGAAGTGCTAACAAAACAACCCTCAGGTGCACAGCTATGTTTGTAGAAATTGTGATTATTGTTCTGAGGACTTGCCACGGGGAAGCTAACCGTGGATTCTTAATGTGTACCAGATGGGACCACAGCTCTTACTCTTCACAGAGAAGAATTTAGAAGCACACTGCTAGCCTGCAGATTAGTGCTAACAGGGAGAACATGAACGAAAATGCAATGAGCTTTTAGAACCCCACCCAACAGTTTTTTAGAATGTTCTATAAAATGTGAATCTAACCCAGAATACTGGTTCAAGCACCAAGTGCAGTGATGAGGGATTCATCTCAGCTGCCCTTACATTCTGCCTACAACCAAGATGTTCACTTTTGATGCTCTCACCTTGCTCTACAGTCAATGAAGAGAAGCAGGCACTTACACAAATCATAGTGATTCATTTGATGCTTCTCTGAAGTACTACGCTGAGGTGAATTGGTCTCTCCATGTGCCCATGAGGACAGCCCAGACAGCTAAGCAGATGTAAATGCCTAAATCTGGAGGAAAGTCTCCTCCCATAGTCCTCTCTTTGCTGTTACTGATGGAGCTGAAAGAGTCAATTTGTCTGCCTGTTCCTCCTCCAGCTTCTCTGCTGTGTTGACAGGTTTTATGATAGTAGTATTTGCTAAATAGGTTCTAGAAATAGCATTAAAGGTATGAATTTTCTCCAGTCAGGGCACTACCAACAAGCAATAATCATTCCTGACCAAAAGTTGTGGAGGTAGGCACCAAACCAACACAGCACTTAAGCATGTGCTTAACTTTAAATATGCAATTAGCAGTACTGACAAGTTAAGCACTTGCTTAAGTGCTCTGCTGGATCTAAGCCCTCTTTTTTAACCAGCAACCACCTTCTTCTTGCCAATAGAGCTCTTGATGGGAGTGAATTACTCAGCTGGGATGTTCTACAAAGGAAAAACATGTCTTCTGTGACTGAAACAAAGCTACCCTTTGGATCTTAATGAGAAACCTTATTTTTAAAATAACAGGAGGAAAAAAAGATCAGGCAAACATTTCATGTTCAGCTCTGTAAAGTCATGAGTCAATATTTTTATTAAAACAAGCTATGTTTCTTTTGTTCCATCTCCCACATTAACTTGTAAAATGTAAAGTAGTTTTACAAGGAAAATCTACAATTCTACTTGGTATGCAGAATGCTAGAGAAGAGTGCTAAACTGGCAATGAAGGGAAATATTTGTACTTGTCAGCTTTACTGGTTGAATAATAGAATTTAGAATAAGAAGTCATAAAAATGGTTCTGATAAAGAAATCACTTGACAAAAAGGTTTTGCCTAAAAGAAAACTGACTTCTGATGGATGCAACACATCCAAAACTTTTACAGGTATGTAGATATATCTATCTCACTTTTATGGCTAGATATTTAATAATATTTCTTTCCCTGCTTTTATTTTTTAGAGTTATACACATTCCATTTGATCTAAGCTTGCAACAAGCAGTATTCAAATCAATGGATTCAGGAAATTCATATTTAATGTTCCAACATTACCTGAAATTCATATTGGAGATTTGTCTCCAAACTCTGAACTCAGTTTTTAAATTATTTACTTCCATTTGTTGAAAGTGAAAAGATCTCTTGGTTGCTGAAGACAATCTTTGCTTAATCTAAAATACTAATGATATCACACAGTATCACGGTATGTTTGGGATTGGAAGGGACCTCAAAAGATCATCTAGTCCAATCCCCCTGCTGGAGCAGGAACGCCTAAGTGAGGTCGCACAGGAACATGTCCAGGTGGGTTTTGGATGTCTCCAGAGAAGGAGACTCCACAACCTCCCTGGGCAGCCTGTTCCAGTGCTCTGTCACCCTCACTGAGAAGAAGTTTTTTCTCAAATTTAAGTGGAACCTCTTGTGTTCCAGCTTGATCCCATTACCCCTTGTCCTATCATTGTTTGCCACCAAGGAGAGCCTGGTTCCGTCCTCGTGGCACTCACCCTTTATATATTTATAAGCATTAATAAGGTCACCCCTCAGTCACCTCTTCTCCTAAATCTAAACCAACCCGCACTTTTAAGTTTCCTTGCCACTCATAAAACAATACAAAATTTGGTGGAAAATTGTTTTGCAACATGCCTAAAGATTCACTCATACAATTCTAAACAGGGAAAGACATCAAGGAGGCTGCATGCAATTTCCAAAATTAAGGGGATGTTGTGGAAAATATTCCATGAGTAGCCATTATTCTTTTCATATTCTAGAGACTTCTGTTTAAGCATGTTTGCTGACTACAGCTGTATCACAGCATAACATCCTCATACATGTAAAAATACAAGATATCATTGGTACAAGAACTTTGAGAGAATTTCCTGACTCTTGTACAACAACAAAAAAATCTCATCAACCACAGTGCCAAGTCAGTGTTTCATAGACAGAAAAAGTGTGTAGCATTTAAATGATTAGCAGAACACACAAGAAGGAACTATTGCCTGCCCCAATAACTGTGGGTGGCTGTAGCTTCAGCATAAACAGCTTTCTGCATGGGCCTTGGTGTGATACGTAGGGTTTGATTTCCATGGCTGTATGGAGCTCTGGCAACTTTACAGGGAGTCCAAACTTCCACTTCGGTTCAGGATATCAAAGGACTCAGTCCTTAGAGGTAAATGCCTTGAATTCAATTTTATAGAGGGCACTGTCCAACCCCATCTCTTCCTTAAATTCATATTCCTCTATAATGTGCATCTATTTCAGTGAGATGTTCTTAAAATACATTGCAACAACCCCATACAGTCTCCTTCTGTTGATCCACTTCTGCTAGGGTGGCTATGATTGTTTTTGTTGACTCTTTCCTCCTGAGGAACTTGTGAAATAAAATCCAGATGTTAAGTTCAAGTACTTTTCTTTCTTCTCATTATAAAATAAGACTCTGGTTCTAAAGGCTCTTCATCTGTGGTCACCTCCATAGTACCGCCTCACTTGTGATTCATTCTCATTCACATTCATGTTGTTCTCAGGATGTGCCTAAGTCATATTAAAATACCATCTTTATTTCATTGGCTCAAAATGTTTCAACATGATTCAGAGGACACCTAAACTTTCTCAAAGTAATTGGGAAGATCCAGGGACTATTCATTTTCTCTGCTCCCTGCTGCTCCCAAACACCATTTAAATGTCAACTTGCATACATAACAAAATAATAAGTAATTTTATTTTAAATAAAAATTATTCACCTTAATACTTTGTCACTGAGTGAGGTATTATCTTGAAGTTCAAAATGAGGTAGCTATCAGAATCCACTGTTAAATAAATTGCAGGTTTAAAATATGCAATTAAGAGTTGTTAATTATGGACCGCATTTTGAAAAGCTGATGCTTGATCTTCTTTTTTTATGTACCTCCAGTTTTCGGGAAACTACTTTTTTGGACCCTGCCAAGTATTGCAGTATGCATTCCCTTAAGAGGAATTTGCATGCTAAAACCTAAAACCTACTTTAACTGGAGAGAGCGTATTCAAAGAAAAAGGCTTCGAAGTGTCTTGGAAGTAGGACTTTTGGCCTGGGAAGAGAAAGCCTTAAAAGACAGGTATTTTCCCACAGCATTAACACAACAAAAATACTTATTCCCTACAAGGCACTGGATTTTGGAACAGGTTGGAATAAACCGCATGGTTAAAGTATTTTGCAGATACTTTTGGGAAAAAAATATAGTACAACCACTAATATTTGAATGGACTATATTTTTGCCAAAAGTTATCATCATTATTATTTGTAAGTTATGGATGATTTCACCTTTTTGCTGATGAGAATTTGGAAAAAAGCTAATTATTAGCTAATGTTGAAGGAAAAATATTGTCCACCTCTTTAAATGGTGTCGTTTATCTGGTGAAATTTAGTCTCCATATTCCCTCCATACTTCAATGAATCAGTGCTGTGGAAATTAACTTCACAGATCTGCCTCAGAATGATCTTCCATTTTTTTATGACTATGGCTGAAATCTTTTGACCTGTGTTCCTAACCTATCTATGTTTCCTTGTACTTCAAGAAATAGAGACCTTGGAACTTGACTGGACATTAACTTCCAATTTAGAGACTTATGAATCAGATTTCAGAAATTCCACTGCTAGAGATATTATTCCTACTGTTAAAAGGAACCAGAGGTATACATGCCAGGAGGAACAAGCAGCACAGAGCAGTACTGATATTTGTTGTAATGTAATTTTCCTTAGTCCGAGTTACTATTGTCCTTCTACTCTTTATCTTGTCCCCTATCTGATGTTAAAGAGATTTTTCTCACCTCATACAAGACCTAACAAAGATGACGGGCCTTATACACTCTTAGTTTTCCCCATTGCAAAGATTCTGCAAGTTTCAAGATCTCAAGAAATGGACTCGACTGCTCACGATTCACATGGCTCCTGAAAAATGGAGCATATTGTATCCCTGAAAACCTCTGTGAAGAACAGACAAGACCTTTATCAGGCCCTTGTATCTATCCTGTGACAACTCTTTGTGGCAGCCTCAAAGGGCAGTGTTGCAGAAACCCCTGACAGGAGACCAAGTTAGGGGACTACAGATTACAACAAATATTTATTATAAGAAATTTTACTTCTCAGTTTGTTATTATTAATAGAATCAGGAATGAGCTGTATGGCCTGTTGTTGATGCCAATGCGTGCTGCTGGCCCTCGGCAGATGTGGCAGGCTCCTGGTGTCCTGAATTCACCAGTTCTTATGGATTCAACAGGGTCATCAGTCTCTCGAACTGCAGGTTTTTATGAGCCTTTCACATTCTACCTCTCAGTACATACCTTTTTTCACCCTTCAGCCTGCTGTTTTATGGGAACTCTTTCCCCATCCACACCAGTAGTTACTTATACAGCCCATTCACACAAACTCACACCAAAGGGGTTTCTACCACTAACTTACACATTGAAGGTAGCAATGTGAGTTAAATCTTACTGTACAAGAAACGAGAAATTATTAAGAAAGGAAAATATTTTTCCTGTTTGCTTTTAGGTTAAAAAGAAAAACCTTATTGCAAAATCCTTTTCTCTTCAGCATCTGGCCTATAGTGTCTGCTATCCCCATTTTTCTCGTTAAGCATATACCTAAAATCAATGTATTGTCTGTGGTGTTATTCTGCAAAGGTTGCTTGCAGATGTCAGAGGAGATACTTGCCTATGTGATAACTGTTAATCTGAGCACAATATACAGGATTGAGCACTATGTTTTTAAATGTATACTATGAAGTATACGGATACCCAAAATAGGCACATTAATATACAATTATGTTGCAACTGTGCAACCTTAACGTCGTGTTAATATAGGTTTCTTACATTTAGTGTGCGATATGTTTGAGAAAACATATGGCACATAATCCCTTCCAAATGGTTTTAAAAATGAAAAGGTATCCTCTACGAGCCTCTGTCACTGGGAAAGAGAATGTTTTCTCATTTCTCTGGATGCTGGAACCCCATGATGAGCAGATTTGCATAACAATTAACCTCTAAAAATAATTTATAACCTCTCAGATGAGAAATCAGCTTCAGGGTGGTTAAAAGGGGAGACATTCTTTATTAATGTGACTGTTTGTATAAAGGAGGCATCCAAGCAGCACGGGCAGTCCCTCAGAATGGGACATAATTTTTTTCCCTTTCATAGACATTTGCTATTGACAGACAGACCTTTAGTCTGATCAGCATGACCATCTTCATATTCCTGTGTTCTTTTCTGCACTGCACTGAATTATGTGACGGGAAGTTATTAACTAAGCTGGAGAAGATGCAGAAATAATTCCAGAATGTTGAAATGGATAAAGCGAGGGCTGTATAAGCAACCACAGTGGTGATCCTTCCCCTCTACTCAGCACTGGTGAGGCTACACGTGGAGTCCAGTGCCCTATTTGGCTGTGATGGCAGTGTGGGGCAACCTCAGCCCAGCACAATCAGATGCACTGACCACCATGGAGGATGGAGTATATGTACCCCTTGACCTGATGGAGGAGAAACATCTGGAGAGCATCTGGCAGCACAAGCAGGAGCTTCTGGGGGAGATCCAGGAGCTGCAGTAGGAGCTGAGTGAGGACACGAGTGAGGTCAAGGGTCTGGAGGCCAACAAGGGCAGCAAAACCCTCCAGAGGAACCAAAAGATGAGCATGGTCAGCAAGAAATTAAACACGGACCCCAAAAATGGGATCCAGTTCCTGGTGGAGAACAAGCTGTTGCAACGCATGGCCAAAGACATCACCCACTTTCTCTACGAGGGTGACGGCCTCAACAAAAGAGGGAAGAGTTCAGTATTGGGCCGCTGCGTGTCTTTGTGAATCTCCAAGAGTTCATAGACCTCAAACTGGTGCAGGCACTGAGATGGTTCCTCTGGAGCTTCTGGCTGCTGGGGAAGGTGCAGAAGATGGACCAGATGATGGAGTTGGGAGGCAGGTGGGTGAAGACATGGAAGGTGGAGGACCCTCAAAAACTGCACTACTTCGAGCTCTACATCCACAACAACAAGGGGCAGCTCATCAAGGCCTGCAAGACCAAGGCTGATGGGCACATGGTGGAGTGGAAACACCTCATCTACCGCATCTCGGCCCCCACCTGTGCCTAGAAAGATGAGTGGATCAAACCCATCTGGGCAGCTGCGAATATCTATCCCTTCTACCAGATGATGGTCACCTGCAAGAAGCAAATTTTAGTGAAGAAGAAGCAGGAGCAACCCTGAGGGGGAACCTGGACCCAGCCAGGCTTCCCTGGACCATGAGAGACCTCCCTCCCAGTTCACTCCAGTTCCTCCCAGTTTGGCTCAGGAGGGCCCTTGAGGGCTCTCTGCCCATACCTTCCTTTATCTATGGCTTTGCCCCATTAAAGTTGGTGAAAATTGAATCAAATTTTTATTTTTATAAATCTAAAAAAAAAAACCCACACAAACAAACAAAGAAACAAACAAAACAAAACAAAAACAAACAAACAAACACAAACTACCCAAACCAACCAAACAAACAACAAAAAAAAAACAAGCAGAGAGAGTCAGGGTTGTTCAGCCTGGAGACAAGAAGGCTACAGGGAGACCTTATTGCAGCCTTTCAGTACCTAAAAGGGGCTTATAAGAAAGATGGGGACAGAATTTTCAGCAGTTTAGCAGGGTCTGTTATGATAGGACAAGGGGTAATGGTTTTAACTAAAGGAGGGGAGATTCAGTCTAGACATGAGGAAGAAATTTTTTACAATGTGCATGGTGAAACACTGGCCCAGGTTGCCCAGAGAGGTGGTAGATGCCCCGTCCCTGGACACATTCCAGGCCAGGCTGGACGGGGCTCTGAGCAACCTGATCTAGTTGAAGATGTCCCTGCTCGTTGCAGGGAGGTTGGACCAGATGACCTTTGAAGGTTCCTTCCAACCCACACTATTCTATGACTCTGTGATTCTATAACACTTCCTATGGACTATAAATATAGAGAACGCAAGGCAGTATTTCGCTTCCATTTTCTCTGCAGAAGCATTAATATCTCTCTCACAAAAAAAAAAAAAAAAGAAAAAAAGAAAAAAAGGAGAGAAAGAAGCTTCTTTTATTAGCAGAAAATCTAATCTAGACTAGTAAAGTATTTAAAAGATTAAACACACAATTGTTTTTGTGCTCATGCAAAAGTGTACTTAAAGCCCTTCTGCCATGCTAATGGAGATGTGCTCCTTTTCACTTACTCTCTCCCTGGCTCTGGAGTGCAGATAAGGAAAAGGCAAGGACAGGGAGAAGCCATGATTAGGAGAATTTGTAATTTAGATGTGCTTGTGGTTTCATACAACCAAGGCTAGTCCTAGAAAAAACACACTGAATATGAAGTTAAAAGCCTCTCTTCTACAGAAAGAAACTAGTTTATTCCATGAAATTTGTTCTGTCTTGTACTCTACCATACAACCTTCCCTCCCATCTTTCTCTTTGTTATTTAGGGGGCAAGATCAACATACAATGAAGCCAACTGCCTTTCAGCTTTATTGGAGTATTTGCTCACTTATTTGTCGTGATAGATGTTAGTAGAGTTCACTGCTTTGCAAAGCATGCCCCAAACATCTCACACACTGACAAAACTATTCTATACAAAGATACTCCCACTGCTGTTTCTCTCTGGTGTGATCATCTATCTCTTTTATCCAGTTCGGTGTGAGAAGACATAGCTCTGTTTTCAGTATTTGGATACTTGTCTCCTGTCAAGCAACTTCTCAGAGAATCCTCCAAGTAGAAACAGCAAATGGAGCCGCTTCTAAGGTATAAATGAACATCACAAACCAACAAACGCTGGCTTTCATTTCTGCTTTTTTGAGCATCGCAAAACTTTTGTCATTGGCAGTAGAGAGGTTAGGTAACAATACCAAATGATAATAATAAAAAACATTGGCAAATCAGTACCAGTTATCGGTTATGGTGGTAGCTCAAACTCGTAGAACCATAGAATCATATAGAATGGTTTGACCTGCATGAGACCTTTAAAGATCATCTAGTTCCACCCCCCCTGCCATGGGCAGGGGCACCTTCCACTAGACCAGGTTGCTCAAAGCTCCATCCAGCCTGGCCTTGAACACTTCCAGGAATGAGGCATCCACAACTTCTCTGGGCAGCCTGTTGTAGTGTGTCACCACCCTAATAATAAAAAAATATATATATTTTCCTTATGTCCAATCTAAATCTACCCATCCAATCTAAATCTATCCTCTCTGACTTGTTGCCCCTTGTACTGTCACTACAGGCTTTTCTAAAACGTCTCCCTCTGCCTTTCTCACAAGCCGCTTTTATGTATTGAAAGCTCACAATAAGGTCTTCCCAGACTTTGACTTTTCCAGGCTGAAAAGCCCCAACTTTCTGGGACTCTTCACTGGATTTCAGCAGCTGAAATCCAGTTCCATTGTCTATAAAGGTATCTTTATTACTTTTCTTATTAGGGAGACATTTGACAAAATTAGATAACTTCTTAGACAAAGAAAATTAGTTCCGAGTCACATGAAAACCAAATCAGATATTCATTACATCCTTGTCTTGGTCTTATAATACAGGTATGTTCACCCATCTCAGCAGTTCAACTGCTTGAGAACAAGAAAACACACAGGTTTTTTTCCAACTCATGTTTCTTTTTGATCTTGTGAGTCAACCTTGTAAATCACACTAACTCACATTTTATCTAGGTGAATAACATCACAGTTCCAAGACTGCTCCCTCTTGTCGTGTGACAAGAAAAGCCCTGTCCATTACATTCTAATTCACCACTCTATTTTCTGATGATTTGACAGCTTTCTTGAAATTCTTACTGGACTTATTTTGTTTTGGGGGAGGAAGAAATAAATTCCTGCTTGTTTTCTCACCTTTCTTCTACCAAGGAGGCTGAAATAAACCTTTTTTGGCCATCAGTTCCATCTTTATCTTCTAATTATATACTGCCATACTTAAACTGAATGACACTAAGTCCATCAGTTTTGCTGAATGGGAGAAATTTGTCTGGGTGGCAAAGCCCTCGTGAAAGTCTGTCTAATTCTGCACCATGGCAAAGCTACACAGAGAAAGTAAATCACCACAGAACACACGAACGGATTTTGTATCTCCCTCTGCTTACACACAATGAGTACTACCAGGTTTCAGAGGTAGACCCTCCTAATCCTGTGCCAGGGTAATCAAACTGCTTAGGTTATGTGAGGGAGATGGAAGTCATTATTTTCAGGGAATATAAGGCAATATACATGATCTTGGAGCATTTTGAAGCATCCTTAGAGACACTGACAAATAATTTCCCATCTCTTCAGGAACCATCTAAAAGTCACACCCTCTGAAGAACTAGAAGGGAAGAGTTCTTCCCTACCACACAGCTAAACCTACTACCAAATGCAGACCACAGACCTTGCTTCAAATGGTGGTTAACACCTATTACTTCTAAGTGTAAGCTTCCTATTAAAAGTCACAGAATCTAGTACTGACTTCAAACCTTCCAGAGTTTGTAAGTGTTTGTATGTAGAATTTGTTTGAATCAAGTCATTTTTGTCAGAATTTCCATTTTGGCATACGCCGTTTTAAACTTGGAGAAGCCAGAGAGAAATGCAAATCAGCAGTCACTTGATATTAATTAGGCCAATGTCAAACAGTTACTTCTGTTTCCCTATTAGGCATTTATTATGCTCTGCTCTATCACAGTGACTCCGTCTTTGCTAGTGGTTGAATCCTGACTGATACTGGCTGTGAAGTTTCGGTTCCTCTGCAGTGATCAGGAGTCATGCCATTACTTCTACTGTTGCCAAGGTATCATCTATTCGAGTGTCATGGCAAGGACGCTGTGCTTCTTATTGATCTTGACAGTGACCCAGCCAAATGTCTTCTTCTTTGATCCGAGTTCCTCAAAACCAGTGTAGCACTTCTGTTTTCATTCTAGAAAAAGCACTTCTAATTATATAAATAAGTTTTTCAGTTTGAAAAAAAAAAAAAATGAAAATTGTATTGAAATGAATGAACTGAAATTTCGAACAGATAGAAATACAGCTGAGATGAAGGGAAGTCTGACTGGGAGGCCAGAACAGGGAATTGCCAAGTTCCCTGTTCACCCCCTCCTTTTCAGGTTCCTAACATGCTCTTAGTACTGTAGATAATCGAAGACAATGACAATAATTAAACCTCATACTTCAAAGTTTAACCATTTGTCAGCAGAGATCAGAAAGGATTTTCCATCACCATCACTGCACAATCTGGGGGTTTGCTCTCCTCTGTAGCACTGGAGCTTGGACCCAGATAAAGGGGAGAATATTTAACCAGAGCTCTGCTAAAACTCTTCTAGGCACTTGGCAAGTGTTTTAGTCAATGTGGACTGACTCATAATTGTTTCTGGATAAGAAAGAGATGTTGTCCCAGCTTAGGACCTTGATGGCCTTTGTAGCCTAGACATGGCTGGCCATAAGGTTTATCCAGGTATATTTTAGCTCATCAGTTCTTTACATTTCAAAGGCCTAGGATGTTAGTGGTGACCTGGTGTCTATACATGGTACATAGCCGAAGTTTCTCAGAAGACTGAAGTATGACCTGAAACTCCAGTGGGTTTGTTACATGAAATCTGGGTGAGCTTTGATACATTTCAGTATGAAAGAGATCATCACAATCAACCTAGTGATCTCCATTAACCTTCTTTCTGAGACATGTATGAGACAAGCATTCCTACTTTCCTCTTATTCCTTTCACTTTTTTTTCTGAATCGACTATCACTATATTTTAAAAACATAACCACTGCCCCACAATATTAAAGTCTGTTTAAAAGGTAAAACTGTGTTTCATTTTGAAAGGATTGAATAATGCCAGATATAATTCAAAACATTCATAACTTCAGGCTGATCACAAAAGGGCACTCTCTAGTCTTTTTAATCTTTTTCTCCTAATTAATTCAAAAGATTAATCCCTTCCTTTACACAGACTCAGTTGTTTAAGAAAATTGTTGCTTTTACAACCCTATAGTCCATTTATTCTTCCCTCTCCCCACTTCCCCCATGCCCATTAGGTCTTACTGGCATCTCAGGGGAAGAAAGGAAGGAGAGAAAAACAATTAATTAAAAAAAAAAAAAAGAAAGATAATGAAAATAATTTCAAGGCTGGTAATCCAATAACATTTTTCTTATCACAATCCTTATTAAAATCTAGTTTAGGATATCAGTGCTGTGATTTCTAATCACAGCATACTTGGGTTGCAGAGGACTTTAAATCTCATGTGCAGACTGCTGCTTCGCTTAATCCGGGAAGAAGTGTGGAATACATAAAAAAGCTGAGGACAAGCTGGAGAGTTTTCTTGTCAGGAAAAATGCACTTCTTTAGAGAATGTCTTATAAAATGTAACAAGAAAGTGAGTTGTGCCACCCTGATGCCTTCTTAGACTGTACTGTCTGCTTGAAACATTGTGTGAATTTATGCTTGATGCAGATGACCAACAATTTAAATAATTATCAGGCCAGCCTGGCCACAGGATTAGACTTGTCTGCCAAATCAAATAATATGAGAAAAGAGGGATCAAGAAGTTTTGTTTATATTCTTACTAAATGGAATATAAGTTTAGATTCTCAGGAACCATGACTTCAGCATCTCTTTTACCAGCAAGAGTATCCATTCAGTGTGGAACTACCATGAGTTCAATCGTTTGTCCTACAAACAGGGTAACAGTGCTCTGCCTTGTGACACAGTAAAACACAGACTGGATCTGAATTTGAGCTCTCATTTTTAGGTCAGCAGACGCTGTGAGCAGTGCAGACAAGATTAATATCTCTCCGCATACTACATGCCATTGTAATAGCACCATTGAAGGAAATAGCAATTCTAAGCCAGCTAAATGGTATTGCATTAAACACACAGAGGCATAGAAAGTGTTAGAATAAAGTTTGCATCTTGGTTTCTATTGCTACACTGATTTTGATTGTTAATAGCTATCTGAAATTGATTTCAAGAATAATATTTCTATGCTGCTTCTCAAGAGTGTTATTAGAGAGGTTTCAGGTCAGCCACCCTGGAAGGGAAACCATAAACTTTGCTCAAGTGCTCAAAATGAAATGTTTGTGTTAACTCAGCTAATAAACAGCTGAAGTGAGAGTCTTTAAACCAGTCTTCCTCTTGAGCGTGCACAGAAGGAAGAATAACAGCACACACTTGAAGAAATGTAGCTCAGGAGACTTGAAATCACATACATTTAGTGCTGATGATCTCATTTGGATCACTGGGCAGCTGTTATACGAGCTGGATATCGTCATTTCAGGGCCTCTTGAAGCGATGGGCAGACTGTCACTAAAAACAGACTCAAAAGCCTGAGCACTCTGTAGGAAACCCTCTACAGGCAGAGGTGACTGGAAGAGTACTTTGGAAAGCATGAAGCGGCCCGTTTATGAGCACAACTTTCTTTGCAGCAGGAAAGATGAGGATGCTCTGGTGAGACCAGACACCTGAGACTTGAGGCAGACTTGTCACCTCAGTCCCTGCTCAGGGGTCTTTGCCACAGCTGGTCAATCCACAGGTGAAGAAAGCAGGGTGCTCTCATCTTCACCTTGCTATGAGCACAAGTCTTGCACTGGGTCACAAGTCTTATGAGGAGTGGCTGAGGGAGCTGGGGATTTTAACCTGGAGAAAAGGAGGCTGAGGGGAGACCTTATCGCTATCTACAACTACCTGAAAGGAGGTTGTAGCATGGAGGGTGTTGGTCTCTCCTCCCAAGTAACAAGCGTTAGGGCAAGAGGAAATGGCCTCAAGTTGCTCCAGGGGATGTTTAGCTTGGATATTAGGAAGAATTTCTTCACAGGTTGTCAGGCATTGGAACAGGCTGCTCAGGACAGTGGTTGAGTCATCATGCCCAGAGGGGCTTAAAAGATGCATAAATGAAGTTCTTGGGGACATGATTTAGTGACAGTGTTAGGTTAACAGTTGGACTCGATCTTGAGAGTGTCTTCCAACCAAAATGATTCTGTGATTCCATGAGATGGGTGCCAGGGCTGACACATTTCTGCTGGCATACACAGAAACACAGTGCATGGCTCTCCAACCACACTTATCTGAGATCATTGCCAGACCTCCTCCAGCCTCCCACAGAGCTGGATGTGTGCAGCTGCTCTAGAAAGCCTTTGACAGCTGCTAGGGAGAGCCAGTGCCCTCCCCTCCATCCTTTCCCAAAGCCCTTAGATAAACAACAAGATCTGGCCTTGGACAGCACCAGCTGCCTTGTCTACTGGATCAAACTGGAAAGTAGGAGACAAGAATCTGGGTAAACTATGAGCTTATAGGTAGCAATACCTCCCTTCTCCACCACACGCTTCCGTCTGGGTTTCAAAGGTAAGCATGTATAACACCAGCCCAGGCAGCAGTGCTGTTCTCATAGACAGCTGAAATACTGAGCCAAAGCAAAAACTACATGCTGTTACTCAGTCTTTATGGGGAGATTCGTACATGTAAAGCAGCTAGGTGGCAGCTGTTGAGATGCAGTTGGGAAAATGTGCCCTGGATTGAATTTGGATCCTTGGCTTAATACTGTGCAGCTATGAAATAGACCTGCCAGCCTCGTCTTTTCCCAAATAATGGTCCAAATCTCCACCCAAATTTCACCTTATTTGTTGTTATTTAGTAGAGGGGATCAGCTATCTGCTAGTTTTTGCAGGGGATTTGAAATTTTTGAGAGGGTTCTAGGGTTCTACTCTTCATACCCTTTCACACAGGGAGGAGCAAGAGCAATTTAATTCTTCTGAGCTCAGCCAGTCAGATAATGAAAAGAAAGTTAGTGAGCACCTGGCTGCAGTTGGACTGGAGTTTTTGGTAGACAGAACTGAGCCAACCCTATTTGGAATCAGATGCTGCTCCAGCAAAAGCTGTCCTGCCAGTGCTGCTGGCACAAGATGAACAGTTCTGTGTGTAACGACAGGGATGTTTTGAAGAATGTCACACGTTTTACTGCTGAAAACATTGCAATTTTGGAAGCTCCATAAAAACATAAATATTATGGAGAATGTTTTACATTTGACAAAGCTTGATCTGTTAGAACATCTAGACAAAGTGTCTTACTGACCTGCTTTTTGTGTGGGAGAGTATACAAATCATGGTGTGTGGTTTACCTGATGCAGAGGTATTCCTCATACAGAACAGTATGGAAATGGAAATCTTTCAGCATAAAAGGAACTCTTCTTAGTATTCAGAGTTTTCCTATTCCACTACTGCTTGAAAATAAAATGCTACTAGGTGATAAAGAGGAAGCTGGATATTCATGACGGTGCAGAAGAATCTTTCTGCCACCTTACTTATCTGACAGATCATGTTTCCCTCTATTGGTGAAGTAAGGCAACTCTGATTGCCTCAGGTCCTAAAGATGTTGTATTTACCCTACCGTAAAGACAGGGTAAAGTCTCAAACAGCTAAGGGGTCCATCTGCACAAAAATGGACAGTCTGCACTAAATTCTTATCAGGCAAAAATTTCTGACTTCAAAATCAGTCAGTGCACTTACACTATGAATAATTTTGATCTCTTATGACCCAAAGACTAGCAAGCTCTGCTTCACTGTGGGAAAACTACCAGTTTTGTTTCAGGTGCAAGTTCCTGCTGTGACCACAATAAAAACAGATTTTAAGTGCAACAGCTTCAGGAGCAGTAGAGCCCATACTGACTGTGGGAAAGATGCAAGTCTGAACTACTAGTGTGATGGCAAGAAGCTTTCACAAATTTGGGCCCACAGCAGCACTGTGTAAACAAGGCAGCCCTGAAGAGAGTACAAAGGGATTTTAAGAGGACATTAACTAATTTTCCTTCAGAACATTCATTTGGAAAGGACTTTTTAAAATGTTTCATTGATGGATTATACCACAACAAATTCAAAGACCAGATAGCGCAATTTAATCCTAAATTGTTGCAGCAGCCATGTAATAAAGGTATAGGCTTAAAACAGTGATATAGCAGTAGTTGGATGTTCTATGCGCCATTTAACTGTACGAAGCATCCTTATTTCTCAGCCTCTTTAGAGAGATTTTGACCTCTCTTTCTGTTTCCTTTCTGTATTATACTGTCTTCCACAGCACAGTTTAAAATTTAATGCATTAATAAATGCCATCAATAAACATATCCTGATAATTCACGTTAGGTGCCATGAATAATTATAAAATCAATCATCAAAATTATCTTCCCTAAAATTATCCATTTTTCCTTTTCATTGCATCATTAATTTGAGGCCTAATCCTGTGTACTCTGGCCTTCCAATGCTCCTGCTGATGTCAAGCAGAGCCTCATTAAATTCAGATGTTCTGCCCTGCTGGTTCGAATTCCAGCTTCAGAGCCTAATTTTTCAGTTCCTCAGACTTCCTCTCTTTTTCTTAAGAAAGCCTGAGGAAACAACCCAGTTTACCTCATCTAACACACACACACACACACACACACAAAGAAAAAAGTAAAAAAAAAAAGTCTTGCAGACTTTTTATCTGCAAGAGTTGCTGATTATGTAAAATGTCTCTTCATGAGCAACTCTGGGATGACAGGGAGCAGATGTGTCTTTTTGCACCAGTATTGCCTTCCGCTACTAGCAAAGGTACATGATGAAATGAAGGCCTGTGAAGAAGCAAATTCTTTGAAAAAGCTGAATATTTTTGAGACCTTTCCTGCTACACTGCTGCGGACACACGAGTCTTTGTTCAGAATCTTCACATTCAGTGAGGATCAACACAGCACGAGTCACGTGGAAATTTTGAATTTCCAATAACCACCTCATTTAAAATTACTAGCTTTTGGCCTTTTCTTCGGGGGAAGGGGGGGAATAGATGAAGAAGCTCTTTCATTCTAGGCTGTGTGCTTTCCCTTCCTGATAGAGTAGAAAGATGGTACCATCCCAGGTTTCTCCTGGCTCTTTCTGTAAATAGATCTATAGGCCAAACTGACCACTAGATTGAAGTATCTTCCTGCCCACTGATTGACTATTTTTCCTGCCCCCAAGTTGCTCTCTGTGTAGCATCAAACCATCCATTGCTTTAAACCTGAAAGAAGACGTACTGGCAAGTCAAACAAAGAAATGCCACTGAAGTTCGTTATCTAGGTACATGGGTGTTTTATTTATTTTTGTCAACAAGAACTTCCTGAGAATTCTTCTTTATTATTGTATAGGTGGATTGATGGGCTCTAATCCTCCATCACGATTTAGTACCTATGCTGCTCTCACCCATCCTGACTTTGAAGCACTATCAGCATTGTTACCCCGCCTTACAAATAATTCATGTAACGTTTTGTTGACCACTCCAGAGGGAAACACCCACAGTTTTTTGGACTTGCTTTATATTCCAGATGACTTCACCCGATTTGAGAGCTGCGCTGAAGTTTTCACACATGAGCATCCATGACAGAAAACCAGAAGGATCTTTTGAAGAAATACAGGAAAAAAAAAGTAATAAACTCCCTGTGCTTTATACTGGATACCTGTGTGACTTCATGTGGCATTTGCATTAACATAGAGATCCTTGTTCCTATTGTTAAAAACTTTTCTGGCCAACAATGGTGAATTAAAATCTAAGCCTACACAAGAGTAACTGCATTCCTTTTTGTAGAGAAACGATCAAACAAAAAATCCATTCTTCATTTGCTTATGGGTGGGACTCATAAATAACCTGAGTTTAGTCATTGATTTAAGAGAGAATTATTTCTCCTTATTAATGTAAAAATGTCATTCTTCAGGTTTTAATATATGATAGTTGCTATATTCCAGCAAGAAAGATTGAGGCCATATTTCTTCAGTGGTTTTCTAGCTATTATTTCAATGACTGAACTGAGTGTGAATCCCTATTTCTGGCACATATGCTATTTGTTTTGGCTTCTCGGGGTGGTTCCCCACCTGCATGTTTCAAGAATGACCCTGTTTGTAAAAAAATACATCTCTTCCAGAATGCAAGAATTACACATTTTTTTTATCATGTTGATATCATCATAAAAAGTTTCTAGTCACCCTTGTTCTGTGTTACAGCAGTATTAATTCTTCAAGACTGAGGCTGATTTTACCAGCATACACAGTGTTTTGCTCTTGCTTGCTCAACCTGACTTGCAGTTGGCCAGATTCATTGCCTTTACCTGCCCTTCCATCTGTCTGGACATTTATAAATGTTAATTATGTCAGTCCTGCTCTGTGTATCCTCCGTGACTAAATGGAGAAATGTACCTGGCAGAGGTGTCAGACTGCCACCCTCACACATACATTCTATGAAAAATTACTTCTTAAAACACACTTTCATATTTTTTAATCCTTCTAGGACACCACACAGATAGTCAGACATCTTCATGATTGTGGCCAATGTAAGATTCTTTATGGATATATTCCCTATTTTAGTTATCTTCTCTATTTTTCTTCAGCTGCTTCCCTTGTAATTAAATAAAATGAACACCAGTATGTTTTCCTTCTTCATTTCTCTTTGGTAGTACCTGGATTTATTTTATTAAATAGTTCTCTTTATACCTTAAAAAGATACTCTGCAAAATCCAAGGTTCTGCTCCCCACACACGTATCTTCAATACAATATACTGTCCAGAATTTATGTTTTACACTTGATCTTTTTACAGCTGAAGCATGTTTTCTCCTACATCCAGAGGGTAAAAACCTTTTGTTGTAACTTACAATGTTTAAAAAAAAAAACTAACTTAACATCACTCTGTACTGAAGATAATCCCTTTTCCGGTGTTTCCTATCCATGTTATTATCGGCATTCTCCTGCTAATGCTCAGTCATAAAAGAACGAGTTGCAAGAGGCGCCAGGCAACATCCCTGGTGGAAATTCCTCTGTCAACACATCAGGCTGATGTTGTTATCACTACAACTCAATTCCCCCAATCTTGAGGCTAACTAATAAGACTGATAAAACCCTAAATTGTTGTGTGGCAGATAGGAATTTCCACACTACAGAATATTACTGTTCCTCCTCGCCACAAATAACAAAAATGAGAGACTCTTCTTGATTCCTTGTGCCTAATGTTTTCAATAGATGAAGAAGTTTCATCTTCCATTCTGGTCTATTTCTCACTTGTGGAATGGGCCAGGAAATGAAGAATATTACACAAGGCTTGTGATTTCTGGCTTTCTCTGTCGGCAGTGCTTTCTTGTCAGTTGTCATCTATGTCTGACTCTGATCTCATAGTGTTGTGCCAGCGGGGGACAGCCTGGTGCCAGCTGAGAGAAGTCCCAGTCCTAGGTTTGGGTAACATCAGACCCAGGATCCTTTTGAGGCACAGAAGACATCAGATCTCAAGCAACCCGAGAATAAGGTTACATCTTCACCACTCTGAAGGTGCATATTGACCAAAAAGTAATCAATGTACACCAGCTGCCTCACTGCAAAATCCCAGGGGACACAGAGGCTTCCAGCTTCCATCACAGTATAATGAGTTATGGCAAGGCTCGTAGCATTGACCTCAGCTAGATCTGCCATGCAAAAGATTTCTGTGCCTTGCCTGCGCTAGTATTTTGTATGACATCACCCAGATTGTTAGCTGCTGCATTTAAAACCTCTTAAAGTAGGAAAAACACTCTAAAAATCTGCCAGAAGATACTCTTTGTTCCTGAAAAAAGCCAGGTTTCTGCAGAACATCGTAATGCTGCGTGTGACTGCATCTCTTGTATAACGTTCACAGTCCCTTCTGCTTTTAGCAGGAGTGATCTTTTCTTCCTCTGGACTTTGGTCAGGTGTGCATACAACTGACATATGTAATATTAGTCTTTATCCTATACCTGTTAACTGTATAACATCTACTTCCCCTGCTCTGAAGGGACTTTTCTGGGTGGGGAAAATAGCACTGTAGGGAAATTTATGTTCATATTTAACTCATAGAAAGATAGCTTCATGTATTGTGCCTCCAAACTTCATAAAAACATAGGAAAGAACAACCTAAGCAATTCGTTGTTTCAGTAGGATTACTTATGTTCATCTGCTTTTGTTGCGGATGACCTTTTTCTGTGCGTATAGATGTAAGTATGTGTAACAATATACATACAGATAGATGGCAATCTGGTATTTTAGACTACTTTCAAGGGGACCAGAATGTGTTTCTAAAGGAGACTGCAATTGCTCTCCTTGGGAAGCTGAAAGTTTCTTTCTTTCAGAGTGCTATAATGTGCACTATGTAACCATGCTTGGAATTCACTACTGACTGTTCTTGAAGGTATTTCTATCGTGTAGAGACACTTTTAGTTCGAAAGTTATTCAGGGATAGTCCTTGAACCTCAAATTCACACGAGATAAGCTCCGAGCAGATTCTTTTCTAATGTAATTCATATAATTCATATAGCATGGGAGATATGATACCCAGCTGTGTGCTTCTGCATTTTCAAGTAGGTACTTAACCCTATGAAAAAATCACATCCTGCTCTTTTTCCTACTTTGCTATTTTTTTTCCTGACATTCCTTAAAGATTATTTTTCCAAAACAAAGAAAGAAAAAAAAAAAAGGGTAAACAATAAGCTCTCCCTGTGTATAACCCACCACACCCAGCTCCTCTTTTTGCAAAACAAGAACTTGAAGAGGCTGTTCCATTCTTTATTAACATGAAACAAACCCACCAAATAAATATTTTAAGGCACTTCAGCTAATTTCATTGGCAAACTCCAGATTCTGACATATTTTTACCAAGCTTTCCTCCTGAGATGACAGCCTGAACTTGTTTTCTCTCCCTCCTTCCCTCAACTCCCCATGTTACCTCCCCTGGAGAGACTGAATGCTGCTGATTGTGCAAATTCAAGCCCATCAGCACTTGTCATCTCTCATGGAATTTACCCTTTGACATTCGCCTTCCACTTCCCACTTGGAGGCAGAAGTTTCATCTTTGCAAAGCACAGAAGTTGTTTCCTTAGAAAAAGCAAGAAACATTTTCTTGAAGGGAAAAAAGGCTCACTTCACCATGGAGACCTTAGGGAGAAAATCCCTGCACTGTATTTAATTCATGTATGCTTTTGATGGGGAATCTTTTCTTTTCTCTTTTTTAAAAATTTTCTGATAAACTGAATGGCCAAAGTCAATATCTTGTCCAGTTTTCCTTGGTCCAGAATCTAAACTTTCAAGCCTTAAATAGTGATCTCACCTCTTAACCCCAAATTACACCCAGTCACCTTTACAAGAAAATAATCGTTTACTGTGTGTTGGGACAATCTTATCTTACAATAGTAGCCTCTCTCCTGCCTTTAATAACAGTCAGTCCTGGACACAGATGCTTTAAAAATTGTTCTAAGAGAAAAAAAATAGAAAGTTAAAAGGACTTTTCATTCTTGTTTTACCAGACATTATGAACTCAGGTAGGGGCAAGTCTGTCCTCATTTACACCTGTTAAGCCTCATTGAAATCAGTAGGGTTGAGCTAACACAGCTGATTACAGTTTGGCTCATAACCTGTCTCCTGTTAACTCACAACACCACCTCCTGCAGGTGGAACAAGATGAGAGCTGCTGTCTGTAGTGCTCCATTTATAGGAATAGTTGCATACCCATTGCTTCTCTGCAGATCATAGCGTTGGCTGCTTTTCCTGACAAGGAACATACATCTCAAGTTACCAAAATTAGCAGAAGTCTTCTTCCTCCCTGTAAATGTGAATGTTTAGTGATATTGTCTACAAATGGATTTGACTAAATGGATTTTAGACATCATTTGCAGTTTTTATTTTACTTAGCAAACCTCAGGATACATTTATACTATAAATCTGTGTTAACAGGTCAACTTTGTTGCACTTAATTTTCTGTATTGGATTAAATTATTTTGACTCCTAATCTACAGTTTCTTCATAGGGCCTATTAGTTGTTGAGGTTAATGCTTCAAGGGTATATTTGTGTCATATTTTTAATATTATACCTTTATCCATGAACATGTAACAGGACTTCTTTTAGCGTACTCTCATAGCCAGGCACCTCCTGAATTGTCACATAATATAGATACAATTTTGTTTCAGATCTTGATACAAAGAATCAATTATCTCCTTCACATAAAGACAAAAATGCTAAATCCTATGCATCTCTCTTATCACTATGTCAGAGAGCTGAAGCATGAAGCCAAAAGTAGACAGTTAATGTGAGACAGTTTGTTCTTCTGACGTTAGTTTGAATAGAGGATGCCAACACTAGGTACATGTTGTGCCACTGGAGTCTTAAAACCTTAACTGCTGCTGACCTGAGAGGCTCCAAGTAGCCCCAGCTTTGTGTTGCCCTTCGCTTCCATATCCTTCCTATATCGGCATTACTAAGGACTGCGATAATGTCTCCCCTCAGCCTCCTTTTCTCCAGGCTAAACAGACCCAGTTCCTTCAGCCGCCCCTCATGAGACTTGTGCTCTAGACCCATTGTCAACTTTGTTGCTCCAGCACCTCAACGTCTTTGTTGTAGTGAGTGGCCCAAAACTGAACAAAGGATTCGAGGTGCAGCCTCACCAGCGGCAAGTACAGAGGGACAATCACTTCCCTAGTCCTGCTGGCCACACTATTCCTGATACAAGCCAGGTTGCTGTTGGCCTTTCTGGCCACCTGGGCACACTGCTGGCTCATGTTCAGCTGGCTGTTGACCAAGGCACTCAAGTCCTTTTCTGCCAGGCAGCTTTCCAACCAATTTTCCCTGAACCTGTAGCGCTGCCTGGGGTTGTTGTGACCCAAGTGCAGGACCCAGCACTTGGCCTTGTTAAACCTCACACAACTGGCCTCAGCCCAACGATCCGGCCGGTCCAGATCCCTCTTGTAGAGCCTTCTTACCCTCCAGCAGATCAACACTCACGCACACCTTGACGTCATCTGCAAACTTATGGAGGGTGCACTCAATCCCTTCATGCAGACAATTCATAAAAATATTAAACAGAACTGGCCCCAATACTGAGCCCTGGGGAACACCACTTGTGACCAGCCATCAACCATATTTAACTTCATTCACCGCAACTCTTTAGGCCTGGCCATCCAGCCAGATTTTACTCAGCAAAGCATACACCTGTCCAAGCCATGAGCAGCCAGTTTCTCCAGAAGAATGTTGTGTTTAGTTACCTCTTCTGTCTTTTCCATTTTATCTGTGGGTTTCTGGCATGATTACACAGGAGACTTCAGTGGAGGCAAGCCATACACTGATTGTCCAAACTGCCTTGCAGTTTTCCCTGGAAAATCACAACCATAATTGCCATGCCATGCACACCTTTTTGATTACTGTGTTCTTGAGCACAATTTGAAAGATAGATTACTGAGAGACTAAACATTTTTTATGCTTACAAATCAAAGTGGCACTAATAAATAACTTTAAAATAGTAATCTTGCATCTGTAATTTTTCATGGCAGATCCTTATGACATCATCGTGTAATTAATTTATCAGCCATGTGAAAGTGCAGGTAGAGAAACTGGATGATGAAACATAAGATCAGCTACGAATGTAACCAACCGAATCTTTTAGAGATACATGCATACACTTTTTTTACTGTTATAGCTTCCATGCTCTTCTGCCATTATAGATGAGTTATCCAAATACGAAAGCAGGTTCAAAAATCATGATGTTGAACTTCAAGCACTGCAGAACCTCTGTGGCAGAGTACCTCAGTAACCGGGAAGACACATAACAAAAAAAATCTCTTTTAAAAACTACTAATATTCATAAATAACTATATTTTTATTAATTTGCTGTGTTTCTATCCATCTTGCAAAACACTTTGCATCAGTAGTATCAGGCATCAAAACTAGCATTTATTGAACTTTATTTCATCAATATATATCCCAGCTGCTCAGTCAAACCACACTGTCCAGGTTTCACCCTATAGTAAATGGAAAAAGAAGGTAAATCAAAGGATAAATGTCATACCCTAAAGAGAAGAACTCGGGTGCCATCTCTCTCTTCCTCACTGACTGCTGAAGGAACATTAGTATTTGCATTACAGCATACAGAACGCATACACCAGTGACATAATAACCGGGCATAAAGGAGACAGGACACAGGGTGATATGTTTGGGGTTTTTTAAAATATGCATTTAACTATAGCTAGCTAGATACATATCAAATATGTTAAGTTTGGCCCAGGTATTACCGGGATCCTTTCTTTTTTTGGTCTCCCTAAAATGAGAAGCACCATCAATCTTGAAAGAGAATTGTTTTGGTATGTTCTCTGTAGAACATACATGTTTATTTAGAGGTATAAATTTAACTGGGGAAGAATATACAAGGCAATAAAATATTGTGCATGATTAAAAGCTCTTGCCATCTTTTAATAAAATTTTCTTCTCCCTTTTTTTCTTTTTTTGCCTTGGGCAGCTTTGAAAGTTCTGCAGTTTCCAGTAGAATTACTTTCATAGAAACAATCTGAATAAATATTTTTCTCCTTAATCTGACCCTGAACTATCTAGATAAATAAAGAAAAATAAGCCCTGCTATGGCGAGGCTTAGACTTAACTTGACCCTTGCTTTAGAGGAAGCAGAACAGCAAGGCAAAAAGATGTGTAGACATAGGGACAACTTGCCTTGGCAAAGGCACAGAACTCCTGATTTCCATAGGATGAGCCCACACCATAATACCAATGCTTGTTTATAGACTAGTGTCTTACTCTACATAGTTGTGCAGGTGACTTCCCCCACTCATTTGCAACTGTGTGACAACGCAATGCTATGTGCAATGTCAGCAATAGGCAAGTAAAATTAAGATAGTTCTTACTGTAGATTTGGCCTTTGTGTAATCTAGCAGCATTCAATCCAATCCTCTGCATGCAGACAGAGGTGCCACCTGATCAGCTGAGAGATCATAAATCAGTTTGGAAACCTCAAGAGCTGGACCAACAGGAATTGTTCATCTTCTGTTTCTGTCATTTCTGAGCACTGATCTGTACCAGAGTAACAAAAGGTAATGTTATGGTTGTATTTTGCCATGATGCTCACACACAAAACTTACTGAAGTAAATTAAGGGCAGAACAAGGCCTTTAGATATGTCCTGGCTTGAAATCTGTGTCTGCTGGAAATGATATCTTCACCACTCCTTTGAAAGTCCAGCATCCTCACCGTTCTCAGATTTAGGAATCACCCTGCTGGCAACCCCAATGCCTCACCTGCTCTTTCATCTCTTTTTCCATATGTTACAGTCGTCATTGCTATTTGTGTCTCTTTTCCTCCAGCATTGCACTACCCTGTTCTTATGTCAGTGGTAATGCATCTCCATTATTCATATGACACTGGGGTTAGAATTTTTCTCCTTTTTCTCTTTCTCTCTTTTGTAATATGCAGTTCTCCTTCTAGTGACACCTTTGCTTACACCTTGCTATTGATGCATGACCTAACTGACTGCAAGAGGAATTTTTCCACTGATACTTTAATTCCAAACTACCCCATGGGTGGGGGATAATCTTAATTGCTACCAGCAGGAAGCTGGGCATCTTCCGACCCAGACACCTCTGTCAAGAAATCAGTGGTCATTTGTGACATACTAGAAAATAAAAGTAGCCAAGGGCATTATCTGACTTGAACTGAGCTGACAGAGTTTTACAGTGTTACGTCTGGAGTACAACAACCTACATTTAGAAAGATGCATAGAATATTATGGGTGAGAAGGGAATAGGCACAGAAAGTCACTATATAGGATTAAGTGTACCATGTGACCTCCAAATCTCAGGTACAAAGTGGACGTAAAACCTACATTGTGCCTATGTTTTAGACATGTCTGCTATTTTTAACCCTGAGTAACACCTTCCTTGCATTTACACATTACTGCATAAACATTTGTAGGCTTGTATTAAGCGACTTAGGATATGAACTTCTTAATCTTTCACAGCAACACTTAGGTTTCTTAAAATACCTTTTTTCCAACATAAATGGGCACCTCCTATCTGTCTTTTGGAGTGCTATAATCAATAGATCATTCAAATTTAGAGACTAATTAGGATGAATAAAGATTATGGAAACTAGCTATAACTAAGTCTTTATACACATTTCTCATCGATGTATACATACAAGTTAATAATAGTAAATGCTTTCACTTCTGAAGTGCTCTTCACTGAATCTCAAGAGTCTAAAAGTGGTGGGGAAACTCACCAATGGAGGATCTGGCAATTTTCTTCAGGTCAGGCAGTAAAGTGGTGTCAAAAGAAGGGTATTACATAAACCTCAAGGACTGATGAATGAGCAAGTCAAACTCTCATGTGCAGTAAGCTTGTCTGAAATACTGTCTGTAAAATGTACACACCACTATGTTACTGTTGTTACAGGGAAGCATTAAAAAAACATGAAGAGACCTACACAAACCTATCCCAGACAGACCAATGTGCTGTGGACAGGTTCATCATCTTACAGGTGAAGCATATGCAGAAATAAGCACTGGGCTAAGCCTCAAGGTGTTATTAAAAAGCCACTCTGGCAGCTGTACAGCACCATGAGTTTGCTGGTAAACTAGTGTCACAATGATCCCTGATGTAGTGGTACTCGTTTAGTGCACATTAATACAGTGCCATATCGAAGAAAATTAGGTCTGCTTCTCATCAGGGCTTTTAAGCTTGGGTGCTCCCATAGTCTGAACAAGAGCTACATGGGCCCCAGTGTTATGTATTTCTCACTTTCACATTTCCCCAACAAAGACAGAGCTTTTCCTGGGGCATCGAGACAGGCTTAGCAGCCAAGCTTTGTCAGTATGTTGCACAAGCCAGCTATCCTGCCTCTAAAGCCTCCTGCTTGAATATATAGGAGTTATTATATGCTGAACCTGACTCCCCCGACACCTTTGGATGCTGACAGTTTCATAAAATCTTCCCTTCAACCAGTGGTGCTGTAAAACAATAACAAAAACAAATCCAAACCCTGATTGTATTGCAGCCTGGAGTAATATTGCAGCAGGACCATATCTTCTACACTTAATAAAAACATCCTTTCAATAGACTTATGTACATCTTAAATGGGTAATGTCCAGAAGTATACAGAATGTGATATGTGTCAAAATCCTCACCAGATGATATTTCTTCCTGTCAGAATGGCAAGAGCATCAACACAGAGAAATCTTCAGAGCCAAGTGGGGCACTGTTCGCTCAGCTACAAAACCTCTTTCATCTCTCATAAGCACTCAATGCAAAATGTTCTATTGACATATCAAAGTTTATATGTGTTGCCAAAGGAAAATGAGGGTAGGAAGCTAGGGTGTTTGTCAGAGATAGGTATAATGAGATCGAGATACTCTGCCAGTAGCTGACAAGGCAAAAGATTGCAGGTCAACACTAATAGTACACGATTTAGCTCTGAGAAGCCACTTGTCACATAGCTGCAGCCTGAACACTGTCTCTCAACCACTCGTTCTTTGCAACAGGCCCATCTCAGCCACGGTGATTCAAGCGGATGCTCATGCATCAGGTCTGTTAACTGAACCACTGACAAAACCTCTAACCTCCAACCAGTAAATCATCCCCTTAGCTGAAACATAATCGGGTTGCTGTTAACAGGGTTTCATTTTCCATTTTGTTATTTACTAGTACAGCTGGAGGGGATTTTTCATGCCGTTAAGTTGCAATCTTTGCTAAAGTTAGCCGAGTTTTTTTGGCAAAGAAGACTGCTGCCATTGCTTGCCCTGCTAGACCCTTACATGGACACGCAACCCTCTCCCTGCTTAGCTGACCTAATATAACAATGCTGTTTCCAGTCCCCCAGGGAACTATTTGTCAGCAGCTATACCCACATAGTCATACTGTGAACTCCTAAATACAAATGAGGAGGGTTTTTTTTATGCTGCCTGCTTGATTACAAATTTCTTTTTTGTTCTCAGCATGTCCCATCATTCATGAAGGAGTCATGTACTTGTAGAAACTTTCTAAAAATATATGAATGGCTTACTTCATTTTTTTTCCCTGGCATCTCTCCAGTGCTCTGACTCGTTTTAATCAAAATGGGTGGAATACATATTGCACTTGCTCACACCGCACTAAATCACTTGAATAAACTCACTACAGAATTCACTCAAATGTTGCAAAACTTAGTACTGACAATCTGTCAACACTCTAAGGCATTTTGCTCAACGGGATGTGTTACTAAGTACTCTGCCCATTCAGTTTCATTTCTGAATTCCTGAAGAAAAAAAAAGGATTCCCCTTGTTGTTCTCCTGAGAATCCTCACATATGTCAGTCTAATTAAAAAAGAAAACAAAAAAAAAAGTTGTAGCATTATCAAGTGTATGCGTCCACGTTTTCTCAAGGATCAGTACATTCACAAATGCTTTCTGCTCATTTACAGCACCACTTTTTTGTTTGTTTCTTTTTTAGAACAAAAGTCTACCATTCAGCAGAGAAAGGAGAAGCTATCTTCTGAATTAAAAATGTGTTATATGGGAAAAGTATTTAAGGAAAGGGCAGCTCTTCCCTTCAAGTGCCAAATATAAATCCTTGTTGTCAGCTAAAATGTTCTGACTGAAGCTGTGTGGATGAAAAAGGAAGAATTAGTGTGAACACGCTCACAGTGACTGTGATGAGCTCCCTCTGTCATCCTGATATCTTCATGCTCATTTTCAATGCCCGTTTATTCTAACAAATTCATTGCCATCCATACTTTAAAAACAAAGTCAAAGTTCTTTTTCCCATGAGTGTTCACTGCAAGATTAGTGTCCCCTTTTGTTTTAAATATGGTTCAATAAACTAGGAGGAGAACTGCTGGGATCTTGATACAAGCCTCAAGGAGCAACAATTATATAGTGGTAATCTCTCATCTTGTTGTATGCAACTGATCCACACAATTCCAGTCACATCTGCTGAGCTGCATGCAGAAAGTGAACATGATCATCTGAGTAAAACATAGTCTGAGAAATGACAATCTTTCCACAAACATTAGGTGAAGAGAAAAAGATGTCAGATTTGCCAGATAAATTACAGAGTGTGAAATATTCAATCAGTTCAACTTAATATGTATATACCATATATAAACTATTGCTGTCATTCAAGCTGCAAGCAGATCCTGGCACCCAGGCAGACTCCCACAGGAGTGAATGGGACTATACACAGGGATGTAACTTGTAGGATAGGAGTTTTTGCTTGATATTTTCTAGTATCCTCAATATCAACATGGTGACCAGGAAGATATTAGAATAATCACTTAAAGAAAACCGTCTTCTAAATTATGATACAAGTCTTAAAATGTTACTCTGTTCACGTCTGCTCTTTTAAAAGTCTACTGAAATTGATATTACTGGTCATTTCTCCAAACCAGAAATATTCACTTCCTCATGACCTCCTCTAAGAACAACAGCCTGCCCTGCAACTTGCTTCAAATATTTTTCCCTAGGAGTCTACTCAGTGCAAACACCCCAGAACCTGCTGTTTCTTGTTGATGTAGGCTTGAACAGTTCAGCAACTCTTATAAAATTATAGGATCTTTAAGACCTAATAAGGGGGCACTGACTAGACCTCCATGGTTACATCTGTTGTTGCAAAAGACCAGGGTCCACTTTACATTCATTCACATCTCACATCTCACAGCCCTGTTTGTGGAAAATCACCTGTATATATGAGATATGTGCCTGAAGGAGGCCACTGGCCTGCCTGCTGAAATGGCTGTGGAAAATGCACTGTTTGCAGAAAATAAAACAAGGTCCATTTATTTCTCTTTTAGAGTCAGTAGGAGTCTTGTATCTAAAATCTCCAGCAGTGTGGAAAATGTGACTTGCATAGAGACAGTTGCCATATGGTTACTCCTACATTTACCTGCTGTTGCAGGATGCTGTGGCTGCCCCCTGAGATGTGCATTTGAGCATCTTTCCTATGGATTTAAGAGCAAGGGCTGAGGCCACCCTAGGGGTCAAGCTCACGTGTGGCTAGAGCACCCAGCCAGTACTGCTAAGACCACAGTTGTATCTTCAACATTCAACATTCATTTTGTCTTTAAACACCAACTTGCTGTCCTCCAGCCCATGGGGCGGTACTGCCAGCTGTCTCCCAGCCAAGATCAACCCCTCTGCCTGTGCCTGACCCCCAAGCCACAGGATGCTCGAAGGGATACAGTCTCTCAGTCCCACCCAGCAGCTTTGAACGCTAGCACAAAATAAAACAGATTGCCCTTTCAGTATTCCCTAGAGGCTAAAGGAATTAGCCAAGATGCCACACTTGGGTATTAAGACCCTCCCGTCTAATTTTTTTCAGTGGCACACGAGCGAAAGCAAAGGCACAGACTTCTTACAGGTTTAGCTGGGTTTTGATGCATCCTAAACACATAGGCACTACCTCTGTCCCTACCAACAATTTCCTAGATGCCCTCTCCTCATCACACTGGAGTGTTCTTTTGGGTCTCCATCTCCTAGGATCTTTCTCCTGAAGCTCAGGGCTTCTCTTAAAAATTGCAAAACTTCTTAGATCAGCTATTTAGTCTAACTTTACCCTAAATGTAAATCCAAGCTTCAGATTTCCCTGTGAAAGCATACCCACCTCATTCTTTCTCCACCTCAGAGCTGACTCTGTGTCTTTCCAGGTTTATATTCCACCTAACTCACATATGGCTTCATTTTGCTGTGTCTGGGAATTTGCTGCTCCCAAGGCACCACACCCTGCAGAAAAGCTTTTCTAGAAAACTTTCTGGAGGCTTCAGCTTGCCTGATGTGTTTTTCTTCAGTCATTAGGGTTTTACAAATTATTTTAAACCCAAAAGTTGTCAAGGAGTGGTGAATTTATATCCACTAAGGAAGGCCATTATACTTTTTTTCACATTGATTAATAATATGAGCCAGAATCCCTAAATTATGCATAGACAGATTTGGCAAACCATCACACAAGTATGATTGTGGGAATCACATCAGGCACTTGGGGTTTTCTTAAGAAACAGATTCTAATTTTTTATGGTACTAAGAAGAACCAACAAAGCTCAGAGCAAAGAAAGTGCCCTCCTGATGGGGCATATGAGGCATTTGGCTACAGTCTACCCACTACTTTCGTTAGCAAGTTTAAATGGTAGCTTAAGCAATGAATCAATGTTTTCGGTGCTGACATAATTTTCTGCCTTGTTATCAGTGTCTGTTCTCTGCTAAAGACAACACTGTTCAGAGTTTTTCACTTATGTATGTGTAACAAATTACATTATATTAAACAAAGCGACTTGTGCAATTACAAAAATTTTAGAAAATAATCACAACAAAGCTGTTCATTTAAATTAAAGTTGTTTATGCTTTGGGTTTGTTTTGTTTTCCAACAGCATACAACATGGCTCAGATACAAGACCCTGAGCTCCACTTTGGATCTGTCTTTCAGGCTCTGTTAGAAATAAAGGGAACTAATTACAGTAGAGGACACTGCAGAGACTAGAAAAAGGATCAATATATGTATTCCCCTAAGAGTGTTCAGCTATTAAACCAAAGCAGGAATTTCCTGAGAGCTAATAAAGGCTTTCTGGTTTTACCCAAGAATTCTAATTTTCCTGTGTTTCCTCCCTACTCACTAGGACAAACCTCTTTCATCATCATGTTCAGAATCCTTAATATTAAAGGCACAATTTGGCTTGCCTTTTGTTACATTCAAGGTATTGCTTCTATGTCTGGAAAGCCTTGTTTTTTTCCAAACAAAGAGATTCTTTTTCTTTTTAGTGGTCTGAAGTGCAAATGCAACTGATTAACCATAGTAAGAGGCACAGACCACTCAGTAGGTAAAATTACTTTCAAGTTGAAATACACAGAGTTTGACGCCTAAGTAGCCTCACTATGGCTAGCAAAGGCTATCAACTAGTTTTTCCAATTAAATTTGGAGTTCCTGGTGACTTGCCATGCTTTAGAAACACCCAGGCCTCAGGCAAAGAGCTAGTTTCAAAATCAGCAATTCCAGAGCAACAATTCTAGTAAGAGGTTTCCTTGGTTTTATATATAAAATGGCCATGTCTGAGTCACGAAATCAAACATGGTTCCCCCCTAACTTTTTGGATGCTTAATCTGGATGTCTCTACCATGTTACACATTCCAAATAAAGCCCCCTAAAATATTTAATTTAAATCCATACATTTCTGTTGTGATTGCCAGACCAACTGTTCTAACGTGACGTTTAGCCGTGATTAGACACTGATTTATACATTAGAATGCCTTCTTTTTACAACAGCATCATGAACCAAGTGACTTGGGAGGAGTTTCTAAAGGGGAAATTGCATTGGGAATATCGGTTATTACTGAAAACGTAATGAGGCAGTCTAGCAAGAATGCACTTTTTCAGCTCTGAGGCTACAACAGGCTCATTAAAAGTAAAAAATAACTTAGCATTTAATGACGTTTTGAAACTGTTACATTTAATCTTTAGTAGAAACATGGTCATGAAAATAGTAATGTATTTCTGTCAAGCAGTTTACTGAACACACTGCCTGCATACTCCTGTTTCCCTAGTTTGGGTGGGAAACCTCTTACAATATTACCCTATTTTTGACAAGTTGCATTCATGGAAAAAATATATCTCCAGAGTTCTGAATCCCTGGAACACTCATTCTTACTTTTTGTTGTTTATCCCAATGTTATCTATCCTACCAAATTAAAGCATGACTAAGGCAATACATTTCAAAATAAATACTCCCCTTTGTGTACTATCATTTTATTTCTACACAGCTCTGTAGGGACCTAGTGGCAGAGCAGTCCAAGCAACTTGCTGAACATCCAGAAAGTATAAGCCTGAGCTTTGGTCTGAATGCTGATAGTTGCTTGTAGTCAACCCAGATGAAGAGAGGTTATCTGGGCGTTTGGACTGGAAAGCTACAGGAAACCAAACACAGTGTCATGCATACGATTTAGCGATGTCTAAGATGAGCCGGACTTTTGGTTTTTAAAAGGCCTCATTGAGTCAGTGAAGGTCATGTGAGGAAGGCTGAAGGTGTTGGGCTTGCTCCACCAAAGGTGCTGTAGCAGCCCTGGGGTCCTGCTGGCCACCACAGAAAGCTGCTCCCTCTGGACCAGACATTCCCACTTCTGTGGAGACTTGGACCTGAGAGCAGTCATCATAGGCCCAAGGGTAGAGATACACGTGTGTCTGCAGGTATAGTCTTAGAGCACGAAGAAATGAGAGAAGAAGATGCTGAGGAAAAGCAAATGGCTTTAAAACCCCCACCATGTCTCTGTGAAAAAAAAAATAGTAGAACAAGGACTAGCCATGGGTCTTTGCAGTATTTCAGGTTATGTTTTTATTTCTCAGCTAACCCACATCTCTCCCCACAAATGAAGAGATAGAAGGGACAAAGAGAAATCAAGATGGGATTCAGTTGCAAATTCAGGGACCTGAATGGGAATCTAAAAGTTACATGTCTCCACATTATTCTAGTATCTAAGCTCTTCTTATAATCAATCAGAAGAGCCAGCTGAGGTCTGTTCAGCTGACCAGACATATGTGTCTGCTGCAGCACACTTTGAATAGCTCTCCATAGTCCACTTGACCACTTCTCAGTAAGGGTGACAGAACACTGGAACAGGCTGCCCAGAGAAGTTGTGGAGTCTCCTTCTCTGGAGACATTCAAAACGCGCCTGGACATGTTCCTGTGCGACCTCACCTGGGCATTCCTGCTCCAGCAGGGGGATTGGACTGGATGATCTTTTGAGGTCCCTTCCAATCCCAAACATACTGTCATACTGTGATACTGTGACCAGGTCTTCATTGCATATAACACAGTTGGACCCCAACTCACATTTCGGTTCCTGAGTTTGCAACTGACACACCCAAGGCTCAGACTAACAGACGCAGCTTGGAAGATCTTGACCAGAGTCAATACACTTGAGGAGAGTAAAATAGTTGTTCATGTAGAACTTGTTCAAAGGTTACATGTTTAAGAAGCGTCACTGCTGGGCTGGGCAGACCAGGCTGTCAATGTGCTAGAAATATTCTAAAGGATTTATTGAGAGAGGGTGGCTTAGGGTTTCAGCCTGCCAGAAGTAGCCATCCTGCAAAATTCAGCACTGAAGCTGGGTATTTAAGAAGCTGAGTTATGTTTTATCTAATAATAACACCATCACACGTTCTAAGATAAAACTAATCAAATCTCATGCTTCATAAAATGAACTTTTTGCTGTCAGGATCAAGAACTAATTTTTTTTAGATCATAAAATAGACCTATACAGTTGGTCAAAAGATTTATAGATGTTTTTATCTTTCTTTAGACTATAGACACACACACTGAGGCAGGATATAAAGTTTGACAGCTACTAATAATAAAGAAACTTCTTGGATGTTGATGCCTGTCTTCTGGCACATTAATAAAGTAATAAGACAGTTAAATCAAAATAATAATTTTTCCACACCACCTCCAAAACTAAGCATCTTATGTGTGTGTTTGCTTACCAACATTAAATTGCTTAACCTCTATCAGAGTCATAGATTGACTGGTATCAGTATGAGTAATAACATACTTTTAACACTGAGAGAGTGCAGTAGGGTATGTGGTAAGATCACTGGAATTATGAGTGTCTCAAGACAATGTTTAAGCATTTTGTTTGAATATTGAAGTGCATACTGGCATTCTCTGTTATTTCATTCCCATTAAAGTGAGATGGAAGTGAGCTAATAATGCCTAATTTTGCAACAAACCTAGATTTTTGTCTTCAAGAGCAACTTTTGTTAAAAGTATACAAATATTATATGAAATTCTTATTTCTTTCATACCAAGGATACTAAGTAGCCTTAAGGGTGAAATGCAAAGGTCAGTCACAGAGTAGAAGTTTTTTAAAAGAATAAACAAATTATAGGAAAAAACTAACTGAGGTTATTTAAAATCTCCATTAAAACAGGACTGTCCATGAGAAAAAGAAAGATGAATTTTAAAATAGATCATTCCTAACACTTCTAAATTGTATCTTTATAAAATACACATTTAAATAAAGTGTCAAGTGTTAGTTTAATATCTGAACAGTGTCGAATTTCAAACTAGGGTTTTGGCTTTTTTAACCAGAAAGATCTCCAGAGAGGTGCTGAAAGTAACAAATTAAATGTTGGTTTATCTGGTGAAAACATGAAACATTTCCTTTTTAAACTTAACACTTCGGTGAGGAGGAAGTGAGAGGGTAGATCCCTTAAGAATTTGGTAGGCTTTGAATTACATTTAAGGGACAGCAAATGTTTTGGGGTTTTTTGTGGGTTTTTTTGTTTGTTTGTTTGTTTTTTTAAGAGTGGAGTAGGATACAGGAAGAAATAAATTCATCAATCAGTAGCATGTTCTCATCGTGAACACTGCATTTGGTTCTGGTCAATCTACACCTACAGCAGAAACATCAGAGATGGGTGACAAGTGTGACCACAGATGGATGCTATGGGAAAATAAACCACTTTCAAGAAAATCTTCAAAGTTTGGGACCATAGCTTCAGCAGGAAGGCAAATAGTCAGGGAAAAGACAACCTTACAGAAGGTGACACATATAAGTGTATAAGACACAGAGACTAGTGACAGTATTCAGCAGAGCACAATACAATACTCCTACAAGACTGTACAAGGATAAAGGGAATGCCAATAAAATCCAAAGATAGCAACACTTAGTGGACATACTTTAAGGTAAATATTGTTTTCCCAGCTGTGAGGAGCCAATTAACACAACTTGTATTTGAATCCAAAGCACAGAGTGTGCTCTTATGGATAATTAAAACATGCTGAGCTCCAAGTTCAGAATTTTAGCTATGATATCAATCCCTCACACACTGAGGTACATGCAGATAATGAAGTGGCAAGAGAAAGCAATTTAGCCTCTGGGCAGATAGTTAAATAGCCACTTGTTGGCTGCTGTTCGAAAATACGCTTGTAAAATCCACTACTGGTAGGTGGGAGAGAGCACCCTGAGCTTGGAGGGTTACTGATCAAGACCTAAATTCAAAGTGCAGGGAATTAGGTCCCTTTGATCCACTTGTTTTAGAGGCCATAATGAATCTTTTAAAACATGAAATACATTTTTTGAATGAACACAATTGCCAACATATCCTTACATGAAATGTGAACAACAACTTTTTAATCTTAAGATCCTATTGAAAAGTGAAACCCTAGTGCACTTGTTCAATTAAAAATAAATATCCCAGTACCATCAGCAAATCCTTGCTTCATTCTTTTCATGAAACTCTATGTAGTGGTTTAAATGGTCTTGGCTTACATTTTACCCAGAGTAGCGAATAAAGTTTATTCTGCTTATGGAGCAACTTCTTCCCACAATATGGCGACAGCAGCAAATTATTAACAAATGATGTGACTACTCATGCTTACATGCATGGCTGTAAGCGTTTAACATTGTCCACTGCCCTAGTGAATCATTTCAAAGGACCTGATTCTCATCTACTGTATATTGGCATAGTCTCACAAAAAGTCATGATGTAAGTTCAGAAGGAGATGTGAATAAAACAATTTCGTATGCAGAGATAGGAAAATGTACTTTGTATTGCATAAATATATGTGCCCAGGAAAACATAAGGAGTATCAAACATGGAGAGAAACATACAGTTGTTTAATTCATAAGTTTTTGAGACTTTAATAACAAACAGTATATTTTTGTCATAATTCAAGTTTTATTGCAGCTCTTTTGAACTCCAGATAGCTGTAATTTCCTTTTGTCTATCAGCCAAAAGGAGTTTTACCTCGGTTTGGTATTTTGCAAGGAGTAAAAGAATGACTCAGATAATTACATTTGAAGCTGCTGGGTAAGGCTATTTTCACTCCCTAGAGGTAATGGTTTTTATGCCAAGCCCAAAGTTTTGAATTATAAAATAAAAAGTGTGCTAAATACTGATTTTATTAGCCCTTTAAGCATTTCACTTTGAAATAATGGGAAGAAAGATCACAATACTTATACCCATGTAATAAATCAGTTCTAGAAAGGGAGATGCAATGCAATGCAATTACTTAGTATTAGTAGTTCTCTTGGCCTTTTTGGAACTTGTCTCTATGTGAATAGTTTGTGTTGCTTCCATCCTATGTACGCTCAGATCACAAAAGTTGATCTCCCCTCCATCAACACTGTTTTAGAAAAGTCAGCAGACTGCAGAGGCAGAGCCAAGGAACTGAGAGTCTGTTTCAGTGATCTTTATATCAGAAACATAGTCCCACTTTATCATAAATGTTGTACATTCCATGAACAAGAACAGCCTATTAATGTGCACACCCCAACAGGAGCAGCACAAAGAAGGGGTAACAAAATCACAGTGTAGTTTGGGTTGGAAGGGACCTTCAAAGGTCATCTGGTCCAACCCCCTGCAATGAGCAGGGACATCTTCAACTAGATCAGGTTGCTCAGAGCCCCGTCCAGCCTGGCCTGGAATGTCTCCAGGGATGGGGCATCTACTACCCCTCCGGGCAACCTGTTCCAGTGCTTTACCACCCTCACATATAAGGTGGGAGCTTCCTAAACCAGAAAGATTTTGCCCTGGCATCTAAAGATGAGCAAGGCTCCAGGCCATTTCTTACTTAACTGAGCTCGTTTGTCCATGCCTATTATGCACTGAAGGTTAGGAAGAGCCCTTTCAATTCACAGAGTTATTAGAGAATAAAACAGCCTGCCAAGGGAAGTAGTTGCAGCAACAAGCATCAGAGCCTGAAACTGATGAGCATCCAGGGAGTCTTACAACACTGCATATATCTCCTGAAAGGGAAGAGATGAACCAAATGGATGGCTCTCACCATCCAAAAATCCCATGCTCTACACCTCCCAACCATCATGGCATCTTTCCTAAACAACTCTCCTCCCTACCCACTTCCATAAGCTCTTTTAAAGCCTGACAGTCTCAGCAATAGGACTAATTACCCCAGTGAAGCAAAACACCTGCACACTGTGTCAATTCAGTGTGTCCTTACAGTGAGGAAAACTAAATTCTTCAGCTGGAGATGGTTACACAGAATATATATACACTGTGCAATAGGTAAGTTTATCCTTCTGTGTTCACATGTGTGCATGTATGGACAACCATACGCAATTTATTTCTACCAAGGGTCAATTCCAACCCTTCTGTTGACTGTGTTTGTATTGACTGTGTCTCTGTTAATGGGATTCTTGCAAAGCACCTGTCACTGCATTTTTTAGGGAGTAGTGTATGTGAGATTGTGGCTTCAAAATGAAACTCTAGCAGTACAGCTAGCAATACCACTAATACTCACCTGCCCAATCTTTACAGGTGCAGAGGTAATTGTGGATCCTTTGGCCCACCTCAAGCAGCCTTTTTGTTCTTATTAAGGAGTGGCTCATCTCATTTCAAAAGGTCTGCTTAGCACTTATCTTCCCTGCAGTGTTAGCTCAAGTTATCTGCATGCAGGTTAATTCCTTGAATCAAATCAGCTAAGTTGTAAAACAGGACTTGAAGAACACAGAACAACAGGGTGCTGCTGGAACCTGACCACATGCTGGCAGAACTTCACCTTGAACTCACAGCCCCTGACCAGCCGGACAAGTTCAGACTAGGTGGCGAACAAGATATCTGGGAGGAGAGTGGGGAAGATCTTGGGGAAATGCAAGAATTGTGCAAGGGTCACCACCACTATAACATGGTTGAATTTAGTATTTGATCAAACACAGCAACAAGCTTTAGGAATACATCCAACTAAATGTTTGTTTGTTTCCCCACTGTTGAGATAAGAGTTTTTGAGGAAGTTCAGGCATAAAATGAAATAGTCATGTTCTTTCACAAACCTCTAACCTTCCTAGTCTTTGGCTGCCCCTCAAAGAACAGTAGTTTCTTGTATTCTGCCTTTGACCCAGTGTCCCAGACCTAGAAGGTTTTAGCGCAATCTGCCTCCTACCATTAGTTTGTTTTTCTTCTGCTTTAAAAGTAGTTGCTAGAGAATTTCCTATGAACTTTTGCTTCTAGAACTACTGTAGTAGTAATATTCATAAGATGTCAGACAGCCAAATAACGCTTCAGAGACTCATGAAGCTTTCCTCTAAAAGTATTGGAATACAATATGTGGAAAGTATTAAACATCAAATTGATTTTTCACAGAAAAGCTTACTTAATCAATCCTGTACTCATAAATAAGATGGGATAAAGGAGCTGGAACTGCTTCTAGAAAGTCCAGAATTTTTCTTGAGCAGGTAATTAGTGCTGCTTCCTATAATGCATCTGTTGAGTAGATTCAGCTGTAGCTGTTAAAAAACGCAGCCTAAGAAGACCATGCAGGGGCCATTCATTTGTGACAGTCTAGTTATGTCTGTCCTTGGGCATGCTCAATAGTTCCCAAGAGTGCTTCAGCCTCCCACATCGATCTGGAGGTCACAACTCCAGAAGAGTTTAATGTATCACATACTTCCTTGGTGGTATTAGATAGCTGAAGGGAAACATCAGGAAAAGGATGTCATGGAGAGGAAAGAGACTAATAACTAAATTCCACAGCTTAGGGCAGAAGGGGCTTAACTAACCAGGCAAGTTATTTGAATAAATGCACAGATAATTTTAACATTCATTTTTGCTTGTTACTCGGTATAGATATCACTAATTTTAAATAATAATTTGTTTGAAGAAGGTTATACAAGTTGTATTTACTACTGGTTACAGCTGTAGAAGAACCCATCTGGACACACCTTGCAATCATAAGTTCTGCACAGTGGACTGGTGTGGAGGGGTTTTGATAGATAAAGATCTGTTGCTGAATTAGTCAGGCTCAAAGGAATCTCAAGGCCGCTTCGGGAAGCTGAAAACAGAATCTGCTGTGAGAAAGAGGGGTGTTCCTCAATCAGCGGGGTCCTGGCGTGGCGTGAATCATCGGACGTATCATCAGTGAGACTCCAGTGCACAGACAGCCCACGATACTCATTTAGCAAATCCACGCTTGTAGCATGGATGCGTGATTAGAATATAGTTACATATATAAGGAGACTTGTTTCTGTAATAAATGGCTTTAGCGTGATTCACATTGAATCGACTTGTTTTGCTGAGTCCTTATTCGTTCTAACAGACTGGAAGCCCAAAGCCCAGGCTAAAGTAGAAATATCAGCTATTTAACCCCAGTGCATTAAAGACTTTGGCCATATGAGATCCCACAACAATTAAAGAAAGACTAAAAAAGTCTAACTACTCATGCAAAGGGCAAAGCTAAATTATATTTCTCCTTAGTTCATGTGGGATTAAGATTTTATCTTTAAATTCACTGGCATTGAGACTCACCATTCTACAATTCACAGCTTTATTTTATAAATGCATGTATCAGATGTAGGAGACGGCATGTTTTAACCAGTTACAATCATACCCACTTTTTGGGAGGTGCCATGAACTCATCTGAAACATTGACTTCTTTGAGCTTAAGTACTTTCCATGAGTTTTGGGCTAACTAAAATCTTTCAGTATTTAGAAGCCCTAGTGTAGAAATCTTCCATGATACCAGTACATCTTCTAATATTTATCAGGGAAAGTATACATGGTGGTGCTGAGAGCAGGTTAAGAGCCAGTTAAGGGGTTTATTATTTAACTATCCTGTTAGCAACTGTTGAGAAAATATCAAATATTTCTGTAGTGTAAAAAAACCACTGTTTATACACTAAACATGTTAATTGCTGCAGGTAAAAGACAGAGCGCTTCATCCATGAATTTACGCTGCTATGCTGCTTTTGTAGGAGAGCACTGCCCATCACGCTCCACCAACTCCCCTTTTCTCTCTCCTCGCATCCAGCCTACATTACGAGTGGCTCAGAGATCAATGCAGATACACCCTTATGTTTGCAAAATTGTTTTTCCAACATACAGCTAAGGGAACAACCGGCAAAGCTGTCAATAACAGCACCATCTGAAAGAGAAGACTCATGCAGTTAGAAGAACTCACAGCTCCTTAGACATATTTGCACAATTCCTTTTGACTTCTTTAATTTCCTTTCCTAAACCAGTTTTACTAGCATTGATTGCACTACAGCATAATACTATGAAAGATTATCTGCCAGTAGACTCACAGTTTAAGAGGCTAAATGAAAAGTGTACTTATTTTAGCGCTTTACGTTCTTAAGCCTCCAATTTTGCCCATGTTTATTGGGAAGTATTAAAATAGTACCTCCATAAGTTCCTCTTCAAGAAATGCTCTAAAAATTTAAGCTGACCAGCTGGATCTATCAGGCAGCTAAAACTGTGGCAGTAAAATTGTTCTGGTAAATAAATTGTTCTGCAAATAAACCAGACAGGAGAAATTTTGTGCTACCCCAGCCTGGGCTGGCTGACCAAAGCTCTAAAGCTCTGAATCTTCAAATTGCTTGAAAGCATAGTGAGATACATTTCCTTTGGCCTGTATGGAAAGTACCCCAAGATCTTACTGCATGTTGTAGAGACTCCAGTGTCACCTGTAGTCACTAGAGGAGACTTCTGTCTCCCTGCATTCTTGTGGTGTCAGATCTACAGATTCCTCTGGACCTCAGATAGCTCTGTTACCTTCTGGAAATAGTAGATGTACTGGGAGGTGGAGTTCAAAGTGTCCTAAGAGTTTGATGTATAGATATGCTCCATCCAAGAGGAAGAATGCTTGGATCTTATGTCCTTAAGTGCTTATGGTCTTAAGTCAGCTTCAAGCCAGACTCAAGGAAAATGCAAATAAAAGCCTGTATTCACTTTATTCAACATAGCATAGCTACAAATGTCCACAAAGCATGCAGGTGAATAAATGAGAGAAAAACTATGCTTTACCTGCTCATACTAAGGTTATTTCTAAAATATCTCTTTTGCTCTTCCTTTTTCAGCCAACTTGCTCTCTTTCTTCTGAAATGCTAATAGTTTGGATTTCAAGCTTTTCCCATCCTTTTCACTTTATGTTGGGTGAAGCAGCCTGCTGCCTCTAGGAAACAGCACTCCCAAAAAAGCATTCTCAGATGCATTTAGATCTTTGTTGATCCCCGTCTCCTGATTCTCCCTAGATGGATTCTGCACCCTAGTCCATATGCCAATGTCCTGTTGAAGTCTTCCACAAGAAGTCTTCTATTCTCTCAATTCAAATAAAGGTTATTTCCTTTCTTTATGCATGAAAATTTCTCTTTGTTAAATTAAAAGGCATCTCTTGCACTTAATTACTTAGTTAAAAACTCTCTGCCCTTCTTGGTATTTATTTGGCACATTTCAGTGAGGAATTTGCCTTTCACTGTACCCACAGTCTGCATGAATCTGTACATTGAAAATATACATAAAACAAACATGCAGTAGGAGCACAGAAATTTGGGGTGAAATGGATCTCTGGAGGTCTAGTCACACACTGTCTTCAATGCTGCATCAGGTCAGCCATAGATAATTGTGTTTTGCACACTAGGGGCTCTTGACTTTTATCAAACTTTTGTTGGACTTTTATCAGACAACTGGAAGTAAATACTTCAACAAAAACTTGAAGGAAACTGACTCACAACACTTTCCTCTTAAGCTTACCATAGTTCAAAGTTTTGGGCTGAATTACCAAGGCACTGAACACCAAAAGCTTTGATAGAAATAAATGGGCTACATATGATCACAGACTATTTGAAAGTTGTGAGACTTTTTTACCTAGGAGTATCTGAAACATTACAGTGTTATTGTTAAAATTACATTTTACATGCCTTGTTGTAGGCATGGGTAAGCACAAATTGAATAGAGATGAAGAAGACCTCTGCATTTCCTATTGTCTGACTTCTAAATGCCAGTGCAAACGATCTCCAGGAAAACAACCACAAAATTGGTCTTTGAAATAGGTGTAAATAAAAGTATTATATTTGAAAAACATTGAAATGTTTATTGCTCAGCAGCAGCAGATTATGTACTAAATGTTTGAAACCTAGTACAACTTCTTTTGTTTATACCTGGAAAGATTCAGTTTGACAGGTATTACCAGATTTCTTTATACTCCTGAATTTTATACGAGTCACGGGAAGATTTTAGGTATGTCATGGCTTATAGTCAAGGAATTTAAAGCCATTGGTTTTATTAGGATTGTTTCTCAGACTGTGTTTGCATCTCCCTTGGAGGCTGCAAAGTATTAGAAAAAGCGATGTATAGCAAAAACACTTCACTTTTTCCTAAGGGTGGGAAGAAAATGAAGAACCTGATGTAACTACAAGATGAATCAGGATAGTAGTTGCTAACTGCCTGCAATTGCTGGTTGATACTGTTAATACCTTCACGGTGGGAACAAACACTGGCACCTCCAGCAAAATCTTGGTCTCCATCCCTAAAGCAGAATTGAGCTCCTGAAATCTCCAAGGATTGTAAAGATGAGTTGGTATAAAGACACTTTCAAAAGAGATGGGGGAATAAGTCCAGAGCCTTACAAAACACTGGCAGGGTACAATGATTTCTGAATTTAGCTCAGAAATTTGTTTACATTTCCCTTGTCTTTTTAAAATAAATCGTCCAATTAGAAGAGTGAAGTGATGAAAAATTTACCGTGTTCCAAATCTAAGAGTTCTTACATTTATCAGTGCTTGCTGGTAGGACAACCATTGATTGGCATATGACGGGCAAGATAAGCTTTAGGAGCGCATTTTCAATGCAAAAATAACTGAATGTGCTTTGTAATAAATTGTTTACATATGGGTTTTGGAAACACTATTCTTTGGTATCTCATCACTAGTATACATCTTAAACTACATTGATACTTTATATTTATTGTGAATAAACTTATAAACTTAGGGTAAATGAAAGTGAAGTCTATGTATTACTATTATTTATTGTTTAGTCTTCTATGGATTTAATACCCAGAGACAGTAGATACTTTACACAGTAAGACAAATGCCTGTCAAAAGACCTTAGCATCTAAATAAGTAGCAGAGAGAAAGGCAGTAATATTATATTCCTGGTTTCTACTTCATATGATGCATAATAGGTTTGTATATTTTATTGCAAACCTAAAGCATAATAGGTTGGTATATGACACCAGGGTGCTAAAATGAAAATACAGCTTCATTATATATAAGTTTTCAAACAATTTGTTAAGGTGGAGTAGCACAGGCTGACACAGCAGTCACAGTAGCTCTGCAGTAGTGTCATACTGTCAACAAGGACTAATAATTTATTCCAGCACCTCTGTGCTTTTCTGAAGGTTCCCCCATCAGTCGCTTTATGACTCCTATCATGTTTCTATCATACACTCACTACAGTTAAACATGTGTGATCTTCCGGAGGCAGACTTTTTAGCAGGGCCCGTTACAATCATACAAGGGGTAATGTTTTTAAACTAAAGGAGGGGAAATTCATTTGAGACATGAGGAGGAAATTTTTTACGGTGAGGGTGGTGAAACACTGGCCCAGGTTGCCCAGAGAGGTGGTAGATGCCCCATCCCTGGAAACATTTCAGGCCAGGCTGGACGGGGCTCTGAGCAACCTGATCTAGTTGAAGATGTCCCTGCTTATTGCAGGGGGGTTGGACCAGATGACCTTTGAAGGTCCCTTCCAACCCAAACTATTATATGACTCTATGATTCAGAAAATAACTGTTGCAGTCCCTCATGAAAATTTAAATTCAGGGAACCCTTTTCCCACATAATAACTCAAAGCCTTTTTAAATACATGTTTCAAAGCATGATATAACGCATAAAACACGTGACAAAGTTGGGGGGAGGGTTCTCCTTAGGACGGAGGTTGGGTCTTAACTTAGTTTCAGAAGGTTGATTTTGCTTTTGCTTTAACTGCTTTTTTCTTCCTGCAGCTAGGCCACCGTGACAGAGGCACCAGCTTCCAAGTGCTGGTGTGCATGGAGGGCCTGGTGTGAGTCAGTACTGCCACCGGACAAAGCCACAGAAACCTGCACCCTGTGCTCTGTCTTCATTTGTTCCTTGTAGCTCCATAATGAATCTCACCTCATTTGCTTTTTCAGGACACAGATGTTTGGCTATGAAACTCGCCTACCTACACCCAGCAGTTATAGGTACATAGCAGAATTACGCTTTTAAACTTTAAATGTGATAAATGTATGCGCTTCATAAAGAACTGTTGGGCTGGAAAATGAGTCAGTCCTTAGTTAAATTATCTGGAGAGGGAGGAGGAATGACTCTTTTTCTCTGCTTCAAGTTAATGCTGGAAGAATCCTTTTCCTTTGAGAAGAGTAAAAACCTAACCTTTTCTGCATAGAAGAGATTTCTAAAGTGGTTATTTAACACTTAATGCAGAAATATTTCCAGTTCTTTAAGTGCTCTGTTAAAAGACCTTTAGATAAACTTCCTGCAGAATTTTAGTAAGAGTTCAACAATTCACTTCCATAACAATTATTCTGAAAAGCTGCAGAGTATAAAATATGATGTATTTTCTGTGGGAAGAAAATTCAGTCGTATAAAATACCTCACAGAGGATGCACTAATATAACCTTACAAAATGCTATACAAAAAATGCAGCAAAATTCTAACTTCTCATTATATCTTACAGGCCTTCTGCTTCCCGAACAGCTATATTTTATAATGTTAGTTTCAAACCCAGTGAAAAGCCTGTAGAACGGCAAAATTGTTTGCTTAGGCTGAAGGAATGGAAACATTTCTAGATCAGTTGGTAGCATCTGCCAGTAATAGAGAATTAGGGAGCTAATTTCCTCAAGGACAGATTACTTCCTAATTGTCCATTTTAAAGGTTCTTCTTTATGGTTGGCATTTATGCTGTGGTAGTTCCTACATATTGAAATAGTACTGCATGCTGAGCAGACACACAAGAAATAACTAGTGGCAAAAATGACAAATAATCAAAATAACAGGGTACTGGATGGCAAGGAAAAAGGTTCAGATCTATGGTTTAATTTCCGTCACAATTATTTTTGCTGTAAAGTATGAATGGAGCCAGATAAATGACTGTTAGTAAACACTGGCATTCTCTATAGCGTTTCATTAACTGCTGTACTACAGCCTCAGTCACATAGGTTTTTAAAAGGTTCCAGCTTTTTCCAGTGCCTCAAATAATGTGTGAATGATTTTGGGATGAAATCCCACTTTCTCCTTTTTAAGTCAAAATTTCTGAGAAAGAGGGGAAATATGCATTCTCCATCAGATGAAGAATATTTCACCCTTAAAACTCCTATCAGATTTTCTTTTCTCCTACTACACCTTCTTTACAAAAATCTATCAGAGGGAAAATTTTCAGTCACTCTATCAAAACAAATGCTTCTTACCCTTCCTGTTATTTATGATCTTGTCCTGATCCAGGAGCAAAACATGGAACAAACATAATAAACTAGATCAGCTAATTATATAACCACACAAATAACTATAAAACATAACAAACAAGAAGTACAAGGGTAAAGGTACACACTGGTACATCAGCCCATAAAAGGTATTTTCCACTATGCCAGCCAGCAATACTGTCTCTTCAGACTGATCACATTAAACTGAAGCAAATATGTAAAGAGAGAAGAATAGAAGAATTTCTCTACATAGCCTATAACTGGGGAGTATAAGAACTACAAATACAAAGTTATGCCCCCGAAATGTTCCGAAAGTGTGTTAAGAATGGACAGTCCATGTATTATAAAGACAGAGTGCGCTGCTTATTTTTCTGCTGAGGAGTATTTAAAAACAAACATCATGAAGCAAGAGAACAGTTCATTTTTGCTGTTACTAAATGTCCTGACTAATTTTTACTTTGCCTCATGAAACATCTCTATAGCTCTGGACTTTTTCTTTGTAGTGGCTGTGCTATGTTGGGTGCCTGATCTTGTTCTTTTTCTTGGGCCCTTCTCCTTTGCTTGTAGGAGTTTAATTATAAAGAGAGATGCACAGGGAAGATTCAAATAGGGCAATACTGATATTCCTAGAAAGAGTGGTGAGTATGTGCCACAGAAACAACATTTTCTCAGAGGATCATATATCATATGCTTGCTCATTTCTGCCTGACTTGCAATGGGTTTGCCACTCCTGCACAGCTCTATTTGAGTATTCAGGTTTCCATTTAGTATCTTTGTTAAACCTAACTTTAAGCTTGTGTTTTCCTTTGCCTGTATTAAGAAAAATGCTTCAGTGTGTCAGTAAGTGTGCTGAATCAATACTTTGTGCATGCCTAAAAATGTTTGGTTTGTTTTGTTTTCCTTTATTGAATTAGGCTTTCCTCAGACTTCTTGCAAATGGCACAGGTTCTCATTTCACTTACCTCAAGGCAGAGCAAAACATGTTGTTCCATATTTTTTTTCATACATCATACTAACTTTAAATAATCATGACTACACTTTGATCCAGAACCTGCCCAGCTTCTCATGGGGGTGCAGAAAGGAGAGCAAGAAAATTTCCTTCACATCCATCAAAGTCTACATAAAGACAAGGGAACGCAGGATCAGGTTCTTTCTCCCATCTATGCTTCTGTCAATATTTTAGTAAGTGTTGTAGCGAAACTATTTTATAACTGTCTTAGGAATATTAAAACTGTTTACTCCTGGGCAATAAGCATGGCGCAAAAGTAGTAATTTAAGACTTTTATTTTAACACACTGTATTGACCAAGATGACTTCAAACTGCTGGGGCATGGTACTCACCTTCTGCTGAGCTCATACTGACGGGGACTGAACCTCGTTTCTGGTGTATATTCTTCATTCCCATTGAGTTTGGTGCTATCCACCAAACCAGAAGCGTTCCTGCCAACACTTCTTTGTGTCCCTTCTAATGCCAACATTTTGTTTCCCATTCTCACCTTCATTAGTTCCACACAGTTTTTTCAGTCTTTGGAAATCATGGGCAATGGGTGTGACTTGAAACTTTAGCTGAGCTGGGAAAGATGAGCAACAGATCTGTTCTCTTTCTGCTCTCACCTATTCTGACAATTGCTGTATACATTTTGTTCATTTTTAATTTTTTCTTTCTGGTCTTCTGCCTGAATTGCTCATAATATAGTATTCAAAGATCTTCACAGTGCAGGCTGGGTGCTTTTCAGGAGTTCCTGCACAGCCTACTTGATTGCTCATACTTCATGATCTCTGTCCTCTGCTTTTGGGTTCTTTTGTTTTGTATTGTTTCGTTTTGTTTTAAAAAGGGCATTATCTCCTTCTGAGAATTTGCTTTCTGATATTAAGTTTTCATTGTCCAAGCTCAGCTGTTGGACTGGTATGTAAAAGCTTTCCAACAGTTCTTTCCTTCCTTTCTTCGGATCACTTAATTTCAATTATATAATTCTTACTAACTGCATATAGGTGTAATACATTAGAATATTGCTGTAGAATCTATCTTTTGAATCATTTTGTTTTGCTCGCTGCTTACAATCAGGGCACTCAAAATTCTTTTAATCTACTTATTCTGAATACAAAACTGCATGTGGCGAACAAATTGCAGTCATTGTATCACAAGTTTCAGGATGGACTACGCAAAATCACTTTTTTCCCCTGATATCTGAAAGGATTTAATTTCCACTCAGAATATTTAACCTTCCTAAGCCATGTCTGTGTGATTTACATAACGACTATAATTCTGTAATGCTATTTTCATGTAGACATTATACACACCACATGTTCTAATAAAAAAACCCTGGCTGTAGCTGAATATCTGCATCACTTAATTTTTCTGCTCTTGTAGGAACAATGCTTGTACTGTTTCACTACATTTTGTGTGTGTGTTATGGTTTAATGTCTTTGACATGAAACACATATTGCTGCTATTTTCCATTAGAAGCTTTTCAACTTCAATTTCTTTTTCCATTGGCTATTTCTTCAGTCTTCTTATCCTTTACTATTTAGGGTTAAATACAGGCAGAAACAAAATAAATCAGTGAGTTGAAACTGGAAGAGTGTATACTGCCATTTTTGGGGGGCAAATGCTTTTCCCCATACCTATCATAAGCCTACTGGTTTACACAGATAAAAACTAGGGAGCTACAAAAGTTCTGTTGCCAGGTGAGAACTTTCCTCCTTGTGAGAGTGGAAACATCCTTTGATAACTTAGGAAAACCCAGAAAGACATTGTGCCTTCCATCACCCAGAGTGGTGTAGATTTCTTCATCAATAGCCAACCCCTTTCCCTCTGCAGGCTGATTTCAGACCAACAAGTCCCACTCCGTAGCAGCCTTCTTCTGCCATGGTTATGTCTGTGTGTTGACGGCATGTTCAGGCTCCATGTACTTTCAGTACGTCAACACTGCAAAATGAGGAGGCAAGGGGACCAGTTTCTACCCCTTAGGAGGAGTGACACAACCAGCTGTCTCCAAATCTAGTACAGCAAGTTTGTCTTCAGGTCAGATGGTCTGCAGCATCACCTGGGAGTAGGCTCACCACGAGAATTTGGGTTCAGTGCTTGAGCTGAATAGTGTGGCTAAAGTTACTTGGTTTGTTCAGCCTGAAGGAGACTGAGGGGAGACCTCAACATGGTCTACAGCTTCCTCACAAGGGAAGGAGGAAGGACAGGCATCGAATTCTTCTCTCTGGTGACCAATGACAGAACCCGAGGGAATGTCAGGAAGATGTGCCAGGGAGGGTTTAGGTTGGACATGAGGAAAAGGTTCTCCCCCAGAGGGTGGTGGATCTCTGGAACAGGCTCCCCAGGGAGGGGATTTTTCAGAAGAGGAATAATTTTGGGGGGAGAAAAGAGAGAAAGAAAAGTGTCTTTGCTGTCACAAATCCCTTTGGACATCAGCAGAGATGAGGACAGAAAAAGGACAGGAGCAAATCTTTCGCCAAAGAACAAACCAGAGACTCTGATGAGCACTAGAAACCAGTTCAGGAAGCTATGCCATCAACTCCAATGTGTTTCTAGATCTTCATGATATTGCCCTGCCATCCATTAGTCAAAGGATACTTAACTACAAATATCTTGAGTAACATATAATTCTGTTTTGTCCACTGTTTCCATGAAGCTAAAAACGGCCAATATTTTGTTTGTGCAAATTATTTCTGAAATCCAGAATCACATGGTGAGACATAAAATATCCTGTGACTTACTTAATGAAATAATTACTGAATACAAGAAATCTCTCTGGCCTGCGGTTCAGAAAATGAGTGTATCCTGTGTACACCCAGGACTCACCTTTGGAACTAGAGAAACAAATGGCAATTTAACAATGCAGTTTTCTTGAATTTGGGTGGGGGTTTTTTGTTTTGGTTTGATTTGGTCTGGTTTCTTTTTTTGTTTTGTTGGTTGGTTGGTTTTGCTTTAGGTCTTTCTTTTTCATTTAACTTTTGCAAATCATACTGCATTCTCTTTTATTTCAAGCCTCATTTCACACCTTTACACACAAGGTCAGAGTATAAGTCTAATAAGTATAGAAGCGGTTTGCCCCATGGATATGCAATACATGCACTTGTGTTCTTGTCTTCCACCCCTCAGCTTGGTTTCCAAACAGCACCCAAGAGATTAATATCCATTTGAGTTAATGCTTAAGTTAAAACTCCAGTTCTGGCTTCTGTACAATAGAACTGAGTGTGATACCATAGAAGCTGATAGTCCAAGTATCAAAGCTTTTTATTAGCTTTTGCACATGGATTGTTTGCCGTATGGGTTTCTTAAAAGACTGGGTTTATTTTCTTTCTCAATTTTGATAAAATAGCATAAAATATTTCATAGTTCAGAACCAGCAAATGGCTTTTAGTGATTATATTCTGCCCAGTAATTACATGCAAAGCACGGTACACTTAAAACATTAATAATTTAATGATAAATTAAACATTGCCAAAGGTAAGATAAGAAAAAAAATCCTTTCTTTGCTCACCTTAAATATTACATATACTTAAATATTATGTATACAACTATGCTAATTATCTACCTGGTAGTGCACACATAGGCTTTGCAGGACTCTGTATTGACTTAAACACCTGTGGGGGCATTGTCTCTATTTAATGTCATGTAGAAGATGACAGGACAAGAAGGGGAAAGGACGTGGTGATGTTAAGCTGTCTCATCCCTTTATGATCCTGGGCTACCTATGTAACCAAACGTATTTTTGCAGCCCTTGGCTGAAATTTCCATTGCTGGGGAATTTGTGGGAAGCCTTAAGGCTACGGGAAATTTCACCAGTGGCGTATGCTATATCCCCAGCCTCACACAGCCTTCAGATGCCCACTCCTACAACCAATCAGCACAGTTATTCTTTATAAACAAATAAAGAACTATTTACAGTAACTAGGTTTAGTGGTTACAAAACAGTAGTGCTTCTGCACTTCCAGAATAGAAATAAGAGAGCTTTGCAAATAAAGGGAAGGAGACAATACTTTTTCTGAAACAGTATATGAAATACAGTTGAAAAGGGATCTAAATGTTTATAAAATGAAGAGAAACTTGGGGTTGGATCAGTTCCTCCAGTGTCATAAATGGAAGGTTTTCTGGTTAAATGGAAGGAGGTGCCTAGAGACATCAACCCCCTCGAAGTAGGCCAGAAGGAAGAACAGGCATATGAAGATGAGCTTAGTTTAGGGAGAAGGAAAGAAGTTCGGAATGAAAATGAAGGCTGAAGTAGACACATAGAAAGAGAAACTTGATTTCTAAAGGCTTGGCACTGAATGTAAAACATTTTTTGCATACATATATTTAACTGATAAACATATGAATGCTATAAAAGCAACTATGCAAGGTATCTTAGAAGAGTCCCTACATTTATCCCTATTAAAAGCATAGCATAGATGTGGCTTATTTTCAAACATTTTGAGGAGGGTGAAGAGGTTGGTTTTACTTGCAATATTCAGTGGTGACCATTAGCAGGCTAAACGGTTGCTTCCACAGTTGTCCTCCCTTACCATTAAACTTACGCTAATACTACTTTATCTGCATTAGAAACTCTGGTAGAAGTTGGCTAGTAAAACCAGTTTGTGGGCTAGCACTGTACAGTGGGACAGGTATTAGCTTATGGCAAGAAATTATATCCTTCCTTTCCCTTCCTGAGGGCCAAAGAATCTCCCTGTGCCCATCCTGCATGCTTTGGGGTAGGGTTAGTAACAGTTTTCAAGTAGTTTTTCACCTTTAGGTGCTGATTCGTGGTAGCCTCTATGTTCACAGTAAAGAATTAGTTTCAAGAAATTCTACACTTCATAAAAATGCTGGGGAAAAGATCAAAATTCTCAACATGGCATGTATTCACAACTGCAAAACAAAAGCTTTTTTTTAATTCATGCCAATTTCTTGCTTTCAAGTGTAAATTAATGTAGAGGAATAAACACATAAAAGCTCAGTCTGGAACAAAAATGTCAAATCACTGAACAAAAATTTTTCAGATGACTAGATTTTTATTCAAAAATTGACATTTTCATGACTTTAATTTTCACTCCAATTCAAGTCTGGATCTGCTTTTCTATCTAAAAGAAGGAAAAAAAAATCTTATTTCTTCTCTAGCTATATTATCTAAATCACCTTTTAAAATTGCTCTTTGTAATTAGGCATCACAGAAATAAATTTTTTTACAGCATTGCTTCTTTTCTCTAAGTAGCTTTTAGTTTTCATTTTCAGTATGAACTCTATCTCCATTGGGTCATGCAATATTTTAGCTTTTACCTAATAGTTCATACTATATGTCCTTACTTTTACTAACAAAGTTTCACCATGCTTTGTAAGTGAACATTATAATAACTGAAGACAATACAATTCAACATCCCACAACTAACATAACTTTACAAAGAGTATACAGGCCATGCTGCTCACTATATTTGCACGGCAACACTCAAATGAAAACTCCCACCTTGTCCTCCTACACGAGTATTACATTGTGCAGTGGAGCCATGACTCCAGTTATTGTAAGAAGAAACCAAGGTATTCACCTCTCAAAAAAGATGAATTTGTTAATAACTTTTATTGTTTACTTTTACTTTATTTTTATCTCATGTTTCAGTAGAGCCAGATATGGGGATCACAACACTTACAGCTCCCTTTGCTTAACGCTCTGCAACACATGCCCTGCTTGCCTTTATCAATTTACTGCACATTGTGACATTGTGAATGTTTCTGTTTTTTAACATAATTAAAATAAAATGGTCCCAATTGAACATGCTAATATGCCTCCTATTGAGTTTATCTTCAAGCAGCTTGAATAATTACTTTTATTCAAGTTCTTATAGTATTTTAGAATGGTTCATCTGAAATGTATGTCTATCAATGGGTCTTTCACCTCCAAGATGCAACAGGTGACAGAAGAGAGTGTTTAGCACCTTGCTGAATAAGGCTGCACTAATGAAGCTGAGTGATTAAAAATGTTCATTTTCACTCAGCCATGTATTCTTGATATTATTATTACTGCTATGCAACTATTATTGCACTATCAGTTATTAAGAGAAGAACAGAATGGACTGCATTTCTATTTCCCTGACACTGAGCATAAGTGTGCTTCTAACCCGATGGCTACCCAAAGCAGCCGACGTTTTCTCTGTATAGATTTCCCTGCTTCTTTTTTTGAGGGTGGGAGTTTTGCTTTATTTTTCTCTCCCTGATGAGTTATTACTGGTTAATAGCCAGTGTATGGAGGAGTCTGTGACATTTAATTGACAGGAAATGTGAAGGAAGTGATGCTGTACCCCATATCAATGTGTAGTAGAAATCTCATCTTCGTCATCCAATGTTAGAACTTTCTGAGGATAAAGTGAATGAAAGCAAATTCTTAGCACGTCTGCATTCTCAGAAAAGTGCTTGAACATACATGAATGAAACAATCAGAAAGGAGAGTTAGTGGATCCAGTGGCAAGAGCCATCATTTATTAGTCTCCTTCAGTGACTGGATTTATTATTTCTTAGACTCTTTCAGAGACAGGATTTCATAATCTGAGGCAGGCTGTCCTTAAGGTGTAGACATCTTATTTTGAATGTATGCAACTAAATGCATCCTTCCATTTTCCTTCACCTAAACCCACTATCATTTGTCTTTCTTAATCTCTAATATGCTGTGTAAGTGTCAAATTTCTTCAACCTTCACATTATGCCAACCAACTACTCTCCCTTCAATCTCTCTCCCTTTGCTGCCAGCTCTTACAGCTCAAATTCCTTGTTGTATGTTCACTCTTCTTTTGATCCCTTCTGCAAAGGTCAAAATCATAAAATAATTTTGGTTGGAAAAGACCCTGAAGATCATCAAGTCCAACCATTAACTCAACACTGTCACTAAACCACGTCCCTAAGAACCTCATGTACAGGTCTTCTGAACACCCTTAGGGATGGTGACTCCACCACTGCCCTGGGCAGCCTGTTCCAATGCCTGACAACCCTTTCCATGAATAAATATTTCCTAATATCCAATCTAAACCTCTTGTGGCTCAACTTGAGGCCATTTCCTCTTGTCCTAGCATTTTTTACTTGGGAGAAGAGACCACAAATCATCACCTCCCTTCACAAAGTCAGCACAGATTAGTGTAAGAAACTCAGATAACTTTCACAATCAGTTACTTTCCACACCGCTGTACATTTTTATTTGTCTAAAAAGAAAACATGCCTAGTGTGTCTCTCCAGAAGAGTACTGTAAGAACCTACAGTGTGCAACCCTCTGTCTCCCGGACTGACGAGGGGCAGCACGTTCCCCATCATTCATCAGCCTCCTCTGACGAGTGCATTAACTCGACCTGTGAAATGTGCTACTGTGCGCTCTGCCAAACCTCAGAGAGAGCAGGACACCACGCTCAGGCACCGTGCACACAGTCCTGTGAAATCCTTCAGTAGATCTTCTCCATCAGCTTTGATTTCTGCAGCTTTCAATGGGTTTGTATCGTCAGCAAGCTTTGTCATCATACAGATGGTTTGTCATTTTTGCCTTTTCGCAGTTATTTCTGGATGGATATTTATGCAGACCATGAAAGAGATCCTTCCTTGTGACCTGCCACACTAAGGAACTGGAAGATATGAAAACTGGCAATTTATTTGAACTTCAAACTCCTACTCTTTTAACCATTGTTTATCTATCAGATGACCATCTACATCCCGTATCTTCTTTAAATGCCTTTGGTGAGGGCGTTTAACAAAAATCTTTTTGGAAATCCCCCTATATCTACCCAAGCTGCCTAAAATATATCAGTCAGGGGGAGAGGTACAGGGATCAGTGAAACAGTTAAAATGCAAGACACTTCCCAGTTTCACTTTGGAGCTTCAATCTATGCAGATTCTGTGCTATTTGCTGAAAGTTAGAAGTTAGAATAAATTATGCAGTCTTTCAGATAGTTGGCTGTGATGAGCTGCCTCTATTAATTCTTCGTTCATCTTGCCATCTGTATGATTTTTTGCTAATTCAACCTTCTCGTATTTACACTAGTGAAATTAAACCCGTTCAAAAATCAAACGGCAACATGGCATAAAATCTTTAACAAATTCTTCTTTTTTTCAAGAGTATCTGAGAACTCTTGGATCATTAATAGATCCAGTTTCCTACACTGCATGATAATTACAGAGACCAAAGATACTCCAATTAAATCAATATAAGGCTGTCACCATTTTTGCAAAAAGAAATTTCCCACCTTCCACATGCCATCTTGAGATCAGCTACTGTGTTAACAACTAACATCAACATGACTTTGCTCATGACAAAAATGTGGCAGACAGAGAATTTGCTTAGCACAGGGAAACAGGAGTGAGCTGTCTCTATTTTCAGAGACAGCTATTTGATTCATCCAAGGACAGGCCACGCCAACCAAATGCATTTTCCAAAATATTACGTGCAGATATCCATGTAGATTTAATCAAAGCTTGATGCTCAATGTCAAAGTAGTAGATAATGAGCAATTCAATAAGACTTGTAGAAGAGCCCTCCCATTTTACATATTAATCTAAGCCTAGTAGAAAACAATTTCTAATAGATACTTTTCCTGCAAAAAGATTAATTTTAATGTCAGGAAAAATTTAATCACTCCTAAACCTACTCTAGTTACTGGAATAACAGGCCATTAGAAATAGTTAAATATAAATAATAATAATAAAGAACAAAAAAACAAACCAAACCAAAACTCAAACAATGTAAAACATGCAGGAAGAAATGCTTTCACTGGTATTGTCAGCTAACGTCAGCTTAAAATGAAAATGCCTGTCCAAGTAGAGGTTCAGTTTAAGCGTCTGCCAAAAGTCAACCACCAGTAGTTGTGAAATGCATTACTTTTCCGAAATCACTACCCCTGTGTCAAGATTGCTCGTGCTCAATCAATTTAAACATTTAAAAGTTGTCAAGAACAAACCAATGGATTAATGGCAAGTACAGCACATAAGTCTTCTTCTTTAGGAAAGTAAACTATAAATTATATATATGCATTAGTGTAGATAGATATATATATATATATATATATATATGCACCAAATGTGAAGATGCATCTATCTGTCTGTCTACATATACACTTAATGGTAAGCTGGAAGGCTGTGGCTAGAAGGTGGGCATGCTTCACGGCACACCATGTAGTCATGGTGCCCAGCCTGTCTTAAGTAGATGTTCAGCTGGAGCTCCCTCCTGGGAACCCAGGTCTACCTGGGTCACGTCTGGGAGAAGGGATTGCACCAGGGGCACAGACTGACAGACTGGGCATGGTGACTGACTAGGAACCTTCTGATTCTTTGGCATAGGTACAACCTGAAGATTTTTTCATACTTAATAATTTTTTTGGACAGCTGACTAAATATATCAGCACATCACCAAGTAAATCTGGGGAACTATTAGGGAAATACACATTCCAGGTACAGCTGTCTCTTGAACGGTACATGAAACTCCAAATCCCTTCTTCAGTAAGGACACAGCAGATTATGAAAAGTATAGATAAAACTAACAAGAATTATTGGGGGTAGAAGAAAGCTTACATATGGAGTAGGACTGATAAAGATTAGGACTCTTGAGCTTCAAAAAGAGACATCTGACGGCGATACACAGTAAAGGTCCTTATTTACAGTGCTGGAAAATATTTTGCTGAATTCCCACATTGTTCAGACTGAACTCCCACATTACCTGGTGTACTAAAACACTCTTGCGGTCACCTCCAATAGCAGGACGCTCAACACAAATATCAGCCAGCGGGTTTCTTCCAGCCTTGTTCTACATAATCAGGTAACAAGATCAAACCAAAGAAAAGGTGTCCTTTCCCATCCAACATATAGTTACATTGTGGAATCAGCTCCCGCAAGAAGCTTGGGTGCTAAAGTTATGACATATTCCAAAGAGCATCAGACATATTCATGCTTCCACCAGTGACAATTAGATGCAATGGACTTGACAAATAGCCTGCCTCAGGATATCCCTAAAACACTCAGGATGATTCATTTATTTTAATTTTTTTCCCTCAAACCTCTGTAAGAAGCAGTACACTGGGTGACATGTACCTAAGGACTGGCTTCGGTATGACCACTGTTATTTTCCTACAGGTGTGTAGAGGAGCGGGAAAGAGAGAGGTTTGTCTCCGTTGCACACTGTTGGATGGTGTGCCATGAAGGAGACAGATATAAACGATGTACATTATCACTCTCTGGTGCTGGCTACATAGGAGAAATGTACTGCCACTTTGCCTCTAGGAAAGAGCCAGAACCCTGCTGTGATTTTCAGAATTACTCAGTTACCCGATTTGAGACTCCAGCTCCTTTATCTCTCTGCTTCTATAAGGAGTAACACACACAAAGGGCTTTAATGGCCTACAGTAGACATCCTTTCTGCTGTCTCAGGTAGGACCATTGTTTTCAGAGAGTCTGGACAAGACCTCGGCCTTCCCCTTCTTCTCTGTAGCCCTTGTAGCCTTGGGACTCAGCTGCACTACACAAGGCAGTGGAAAGAGGAGGCTCCCCTTTGCATACATGTCAGGGTAGGCAGATTATTTTAAATTTAATAATATGTTTAGATATGTACACAGAGATGTATGCAAAAAATATATATACACTTTATGCAGATGATCCATACTAAAATAATGCTAGGGTTATGAAGAAAAACTCTTAAAAGTTAGAAAATTCCATCACTAATTTTGCACAATGTTTAATTTGTTCGGTCTTTCAGAGGAATTAAAGATAGGTTCATGCACTTTTTCCACAGGATCTTGCCCCATTAAAGCAGATGGTCGCTTTAAAATTAATAAGCAGTTATTTGTTCAATACTTACAGTTCGGTCTCTTGCCCTAAGCTTTATTTATGGCACATTACACAAGCACTTCCCTGAAAATTTATTAACTTCCTTCTAGGTAGAAGCAGTTGAAAATCTTCCAATTAAAAAAATACCCTTTTGTCAAAATAAAAACTTTTTATGGTAGACTCTCCGCATGAAGAAAGAGAAAAGAGAGAGACAAAAGGAGAGAAGGGAAGAATGGAAGAACAGAAAGGAAGGGAGGGAGGGAGGAAGGGAAGAAGGGAGGAAGGATGGGAGGAAGGGAGAAAGGATGGGAGGGAGGGGGGGAGGGAGGGAGGGAGGGAGGGAGGGAGAAAGGAAGGAAGGAAGGAAGGAAGGAAGGAAGGAAGGAAGGAAGGAAGGAAGGAAGGAAGGAAGGAAGGAAGGAAGGAAGGAAGGAAGGAAGGAAGGAAGGAAGGAAGGAAGGAAGGAAGGAAGGAAGCCAAGGAAGCCCTGTTTTAAAAGCCTTTTGATGGTATAGAATTTTTTTAATGTTTTCATTAAAGACAAAATGTACTCTTGTATATATCTACTTATAAATTAAATCCATCTCCAAAGATTTGACTTTTATGACAGAAAGAATACTTTAAGCTTAATTATTTTTTTTCAAAAAAATTTGTCTCACCAAAAGATGAAAAATACTTTATTTTTTTTCTAAACTGCAGTGAGGTGAAGCAAACTTCCAGGTTTTTTTCCCATGAACCAGTAATTCCCACAGAACTTTATTTCTTTGTTTTATGATGCTCATTGCTGAGTGTTTCACACTGTTAATTAATACCACAGTGCTTCTGTAGGAGACAGAAATTTTTTGAAACCTATTTTATGAAGGTCAATTCAATGAAGGTGAGAAAGGATTCAGATACAACCTGAGTGTGTAGGATGAAAGTGAAGCTTGTAAATGTGAAAAATATTTCAAATTACCTCATAATAACCAAGATGAACATTTCCCACTTTTCACATACTGGTTTCAATGAAAGCCAATGAAGCCAAAAACAGCTGGAAAGAGATATTTTTATTCCCCCCACTCCCTCCATGGACTATGTCATAATTAAGAGAAGAAATAGTGCAGAGAAATGTGAGGCAGCATTTCTGCACTAGGTCACAGCAGAACAGTGATGCTCCTCTTGCAAAATCAAAATGATAGCATTTTGGTACTTGTATTCTGTAAATCCAGTTTGAAGAACAAATGGAAATACAAACTGGAACAAGCTCTGTGACTGGCCTTATTTTGCCATGAAATAAACTCTCTTCATGCAGTCTGCTGCCATGTTTGGCAGTGGATTGTGAACTGCCTTTGGAGAGAAGTCACATTCCTGTTGCACCTGCTGAAAAGCTTCATCAACCCTAGAGCTTTGCCTTTCTATACTCTGTCTACGGTGCTACACACCTCTAAGCTGCACAGCTAGTTTGTTTAAGTAGCTTTTCAACAGCACTTTTGCAACAGAAATACATAAATGTTCATGTGACACTGAGTTTCATTTGAATGCTGTAGTTTAAGGGTTACACAAAATGGGTGTTCAGTCCATAGATCTGACCTGAAAAATGACAATACCACAAGGATAATCACGTTAATGTGGAAGTTAACCAAGAGCACTGGTGAAGTAGTGAATGAGAAGTGAACCAGGAGCAAACTGCTTGCAAAAGGATTTATTACGAAACAGTATCACTGATTGCTTCACAGATTACCCTGTGTAGCTGTGTTTTACTTTGGATAAGCGCTGCTGTCTGGAAAGGCGATTAGGGATGGCTGGATTTGAAACTGTTAATCTGTCAACAGGAGACATGTCCACTTATAGTACCCTGCATTCAAAATGCCTACTAAAGTCTGTGGGATCAGGCAGAGAAGCTGAGGGCGAAATATTGTCCTACTTGCAACTGGTGGAGAAAGAGAAGCCTTGTTAGATGTTGTAGCAGAGGTTAGAAAACAGCTCCCTTGCCTGGAAAATGTCTTTTGCAGTGGTGACCGGTTACAGTGAATACTGCAGTAAATGAAGCAGACAAAACAGCGGAGGTAGTAAAATATCTTTTCCAGCTACAAAAGAAAGTTCCACAGTGAATTTGGTAAAAATTTTCACAGGATGGTGGCGGATGCTTCATTGCCAAGAGCCACGAAGGTCCTGGGAATCCATCTCATCACCATGATTAGTCACTCTGAATCAATTGTGACTGAAAGACACAAAAAGAATAGAAACCAACGAAGCAAGAAGTTTACCTGGTTTGTTGAAGAAGTCAGCGGGGGGGAAAAATTGTTTCCTGTTATTTCACATAGATTACCTTTCAGCCACTGGGAGATCATCCTAATCTTTCCAGTCAAACAGTGTTTATGTAACCCGGATCATCACCAAACCAAAAGCAGAAAGCAATTACAGACTGAGAGATGCGAAGGCCAAATGAAAGGAAATTTAACATACAATGCTCCAACTATACAGTGTTGCTGCTTCCTTGCCCTTGCTGAAGTTGTCAATATGAAAACATTCCCCCTGCAGCACCTCTGGCCAAAGATAAATTCTACCAGATGACACTGTCTGACTACAGGCCTGTCATCAAGCTACGTACAACTCCTGGTACAGCACAGATGACTTGTTTTGATGCTCTGCTAGCATGGAGAAGAACGTAAGATATGCCAGGAACAATTTCCATCTGATTCCTCACATCCTCACTGCCTTGATATTATTTTATGCATCCCTGAAGTGTTAAAAATGCTGATCTCCATCCTCCCCCCAGGAATAACATCAGTAACGTATGAGTGTGGGCTTCTGAAGGCCAGTTTATTCAGCTAAAGGACACAAAACACCTAAAATCTGTGGTGACTGTAATCCTTTGCAGTGTCGTTCTCTCTCTGCTTCTTGGAATTTGCATTCTCAAAACAGGAGAAGAGCATAGTGGTAAAAAGGTATCGTACAATATCTATATTGTAACAGTAAGGTGACATAAGGAAGGAGATGGTAATTCAAAAACATGAGAGAGAAAGATTTCCAGGTAACACCAAAGAAAATAATAAATAGAAGGAACAATAAAAATAATGGTCGTTTATCATTACGGATGAATGTCATTACTTGCCCAAAGCTAGTCTACTTTTTTCATTAAGTTGTTCAAGGCACTAAAAAAAATCCAAGACTTTCAAGCAGATACACATGCAATTTCAGTACCACACAAATTACTGATTCCATTGGTTTTCCCACTCTTAATGAGGCAACTTGCTTTCAAACTTCCTAAAACTCAATTAACTTTATAAGGGCCTGAAAGACTTTTATTAATAGTTGTCTTCAGGTACATAGTTATGATATTCATAACTGCACACAAAGCTTGTGGGGAAAATTCACCCAGGGGTATGTGGTTGGGTATATATAAATTGTGGGCACATTGTTTGATCAGCCAAGTGAGTCACGAGATACAGCAGAACTCAATTACCAGCAGCTGATTCCCATCCCCACAATTCCCCTGACCTCCTGAACGTACCTCGCCATCTAGTCTGAAAACGGCCTGGAATTCTGCAGGGCCTGGGAGCTGTGCCAGAAACTGCAGGATACCCATCCATATGGAAATGTGCAGCCACCAATGCAGCACGGAGCGGTATAGACGCCTGGCATAAATCACAGGTAACATCTAACAGCGCAGGCACAACAGCGGGAGCAGAGATACATCGGTACGGATACACTGATGTAATTATTATTCCAGAGGGGGTTCTGAATGTAAGCAAGCCATTAAATGTGATGACAGCTTCTTTGTTTTTTTTTTACAGAATTTCACCATAACATACAGACTAAATTTGATTGGAAATGGCAGGGTATTTTTTTCTGACAATCCCAGGCATTGAATCATGGCCCTCTGCATGTGTGTGTGTGGTTTCTGCTACATCATTTTTGAGGGTACTAAAGAAAGATATGGAGAAATTCTGAGTTAAAATGTAGAAATACATTTCTTTTTTCTTCTTCAGATTTTTTTTACGGAAGAACAAACTGCAAGTTACATTTTATTTTCACGGAAAGTACTATGCATGCTTATCATAATATAACTTAGTAAAGGTCTTGTTTAAAATACAAAATTTCAGGTTTGTATTAAAATTTTAGTCTTTTCAGTATTTTTATGCAGCCTGAACATGGGTTCCACAATCATCACCTACAGGGACCCTTAGACATTGAACAAACACTGTGAAAGTAACATATATGACTATGTACACACTTATAATCTAAAAAGTTGTTCCAGCTAACAAATTAACTCTAATATTTCCTAACTGTTTTCACTTATTATCTAATATGCTAATATATTTCCAACATTTAATAGGTGAAGTAAGCATATTTTAACAATGTTTCTAAATTTCAGCAAAGGAAAACTGTAGTAAATAGTAAATGGAAAAAAAAAAGCCACTAAATGTATTATTATGAAACTTCAGTGTTTTACCTGTCCATTGCCCACATCCTCCCTAAATCCTTTTTTTTTTAAATGAAAGACTCTGTTGTTTAATTTACCCATAAAGTGTTTAGGGGGGTGGGAGGGGCAAGGAAACTTTCTCTCAGAAATTCTATAAATTTATTTAAATATGTTCATCCTGCCTGCAGTATGGAAACCTTCCTCTTCTCTGTCAGACCAGTCTTTGTTCTTCTGTTGTTTTTGTCCCACTCTTCATTCTTCATGACAACATGGCAAATGTCAACACTGAACTTGACTCTTCCAAGCCTGCCTATGTGGATAAATCATCATGTGGAATATCTGTTTCCTTATGAACCTTTTCCAACTCCATAGCATTCTTTCTCCGTTCTCCTTCATAAATGTATTTTTCCCATATGAATTTCTCCACGTTTCACATTCTAGTATCTGTATTTCCTCCTGTAATCAGTTACCCTTTTGATCTTTAAACTTGGCTGCAAATATATTAAACTGATTTTTATTTTCAACTTCTTAAAAAAATCTTAATCTCTCCTTTCCTCTTTTTTCTTTTTCAAAATAGAAGTGCAACTTAATTATGATTATTATTTATGTTGCATTCACAATAAAAATGCAACCTTGCATTGTGCAAATATAGAATACAGAACCGTTTTTCCTTATCTCACTATCCTCCACTGAACATATCCAAGACTAATTAAATTTACACTTAATTTTTTATTTTAGTGGAAAAAGAACATCAGATGTTTAATTTCTTAAAGCAGTCATCATTTTTAATCCCCTCCTTCTGCAACTTTAGCCTTATTTCTCTCACTTCAAAGTCTATTCTGTTCCCCACATGGATATGTAGTACTCGCCTAGCCTTCAGCTGCTGGACCAGAAGGAGCAGGGGTCTCCTCTAGGTCCTATCTATCTCATATATACCACTCCCACATGGATGGCTCAGATAACCTAAACAACCCCAATTAGCTCTACTCACCTATGTTTAGGCAACTGGGCATAAGCCAATGAAACTTGGGGAGCAGTTCAGATGCCATGGTACTGGAGGCCCAGTTCAGCCTCCTGGCCTGGTGGCCACTGTCATTTGAAATGCCTTAGTTACTCTGCCTGGCCATTCAAGAGAGTTGCCACCTCTGTGTCACACCCGCGAGCTCCATGAGGACTTCTCAGGCACACTCCAGTGCCTCTCAACAGTGTCAGAGCCAGCTGAACCAAGCTCTATACATCGCCTTTAGGCTTCACTCACTGCACTGAATACACTCCATCTTCCTGAGTTAGAGTTTAGATACCTTGGTCTCTATTCAGTCTCCTGAACACAGGCATCCAGTGCCTTTTGAGATGTTCTGGAGTATCTGAGCCATCCTCACAGGTTGGCAAGAATGGCACTGGACCTCTGGGAGAAACCCCACACATTTCTGGAAAATATATTAGAGAACAGACAAGTCATCTCAAATGGCTGTAAATGTTTAGATGACTGAACCAAAGAATAGTTCACATGAAGATCTACCATCCTAGGAACTGTGATCTGAATCTCATGTCTAGAATGGAGTTCATTCATTTCTTAACTTCACAGAGAGTATCATATCTGAGCTAACAACCTGCATTTCTTTCTGCTAAAAAGAAACTAGTGCTTTTTGGATAGCTATTTTCTCATCCTTAGGTGAGAAAATATATTAGCTGAATCATGGCATCGAAGTATTTTCATCTTGCCATTGCCTCTGATGAGAGCCCAGATGACAAGCCCAGAAGCTGAGTTAACAAGTCGTTCAAGGAGTGAAAATCCATTGAGGTCCATTAAGTATTGAGACATGACTTCAGGAATTCCCTGCTCTGATATACGCTGGACATTAACAAAGTATTATTTAAAGACTTCTACCGTGGACTTGCCATCTCTTTTACTTTACATCTGGTACTGACCACTGATGGAGACCAGATATTGGACAATTCAGGTTTCTGATCTAAGCCAGCACAACATTTGTATGTTCTTACATTCATTCTTACCTCTGTAAATCTGCTCATTTCCACCCCTGAAACACTGTCATCTGTAATCCTTCTGGAAGCCTGCTCTAGTCTTTATGACTTCTGCCCTGAGTACTGCAGCCCTTTCCCATTGCCAGTAATAGCTTTCTACAGAACAAGGAAAGAAACAGTCCCTGCCTCAAAGAGGCAACATATGTGAGTTATAAAAAGTAAGTAATAGTGGGTGAGCATAGTTCTTGAGAATACTTTACTCTGTAAAACAAATAAACACACACTTTCATGGTTTGTTTTACAATATTATGAACTGGAAAAGGCTAGCAACACTGATTCCAGAAACACTCATATACATATTTTATTCTTGGTTAAGGAAATGCTTTTATGAAAATAATATGCAGCACACAATGCAAGAAGCATCTGTACTTTGATGAACTTCAGCAATCTGATCTCTGCACTGATGGAACCAGTTAATTTCAGCAAACCCCTACAGCAATCCAAGGTATCTTAGTAACCATGTAATTACTTAAGTACCTAAAATACCACAATGATGAATGCTGCGGTGGGTTAAATGGTTGAGGCGACCTTTGTTGTGGCCCTCCGCACACTGATGTCTAGAAAAATATTGTTCTAATTTTCAGGCATGCTGAGATTTCATTCCACGAACTGAAAACCATGAGAACTGGCCAAATCTCAGCAGCTCTAAAATACAGCCCCAGGTGAGATGATTTGAGAATCCTTCTATATATAGCATTAAGAATGCTATGTCACAGTACGGATTATTTGAATGCAGATTGTGTTTAGAATCCCTCCTATCTTTTTCCCAGAGAGCTGGACAAGAGACATTCTAACACAAGGCTAACAACCAACAGCTGCTAAACAGTGATTATCCTACCAGCACAGAAAAAGGTCACTATCATACAGGCAAACACCAATTTTTACAGTGTGAACTCAAAGAGACTGGCAATTTACAAACGGGTGATAGACTTCAGTCACCTGATAAGAAAATGTTATGACTGGTCATTTGACATAGAGAATTAGTGCCTATAAGAAAAAAGATGTCTGGTAATTTTCAGGTGTGAATGAATCAACATGTTGCATGAATGGTAAAGGACCCAAATTACCAGCAGGTGTACCGAGTTACTCCATGATGTATGTAGGTGTGCATCTCACAGATTAAAATTTAGCATACACTGGAGGATGTTGATCAGGTCCTCGAAAGAAAGCCCAAGAGTGATAACAAAATTAAGTTCAAAATGGCATACATGAATCTTATTGTTTTGTCTGACTCCATATATCCCCTGTGCTTTCTAATTAAGGGCAAATAGGCTCTCAATGTTTTTAAAAATTGTTTTATGTACTTAACTTTTCCCTGGAGATGCAAATTATGCCCATTAGATTAAAGTTCAGAGAAAGGATGTGATTAAATGCTTGAGACACTATAAAGTGTTGGTACTGGTGCTAATGCCAAGGAAACAGAGACCACAAGTATTCACTTTTTTAAAGGAGTATCAAACAGTCTGAATCCAGCAAATGCACCAGAAGGGACAAAGGAAAAAGTTAGTACTGGAGTCTATTCATACTCAGGAAGATGAAAAGCAGACGCAAGTTGAGATTAACATAACCCTTCCAAAAAACAATCCACATCAATTGTGTAAGTAAGAAAGAAACACTTCAGGGTCACATTAAATTTTTTTATTGACTCTGAATTATCACTCTAATTACAGGCATTTCTAACAAAAGGAAGTGCTGTATGCTTCAGAGCTTGCATTCAGATGACATAGCTTTAGGGATTTGGACACAGAAGCTGGAAACCTATTTCAGTTGCACTTCCTCTACAACTGGTGGAACAACTCCGCAACAATCTGACCAGTGAAGAAAAGCTGAGCTGAACAATCCTGACTGAGACTGTACGCATCATTTACAAAATCCATAAAGGTAATGACACCCTTATACTGCATACTCAGTCTAAGAGCTCTAGAGACATGGACATTAACGCCTCACATGCCTGATTCAGAGCAGTCATCTGAACCTCCTGGGAAATATCCTGACTGGTCTACTCGATGGCATTCTGGCCTAGGTTTTGCTAGTTCTCTCTGCTGAACATTTCACTTTGCATAAACCAAACATTTATGGGCGTGTTGGGGCTCAAAAGGGCGATGAGTATCCACAGATCAAGGAAACTCTGGGTTTGTTTTACAAACCTTACTGCACATTCTGGCTTCATGGTTGTAAAGCCTTGCTTCATTTAATGTAAAGCATGGTTAATGTAAAGCATGGTTCATTTTTTTTAGTCATGTAAGCGATGAGGGGCAACTCCTTGATTTTGTGAATGGTAGGTATTTAATTTTTTTGATCCATCTTGAAAAGACAAAATATGTCAGAAATGTACTCTTTTTATACGTCCATCATTTCTAATATGAACTCACAAATATTTGTGGATGTGTCATTGTTGTCTTTCCTTTGAAGGATAAACAAGCAAGCCTTCAGCAGAGGCTATTTTACAGAGGCCCTAACAAGCCTTTATTTTAAAAAGAAGCCCTTCCCACTAACGTGGTATGGTGTGGGGCTATATACACAAATCTAAGTACCATATGGACTCTCAGAAATTTTTTGGCATTGCTCAGTCCAGCTACTCCATATCAAATATTGAGACCTGTAACACTGAAATAGAGGGTTTGAGAAAACAGCGAATGAATCCACTGTGCTATTTGCAGCATGAGGTTTGAAAGCTGCTTGCCTCTAGATCATTAAGCTCTGTATTTATTGTGCCACACAGGAATACAATAGACTATGCATTAAAGGAGTGGTCATACAGACACCGTATCTACTTCACACTGACTAGGCTTGTTCCCTACACTCCTCCTGTCTGAACACAATAGTATAGAAAATATTTATGGGGCAGTAAGTGAATTTTGTGGATTCTTCCCATTCCGCATAGTCCCAAATACTCTGAACCAGCTCCAGGAAAACAGGAGCTTGCCAAAACATTGGTTCAAGCAGGTGGTTCCAATTCAGAGGACCTTTACCTTCTCTACGCTTCAGAGGTTCTTGGAACAACAAAAAGCCTCACATGCCTATGTTGGCAAGCGTAAGATTTGAAAGGCAGATGTTATTTGCAGATCCACCCATTGGAATCCTTTTGCCAGATTAGCTAGTATCAAAACTATTACTTAGCTTTTGAACTAGCCACATGGGAGGGCTGCTATACTAGGGCAGCTATAAGCCATGTGCTGCCACTTATCTTTATGCCTCTTACTGGGAAAGAAAGGTAAGGAAAAAAACAAAAAAAGAAAGCAGTCTGAGGAATGGTAATTTCTTACCTGCTGATTTGTTTCTCCTCACGCCCTAATGTGCAAACCCAAGCACTAGCTAAAACTCCTGTCAGCAGATGGACACAGAGAAAACATGAAGCCCCCCAGGTGCCAGATTTGAAATGCAGAGGGATGATCTCTCTGGCTAAGTTCAGATTCAAATTTCTAAAGGGGGGAATGCCATTCAGAATATGCAATAGAAAATGTTCAGAAAGATAAATTCTCCAGAGAGAGAAAACAGTGGTTAACCAGTTGAAAAGATACTACAATTTTACACATGATTACTAATTCCAAAAGCAGTATCAGCTAAAGTGACTACTTAGCTAAGCAGTTGAAAATTGATAAATATTTTTATTCTGTGTTTTGACTCTCTGGAAACATTTTGATTACAATGTTGGTCTGTGCCCCCCTCCCTGATGTTTTACCTCCAGCTTGGACTGATACAGGGCTAACAGTGGAGGATTGTTATCCCTTGACAATTTCTTATTCAGATGGATGCACATGACCTGCCCAGCCCACCCAAGCAGGACTAGTATCCAAACAGCTGACCACCTTGTAATACGATGAAAGCCTTTCACAAAGTCCTATGGTAACGAATAATGACTGGACATCTATGAAAGGATCAAGCCTGATCAGAGCAATATCTCTTCTGATTGATTTGAAGGAGAAAAGCGTGTGCTGGAAGAGGAAAAACTAAGGCAACATTTTTAACAAAAAAGTTTAAGGAGGAGATACTACGCGGTTTGGCCACTTCATACTTACATGCAGCAAGTCCGTGCTTTTGCCCTCAAAACCTTTGTTAAGCAGCTACTATCCAAACAGGAATTCTCAGGAATGTCTCAACAATGATCTCAAAGAGCTGGCACAGTGAGCAAGGAGCTACAGAGAGCCCGGGAGTAAGAAACACTGACAACCTTACGTCCATCCCTATGTAGAACTTTGAGTAGTCAGGACTATAGGAATGCTCCTCTGCCTTTTGAAGACATGGTATCCTGATTCCCTCTTGAAGTAACATACAAAATCACTGAATGGTTAGGGTTGGAAGTCACCTCTGGAGATGGTGTAGTCCAACCCACAGATCACCCAGGCCAATGCACAAACATACCAGAACTCATGCTGCTTTGTTGTTGTTGTTGTTAAAGTGCAACCAGAAGTGGTTCCAAAACCCACTTTTAACATAAGGTGTGGTGTTCATGCCTCAATCGGAAGGTTCAGGCTTCATGTCCTCCCAGCAAATGGTTCAGCTCACATTTCCCCTGTGACAAATAAGGCTCACATAGCTAAGAGAGATGAGTGGACTTTCTGGTCCTCTGTACAGCAAAGGGGGAAAGAACATTGCTAGATCATGATGTAACCCAGGGGCTAGGGTGATCAACAGGAGTGGCATTTGTAGGTGTTGGTCTTTGCTTCTAGAAGAACTCTAATATTAGATGAGTGAAGGGTAGTCAATGTCCATGGAATTTTTCAGTCTGAGAATGTTACATTCCCCATTTTTGAGGGTGAGAGTGCCCTGAACATTTGCTGCTGTATCTGGTGTGCATGCGTGTGTGTCTGTGTATTTGGCATGGAAGCACTACTGCCTCCTCTTCAGCTATGTTTCAGGGGAAAGCATCCATTGCACTTCTGTGAGGCCCAATCCATTAGGCATGCTCCAAAAATTTCTAACAGATTGGGTTCCTCAAGCATTTGTACATGGAGCATAGCCTTCTTTCCCAACCCTCCTTTTACTCTAGACAAAAGAAAGGTATTGAGACCTGTAATTTGTCTGCATCTTGAGAACTTCACAGTCCTCCACAAAGGCATCTAATCAAGCTAAGCAGCAGATGAACATGTGGCTTTTGGATCACCGGTCTGGGATCAGGCAATACAATCCCACTTAAGTCCTGCTATAGAGGCTTTGACTCTTTTATTGGCTTCAGCCCCGTGATGGTATCTATAGCAGCTGTGACTTCAAGCTGTGAAAAGGTGAAAAGGTTGGAGGATGTTCAAGTGGCTGGCTTAAACATTTCACCAGGAAAAGCGCGTTCTCTCTTGGCACAAGCGCATATGGCTGAATTGCTTCTCTCCCAGTCCTAAAACTTAAAGAATCTCTAAAGCTTGCCAAGGTTGTCATAAAATATTGAAAAAGAATAAAAAGATGACCTGACCTTCTGTCACATAAAGAAGTCCTCCGAAGGCAGAGGAAGTCTTTTCATTTTCAGAGGAAAAAATATGGAAGCACAAGAGAAATTCTGGATCTAACTGTGAGAATGTTTCTCTGAGGGAAGAGAAATAAAGAAATGTCATAAAGAAAAGAAGTGGTATGGGATCTCTGTAACTAGGGATGGGTCTTCTTCCACCTTTCTATCCAAATGACTGTTAAGCTCAATAGTGAATGATCTCCAAGACGTGTGTCCAACGTGTATCAGATTTTCTTTCTCTGCATTGCCTTCTTAGAAAAGTGTGATTTGCTTGTTATTTTTCCTGGACTTCTTCCCAATATTTGGATACCTGTGTGTTTTTTTCTGTTATTCTCCCAATCTATTACACTGGTATTCCCTTATGCTTCTTCACTTCCAGTCCTTTCTCAAATGAAACCGCTCAAGTTGAAGGCTTTCAGCCTTCTGTCTTGTAAAGGTTTTGATCAACCTTTAACTTCACAGAACAGCAAGTTTTCAGCTACTCACACTTTTCTGTTTCCTAAATGGCATCCAGGTTCCCTTCCCCACCTTTTTTCCCATTTAACAAGGGTCTGCTTTCTATAGCAATAAAGATTCTGGAAGAGAAAGGTCTTGTTTTATTTCATTCATACTTAGTCTTAGACAGCTCTGAGTTTCTAGAAAAAGATTGAGACTGTGTATAAAACTTCTTTGTGGGCAGAAAAAAGGAAACATAAAAAGAGAGGTATTTTCTCAGAAAATGTTTGAAGAATTGAGTTCTCAGAGGTGAGTTTTCAGAGAAGAGAGCTTCAAAGAATCTGAATGCATGGACTGGCAGCCACTCCAAAAGATCTGGGTCATCCTTCGGTCCTGTGTGAAGGCCTGACAGTGCAGTTGGACTGTCTCAAACAATGCTGGTCACCAGCTTTAAGTAAATTAAGCCCACAGGGATAGGATTCAACACCTGAATTTAAGGTCATCTGCACAGACACCTTGCTGTGAGCTAGGTGTCCTAAGTCACTACCATGGTCATCATAGGTCTTGTCAGTGCAGCCAGTGGAGTATGCAGACTTACTCGTCTGACCAAATGGAAGCATCTGTTTTAGGGTGCAAATTCCTTTGAGCGTAGTGGGTTCACGTCAGCTGCCTAAATATGATATCTTGTACCATTTGAATTGTCTTGGCTAATCCTGCCTGGCCTCCATTTGTCTGTTGTGCTGTATCTGAAGGTCCCCCTTCAATCTATGAAAGCACAAGGTTCAAAGGGCTTCTGTGGAGGAACCCGAATCCCACCCCCCACTGTCTGCAATGGAAAGTTAAGATACTCACACACTCGTAGCTGAATTTCTGTGCTTGAAGCCAAAGCAGAACTCCACTCCAGGGGACTGCCTTTGAAATGCAGTATACAGAGAAAAGAACTAACCCCCGTTTAGAGTGGAAACATTAAAGACACTCTCAAATACCTTGGGAACCACACAGTATAGATAATTCATTTTTGTACTTATTTCTCAGACTTAAAACCCCATTTTGAAATGTTGGCGATAAGCAGCAGGTCCCTGGTAAGGCTTCTAGATTCTTTCTCACTTCTACTTCTCTTACGATCCCATCAGCAACCTGGCTGGACTCCTCCAACTTTCTCTGAAACCTCTTCTCCAGACAGTGCTTCCCACTGCCCACCATACACACACATACCCTATTGCCCCTTCCAGTAATATGCCTTTTTTACAATGTGTCATAGAAAAAAAATACAGGCATGGCACATCTGATTTTCTTGACTAAAAGAGATCCTTTTAACGAGTACCTGTTCTCACAAAGGAAGACTTCTCCAGCTTCATGAACACTGACTGAACACTTACTGGGTATTTTTTTCAAATGCACTTAGCTCTTAGGTGGATACTCCTAGCTACACTTCAGATTATGTTGTTGATCAAGAAAGTAGTAAGAACAACTGCATTTATTCAAGCATCGGAGAACAATTTGATTTACGGGTGACTTAACTAAAGCAGCGTGCATTACTAACCACCAGCTGCACCTGTACAACTTGGTTCATCTACAGCAGTTGTTTAAGCTGTTGGAGAAAATACAGTGAAAGAGAAAATGGCAGCACAGAGTGGGAACTTTTAAAATCCCAGTGCTCTTCTTCAATCTTTGCCCTTTGTCATCTTTCATTCATTTTGTATGACAACAACCTTGCTGTGTAAAATAGGGATACATTACTAAGTACAACCAGAAAGCCAGTTGACAGTAGGTTTTACTCTAGGAAATTTACTCTAGGAAATCAGGCAATGAGGATAAGCCAGTATCACCCTCTGGAAATGCTTGGGATCGTGTATTTAAATAAACAGCAATCTCTTAAGAGAATGAGTATTTTGGGATCCTTTCCATATTACGTAATGTAAATGACACAATATACCAAGTCACAAAATACAATAAAAGCACACAGGAAAGCAATGCCACTCTTCCGAGTGCCAGGACTTCACTTTAATTTATGACTGCCTGTACATAACACCATTCTTTCAAAGGGTTCAGAGCCCTCCTTAGACTAAACTGCTTATTGCTTTTATGGTAGCACATCTCCTAAAGAAATTAATTTATGCTATTTAGCTCAAGTCTTATTTTTGCTGACTTTCAGCTTTTTAAAAAAGTACTGTTTAATCCTCTATTGCCTTTCATTTTTTCTAATTTTGTTTGAAATAGCTTACCAAATCAAAACCTCTCCCATAAATGATCTCACAGGAGTGGAGAATCCAGTTCATAAGTGCAGCTCATCCCAGATATTTTTCTGCTCCCTTCTGCTTTATTTTTGGTCTGTCATGACACATCTTAAAAGGAAAAAAAACCAAACAAAGCAAAACCAAACACCGCCGCCCCCCCCCCCCCCCCAAACTCAGCAAATATTACATAACTATATAAAGCTGGCAACTTAACTCTTCCCAGCAGAAAATTGTTTCTAAATACACTGTTTCTGGAGCTGAAAAACCTCAGTATGGAAATCCAGCTCCAGGTGTTCTTCATGGAATCACAGAATGTCCTGAGTTGGAAGGGACCCACAAGGATCATCAAGTCCAACTCCTGTCCCTGTATATGACAACCCCACAGATCACACCATGTGTCTGAGGGTGTTGTCCAGTCTCTTCTTGAACACTGTCAGGCTTTGGGCTGTGACACCTCCCTGGGGAGCCTGTTCCAGTGCTGCACCAACCTCCGGGTGAAGAACCTTTTCCTCATGTCGAACCTAAGCCTCCCCTGGCACATCTTCCTGACATTCCCTTGGGTTCTGTCATTGGTCACTACAGAAAAGAGATGGGTGCCTGCCCCTCATCCCCTTGTGAGGAAGCTGTAGCCACGAGGTCTCCCTTCAGTCTCCTCCAGGCTGAACAAACCAAGTGACTTTAGCCGCTCCTTACACAGCTTCCTCTACTTCTTGACGGAGAGCACAGCGGCTCGTCGGGCAGATATCTGCACACACGGCCGGTCATCGGCAGGGTCACAACCAGGGGTCACAAGTGCCCAAGTGCAGCCACCCACGGTTTTCAGCTGAAAGAGCAATTCTGCCACCCGTCCTTCACTCCGTGTGCAGGGCACTCAGCTAACCCCAGTGAGCCGGGGAAGAGCATCGACACGGTGCAAAAACCTCTGGAGATGTTATTTTTGTGTCAGTCCTCCCGCTGTGTTAGCAGCAATGCTTTCATGGCTTTAACCTAGAGGGGGTACAGATACGGAAGCACACAGGGAGAGTCTGCTGCCTTGCCCGGGGTTGGGAGGGAACGCCTGAATCCTCCCCGATTTCAGAAAGCTCAGCAAACAGCCCGCAAGCGCTGGGGCTCCACGTTTCCACGGGCAAACCGGAGAACGGCACATTGAGTTTGCTTGGGGGAGCGGCTCCCAGCGCTGCGCGGGCAGGGCAGGGCAGGGCGGCAGCGCCCCGCAGGCCCCGCCGTTGCCATAGCAACCACGGGCGGGCCGCCTCAGGCCCATCGGCCGCCTGGGGTCCCCGGGCGGGCCGGAGGGAGGAGGCGGGGAAGCAGGGGGGGTCGTTGATATGCGCGGCGCCTCGCCGCCGCGCCGGGGGTGCGAGGGCGGACAAAGGCGGGCTTCATCGGGCTGCTGGGCCGCGCACACAAGTCGCTCTTGTGCCGGGGTGCAGATGTTCGGAGGGGCGAGGCGAGGGTCGCGCCACGGGCGAGCGGCCCGCAGAGGAAGGCGGGGAAGCGGCCGCGCTCCGGGGTGGGGGTGGCGGGGAGCGCAGCGCTGCGGTCCCAACGCCTGTCGCTGAAGGCGCGGTCACTCTGCGGTGGCCGTTCCGCCGAGCCAGGGGCTGTCATGGGGAGACCCGGCGGCAGCGGGTCGGCGCCCACAGCCTTGCGCTGCCCCGCCGCCCCAGCCCGGCGGGCGGGGAGGCCGAGTTACCCCGCTGCGAGGGGGCCCGTTGTGGCGTGAAAAGCCGCGGCCCATGGGCTGCCCTGTCGCCAGCAGGTGTCAGCGGGGAGGTGGGGGAGTGCCGCCTCCTGGGGCTGGGAGACAACTTAAAAAAAAAAGCTAAAATAACAGTATTAGCAGTACTTAATTTAGAAGCTAGATGAGGTGGGTTGGTGGTTTTTCTCTTTTTTTTTAAATGGCCAGAAGCCAGAAGTCTCCTAGTGAATGCCTCTTGCTGAATGGGGAAAGCTGCCTTGTTTAATTAATGTTAGTCCTTTTCCCCAAGAAGAAAAGAAAAAATATTTCCATTATTTTAGCTCTGGGCGTCAGAACCTTAAAAGATTCATGGAAGACATATTGAGCCCAACCCTCTTTTCTTCCCCTTCCACCCCGCTCCATTATCAGCACACATAAAGGCGTGCACATATATACAAAAGGGAGAGCAGAAAAACATTTCTGAGCAATTATATGAGAAATTTGATACAGCGCTATAGGGCAGCAAGGCTACATCTATACTTGTGAGGATTTCAAATGGCAGAAGTAACCTCTGCGGTAACCTCTCTCTGAACCACACCTCCTTGAGTACACTAATCACCCAACACTGAAATGCATTTGTTCAGAGCAGGAACGGGACAGTTTTGGTAGCATTTGTAACGAAGTAAAATCCACTATTCATACAAAGATTTTAAAATCTCACTCTCAAGTAGTTTATACATAATTTTCTCCAAACGCACAAAAATAGTGATAGCCATAAGCCAGTTAGTAGGTCACCCCCTTTTTCAGACGTCCACTTTCCTGTTTCCTGTCCCTACACCGTTTTAAAAATAATAGTTTGATGTAAAGAAAATATACAAATCTCTGTTACATTGATGTAAACATATCAACACTCTCACCATGTTTGGAAACACAACAAATGTGTTTGCACTAATTGTAATCATGAGAGCATTACGATGAATAATATATAGTCATTTAGATGTTGTAGGGTATTACTTTTCCATTTGGGTACTAAGGTGTGAGTTCAGTCTTTCCTGTAAAAATATTCGGTTTTGCTGGTGGCCTTGCTTTGTTGCAGAGTAGTTGTGTTGCTGCGGGCCGGTTTTTGAAAGGATTATTTTCTGTGTTAGGGAAGAAGTCAGCTGCAAGTTTTAAAAAGACATTACACTTTTTCAACCTTTGTTCTATTTACACCTTTTTCCTTCTGTGCACAGACCCTGTGATTGTAATCTACTATTCCGATCAAGTTTGTCTTGTTTTTTACTATGAAGCTAGACATGCATTTAGAAAATGTCCTAGCAATGTATTAACATGGAGATGTGGTTCCAAGTAGTAAGGAACACAGTGATACTTGTTGAAGGAAATTGCTGTGTTTAAGACTATTGAGACCCGGACCATGTCTTAATTTCACAGTCCCTGCTTAAATGTTAGGAATTTTCAGAACAAATTACTTAATAGACTACCAGGTCTGAAGATGAAGTCAGAATTTGTAAGGGAGGAGGCAGTGTTCGCGGCACAGCACTTCTATTTAACACTTAATTATGAAGCTGTGCACAGAGAAGCTTTTGAGATTGTTGCTATTAGAAACTGAGCCCTCCTCGCTGGGGTTATGGTCAGGCTGCCATCCACACCCCCCTTCCTCCCCTGCCCTCCTCCTCCTCTGCTGACTGACCTTGCCACGCTTGGCTGAGCCGAACCTTGAGGTGCTGCAGTGTTTTACATTGCCGGGCCGTGACGGTGAATGTGCGAGCATGCAAAGGGTGGAGCCGTCCTCAGGGATGAGGGTATTTCCCTTTGCTGAAAACCTGCCAGCTGTCATTTAATATCACTGAGTATCATGTAACAAATATAAAAGCTACATGGCAGTGAGAATGTCTCTTTTCCTACTGATCTAGGCTGGAACACAAGCAAAGTTTCCATTTGCTTCTAGCTATTGTGAAAAGAAGGCTCTTTTGACCTATTTTGACACTCAGCCAGGGAGGTGACTACATCAGTCAGAAGCTGACGATTTTTGTTTCCAAACTCACCCACCAGAATTTTAATACTATGCTTTGTTTGAACTGAAAGGCTGTCATTTCAGTGCATTTACTTGCCATTGATTTCTGTGTTATGTATTTTATATGGTATTTCGGAGACATACTATTAGCCATCATTATAATATTGTATATATTGTATAATTATCGTGTGTGTAAGCCTGAAGAAAATTTCTGGTGAATTTTCATGTTACACAGTGGCACTGAAGGATCTTTTGTGCAAGGATATCACAGGTTTGCTCATTTGTATCCTCTTCTTCCCAGGGAGACTCTGATCCTTCACTACACGAGGCATTTGAAGTTCTGCGGTTGATTTTTGCAAGAGCAGGAGCAGGCCTTCAGGTCTTCCAATTCTACCTGTCACTGATCATCTCCCAAGTTGGGAGCCAAGGGCACACAGGACACGGTGAGATTAGATCCTGAATTAATTCTCCTGGGAGTAATTGATCCTCAGGATGATTTCCACAGGCACAGCTTTCCAAAGGTGCCAAGCACTGATATGGGGCAGTACAATACTGACAATCCAGACGAGCAAAGGAGTGGTCACTCTAAGCAATAAAGCATGGAAAAATGTTTTGTAGAGAACAATGCATTAGCAGGACAGCACAGCCTTTAATCTGGATTGATAGGTCAAACTGGATCATTGCTGGCACGCGAAGGGACTGCCTGAGTTTTCTATGCATCATTTCCACCATGCAGGATTCCTTCAGGTGGACCTAGCAGCATTTTTGCTATTGTTGTGAAAAGAGAAATTTGAGCCAGGTTGTCAACAATACTAATAACAGGGTCTTTTTTTTTCCCCAAAAGCTATAACCATCAATTAGGTACTAAAACTCCACTCCCTATTAATCATTTTAAAATCTTCCTCTGCGTGACACTGCCTGGCCTCAGGACTAGAGCAACAGCAGGACACTGCCTTGTGCTTTGGTGGGACTGTGGTCCCTCAGCCCTCAAACCTCCACTGACACTGTGTGGTCAAGGCAGGAGCTCTTGAAACCTCCTGTTCATTACCCTTTTTGAGAACTGTAGTGCATTCAATTTGAATATTTAACTAAGTCTTCAACTGGAAGACAGACATAAACTTGGTGCATGGAGTCTTTTCTGAACATAAGTTAATGTCTCAGCTGGCATGGGCAGCAGAATCTATAGTCTCCAGCTTCAGTATCTAGAAAAACACTATTTGTGGCTGATGCAGATGTGTACATTGAGCAAAGTATGAAAAAAAAAAATAAAATTGAATCAGTTACTAAGCAGTGGGAGATGACAGTAATTATTTTTAACATTACTTCAAAACCTGTATTTTAAAGAAAAAGTAGGAGTTCAAATATGTTTGACATTTGTGAAAGTCGGAAGAAATACTGCTGATTGACAAAGCCAGCAGTTTTACAAAATAATGTTGAAGCACAGTATCTAAAAATGCTGTGATTATCTGAAATAAATCTAAGCAGAGGGATATAAAGTTACAGACTGAAAATAACATTCATGAAGATGTGGTGAACATATCCACTGATGTAACTTCTGGTGAGATAAAAGACAGTAAAAAGAATTAAGAAAACGCTTACAATTTCAGATATCTCTCCTTCTGTAGAAAACTCACAATCTGTATATTGCCTTTTGCTTTCATGGTCAGAACCAGTATTTTTTCAAAGGAACATTTTTCCACTACAAACACTATGTTTACAATAAATGTCTTCCACACATTAACTGTAGCTGTTTGCAATGTGATTTTAAACAAGTAAAACTTTTCCAGTGCTTTGATGTTTCAGCAGTCTGAGAAGGCCCATGGTCCTACCCCTCCCTTTATCTGACGAAATGTAGGTTGGTAACAGAGAAGTTGAAGCACAAGCAAAACGTGAAATTTTATCCATCTTCTCCATAAGCGTTGTCCTTAGCTTTTTGATACACAGTGACCAGTATGCTGGAGATACATTTATTGTGGAAATCAACAGTATTATCAGAGTTGCGGTTCACAGCAATAGAAATGCTTAGAACCAATCTGTTAGTTTTTTCAAAAAGGCGGCAAGAGCATCTCTTATCTGTTCAGGTTGCCCTACTGTACTTTTAAGTGCAACCCTTTAACACGACTGACGGTTGAGCTTTCTAAGCTCCTAGGATGTCACTTCCTGTTTTATTCATACAATAATCATTAACATACCTCATTTTGAGAGTATGTTTTTACTTCACAAACAAAAACTTGTCTGGTGGATAAAAATTCAAATGTGTGTTTTCCTGGACATCCCATCTTTAGGACTCCTTAGGGCACTTGAACAGCTGACAACAGGCACCTTCGTTCCTTTGTCATGAAACCAGGCCTTCTCGTATAATCCTCTTCTCATAGAATTCCCAGTTCTTAGGAGCTTTGTCAGGTTGTTCACGGAGGCAGCTGAACATCTCGCTGGCTTCAAGATCACGTTCAATCTGCATTTGAAGAACCAGAAAGCAAAAGGAAGATCTGCAAGGTGCTAAACTGCTTGCTTAGTGCCAGCTTGTTGAGGTACCTATTTAGACATTGAACGTAGGACTTTTATTACCTACCTTACATGTTCTCCAAAGAGAATTTCTTGCTTTAAACCCTGTTGGAAGCCTTTCTGGAGCAGTTTACCTATGTACTGTGACAGAAGTGGACACAAGGAAGGATAGCAGCCATACTTCTCCCTGTGGTCCAGCAAGGGCGGACAGCTACAAAAAGAGATCTCCATCATCACCATTTTGTAGCATATATCAGCATGTGCCCACTCAATATTGAAGGGAGCATTCTCCTTCCAGAGCTCTGGCTAGAGTGATTCAATGCCCATTGCAGTTTTGTGTCTCTCAAATACAACTAAGCCTTCAGAAATTTGATTATGACAGTAACTGAGAAGTTGACAGGAAAGTAATGGAGCCTGCAAAGGTTAATTTGGATGAAAAAAACTTGTAATGAATCCATGGTACAGAGCAATATTTTCTAATCCGTGAGACTCACATATAGTGGGCATGTGGTGGGAGGAAGGAAGCTAAGAAAGGATGTCTTTCAAGCTGACAGATTTGATCATGAAAAATCTTCGGTTCCAAGTTTAGGTTTTGTTTAAAGTAAACATCTTCCTGGCAAGGCAGGCTTCACAAATGAGGAAGGAGTTTTCAGACACTACACTAATGTCATTTGCTGACGCTTAATGAATATACATCTCTAACGCCTACACACTGCTCAAATTCTCCTTTAAAATATTCAAGACTAGGGGAAGCCCACTGAAATGAGTGAAATTATTATGATTTTACTGGAATACATGAGAACAGAACTTGGTCAACTTAATTAGCTGTACCCACATCATTTAATGTGTGCACTATGTATTTGCTATCTTTGGAGTAAAGAACCCCTGTAATAGCCCTCATGCATTTTGTTACAGATTTCTGAAAGTGAAAGAGAGACATGCTGGAAATTTCTCCATACATTCCTAAGTTTAATGTTATAAGAGCTTGTGTTTGATTCTATGAGAAGGGTTCACTGAAAGCCTGCAATAAATTAGTGACCATGTCAGTGAGCCAGGTTTTAGCTAGCTTAATTTATTTTGAGTACATCCCTATCCAGAAGTCACATCATTTAAATAAGTGGGGCTTGCTCTTTTGTAAGGAGACACACGGCTTTGAGTAAAGCTGTCAGAAGCTGTTCCAGGCTGTGTGATTTTTGGAGAGAGGTACTATAGAAAGCACAAGATATATTCATGACACAAGATGAGTCCACCAGGAATCAAGCTGGTTGTTGTGTTGTGTTTTTAATAGGGAGCAGTACTGAATATTAGCGTACACATGTACATAATCAGCTACATGAGTAAAACAAAACATGTAAAATAACTTTGTAAAAAATCCCAAAACTGAGATTTAGCTGAAGTGAAAGCTGCAGCTTCTGTGAACTCTGGCAAAGTAAGATTCGAGCCAGTTACCTACAACCGTGAGAGCTACCCAGGCTCCTCCTAGACATCAATCATATATCCTCCAGACAGAAGTGCAAAAGTATCATTGCTCCTCTTTTTTGCAGTTGAGAACTCAGGATGGTCTTTCCCCAGACTCTCTGCCTTTGGGAGTGAAGGGGGTGATGTGGCTGAATTAACACGGACATGCCCCTCTGACACCCTTCTTGTCAAGACTATGTCTGAAACACCAAGACAAGAAATAAAGCTGTTGTTCAGTAGATTGAGGGACATATTATTTACAAACACCCAAAACAGGCGAGAAAAATGGGATACAATTAGTTGTTGTGATTGAAGTAAGCTGCCAGATTGTATTTGACAGTCTACACTCCTTCCTAATGTCAGCCTGATCTTGATGTCATGTTTTTATCATGAGTTCTTGTTGACAACATAAACCACCTGCACAGTAAAACCCTGTTATTATCCACTATCACAAAGGGTGATTTTACAGTACATACATTAGATTGAGTGTCATTTGGTACTAGTATGGGGTTTTGTGAAAGAGCTTCATATTTTACAGTTTCTTGTAGTAACTGTCATATACTGGATCATGAAATTTTGCAAAAGTATATTTCAGAAATAATATTACCGTGGATTCCAGTAGAGAAGGAGCTTGATAGCTTTTGTGACAATTGAGCATGAGAATCGTTTCTGTTATTGTAATGGATATACAATGTACTTGAAAATGTAGTTCCTTTTACATATACACCTGTCCTTATTATAAAGGGCCTGCTTCCATGTGCATATATATGTGCCCTGTGTTGGCTGGAGAAATTATGAATTGTAGGATCAGTATCCTGACTTCCAGCATAGCTGAACAATTAGAACTTTAAATTGAAACAGTGAGGACTGTGGGCAGCCAACACCATCAAAAAGCCAAGTCCTGAATAATCACTGAAAAGGATGGGAAAAGGTCTGAATTCAGCCAGGCTGCCAGAAGGTGAGAACAAGACCAGCAGGTTTACAGGAATGTCCAGTAGTAGTTGTTCTCAACAGTAACATACAGACAGAGTGAGAAGCATTTATCACCCTTGATAAGCTGAGGGTTTGTTTCATGTGGTTAGTGAAATAATCTTAGGAGAAAGCAGCTGGCTTGCTTCTTGAAGCAAACAGCAAGCAGAAGGAAAAGGCCAAGGAGCTGGGCAGGTAACTGGAGATGGATGAGGAGTTAAAGAGCCCACATAAGTAACTACAAACAATGAAGGAGTGGAGAGACTAAGACAGAGATATAGGTAACCGGAAACACCAACTTTGTCAGGTTCTTTTTCATGCCTTGGGTAACAAGGAAATGTCTGAGGAAAAACAAAACAGAAAAAAAAAAAAGGCAAATACACATAGATTTGGAGCAGAAGGAAAAAATATATTGAGAAGTTCATATCTGATCCATAAAATCTGACACTAAACCCTGAGAGAAAAAAAAAAAGTGTTGTATTTAGGCCTGTATCGCTTACCTGAAAGAAAAATATTCCTCTGAAAGTTTAATAAATTATTGGAGAGTCTAAACAATTTTAAAGGAATTTTTCAAACATGGGATTTAATTTCTCCTGCAACAAAAGACACATATATGTCATGGTTTAACCCTAGCCGGCAACAAAGCACCACGCATCTGCTCGCTCACTCCCTTGCAGTGGGTTGGGGGAAGAATTAGAAGAGTAAAAGTGGGAAAACTTGAGCGTTGAAATAAAGACAGTTTAATAGGTAAAGCAAAAGCCATGCATGCAAGCAAAGCAAAATGAGGAATTCACTCACCACTTCCCATCAGCAGGCAGGTGTTCAGCCATCTCCAGGAAAGCAGGGCCTCATCATGTGCAGCGGTTACCTGGGAAGACAAATGCCATCGCTCCAAATGTCCCCCCTTCCTTCTTTTTCTCCCAGCTTTATATGCTGAGCATGACATCCTAAGGTGTGGAATATCTGTTTGATAATTTGGGTTCAGCTGTTCCAGCTGCTTCCCCTCCCAACTTCTTGTGCTCCCCCAGCCCACTCACTCAGCAATAACAAAAACATCCCTGTATTACCAACACTGTATTCAGCGCAAATCCAAAACATAGTGTCATACTAACCACTGTGAAGAAAATTAACTCTATTCCAGTCAAAACCAGCACAATATATTATAGTGTTGTACCTGTATGTATAATTATTAATGAGCTTCGGAAGAGAAACTTGGATCCATATCCATTATTGCTAATAAAAGCTTTTTTGCCATTAGATTTGAAATCTCTCTGCAATGATCTACGTAGTGACTTTAATTCCTGAATCATGTTGAATGGCTCCAGTTACACTGCTATAGCAGCATGTGTGATATCAACCCAGCTCTATCCTTGGGGGGCTTGGGTGGCCCCCCCAGCTCTGTACAAAGTCTCCCCTTTGTAGAGGTACCCACCTCTCAAGGGACTTTTTTCCAGCAAGTCTCTCTGTAGCTGCTTCTTGGAGATTCTCAAATGCTTACTGCTCTACAATGAACATTTGATTAGTTATTATCTTCCAGCTGTAGGGATCTTTTCCTTTTCTCACTGAAACAAGGTAGACCATCTCCACAGCCGTATTTCAGCTGCCTTACCTAGAAGTGAGGAGCACCAAGCTGCAGCTAAAACCCTTGTTGATACCTTGAGGTTAAACACTGGCCCCACATATATAACCACACACTGAAAGTTAGATACCATAATCTGGAGTCCCATCAGTGCTGATTTCACTTCTACTCTATGGCTTCTGTTTTCCATCTCAGATGGTGCCTGCCAGGATTGCTCAATACTGAAGTGCTATAATGCTGACAGCTTCTCAGTGAAGTGCTCTGGCACGTGATACTGTGCTAATGGCCTATCATTTCCCCCCAGTACCACAAATCTGAGACATCTGCTTCCAAAACTGCTGAACTCTACATCTCCACAACAGTAAGGATCAGGGGACAGACCTGTACAGGCAATGTTGTAATAGATATCCCTACGGGTACCTTCATCATTGAAGAGAAGGTAGGTGAATCCTTCTTTAGGCATCTAGAAAAAGCATCCAAGTCACAGACCCTGGTAATCATAAATTACTCTGACCACTCCAGTATCTGCTGGAAGGGCAATATGGCACAAACAATCCATGAGATTTATGAATTATATTGAAAACTACTTCTTGATGCAGGTGATCAACGAACCAACAAGGAGATGTTGGACCTGCTACTCAAAAAACAATGAAGAACTGATTGAAGATCTGAAGGTTGAGGGTCACTTTGGCTGCAGCAACTGTGAGACAGTGGAGTTTTAGATCTTGAGAGAAGTGAGCAAGATAAACAGTAGAATTACAGCCCTGGACTTCAGAAGAGCAGATTTAGGTCTGTTCAGGAAAGGCTTTAATGGGAAACTGTGCTGCAGGGCAAAAGGCCCCAGGAGAGCTGGCTGATCTTCAAGGACAGCCTCCTCAGAACACAAGAACAGCTCACAGTGTTCAGAAAGATGAGCAAGCATGGCAGAAAGCCAGTGTGGATGAACATGGAGCTCCTGCCTGAGCTCAAACACAAGTACACAGAAGGTGGAAGCAGGGACAGACTACTTGGGAGGAATGAGCAGATGCTGTTCGAGCGTGTAGGAATACAATGAGGACAACCCAAGTACAACTCGAGTTGAAACTAGAAAGGGAGGCAAAGGGCAAGAAGAAAGGTTTATGTCAGTACACCAGAAGCAGAAAGAAGACTAATGAGAATGCGGGCTCATTGCTCAGTGGGGCGGGGAATCTTGTGACCAGGGGCATGGAAAAGCTCAACTACTCAATGTGGTTTTTCTTCCTCACTTTTCATTGCTAAGGTCTGCCCTCTGGCCTCCCAGGTCCCTGAGCCTCCTAGCAGCCTGCAGGTGTGAAGCAGTACCCACAGTAGAAGACAGCATCAGGGAGCACTTAACCCACTTAGCCATTCACATGGGACCAGATGGGGTACACCCAAGGGTGCTGGAGGAGCTGGCAGGTGTCATTGCAATGCTGCCAGCACTTTTGAAAGGTCATGGTCAGTTTCAAACCAGGAGTTCCTGGTGATTACAAAAAAGGCACTCTTCCTCAGGAAGGGCAAGAAGGAGCATCTAGGTAACTACGGATTGGGTAGATTAACCTCAGTCTCTGAGTCAGTTACAGAACAAATCCTCCCAGAAGCCATTTCTAAACATATGAAGGACAAGAAGTTTGATGGTGAGCAGCCAGTATGGGTTTATCAAGGGCAAACCATGCCTGAACAACCTCATTTCTTTTCTATGATGATGTTGTGCACACGGGCAGGGCAGTGCGTGTTGTATACCTTGACCTTAGCAAGCCTTTGACACAATCTCCTCTAGTCTTCTTATCACCAAACTGGTGAGATATGGGCTAGATAAATGGATTATAAGGTGAGTGGAAAATTGGCTGTACTGTTGGGCTCAACAGGTTGTGATTGGTGACACAAAGTAGCTTGTATGGTGGCCAGTAACTAGTGGTGTCCCTCCGTGATCAATACTGGGTCCGGCAGTGTTTTATCTTTTCATTGATGACCTGGCTGGTGGGACCAGTTTGCGGTTAAAACCAGACTGAGGAGGGGAGCAGTCAACACACTGCAGAGCAGGGCTGATGTTCAGAGGGACTTCAACAGGCTGGAGAAGTGGGTTGTCGGGAATTTCATTAAGCTCAACAAAGGCAAATACAAAGTCTTGCATCTGGGATGGAAAAAGCTCATGCAACAATGCAAGTGGAGGGTGGGCTGTCTGGGGAACAGCTTTTCTGAAAAGGACCTGGTGATCCTGGAGGACAAGAAGTTGAACATCAGCCAGCAATGTGACCTTGTGGCCAGGAAAGCCAACAGCATCCTGGGCTGTGTCAGACGGACTGCAGCCAGCAGGTCCAGAGAGGTGGTCCTCCTCTATTTTCCACTTGTGAGACTGCATCTGGAGTAGTGTGTCCAGTTTGCGTAGAGGAAGGGTAGGTGAAGATACAACGGCAACACCAAATGACATCTAGAAGTCAACATAGGCGGTTACACAGCATCACAAACCATAACACTGTAGAAGCAGATCCCAGGTAGTAGAAAAAGGGAGTTTGCACTGTGCCATGTAAATCTAACATTGCCCTGCAGTTTTTAGGGTTGTGACCATTGCTGGAATTGTTTCAGCAAACACCTGCGACAAATTACAGATCCTGTTTTTATCTGTGTAGCTGGAGGCTCAGAATCTAGTTTCAGCCTCTGAAAATGATTGATACTGAGGCAAAGAACAGAGATAACCAACCTGTATATGGCAAATATGCTTATTAGTAATGGAACATGAAACTGAACTAAAATAATAACCATAACGATACGCCTGGTCAGTCAAGAAATGCAGAATTTTTCGTGCCATCAGCAGTGTTTCAGCCCAAATACGTAAAAGCAAAACAAAAAAGTGAAACGTGTTACAAAATTGGGACATTCCTCATATGAGTATAACCCATATGAAAAGAAATATCAACAATAAAATGCTGGGAATGGCTGAAAATTTGTAACTCTGTACACAGTGTAGATGGTACATGCTAATTTAGTCCTCTGTGAACTGGCATTTCTAGCAGGGCTGTTCTAAAATGTATTAAGGGCACTGGAGCATATTGCAGAATGTGTTTGCCATGCCAAAAACAAAGGGAAATCAGGAACATAGCAAAAACATAAGACAGCTGCCAAACATTGATTTTCTTTAAAAGTGGGAAGAAGAGATACTGGGGCTTTTTAAGAGCGAGGAAAAAATGTTGGAAGGGTTTTTTTGCATGCCGAGAGCTAAGGAGGCTAAATGTAGGGGTTGTGATGGGTTTAATGTATTCACGTTCTGTGCATAATTACACTTGGGGGAACACATTTGACAAAAAACCAATAGTAATATATCAGTGCCTGTCTAGTAGCATCTCAGTTGTTACCATGCAGCAACTCATGAGCCCTTGGATCTCCACAGTGTCCGTCAACAGAATTTAGACTCCTGTCCTCCAAAAGCACAAGTCCCTGCCTCCTGCAGTCCCATGAACTGTAACGTGTCACAGGTAACTCAGAGAAGTGGTAAGTCAAACCCTAGTTCCACTTTTACTGTTGCAACATGATAGTTTTCAGAAAGTTTGTCAATGAATGCAGGTGCCATGGAGTGACAAAATGTGGGAACTGTATTTTAAAAGGTTCTTATGCATGATCCAGTTGGGTCACTGGTCACAGAAACTGTACAGCGGACGGTGGCAAGTGCTGAAGAGTTAAAATTCAGATGCTGAATGAAGCAAAACTCTGTCAGAGTATTTGATGCTGAGTAACGACTGAATCACACATGGTATCAGCAACAAAATGAACTAAGCATTTCCTGTAGGGATAAATGGACCAGCCAGCAGAAAGTCTTGTTGGAGTTAAAGCTCTATGAAGGTGGAAGACAACTAGGAAAGATTTAAGTAGCTTAAAGAAGAGTCAAAAATTAACTTCTGAAAGGAGCTGGCTCAGAATAATTTAATGTTTTAAATTCTTTTCAGTTAAGGTTAGTAGAGAAGGCTGACCATGCAAGTACTGTAGAAATTTGAGGAGAATATTACTCCGTAGGAAAATGAAAAATATGAGTGATATGTTTTTAAATCACGAATAAAATCGAAAAACTAAAGTGTAAGCACTTGTGATAGATTTAAGGGCTTTCATTCAGCTTCGCTTAGCGAACAGTTTGGGTGCTTTAAGATGTTACTGCTTCCCAGCTGTTTGTTGTGGTCTCTTTGTAAGAGGTTATCAACCTTTAGCAGAGTTGACAGGAGGAAATGTATACCCGTGCACAATCTACTTCAGTACAGGAATTGTATCTTACTCAAGCCCACATTGCCAGTGATTTAATGTTCACTGCCAGCCTTTGCATTAGCATAGCAGAGGCACAAACACATGTTCCCTTTGTGCCAGCCCCACACTGGTGATGGTAGTGGAGACACAAGAAAACTTTGCAAACACTGCAATAGTTTTGCTGGATTTTATGTCAAAGTCTTAAACCCACCTAAGAGATTCTTGAACTTTCGGAGGGTTTTCTCTTTCTTTTATGTGAGAAGGGAAGTTGAGGGACTGAGTCACAGGGCTAAGGGGCTACATCAAGGGGTAACTTAAATGAGCAACACATAATTAAGATGTAGGACTTCACATTCATACAGAGACAAGGCTGGAAAGAAAAGGACAGAAGCATTGGAGTAGGTCTTCCAAAGACTTTGGAAGATCTCAGTGGGTTTCAGAACACAGATGAGGAAACCTCTGCCTTCTTTTTGCTACTGTCTTACACACTCTGCTTCAAATTCCTGGGAGAACACCCTGGATCCTGAAACAGAACGTGCTTTGGAGCAGGACAGAGTTACTGCTCTGCAGGAGGAAAACAAGTGAAACAAGCGAGTGGTGTGGGTGCAACTTCCTGGCCAGAGCAGGAAGCACAGTGGAAAAAAGAGTGGAATCTTTCATTTCCCTATAGGTCCAAAACAATGAAACCTGTAAAGTGGGAATGTTGTCCACCACAGACTAGGGTATACATTTCTGTAGAGGTGGAAATATTTCTCTGCTCTTGATGTAAAAAAACCAAACCCATACTTTTTTGACCATTTTCCTCCCCATTGGGAAACATTGTTTTTGAGGATCACCATCAGAGTTGTTTTTAACAGCTACACCTTTCTGGCAGTCTAGACTTCGTTAAGGTATACATAGACAAAATTTTCATGTGAGAAGGTTGACAAGTGACTCCTGGGAACTTTGAATAGAGTTGGAGCTTCTGGAATAAAGCAAAAAGAAACAAACATGTAAATTCCATGTGGTGGAAAGAGCATACCTCATTAAGAAGCTAACCCAACAATATATACAGGGAAGTGAAAGTACAGCTGAGGCCATCACCTCCCTGCCTTAGCAAGCTGGAAGGTACTTTCATTTTTTTGTTTTTTCATGTTTCTCAACTATATTGTTGAAACTAGAGATCCCTGCCTCAGAGTGGCTAGCAAATGCAGAATGGTGATGAGAGCAAATGGGGAGGGACTCTTTGGCTTTACTAATTAGGTGTAGAAAGTTTTTGTCTTTATTATTGAGAATGTTATTTATGAGGTGTGGATGGAAGCTAACCATAAACCACTCTTGCCACCGCCAAAAGCACTTCACAAACACCCTTTCTGCACCTTGGAGAACAGATACTCCTTTTTCTCAGCTATACATATATGATTTCAGATTGAATTCACATCTGGGGAAAAAGGCATTGGTTGGTGCATTCTCAGTGGCAGAGGGCTCGGCAACTGACAATTTAATCTGGCCCCAGAAGTATGTTTAGCATTTCTGAAATGCATTTACATGTTAGCAGGTATTTAGTCCTGTGAGCTGCTGCTTCATCCGTAAGACATGGGAGAGGATTGTGAAAGAGCAAACGACAGAGGTTTCCAGAACAGGTATCCAGCCCTAATTCTAAAGGTCAGACATCCCTGGCAAGGAGGTTTGGCAAAAGTGCAACAGAGCAAAGTCTAAAGGCAGACTATGTGTCTGTTGACCTGATAAAGAAAACATATCAAAATGTCTGATCTCAGATGCAATTTAGATTACTGGTGAGGGTGAGATACTAAGGATGGTACCATTGTATTGCAGTATCTAAAATAAAAATATAAAATAATAATGATTATAACAATAGCATACTCCCAGCTATTGCTATTGATTTATGGATGGTGCTCACAATACGAGTTGAGATTTTCTCTAAATACCCTAAAATAATGTGTCCAAGATGTTGAACAAAAACTGTTTCAAAAGCTACAAAAAGGGAGCTTAGGTATTGGAAATATAAGAAATGAAAAGGAAGTATTTTAAAGTTTGTTGTTCATGCCAAAAACGCAGGCCAAGTCAAATGAAAGAGCTCGTATTGGCACTACAGAAATTGTTGGTTCCCTGGAGCAAGGTAGGCATAGGTTTGTTTATGCTGGCTGAAGAAGACTAATATTTGTCCTAGCTTGCTATTTTCACTTTCTTAAGATAGCTTTACTAGAAAACATTGCAGCTAAGTAGGCAATTAGTCATAACAAATTATTTTCTGGTGTGGAAAGAATGAAACATAAGCCACAAAAATTAATAGATAAAGAATTTTGTGGGGAGTGGAGTCATGTAACTGCCAATCCTTGTTATCTGAAATCTGAAGTGTTGTTAGAAAACAATATAAAAATAATAAAACACTGTAAAATAACCTGCAGAACCAGGCTGATCTGTATTTAGATTAAATTACAGAAGGGCAACAATTAAATTTAGGTTGTCATCCATTGACATTTTACTTGACAGGACGCTGAAAACTACTAAAACCCGATGTCTGCTGTATAAAGAAAGGAGTACAGCAGGATAAAAAGCCTGATATGATCTCATGACCCAAGAGGTGTCATCACTTCATAAACTGATCCTATGCATCAGGGAATAGTGGTCTCAGAAGACAATGTCATGCTTGTATGAGAACATCACTCTTCATATAAACTGTGAAAGGATGGATGACCTCTTTTCACAAATGGTAGTAAGATACACAGATTAGCAATCTTGCCAGAAAATGCCGTCATGCTGAGGATATCTTTCCTGAGAAGGTCTCTGGCATAAACCAAAACAAATGTTAATTGCTGAGCCTCATGAGGCTGCTGTGCAGGCCCCAAAGCACCTGACTGTCCTTGACCGCCTTGTCTGGGCCCTCCCCCCACACCCTGCCCATGACCAAGGGCCCCCGTTTCAGCTCAGCCCCAGGCACCCTGAGGAACACTGGAGGAGATCTGCCCAGATTGTTGCTTGGGCATCCTGGATTGACCTGGCACCTGGCCTGTGGCTTTGTATATGCCTGGTGGTGACTGGGCTGTCATCTTCACCTGACATTGCTGACTGACACAAAGAAACCCTTCAGCTGGGTTTGTTGTTACACTGGAGACTTGGTGAACATGGCAAATAACGTCTGAGCATTTTATGTTTCAAGGCCTCACTCTCATTTTTGTTTATTGGAGGGTCTAACTTCAAAAATTCCTATGAATTAATCCATTTCAGCATCCAGCTGAGATGCTGTCATTGTGCTTCTGTAAGAAGTGTCCGCGTTTCGGTATAATAGCCTGCTCATAATGCTTTTCCCTTTTGCAGTTAAAAGAACCACGTCCTTCTCACCATAGTCAGCTACCTCATGCATGGCAATCATCTGTCATCATAAGCGATGGAAGCCTTTTCTTGAAGACCCCAAAACTGACAAAATTTCAACCCTATCACTTTTAATTCTGACCATATGTCTGCTACTCCAGTGGAACAGAAAACCTTGCCCTTTTGAAAGCAGTGAAAACAGCCCTTTCGAGCTTTCAGAACATGTCACACCTTTATTTGTGAGTTTAAAGAGCCCATTATTACTGAATTTCTGTTCTCCAGGTAGGTACTTAGGTAATTTTTTACCGCTGTCTTTAATGCCTTAAGTAGTTTATTCCATGAGTTCCGCGAGGAAGAGTTTCTGTTTTAATTACCTTGTCTTAAAACATCTTTGATTTTTCAAAGTCTGTATCAAAGTGTAGGCACCAGAGCTGGGCTCAGTATTCCAGCAGGATGAAACACAGCAGTATGTAGCCTTCCTACACTGCCCGAGTACAAAACTCTGGGGTTACCCGTAAGCAATGCATTATCATGGGAGAGCCTGTTCACCTGATTTATTCATCACAAGCCACTTTGGATTCCTTTCTTCCCCTGGTATTTGTAGATTAATGAGTTTTTCTGTCACTGTGTTGAAATACGAGTAGTTTTATTAAACTGTATTTACCAAGCTGTTCAAAGTTCTCCATGATACTGACTGGTCACTCCCCTTATCTTAGTATTATTCATACTTTACAGGCAATATTTTTGTCTTTTCTTTAGGGGTCTGTCATAATTTCAACAGCATAGAGGTCAAAACCATCTAGGAATACACCTACTCAATGAAGAATACAGTTACCTTTTTGGTCCCATGAGATATGCACTTTTCATATTGATTTTGCGTTGGTTTTGGTCCTGAGTCAATGTTACGTCTTCCAGTTAATTACAGTCTTGAAATGTGTTCAACTGTATTACTATACCAAAAAGTCTGCCTCAAAATACAATCATAAAAGCTTCAGTCAGCAAAGGTGAATTTATGTGAGTACAAATAATCCTAGTTATTCCAGTGAAAATTACTTGTTGGTATTGTTTTGCAGAGTCATGCAAGATTGCTGGGGTTAATTTTCGGTTCCTGTCTCTTGCTCATTCAGGCAGGGAAAAGAAAAAAAAAAAGGTGCATCATACTTAGTTCCCAAGGTAGAAATATTTCCCATCATTCGGGGGATGTTTATTGCAAACAGCTAAATGTAGCACTGTTGGTCATTTGCCACCGTGCTGACGCAATGCAGTCCATCTTAGACATGGTGGAAGGAGAGGAGGAAAGAAAAGGGATGAACTGAAAGGCACAGAAGAATGTCAAATAGCTTCCAGGCTAGATATCATTTCAGCTCCTTAAAGACTTTTAGTTAAAATGCACTGTGCAGCATCAGGAAAACAACGTCAAATGCCTGTGAAAGAAAATGGGATTGGGTTTTTTTGTGCCTGTTTAGTATCAGCCATGAACACTGGCTGTTCCAGAGCTGCCAGCCACTGATCCAGAAGAAAAATCTTCAAATAAAAGAATGGTTAATCACAACATGAGGCATCCCACAATGACAGGGTTTTGATTTGAGACTCTGTATTGTAAGGCACATATGAGAACTATTTAGTGGCTTAAATGTCCCTGAGGAAGCAGAGAAATAAGTCACTGAAACTAGAACACCTGTTATTTATGTACTCAGTTTGTAGCCCAGCTGCAGGTAGAATAAAAAGGCTCAATTCCAATTGCAAATGCAAAGTATTTAAACATCTCCTTACATGTGCATTAAGTAGATCACGTGCAGCGATCACATTATTTTTTGTACAAATATTAAATTTGGGTACATTAAAAAATATAATTAATTATTCTACTACACTACTGCCACACCATACTACTTAAAAACAAGTCTGAACCAAAAAATACTAACACTATAATGTTAATATTAATAAACAGATCCCTGGGTAAAGAAAAAAAAAGTCATTAAAGTGAAAGAATCTATGGATACCATTTGAAAAGCCAAAACACACAAAAAATAATTTAAAAACACATGTCCATATAGTTTGAAGCTAGTTCATAGAACGTAACAGAAAATTTTCTCTTTAGCAATGTTTGCTGTTTGGAGTAGAGACCATATGTCTTCCTTTGTGTTGGCATTACATCTATCATGCTGTGGGATGTTAAAATTTTAAAGTGGTGCAACTGCAGTCTCGAGTAGTCAAAAGGGCTGTTTTCAGTGATTTCAAAAGGGTAAAGTTTTGTGTTCTGTTTTTCTAATTCTATAGAAGCGTTATACTCAAAGGCTAAATGAGTTTTCAGAAGGCCTATTTTAATATCATAAAAGCATATCCAAAATTATACTGGCACATTTATCACAGAAATAAATATGGGTAGGAAGCAGTTAAAAAAAATGGGCAAGCCAACTCAGAAAAGCTTAAGCCACTGAGTCCCTGTTATGAATAATCTAAGTTTCAGATATCTTTTTCTCGTATACCCTTTTGCTTTAACAAAAAGGATAAATTTAAACTACAGAGCTGGGCTGTGTTCCATTTCCCCTCTGCTGTTTTAAACAAGATAGCCAAATTTTTTCCATTTGTCATGGAGCATTAAGGGCATGTTTTCATCGTGGATTATTTAGTATCAATTGGTAATATGCCATGTTGTGATGGATCACAGAACATCATATAACCTGGAGCAAATTTCAGATGTATGGAAGAAATTCTAGTTGAACAACAAACCATGAAAATCTAGGGAAAGCTAGGCCTCTTTGACTACGATTAAAGCATGCAGCAAATTTGTTCCACTGACAGGTTTTCCTGTGTTCGGTGACTGACAAGTTTTGTCCAACTTCCACAGCACTGCGCGCACTAAAGTTTGTGCATGAAATTATTACCACATGTAGATTATACAGATGCTTTGCAAACTGAGAATACAAAAGCGATTAAGCAAATGAGGCAAAACCCAAGGATATAGTTTACATCCCTTAATATTCCTCTCCTTAGCAGGAGACAGTACCTTTTTTGACCTCCAAATCAGCATTTGATTGAATGAATGTAGTATTAGTCTCTTCAATAAGTCTCAGAGAAAGGTCTTCCATCGATAGGAGATGCCCCTCTTCACTGCCCAGCCACCAGCACCACCGCACAGTGTCCCTGGCTTGTCCCCAGCTTGATGCCAATGCTGAGTATTCAGCTCCTTCACCTATTCTAAGGATCCAGAAGAGTCCTAGGGATGGCAGTGGTTTTGTAATGGAGAGTTTGATTCTTAGAATTTCCACTAAAACTACTGACTTATTTCAAATCAGCAACTAAATTAGAATCGTTTTCTCAGTCAGACTGACTCAGGCCAGACTTTGCATCAGCAATTTCCATATGAAATCTGAAATGTTATTACCAGCTCACTGGTAGTAGGTTTTCAAAACATACTAGATATTGTGAAGTCGCTTACTCATGGTACTGTCTGTAATGACACCGGAGGTGTAAAAAGATGCACTTTAAGTAGTTGGTTTCTGAATAGTAACCATCTGTTTCTCTCTGCAAGCTTTATGTACATCTAATACCCTCACAAAGTCATGTCTGATGACTTGTGTGCATCAATGTTGCAGTAGTTGAGGGGGGGAAATAACTATAGGCCAGTTTCACGGCCAGATTAATTTTTTACTGCAGCCTTGAATTTTTACTGCACTTTGATGATGGAGGACCATAAAAATCTGTCACAAGTATCATCAGATGTCAGTATCGCGGCATGTAGAGTGCTAGATTGAATTTGGTAAAGTGGCTATTATCGTTACCATGAAACAAGCTTACTGCTTTGTTATTAAGAAGCAATGGAAGAGCAGCATGTGCCTGACCTTTGAATAGCATAGGTGCTTTCAAAAGACTTATTCAATTTTAGATTTTCTTTAGGCTGGTCCCTTTATCCATCCATCCTATTGCTGGTAATGGCTATTTTCAGACATTGTTTGGGGTTTTTTTTTGCCAAAGGATAAATCCAGCATAGGGTACACGTGTAACTTGGTGATCAACTGAAGTTCAAAAATCATTTTCCTGTGTTACACTTACTATACTTTCACTGAATTTGGATATAAAGGCTCGTATCTACTCAGAAAGACAGTGATTTGTGGACAATTGATCTAGAGAAATGCTGAAGAGTGACACAAAACTGATGTGCAGCAGTGCTGCTGAAAATTTGACCAAATATTTCTGTATTTGACACATTCATCATGTAACTAGCTGCAAATATTACACCTTCTTTTTCCTGTTTTTTATTATATACATATATTACATGTTGATCTTAGGTGTAGTACAACAGATAACTGGTTCCAAGAGGTATTATAATCGTTATAATCACTGTGTCGATCACCTTTTTTTATTTTCCTGATTTTTGCTGTCATTTAGTCAGTAGAAATAGTCCCAGCTCCTGTATTTCCTTAACTCCAAAAAACAACAATAACAGAAACCAACTCGGCCCATTTCTATGCCTTGAAAGTTTTACTGGTAGCTTGCAGCCACCAGCATTGATATGAACAGTGTGCACGCTGCATCAGCTCATGACATGCGTCTTCACAAGAAGTCCAAGACATTATGGACAAGTATCACCATTTACTTCCTTGCAGTGCCCTTCCTCAGGCATTTTTGTAATGAGCTGTGAAATACCAGTGGTGCACTAAGAGAACTACAAGAACTTGGAGCCACGTTTGCACAGATATTTTTATCTGATAGAAATCAATTTTTATTGGGTTTGTTCTAGACATTTTAGGTATTTCCCTGCACCTCCTTACTCCTAGCATCTCATATGCAGCTCCTCAGCGGACCAGCAGAATTCTTTTGAGACACAGCAGCCAAGTGGAATATACCAGGATAAATTCAATTACTGCAGCAGCTCTTTGAGTGATGATGAGAATAGGGCAATCTAAGAAAGTAGAAGATATAGATAATGCATGAAAATCACCAGGTCTTGTAGGTATTCATTGTCCAGAAAAAATAAGATTGTAGGAATGACTGAGCAATGAATAACTCAATTTGTGGAATAAACGTTGCAATAAAAGGTGGTTTTTATGTAGGGATATGGATTAGTGACGCAGTGTCACAAATGTGAACACTGATTGCTCAGAGGAAGTAAGAAAAGCCCATATCTGTGGAGAGAGAGGACTTAAGAAAAAAAAATGTTACGTTTGCTTTTTTGTGGGTTTTTGGTGCTTTTTTGTTGGGTTTTTTTTGTTTGTTTGTTTTTTGTTTTGTTTGGGGAGTTGGGGTGGGGTTCTTCGTTGGTTTGGTTTGGTTTTTGGTTTTGTTTTTTTGGCAGATTAACACACTACCAGTTATTGCTGAGGGGCAAGACTACAGCCTCATAAATCCCTATTCCAGATATCAGGACTACTGCTAGGAAAGATCTGCTTGCTTGACAAGCAAGTACAGGATGCTTTTCTTATGATAAAAGACGGGAAGAATGATGGGATGCATCACGATGAAGTTGGCTCTCAGTAAAGAAAATATTACCTTTTTTTTTCTTTTGTGTGTTAAATATGGTATAATATATGTGTGAAGCAAAGAGGGAAGCCTGATTATCAAGGTAAAGAGTGAGGTTAAACACTTGATTTTGAACAGCCTGTCAAGATGCTATATAGCTGAAAGCTCCTTTATGGTTTGTCACAATATAGCAATATGTCTTGTACATACTTTTCCCTCTATTTGACTTGCATAAGGATTGAAATCACTTCTCAAATGCATGTTCTGAATTCTGTAGGAGTTTGCTGGCTTGCCATCTGATATTTCTGATTTTTGAACATAGATGCATAAATCATTACCCTTTAAAACCTCTTCTAAGATTTATTGGATTATAATTAACAAGGATCAATTTAATAAAAGCAGGAACACTTTTTAAAACACATTAAATCTAAACAAAATTATTATGACATTTAAGAGCAAAGTGCAAGGTGCTTACTGTTCCAACATTAATCATGTGCCAGTATGGATGGGATTCATTTCACCTCACCATAGTCATCTAAAAATAAGTCATTGCACCTCATCTACTTCCCTAAATTTCTATTAAATCAATGGACAGAGACAGGAATCCCCAGGGCGCACACCAGCCCATTCTCAGGTAGGTGAGAGGAACAGACACCTATTCCTTACCAGTAAATACAGACAGGGCCAGATGATGTGAGAAAGGAGCTTCATTTAATTGTCCACAGATAAGGATCTCATGCTATTTGAGATCACTTATGGTACCCAAGGCATCCATGTGGAGGTGGCAGATATGACCGAGGATTGACCCACAGAAGACCTTTCCACAGTGGCAGCTGGAGGCCAGACAGGGAGACAGAGCTGTGGATACTTTGCAGTTCTAAAAAATGCACTGAATACATGACCATTGCTTCTGAATCGTGTTCAGTGACTATAAATGGAGCTCAGGCACATCTAAGTAGCAACACTTATCTGAAAGTATGTTATCACCGCCACACTATCTAAAACTGGTAGGTTTACAGAAGGAAGGAAACTCAAAACTGACTGGAAGTTTCCCCATAAAGACACTCAGAAAAATAAGCAGGCTGGTATCAAGAGAGGATGGTGCAAGGCCTCTTCTCATCCCATCTCCCTGCTCAGGGACTCATAATGTTCAGCCAAAAATCTATAACCACCAGCTGAAATTATTCCTAGGGAATGAGTGCAAGGATGGTGTAGGGAAAAGTAAGAAAACATATTATAAGCAGTGGTTACCACTACCAGTATAGGTTGATGAAGGCAGATGAGTGAAGTAGCTTGAAATAACCCTGGGTTGCATGATGCCAGCCATGGCATCAAAAGAGAACACCAGTAAGTCGTTTTGGAAGAACAGCATCCTGTGGCTTCAGCTGGCTTCCATTCCTAGCCCAGGAAAGGGTCAAAGAATGTCTTCCAAAACACAAGAATGGGATTGTTAGAGGACAAAAGAGACATTCATGCTTAGAGCAACAGAAAATCTACAAGAAAAGAACTGTTGTGGCTTCCTAGCGTCCCAGGCCAAAGCAAAGTGAACAGTATGAACCACCCACACGGTCTTTACCGCATCCCTCTGCCTCAGTCCAAGTACCACAGGAGAGTAAATCGTTCCTGAGTTGAGCAATGGGACTTGAAAACCAAACCTCTGCCTTCTGCAACCTTTAATTTACATGCTTATCTTACAAGTTTACCCTAATGTAGGCTGGCTTGGAACTGGATTGTTTGCAATGATAACTTTGAAATTTTTTATGTTCTTTTCTGTTGATTCTCAGGTATGAGTTCCATCGAAGGTTCTCTTATGCCCACTGCCTCCCACCCCCTTGCCTTGGTCCCCAAGTACACTTCTTCTAGCCATGGCTGAGAGATTCCTGCCTCCTGGCTGCTGACAGCTCCCCATCATGTCTGGGGCTGCTCCACTGATACAGAAAATGGCATTTGGTCACAAGCGTGATCCTGGACTTTCTCCTGCCTTCTCAGGTATTCTGGTAGAATGGGTCATATGCCTCTCAGTCGGTGTCGCTTGCAATCTCTGTGGTAACATGGCTTTACAAATCCTCTGATCACCCAAAGGAACTTCGATTTACTTGCTTATTCTGAAGTTTATCTTGCATGGCCACTGTTAGGAGGCCAGGGGCTGCTACCAGAGACTGACCTCAAGTTCACCTTGAATGTTCTGTCTCCCAGCTGTGCATGCTTGTTCACAGAAGTGGCAACTGTGCTCACAAGGGTGGACTAGCAGGAAGGAAAGCCCATTTCCAGGTCATGCCAGCCATTTGAAAGCTGTTCCAGGAGTCGCAGGGATAATGGTACACCGAGCAGCAGGACTTAAACTTGTGACAAAGGGTGATGACTGTAGTAATAAAGCCAGGGGGCTGTGAATTGTTGCTGAAGAGCCATCTTGGGAAACAGATGCAAGGCAATGGTTCATGAAGGGTGGACCATGCCTACATGAAGACCCACCTTTCAAGTGGACTTCCTTGTCTCTTTGAGAACCCAATAAAATAAGCTCTCTAGCACCCTGACCATATGAGCAGGAAGAATAGGAAGCTCCCACAACCTCTATGATTTTGTGCTTCACATCAAGAATAAATTACTATTGAAGGATTAACTTTTTCCCATAGTCAATACCACTGAGGATTTTGCATTCTTCCCTTTGAGGTCTCCTCAAAGGTTGTGCTCCAGTGCAGCACCCACACCAGCAATGGGCACAAGTAACACTGAGGGTTCTGGTTTTCAGATAAGGGTAAAGCCAGGCTTGTAAATAACCAGATTATAACCTCAAAGGCATTTTTTTTCCTTAAAAAATAATATTCGCTTAGTTGCCCTCTCATCTTCCAGCTCCAATTTCATTTTTACCATCTGTAATACATTCTTTAAGTTCTCCAAGTCTGTCTTCCTTTTAGTTTCAGTATCTGAATAGACGCATCCAAATTAAATGTGCTGTTATTTTTCGCTTTATCCTTACCAGAGCTGCAAGTGGGAAAAATTATTCCTGTCCATGTCCAAACCTCAAATATTGTTTATTAAACACATGCTGTGTCCCAGTCTGGAGATGGCTGCACTTCCCTGAAAGGTCAAGTGACAACTCTATGTCGATTTAAGTACACTTGGGATGAGAAGTGCTGTATATACATTGTGGTGTTACAAAATATTACTATATACACTTTTTTTTTCTTTTTAATAGTAGACTTATATCAGTATTAGAAGCTGTAAAACAGTTCAGCATACGTAAGAAGAAAAATGCATTGCCAGTATTACCTCCTTCTCTGGTATTTGATGTTGAAACAAAGAAGTCTAGTGGAATGTTTGGCTTTTAAAATTATGCAGCTATGTCCCGCAGAAGCTTAGCAGTTATGGCAGGGCAGTAATTGTATTTTGCCTGGGAGTTTTTTAAATTAGCCGCGCACCAAAAAAAGTAATGAAATTTTTTAAGTGGTGGATTCAGCAGGGGCTACGCAGGTATGAGCAGTCTCTCTTCATTAGCGTTGATATCATGGCAGCGCCAAGGGACACTGGGAGCGAGCGGGGCCTGATTGTGCTTGGCACTGAACAAACGAGGTAGAGGTTGCCCCAGAGAGGTCCTGAGAGTCGCATCACAAGAGAGGTCTGGAGCTGAGGGGGAGCCCCCTTCTCCCAAAGCTGAACACCTCCAAACCAGTTTGTTTTTCTCCTGAACCTCTTGTCTTCATGTCACAGGTGCCTTTCCAGCCAGCCAGGGTGTTTTTTTGCTGAGAAACGTTTAATGTTCTGCCTGCGAGGTAGACAGTATTGATTTAAAGAAAAACAAAAAACAACAAAACCAGAAAAGGAGCAAGAAGGGTCTGCTTAGAGCTGTCAAGGTTAAACTTTGAAATCATCAGTCACTTTCCATTGCAGTCAGTACAAACTACCAGCATTTCTTAAACGTTTCTTTTAGCAGTCACTTACTTGAATAATTAACTCCCGTGACCCTGCCTTGTCATTTACTGGTTAACGTGGTCAAACACTGTCTTTAACTTGCAGCATTAGATGTGCTTTCTCATACTTTCCTCCCGCTGATGCCAATGCCCGGGCTCGAAGCTCACGTTTCTAAATGTAGACGCGCACAAACTCTTCAGAGGTCTTCTCCTGCGTGGCCAGTTGGCTCTGGTGCTGCAGTCCGCATGTTTTCCTTGTCCTCTCAAGTCCCTTGTTCCTGGGCAGCCGCAGTGGAAACGTGCTCGGAGAGAGCAGAGGTTTGTCTCGCCGTGGCCCTTCTTTATCAGCAAAGCCAGGAAGCTGCACAAATCCCTGGCACGAGTCCACCTTTGGCTTTCTGAGAAGCAGATAGCGCGTTCCAGCCTGTGCTTCATTTAAAGAGGCAGGCTGTTTGGGGTGAATAGCTAAGAGTATGGAGCACCAGGGCATCGTATTTGCACTGTTTTTTTTTCTGATCCAGGCAAAAATGAGACCAAAATGATGCTGGGGACTTTGCAGCTGATTGTGGCTAACAAAGTGATAAGGGTTCCTTGGGATGTTACTCAGGAGTCCTGGGTACTTCCCTAGGGGACGAAATTTTGCAGGTCTTAATCTGATGGGAAATTATGTCTTGGAGACAAATATAGGGTTTGATCCGAGTGTATAGTTTTCATTTTGCACTCCTACTAGGAGCAGGGTGGGAAATTGCAACACAGCAAGCTCCCTCCATCCTCTTGAGGCACAGGCAACGAGCAAAATGTCATCAGTCTCAAATAAAGATTTATGTTCTTGTCCTTTTAAATCCCTACCTTGCATTACACCGTTATCACAATACATCAGGTAATGGCAGAAGTTGAATGAGTCATGGGAGGCTTTCACTTAGATTTAATCCAAACTTTAAAAGCTGCCTGCTCTGCATTGCCACAGCGTGGCATGTTTTTCAGCTACAGGAAATATGCTGCGTTCAGCAACATCGCATAATGTTAATTGCTGAATAATCTACCCTGTGGTCCTCAGTGTCAGCGCTGTAGGTGACAGGCAGGGTTAAAAACTGAAACTCTAATTATTAATTTTGTCTGTCACTAGAAAAGATAATTCTTTGATTATGGAGGTTATTATGGAGCTTGATTCTGGGACAAAAAAAAAAAAAAAACTTTTAAACTTATCATAGTGGAAAATCTTTAAATTGCTCTTTGGTACATTTAAGAATTCTTGTGTTCCCTCTGGAAACAAAATCTAAAGCAAAATCTAACATGAAGGGAACAGGTTTGCTCCAATGCCAGAAGCGCTCTAATTAATGTATCTGGTTTTCATGCTGATAAATGGAGTCTGTCAGAGGGTAATAATTAATTCTTAATAATGTGAATTTCTCAAGGTCATTTTGCCCTTAGGTTTTTTGAAGAGTTCTCCATAACCAAACCGATACCGTAAATAAACAAATCTTGATTTGCTATACGTGTGGTACAGGTGTGTGTTTGTATTCATGAGCCTGGCTCCCCTCAGAAGCAGACATTTCGTTTTTGATGCTCTGGCTACTGCTCTCCCACCCTTTGTTTGCACTCACTTACGTCTCGTGCAAATGGCCATGTTGCCTCATACTGTCACAACAAAGCCACCTCTTCGTAGCCAGGACTGATCCACAGCCTGGGTTTGGTGCCGGCAGCCACTGTGTGGGTGAAACGCACCCATTCCTCTGCTTTGATATTCCCACCTCTAAAATCAGGGTCTACTTTGTCCCTGGAAGGCCTGTGCCAACCAAAAGGACATGAAATGCTAAAATGAGGGGGTGTTTTTTAAAAGCAATCCTAACACCGGTGACTAAAAAAAATATAATAATAATAATTTTTTCCTGAAACACTAATCTCTGTTCTGCATCTGTCCACTCATTTACCCTCTGGTAATGCTGTCAGCTCCCCCTTTCCCAACAGTTCTCTCTCTCTCTCATGGAAAAACTGGGCAGGAAGAGGTCATTGAAAACATTCTTGGGGATTGAGGCTACCAGGGCTTGCTGCTGCACAATTACGCAAGCAGATCCTTTTGAAAACAACTTTTAAGAAGGAAATAGGGAGCTTACAGTGAACAAGTGAGAACAGTACTTACTGTAACTGTGTGCCTAGTACTGACTTTCTGGCCTTAAATCGGGCTGTGCTAAGGTGTAGCTGAAGGACGTGAAACTGAAGTGAGGAAAAAAATCAGATAGCTATCTTTATGTTCATAATTTTAGCCGTCATTGTGTAATTAAAGCTCGTAGTGGGGAAAGCTTGGAGTTCTATAAAATATGCTTGTAATAGTAAAGAAAATGTAGCTGTGTAAGCATAGGTAGCAAACCACAAACTTCCACTTGTCGTTACACAAGTAATATTCCTGTGAACACTTTGGGCTTTTTTGGTTTAGTTTTTGTTTTTAACATGTGTTTCTTTCGAGGGTTTTGGAATGGTGAACTTAAAGCTGAGCTAGGTAAGCACAGTTATGGATCCCGAGTAATCTTTCATTGCCAATCAAAGCAATGACTTTCTTTCACTTGCCCTTTTTCGTTTTGTCTCTCACTTTGATTTATACCCTGGAGTTTTGCTCCATGATTTTTTAGAAGCTTCAGAGAAGTTAAAATAAACATGTTTGGTGCTGAACAGATTCATCTTCTCTTCATATTTTCCCTCCAGTTCTTTGCCATGTTCGCAGAGCTGCCGTGCAGAATCTCTGCCTCTGGATGACAACCCCTGAAAACATCTTCTGAAACCACAGCCGTCCCACACAGAGACGTCCTTTTGGGGCAAGTTTCTTTTGTGGAGGGGAAGCAGTAATATCCCCTTAAAACTGTCTGCCCTCTGGGTTAGGAAACGTGTCTTATGCAGGTCACTGGTCAAGTTATCACATCTGTATGCGCAACCATTGAGGGCTTGTCTGAAGGGCTATTGGGGACGCTGGGAGGCTGTGCGGGGACAGGGTCCAGCTGCAAGGTCAGGGGCCGAGTTTGGGAAATACCTCTGCTATTGACTCTGCATGTCACAGATACACTTCAGGGGAAAATGATATGAAATTGATAGCTGGCTCTAGCATGTATTCATTAAATTCTCCTCTCTACCCCTCTCCTTTTTCAAACTCTGGTTTTTTATTTCCTACTTTACCTGTTCAATATAAATTCACCAAGATGGCTGAAAATAATATTACACATGCTGGATCTTTCACACTCTTCATATATATGTATAGGAACACTGACATTTTTGCTTTAATAAGAACTATCTCGCGTTTTCCACTGATTGCTACAAGTACAACTCACTGTAATAATATTTAAGTCAGAGGGGATTCTTAGCTTAAAATGATCACATTTCTTTTTAAATGTTGTTATCTTTGTTAAGTTCTATTATGAAAATTCAGGGCTAATATTTAATAGCCAGAACGTGCAAACTGCAAGAGTGGATCCATTATTATGCTGCATGTACACATTTCCCTGTAAACTGATTTTAATTTAAGTGTATTTTTACACCGCTGCCACTATGGAAAGCAGGACTTGGAAAAAGACAAACAAACATAAAACACACACAGAAAACCCCACAGCCATGCAGATCTCCCTAACCAATGCTACTTTTACAGTAATGACTTCAGACACTAGTACCAGGGAAGTCTCTGATAATTGGGTAGCTGCCACACACCCACTTCTGTGGCTGCCTCTCTCCTCCTTTTTGCTTTGTCTGGTTTATGGCTCCTTCACATTGTTGCTCTTTATCATTAACAGACCAGCAGCATATTGTACTCAACAGCTGGTACTGTGCTTTCCTGTCTATATACCTTCATGTGAAACAACCCACTGAATCGATGCCATGCCAACGTGTCTAAAGGTTGAAAAAATAACTTTAAAAATGCTGACATGTGTTTGCTTTCTCAAAACAAACCTTGGGCCTGTAATGTTAGAAGCTCTAATTGCCTAGGGAATTTCTTCCTCTGACTGTGTGAAAGTTGACAATAAAAAGAAATCTTCTTACAGGGAAGTCTTTTTCTTTTCACCGAATTTTTTCACTATGAATCAATGTTATAATGAGAATTCCGAAACAGCCAAAGGCTTTCATTCAGACCCTGTTTCGCCCTGAGTCCCGGGGACCTGGCCCACCTCTCTGTTTCCCAGAATGTCCCCACAGCTGCAGAGGCGGTGACAACTCTGCCTCCAGGCCCAGGGGTGACAAAGGCAGGACCCTGGGATGACAAGGGCAGGATGGGAGCAGATGCTGCAGGGGTGGGACAAGGCTGGTGGGGTCAGAGGTGCCCAAAAGGCTCTGGAGATGATGCCTCTTTCCTTTGCCATGGGTCCAAAGCAGATGCTGGGGCTTGAAGCCAAGCAGTTGTCACTGCAATAGGAGAGAGGGTGGAAAAAATGAGAGTTAAAAAAGCCTTAATCTAATCCTCCTGCATCAAGTAACCCTGCACTGGAATTAAATATTTCCAACTTGTCTTAATCTAAAACAAAAAAACAGTGGGTTTTTGAATTATTTACCTTTCTGGGTCGCGTCAGAGGGAAGACTGAGACTGACTGTATGTTGGCAGTACATATGCCATATGTATACACTGAATTACATACTGAAGCTTGAAAACTGGGCACCAGGGTGCCCTCCCAGCAGTGTGACTGCACAGAGGGGACTGTGCTTGCAGGACCACCCTGACCATGGGCCACCTCTGGGGACCACTGGCAGCAGCAATACAGGCAATGCTGCTGCCCAGCATCACCCCAGCCAGCATGGAAAGTGTCCTACAGGCTGTAGAGCTGCTCCTCTGGTGTGTCTGCAGCATCTCTCCCTTCTGCAGCGCACTGCAGCTCTGCCAGGGCTGGCCGGGCAGCTCAAGGTGCCACAAAGAGCTGCTGGGTAGAGCAGAGACTCAGCCTCAGCTGCTGGTTAATGGTACCTCAGGCCAAAAAGTCACTGATATTTTACGTAAAGCTCATGCGGCTTCTTGTGGTTTCATCTGAACTCTCGCCGTGCAAGGTCTCAGGTGGAAGCTTCTGTTATTGCTGGTACTTTTCCCACAGGGTCTGACATAAATCAAGAACTGAAAATGAGGTGGGATACCCAAGGCTTCTAACTTGCTTTGCAAAAACAGGGTGTAATGTGCTGAAGAGGAAGTGTCAGGCTTTGGCTTTCTTCAATTTCCTGGCTATTGTTGATTTATATCAGATCCTTAAAACTATTTAAACACAGTGTTTTGTTGGTATTTCCTTAGTATAAATGAGTGAAAGGGATGACATATTTCATGGAAGCTTATGTATGTATTCTTCTCAGAAAGACCCAAAGCGTTCTTTTGGCATCAGCACATCCATTAGGCAATTGTTGTTAAGATGTGTAATACATACCGGGTAGACTTCGTGGCTCCTAGAGGTTTGTCATGCTGTCTTCCTTTATACAGATACCTGCAGTATTTTGTGTATATACATATATACAAAATGATATGTATTTATACAATATACCAAACCATGCTACATAAAACTCTCTTGTCTCTCTTATAAAAACACTTACTTAGGATATCACAGAATCACAGAATGTTAGGGATTGGAAGGGACCTCAAAAGATCATCTAGTCCAATCCCCCTGCCGGAGCAGGAACACCCAGATGAGATTACACAGGAATGTGTCCAGGCGGGTTTTGAATGTCTCCAGAGTAGGAGACTCCACAACCCCCCTGGGCAGCCTGTTGCAGTGCTCTGTCACCCTCACTGAGAAGAAGTTTCTTCTCATATTTAAGTGGAACTTAATGTGTTCCAGTTTGAACCCATTACCCCTTGTCCTATATATGCCATGTGTGGAAAAATTCTGAACCAAATTAGATTTTACAAGTTTTCATGCATGCTCATTTAGATAATATATCAACCTCACTATCTTTTAAGACAAAAAGATCTTTCAAAAGGAAGCATATACCATATGATTGCTGCCAGTACTTACTTTAATTAAAACTGCCCTGAAATAAAATAACAATAAAAAGTATCTGAAAATAAGTACCTTCAGAATCATTACGCTAATTCTCAGTTTTCTTTGTTCTTATTAGAGGCCAGTGACAACTCTTCGAGCAATTGACAAGGACATGCTGTTTTATCAGTTCACACTTAGTCTAAACTAATGGTCTTTTTCCTTTTTTTTTTTTTCCAAAGTGGTGATAAAAACACAGGGAGTCCATCTGCCACCGCTGGTGACAGTGACGTCTCTCACGCTGCACCAGTTTGGCCAGGGCTCAGCCAGGAGCACAGCCCCACAGCAGGGACTCAAAAGGAGGGAGGACAAGCGGCTCGGACAGAGAGAGAACAGGTCACAGTAACGTTTCTTTTGACCTTTGCTTTGCTCATGTGCGAAACCTTCTTTTCCAGAAAATTCCCTGGGAAAGCGCCAGGTTGGCATCATCCTTTAAACTTCTCGCCAGTAGCCTGTCCCTCTGAAGAGTGACAGCTTAGCTCAGCTACTCTCACGTGTAGCTTAAAAATGTCCCCATCAAATTCCATTTACAGGGACAGCAATGCGCTGATGCCGTGCAGTGTGTCCTCCCCGGCTGCCACCAAGGGTTGCAATGAAGTAAATAAATCCTGGGAGTATTTCTGATTGAAAGAGTACAGCAACCAGATTTCTAAACACACATTGTGCCTTTAGCGCTCGCTGGTACCATCATCAAATCGCTAAGCCTGTGTTACGCTGTGTTCCTTAAACCTGAGCCATGTACAATGGTAACTCAAAAAAATAAAGTCCAGAAACAGTAGCACACTGAAAATGTGGGGGGAAGACTCTGTATTTCAGGCATCTTATGCTGTTTGATTTTTTCTTCCTCATAATACTAAAAATGAGATTTTTTTTCACCGATTAATTCTATTTTTATTCATCATGTGCAACTGAATTACTGGAAATATTATAATAGCAATTTCTCACAGTCTAAAAGAAGTAAAATCCAAGCCATTACAGCAGCTACAAAGAAGATGCTGTTTTGACTTGAAGGTGCAATAGAAGTGTGTTTTTCCTACTGAAAGATAATGCTAAAGGCTAATAAATACTAGCTGGGAAAAACAACAAAAGAGTACTTGAATCATAGATAAATATTGCTCTCTTGTTTTAAAAATGCACATGCACACAAGAGTGGGGGGGTAGGGTGTACCCATTTTGTAAATGAGGAAGATTTACCTTTTCTCAAATTGAACAGTACAAATCCCCAGTTGTATGTCAGCCTAAATCTCGAAAGTTGCATGGGTTAAATTGATACGTTATTTCAGGTTAAATAACCAGAGGAGACTATTAGTCAAAATCTTGCTCCCACCAAAGATTTGATATACAGTTTCTGAGGAAAAATAAAAACAGCGAGACTGTTTGGTTCTGAAGCGGGCCCTGGAGACAGTTGGATATTATTTAATAGGAAGAGAGTTTATCCTGGAACAGCCCATGGTGCGTGAGAGTGACTGAGCAGGATGAAAGACTCCAACAGCAGAAGCACAAGGTGGTATCTATCACTCCAACCTTTTTATTTCCGAGCCAGACATATGGTTGAATCTTGTAATTTAAATGCAGATTATCTGTCCCAGCAGGAGTCCCTGTACACCCTGGAACCAGTGTCACGTTGCTGTAGGGGTGTCAGTGACTGTTTCATGTTGCATCATTCCAAAATATTTTGCTCTCTGCCAATTTCCAATATTTTTCATGCTTCTAAAGGATGGGTCTTCTTTCTACAGATGCTTTCAACTCTTTTAAGGGGAAAAGCACTCATTTTTGTTTTTCTCTGCTACCTGAAAGCCAGTTTGTCTCCTATTTACACAGGAGGAATGAATCTCCCCATTTACGGTACCAGGATGGCTGAACTTGAGAGTGTTTGGCACCTCAGCCTGGGCTGGAGCCGCAGTGTACAATGCACAGTGGTGAGCTCCATGCCAAGGGCCTTTTGATGCAGACACGTCATTTAGTCGTATAAATATAGGGGTTTCATTGAAAGTCAAAGTCTATAGGTATATGGATATAGATATATAGGTATATAGGTATTAGCATGTGCAAATTTTTGCCAGATTTTTTTGAGGAGCAGGTATTTGTAGCAACACATACACCTTTCAAAATTATATTGGGACTTGGACAAAATCCATGCGCCTAAATCCCAGGCATCCAGACTGCCTACTCTCCAGCACTGTCTAACCCGCTAGATGTTTACCCTCCAGAAACATCCTGATCTGCTGTCAGATGCCTCAAAGAAAAGTTTTGAGCTGGCTCAGATGCAGCCCAGTGTCGGGAAACATCACGTGTCTTTCCCCTCAGATCTGTCGTGCTCCAGAATGACCAGAAAAGATGCTCAGTCTCTTCTGAAATTCCCAGAGGGCACTTAACCTATTGGACTCTGTGTTCAGCTTTCAGGGTCTTCGATGTTAGCCATCTCACCTTGGAAATGGGACAGTCTTTGAACTGTCAGGTTTTTAAGCTGCACACCTGAAATATGACAAGAATGCTTAAATCACAGCACGGGGGAAATCTGTAGAGGGAGTAAGTTCTGCTGCTGCTCAAGTTAAGCCACAGTGTGGGTGGCACAGGACAGGTGGCATAGGCAGAAGGAGAGCAGGGAAGAGAACGCCAGTCTACCTCAGCAGCTGTAACAAGAGGGGAATGAGATGGACATTGAGGACATGGTGCAGTGATTTCTCTCAGGGGAGGTATAGATGCCACAGGTGGCACAAAATGCTATGAAGCCCAAATAGAAAGACACGGGTATCCCCAAAGGCACATTAACAGTATGGCCCAACAGGTACTTGTCTCAGGTCACATCCATGCCAGTAACCAGGGCACAGGTCCAGACACTGGTGTGCAGTTAGCCACATAGCTAAATTGTTAGCATGGTCTTCTGGTGCTATATTGGCAAATGTCACAAGGGTAAGGCCACATCAGCTCTCAGCCTGATGATGTGAAAAATTCAGTTGTGACCATGGCAAGGACTAGGAACTCACAGCTGCTAGAGCTTATCTCCCAGATGAAGGAGAAATGCCTTAAAAAGTATACTTTTTAGATTGGAAGTGGGCAGCAGATTACAACGTGGGACCCAGGAGAAGAACTGGATAACGTAGCAGAGTGAGAGAACAGGATTCAACCCGAGCACTGCAGAGGAAGCCACACTACACAGCTGATCCTAATAATCTTCATGTTATGAAATGGTGGACAGAGGAGACAGAGAAAGAGACAGAGAGATAGATACACATTCTGAGCATACCTTGATGGAATACCATTACCTTGTATGTCTAAATGATGCAACTTTTGTTTTAGCTCACGGGCAATGAAATAATTAATTTAGATAGAACTTAATCAAATGGGACATATCCCAGCATAAGAAACACTCAAGCTACAGTAAATTTATGTACGAGGTAAAAGATACATCCCTCTGGTATGTTGTTACTATAGTACATTTATTGTCTAGACTAGTATGTGTGGTGCTATGGAGGGCAATTACATGTGTAAAAAATTAACATCCCTAAGCAGCACACAAAAAAGAAATGACATGCTGAGAAGACCATCAAAACTTATTTTAAAAAGTTGTTGTGATGTCTGTGTAAAGGTTCTTTGATTCTTCTTCCATTGCATGCTAGAAGAGCTAAATCCTTCCTAAAAGCTTGCATGCAGACTGATTAGTGAGCAAAACTGAAGGCAAAGCTGAGAAAAGACAATGGAGGCTTTTTTTTGGCGGGGGGGGTACTGTTCTTCACACTGAATCTCCAAATGTCTCTTCAGCAAAATGTATTCAACAGGTTAGGAATCAAGGAGTCTTTCCATATTTTTTGATGCTCATTAGCAATTGGTAGGAGAGAGATCGGATCAGCATTTGACAGCCTTCTTTCACAACCATAATCTTAAAATCTCTGTGTTTTAGAGAGAGATTTTGACGTGCTCATTCTGCAGACCCCTGGCTTTTAGGTTTGTCTTTGCATATCTCCGTCTAAAATTCCAACCAAGAAAACCATCAATTTCTATGCCTTGTAGGCTTTGATCCTTTGAAAATCTGAATTAATGAATACTGCCTTTTGCTTCTTACTTAGATAAAGTCTTTTTAAAAACAACAACAACAAAACTAATGCCATCAACAACACTAACAAATGTCCTATCTGTGAGCACAATTAGTAAGAAAATAGCCTTAGTGGTGTTTAGCCTGCAGACACCCAGTGGAACTCCCCAACCATAGATTCTAATTAAGGGATTGACTTTTCAAGAAAGATTAAAATAACTAAATGCATTTAGCTTTGCTAAACGGTGACAGGGAGGGAACAAGAGAATGCTGAGCAACAATAAGAAGATTGTAAACACCAACAATGGACAAGAGCATTTTAAAGGAGGAGAAAGAACACTTTCTTAGGCACAAAGAGCCATAAAGAATAATAGATGCATAAAATAGAATAAATAACTTCAATATGCATTATTGGTCTTCTTATTTTTTCACAACTTTTGAATGAACACAGTGATGACACTTGTCAAGGATAGATTTATTCATGACCATGGCAAATGGAAGGGCTCTGATTATTAGCACTGCCAATGTAACATCTAGTTTCATGTGAACAGGGAGAAGCTGTACCACCGTGTATCCCCTAACCATGGAGATGTTTCCATCAGGTCTGCTTTCGAAGCAGCCTTGGTAGAAATGTTCACCAGAAATAACACTTAAAGAACTGCAAACCTGCTTCATCCTTCGAAGCTTCGGTGGCGGAGCCACCACCTTGCTACTGCAGCACGGGGAGGAGTGATGAGGAAGGTGGTGGAGGCTGCACAGCACCGTGTGCCTGTGGTTTCCACACTGCATCCAGGGGCAGGAGGTGTTCTGTTTCTAGCATGAACTTGAGTAGATCCTTGGCTCCACCATCGTGATTGTTTTGTCCGGTGTCTGACCAGTTTGGTGGAGAAGACAGAAATACAGCTGAAGTCTTTATAGTCTGCTACTGCTATTCAACCCTCTGTAGGGATTTCTCCTACTTGCTTTGGAGAAAGACGTTTTGTGGTTAGAATACCTCCAAAGTCTCTAAGAAAACACAGCTCTTAACTCATATTTAAAAAGCCAAACTCAACATTGTTACACGTTTCTAGGTTATCGAGATTCAGGCTCAGGGCAAAGTCTAGTTGCAGTAAATGCTAATGTTAAAAACTCTAATTGAAAACACTGTAGTGTTTTCTGGGTCTCGACAGTGGAAGTGTATGCTATTCTTGCTGAGAGAAGTAGAGTCTTCAAATCACCCTGGACTGTGTCCATTAAAGCTCTTGTAAAAAGCAAAACCCCTTCCACGGAAGCCTCAGGACCCAGAGATGGATCTGGAGCCAATGCACAGTTCTGCGTGGCCAGAGTCAGAGGTGAAGCCAGCAAGGCTCCGAGATCACCTTCTTCCTTGGTCAGCTGGGGACAGTTTCTGATGGTCCCTCAGAGTATTTATTTTCGAACACTAAAATAAACACATTTGCCCCTCCCTACTAACACCAAATGCCACGCTCTTCCTCCGGCACGTGGGCTCAACAGATGAGCACCTTCCCTCCGTTCTGCAATGTGGACAGAGCTGAGGATGTGTATTATTTTACGTCATTCCAATGTGGTGCTTTTATCAACATTTCCCAGCAGTTATTTGAAGAAAAAGATAGCTGGGGATTATTATTTTGTTCCACTGTAGAGGATGCGCACAAGTGTAGCATTACAGCACCTACCAGGCAATTGTGATGGCATGTGATGGCCACAATTCCAAATAGTCTATTCCCACAAGAAAAGGTCAGCGAGTGACCACTCAGACAGACACAATGACAGACTACCATTCTACGTGATGTGCAATCTTCCCAGAAAATGAAGACAGAAATTACCAAGTACATTTGTAAAACATAGAATGAGAGGTGTGTGTACAAAACCAATTAAGGGAAGAATTGCTTCTTGCTGCTTTTTTCCTGGTGCACTCTGTTGGAAATTTACCTCCATATACTAATTAACCTCTGGGTGACTTTATGTAAATTAGATGGCATTCTTTGCAGTATTGCTGTGGTAGTGTAAGTGATTTAAAGTGATACAAAGTACTTTAAAGGTAGCCAACAAAGTTTCTTTTTAATGTATTACACTATAAAGATGTTGGAATGATCAGGCTCTCTCGGAATGAGAGGCACATGAGGAATAGAACAAGAAAGGGTGAAAAATGATGTGAAAGATACCCGAAAGATACACAGAGTTCATGGGCCACATCCTCAGCTTGATAAAAACATCCAGGACCACTGACTCTATGTAGATGTACAAATTGACATAATCTCGGAACCTGGTCTCATACAGTGAAAACGGCTATCAAGGATGTTAACTGGAGTCCTAGAGTCCTTGGTGATCTTGGAGAAGTCATTTCAGTAGATCAGAGAGTGTCACTTAGGAAGCCAGGTGATTTGCTTCCCTTCTGATGGCTTACTGATGGCTTACTTAGTTTTTCTATGTGTCTGAGACATCAGGGACAAAGAGTCTTTGGAGAATATTTAATTAAGGAAACAGGGGCCGGATTTATAAATATCTGTAGTTACACCTAAAACACTTCAGAGCAGGATTAGCCTAGGTGACCTGGTGTTACCCACAAACACCCAAAGCACTCAGGACAGCAAAGACACGAGGAGCAACCAAGTCAGTGTCAAAAGAGCTGAAGTCCATGCCGAAGCCAAGTGTGCTCCTGATGCCTGCTGAAGTGTTTGGCATGACAAAGATGTCCACTGATGCCAATAACATTTAGAAACCTATTTTAGGATGAGTCAGGCCCTAAAGGTGAGTATCTTCCCACATTAGAGAGGGTGCAAAGGTGGTTGGTCCTGATGTAAATGCCTACAGGCCACATCTAGTCAGAAGTACCCCAGTTCCTCAGGCAAGCACAGCTAGTATGTGGAGTGGTGCTGGGAGATAAGTAGGAGATACATCACCTAGGTGCCTGCTATGTATTATTATTCTTATTCATAACATATTTAAAGCACTATACACTAAAATGTGCTTATTACATATTGTATTACATGTCATATATATATTATTGTCAGGGTACTGATGTATCATTTAAAAAAAAAAAAAAAACAAAAAGTGAGCTGATTCAGCCCCTGGAAAAGATGGCTAAGGTGCTCAGCATGAGAGATTACCACACCGTGACTCCCAACCCCATAAAGGTGCTGCCTGGCAGCCCACACTTAGGGTCCTCAGGTATTGAGACAGGGGAAATTCTGCCATATAACTGGTTTCTTGATTAGTTTAAGAGGCTCCCTGGTCAATATCCTGGCTGTGGTGAATCCTAGGCATCTGATTCTTTTCATGACATATACAGAATGAGTATTTCACACTGCATGGTATGAATTTAGTACTGGGAGGCTACAAGCGATGTGTGGCGAAACTTGGTATTGTCATGTTGACTGTGGATGGAAAGCCAGATGTCCAGAAGTTAAGCACAGTAGCTTGTAGGCTGGCAAATTTTGCTGGATTTAGCCTGTTGTCTGTGAAATGCTCAAACACTTGGAACAATGCCAAACAGTTACCTCATTCTCTATCTGCTGAAAGATTTACTTCAAGGCAGTCTGGGGGGAAAAAAAAAAAGAAAAGAGGAGAATTTCAGAGAAATACTGAGGGAAAATTATCTCCTCAGTTATATCATAATGCCATTAGGTACCTTTGCATGCTGCTATTAGGTGGGAGAGTGATTTTTCAGTATGATAGAAAGGCAGGCACGGTGATGGCCATGATGATGACGGATTTCCTCCTCAGGGCATCCTGGCCATCCAAGTCACTCTACTGGGAGAGCAATCTACTAAACATCTCCCCTGCACACACCCTTTCCCAAATAAACCTGTTCCTGGGCGAAGTGGGGGTATGTAAAAACCTGAAAGAGACTGAGGAAATTTCTAAGATGCTGTTCCCCTTCGCTACCTCCTTTTTGCCAAAAAAGAGACATTCAGGCCGCAGGACGTTCAGCACAGCAGCACCGAGGCTGCTGGCAGGGCTCTGCCAGAGCCCTTGACTCCACAATGCACTTTCCAACCTCCACCCACAGCAGCCGGCACTGATTCCTGTCCTGGTTGCAGGGGCAGGTTCCCCTCCGGGCTCCAGTGTGTAAAAAAGATGAGTGGAGGTCCCTAATGCTGGGGCTATGAGATGGTGATGCCTCGCAATCAGCCCCAGGTTTTCCAGGTTCAGTGTCATTTGCATTGCTGCAGGAGACATACCAAAGGCACAGCGGCATAAGAGGGAGCTTCTAATAAGGCTTTATAAATGAAAAGAAAGCTTGTTCAGATAAAAAAATGCGGCAGACTGAGGAAAAGGACGGAGCTGCCTTTTCTTTCTACCCCACGCCTGGCCTCATGCTCCGGTGTGTTTCCATGGAGGCTGTTGCTGTCACTGCATGGCTCACGCTGGAGTGTCACATTGGATGGGAGCCAGCTCAACAAGAGAAATAAAGTGAGTTTTTAAGAGGTAACGTGGTAAATGTTCTTCTCAGTCTGGCTACCAATATGTGCTGTCTAGCCTGAGGCACGCAGCACATATGGGTGCAGCTACTGAAGTTTGGTACTTTTAACTTCTTGAGTCACTTTTTACAAAACCAAAGGAGACACATTAGAGTAATTGAGGAGTAAAAGAAAAAAAAAAAAAAAAGTAAGGAAAGGCAAGGCTGAGCGATCTGATCTCAACAGTCTGCCATCACTGATTTCTCAGTTCTTATTCTGGGGCTTACAGGCTTTTCCACATGCCAGGAGACTATCCAAGCTGCTCGGGCACCGGCAGAGCGGGCAGCTGTCAGCAGCAGCAGGCAGCCGGGCAGCAAACACCCTGGCTTCGCTGGTGGTGCCCAGGCAGGTGACGGTGTCCAAGGCAGCAGCAGATGCTGGATTTGGGCCACCTGCTTGGGGCAGCTGTGAAGGTAGGTCTGCCCTCCTGCTCCCCCAGCAGCTGCTGGAGGAGGCAGCGTGGCTCCAGCTCCCTCTTCCTTTGTGGAAAAGTCAGTCTTACCTCCACTGCTGAGGCTCGAATGAGCTCTGGTGTTAGGTGTTCCGCAGAGAATTTGGTCAGCCTGTTTTGGGGGGCTGTGCTAGAAAGGACAACTCTTAAAGCAAAATATAGGTGAGGTCTGCTCTTCAAGCCACCAGTCTTGGTGGGATGGAACCGGTCAGAGGGATGGAACACCTCTCCTATGGGGAAAGGTTGAGAAACTTGGGGTTGTTCAGCCTGGAGGAGGCTCCAGAGAGACCTTATTGCAGCCTTTCAGTACTTAAAGGGGGGCTATAAGAAAGATGGGGATGGATTTTTTAGCAGGGCCTGTTGCAATAGGACAAGGGGTAATGGTTTTAAATGAAAAGAGAGGAGATTCAAGCTAGACATGAGGAAGAAATTTTTACACGGAGGATGGTGAAACACTGGCCCAGGTTGCCCAGAGAGGTGGTAGATGCCCCATCCCTGGAGACATTCCAGGCCAGGCTGGACGGGGCTCTGAGCAACCTGATCTAGTTGAAGATGTCCCTGCTCATTGCAGGGGGGTTGGACTAGATGACCTTCGAAGGTCCCTTCCAACCCAAACTATTCTGTGATTCTAAATTAGCTCCTTTCTCACTTAACTGTCTTCCAAGTCACTTCAGCAGCCATTTTGCCGTGTGCTCCTGGGTTTCTGGGTGAGCATCACAACCTCCTCCTCTTTTTCCCATCTGTCAGCTCAGTAGCGACAATAGGGCAGACTGGAGTTTCTTTCAGCTCATTCGATTTCTATGGTTAGCATTTGCCAAGTGCTCAACCAGTTGTAAAAATCATGTCATCAGTTGTCATTAGGACGAGAATTGATAACTGCTATTTACTGAGCTTTGCAGTCACTCAGATGAATTAATTCTCTTAGTTTTAAAAAAACAAAAGCCACACAAACAAGCTCAGGCATTAAGCAAGCAATCGCTACAATATGATGCTTAGGTTTTTCAGCTGTTAGAATGATACCCAGTGGCACAACTATGGTTAATAACCTGTGAAATTTCCCATTAAAAAACCCCAAACTATAACTCATTAAAAAAATAATTTACTCATCTGAAATGTGGTATGTACAACTGAATCCAGATGAAGCCTCTTAAAGCATGTGAGCTATCAACCTTTAATCCAGAAAGTACATGATCCAGAAATCACCATGACCATGCGTATGTCCATGATGCCCAGATGAAAACCCAGACATTTCAAGCCAACCTAATGAAGTAAGAGAAGTGTTGAACCATTTTCAATGTGTCCAATTTTGAATCTGATTCTGTATATTTTCATTTCTTGAGGCCGGGTAAGTATCTCTCAAATCCAAGAGATTCTGGTACTGGAAAAGCCAAGTTGTGTGGCCTTGAAATCAAAACAAAAGTTATGGACAGGAAAGCATGTCTAAGACAGGGTGGAACATGGTAAAGGAGAAATGCTGTCTGAGTAAAGAAAAAGCATCTAAGTGCTTATTTGTTTGCAGGTTTATTCTGTTGTAATTTATTTAACACCTCCATGGAGAACAAAGAATTTTACTGTAATAAAAACAACTGGGAAAAAACAGAATTTCTTGAAAATACTTGTTATACCTAAAACCTGTCAAGAAAAGTGTGAAAGATTTCTGTGATAATATCCGCAAAGAAGACATCGCAGATATTTTTGGCTGCCTACTAGGTACGAAATCAGATCTATGCCCAGCTGAACATGTTCCTTTGCTAACCTGCCTGCAGAATTCTTCTCAGTCCTGTGCACAAAACCCAACCACTTCTGACACATTTCTTCTGGCTTTGAAAATGCTCCTCCAGGTTTTTCACATGCAGAACTTCTTTTGCAGCCTATTAAACCCATGCACAGGGAACAAATTAGATTGGTGGATAACTTAAGAGCAATTGACTTCATCTCTATATGGACTTGTGCAAAGCCTTTGATGCTGTCCCACATGACATCCTTGTTTCTAGAAAGGGGAGACATGGATTTGATGGGTGGACCAGTGTAAAGGAATCGGCTGGATGGTCGCAATTAAAGAGACATGGTCAACGACTCGGATGTCCAGGCAGAGACCAGTGACGAGTGGTGCTCCTCATCAGGGGCCGGTATTGAGACTGGTGCTGTTTAACATCTTTGTTGAAATGGACAGTGAGACTGAGTGCACCCTCAGCAAGTTTTCTGACAACACCAAGCTGTGTGGTGCAGTTGACACGCTGGAGGGAAGGGACACCATCCAGAGGGACCTTGACAGGCTTGAGAGGTGGGCCTGGGCAAACCTCTTGAAGTTCAACAAGGCCAAGTGCAAGGTCCTACATATGGGTTGGGGCAATCCCAAGTACAAATACAGGCTGGGTGGAGAACAGATGGAGAATAGCCCTGAGGAGAAGAACTTGGGAGTGTCGGTTGATGAGAAGTTCAGCATGGCCCAGCAATGTGCACTTGCAGCCCAGAAAGCCAACCGTATCCTGTGCTGCATCAAAAGAAGAGTGACTGCAGGTCAAGGGAGGTGATTCTCCCCCTCGACTCTGCTCTCCTGAGACTCTACCTGGAGTCCTGTGACCAGCTCTGATGCCCCCAACATAAGAACATGGACCTGTTAGAGTGAGTCCAGAGGAGGAACATGAAGATAACCAGAGGGCTGAAGCACCTCTCCTATGAGGAAAGGCTGAGCGAGTTGAGGTTGTTCAGCCTGGAGAAGGCTCCAGAAAGACCTTTTAGCAGCCTTCCAGTACCTAAAGGGGACAAGTACCTACAAGACAGATGGAGAGGGTCTTTTTACAGGGTTATTTAGTGATACGACAGGGGGTAATAGCTTTAAACTGGGAAAAGGTAGATGTAGATCACATATGAGGAAGAAATTCTTCACAGTAAGGGTGGTGAGGCACTGGAACAGGCTGCCCGGAGAAGTTGTGGATGCCCCATCCCTGGAAGTGTTCAAGGCCAGGCTGGATGGGGCTTTGAGCAACCTGGTCTAGTGGAAGGTGTCCCTGCCCAGGGGGATTGGAAATAGGTGATCTTTAAGGTCCCTTCCAAACCAAACCTTTCTATGATTCTATGATAAGGCCACATGTACGCAGTGGAGAGCAAAATAACCAGGAGCCACAGAGAGCACAACACAGTGGGAGCTACCGGAAAATTTGGGAAGATTGTCCCACACAACCTCTCTATCTTACCAAAAGAGATATAGTAACTTTAATGTCCATGTAAGAATACAGTATGCCTCTCTTTATAAAGCACTGTTTAAGAAACCCTTTTCTTTTTGTCTCCTAAAAATCCAAAAAACATAGTATTCACTATGAGGACCTGAGATAATGGAATTGAAGATGGAGCTCAAAATGATGTAAGACATTTTCTCGGCATGATGTTTAGGTCCATAAATTCAGCAACAAACTACAGAGTTTTGAAAGGAAAATCCCGAGCAACTTGTTCCGTTCCTGGGTGTTGAACTGACATGGTGTCCAGAGCCAGGAAGTGCCTGTCTCCATTTTTTTTTCCTTACAAAAACATTAACCATACATTGGAGAGATGCAAAAACCAAAACCTCCTACTTTCCCAGGACGAGTTCCTTGATGATTTCCTACTCTCTATTCACTTTTGCCAATGTTGGATTATATTAAATAAGGAGCTGTCCTTCCTGTTCTTCTGCCTCTTAAATAAGATCATAACCCTTCAGGGGCTCTTGCTGAAAGAAGGCAAGTTTAAAATTAAAAAAAAAAAGTTCGTGATCTCAATCCAAGGTTAAAGAAAGGGCACAGAGCTTTTGGAGCAAGGGAGTGAAGCATTAGTACTGTGCGGCCTCACTTTCCTAGAAAATGTGACTTGGCAACATTGCTGGTCTAAATCTGGCAAATTGAATATTTTGGTCTCTATCCCTGGAGAAACACATGTACCTATTGTATCAGATTATAATTTTCCTCTTTTGTGCAGTGTAACTGAACTATTCTCCATTATATACTTTATTATATCAGAGAGGCTGCATTGTGTACACTAACACTGCCATTTATGTGCCAAGCTAGGTTGGTTTTGTTGTTATTTTTAAAGGAGAGCGGGATAAAGGGAAGATTTCCTGATCATCTAAGAACAATTGATTCATACGAAGTATAGAAAAAACACAAACGTGATGTACAAAAGCTATCATTTTCACACCCCAGGAATATTTCTGCTGATGTTTGAATGAGTCACATGAAATACGATAGTGCTACTTGTCCATTTTACTTCCACATTTTAGATTGACCACTTTGGTTAGTGGCCACCTAGAAGTTGACTGTAAACCCTTGCATTTGATGGCCGAGTGCCGTGCGTGTTGAAATATTTTAGAAGTAGATTCAAAGAAACAGAAACTGATGTCCTCACCTAAAAAAAAGTCTGTAGCCTCATGCTTGATGATGGCTCTTGGATAAAGGGGCAAAGCGCACGGAGCTGTGTTGAGCTTAACTCCAGTTTGAGTGGAGAAGGAGCAGAGGAAGCTCTTGGCAGATGATCACAGCCTGGACTGCAAGACAGCAACCATACCTGCAAGGCTTTATCTGCTGAGGTGGGCAATTCCTGAGCAAAAAAATCCCTGTTTACGTGCCTGTATCCAAAAGAGAAGGCTTGTGAAAGGAATTAGTAACACAATCTCTCAACTGCAGGTATTTGAATTGATTATCTGTCAATCCAAAGGTTTCCCTAAGTTCAGCAAATGAACACAATCTGTCTTCTAAAATATATCATGTAATTTGTTAAAGCTTTTGTCTAACCATGCGTCCCAAATAAAAACACATTTAGTTTTTGGTTTGGGTAGTAAGTTTGATTTTTTTTGTTTGTTTGTTTGAGTTAGAAAATTGAATACAAGCTGAAATGGAGCAAACAATAGATAACTTAAGAATGATATTTTTATGACTGGTGTTAATTTAAATGACAAAAATCTCACAATATTCAGCACATTACTGATTTATTTCAGATGTATTTTTATTTGTTTCAGGCTTGCATTGTTAAAATATGCTATTGATTTTTCTGTTTTCTTTTGTTCTGAGGTTCCAGTGTGCTCTCTGCTGGTGATGCCATTCCCTGTTTCGAGAAATGATTGAATCATTATGATTAAATTAAAAAAAAAAAAAAAGACTTAAAATATGCTTCAGTTAAAGGTAGAAGTTGCTAAATTGCTTTCAAGAGTTTTTTTATTGGCACATTTGCTGGATTAAGATCTAAAGCAAAATGCAAATAGGACAATGGATACTGGGGAAGAACAGTGAAGAAAATTCTGTACCAATGGAGGACAATTATAGGAGAGGAGCAGTATGGGGAGGTCTTATGGGGCCTCCTTTTTGGTAAGGTTTAGGAAACTCCAGTAGAGGAAGAGCAGCTACAGGAAGACTGGAAAGAGCCATCTGGGGTGGTAAGTACTGGGACTCAATAAAAGTGAATTAGTAGTACTGCTTTGTAGGCAATATGGTAGAAGTGGTACAGAATTACAGAAAAATTCTAAAATACACACATAAACACACTTATCTAGCTATGAAAAAGAAAGTAACCAGAAATGTTGCATAGGCAAACTCATTTTCCTGACTTCCAAATGTATGTTTTTCTATTTTTAGATTTGTGTATGGCAATACATTGTTAAGGTTCCCATTTAGAAACTGAAGACTCTTGTTTCTGAAAAAATAGCATGCTGAAAAGTCCCGTTGATTAATAGGAAATATAATTAAAGGTCCTTCTTTCGAGAAAAAAAAATGCAGGGAAAAAAAAAAAGAGAACTTTCTAAATCTTTATAAATACTGAATGTTTTAGAAGTATTTCTGTGTTAAAACGTAAGCCAGAACATTTTCAAATCGACGATGTATGTTCGGCTTTGTTAAGCTGGATGAGAATGGAAACAGAAGGGTCAGGTATATGGAGTGAGCCAAGATGGTGATTTAGTAGGACAGGTTTTCCATAAAAGCATGTGATTGAGAACTACATTTCTCTATAAATCTGTGATATATATCAAATACTAATGTGTAATATCCCTACTTCTGTATCAATCTATTGATATATAATCATGTAATAAATTTCTCCTCTGAATGTAGCTACATATTTTTTGCTTTAGATACTGCCCTGCAAATTCATGCATATGGGTAATAGTTCTTAGTAGCAGGCAATAGACCATGTAAACAGCCAACATAGCACATAATGAAGCTCATAGAGAACAAATTTTATCACCAAATGTCAGTCAGCCAACCCCTCTTCTAGATGATTTCCTTAGATATATTAGATAAATTAATAAAATATTTCTAAGTATGACAAAATAAATATTGATGTTTTAAAATATTTTATCTGAAATCCAATGGAAATGAGCTTCGTCTGCTTCTCAGGGCACAGCAATGTGTGTAACACCATGTTTCTCTGTTACACACCTTATCACATCGACTACATGCAATCTTCCTGCTATCACTACTCATTTTTCATGTGCCAAGTACTGATTAATCCTTTAACCTCAGTAGGTAGAAACCAGTTCTTCTCTGCAGAACGTTCAGTGCTGGGAAATCATTGCTCCCTGTTCCAAGTGTTTAAGAAGGTTGCATGTTAATACTCATGTTTTTTATTGATTAATCTGAATATAAGCTAAGCATCTATCCAGGGAATGTTTCTGGTGGTGTTCTACAGTAGCCTGCCTCCTGTGGGATTGCATATTTTATCTTTAAAACAAGTGTTACAATATTAACATCTGACTGGATTAAAATCTTCCGAAATTTAATGAATCATATATATAACTTACGATGAGTTGTTGGAACTGGTTTTGCATCTAAAGAAATAATATAAGGAAATATGTTGCTTGGGTCATCAGACAGCACTTTAACTCTATGCTCACTTTTCTCCAAAGGAAATGATTACACTAGAGGCAAAATTATAATAGCAAATCATGCCTAATCTCCTTTATACCTTGAGGGGACATGTAGTTATATGGACTGTGAGGTTGACTTCTGTTCATATGCATTTTGACATTTTTTATTTGCTTTTCTGCCTTTTTTTTTTTTAACCTTGTGGAAATAGGGGTAAGATGCAGCGACAAACAGCAAAAGGGTTGCATTACCTTTATACCAAGAGGCGGCAGAGCACTAGTTACAGGGAGAGCACGTGAAGCAATGCACAGGTGTATTTCAGGCAGTTGGTATGAAATCCTCCCAGGGAACAAACATTGGTTCTGGTTCTTCTGGCTTCCTCAGTAAATACTGTGTAGAGCAGCAAACATTAGCTTGTATTTACTGAAAGTAATAGCGTTTTAGCAGTAATTATTTACCTGAGCTCAGCCTGGCTTTCTGTGTAAATACACAAGCTATACAGGCTTTTCAAACACACACCACAGGCCAACATACTGGACAAGGAATCTCTCTTTTTGTATATTATTTACCAGATTATTGGGATCCTCTAGAGCTGTTGAGCCAAGTTTGAATTTGGGGAGGACGAGGGGTGGAGATCATGAGGAACTTGCCATTCTCTACGTGCTCTGACCACAGGTTTTGCCCCATCTAGGACGAGGGCAGCACGTTGGCTATTCACAAGGTTATTAAACTTCCTTAAATTGAATTCCACCCACCGGAGCACTGCCCAGACACCACATTAGCAGCCAGGGCTGGTCAAAGCTCACCTGCCTTCTGGCCATGCCGTGTTTACTTCACGCAACGGGAACCACAGGGGAGGAGGCAGAAAACAGCCACATCAGCTTTACTTTAACAAAGGGCTGAGGGAATTCCGAGGTAACCTGTCAGGCCAGCCAAATAGCTTTGACACCGGTCAGGCATGGGCCAGGACCTCTCCACCGAAATACTTCACTGTGTAAGAACGCTTTTCAAAAGAAACAGGAGATTTGGTCCTTGAAGTTCAATCCTGATTCTCTGGATTGGTATTTTTATTTCCCGGGGTTTTTAAAATTCTTCTTTAAAATACATCCGTGTTGTGAACAAACTTCAAGATTTTTGATTCTGTTTCTCTGTGTATTGTTATTAAAAACCGTTACAAACCTGTATTTGCAGCTCTTATGTGTGGAAAAAAAAAAAACCCAACCTTCCCATAAAGGAAGTTCTCAGTTTGCAGAGGCGCGACTCAGACTTACATGCGAAAAAAAGAAAAAAGAAAAAAATCACCTCACATACTTCCCACGAGCTGCAGTGTAAAAAATAATAATAATAAAAAGAATGCTAAAGGAGAGGTTTGCAGCGCCCAGCCGCTGCCAGCCCGCCAGGTAACGGCGCGGCCGCAGCGCCCGGCCCGGCCAGCGGAGACGAACCGAGGAGAGAAGCGACCGCCGCCCCCTCCGCCCGTGCCCCCGGCAGCGCGGCCCCGCCCGCCCTCCCGCTCACCCGCGGGGCTCCCCGCAGCGCCCTGTCCCTCCGTCTCCCCTTTTCCCGGCGCTCCCCTCAGCACCCCCATGGCCCAGTGTGTGTCCCCCCGCCCCGGGCTCTCCCCGTACCCCGCCGAGCCGCGCCGGACACCCCGTTAACCCGTCCCGGCCCCGCCTGCCCTCAGCGCCCCCCCCGTGCCGGGCCTCCCGCTGCCGGCCCCGCCCTGCCCCTCCCCTCGGCGCCCCGCTGCCCTGCCCCCCGCGGCCGGGCGGCCGTGAGCTGGGGCCGCGGCCGGGGCCGGGCGGTGCGGCCGGGCGTTCCCGTCCCCACCCCGCGGGGCGGGGCGGGGCGGGCGGCGCACCGGGGCGGCCGAGGGGCGGGGGCGCGGCCCCTCCCCTCCCCCCGCCCGGCTGCCGGTGGGGGCGGGGACGCGCCGCATGCCAGCGACGCCACCGGCGCCCGCCGCGGCCGGAGCAGGGGCCGGGAGCTGGGGAGGGGGGACACCGGTTCGGAGCGGGGCCCTTTGTCTGAGCGACCGGTGGGGTGTCACGGCGGCGGCCCCACCGTGAGGCGAGGCGAGGCGAGGCGGCGCCGGGAGCCTCCACCCCCGGCCCACCCTGCCCCTGGCTCATCATGTGACGCGGGTAAGTCGGCGGCGAGCGCCGCGGTTCCCCGGGGCTGCCCCCATTCATTTCCCGGGGACGGCGGCGAGCCCGGGGCCGCCGCTGCTGTGAGTGCGGGTGTGTGGGTGAGTGCGTGTGACACTGCCCCGGGCGGACAGACAGACAGTCAGAGAGCGGGGACCCTGTGTCAGGGGAAGGAAACAGTTTCTCCTGCTCTGCCGCTTCTGCTCAGGTCTGTGCCGATTCCCTTTCTTATCAGAATAAACGCCTAACGTGTATTTTTTTTTTTTTTTTGCTGCTGTCCCAATCAGCTTTAAAAAAAAAAAATCGCTCCTGTACTGAAGTTAAATAATTGTGAAGAAAAGCGGGGGTAGGGCGCCCCCCCTTTCCCCTTCCCTCAGCGCCGCCGGGGCGAGCGGGGGGTTAACGGCGGTTAACGGTGCCCTCCCCGCTCCCTCCTCTCCGTGCCCCCCCATGTGTGTGTGTGTGTGTGTGTGTGTGTGCTGGGGGCCGCCCCCGCCGCCCGCCCGAACTTTTCCTGCAACTTTCCCGCTGAGGCTTTGGGGGGGGATGTGAGGGAAGGGGAGGGGGGCGCGGTGAAAAAAAGCAAGGGGGGGGAAAAAAAAGAAATAAATGCAAAAAGCGATAAGAGAGGAGTGATGAGCTGGGATCGCCCCAGCCCTTTGTGCTGCCGGCCCCGGGCCGCCGCCGTGCCCCTGCGCCTTTTTTGGGGGGGGGGGGGGTGAGAAAAAATTAATACATTAAAAAAAAATTAACTATTTTTTTAAAATCAGAGTGTAACGCTAATGGGGGAAGAAATCGGAGTGTAACGCCGTGGGGGTAGAAAAATAAAAATTGCAGGGTAACGCTGTGCTACCTTCTACAGAAATAATTATCTTCTGTTAAAATAAATACTTGCTCTTCTAGAAGTCGTCTGGCGTTGCTTGGGGAGCAAACCGCTGGTATTTATGCTAAAAGCGTGTGCCCAAAGCGTGCCCCGTGGCGTCGGTGTCATCCCATGAAGCCCACCAAGAGCTTTTTGCTGCTGAGATGAAATTTGGGCTCCTGTCTGCCTCCCCTCAAAATCCCGTTAGGGTGGTGCAGGATTTTGGGGGGAGGCGGATAGGAGACACAAAATGGGTTATTTTATATTTTCCCCTGCTGTGGTTTGCAGGGATGTGATGCTTCACTCCAGGCGGTGGGTTTTTTTGGACCTTGGCTCCCGCAAATGGGCTTATGTGAAAAATAGCTGGTTTACGCGCTTAGGGAGCAGGTATGGGCAGTTTGGTAGGAGGCACCGAAGAGAAGTTCGCTTGCATCGGGATTTATATTGAGCTTGTAAAATCCAGCTAGCTTTTGGCAGTCCCCCTCCCCCCCCCGAAAATAAGTAAGTAAACCAATTTATTTATTTTAATTATCCATCATGGAAATAAATGGTATTATTCTCCCTCCCCCCTCGCCCCTTTTCTTTTTGCTTTTCCCTTTTTGTATCGTCACGGCAGGTAGATATTCGCGGCAACTTTGCGAGGCTGCTTTATATAGTGCTGGCGTGTGGGCTCCATTTTCTGCTTTCTGGTTGGTCTACAACTCTGAAATGTACTGGAACAGCAAAGTGGTCTTAGCGTGGGATTAGTAACTGTGCTGAATAGGTCACAGATGGGGCGATAGGAGCATTTTATTAATGACGTAAGGCTGCATGAAACAAGTCTGCTTTTTCTTTTTTTTTAATATTCATGCTGGGGGAGGGGGAATATCTTTCTAATGGGATGTAATCAACTTGAAACCGCTGTCTGCAAGCTGGCATGTCACCTATCGTCACAAACCAACCACGCATAGTGAAGGAAACATTGCATATGGATTTTTTTTTTTTAATTTTTTTGTATTTTTCCCCTCCCCATGCTGCCTGAGGCTTTGGCAGCCGGTTGGAGCTGCCGCTGCTGCGCTGCCGGCGGGTGCCCGGGCTGGAGCCTGGTGAGATGACATCACCCCCTTGGCGGCTGGGGAGCAGCACCCAGATTTTCCTTTTTTGAAATTGTTTATTTATTTTTTCCCTTTTATTATTTCCCCCCCTTTTCTGTGCCTAGTACATGTTTGGGGGGGGGGAGGGGGATAGGCTGGGGAGCACCTTTATTTAGGCAAACCTTTTCCTTAGAATACTGACAGCTTTACAAGGTGGCTTGGGCTCTTTTTTTTTGTTTGTTTGGTTTTTTTTGTTATTCCTCTGGAGTAGTCCATAGCATTTAAAGAGGGTTGCAAAAAAATCCTATTTTCTCTTCTGTCCCCCAGCTGTGAGGAAAAAGGCTTTTTGAGGAGATATGCCATGGGGTGTTTGATGAGTGACTGCGTGTGTGCTGGAGGGGCTGGGAAGGAGTTTAGGATGTGGGAGATACTATTTGGTTTCTGCTTCTGATAGTGAGGCAATATCAGACGTGTAAAGAAAGGGGGATGGGAAATGAGGCATTTTAAATTTTTTTAACATTTAGCGGTAGTATTTCCAGACCTTCCTGTGCTCTCTTGTAGAAAAAAAACCTTTGCTGGAAAGGCCCCTGGGAGCCCAGGAGGACCATGTGTAACAACTTTTAAAAATAAACTTTTGGATTCCAGGACAGGCTAATCGCGGAGCCCTCTGCCAGCTGTTTCTGTCAGGATTAGCCAGACCTGAACGTACGCAAGCAGAGTTTCACTTCAGACCAGAGGAGGCTGAAATGCAGCAGGGTTGAACCGGCTCTTCTTGCCCCAGGAGATGGTTGACTGGGCTCGGTGAAGGGTTTGGGCTGCAAAGCCCCATGGTAGCGACCGTCTTCGTCTTCACCCAGACCAGGGTGGTGCCTGACAGTACCCACCGTAATCAAATAGAAATACAGACCATGTTTTTGAGGAAATGGGTGATGCCACTCCCGGGTGCTTGGGAAGCCCTTTGCCACACAGCAGGGTTGCAGAATGTCCGTGTAACTCAGGTTTCAGCTCTAGAAGGGCATCCTACTGTTCAGATTTTGTATGGCTTATAAAATAAAGGGAAGGTATGTGCCTTTGCCCATTGCTGGGTAGACGATGCCTGCTTGCACTAGCCTTCCCAAAGTCATAGTGCTGTCGCCTCTGCGCTTGAGGCTGCTGGATCACCGCCATTCAGGATGGACAACCTCCTCGCTCCTTCCTTCAGTAAGTGCAACTTGCATTGTGTGACAGCTCTTGTCAGTACAGGGTTGGTTTTGACAAGTCTTTGTTCAAATCAAGTAAAATGCGAGACTGGGGATGAGGTGTTTGTATATTAATAAAGCTGGGGAAATAATTTGGTTTTTTTTACTCAAGTGTTTTTGGTTGTGGCTTGTGATGTGTTGTCTCTTGATTTGTTGGAGGATGATTGTGGTTTGCCTTCCTTGATGCATCTACAAAGTGAAACAAAATACTAATTTTTTTTTAATGGAAATTTCATTTTTAGAAAAGCTGAAATGGATGCAGCACCGAGACTTTGACCTTCTCAGCTCCTGACTAGTGGTTGTTTACTACAGCTGCAGCTGTGCGTCTTTGAAAGAGGAGGAGCTGCAAAGACAAGCATGCTCCCTTTCCCTGGCTAAGAAGGAAACATATAATGAGCGTGCTGTTTCAAAGTGAGATGTGAAGGAAAGTATTGAGCAGTCAGGTTATGGCTTTTCTTTTTGTGCAAGGAGTGCTGTATATGTAAGACAAATTTTGAGTTTTGTAAGTGCAAATGTGAAAGCATGCAATGACTACCCTTCCTATGCAGTGAAAAATGTGTTTTTTTTTTTTTTAATTAAATGCATGCTTATGCTAGAAAAGATAAATGCTTTTGCACTAGAGTACTAAGGACATTCTCAACGTTGATCGTCAGTGGAAAAAGCTCCATGCAATGTTACCCTGTGTTCAACAGCTGAACTTTAGACAGTCCTCTTACTTCAACTGATTTTTTTTTTTTAAAGTTGGTAATAAAATAAAAAAAAAGGAACAACAGTTACATTTGAGGATTCAGTGTAAAAAATATTCTTTCAGTTTATAGCCAGGCAGCCAGGCATAGAGTTATGTTGACAAACTTGACTGGGGCTTTGACTAGACCTGATATATGTATGTAGCACTGTTGCAAAAGTGGGTAAAATTGGACCAGTGTGAGGACAGCTATGCAGTCTCTTTTGTTTTATACATATGAAAACACCCAACTGTGCTAGTGGTGCTGTGTTTACATTTGGAAGCTCTTTTCTGTGCAGAAGGTCTGCTTAGACTTGGCACCCTAAAATCTGTGAACTTTCTCATACTTCTGCAAAGTTTGGTGTGACTGGTGGGTCTGAAGTTTTTTTTTCCCTGAGTCTGTGCTGTTGTGTTTGCTCCCAAGCATTAACTATAACACAAAAATGATAGGATATTCTTTAATAACTTTTATTTACTTTTTTTGGCAGCAGAGAATTCTTAAAATAATACTGGGAGACAGAAGGAAGAGAAAAAATGAACATGGCTTTGCCAGCAAAGTCAGTATATCTACACTGTATGTAACACTGAGCTTTGTGGACTTTTGTTTCTTGAGTTTGGTGTAAAATCTCATGGTATGAATCAGGAAACATGATCTATACTTTGGTCTAAACCAAAATCAAATTATAATATACAAATATTTTTTGCGTTTGTTTCTACTGCAGAACGATGTATCTTGATTTGGAGAAGACAACTTTAAATTATGGTGTGTCTTGGTCCTACAACTATTTCTGTCATTTCCTGTGTTTTTGAGAAGGGATGGTGGCATGAGCCATCCCAGTGCTTCTCAGCTGAAATATATGGTAAAACTTGGGAGAGTGTGTATGAAGTCATGTGAAATAAATTCAGGGACTCTGTGCTTCATAGTGACTATGTTTCTGCATGCTTTCCACATCTGTGCACATCAGCTCCTGGGTCAGAAGAACCCCTTCAGCTGCAGGTACAAGGGTAGGACTTGTCTAGGTGTTGGCTTGCTGGTTATCCCTTTTATTTATTTATTATTTTAAAAAGTTCAGTAAAATCAGGAGGATGCAAAAGCTAAGGTATATGATTACTAAAATTCTGTGTGTTAGGGTCAAGGGAGATCCCATGATTAAGGACCATTAAAAGTATGTGTTTGGTGATATTGAATAACATTTGCCAAGGCAGTTGCACACTGTCATTTCCTACCCTCTGAATGCAATCCTAGCAGTGTCTTTTTTTTCTTTTTTTTTTTTTTTAATCACCTGGTTTATTTGTTCATAGATTTATTTATTTATTTATTTATTATTGAAAGAAATGCAATCGTGCAATGTTGTTTATCCTTTTTTGGGTCACTTGTAGTGCTGGCGTTGACAGGCTTTGGAGTTGCAGTGCAGACCAGCACCCCTTGAGCTATGGAATGTCTGGTTAGCAGTTGCAAGCTTTTGTCCTCTCTGTGAACCAGCTTCCAGGACAGGAATGAAACACGCGCTTTGCTCATGGCTGATGTGGTGTTTGCTACATAGCAGAGTAATGATGGGACTCAAAAATCCTGAGCTTTTTGCCTGGCTGTGGGGCGAGTGTGTTCTCGTCGTTTAAATGTAGAACAATCAAATGCATGACCTTGGACATCAGTGCCACAAAGGGGATAATTAATCAGGTGATCTGTTGTGTCAGGAAACCTGAGTTCTGGTCCTGGTTTTGTTGGATGTCATGGATGACCGCTTTGTTACCCTCTCTGTAAGGTGGTAAGCAGTGACCCTAATTGCTAATTAGTGTGGGGTGTTGTCAGGAGGTCAGAGCTCTGAAGATTAGGAGGTTATAAAGGCTAACCCTCATCCTCCCTCTGCCTACCTGCATAGTCCAGTGGAGGGCTACAGAGATGATCACGGGTCTGGAGCATCTTTCTTATGAGGAAAGGCTGAGAGACCTGGGTCTGTTCCGCCTGGAGAAGAGAAGAGGGGATCTTATTTGTGCTTATAAATATCTCAAGGGTGGGTGTCAGGACGATAGGACCAGGCTCTTTTCAGTGGTGCTTAATGATAGGCACACAGGAGGTTCCATCTGAATATGAGGAGAAACTTCTTTACTTTGAGGGTTCCAGAGCACTGGAACAGGCTGCCCAGAGAGGCTGTGGAGTCTTCTTCTCTGAGGACATTCAAAACCTGCCTGGACACATTCCCGTGCCCTTGGGTGAACCTGCTTTAGCAGATGGGTTGGACAAGGCGATCTCCAGAGGTACCTTCAAACCCCAACCGTTCTGTGATTCTCTGCCTTGGCTGAGAAGAGCTTGGCTGGTGGTGGTGTTTGCATCTCTTTTCTGGAGCCTTATATGGGTCCTTGACAATTGGAAGTAAGTTTAGGTCCATTAGTAGAATTGGAGGTGCTACCAGCAAGCTCTGGAAGCCTTTCTGAGCCTGGGAGAACTGTAATTCTCAGGTTTTTTGTTCAAGTCTCGGCAGGCTGACATCATGGGTAAAGACAATAATCTAACCCCAGCAGTTTCTGTCTTTTTCTGTGGATCCCTGTGGGAGAATCTTTCCAAACAAAACATTCTGAATTATTTTTTAGCTTTCTTTTCCACAACCAAAATTGTTAAAAGTGACTGATGTGTTCTCAAAAACTTCCAATTCAAGCTTTGCAGAAGCAGTCACTGTGAATTTCAGCTGAAATGACTGAAGTTTGTTATATAGAATAATGCAATATTGGAAACTTGCAGCATGATTTTCAAATAATAACTGTGACTGTTGTCATTTACCATGGATGTTATTAGTTTTTTTTCCATGGGACCAGCATTTTCAGATGATCTGCTAAACGTGAAAACTCCTTTTACAGCAGATGCGATAACACGTTGTCATCCAAGGTAGCCACTGAGATATTTGAGGTTAGTGGTATCAGTTGCCCATTCTTACTTGGAAAAAAAAGAAACTGAAAACTGTTGTGAGCATTATGTAGTAACATTTGACAAAAATCTGAGCAGGACTTGACTTTAAATAATACAGATTTGTTTGTTTGTTTGTTGTCTTTATTTTGAGTGTGCAATGCTGGCAAAAACCAGTATTGAGTTAGTCTTCAAGTATGGGTTGGCAGTGCTCTGGAAGAGCATCTAAAGAGCTGTGACTGATGACACTTTAAAATCTTTTAAAGTGTTGGATGGTAGTTGGAGCTCTTCCAGTTCCTTTTTCAAAGAATCTTTCAGTTGCAAGAAAATTTGGGTTAAGTGAGAACTGAAAAGATTTCCCTTAAAAAAACAAAGGTGGGGAAAAACATTATTTTCCGGTTTCTATAAATCAGTAACACAATGAAACTTGGTTAGATGGAACCAGTGAAAAACTAAGGAAATCTTTTGTATAGACAGTGCCATACAGAATTTTGAAAGGAAAAAGAAGAGCAAACTGAATTATTTTTCCCCATTTGAAAGGGAGAGCATGCAAACTCAGTCTAGTTAGCAGGCTGCTATTTCAGAAAGCATTGCCATTTTCATTTTTATTTTCCCTATCTGTGTTCGGCTAAACCAACGTTTTGCTAAAATGTCTCTGACATTTGTCTAAAGAGTATATATCAATAATTACGGACTCTGTTTTGAGAAGGTGATAGATTTGTGATTTTTGGTTGATTCTATTTGGATAAAGTTTATGATAGTCACATTGAACAATTAAATATAAACATAGCACAAATTGAAAAATATAATGAGATTTAGGACACTTTTTATTCTTTGCATCCCAGACAGCATCCAAGATGGATTTATTTTGTGCTTGCCAGAGATGTGCTCTCCTTTATGTTTCACGTGTTGCTGGATTTAGGAAGACAGTATTTCTTTTTCATTGCTGTGCTAAAGAAGTATGTGGGCTGGGCAGGGATGGGAGCCTTGGGTCTGTGCATAGCAGTTGCAGACACTTGCCCAAGTCAGTTCTGGTGGATAGCTTGAATAAAATACATTCCTTTCCCAAAAAGAGGAGCCTAACTTGTCCTTGCCTCAGAGGCATGTACTAAAATCATGATGCCAAAATCATTCTCGTGGTTCAAAAGACCATCAGAAAGCCTCTCTGTTGGCTGACGGTAGAGGAAATCTCAGATGTTTAGCTCGTGCATGGATGCGTGCACTGTGCTTGTTTAAAGATAGGTGAGAGGACAACAAATGGTAGGACAAGGGGTAATGGGTTCAGACTGGAACACAAGAGGTTCCACTTCAATTTGAGAAGAAACTTCTTCTCAGTGAGGGTGCCAGAGCACTGGAACAGGCTGCCCAGGGGGTTTGTGGAGTCTCCTTCTCTGGAGACATTCAAAACGTGCCTGGGACACATTCCTGTGTAACCTCATCTAGGTGTTCCTGCTCTGGCGGGGGCATTGGACTAGATGATCTTCTGAGCTCCCTTCCAATCCCTAACATTCTGTGATTCTCTGTGAGGAGACCTGCACTGCTGGAGTCCTGGGAGAAGCATTCCTGGCCCTGCAGGATTTGGTGGCGGTGAGGAAGGAATAGCAGTTTTGTGGCTTTTGTTATTTGGTGCTTAAGTTACCCCATGTGTTGTGAGAGCAGCCACCCTGAAGCCAGGCTATGGTTTCATATGATAGGGGCAGCACTAGGAGCGTAGCGGTTTGGTACCCAGGCCCTCTTGTGAGCAGAGAGCGTAGCCTGAGATCATCAACAGAAAGGAAATACATTTGTATTTTCAGATCCCTCCCAAATATTATTGAACTTTCACCTGTGTGTGACTTTCATTGGCATTTCTTTTTCCTTGTCTTGGAAAAAGAAAAAAGAGGAGAAAGTTTCTTCTTGTGATGAATTCTGGCAGCAGTCGATGCTGCATGTTCCCATCCATCAGTTCTCATCCCTGTGTTTGGCTGTGGCTCTGCCTCTTGCCATCACTGCTGCCCAGCCCCTCTTTGGCTGAGGGTTGCTGGTTTCTCATCCTCTTCCTCTTGCTGTAACCCTTCTGTGGGTATGGCGAATGGAACAGTGTCTCGTCATTAAAAAACTTCTTTAATTGTTATTTCCAGTCACATTTTCTGGATCCTGGATTATTTTAAAGCTGCCTTCAGTTTATGAGAAGTGTAGCAACTTTAACTTCTCTTCCTTTTCTGCTTTTTCTTAGAAACATTTCTGCTTGTACTGTTGTGCTTTTATATTTTACTATATATATATTTGTAGCATATATATATATATTTAAAACTGCTACTTACTCCCCGTGAGGCATATTTTCTTGGTGGTTCAGTGGCAATCCTTCTGAGCAGAGCTGCCCTCCCGAGAGCGTGGCTTTCCGTGACAGTGCCTCCCTGGTTAGAGAGCAGGGCAGGTAGGGTGGTGAGGATGCTCCCCTGCGTTTGGCCGTGGGTGTTGAAGTGTCTGTCAGCAGACCCAGAGCCAGGGTTGGTCCTGCATCCAGGCTGGCTCCTTGGATATTGCTGTCATGTCATAAATAGAAACATGAGGGTAGCATGAAAAGTCTTTTCATATCGGTTAAATATTAGAAATATGAAAATAGTCAGTGGAAATATTCTCCTTGTGTTATACAATGTTAAAACTAATTCAGCAAACCTGAAAATTTTTATCTGTATCAAGGAATCTGTAAAAATAATTTTTATAGGAGGGAGCAGAAATGAGACACATGCTACGGCAATCATTTGATATGATCTAAACCAGTAATCCGAGTCAGCATTTGTCATTATAGTGTTTTCAGTTTAAACGTTGAATGACCAGACTGCTGCTTCTGTGAAGCTTGAGGACTGGCAACGGTGTCAAGTATGGGAATTGTGTCCTAAAAACATTTAGACAGCGCTGCAAGTGCCGTAGAAGAAGTGAAGCCACATTTAACCAACGTGTGAGTTGCAAAGACTTTTAAGGATTTCTGCTTGGATGAACAAGTTTGAATTTAGCCACAGGTGCTGAATTCAATTCGTTCTCCTGGATTGTAATGTGAACCCTGTTTTTGGAGACTAATCTAGTGCTGTATATCTGGTAGGAGGCTTCCAGCTTGAAAGTGAGCTCTTAGTTTAAAAGCAAAACAGCCTAGAAGGACTCCTAAACCACTGAACTATCATCCTTGCTCTTGGTGCCTGATAACGGCTTTCCTAGCTGTCTGTACATCAATCTCCTGCGTAAACATGAAGTCCCATGTTGAGAGGGGGATTTAATTCCTTGTGTCATAGGCTAAAGGACATGTTAGGTACCTCCCCCCCATAGACTAGCATGTAAAATACAGTTTAATTCTGCAATGACTTAGTGAAAAGCTTTGATAAGCTTCTGTTCAAGGTCTTAATTGAAGAGTGAAGCTTCATTTGGAGTTCATTGTCATCCTAAAGGATGGTTTCGGATGATGGCTGGTTCTGTTCAAAGTCTTTAGTTGGTGGTGAACGTGCTAGCGTTTAAGCAGGTAGCAGATGGAACCTACTGTAATGATAAATGAAGTTATACTCACTGAGAGCAGTACTTGATGAAGTGAGAAGAAGTACAAGATCTCAACATGGGATCAAATTGTAGATTCGTTGACTTGAAGATCAGAAAAGACGATTGTGATCATCTAGTTCAATTTAAATTATGCCATGAGTAGGGTGTCATCTTGCTGTGTGAAATCCTCACGGTCCCTTGGAGCTGGAACACTTTGTGAGTACATGTTTGTAATGTAAAAAAAACTTCATGTGATGGGGAATCCACTGTTGTCTTTGGTAAGCTGTTCTAGTGGTTATAATTACCCTAATCTCTATGCATTATTTGTGATCTGAATTTATCCATATATTTGTGCTTCCAGCCACTTAACCTTGTTATACCTCTGTCTCTTAAGTGAGTGGTTGACCAGTTTCCTGTCAATTCCTTCTCCATCTTCATTTTCAGAGTTCACATAATTGAACAGTGTTTTAATTTGCGGCTGTTGAAGAGGGTGAATTGATTTAAATCATTTTGACTTTAAAGTGGCTGGCAAGAGAACTTGATTTGAACAATCAGTTTAAATCTTGTTTGGTTTTTGCAGTTCTTACTGATTTTCTGTTCTCAGTGACATTTAATGTGCTGATACACAGCAGACGGAGTAGTCTTTATGCAGAGTATACTCAAATTTTTAGTCAAGAGAATACGTTGTATGCATACCCACATACTGAACAAGTTTGTGAAGTTAATGTTTACCAAGTTTAAATTTTTGTATGATTAATATTACAATATGGCTGAAGTTTTTATTATTTACTAGATGCTTTAATTTTACTATTGACTTCATTAAATATACTTAGATAGAAATTGGAACTAAAACTGTAGAAAACATCATTTAAATTATTTTTATTAATATTTTGGTTTGTTTTTAATGTTCCAGGTTACTTTAAAATCTTATTTAAAATTATTTGTGTTTAAAACTAACTTTTATATGAAATAGACGGAAAATAATATTTGGTTATTAAGAGAAACTCGTAGTTTCTGTTTGAAATATATTTGAGAGTTTTAGAACTAGTAGGTATCACCCTTCAGCATTTTTTTATATTTAAAGATTGGAAGAGAAACCCACAATTACCTAGTTTTTGTTCCCCGCAGAATTTTAAACTTCTGAATGAGCTAGTTATTAGTCTGTGGGGGTTGAATAAGCTGTGAGAAAGACTATATTCTATGATGCACCTGCTTATTGATTTGTTTACTGCATTTCAGTTTTGTTTAATCTATATTTTTTATTGGGTTAGTAGTTTCTTTGAAACTTCAGCAGCAAATGAGTACTGCTTGAGCGTTGATGAAAGAAGGAATGTAAATCAATTTCATAATTTCAAATGTAGTTTTGTTGAATAATTTAAATAAGAGTCAGATGTGTTCACTAGAACATATGTTACAGAAAAAAGCCATTTCTTTACCAGACAAGTTTTGGAGCACTGTTGGTTAGCCTGCTGCTTCTAGGTGTATTAAACATTGTCAAAAGATAGGAGTAGCCATCTATTCTAATTTTGTGAAGCTGCCTATGAAAATATCTTTTTCAAATATTTCACTTATTCTCAGCTGGTGACACTGACACCCCATTTGTCAGGTGCCTTTTTGAACATGCCTATTCAGTGTTCTGTATCTAAAGTACGAAATAAGATGCTTGTTGGCCAGAGGTGCCAGCTGAGCAGAGTCGTGCAGGCTCTGTGTTTGATGTGCTCTACTGCTGCTGCGCTGCTCAGACCTTCCTGTCTTCTGCTTGCTCTGGTTTTTCTTCCTATGTTTTTTCCAGAATCATTTCAAGTTTAATAACACTGTTATTTGGATACCCCATTCCCTCCCCCCCCTCCCAACATGTTGTTCATTAATTATACCATTTTTGAAAGAGTAAGAATACCAGGTGGTTTAGCTGAGCTCTGCTCAACGTGGGGAAGTTGTGCTCTTTCACAGTGATCTTTTCATTGAAGTCCTACTGGTACTTTAACAGACTGGAGCTCTTCCCTGTAATTATTTCATCCCTTTTGGAAATGTTCTTCCATGCTTAGGTGTATACTGCAATTTCCTTGGTCTTCTCAAGGAGAAATAGTTATATGTTGTACATGTTCGGACTGTAAACTGTGATCATAGGTATTTATTTCCTTATTTTGTAAGGAAACCAAACTAAAGATGGACCTTTATCCCTTTTTTTTTTTTTTTTTTTTTTTTCTTTTCTTTGCCTTCTCCCTAGCTTCTTGAAATAGCAAGTAAAGGCCAAAGCAAGTTTGGTGTGTGTTGCATTGGTTGTTGTGGGATTGTTTTTGTTTCCCGCCCCCCCAGCTTTTTCCTTGTATGGATTTGTTTAGTGCGCCAACTCCATTCTACTTGTATTTCTCATGGAGCTAAGGAAAATTATGTAGGATGCGGAGTTATCAAAAAAATGGTACGATTTGAAATGTAATTCCCTTCTTCCTTCTCAAAGAGGGAAAAGGAAGTTTGTTGGTTGTGTCACTCTGTTTTAGCAAGTTGACGTAACTGGTGCGGATCCTGTGAGAAGGATCAGGGTTGGGAACAAGGACCATTGTGCGGTGTAGCCCGGTGCAGCAAGTCAGAAAACTGAAAAGTGGCAGTCAGAGGAAAGGTTTTGTTAATGCTTCAAGCTGCCTGAGACGGATAATAGCGCTATAAATACATCCAGGCATGATGGAGATTCTGCTGAAACAATATTTCCTTATGCTCTTGAAAGAAGCTCAAATGGATGTTGGCTTATCTGTGTTTTTAAGAAAAAAAAGTGAAATACATTGTAAAGCTACTTTTACACACATCTCAGACACCACTGCTGTGAAACTAATTGGTCTGTGGGGGAAGATCAGCTTTCTAAAATCCAGTTGACCTCCGGTCACTTGTTACAGTCCCAGCATTTGCTCCAGTTCCTCCTCCTGACAAAGTCTTCTCCAGTTCACTCTGCTGTCTCTTGGTCAGGGATTTCAGTGGGGTGCTTGAAGTAGGCTTGTGCTTTCTTCCATAGGGCTTACTACTGTTCAAGATCTATATGTTCTTTATGAACCACCAGTTTATTAAGAAATAGCCCCTCACAGTCCAGCAGTGGTGTGAACAGCTCTCCATGGAGCTTTTGAACTTTGTCTTCTGAGTACAGCTCTTTGCACAATCAAGAAGAAATGTGAGCCTAAAGTGTTTGCAGTCATTAGCTTAAAATCTTTTCTGTACAAAGGCTAATAATGATATAATTTTTTACTGAAATTTTTAGGTGGTGTTTGTTATTCTTCAACAGCAATGTTGCTCTTCTTTTCTCCACGCAATGGATTAGCCTTTTTTTTACTTTCAAGTTGTTTAGTTTTTTTTTTTCTTTTTAATGCAGAGTTAATTTGCATTGCACGCAATTCTAAATGTAAAAACCAGCCATCCCTTCATTTATATTTTCATGTTATAGATGACATGGCATGTTATGTATCCCTGGAGCCCTGAATTTCTGCTGTAGATTTATTGCAGCGGTTTCTGAAAATGCTGTTGTGAAGCAGTAACCCCTTGGTTTCTGGGTGGGTGCAGCAGACATCTGGAACTTCACATGGTGTCTCAGTGCTTGTGTCTTGTGTTACCTTTGGGAAATCTTTTGGTGCCTCACAAGTTGCCATGTGTAAAGTGGCTTCATGTCTTTGTTTGTGTCATACTGTCAGGTGCCTTTTGTGTCCCGCTCTTCTGTAACTGGGACCTCTGAGGTTTGAGGTGACCATGACTTCACTTGCAGTCCAGCAGAAGGATCCATTGGGCCTTTTAATCTCCTTGTACTCTGGGTTAGGGGCTGCCTTTGGTACATGTCCTTGTGTTTGTTGTGGCTCCAGAGTCTTGGGAGAGTTTTTCTGCTCTTTGCCATCTGTTTCCCCGTTGTGCTGTTGGACTCCATGTGAGTTGCCCTTCTCTGGGATGAAGGCAGGTTGCAGGGGAGAGAAACTACTAAATTAAGGAGTGGGGAAAGGACACAAAGGGTCCAAGAAGACTAAAAATGTGTGTTTCATTAGTAAATAGTGGCAAAAAGAAAGCCCAGTGTTGATCAGTGGTGGCTTAAGATCTTCCGTAATCTATTTACTGCTGAATATACTTCCTGTGTGTCATGGACTTACCTTATTGCAGCGGTAGTTATTAGCCAGTAAATGTCTTGTCCATTACTAAAATCAGTCATCAGCTCTGGAATGACATTTCTTACACTGGAGACAACTTTGAGATGCTTTGCAAGACAGAAAGTGTTTTTCACTGCCCACCACAGAAGTTTACATAGCTAATGTGGTGCCTGGTATGTTGCGTAAAGTGCTTCTGCTATCATGGGTTCATTTTTGTTGTTTGAACGATCTTCTGTTGTAATGCTGAAAGAGTATCCTGGCTGCTTCTTCTAGGCTTGTCGAGAAGCTGCAGGTTTATTTTGTGTGGTGTTCTTTAGTGTGGATCTTCGTAGGTTGCAGATTCATGCTAGATTCAGTGAATTTTGTTACAGCTGAAGTCCACGGACTTGGATTGATGCCTGTTATGTTGAGAGAGGTTGAGGTACTTTCTTGAAGAGCTGGTGGCTCAGGGTAACAACAGAAATGCTAAAGAGCATCCATGTCTTATCCAGCGCTGAATTTCTCCTGAGCGAACAAAATGCAACAGCCTGAGGAACTTTGGATCTGTGGTTTGTGTATTAAACACTTGTCCAGGGCATCTTGTAGGTCGATGCGAGCAGATGTGAGGATGAGATGTGTATTTTTCCAGTCTGGATTGTTCTGGTGAAACTTCAGAGTCTTTGTTTTTCAGCAGTGATGTTTGGACGCATAATGCTCTTTATATAATTGAAAAGCATGTTGTTAGAAACAGAAGTCTTACAGAACTTCTAACAGACAAGAAAATGGATCACTTTGTTGCTTTGATCTATCTTCGGTGTTCAAGAGCACAAAAATACTGTTGCAGGTATTTTGTTTTAAAGTTTTAAGTCTTTACATTAGTAAAAGTGGAATTCAGAATTTGTTCGTTCTGCTTAATAAATATCAGGCTTTAATTTTTCCTCCTCTCTTCTTCAGATAGAGATATTATGTCATTGCTGCTTCGCTGATAATCTTGCTTTTTCCAAAGATCCCATCAACCAAATTACTTTGAGTATATTTTGTGCTCCTCATAATTTATTTTATGTCTACAGGATGCAGTAAGCTAGTCATGCCTTAAATTGATTTAAATATCTGTTAAATAAGAAAAATAATAGAAAATAATCAAGTAAGCAGCGTTCTATTATAACATGCTACTCTATCTCTAGATTTGATCTCTGTCTTCATTAACATTTGAACTTTACCATGAGATGCGTAATATGTTTTTAGACACGGTGGTGAGATATGTTCAAACTTCCATAGGTGGTGTACCGGCTGATAATTTGGAAGTAATTTAAGAAATGCCTCATTTTGGCATGTGCAAAATGAATGTAATGATGTTTACCTTGGACACTTTTTGTTCTACCATTGGGAAAAATATGTAGAAGAGCTGAATAGTACATGTGCTTCAGATGTAAGATGTAAGGCAAAGTGTAACTTCTTTCCTTTGTCAGACTGAGAATAACTTCTATGAGCTCTGTAGCTGTGAAAACTATGTTGAAGGAGGCTGTTTGCGAGAGGTATTACCCACTTGGTTTCCGTGGAAACGTGAAACATGATTTACAAATATTGACTTCAGAAAGCTGCAGCTTAGGGGGAATCCTAAACTGTTGGTTCAGGCTTTTAAATTAATATCTCTGAAGAGTTTAGGCCATATTGAAAGTTATTGCGTGTCTGTGAAATTATATTTATAATAATTATGGGGTTTTGTGTTTATTGGTGCAATAGCTACTTCTGAATGCTGGAGGACTGGAGAGAATCTGTGAGAGTTTTGCTGGATAAGGGGCGCTGAAGTGGAATACGTGGCTCCAGTTTCACCTGTGTTAAACAGCCTAACTCCCACTGGAGTTAAGTCAGTGCTCCTAAAAATCAGGTTGTTAGTACCTTACTCACAATGGATGGACTGCAAACTGGCATGTTTTCTTCTTGTTGGAGTTAGACACTATACATCATCATTCATGTCTTGTAAATGTTTCTAAACTCCTTGGAGGGTGGTTTGAATTGCTCTTTGTTACGTTTATGCGAGAGATTGTGTGATAGGCCTAAGTAAATTACATTTACCGCTTAACTTACTGCATATGAATTTTCATATACACTTATGTTTAAAGGCTGCTGATCATAATTTGGTCTTATTGGGCTTGTTAAGGTTTTCAAAACGGAAACTTCTTTATCCCTGGAGCATGGTGTTAGACTGTCCTGAAGTTGGTGGGTATTAGACTGTCCTGAAGTTGGTGTTAGACTCGTGCTGCGGGGGAAGAGGGGTGGAAAAGGGCATCCATATGGGAGAAAAAGCATATAGGAGAGTGTTGTGTACATATTACGAGTGCCGAGTTGTATACAGAGCAGATTGAGATTCCTTTGGTGCCCTCATTAGGGAGGAACAGGTCTTGGTTCCACCAACTGAACGGAGCTGCTGCCAGCTGTGGTTTTATTTGTGCTTCTCCTAGTGTCAGTGCTGGGTTACGTGGTCCCTGGTGCCAGTCTCCTGTCATGCCTGTCCCCCCATCACTCATACCACTTCCACAGTCAGCAGACTCCATTGCATCAAGAAACTGCCCCAACTTCCTGACTTTGACCGATTTATTCTTAACCGGGGTGATTTTCCCAGTTCATTCCCCAAAACAGCCGTGGCCGTGCAGGAGAGGACAAGGTGGTTGGAGGCCATCCGTGCTGCTGGTGGGAAAGTGCCTCTAGCTGTTCCCAAAGTTAGGAGTCTGCCTTACGTCCCCAGTGTTTTTAATGCAGAGGAACACCTCCAGCGCAGAGATGTTGGATTTACCTGGGGAAAAGCCCATCCCATGTGTGTGTGTGTCTGCTGGCTGATGTAGTAGTTGTTTCACGACTGTGAGAAGATAGCAAGGCACAGTTTTTCAGGAGGTATGATGTATTATTGTGAACAAATGATGCTCTTGGAAAGAACATGAGCATGCAAGCCTGTGCTTCTGTTTTAGACCTGGATAAGACTTTGTGTGTCTCAAACCATTGTTTTTTTCCCCCAAAATGTGTTACATACTTTATGCAAAATACTATTACTCCATACAAACCGTACCTTCTTGGTGATTATAAAGGTGTTTCTGGTGAGTGGCATTTATGGTGAGTGGCCTAAGATAGCCCTATGCAGTTACATTAATTAAGGCAGGATGAATTTAGGTCTGCCTACATCTAGAGCTGCAGGAGGATTTTACACTGGAAGTAGGAGGTGGGATGTAGGCAGGTGGCTGCACAGATGCTTGTAGGGGTCAGGTCCTAAATGTCCAGAGCCATTGGTAGTATAGATGAGCAAGGGCCACTGGAACCTGTAGGTCAGTGTGTCACAGATAAGATTACTATATCTGTGGGCTCTGTGTCTTGTGGGACTTGAACATCAAGAGCAAATAGGAGCCCACAAAAGCACACCATGCATGGGCCAAGCGATGCTGCCTTTCTCATCAAGCTGGTTTAACTGAGGAGAAAGGCTTTGTTTAATGCTTCTGTAAATAATACTCCACATCCTGAAGGTTACAAGGATGTTTGTCTCTGATGTGGGTGCTAAGGAGGGGTTCAGCTGCATTGTTTTTCAGTGGATGGTTCTAGTGGTTAAAGGCAGCTTGCACTTGACTTGCCACCTGCAATAGTAGTGGGTTAGGGTGGCAGAGGCTGTGAGATGGCAGAAAGACTAGTGACTGGGAGGATGGAATCGGGGACCTATGGAAAGAGAGAATGTGCATGTATAGAAAATATATAGTGGAAAATGGCAGTGATGCAGAATCCCATGGAGACTTCTGCTGGCAACTCATGTACAGAAGCGTTAAGCTGAAGGGGACATCAGTAAATGAGGAAAAAAAAAAAGGGTTTCTTGGTTGGTGTTTGCAGGAGGAAGACAGAGAAAGGGAAGTGCTTGATGAGTCTTAGAGTGGGGTGTTTTTTTGTTTGCTTATTTTTAAGCCCACAGATAATCAAACCAGAAGGTAGAGTTTTGTATGGCAGAAGGCAGAACAGCAGGTATACAGAATCATTTGTTGATGATTGGGAACATGCATCAAAGTGAGTATGGTGGTTTAGGATGCCAGACATAGATATTAACAGAAAAGGAAGGTAATTGCGTCAAAGTGAACTTTGGTTCTTTGTGTTACCAAATAAGCTACATGGATTATTGCAGAGTCAGTCAAGACAGGAGCAGGGATTTGCAGCATAAGATTTCTGCTAAAATCATGGTTGGTTTTATGTGAAACCATTGTGCCAATACAAACTGGATTTCATATTGCGGGATTGATTGCAAGATAAATGCCTCCAGGTGAAAGCTGGAGGGAAGTCAGTGCTTTACTTAAACTTAGAAGGAAGAAGGGTTAACTGCAGTGAGGGTGTATAGAGAATTCTCAGAATATGAAAATAAAAGATGAAAATGTATGAGATGTCAGTGTGATATTGCTTTTATTTGAAGAGAGAGGATTATTCTGGGTTCTTTCATTTTATAATATAATGAGTGTCTTCTGAATACCACTCACTTTAAGTCATTAGACTGGTAGCCATATGAGAAAGAAATGCAGCTTCCAAAGTAGTAGTTCAGAAAAGAGATACCCTTAGATCTAGTGTTTTTTTTCCAATACCTTCTGATTTTCTAGGGTGTCATCAGTAAATTGTTAGTTGCAAAAACTATGTTGAAACATCAGGGAAACTTAAAATGTTCAGTGTTTTTCTAGCAGAATATTAATACTCTTTTCAGCTTTAGGCTCCTTGTTGTTTCTAGTGAGTACAGACAGATTTTAGAAGTAGTTATGTGATATTTATTTAGCTGTTGCTTGTGTAATCCTGGAGGCTCAGAGCAGCTCTCAGCTTTGTGGTGGTTCCAAAGCAGCTCCAACACAGCATCAGTGTCAGCCCTTAGATATGTTGGCTCTTACCCTAGGTTGTATTGACTTCTGGGAATAAGGTGATGAAAGGAGTGAGAGATGACATTAGGCATGGATAAAGAGAAATATCAATTTGAGCAGAAGGTAAATGTCTTGTAGCTTCAGCCTGTAATGTGTGTGAATCTGTGACTATCAGCTGGTTCTCTGACCAGGCATCAAAGCTACAGGGTGTTAAAGCTTTCTGGACAGAGCACTTGAATTCTCTGTAACCTGATGTGATGGAAGAAAGAGCTATTTCTGCTAGAGGAAGATGGAGAATTCTGTTTTCAGCTTCAAGTTGATGCTGAAATCGCCATTGGAAGTGTTCAAGGCAGGCTGGATGGGGCTTTGAGCAACCTGATCTAGTGGAAGATGTCCCTCCATGGCAAGGAAGTTGGACTAGGTGATCTTCAAAGGTCCCTTTCCAACTCTACCAATTCTCTCATTCTAAATGAGAGAAGTTAGTATGGAGGTGAGTTGGAGATATCATCTCCTTTGAATCAGAATAATCTCTTTCACAGAATCACAGAATGGTTGGGGTTGGAAGGGACCTCTGGAGATGATCTAGTCCAACCCACCTGCTAAAGCAGGGTCACCCAGAGCAGATCACACAGGAATGTGTCCAGGAGAAGGTTTTGAATGGCTCCTGAGAAGGAGACTCCACAGCCTCTCTGGGCAGCCTGTTCCAGTGCTCTGGCACCCTCAAAGTGTAAAGAAGTTTTTCCTCATATTCAGATGGAACCTCCTGTGCTTCAGTCTGTGCCTGTTGCCCCTCACCCCATCGTTGGGCACCACTGAAGGGAGTCTGGTACCATCCTCTTGACACCCACCCTCGCATTGATTTCATGTATTCCAGTGTGTCTTTGTCACAAAGTTTTCATTGCCACCGGCTGCCTGGGGACGTTAGAGCCAGTGGGCAAATGGCTTCCTCTAAGGGGAGGAAAGGGCGAGGAAGAGAACTGATGATAGAATTGGCAAGGCCCACGGGGTCCTCCTTGCTGACCGTAAGGAGCTAATTATTCTGGACTTGTGTGTCAGATTTTACTTGGTCTGCATTCAAATCTGCACCCTGTGTGACTTGAAAATAAATTCACTGAACAGCAATATAATAGACTGGGCATATGTAAATAAAGAAGTTACTGAGAGAATAGGAAACACTGGGTTTAAGAGGGAGAGATTAATGTGGCAAATGGAGTCTCGTGGAAAAAGCCCGGTTTTAATGTACTCTAAAAAAAATTAAAAATCAGATATACTGGCAGGCATCCTCTTCAGTTAGCAAACTGCAGAAGCATGTCAGTGCAAAATTAGAAATGTTGTTGCTTGGCCAGCTCTTCTGAACTGAAACATTAAAGGCATTGTGTAGAATGTACAGATGAGCATGTTGTCTAGAAAATCACTTCGTAGCACACAAAGGTTGCACACAGAATGCAGCTGGGGTGGCCATACTGAAGCTGGTTAAGAGCAGTTGGCCCTATTTAAGAAGGGTGACTCTCCTATGTACATAAGAACTTGCACCATTCTCCAGGCTTGCTAGAGGCAGTTTATACACTGTGGTGCCCCTCCCTTAGGCATAATGAGAGTGTCAGACTTATGAATGTTGAGTTTTTTTGGGGACAAGACTTAGGAATCTCGTTGTAATTACATCATTATAAGGATTTTTCTGTGTGTGGTGAGATGAAGGTGGGAATGGAGAGGAGGGAGGGGGAGCATCTGCTGCTTACTGAGCTAAAGTTGTTTTTTCTGAACTGAATCGGTCATTGAACTAAACGGGGGAGTAATTAGGGAAAGACCAAGTCCTTGGAAAGAGATGAGCAAGCAAGAAAGCGGACCTGCAGGAACTGATGGAGAACCAAAGGAGCGGCTTTTTGTATGGGGAGGCAGAGTGGGCCATGGCATCTAGAAGCTTCCTAGAGAGTATGAAAACTGTTTGGGTTCCCACTTGCCAACAGGCTGTTCGGAAGAGTATCAATAATGGAGGAGACCCAAGGACAGCAAGACCCAGGTGCACTCACGTAATACCAGGGAATGGGGAAATAAAGTTGCGCTTCTCAGAAGGATTAAATGGTTGCAAGTGCTGTGGTGGCAGTGCCAGGGTACCCTCATGGGGAAAATACACATCGGTGGGTTTTGTAATTCACAGCTGAAGAGCCCGTGCCTCTGCTGGGTTATGTCCATGTTGCTTGGGTGTAAGAGCAGCTCATTGCCCAGAGCTGTGTCCCCATGCAGCATCTGGCCCTTTTCTCCTGGCCCTGTCTCCGTTCTCTCTCAGCAGCTCCGTCCTTGCAGAGGTCTGGAGACCACAGTTCTCTGAACCAGAGGTTCTCTGGGAGCTGGAGTGCAGGCACCATACAAATAATAGACAAAATCTGTGGCCTGGGGAAAAAAAAAAAAGGCATGTTAATCTTGGATTTACTGGAAGTTTAAACAGTGAAGCTCTCACTGTTTACACAGTAGTTAGAGGAGTATCTATTAAAGGAAATAAACCACTGCGTGTCAAAATCTGAAACAGCCACTGAGGGATTTTTTTTCTGAAACAACTGCTTTAAAAAAGTCCTGCAAGCAGCAGGGACACTGCATGGTGGAATTTCACCCTTCATACAAGTGGATATCCATTTCTGTCACTAGCAGCTTTTTGTGTGGGGAGTGGATTGTTTTGGTCAGTGTGTCCTGAATGCTGTTGTTGCTAAAATAATATTATTCCTTCATGGTTTCATTGTAGTGTTTGGATTGATGATAGTGAAAAATCTTGTAGTTTGCAAGTGCTCTGGAGGCCTTCTTTGCTGACTTTTTTTTTTTTTTTTTTTACATATTTAAAGATAACTTCTCAGGGTTTTAAAGACTTGGTACCTAGTTACATGTAGTACAGGTGGTGAGTACACACATACAAATAGCTGATTCTAATGGTTTATCATTATGTCTGGACTTCGAGTTAAAGAGTTGGTTTTTGTTTTTTAATTCTTTGGACTTACTTGAACATTTGAGCTGCGATTGTTTCCTCATCAGTAATAAAAATGCAGCAAGTAGCTAGAGACCTTCATTCACGTGTGTAAATGCATTGTCTTAAAAAATGCAGGTGGTACCAAAGGAATGAAAGCTCTGGAGCGTTGTCTGCTTTCATTTCACTGTGTAAGAGAATGGGTAACTTCAGTGGGAAGAAAAAAAAATCCTGCGAAACCAGGAAAATACAGGAACTCAGCACTGTACATCTTGCCCAAGTATAATATGTAGAAGAAACTACCAACTCAAGCTTGCACTGGCATTCTTTATAACATTTAGAAGTTCCTTCTGTCTTGTTGCTCGCTCTTCCCTCTTAATTAGTCTCTGTAATTTCTCTTGTGGCTGTGTTACACTGTCCTTTCTTGTTTGGGATTTGCAGTCTAACCAGGTAATTGAGCAACAGGCTTGTCCAAATTCACTTGACAGTGACTGACTTCTCTAGCCCCTCTGTCCCACCTCCAGCATAAATTAACAACACGTTGGTATGCGGAGGAGGAAGACGACTTGGGAGCATAGACAGGGGTTTTTTCTTTTCACCCCTTTTCATTCTTCTCTTATGCAAATATCGATGTTAATACTTGAGGGAGAAGCGGATTCTCCTGAGGGTACTAAAACTGGAGGTTATATTAGATTGGCTTGAAACAGTCTGGGTGTGGTCTAGAGGTGAAGAGTTGTTTCGGCTCATTTACTGCAATAGTGAAGTTAGCCGGAAAATTTACCTGCAGGGTATCTGAAGTTGGGTACCGAAAATGTGTGTCTGCTTTCAAAACAGTTCAGCCACTGGTATTTATTTTCATATGGAGACACTGAAAAGTGATGTGCGTATATTTGTAAATAAATGTAGGATAGGTACCAGAAACATTCCTTATAGATGACTATCCTTGAAAGTTCTTGTGTAAGTAAGTAAATGGAGACAGTTTTTACCCTTCCACACCTCAGAGTGAACTGAGAGGCAACCAAAGAAATTATCAGCTTTGCATCCTTTGATGTCTGCAATCAAAAAGGCAAGCTTGGTTTAATGTCAATGGCAAGAAGATAGTAGTTATCCTTTTTTCCAAAAAGTGTTCCCTTCACTATCATCTATACAAATGATGAGTGGTATGAGATCTACCTCACATCTTGTCACTTAAAAGAATTATGAGTTTTACCTGGATAATGGTTTCAAACAGACAAAAATGTGATTCAGGTTTTAATTCTTGCGAATTGTTGCATAGGAGTGACAAGGAGCTGAAATTTCGGAGGGGCTGACTTTGGGGAGTATGTGATTTCTGTCAGTGATTCTACTAGAATGAAGTGAGGAAGAACAATTTTGATGTTTCTGTCCAGATACCAAACATGAACACTTACTGTGTTTGAGTTTAGTGCATCAGTACTCTGTTAAACTGAAATTAGAAAAATTTTAAAACTTTTTTTTTTCTGTCTTTCTACTGAATTATATCAGAGTTACAGTGCATCCAGATGGATTATTGCTGTTCAGTAAGTCTTTTAGAAAGTGTATGAATACTATGATCAACCTGTTTGCTGAGATGTTTCATACAGGTTTGTTATAATTAAATCAGTACCCAAAGCACACTTCAATTTTGCTAACAGTAGTGCCTGATCAGAAGGCCACGGAGAATAACACAGAGTACATGGGTGGTCCACTTTAAGAGAAGCTGATCTCCTCATTTGGGTCTATGCAAAGACTCTGACTGTAAATTGTTTAATCTGCTTGGAGAGCACAAAAGCTATTCAATTATGTTAATCAGTGGTTCTGCATCATCACAGAGTTGAGCTGTGCTTTTCTTGTTCTGTTGGAGAATATTGTCCATAAATGCATGACAAATGTTTCATTTTCAAATAATTTATTTGTTCTATTTGCATAAGCCCTGGTCATAGGTCAGGATCCCCTTATGATAAATGGTCCACAAACAAACTCCTGAAAGTCTTTAGAGTAAGAGAGCTGGCAATAGATGGACACAAGCAGACTGATGGGAGAACAATGAGGGGAATACTTTATCACAAAGGAAAAACAAATTACAACAGCAATAACAACAAAAAACACCAACCAAACAAAAACAAAACAAACTCCCAAACAAAAACACTCCAAACAAGTCAAAACAAGTGGAAAAACAACCCAGGTCTCAGCACATCAGAATTGTAGAAAAGCAGGTTTGTAGTTGGACAAAACCCTCTTGTAAATGGCTACAAAATGCATTATATTGTGTGTGTATATTTTTATAAATAACTATTTTATATATATATCGTATTTTTATATGTATATAAATACAGTCTTTTCTGTGTGTTTCATCCATCCTTCATTTGATCGTTGCTGTGTGGTACAAGAACTGCCTTGCTATCTCCTGTGTGTTTATGTCATTTCAGTACAACTGGTGCTTGCACAGCAAACAAGCCCGTAGCAGTGATGGTTCACCGCTCTCGGTGGCTCTTTGCTCTTCTTGACCTATGCTTGTTTCTCCTTTTTACTCGAAAAGCAGCTCCTTCCCTCAGATCTACCTAGGATGCATCAAGATAACTGTTCCCTTACCTTTTAGAACCTTTAACAACTCTTCATGGTTGTATGGAGTTTTTTTTGTTTGTTTGTTTTTCACCTCATGTCTTGTCCTTACTCATTATGGGCATTCACTTTCCTTCTATTTCACCTTACTGGTTGTTATCCAGCCCAAAGGATACACGCATACAAACCTGTCGTCTTTGCTCAAAATTCTTAATTTTCAAGGCAAGTAACTTTTTCCCTTATTGTGTGATGAGTGTCTTCTGGTCTCTGCGTCTCTCTGTTCCTGTCTTTGTAGGCTTTGAGTCCCTAGGGTGGGGACTTACTCTGGAGCTGGGCTTAATGAGGGGTGCTCAAAAAAACCCCTCAAACCAAACAAAAAACCCCAACTAAAACCAAAAACAACCCACAACCAACCAACCAAACAAAAAAAACCCAGCCACCCAGCAACCTGCTAACCAACCCATCAGTAACAGTTGAAAAATCACAGAATCACAGAATAGTTGGGGTTGGAAGGGACCTTCAAAGCTCATCTGTTCCAACCCCCTGCCATGAGCAGGGACATCTTCAACTAGATGAGGTTGCTCAGAGCCCCGTCCAGCCTGGCCTGGAATGTCTCCAGGGATGGGGCATCTACCACCTCTCTGGGCAACCCGGGCCAGTGTTTCACCACCCTCAGTGTAAAAAATTTCTTCCTCATGTCTAGACTGGAATCTACCTTCCTTAGTTTAAAACCCTTAACCCTTGTCTGTTGCCACAGGCCTTGCTAAAAAGTGTGTCCCCATCTTTCTTCTAGGCCCCTTTTAAGTACTGAAAGGCTACGCTAAGGTCTCCCTTGATCCTCCTCCAGGCTGAACAATGCCAACTCTCTCAGCCTGTCCTCCTAAGAGAGGTGTTCCAGCCCTCTGATAATCTTGGTGGCCTCCTCTGGACCCTCTCCATCAGGTCCATGTCTTTCCTGTACTGAGTTTTAAGACTGGCAGAGGCTGGGTGAGAAGGGGTGGGAGGTGAGGGGAGGCAGGAGGCACTGAGGTAAGGACTTCACTCCCCAGGTCCACTTTAAGTGGGAGAGCTACACTGGCAGCAGCTGCCATGCTTTTGGCACGCTTCTGGTCCTGGTGCTGTAGCCTGCTCTGTGGATGGGGAGGATGCTTGAAGGCAGGATTAGTCTTGCTGTGGGCAGGAGGGGAGGTTTATGTGCAGCTATGTCGCGTGAAGAGGGCTCCTGGCCCAGCACTGCAGTGCAGCAGCAGCGAGAGCGGGAAGGGTGAAATGTGGTGCTGTCTGGCTGTCTGGTTGGTAACTGAGATTTTTATTTTATTTTTTTTTTTTTAAAGGGGAAAAAGGCAGTGTTAACATTTTAATGGCAGCCATGAGGTTTTTGCAGAAGTCTGGAAAGTTTATGGTGTTGATAATAGCATGCAAATCCTCATGCTTAACAAAGCTTTAGTAGGCTATCAAGTGACATTAGCTACTGATATGGTGCTTAACTCCTACACCATAACATGTATAGCTGAACAAGAAATGTAAAAAGTAGGCTTCTTCACACCAAATTTTTATCTGAAAATGCCATCAAAGAGGGTAAATGCTTGCCTTTTAAATTTTTTTTTATTTTTTTTAATCTGCATTACTGCATGGGTAAGAATATCTTCAGGCAAGACTGAAGTGCCCAGGGCTGTTTCCATGGCCAAGGTGTTTTCTGTGATGTGCTGCAATGGTTTGGTCCCCATGATTCTGTGGTGCTGGCGCTGCCGGTGTCCTGCGAGGTGGCCTCTGCATCAAAGCTTGCTCCTTCCCATCTGATGTGCGCAGCAGCTGAGGCTCTGAAATTGAATCCCGCTACGTTGGAAGTAAAAAAAGTCGGTTGTGGACTGTTTTTAGAGAAAACATCACAGACAAAGAATTTCCTCACGGAGCCCTGAACGGGATTCTGTACTTCTGTGCATCTTTTGGGGAGGGAGCGGGCGTGGATGGGGAGGCAGCATCAGGCGTGCAAGGGCCAACATGTATTTCAGGGTTCACTTATATTTTCAGTGATGGTAACTAATAGTTGTGTTTTTTTTTTTTTTTTCAGATGCATGATTTGAAAAGGAGGCAAATTCCTAAAATTGCTCAGATAGTTTCATAAGTATAACTTGTTCTGTGGTAGGTGGCAGCTCTGTTGCACCTCCAGTTTTCACCTCCGTTTTTCTGTGCCATTCAGTTGTCTTATGTGTGTAACTTCAATAGGAATTAAAACTTGGAGAAGTTCAAAGCCAAACTTTTCCAGAACATGACCTCCACAGTCTCAGGCATGAGCAGACTCTAGCAGATAGATATCTTACTTGCCAATTACTTCTGCTCAGCAGTAAGCAAGGTACTAAAGAGCTTTTAATGCTTAATTTGAATAAGTTGATAAAATGTGATGGAAAGAAGCCAGAGGAGATGAATCAAGTGCAGTCTGTTAAAGGTGCTACAGCAAGTCACGGTAGTTTGCGTGTTGTCCATTGTCCTTGTTCTCCCCTCTTCTACTGAAAAGTACCCCTGCCACACTGCAGAGAAGCGGAAATACTTTGTGAATCCGATAGTAGGTATTTCTCCTTGACCTTCCTCTATGCAGTCTCCACTAATCTTCATCATCCTGTTGCTTTGAGTTTTTGGCAGTGTTCTCCAAAGGCTTCATGTTGTCAGTGGTGATCAGGCAGAGCCAGGTCCCCTGGTCACTCCTGTCCAGACTGCAGGAAGGTGTGCTGGCTGATGTCCCTCACCGTGCTCTCTGCTCGTAAACATCAAAAAAGACATTAAGTGCACTTTGCTAGGAAACTGTTGAACCTCTTTGGTTTTTACTTAATTTTGACTTGAAGAATGGGACTTGGATGTAAATATTAAAGTTCTTTCCACTAGCAGGCCTTGACCTGTGTTTGCATCCCCCCTCTTTGTCCCCTGAGGAATTAAAATCCTAAATATTTTGTGCAAAAGACGTTTTCTGTAGGTTGTTCTTTTCCAAGTGCCAAATAGTTCTGTCACCGTGCAAGTCTTTTCCCCTACATTCAGTCACTGCAGTTGGGCATCTGGTTTTGCCTCGTTGCCTTGTGTTCTCTATCAGCAGTGGCAGACAGAGATCTGCAAAGGGTGTTTCCTCCCACCAGTCACAAAAATGGGTCTTAGAAGAGGATAAATTGCTGTCTGAAGTTGGTTGTCGTTTTCCTTGACTACAGACAAAGCCTTGCACTGTTAGTTTTAGTTGAAAGTGTTCAGATAGCTAACGTTAGTTGAGTTGAAACCCACCCTCAGTTTATAGCACAAGTTGAGTAATTGAAGTAGCCTTTTTTCTGCATTATCCTCCTCTTGGTTCAGGAGGATAATACAGAAAATGTTGAATAAAAGAACCCCAAGAGAGTGCTATAGTTGTGGTGTTTGATGTATCCCCGCATGGCATGAGGAACGGATTAAAGTTTCTTGAAAACTCGATTTGTGTAATATGCAAGGGATTGGTATCAAATCAGACACTGAGATAGTAGCATGTCAATATGCATGTGTAAATCTTCTCTTAGTCACTTTTGCTCTGGACTCTTGTCCTTCTGTTCCATGATTTAGTGGGGTTTTTCAACAAAATACTTATTTGCCTTTTTATTTCTTGTTGTTGTTTTTATTATTTCTCTGAATTTCTTCCCCACTCCTTCTGATCCACCTCTTTCTAAATCAGTTTTATTACCTCAGGTTTTCCCTTCACCCACCCATAAGTGTATTCAGTCTTGAGCATTAAATGGTCATCTTCCTCTCCTCCCTCTGAAAAGTTAATCTGGCAAGTTCATGAATTCCCGTTATTCCCAAGAGCAGCTCATAAAGGATAGATTTCTTATCCCATGTGCAGTGAATGTGAGGTGATTGCCAGAGCATTGTTCTTCTGAATAGCTTATTTTTCTCTGTGAATGGACCCTCCTCCCTAACTATTTTTAGGCCGCTGATTAAGTGATACTTTAAATTTGTGGTCAGGCTTCCCTGAAGCACCCAGTAAGGTAATCTAGTACCAATTGGTTTGGTGAATTTGGTGTTCAGGGCAGAGAACCAGCAAACTCACACACTGAAGCTTGGATGAAAAACGGGATTTTTTTTTTTTTTCCGGAGACTGCAGGAAAGCCCTAGGCTGTCCATTTGTCCATGCAATGTTGCCAGCTTTCAGCTGGGCTGTTTTGGGTGGCAAGAAGAGGAGAGACCACTGTGCTAGAGTGATGGGATCAGTATACATCAGGGGTGTCCAACTCATTTTCACTGGGGGCCACAGCAGCCTCGTGGTGGCCTTCAAAGGGCCGAATGGAATTTTAGGCATGTATATCTGTAACTACTCCTACATTTATAGTCCTAAAATTACATTTGGCCCTTTGAAGGCAACTGTGATGCTCATGTGGCCCCCATTAAAAATGAGTTGGACACCTATGGTATATACATGGTTCATGTGCAACTTCTGTGAGGCAACTGTGTGGTGTGTCCAGAAGCAGGGCCATGCTGGCTGAGGGCTTTGGGGTGATCGGAGCACGCAGCTGTAGGACGAGACAAGCCAACAGGCTCTGCCAAGGCTGACAGTGCTGGAACCACTCACACAGAGTGCTGCGTCCAGCGATGGAGAAATGTGACCTCCGGAGAATCACAATAATCTCCCGCCAGGTTCTCCAAGGTGTGATGTATGTGTTTTGTGCTCCTCAAAGCATATGGGGATTTTGGTATATAGGCTTGGCAAAGTTAGCCAGCCTGACTTGCTGCCTCCCTGAGGAGCTCCATCCCCTCTCATGAGTGGTCTTGCTCTTTGCAGCTGTGTTGCTTCCCAGCTGCTGCTTCTGTGTCTTTTTTCCCTGCTGTGAAAGGCTTGTAAACCCTGCCACTGACCTCTTTCCTCTGCTAGGAGGTTGATGCATCTCCAGCGGTCTCTGTGTCCTTGGAAGAAGTGTTACTTGCTTTCCCCAGCTAGTAGCTCTGCATTCAGTGGCCCCGTTGCAGCATTGGGCTGGAATTATATCGCTGATGTCATTTGTGCCACTGAGCCATTTCAGCAGGCTATGGGCATGACTGGTGTGAGGTGACTCTGTAGTGGGCATTTCCCAGCACTTTGCAGTATTTAATTGCTGGTGTCCCTCTGTGTGCTTTCCTTTAGTGATAGTTTGTAGGTGAGATATTATACAAAGCTTCCTTCACCTTAGTCTTGCAGTGATCTGGTGCTGCTCTGACAGCCCATGTGGCCAGAGACACCTGAGCAGTTCTGTGTGTTCTGGGCTGTGGTCATCTTGACTCTGAGTTGCACTTATCTGCAAACAACCTGCCATATGTATTGCCGCTGAAATTTCCATCTCTGCCGTTGGGCTGTCAGCTTGGGGTTAGTTTCTTTTGCAGCACAAAACTCTCAGAAGTATTCACAGAAAAGTTACAACCTGTGAAAGTATCCACAGAAATAATCAGTTCTGCAAAAGAGTGCTCCCACAGGGTAGTCCGGAAACATTAGGGTAAGTAATGGTTGTTTTGTTGAAAGTAAGAACATCTCCTTAGGAATCCCTTTTTTTTAAGATTTACCTGTAAGCACAAGTTGAGGTAGTTGCTCTGTTCAGCTGGGTTTCTCTCTTCACTGTGTGCAGGCTAGATGCTTTAAAATACTAAAATAAGATATCTTCCCACAAGTTCTTCCAGGTATGTTGAGATTGTACTGTGTCTAAGGGCTCCATCTGCTTTTCATGCATTGTCTTATCTCCAGTTCTGTCCTTGAGGATCTTCCTGTTACTTTTCTGGTGATCTGTCTACTGAGCTTTCCTTGTCATGTGACAACCTATCTGCTCGATCTGGTTTATTTTTGTTGGAGATTTGCAAATGGCTCATTTAGGGTAGAAAGGAGCCCTTTGTGGTGGCTCTCACCAGTCAATAGCGTCTGGCTTGGAAGATGGCCCAGATCCTAGCTGCTCATGCTGGTGTGGCCAGCTTCCATGTGTGTGGCACCCCACTAGTCTTCTGCAGACATGTGGCTTCTACCTCAGCTTCAGCTCAGTGCTGGCAGACCCAAACCCTTATCCATGTCTTACAGTGGTCCCTAGCTCTGTCACAGTTACGTGTAATCCTTCAGTGTGAGATGGGATGTCAGAAACAATTCTTGCTAGTGCGGGGGGCAGGACTTCTGAGCTGCTTGTGGTCCAGTTGTTACTGGATGGATATGCCCAGGCTTTACAGCACAGTAAGAGGAAGAAAGTGCTGTCCACAGATGTCTTGGTCCCGCTTGCTTTATCAGGTGAGAATAGTTTAAGGGTCCTTCTTGGTAGGAAGGCATATGAAGGCCTGTGCAGATGGGTGACCAGGGCACCCTGCCATGACACTGTGATCATGACTTTCTGGCATGAATGTCACAGCTGCTCTTCAGACCGGTTCCGTGTCCAGTTCTTTCCTGCTTCCTGTCTTCTACTGATGGATCTAGGACTCACTTGACTTCCTGGTCTTTCAGTGGTGTATTCCTTCCTCAGTGGTGTATTCCTCAGTCCTTCACCCTGAAGAGCTCCTGCTTTCTCTTAAAGTCCTCTCCTAAATGCATGGATTCCCTCTAAAAGGAGGTTTTTGAAGGCTAAAGGATGAAAAACTTGGAACACCATGTTAACACATAACGGGATGCAGGCAGAAAGCTCCTACCCAGACGAGTTATATTCGCTTTCAGTGGTGGCAGGAAAGCTTCACCCGAAGATCAGACAGGAGATGTGGATTAGCGATATCCAAGCCAAGGAAATGTATTAATCTTCCTCTTCATAGTAAAATCGCTGTCTCCATGTGACATATGTTGGATTTTGGTCCGCCACCTGTGTGTAACAAATAACTCTGTCTTCAAAATGAACAAAGCAGAAACCACAGAAAAGATATTTAGAGCTGATGTCCCCTCTCTGTCCCCTCTCTGTCCCCTCTCTGTCCCCTCTCTGTCCCCTCTCTGTCCCCTCTCTGTCCCCTCTCTGTCCCTTCTCTCTCTCCTTGTGTAATTCTCCCTTTTCTTCACAAGGCTCTTCCTTTGCAACTTCAGACCACGGGTGGCAGAGGAGCAGACTGTGCTCGAGCATCATGATGCCCCACAGACACTCAGTACTACCTGCTGAGGGGATGTGCTGGGAGCACGCTACCCCTGCGATGCTGCTGGTAGATGTAGATTTGGGGAGAAGCAGGTTGGTCCTCTTATGACCTTCCAGAAGAAGTGCCTTTCAGAAGTAATCTCTTGTGTATGATCTCCATTCTAAGCATTTATGTGCTGTTGTACTGACAATTTTAGGGGGGCTGTCATAAATAAGCAGATTTGTCTATTCAAACTGCCTGTGTCTTTATTTGTGGACATAAATCATGAGTTTAAATTTCTGAAAGCCTCTTAGTCATTTTGACTTTGGCTGAGAAATAGACTTCAAAACCTAGCAGCTTTAGCAATGACTCTGAAGCATCTGAAGTAGAGAGATGATCTGCAAAATGACCTGTGTGATACTGAGATGTTAAATTTAGGTTTTTCACATAAATTCAGTTTGAACCTTTCTGCCTTATGAAACCTCCTCTTGTATTGGCACTAATAACCACTGCCAGAGCAGTGATGTTTTCTGTCTGCATTGTGACCACACCTGGGCCCTGCTTGAAAACTTTCATGGGTGACTTGCATCCTTGGTAATCTGATCCCTGAAAAGGTGTGGAATGGTCATGGGCCTAAAAAAGCGTGTTGACCATGCTGTCTAATCTGTAAACACAGTTCCAGGTTGTTCCTCTCTGGCTCAGTATGCACAAGGGAGGTGCTGCGATCCCCAAAACGCAGCTCCGCAAGCCTGAGGGGTTGGGGTGGGGATGCAGCCAGGGCAGCCTTGCTCTTCTGGCTTTGTCCAAGGGCAGGGCTGTGAAGTTGTGAAGCATCACAAGACACTTGCACTCTGTGCTGATTTGTGCATTGAGATGTAAAGCATTGATTGTAAAATATCCCCCAGTGACTTGTGGTTTTGTTGGAGCAAAGTTTACTGGCACAGATGTTTTTATGAAAAACTTGCTGGTATGCATTTAAATTTATTTAAGAAAGTTTATTTAACTTAAGACATGATCTTGAGTATTTTGTGCTGTGTAGCAGGCTGAATCTTCATCTCCTCAAGCTCCTGGGTGCATCACACTCATTTAGAGCACTTCCACTCTTGCAGGCTTTTCAGAACTGTCTTGTTGGATTTTGGTGTGCCCCATCCGTCTTTCTTGCCACTCTGCCTCTCGAGAGTCTCCCTGCATTATGGCAGAATAGCAGCAGTGTGAAATTTAGGCTTGCTTTTGAGTTTTGAGGTTGTCTCCAGGTCTTCTGGACAGGAATGCTTTTGCTCTGAAGCAGCACAGCGAGGTACAACATCAGTACTGGGAGCATTTCTGTAGCTCATTGCTTCATATACGCTTGCTTGTGTCTGGAAGGTTCTCTCTGTAGTCATAACCTTTGTTTTCTTTTTTCTCACAGGGAAGATTAGGTTCTGCAGAACCAGATGACACTCATGAAGGTTTCCTACTTGCTAGGTGTGGGCAGATGTGTGGATTTTTCACATTTTGTGTTCAAAGGAGATTTTTTTTTTTTTAATTATTTTTTTCTCTTTCCCCGTAGCCAAAATGAAACTGAACATTCAGATTTGTGGGGAAGGAAATAATAAACCCAACCTTTTCTATCTGGGAGCAGGCTGCTACTTCTGCCAGCTGGCCTCTTCAAGAGAGCCAGCAAAGTCATCAAGCCCGTCTTTTTTCATCCACTGACACAGTGCACTGAGGCAGCTGGAGGTGCAGGCACACAGAAAAGCTGGTCTGAACTTCACGTGTGTGTGGTTTGGTGTGAGGCTGCTGTGATGCCATTGTTGAATGGATCAGGTCACCGTGGGTAGGTGAAATGGTGACCTTCGGGAGCTGCAGGCAGGATCCTCGAGTTAAACAATAACATGGACATTTAATCACAGTATCACAGTATCACAGTATGTTTGGGATTGGAAGGGACCTCAAAAGATCATCTCGTCCAATCCCCCTGCTGGAGCAGGAACACCTAGGTGAGGTCGCACAGGAACATGTCCAGGCGGGTTTTGAATGCCTCCAGAGAAGGAGACTCCACCACTTCCCTGGGCAGCCTGTTCCAGTGCTCTGTCACCCTTACTGAGAAGAAGTTTCTTCTCAAATTTAAGTGGAACCTCTTGTGTTCCAGCTTGATCCCATTACCCCTTGTCCTATCATTGTTTGCCACCGAGAAGAGCCTGGCTGCATCCCCATGGCACTCACCCTTTATATATTTATAAACATTAATAAGGTCCCCCCTTAGTCTCCTCTTCTCCAAACTAAAGAGACCCAGCTACCTCAGCCTTTCTTCATAAGGGAGGTGCTCCACTCCCTTAATCATCTTGGTTGCCCTACGCTGGACCCTCTCCAGCAGTTCCCTGTCCTTCTTGAACTGAGGGGCCCAGAACTGGACACAATATTCCAGATGTGGTCTCACCAGGGCAGAGTAGAGGGGAAGGAGGACCTCTCTCGATCTACTAACCACCCCCCTTGTAATACACCCCAGGATGCCATTGGCCTTCCTGGCCACAAGGGCACAGTGCTGGCTCATGGTCATCCTGTTGTCCACCAGGACCCCCAGGTCCCTTTCCCCTACACTGCTCTCTAATATGTAATCTCCCAACCTATACTGGAACCATATATAATGACCAAGTAAAGGTCAGAAATGCCAATGCTGCTGCTATTAGCTGACTCAGTCCTGCAAGAGGTGATGAGGAAAGTGGTACTATTAATACCAGAAGTAGGACACACATCATTTATAATTTATTAGTATATAGGAAAACACATTTAATGTCCTGCTGTGCAATAAATGTATGCACTACAGCATCACCAAAGAGCGATAAGATGCTCTCCTGTTTTTTAATTCACCTTTCATCTAGTTAAAGAAGTTGCTCTTGTTCTTTATTGTTTACTTAATCAAAAGCTTTACCTTGTGTGCTTGTATCTGCAGGGTTAGAAGAGTGAATAACGTGTAGGAGCCTGCCTTGAGGATTACTTATTTGCTGCCACAGCATATTTAAAGCTGTACCATGAACTTCATATGAGAAATTAGTGAAAACCGTTATTTCTGAAGCATGAAAATACTACCTGTGAACTGTCTGCAGCCCGAAGGAGCATGCCGGCAACCTTTGGGCTGGCTCGGTGGAGAGGCAGGGATGTTTTGGAGGTGGGCGTGGGAGCGCTATGTCACCGCGACATGTGGTTAATGGAACCAGACAGAGTTGTGGCATGATGGCGTTCGGGGGTCACGATGGTGAAAGATGCCATAATTCAACCTGATGTAACAGGGCAGGCTTGGCAGGAAGCTGTTGTGTTTATAAGAAGTGAGGTAACCACAGCTGCCGGCAGCCCTGAGAGATTCCACCGTGGCTTTCGTTATGAATAGCAGGCACGGCTGCTGAAAACTCAGGTTTTAAAAAAAAAAGAAAAAATTAAATTCCAGCGGGATACACCATGTGAAGGAGACTTGAGTTCTGTCTCCTAATAACAACCAAAGTTTTTGGTTGTGCATCTCTCGCAGTTGTTGTAAGACAAAAAAAGGATCAAAGATCAAACAATTCCAAGCCATCAAATTTATTTATTTTTTAATATGAAGTTGATATAGAAGGGAAGTGTGGAAAGAAGAAGGCCACTTTTTTGTTCTGTCTCAGTAGAAGTTGAGACGAAGGGCTCCTTGCAGTCTTCTGCTCACTTTGCTGGGTTAAAAGGTCTCTCCGATCAGTGATTTTGTTCTGTCGCAGAAATCAAATGGTTTTGTTTTTGTTTCAAAATGCTTTCTGAAAATGATAGGCTGCATTTGACTGACTGTTGAAATAATGACTCGTCTTAATCATTTCAGTGCTGCACAAGTACATCTCACTTGCAGCCTGACATGGAATTAAGATTGAAACTGGTAAAGTAACTCCCAAGTTTTGCATTAATTTTTATTTTGTGCAAGGTTTTTCTGTGTAAGGGAAATCCCTGGAAGTTACACACCTCAGTCAAGGTTGAGTCTATCCCAATGTGATGTGTATTTTCTGGTTTAGGTAGATTCTATTTATGCATAAAGTCATAAGAGAAGTTTCCAGTCTTTGGCTATGATAACAAATGGGGCATATGAGCCAGGTGTTTTGGCTGGCTTGTTACTGTGAAGCAAAGTGTCAGTCAGTTCTGCCTTCTCAACGTCACTTATGTGAAAATGCTTTAAATTGCTAAAGATAAAGTAAGAATTTTCAGCCAAGCTTTTCCACTGCAAATCTGTTTCTCTGCCCTGAAGGAGGCACGGATTTCACTTTTAACCTGCTATATTATTTCATGTGTGAGGTGGTATTAATCAACTGTGAAAATAAGTTTTGTTTTCTTTGTTGGCTTTTAATTCTGCGACCTATTAATCTCTTTACTCCTTTTAGTTTCAGGTACCTTTATCCGGCGTATTTCTGTGAATGCCTAAAAGGATGCTGAACATTTTTGGTACCAGGCTCAGTCCTGCTTGTCGTTTCTTCTGTGTAAATACCGACTTTTACAAGGTCTCTGCCATTTTGTAGCTCTGAGCCGGGTTTCCCTTGATCCTTGTGGGGCTGGGTGCCGGGCTGCCAAAGCTCAGTGCCCTGTGCTGCTTCTGCTTTGCTTGGGGCATTGCTCCTGGCTCTGCTCGCCCGTCCCGGGGAGTCAGAAAAAGGGCAGCGTGTCCGTGCTGCCCTTTGCCAACCTGCCGCGAGCTCAGCTGATGAATTGCATAAGCGCTGTGCATGAAATGAGGGCAGAAAATGAAAGGACGGGGGTGGGGGAGAGTGTGGGGTGAGTCGCTGCGTGTTTGTAGTTTGGTTCTGACTTGGTGCTTCTTGGCATCCCCCGTGGGAGGGAAATTTGACCAAACTCAGCAGACAGTTAATTCTGAACTTGACTGATGTTATCTGCTTCCTCAGAGGTCAGGAAAGTGCAGACTTGAGCTTGTTTTGGTCACCGCTGGGGTTGAATTACAGGCATGGCATGTGGGTTAGGCAGATGATGAACTCCCCAGCTGGGGAGGGAGGAACAAAGAGCTTGAGTTGTGCTGATCTGCACCTCGTTTTGTGACTAACTATATTAGCTGCTTTTTATGACATAACTTGCTCTTGCGCAGCGTCTATGCATAATGCGGTTACGGGTGGTCTGGATTCATGTTGACTTGGTTAAGTGTTGCTTTCATAAAATGTCTTGATGGGTTATGGAGGTGATGATGATAGTCCCCCCTCTTTTTATGTCTTTGTAGAGAACGCAGAATTCCCTTACATACTTTTTTTTTTTAAAAAAAGTGGCTTTGTTTGGCATATCGGGTAATAAATCTCTTGGGATCAACATGTTTAAGAACCCCTTTCTCTTCCTCTTTGATACCTTTGCTGTTGCCGTGAGAGAAATTACTTGAGCTGGAGTCCTTGTTGCATTAAAAGACAGTTATTAGAGTTATTAGCAATGTGTTTTCGTGGGGAGCTTTGGACTTTGGACTTTCTGAATTTGCCCAGACCTCTGTTTACTGTGGCTCACAGTACAAAGCCTTCGTGCCCAGCCGTCTGATGAACTGAGTATTGTAATTTGTGTGCTAAGAAATGAATTTTGCAGCTGGATTGATTTGTCTCTTTTGCGGAGTTCAGTGAACAGTTTCTGGTTGCCTTCTTGTGTCTGTAAATTTACCAAACAGGAGAAGTGCCTAAAAACTGTGTGTGTGGTTTTTGTTGTGTTGGTTTTTTTTTCCTTTCTTTTTTCTTTCCCCTCCCCTGTGATACAGATCTGAGGCTGCTGGGTTGGAAAACTTCAATATTGCAGAGCGATGCAAATATGTAGGGGGCTGTGATACCATTAAATCTATTACAACAAATTAGTCTCGTAATGTCTGTATGGAAGAATTAAAGTTCACAGTGCTGTTTTGCATTGACACCCACGCCTCCTAAAAGCCACAAGAGTCTTTTAGGTTTCTCGATTATGTGCTTCCCAGCCTTAAAGATGAGCTTTGAGAGAGCAATAGCATGTGTAAAACGTAAAGGCTTTAAGACATCTCGAGTTGAATGCTTAACTTCTGAGAAGCCCAGCTGCCTCTGAAAATCCTGGCTGATGGTACAGGCTCTCTGATTATCTTGGTGGCCTCCTCTGGACCCCCTCCAACAGGTCCATGTCTTTCCTGTACTGAGGGCTGCAGAGACTCCAGCAGCTGACAGAGTTGAGCCCAGAGGATTTGCAGTGGCCCGAGAGAGCCCTGTGAGGGAGATGGGGGTGCATTGGGGATTGGATCTCCTTTACCTTCCGTGCCTGTGTCTAACCCCCAGCACCAGGGCTTTGGTGGAGCATCTTCTCTGGGTGAAGAAGCCTGGGTTTGCCCTCTTGTTGCTGTAGCACAAGTCAAGCAAAGTTGAGTGCAAAGAGCTGATATTTGCTTGGATCAGGGCAGATGAGAAATGAACAGGCCTGGAGGATGGATCCATTTGAGAGACAAGGAGTGAGAAACAGGTAGTGGGAAGGGACAGGCAATGCCACGTGTCACGACGGTCTTGCACCCTGTCGTATCTCTAGATGTCATATGTCAGGAAGGAAGAGGTTTGCAGGCCCTGTGTGTTGCTGCCCCAACCAAAGCAGGTGACAGCTTCATGTGAGAGCACCAGACAGCAGTTTTCAGAAGTAGCAGACACCCATGAGAGGTTTTTCTTTCCTCCTGAGCAAAATTTGTCAGGTTCCCTGATTAAACTTCTCTTTTCGCTGTTCCCACCTACCTTCCCAGAGCTTCCTGTTTTATTATTTAGCTTCAAAAGGCATTTGGGGACTGTTTGAGTTTGGGCTCAGAGATCCAGAAATAAGAAGAGGCTGACAGACTAGAACAGGACTTGGTTTTTGGAGGACCGAAGTGACTTTTCCCACCTGCCCTGCTTCTGAAGAGCCCACATAGGGGCAAGAAAGGTACGATCCATTTGCCAGATCCAAGAGCAAGTGGTGGAAAGACAGACAGTAATACCAGTAAGGAAAGCTCTGGGATGTGAACGTAGTAATACGAGAAAGTTTTCCAGCGCAGATAACTGCATGAAATGTGATTTTTAGGGGGGGAAAGGTCTTTGAGGGCTTTTTGCTGGTGATGGTAGTGATGGAGAAAAGGAATTCAGTTCTGGACACAGTTTCCTTTTGGCCTCTTCTGTGCTTTGAAATGGGGCAGAACGCGGTAATCTTCATCTTTTCCAAACCAAAAGCTGCTTGTCAGGCACAGCCCAAGCATGGAAAATCTGATGCTGAATGGCAGGAGCTTCCTTCTGCAAGCGACCGTGCGAGCATTGGTGTGGCAATGTTTGTGTGACCCCATGGTTAATACTGTCTGATTTAACACCCTGTCGTGAATCATGTTTCCCACTTTTCCTTTTCGAGTGTCTTCTGCTCTAGAAGGCAGGGAGGTTAAACTTCGTATTACCTGTTGACCACAAATATCTCCTTTCTAAGAGTTTGTGTCTGTAGTAGGGTAACCAATTAACAGTTGTGTTATTTTTATGTTACCTACATTGCCCAGAAGATGAAAAGCTGCCTAAATGACCCCCTCAGGCAGTGCTGGTGGTTGTTGTCAAACACGCTGTGGTTGTGTTTTCCTGTTTGGGGCTGGTTCCTGCTTCAGTGTGGCAGGGTTTGCAGCAAGAGATGCCTCCAACTTTTTTGTTGCTTCACAGATCCCAAAGAGTGGGAATTTCAGACTCTTTTGGGAATGGCAAGAACAAGGGACAGGGGCAGAGCATTTGTTGTATAACATGTTTAAAAAAAAAAAAAAAGTTTAGAAGCTCTTAGCTATGCTTCCAGATGCTTGGGTTTTGATTGTCCTAAAATACTAATGAAAAAGTGGGGGGAACTGCTTTTATGGTGGGAGTTGCAATGAAAGTAGCATGTTCGGGACATTGCACCTTACAACCTTTAGAAAAGCATTGGAAAAGCTGGATGTCCAAGAGTACATTCGTTTTTCCTAACCTTTTAGAAAACTGAGGATAATGCTCATAGTGTGTGTTTATTTTCATACAGCAAGACATCTTCGATAAGATGGGCTTTATCTCCTCTTTTCTCCTCCTCCTCTTTGATTTTTTTTCTCAGTTTGTTGCTGCAGACTATCTAGTTTCTTAATGATGCTCAGACTTTTCTAGATCTTGCTCCTCCATTCCTTTTTCCTGAGGGCATTCTCAAATCATCCTTGTTCTCATGACTAAGGATAAACAAATGTGCAGATGCATGTGGGGGACAAAAAGAAGAATGAAATAACCCCACATCCCCCAAACACTGCAGTGCACGTGTGGTTTTTCCCAGAAAGGATTTGAGAGAGACTAAGCTAGAGATGCCAGATGTTAGTTATGTTTCTTTACATCCTTTTGGAAGATGCTCAGATACTACTGAGCAGAGGACCTGAATTAATTCATTTTGTTTGAATATCCTCATACCTTTTACATTTTGCTTTCTTTATGGTTGGTGGACTTGACATTGTTTTATAACTGTGTGATGTTTTTCTTGCCTGGGGCAAACAATTGAAATATAAGTCATGTAAACCTTTTTGAGACTCTCATATTTTTTTTTCTTGTCTAAGAATACGCGTGCAATAAAAAAAAAGCACCACAATGCTCTGAGAGAGGCTCACACTGGTCTCTGCAGTTGTGAAACTCATTACAAAGTAATCGCCTGATGTTTCTCTGCCCAAGATTTGGCTTCTTAGTGCCAAAGCATTTGCTGAATTTAGTTGGTACCTAGTCTTTGTCAAGATAGTGGCATGTGTTTTGATTTCAAAGCAGGTCACCTTTCATCTGGAAGAAGTATGAAGCTGTATTTTTGATGCAGGACAAGAAGCTGGAAGCCTAGCAGTGTGTTCTTCCTTCTGTGGCAGGTTTTCTATAGTAAGCTCTTCTGCACTTCACTGTGTGCTTTAGTCATTTGAAATGTTAATGCTCTGAAAATTGTTGGTTTGAAAATTAATTAAATTTGGAGATCATTGTGTGAAGGTGGTCTCATGCAGACTTTGTTTTTTATATATTAAAAATATATAATATTATCTATAAATAATATACATCTTTAATGTCTTATATTTCTAAAAACTGTCTTAGCAATGAAGGGTACTATCCAGAAAAGGAGGATTTTTGATTTTTATAATTAAAAAACAATCTTATGAGAGCAGCTTATGACTTGCCCTTGGTATAGTTTACGTCTTGGCTTTTGAAATTCAACATATGTTAGTTGCAGTTCTTATTCTCAGCCATTATTGAGGGACACAATACAAATTTTAGGGCAGGGAGGTGATGAATACGAGCTATTCAGGCAGGAACAAGTCTGAAGTCTTGTTTTTAAAGCTTCTTGTGGATTATAAGTAATTTTAGTCAGAACGTTACAAATACTCTGTTTTGCTCTGTCTGTTGGACAAAATAAAACAAGTTAAAGAGCATCTTCAGACCATCCAGTTATAAGTTTCTGTAGATAAGTTCATAAATCAATAACAAGAAAAAGTTAGCATTTGACAATAAATATTTGAGGTACATTCTGTGTATTGCTCCATGTATATTCCAGATACGTAGTGGAGGAGGTGAATGGAAAATAAAAAAGAAAATGCTTTAAAGATAGATGAGGAATAAAAGGAATATAGGATGTTGTCCTTTCAAGTAAGGTGATTTAATTGATAAATCTATAGGAAACCAGTGTATATCTATGCTGCAGCCATAAAGCAAATACTGTTATTTAAGTATTAATCTTGTAAGAGGGAAAAGTATCTTACATAGTGTAATCTGGTAATGTTTGTAGTACTATTTGACGCTTGTGCAAGGGCCACCTACCTGCAGTGACCTGACCCGAACTTTTCCTTTTGGGACAAATTCTTTTACCAAGCACACCTGCAAGATTGCTGTGAGATTTATGCTTGGTTCTAGAAGCCTCTTTGACACCTGGAAGGTGACTTAATTTCCTTCTTTAATTTTCCCACAGCCTACAAGCTGCACGCGTTGCCTTGTAGTGAATCCTGAACAGGTGATTACAGTTTTAGGTGTGTTTTATAATTTGTGCATCTGTTGATTCTGTCACAATCACTTGGTCTCCTTTTGCCAGTCTTATAAATGAGCTGTAGAATTGCATAATTGTGGGCTTACGCCATAACGTGTGTGTTATTTGTGCCTATGGACCAAAGGGCCAGGGAAATACAACAAAAACAGTCATGAAGGGCTTAAAATAATTTGACTTAAATCAAACCCCAAACAGTTAATGCTCAAAGGATACTGGAATAGGAATATATTATAGGTTTTCAAATGCATAAGCCTGTAACATGACTAGTTACCTTAAAATTCAGTTGCCTGTTACATGCAGATTACAATTTTTTTTTGTGCTACATGTGGGGTTTTTTTCAGCGCAGAAGAGATTGATTGCCAAAGTGGATTAATGCTTTTCACATCTGCAAGTCTTAGTTCAGATAAAAAGTGAAATAAGCCAAATGTGTTCAGAGCGGACATGTGTGCACATCACAAATAGTGCCGCACAGGCTGGCCTGGTTTGGGAATTAAGAGCTCCTTTTTTTCATAGGAGAGATTCAGTGCTAAAATATTAGTATTTCACAAGCAGTGCGGATTTAGCTTAATTTTTTAAAAATTATTATTATTCAGATTAATCCCTGAATCATTTTTATTGGAAAACTTTCAGCCAAACTTAAAGAAAAAAAAATAAAAAAATAATATTATGTTACAATTTTCAAGTTTTATAGCTGCGGGATTTGAAGGACTGGAGTCATCTGGCATTTTTCCAGATGGTCCAGCTGTCTTTGGAGGAACTGAGTAGGTTGGCAAAGCGTGCTGTGGGCTCCTTTGTTAAATCCGTCACTGAGGGAACGAGAGAAAGGGGCAGCAGCCGTGGTGAGGGCTTCATTGTGTGAGGACTTTCCACCTTTTCATCCTGACCTCCCAAAAGTTTCTCTTCTTCCAGGGTTCTCCCTTTTTTTGTGCCAGGTTTTCTGAGGGTATTCAGGTGTGGCAAACCCTGGGGCTGTTACTCTGCTGCTTTCTCAGGAGCTGCCAGGGACCATGAGCTCCTGTCGCATCTTCCTCCGGTGTTGGTGCTGCTCTGAGATGGCCTTTTGCCAAAACGTGTGACATGGGCTTTGTCCTGAGGGCCTCAGGCTACCCGAGAGGCCTCTGAGCATCCTTTGGGAAGGCAGGAGCAGCCTCCTCATCATAGCGTGGGAGAGAGAGGATTTCTGAGACTCAACCACCGGTGAGTGTGGGACAGCGGCTCCCAGGTGCTTATTTGATGTGGCTTAGTTGGAGGTATGGGTGAACAAATACAAAGATTAAAGCAAGCAGTGAGCTGCAGATGTGGACACTTCAGCAAACAACAGGCGAGAAAAATCAATTTTTCACAAATGAAAGAGGAGGAAAAAAATCAATAGGGAAAGGACTGTTATTTTCAATTTAAAGCCGGAGGAGTTGGGGTTTGATCTTTGAGTTCATGCTTTCCTGTTCTCATTCACATGTTGCATGGCACTGTTATTGGAGAACTGTGGACTGTGTCGTACAGAGATCATTAAATATAAATGGCTGAAAGAATGTGAAATGCTCCCCATCTGTATTTATTTATTTACTTGTCTTGTCTGCTTGCAGATACTTCTCCCTCTGTAGTTAACTCCTGTGGATGCTAGTTCCCTGTATGGGAGTATTGGAGCACATCGAGCTTTCGCGGTGAAGTCCACCAGCCTTTTCCGTGTGCATGTTTTGACAATATTTAAAGCACAGGAATCAGACTGTAGTTATTGATCTGTGTTTGTTTCTTTTCAACAGACTGTGATTCCATCTGGCTACCTGGTGGTGAGAGTGCCCCACAAAAACATGACCAATATTTTAAATAGGAATACAGAATTTGACTTTGCAGTACTGTATCTGCATGGGGTCTGGTAAATACAATGTGGGGAGACCCAGGTGGGATACACAGGAACCTCTCGTCTTGGTGCAGCTTGCTGTAATGGCAGGGCAGAGTGCCAGTTTTTCTTGCTAAAAACGAAAACAAAAGAGCCTTTTTGGCTGATTCCTGTTGCTAGATTCCACGTTGCCAAATACATGTCTACTAGAGTTAACTGTGTAAGAGCTGTGCTGCCTTGCAAATCTATTTGCGAGGAGACTAAGCCTCGTAGGTAGTGGATAAAACCACGGATGCAAAGACTTTCCATATTAAACCTCTGCAGAAACTGAGAGCTCACTTGCAAACAGGCACTTGCGAGGTCTTGGCTCTGTTGGCATCTCAGGAGAGCAAGTGGAAGTGATCATAAGAAAGGTACTGCCAAGTTCATGAGCGATCTACGAACCCACATGTCTTTATCGCTCTCTTCGATCTACAGTAATTACTATTTTTTTTCAGTGTACTAGCTGAATTGGATGAACTTCTCTGCTGTGTTTGACTCCAGCTATGCCAGTACAAAAATTATGTTGGGAGATGCGCCTACACCCACTAAAGGCTGAGAAGTTCTGTGAAAGTGGATGGGAAGAAGTAATAGTCTGTCCTGACTTGGAATAGTCATTATACCTCTTCCCATGCACAGAGTCCCCATCAAGGGCTTTGGGGTGTGGGAGATTGAGGACCGGGTGCCTGTGAGGTTGGAGCTGCAGTGGGGGATGTATGGATGCTGCCTTGTACTGAATCTGATCTTCAGCTCCATTCGTAGGTGCCAGATAACTCTCAGCTTCCACAAACTGAGCAGCTGTCCCTTCTAAACATTGGGAGTTACGATGACTTTTTGGTTTTGGTTCTGATATTAGAATGGTGTTGGGGTTATAAATAGGTAGTGGTGAAAAATCACTGGGATAGTCAGAAGCAAGCAGTTTGATCTGTAGTTTAAAGGATACTTCATTGCAAGAAGCTTTTTTTTTTCTTAAAAAAGAGCTTTTAAATGAAAGCTGAGATAAGCAGTATCAGTGAAAGGACCTTAAAAAGGTTGCAGCAAGCAGTCATAAAGATAGGATGTGTATGGAAGTGATTGTAGATAATGTTTTACCTTGAACTGTCCATTTCTTTTTATATTCTTACAGTAAGGGCTTTTGATAACATTAAGTAGCTGAAAACCTATATTTCTTTTACCATCTCTACTTAAATAAGTTCATGTTTCCACTGGAAATCCATATTTTCAGAGGCTGCTAATTCTCAGCTGTAAAAACGTACTCTGAGCAGAAACTTAGCAGAGGGTATCTCAGCAAAAATAAGATCAAAGGTATAGATTCAGGTATAGATTAGCTGCTGCATGTAGAAGACCAGTTAACAGGACTGCAGAAGTTACACTTTACTGTAAAGAAGTCTGCTATATAACAGAAATGGCATATTAGCTGGAAAAGAAGGCTAACGGTCTATATATAACTAGAATTAAGGTGTTGCCCAGTAATAGTGGTGGCTTTGAATTACCTGGGAGGGACCATTTTTCTGAAATAAAGTGTCATCTTTAGAAACTGTGCCACAATATTCCTAAATGGAGGTAGGAATGGGGAGAGGCTGAGGGAGCTGGGGTTGTTTAGTCTGGAGAAGAGGAGGCTTAGAGGTGACCTCATCACTCTCTATAACTCCCTGAAGGGAAGTTATAGCCAGGTGGGGATTGGTCTCTTCTCCCAGGCAGTCAGCAATAGGACAAGGGGGCATGGGCTTAAACTCTGCCAGGGGAGATTTAGGCTGGATATTAGAAAGAAATTCTTTGCAGAGAGAGAGGTCAGGCATTGGAATGGTCTGCCCAGGGATGTGGTGGACTCACCGTCCCTGGAGGTTTTTAAACTGAGACTGGACATGGCACTTGGTGCCATGATCTAGTAAATGGACTGGAGTTGGACCAAGGGTTGGACCTAATGATCTCTGAGGTCTTTTCCAACCCAGTTGATGATGTGATTCTGTGAATGTGTACTCCATTGGCTTAGCAACTGGGTCCAGGATGCTTCTCTCTTTTACTGGACCTGCAAGCAAATGTTGGAGGTTTCATTGTAATTTTATTTTCTTTTTACCCCTATAAACAAACACATAATTTTAATATATCTTTTGTATTGTCTGCTGTGAGACACTGTGCAGATGAAGATTCAAACACGGTCACTCCTGTTGAAGCAAAGTACTGAAGGTCATGACAGTGTGTCCTATCTCTTGTCTCTGACTGTCTGATCTTTGTTCAAGTGACCATTGGCATCACATCTGACAGTTAAATAGCACTCACGGGTTAATTTAATTTTCTTTTGAAGCATGTCTGTGATGTAAAGAGAAAGAGTGTTGAGAAATAAAAATGCTCCTGTGGACTCTTTATCTCCTTTTTATGGAGAGTTCTCTTTATGTTTCGCTTACTGTTTCGGGAGTGTAATTACATTAAGGATTGATCCCACTGAAGTTTAATGAGAAAACGTATAGCTCTGTCAACAGTAGACGAGTCTTGAGATGATTCAGGAATTACAGGAAAAATGAAATTATTACAAGGCCATGGAACATGATCCTGCCAGCTCTTGCTGATGAATTCCTGACATCTCTCTATTTGATACATCAATCAAAACTGTAAGTGTTGTCTTATGTTATTTAAAATTCTATGTTAAATTCATGCTGTTATTGAAGAATATAAAAATCTGGAAAGTGTTTCATTTCTGCAGGAACAGTCAGCAGGTGGCATGTTGTCACATTTGTCCACCAGATACAGTTTTGTGTAGGGAGCTTCAGGAAAACACTGCACCTTGCTGTGCCAGTAGCAATGGTCTCCATCTCTCCTCCTCCTTCCATTTATATTCCCTTCCGTATGCTGGTTCCAGTGCTGATTTGTCCTCTGGGCAAGCAGATCCAGTTCACTAATCTGGCTGAAAATTAATTGTTGTTAAAAGTAAATTGTAGTTTGTCCATTTGGTGACCTTAGTTCTCCAAAGGTTTGAGGCAAACATTAGAAATAGAGATGCTGAACCTCCTATGAACCAAGAGTCAATGAGGTGAAGCCAGGGTGGGGAGGAAAGGGCTGTTGGCACCACACTTTTAGATGGGTTTGTCTGTTTTAGTTAACCACCGAGAAACGTGACTGTCTTCTTCTGGTAGAGTTGTTGTTCTGCTTTGCAGTTGAGGAAGCTGTGGCTGGGATGCACAAAGGGTTTCCTAGGTGAAAAACATGAGTACAGTTGGGGACTGCTTGCACTGGGTCTTGATTATTCCTTAGAAGGACATTGCATTCCTGGATGTGCTTTGATTTTTAACTTGATAAAAAGAAATAGAGTATTAAGCATGAATTAAGGAATGCAAGAAGAAAAATAAATAATTAAACTATATTTTTCTAAAGTACAGCTTTTATCTATTAGGTACATCTCAGTCTATGTCACAATCTACAAACTGTTACTGCCACAATCACAAGCTATTTCTGGGTAAACTGCATGACAGCAGTGATTTTTAATATAGGACGTGATGCTCAGAGACAGTGAGTTAACCGTTGGGCTCTGAAACAACCCATGCTCCCCACTTAAATGAGTGTCCCAGGCACCTTGCACAGTCAGGTCACATATTTGTGTACGGAAAAAGTAAACACTAGGGTCTGTAGCAGTGCTAATATATTATTGTGAAGGATTAGCTACAAATTTACGGTATTAAAGATTTGAGCTAGACCAATGTGGTTTTTCCTGCCTCAGGATATCATTGTACAGTGTAGTTGTAATCAAAAGTGTCATAAATTTGTGGGTTTTTCCTCTTGTTGTCAGTGAAAGCTAACACATAAAACTGTGCTTGCCGTACTTCTCTTAATAATTTTATGACTTGCCAGTATAATAATTAACATAAATCTTTTGTGTTTCCCACTTCAAAATCCATGAGGGTGAAACTGGCTTTGTATTTTACCAACAGTGTAACAGTGAATCTGGCTTTTTAGGCCTTCTTAGGCAATATGTATTTATCCTCCCTCCTCCCCTCCCTCCTCTGGAGAATGTGGGTTAAAAGTTAAAACATCTTAGGTCCTGTGACTTTTGAGAAAGGGGATGTTTTGTGTTTGTGGTTGGGAGGGTTCTTTTTCCTCCCCTTTTTCCTCCCCTTTTTCCTCCCCTTTTTCCTCCCCTTTTTCCTCCCCTTTTTCCTCCCCTTTTTCCTCCCCTTTTTCCTCCCCTTTTTCCTCCCCTTTTTCCTCCCCTTTTTCCTCCCCTTTTTCCTCCCCTTTTTCCTCCCCTTTTTCCTCCCCTTTTTCCTCCCCTTTTTCCTCCCCTTTTTCCTCCCCTTTTTCCTCCCCTTTTTCCTCCCCTTTTTCCTCCCCTTTTTCCTCCCCTTTTTCCTCCCCTTTTTCCTCCCCTTTTTCCTCCCCTTTTTCCTCCCCTTTTTCCTCCCCTTTTTCCTCCCCTTTTTCCTCCCCTTTTTCCTCCCCTTTTTCCTCCCCTTTTTCCTCCCCTTTTTCCTCCCCTTTTTCCTCCCCTTTTTCCTCCCCTTTTTCCTCCCCTTTTTCCTCCCCTTTTTCCTCCCCTTTTTCCTCCCCTTTTTCCTCCCCTTTTTCCTCCCCTTTTTCCTCCCCTTTTTCCTCCCCTTTTTCCTCCCCTTTTTCCTCCCCTTTTTCCTCCCCTTTTTCCTCCCCTTTTTCCTCCCCTTTTTCCTCCCCTTTTTCCTCCCCTTTTTCCTCCCCTTTTTCCTCCCCAGCTGTTTATTCTCTTTAGCATGTGACTTTTTAATTTAAAAAAATAATTTACCGTGCAAGGATGGTAATGGGACAGAGAGCTAGTTATCTGGTGTGAACTGTTGTTGTTCACTGTGGTTGTGGTGTGGTGGTTTGGTTTTTGGGGTTTTGGTTGTTTTTTTTTTTTAATCCTGTGAGTACCCCTGCCAGTTGCTGGGCTGTTACTTGCTTTTCACAAAAACATTGAATGCTGAGTATCCCTGGTGTGATACAACACAGGGAGGAAGGTACGGGCGCTCACCATTGGGCTTCTGCTGTGGGCACCTGGTATAGCTCATGGAGGGCCGTGCTGGTGGCTCCCTCCACATATTTCCCAAGGGTAGATATGTCCTACAGCCCGAAACCAAGCATGGCCTTCATGATTTGTGGTTCAAATGCAGGCAGAATTTTCCACGTCTGCTTTGTGTTCCTTCCCTCTGCTGTTCTATGAAATCAATTACACCATTGTGAAAAAATTATTACAGGTGTTGCTGAAAACCACTTTATAGTGTGGCATTATTAAGTATTTTGGAACTGAGACACAACCTGTGTTATTTTTCTAGAAAGGAGAAACAATATGATCTGAGGTTGTAGCAGTTTTGAAGAGAAAAGAGAACTGAATGTGTCCTCTAAGTCCTCAATACTGAATGCAGTCTAACTTTAGCATCGAAGTATAATAATAATAATTGTGGATTCCATATGCAATTCTGCTGATGCAATCTGTGGAGTCCTGGGTGATTAATATCACGTATGCGTTCTGGTGCTTTGTTCACAGATGATAGGAAACTACAGAAATCTGTTCCTCCTTCTGTTTCATCATGTGATTCACTTTCTTAGTTTGCACATAAAAATCTGAAACTTGACATTTCCTTTTGGGAGTTATTTTATATCTCAGATGGATTGCAATGTGCTTACATAAACATACCATGTGTGCTTAGAAAAAAAAAAACAAACCAACAACCCTACAACAAAAAACAACCGAAAAAACAAGAACTGGTGGAATTATTACTTTGCGTTTCACTTTTTGGAAGTTTATGAAGTCTTTCTCAGAGCAGTTGATCCAAGCTACTGAAGTCCCCTAGTTGTAGCCTAATAATATGTGCTAGTGATGGCACCTGATTTGGCACTCAAGCAATGCGGGGCTTTCTGTTCAACCAAAAGCATATTGTCACTTCTCTGGTGTCTGTGTAAGCTGTGACTTAAGCTCTTGTTACACTAGTGGGTATCACATTGAAAGAATAGGATACTCATGACACAGGAACTGTGTTTTTAAAATAGTTTGTATTATGGGAAAGCTGGAATGTCCCTGAACAATGACCATTAACTATGTGAACTATATTTTTGTGATATAGTGCTTAAGTATGAATCTTTTGGGTTTTTTATATCTTCAAAATGCTGTGAACAAATGGGAGGTTTCAAGATGTGTTAGCAAATACACAGAAATGCACAATATATATTTTTACATACCTCTATCATGTATGCATGTTCATGATTAGGAGTTATGAAGAAAAATTGCATTTATTTTTGAACAGCTTAAAAGGAAAATAGGGTTTGGAGTTTTTTTTCCTTTCCATTTGTAAGAATGCTACAACTTATGTGAAGCTCTCTAGTTCAGATTTTTTTCCCTGAATTCTGGTTCATAAAATCTTGTGTCACTGGAGTGGGATCTTCCTGTAGTCTCAAGGAACTGAGTTTCCCAAGTCTTAGTGGCTGGAGAAACCAAATATACCCAGGAGAATACTCAGAATGGTAGGCTGACATAGGGTGGAGGGGATCTCTGGAGATCATTCATTTGGTCCAGTTCCTGCTTAAACCAGGGCCAAATTCAAGTCGATTCCAACTTCAAAGGTTGGTTGAGGTTGCTCCAAAGCTTGTGTGATCAAGTTTTAAACATCTCCGAGGATGGAGATTCTGTGACCTTTGCAGGCACTCTGTTGCAGTGTTTGCTCTTTATCATAAAAGCCTTTTCCTCTTCTGATTTCCTTAATCGGAATTTCACTTGCTGCAGTAGTGTCCTTTGCCTCCTGCCCTGTTTCTGCACATCCCTAAGAGGAGTTGGGCTCTGTTGTCTTTGCGTCATATTTGGTGGTTGCAGGCAGCAGTAAGTTCCACCCCTGAAACCATCTCTTCTCCAGGCTGAACAGCCTCAGCACCCACAGCCTGTCCACAAGCACCATGTGCTCCAGCTCCTGACTGGCTTGGTGGCCTGGCCTGGACTCCCTGTGATGTGTTCCTGTCTGTCTTGTGCTGGGGAGCCCAGCACTGGACTTAGTACTACAGGTGTCTCACCAGTGCTGAGCAGAGAGGAAGGACCCTCAGTTCCAGAAGGATAGGGAACTGCTGGAGAGAGTCCAGCACAGGACAACAAAGATGATTAAGGGAGTGGAGCATCTCCCTTATGAGGAAAGGCTGAGGAAGCTGGGTCTCCTTAGCTTGGAGAAGAGGAGACTGAGGGGTGACCTTATTAATGTTTACAAATATACAAAGGGTGAGCATCACAAGGATGGAGCCAGGCTCTTCTCGGTGACAACCAGTGGTAGGAAAAGGGTCAATGGGTACAAACTGGGACATAGGAGGTTCCACTTAAATATGAGAAGAAACTTCTTCTCAGTGAGGGTAACAGAACACTGGAACAGGCTGCCCAGGGGGGTTGTGGAGTCTTCTTCTCTGGAGACATTCAGAACCCTCCTGGACACATTCCTGTGTAACCTCATCTGAGTGTTCCTGGTCCAGCAGGGGGATTGGACTAGATGATCTTTCGAGGTCCTTTCCAATCCCTAACATTCTGTGATTCTGTGACCGACCACCTCCTTCAACCTGCTGGTAATCTTCTTTCCTATCACAGCCCAGGATGCTGTTGGACTTCTTTGCCAGGAAGGACCATTTCTAGCTCATGGTCAACTTCTTGTCCACTGGGACCTCAGCTCCTTCTTTGATTTCCAGCTGGTTGGTTCCCAGCATGTACTGGCACATGAAGTTATTCCTCCCCAAGTGTGGGACCTGCTGTTTGATTTTGCTGAATTTCATGATGTCCCTGCTGAACCATTTCTCCAACTTGCTGAGATCCCTCTGAATTGCAGCACTGCCCTTCAGTGCACTTGCTGCTTCCCCAAATTTTCGTACTTGCAAACCTGCTTCCTTTTACCGATGCTTTGTCCTGTCCTCCTCTTGTTCAACCATATGCTGAAACCTCTTTTTTGCTATTATCTCCTCTTCACTTTAGATAGCAATTTTAACCCTTTCTCTTCTAGAGCTCATATCTACTATCTTCTTTTCCTGCTTTTCTTTCTAAATACAAATTAAAATGAAAATTTCTGTCTTTGTCATGCCATCTCCTTGCACGTCTCCCCGGTGCACCGGTTGTGACTTTGGTGGCAGGGGCTTCCTGTCGGCGTGTGAAAGAAAAGCCGACGCTTGAGCTCGTTCACACAGGAAGGAATCGCTAAAAACAGCAAAGCTGGGGCACTGGAGCATGTGTGAGCAAGCAAAAACTCACAGGTACACCTGTTTTAAAGCAAATAGAAGGGTACAGTCTCAAAATAGTTGTCAATTTTTGGACTCATCTGCTACTTCCCTGGAAAGAATCTAGTTAAAAGATATGAGACTTACATAGAGAAATTAAGAGAGCAAAATAAATGTAAAGGATAGTTTTCCATTTGCTGTATTTTACAGAGTTGTTTATTCTTTTTAAAAAGACGTACAGTGTATAACCCTACTTTTACTCTACTCTAGGGCTTGGTGATTTCAGTAAGCTAGATGGTCTTCACTATCATTAATACTCCTTCTTTTACATTTCTGAGAAGCAGAGAAAATGCAAATTTAGTAGGGTGAGTTGCAGTAAACATGTATTCATTTCCCTTCTCTACTTTTCAGTCTTTTTCAGTCTTGAAGCTTTTTTCTTCTGGTTCCCTTCCTGCCATTTCATTTGTGTTCCTATTACTCTGCCCTTGTCTTTCGCAAGTGAATATTGATGTTTTCCTATTGTGACTGTAACGTATAAGGGAAGATAATTATAAATTACCAAATTGCTCCATATAGATGAATGCTTATGATAATGGTTTTATTAATGTATTTTTAAATATCTTTTTTCAGACGGCGCATCTCCATGGCACAGTACAGGAGTGAAGCATTCTGTCTGACCATTATCACTTAGTGTGTATACAATAACCAGGATATTTATGGCTAAAACTATATTAACATTGTGTAATCATATCCTTATATATGTGTGCATATATATATATGTGTGTGTGTGCACATATATATATATATATATATGTAAAGTAGTTTGCAAGGGGTTTTGTATGCAATTGAAAAAAATCCTGGTATTATCTATGGTGATTCCTGGGTGTAACTAATCGAATGTAACCATATCCCAAGAGATCAGAGGTACTTAGAGGTGTCTGTATGAAGTACTAATACCTTTTCTATGTGGTTGCCTTGAGGGTGTCTACATTTCCATGTGTCCTTTTACTGTACTAAAAAGGTGTTTTTTTTAGTGATGAGAATAGTGCTACTTTGAGTGCGTTCCCTACTGTTTTTTATTAACGTATAGTCTGTTTGATGAGGCAGATTTACATTTCATCTTTACATACCTTGAGCTGAGATGCATTGAAATAAAAAATAAAATACGTGGACCAAATACTAACTTCTGTATTTCAGTAGGGATCACAATCAATTAGATCAACAGCTCCAGGGACCTTTGTAACGACCTAGATGTGCCAGCATTACATAGTTCAGTGGTATCTGGAAACTTCATCTGACCAGGGTTAGCAACAGCCATGCAGCTTTCAGAAAATACATTTTTACCCAGGGTAACGCAGACTTCTGCATGAAGAGACTGCCTTTTGCCACTCATGCTTTGCTTTCATGGACACAGATCATAAAGCTTGTGTACAAAATGAGTGTTTAAGAAATGAAAGACGTATTGCTATTGTGTAGGTACCTTTTCTTTTGGCCATTTTAAAGACTAATGTATTATATCATACAGAGGAATGAAAATGTATTTTTCTTAATGTTCCCTCTTGTTCTTGACAGCTGAAACTTTGTGATAATAATTCCTATTGCTTTTAATCTTTAAAACATTTTGCAGATATCATCAGTGGTAGTTGATCTGCAAAATGTCCTTAAAAGGCATAGAATTTATTGGAATTAGTTGTGTTTTGTGGGAGGTTTAATCCTAATTTTCTACTGAAAAATGTTTATTTTATAGAAAATTAGGATTAATTTTAAAACTGCTACAGGCAGTTTTTCTTTGCAGGTCTAGTGATTCTGTTCTTAAAGCTTGTCTATAATGGATATAATGAAGACGTAATGATTTTTGAGGTAATCACGGTGGTGTGAATAGCTGGGAAGACTCTAGATGAACTCTTGAGGTTTCCTCTATCCTGGTTTCTACAATTCATGTGAATTCTCTATTGATGGCTCTTCACGTAGCAACAGAGAAAATGAAGCTGTGAAAGTAGGGGAGGGCCAGGCGGTGAGAATCTGAACTGGCACACCTCTAGCAGGAGTGAAGGAGAAGCACTGATGCTATCCTAGCTACGCCGCCACCTCCTCGCTAAATTCTGTGAGTTTGGGAACAGCTTAGAAGATGCCATGGTCTGCTGGACCTCACTTCCAGGATGATTGTAGTATTAGTTCAAGCTAATGATTGTTGGCTGCTTGAAGCTTATCTTATTTCAGTTTAGTCTAAATACCTCTCTTGTAGAGGAGTTGTTTGTCTTGGTCTGTCTTGGAGGGCAGGAGGGGAACATGATGTGAGCAAAGCAAGAGGGGAGGATGATGTGAACAGGAAGCCGAGTCCTGAAGAGGCAGCATGGCAGTGGTCTCCTGCTGAGGTCCATAGCAAGCCTTCTCCAACACAGGGCCCTATCTTGCTTTCCAAGGACTACAGGAGACTTTTATGATCCCCTGTATGGAGGTTTGTGTTGCTTTGTCCTTACCACCTACCACTCCAACTCTATAACAGAACTTAAGACAGCTACTTCTTATCTTCATTGCCTTTCTCGAGAGGAGAGGAGAGCATGTTATGACTGTTATGTCTTTTATCTTGAAGACCTATTATTGAAGATTTAAAGTGTGGCTACAAAGAAGATGAAGACTCTCTTTTTACAAGGAGTCACCTGGAAAAGATGAGGAGTACATGGGTACAAGTCGCTCCTGGGGAGATCCTGATTGGACACAAGAGGGAAATTGTTTGTGATGAGAACAATCAGCCATTGAAATAATCTCCCCTGGCAAGTGCTGGATTCCCCAACATTGAACACTTTTAAGATTTGGCTGGACAGAGTGCTGGGACATCTTGTCTAGACCATGCTTTTGGTTGGACCAGATGATCCTTGAGGTCCATTCCAACCTGGTGTTCTACAATTCTGCTTTTCTGAACCCAGAACCATTACTTCTCTGAGAGCTCTGGGTACAAAGCTGGCACTGCTGTTGCCATCACTGGCACAAGAGCAACTTCTGTGAAACTCGTACATCCCTGATACAGCCTAGAGATGTTTATGTGTTTTGAATGCATTTACAGGATAGTAACAGCATGTTTGTGAGCATCATTCCTGGATATTAGTATAAACATGCTTTTGTATTTAGATAACAGAACTCCTTCTCAACTCATTCATTGTCATGTTTCCTTATGGACTCTTTTCAAACCCTGATAAGGAAGAAAACATGGAAAAAACCCGACATTATTTCTTTCAGTATGTGTTAAAAGGCATGTACTTTGTATTTGCAGGTTAAGCTGTTGCCAGTTAAGCTTGTGGCTTTTTAGTGAATTTGCTTGTTAGGAAGCCAGACCTCGCTGCTTTTTCATTTTGAAATGGTGCTGGCTTGTTCTAATCCTTCTCCACATGTCAAAGCCCTTTAAACCGCTGGCCCTGGTCCATGAGATTTTTTCCGTACAAGAGGATGACTTACCATATTTGATACCCTGAAGATTAGGGGCCTATCGAGACTTCCTGACTGCTTGACACTTGTACAGTAGCGTGCCTGCTGTGAGCAACAGGACATGAAAGTGGACGGGCGGATGAATCACTGGACCAATCTTGCGTTATTGTCACTCGGTCAGTTGATCAGAGAATGAGAGATGAGGAAAGTGGGCATCCTCCATATGTTAGATTGCAGAATGCAGCTGGAAAAGCAAAATAATCTGTCTGTGATACATCAGCAGGACTAAGAGTAGAAGTGATGCAACTGGTGAAAATGGCCCTTCAGTGCAAGAAACCTTCCCCTGCTTTCCCTCCCCAGCCCTAAGCCTTCAGTTGGATACCAAGACCTAATTGGGCCATGGAGGGGTGATGATAGGCCTGTGCAATATAGCCCTGGTGGGAGCAGGTTGGATTTTAACCCTTTGATATGCTTTTTAAATTTTTTATTTTTAAAGTAACCCTTGAAGGATTTAGAAGAGCCTGACCCAGTACATAGATATCATTCTCGCTTCCATGTTTTTTTTCTAGGACTAACCTCAAGACTGTAACACTTTTACCTTTTTTTTTTTTTTTTTTTTAAACTGTAAATGTACACTTCTGGGGGTTTTATTTTCAGTGGTTTACTTATTATTGTCTATAAAACTTGGTCTATGTAAGCAAAATTTGATGCTTATTTTTATTGACTTATTGTGCTTTCTCCTGTGTGTATTAAAATTGGTTTGATTTCCTCCTTTCCCTCAAGAGACTGGCTTTTGTTTTGTTTTCTAATCCTTAATTCATTGTCTTATAAAAATCAGCAAGCTATAACCTGCTTCATATTACAAGACTGAATTACAGTTAATTAAAAATAGATATTTATAATGGGCATTTTAACAGAATCTTAATTGTGATAACTCAACAGGGTGCAGCTCTGTAGGGGTTATCATTAGGATGATGACATTTGCCACTTGTGGGAGCGTTAGTTGTTTGCAGTATTCCTTACATTGATTACAAAGACTATTGCAGCTACCTCTGCTTTTAATGAAACCATTCTCAGAACAACTTAATATTGCGACATACAGTGATATTAGCTGCTCGCCTCTGGACTGCTGTCAGTACTTTGTGTGTGATGGTGTTGTTAACTGGAGTTTGCTCCTGTAGTGATGCTTTTATAATTGCTTTGTCTTTGGTGACAAAACCTTTCCAATAGAAGAGCACCGTGTGAGATAGGTTCTGTTTTGGTGGTGTCTTGGAGTAGGTAGCCCCAGCCACTGGTACTGCTAGCTGTGAATTCAGAATACTGAAAGCTCAATATATGGAGAACAGAGAATCACAGAATCATGAGAGTATTTGTATCTAGTCTATAAGTATCTGAAAGGAGGTTGTAGCATGGAGGGCGTTGGTCTCTTCTCCCAAGTAGCAAGTGACGGGACAAGAGGAAATGGCCTCAAGTTGTGCCAGTGGAGGTTGAGATTGGATATTAGCAAAAAATTCTTCATGGAAAGGGTTGTGAGGCATTGGAACAGGCTGCCCAGGGAAGTGGTGGAGTCACCATCCCTGGAGGTGTTTAGACAAGGTTGTTAGGGACATGGATTAGTGCTGGAGTTAGGTTAGGTTAGGTTATGATTGGACTTGATGATCCTGAGGATCTCTTCTAACCAGAATGATTCTATGAATAATAAGGGCAACAACTTAGAATACAGAAGAAATAATTCTTTATATAAAAATAACCCCTTTGAAATGTTTCATAGGTAGTGGAGGATTGACAGTAGGATGGAGTAAGAATTCACCTTTTTAACGGGAAGTAAGGCCAGTCTCAGTGAAACTGAGAGGGTTGTTGATGGAACAGCACTGGTGGATGAGCTAAGGGAAGAGGATGAAGCAAGAGCTGTGGCAAGAGGAGCAATGAGGTAGGGGGGCCAAGTCACAGAGAAGCGTTGGGTTCATGAACCCTTCATCACCTTATTTCAGGTTACAATTTTAAACTGTTTTGAAACAACTGAATGTAAGGCAGTGCAGCTTGAGACTGCTTGCTCCATGGGGTGAGAACAGGGTGGTCTGGTTAACAACCCGGCAGCCCTGAAGTTTGTGGCTGGAGTGCTTGGGTGCACACCAGGGACAACTGTGTTATGATGCTGACTCTCCTGCCAGAAGCCCACCTTGACAGCCAAGGAGATGGAAAGGGACATCCAGCTGTGGAGGGGGAGGATTTTCCTGCCTGGGTCAGGTGTCAGTGGGAGCAGGGTCTGGTGGCGGCTGTGTCTCAAAGGTGACCATAGGGATGGTGAACTGGAGAGAGGTGGGAGGACACTTGAGACCTGGACAAGTGCAACGTTTCCATGTTGGGTAATATGGAGAGAAGAAGCGGTGTAACCAAAGTCAGGAGAAAGGGCTGTGGAAACTCTGTGACACTGATGGTAGATGAGGGGCAACTGCTTGAAATCGGTATAATTTTAACAGCAAGAGCTGTGCTCACGCTCTTTTATTTAATCAGATTACAGGAATATTTTTCAATAGTTAATGCAGTTTAGGACCTTCCTCATAATTTCAAAATACCAGGTATGTGTATTCCTGGCTTTAAACAGAGGATGGGTGTAGCCCGAGGTGCATCTTCAGCTAAGGCATTTCTGCTGCTGCCAGTTGGCTTAACCACTTCTTTAAGCAGTCTAAGTCATGTAATGTGTCAGATCTTATCTGCAAATCAAAAGAGTAATTAAGGGAATAGAAAGAAAATAAAAAAAGATTTGATTGTCAAGGAGTTGCTGAATGTGATCCTCAGGGAAGTAGTGAGTGTAGTTGTTCATGTCATTCATGTTCTTCTGAGTGAGGGTGGTTTGTAGGGATTACAGGTGGTGGTGGTTGGCCAGGAATCGTTTCAGGTGTATCTTGGGTAGAAGTCTTTGATCCTTGCCAGAGGCATACTTCATTCAAAACAGCATCAATACTGTCACATCTATGTTGTTTTTTCTGTTACACCTGGAATATTCCCAAAAATATTTGGTTCTCCTCAGTGGTAATCTCCTTTGGTATATTTGTCTTCTGTTGTTGTTAAATTTTTTATTAATGCTGTTTATTGGTTCATTTGTTTTACTCTCCTCCCTGAAAGACAGGTACATATGATCAGCTGACTTGTAATAGGAATGGAGGGATTATGAATTGGGTTTGGTTGGTTGTGCTGGGGTGACAGGGAGTATGGGACTAGCCAGCCTGGCCAAGCTGCAGGGGCTCCAGGGTGAGAATCCTTGGTCTTGGAAATGGTGTTTTCCTCCATGCAATACGAGTTTTTTTCTTTGGAACATTTTCCTCTTAGTTTTAATAAACCAAGCAATGTGACTTCCTTGCCATCCTTAGTTTCTGATTTTTGTAATAATTTATTTTAATTGTGATATCTGGGTAATTGATGGGGAGTGTACTTGTATTAATTTCTGTGTATCACCTTGGTATGCGGGGAGCTTAGTGTGGGTGGTTTTACCAATTCCTGCTTGACAGTAGTATTTAACCATCTCAGGTTACTTCTTTTTCTTTTTTCTCCAGGCTCTTTTAAAAATGGGTTGCCTTTTCAAGTCTGCCTAGCTCTATTGAAAATGACAGCTTTAAAAATCTTAAAAATCAAGAGATTTTGATCAGGAAAACAAAGCAATCCCCAAGACTTGTTTAAAAGACCAAAGCTCTTAAAACTTGGAGTACCCTTCACTTTGCAGGCAACTAAGTACCATTTTATTTAAAATACTTTTGGTATTTTGAATAAAAAGTTAAATAAAAAATAAAATGGTAAATAGATTAAATAAAAAAAATTACTAAACTGACCGCAGTGACTGTGACTCGGACCCTTGTGCTGTCTCTTTCTTTCCTTTAACTACAGAGCCATGAAGGACAGTGAGCGCAGGCACGGGTGTCCATAGGCTGGTTAGATAAACCTGCCAACTGGCAAGAACTTCATCTGCCAAAGTTATTCTTCAGGTTGTAGTTTCTGGGCTGTGAATGTGAATAGTTGCTGAGCCACGGTTTGGGGGTTGGTTTGTCCGTGTTGGTCTGCAGAATGAAATGGCACTGGCCTACTGTGTGCAGATGGCGAGTCCTGCAGGCTGCTACCCTGACCTCAGTAGGGGACTGGAAAGTACAAATTACCTTTGGAAATCAGGTTTTTGCACTTAAATACGTAGACAGATTTGCGGGTGAATTCCTCCTTGGACTGCTGAATGAAATAGTATATTGAATTGCTCCTGAGCACCTCTCTACCCAAAAAAAAGTCTAAGTGATGGGGGAACTACCAGATAGGAGAGAAGCAAATATATTTCTGTGTAAGTAATGACGGGAAAATAACCAGAGCAGCTATGTCTCCTGTCAAAAATATGAGAGTTATTAGAACAAGGAGAGAAATGACGAGGGCTAGAGAGGCTCATGGAATGTGACCAGGTATGTATCAGGTAGATCTCCGAACATATGTGCCTTTTTCTAAGGTTAATCATGGCTTGTGCTGAGCATTACAGTGTGTGTGGAAGTTTGAAATTTTAGGAATGGAGAGTTTCCAGTGGAAATTCTTCAGGAACAGCCCTGGGGTCAATTTTACTCTTCTTGTTCATCCCAAAGACATCAAGAACATGGCTGTGTGTGCTCCAGTGACATGCTCTGCATTTCAAATTATTATTAAAAGATTTGTAGATACTGAATCTGGTAGTGGAGTCATTTTGAGCTGGCCAATGCACAATAGGAATATTGTATACAGGATTTTTCCCTGTTCTGAGATTTTCACCTACATTATGCTGAGAGATAATTATTAATAATAATGCTAGTCTGCACTTTCAAGAAGAGGCAGGCTAGGAGAAAAGACATTTAAAAATGATTAATGGAAGCACTCATGGTCAATTGATCAATTTTAGAGAGTATACCTTCCTATTAAAATAGACACTCATCACCCACAGTTGTAGGATGCCAGCCAAATAAACTCCTTAAACTGATTAATAGCATCACTGCTGTCATATAGTGGCCCCAATTTAGAGCCTGAATATGTACCCGTACCTCCACGTATATAGATATCATGCTCTTTTCTTGAAAAAAGCATTTTATTGCTACATTTCTAATGGAAAGTGAAAGAAGGGGCCCAAATTATAACTAATGCAGTGATGAAATTTCTTGTGGGTTAAGCAAAAGCAGGAGTAGGAACTGAACATAACTATCTGCTGTATAGCATGGCACATTCAGCTGTTGGCTTTCTTTTTTCTGGGAAGCACAACTTTGAGCCTCGAAATGAGGATGTTTATGTTTGTTTGGTGTATCTCGCACCTTTGGAGTATGTTTGCTTGGACTATGTTTTCTTGGTCACAGAGCCTGTTCTCCCTTAGTTGCTGTGGTGGTGCTAGCTAAATGTCATCTCATGCTTATTGCCACCTCTGTTTTGGCAATATAGGCAAAATAGGTTTATTTGAGTAGGTTTTGTGTGTGGTGGGTTGGTTTGTTTGTTTTTGGTTTTGGTTTTTCTTTTCCTAACCTGTGCTGATGGCTGTGGTGAGGTGGGACTCCTCACACATTACTCAGCAAGTGCTTGTGAGGAGGTGACCATCTCCAGGCCGGGGCCTACATCAGCCGTGGAGGCATCAACACCGATTTTGCAGCCCCTTCGGATGATGTATAAAGCTTTCTCTGCTGCTTGTGGGAATTTTGTTCTTTCTTTTCAGACAAGTTTAGTGGGCATGGCTTATTCTGGTTTTGCTTATTCTTTAAGTGGTTTTGCTGTGAAACTTGGCACAGCCCTCTTGACACTGTGGTGAGGGGAAAGCTGTGTGGTATTTCGTCCGCAGTGGGATGATGGTTAGTGCCATTCTTTTATTTATTTACAACATCTTGCGTGGTGTAAAAGGAAAAAGACATGCCAGGGTTTATATAAGCTAGTACATATAAACAGTGTTACATTTTTTTCTTCCTGCTCCCATTTTTCCATTGTCCTGGTGTTCCCTCTGAGGGCAACTTCAAGGAGACTATGAAATTTGGAAGCACGTATGAGTAGTATTTGCTGTCCAAGGCAGGATTCATCTGTTTCAGATGTTTACGTTTCAGACTTTCTTGCAGGTTAAATCTCAGATATGCATGTTACCAAGTAGTGGAGTACTCACTACAGCTGGCTTGACTGAGAGCAGATTTTGGCAGGAGTCTGCAGCAAATCTGTGCTCGTTCCTTTGGACTTGCAGCAAAAAGAGCCTTAGAGGTTCAGCCACCCTCCCTTGGATTAGGTGGTTGATTACCATCACCATGAGAAACATCAAATATATGGGCCACCTGGAAACTGATGTTCCACTGAGTGTCCTAAGGAAACTGGTGGCCTTGTCCGTAAGCTCGGCCTGTTTCATTTATAGCTGTGTACAAGTGCAAGGATTCTTGGTTCTTCTGATGGTCTCTGGGGTTCAGCAGCCTCTTAACAGGAAATGAAGAAAATGCTTGTTCTACTTTTGAATGGATGAGAGTAGAAATGAAGATTATTTTGCAGCTTTGAGAGGAGAGTGTTAAGTACTGCTGCCCATACTGCCAGTAGAGTCATCTTGATTCTGGACCCGTCATAAACCTAGTTTAAGTAAAGGTGTTAAACCAAAAGAAGTGGGGTGGGTTGATAGCATTTGGTGGTGCTAGTGCTTATTAGCAGGACAAAGGACAGACATGAAACCTGTGCAATTAGGTCTTTTTCTGTGCAGTCTTTATAGTCAGTCCAGTCCCTTGATGAAAGATCTGCTGGAGAGCTTGGTGTTTATCCCTTTCCCCACTGTGATGATGTGGAAGAATCACTGGCAAGTCTCTTCTCTCTTATCCTACTTGAGGCAAGAGCAATTTTCCTGTGGGATACCTTCCTTTTGGATTTCACACTTTGACTTCATTTTTAGTACACTTAATTACATTTGTTTTGTCTGAAGTGCAAACAAAACATAGAAGCACAACATAGATGATTCCAGCCTAAAATGAGGAGTGACTAGTTTTTAAATATTACTGTTCTATAATTTCTTTCAGATGCTCATAAGCCCTTATGAGTAGAAATCTTGGGTCGTCATTACCTGGAGAGTAATAGCTACTGTTTTGCTAAACAAGGTCTGAAAATAAGGGGAAAAAGTCTGAAGATAAGGAGAAAAGATCACTTTTTTAAAATTCCAGTTCTTTGTGTGTTCAGAAACATATTTCACAACTTGGCTGAAAATCCTGTGTGGTTTTGATAATATATTAGAAAGTATGGTTTCATCAGATTCTTTAAGGCATTTATTTACACAAAATATTTAACCAGTTCACCAGAAATTTGTGGCTGTGTGTATGTATGTTTTCATATTCATAAATGTGTAGATATGGTGTTGTGTGTGCATATATATATATATGTGTGTGTGTGTATAAAACTGTAGTTCTTGTAACAAGAAAAGGCCCACTAAGTCCTTTGACTTTGTGCACAGACTGGTAGATAGAATTTTAACTCTCATGTGGAATTCGAGCTGTGTGTGAAGATAAGTTGGTGAACTACAGAGACTTCGCGCTGAGTGTGTGCACTGAGTAGCACGAACATTTCCTTCTGTCAGAGAAGCTGTCCAAAGTGATGTGTGACTGTGTTTATCAAAATTTTATTTTATTTATATCTAATGAAAAACAGTGTCATTCTATTTAAGCTAGAGTTGCGAAGGGAGTATCAGGTTCAGAGCTATCCATTCAAACAACTGATACCATCAAAGGTAACCACTACTTTTAGAATAAAAAATCAAGGGGATGTAGTATTTTGCTGTGTTTTTCTCTGCTCCTTGGAATTTGTTGTGCTCTTCTTCGATTGTCCACTGGTTATTACCTAAACCCAGGCATTTGAAGACTCTGTTGGTTCTCTAGATTTTGACTACTAAATGTTTTTTTTTACTTTACAATATAACAACATATACACACACTTCATAATTTAATTTGTCATAGCAAAATTCTTTGTATACAGTGACACATTTGCAGTTGTTCGGGTTTTTTTTTAAATGTGACTTAAAGATATCATCCTTCACAGAGTAATAATTATCAGAAATTATAAAATGTAGCCTATTTATATATAATTATTTTTGTCAAACCATACCCTTAAGTTCTAGGGAAAATGAAAAGTTCTTGAAATTAAGTCCCAGGAGGTCTGGGACTTATCCTTGAAGCTGTTCTATTCAAAATAATTCATTAATGTCAAATAAAATAACTTGTAAAGAATATTGTTTATTCCTCTAAGCCTCTGCTGCAAGACTGTGTAATCACTCTTTAAAAGTTTAGTCTTTGAATAAAGCTTTTAAAGGGTTCGGGAGAGAGGCACGTGGCACACAGACTTCTTGCAAAGGTTTTACGTTCGGTTAATGTAATGAATCATTCATCCACATCTGGCCAGCTGCATGCTTGTTTTCTGTGGAAACCTGTTATCGGAGTATAATGATTTTGGGAAGAAACCCCAAACAACAGAGAAAAAACACAGCTATGCCGTCAAGTGAACAAAATATGTACTTCCTTGTGCTGCCAAGAGCCCAATGGCATTGAGATCGTTCTGGTTTGGTGTAAAATTCTTGGAGGCATGGACCTGTGGGGCTCAGCTTGAAATCAGGGTAGATGTTCGGGATGAGCTGCATCACCCACCCCTATCTCTGACTGCAGCCTCCTCAGCTCAGATACTCCAGGGACTGAGCTGGTGTCAGAGCTGCTGCTTCATACCTTGAATCACAATGTACTTCAGTGGGTACCTGCGTCTCTTCTTTCTCCATGCTAGATGTCATTCTTCGTGGGAGTCTGGATAAATATTTCAGTCTGTAGGAGTTCAGGAGAGCTAGGTATCGCCTAGCAACAGGCATCCCACTCTCTGCCTCCTGCTTCTCTTTACCTTTATTAAAATACCAGTGAAAGCCAGAAGTTGAAGAATTAAGTTAATTTTCGAAAATATTTTGAGCAACTTAAAATATTTTTGTTATGACACTGCATCAGAGCAACAAAGATGTTTGGGGGGGGGCTGGTGTCTTAAAGCAAGTAACTCGTGCTTGCCTTGTTTGAACAGAAATCACTATCAAAGACTAGCAAAAACTTTACTTGAGAACAGAATAAGCCTTCTGATCACAGGTGTTTAGTGAGTGAGAGAATGTGTAGCAAGTGCTCCTTTGGTACTGAGGTCTATAAAATGCATAGCATAAACTGAAGGCATGTTAAGTTGTATTACCCAGCTCATCGTATAGCTTGTGATGGCTGCTGATGGGACAGGTGCTTATGTTGGAATTTGCAGTGTTTTAACTTTTTACAGACAGCTTTGTGGCAAAGCATTTTAGCTAGTTGCAGTCACAGTGGCACAGAGCTCAGTTTACAATGATCCTTGGGACTAGGCCTGAGATGAGAAAGGTAGGCATCAAAGCACATTTTAGGAAGATTTTTCAGGCAAGCTTGGTGCGGAGCAATGCTGCAGTGAATTTCAGCATTTCTTATCCCTTTTCTAAATGTCGAGGATTATTGCAAATCTTTAGCTTGTAGCTAAAGTCTATTTTGTCTGTAGCTTCTGTGGAATGTCTGCTTCGTCGGGTTTACGGATTTCTGTGTGGGAATCAGAAACACAGGAAAAAAAGGGCAAGTATGTGGCTACTATTAACGTGAAGGTAGTCATCCTCGACACTGGCTTGTGGATAACCTGTGTTCTTTCAGCTCTGAATGCTGCTGGAACCATGTTCTCAGTGTTGCCACCTTACCTGATCTTCAGAGTGGCCTTCATGTGTTTGGGAGAAGTTGCATTCCATCTTCAGGGAAGTCTGGTATGGCTGAGGGCCTTTGAAAGAGATGACAGAAGTGCAGATTTAATGGCTTCCAAGAAGAAAAGTGTATACTTTGACAGTACAATCAATGATGCAAGAAGGTGATTCAGAAATAGACTTATGCCCAAAGATGGGGAGTTCACTTTATAGAGGAAAGTGTTAATAAATCTTGATTCAGCAAATTATTTAACTTTGTAACTGAGTTGGTCTTTTCCAAATGTGTGTTCCTGTATCTATTCAAGTTTGAAAAGGGGGAAAATAGCATGAAGAATAATTTGTATTAACAAGAATTCACTTCAAAAGTTAGGAGTATGTAAAAGTGATACCAGTATGAACTTGTTTTTAATTAATTAACGTGGGTGTCTATGTTCAAAAATATTCTATTTGTAGAGACATGGGCACCTCTACATATATAGTGGCCTCTGTTTGTCTTTCTAGACAAACAGCATTCTCAGCATGATTGTCACAAAACCCTTCTCATGTTCCTTACTCATGTCCATGATTCCTCCTCAGTTCCACCAGTGGCTGAGGATGCTGGCCAAGGTGGGACTACCAGCACATTTATTCTGATTGAGTCAGGTTTTCAAAATGGATTAGGTGTTATAATTTCTGTTTGGTTCTCTCTTTCTGTGGGAGAAGGTATCTAATGTTTGGTGGCTTTCATAAGTTTTACAGACTTCTGGGGTCTGAAAGCACAGTTTCAAGATGATGATTAGTCTTTGGCATAATTCTGTGTTTGCTGCTTAATTTTTTTTTTTTCTTTTGGTTGAAACTGATAGAGCAAAGCACCAACCGAACTATGAGAACCCTTTAGACGTAGAAGTTTCGAATCGGGAATGTTGTGCAGTTGACTCGTTGGGTAGATTTTCTTCTGGCATAAAAAACACTTGATACAAATGGAAGATGCTTCTGTCTGGACTTCCATGTGTGCTTTCATATGTCTGACAGTAGAAACTGAGATTTTACAGTAAGCTACTGAAAAACAAAGTCCAGAGCAGGTTTCACAGTGGTGACACATGACAGAAGGGATGCACTAGATCTGTAAGGACGGATGGTTCTATTTTACACATGCATTTCAAAGTCACTTCATCTGAAGCCGAAGCTTTTCAACTCTTCTGAAAAATCAGGAAACACATTTGTGGAGTTATTGGTTAAACGCTGTTTTCAGATGAATGGTTTGCTCTTCATCTTTTTCCCAAAAGCAACTGAAGATAGTCGCAGTGAAGAGATGTGCAGCCTGTATGGGTGGCATTTTTGGCAAGTGTGTGTTGGCCATCAAAGTTGATGCTCTTAGTCACCCTTGCTGGCAGTTGATGCTAGGGGATACCCCCTGTCCTACCCCTCAAACCACATGTATGTCAGTGAAGAGACCTTGTGGGACAGTGACACTGCCAGAGCTTGTGGTGTTGCCGCTTGTGCTTGGCGAAGAGGAGGACAAGTAGAAACCTCTTCATGGAGGAGAGCATTTCAGTCCTGCAAGGACATAGGTGATGCAGTGCTTGACAAATTGTGCAGACCTGAAGAGAATTAATGAGGCCCAACTATTTATTGTCAATAATGAAGTAGCTTTCTCATGAGGAGGGCCACTGTATGTGATTTAATGACGCAAAACCAGCTGCGGCTATGGCTGGTTGGGCAGTGGCCTGTTAGCATTTGTGAAACACAAACCCGTGTTTGCTCTGTCACCATGGCCACGGTAACTTAATCGGGACCTCAGCCTTCTTCTGTAACTTGAGGTTAAGTTGCATTGTAGGAGTATGTGTGTGTCTGTCTGCATGTAGGAAGGAGTAATGATGAGAGAACCTGGAGAACTGGAAACAATTACAGGTCAAACTGTCATCTTCTGACAGAGACCCCATGAAGCTTTAGAATACGTTATATTTAATTCTAAAGAACTTGATGACTAAGTTATTTCCTACTCAGGTTAGATAACCACATATTGTAAATTCAAGATCTAAGAAAACCTAGTCCACTTATCCCATTTTTGGACGATAGCACAGAGAAAGAGCAGCTGGAAACTCAAAGCTGAGTTTTCAAGTGTGCAATCGAAGCAAACAAAATAACCCAACCAAATAAAAACACAAAACCACCCAAATAAGCATACCACAAAAAAACACCCCCCCCCAAAAAAAAAAAATCCACCACCCAAACAATAAAATCTCTAAAACTGTTTCATATGAGATGGAAATTTTCAGATTAAACAACAGAAAGCAAAGAGAGTCTGCAAGATACGTTAGAGATGAGGCAAACAGTCTACAATAAGTAGCATATTCTAAGTCTATGGTATTTAATGACACAGCGAAGTCAGTGCTTGTGATGATTTTTGCAGCCTTCTATGATTCATATGAATATTTGGAGCTTACTTGTATTTCTAAGAAAATATTAAGGTTAATATAAAAAATAAGTGTGTGGTGTTTAATCAGTATGGTAGTAGCACAGTATATTAATATTTACTAATTTTACATGCTTAAGGGAGCTTCATGTCTTGTTTTCAGTGCAGAAGTTCGCTTAGTGTTTGGAAGCCTGTTAGCCACCTTTTTGTATATGCAGCAGTGAAGAAATAGTGGGTTGTGGTTTAAAAGCGGGCAGGTGATGCTCTGCTGCTATTTGAAGGATGACCTTAGTTTGAATGATATAAAAATAACAACAGATTGTTTATAACAGCTCTGACAGCAGATTCCAATTCTTGACTTCACACCATTTCTGTTATTAAGATAGACATATGTAAGTAGCATTTGTTTCCAGATATATGCACATATTCTGGCAAGAGGTTTAAGACATGCTGTCTGTTATTTAAATTTTGGACATCTGAAGATTTTTTCCCCAAGGCATTAAAAAAGTTAGACTACTGGATTTGTATACTAAATCTGAAGGAACCTCCCAAAAGTATAACATAGTATTTCAGTATCTAGATGCATTTTTCTTTTATGGATTCATATGGAAGCATAACAAATAATCACATATCCATAAGAATATTTTCAATAAATACATATTCAAATTTTATAATGGTCTTGTGCAGTTATTTCCTGTGTCTGGAGTATTGATTGAGTTCACTAATTAATATATTTTTGCTTTTAATGCGTTATTGTTCAGATCTCATACAGTATTTCTGGGAAACACATTTTGAAATACCAGTAAAGAATATTCACACTGTAACTGCTGGAAAGCTTACCTGTACAGCTGCAGGGTACTGATATATAATGGGCCCTGAAGACTAATTAAAGCAGTTGGGATTTAGTGCACTCAAGTAGCAGCTCAGAAATTAAAGACACTGAGACTATTGACTAAAATCATTAGTTAGAGGAAGCATAATGCTTTCCCCAATATACCGTTTGTTGTACTTAGCTGGTTTTATTTAAAGTGCTTATAAACTTACTGTTCTTCTGACCTCTGTTTTACTATGGAGCAGAGATCTGTGGTCAGGTTTTTTATTTACATATACAATAATATTTGAGAAATTAATGAACCTCTAAAAATACATCATTTAAATTATTTTCTCTTTTCTTTTTCAGGATTGAAGTGGATCTAGGGACGAATGGATGACTGAATATTCATATGAAGAGGAAAGCCATAAAAGTTGGTTGACATTTTTACAGCCATATGCATTACACATATTACTGCTATTATCAAAAATTTATATTGTGTTACAAAACATAATACATGAAATAACTGGTCTGAGCTTCATATGCCATATTGTCTTTCAGGCATGGGAATACAGGGTATTTCAAAAAGCTGGACCAAATTTGAAGTGCTTAATGCTTTGAAATTGGGTCCAGCTTTTTGGAACGCCCTGTACTATAGCCTAACACAGCTGTAGCTTAAGGCAGCCGTTTCTGACCAAATGTGAATATTCAAAGGAAAACCTAGTAGTATGTTAAGGAAATAGTTAATTCCTTTCAAGCCAGGTGTTTGAATGGGCTGATACATGGTGGTGTTCTTACGTGCAAGGATGAAGGGAGAATGAGAGAGGTGTTGTCTTCCATGACAGCTGCTGGCTGTGAAGCTTAATACATTGATGAGTGGAACTCAGATGCCACATTGCCAAAGAAGTCAAATAGGATATGGTGTCTTTGAAAGTATCTTGGTGCTTTGTTTTCGTGTCATAGAGAGATGACTGTCTTGCAGCATGCGTTTTCTGCACCAGTTAAAAAGGAAGAAGCTGTTAGTGGGCCTCTGTGCTTTACTGACTATTGTTATGCTTTCTAAGGTGATAAAATTCAGTAGGCCTTGACATCTGTCAGTCTGACGTGTTGGTAACTGTGAACTGTATGCTTTGGCTGGAGTGCTTTGTTAACCAGTTCCTATCAAGGATGTTTAAACAAAGCTGACTGTGCCTGTGGGTTTGCACTGGAACAAATGAACTCTAATGACAGGTTCAGAGTGTGATCCAGCGGGATGCTGTGCAGCAGCTCAGTCACATAAGGCATTCTGGCAACTCTGCTGGTTAAGGAGAGATATGTTATGTTGGAAAATCTCTTTCCTAGAGAGCATTCTTTAACCCTTGAATCCCAGGTAGGGGTGGGAACAATTGAAAAAACAGCAAAACCTTCAATTTTTTTCAAAAGCACATTGTCAGTTCAATACAAGACATGGGAGCCTGTAGCTCTGTTAATGTGAGCAAAATAGTTCGGGAGGACAAGGATTCTTATTTATCTCAGTGATAATTTGTTTTTTTCAATCTTTCAGTGGTTCAGAAGTTTTACAGTTTATCAATAACTGACTTGGATACCGAAGAGTTTAGTGTCTTCTTGGTTTTTTTGTTTTGTTTTTAATGTTTGCAACAGGTAGGAGACATGCTGATCTGTGTCCTTGAATCTGGTCTACTGAAATAACAGCCAGTGAAACAATCTTAACTTCAGAAGCATCTGTAGAACATCTGCTTTATATACCGCAGGTCCCAGAAAACACCTCCAGCCTCCAGGAGCCAAATTTAAACCTTAATAGAGACAGTGAACGGTATTAGTGTCTCTGCAATAATGTACATAATTTCTCTATGGGATCAGCGACTCATACGCCTAGATATGAACCAGCAGTTGTTGCCTGCTAAAACCAGCACACAGGGTCTTAAAGGAATTTCTCTTTGGTTTGATTGCTGACGTGTCGGTGGCTGCTGTCCATAGCGATGTCTGATAGCTCAGGATGGGCTCACATCATGGGGGAGGAAGCATCTCCTTGCTCCAACCTCCTGGCTATGAATAGCAGAGGGAAAAACTGTTGCTTTGCATCTTCCAGAACTGCAGAGATAAAATCCTGTGTGTACGAACTCAGGGAGGCTCTTTACTGGCAGAAAGTGTGAGAGGGTGCAAAGACCAACCTAATTATCTGTAAGCTGTCTCTGGGTATCATTATGTTACAGTGGACTCCTCATGCTATCTAGAAGACAACACAGAGCAGTACTACCATAGTGTGGTAATGCTTTGCTTTGAATTGAGGAAAACCTGGGCCAGACTAGAAGAACATCCTTAGTATTTGGCTTGGGAAGTGACACTAGGGCAGAAAATATTAAGCATTTGTCAGATCCGTGAGAGGGGCTGTTGTAACCAGAGCCTGTGCAGAAGAGGGAGGGCTTCCAGATCAGGCAAGCACAGAAGACTTGTGGCCTTGTTCCCAAGTTTCTTGGGAAAGACTTTAGTTATATGAGAGACGCAGCACTGCTAGCTCTGTATCGCTGTTCATCTCTCTGCTTGTGCCGTTCTGGTTCAACGCAGAGTGATGGCAGAAGGAAGGAAGAAAAGGAGAAGAGGGTGACCTCTTTCTTGTCAAGCCGTAGTTCCATTCTCTCACGCCCTTCAAATGACATCCCACAGTACTCGTGGGGAAGCCATGCAAGATATGTGCAGATAAGGAAGGGGCCGCTGAATTATTTCATTACATGTTTTCGGTTTGGCAGTCTTTGCAAACACAGGGCTCTGAATCCAGCTCTTAATCTTTTATATCAGGAAAGTACCATGATTAAATCATACTGCTGGACAAGAAAAAAATGTGGTTATGTGGAAGAATTCAAAGTCTGAGGCTAAAAATTCCTTTTCTGGGAAGACTGATTCCAGAAAGCTTGAGCAATAGAGGTGGAGAGGGATCTTCTGTGCTTACTGCTGAGATTGGTTGATAAAGTTCTGGCTCCTATAGGGAAGAGATTGGATTTCACCCAGCGCCCTGCCTCAGCCTTTCACTTCATTGCTGCTTTGCTAACTAAGTTTTGAAAGCTTTATATTGCTAATGTAAGTGTGTTGGTATATCAGTGGGGGTGTAAACAACTTGGGTTGCATCATATGTATGTTATATTGGTATGTTTTAGGTCTTTGGTCTGCCACAGACCATATAATAATATGTGTAAATGTGGTTTTCTATAAGTCACAGACATCTAAGCGTATATGCAACTAATCGAAGAGATATGGCCATAAATTTTTCTATCTCATAAAATGAGGTCAGGTGAATCTTTCCCAGACTAATGAGAAATATGCAAATAAAACTGGTGGCACACATGTATATTGAATGCATGCAGCTTACGATGCTTCTCTGTTTTCCATAATAACGGCAACTGAATTCAGAGGTTTCAGGTCTCTGTTGAATCTGACATTTAAAGTTTACATTTTTCAGTCTACAGTGATTGAATGCAGATGTCTGCAGAGAAGAGACGGGGGTAGGAGCTGGTAAGGAAATTGGTAACTGACGGGGAGGAACTATAGCTCAAAAAGTCCTACGCAAAATAGAATACGCGGAGTACTTCAGTTGGAAGGGACCTACAATGATTATTTAGTCCAACTGCCTGACTAATTCAGGGCTGACCAAAAGTTAAAGCACATTATTAAGGGCATTGTGCAAATGCCTCTTAAACACTGACAGGCGTGGTGCATCAACCACCTCTCTAGGAAGCCTGTTCCAGTGTTTGACCACCCTCTTGGTAAGGAATTGGTTCCTGACATCCAGTCTAAACCCCCCCGGTGCAGTTTTGAACCATTATCATGCACCTTAGCACAGGATACTAGGGAGAAGAGATCAAGACTTTAAACCAAAAGGAAGTGGGCTGAAAAGAGGTCAGAGAGCAAAATTAAATGGGAGAAAGAAGAGACTGCTCAGATGGAAAAGACAGGTCTGGCTTGTACTTAACAAGCAGTGTTGGGTGCAGTCTCCCACTCACAAGGTAGTTTCACACACGGAAGTACTACCAGGCAGTTCGTATGATCAGGCTTAGTGATGTTCCAAGTTATTTAATGCTCAAAAAAAATTATAAACAACAGAGTTGTACTGAATTCAGTGGTGGTAGGAGACGACTGCATGTTTTCTAAAGAGGTCTATGTGGTGAGCCTGAGAAGTATAGCTGTCTCACAAATGTGACCTGTGTGTCATTTCTTTAAAAAAAACTAAGAGCAAACTTTTTTCATTATTTTGAAGTCTGATCATCATATTAATGATATATATTTTTTTTAATGTGTGTTTGAGGGTTTCGAGGAAGTTTTATGGTTTTGTTTGCATAGTCAGAAATTTATTTGCATTGTGGTGAAATGTTTGGTTTTTGTTGTTAGCTGTCTCCTCTGTATCTCTTACAAAAAAATGCAATTTTCCTAGAAAGAAAATGACTGCTCTTAAGTGGTCTTTCACATCTAACATCATTCAGTGGATTCTTGCAGTATAATTATGACTAGAAATATCAACAGGATAAAATATATTAATCTCAAGGGACTTACTTTGCACTGGCCATCGATCCATCCTTTCTGTCATGTGCTTTTCAGTTTAGATTACTCTCAGGCAAAGAGGCTGTAGTTTGGTGTTTTGTCTCAATTCATTATGATTATAAATATCTTGAATAAAACAATGTAACATATGATTACTTAAAATGACTGATGGCCCCATTCAGCAAGGCAGGGAGACTGTGAAGTTCTTTTGGTTTCGTCTGTTGTCTAGCATTTATCAAGATGTGTCCCTTAACAGTCGATTGGTAGTTGATATTTAATGAATATTTCACAGTGTAAATAGATAACAGGCAGTTTGTTGTCTGGAGCCTAGTCATATTCATAGGACAGATCTGCTTTTACTTACTGTCACTGAAAAATGGGAAACTTATGCTGAAACTTGTAGAGTGAGAGGAGAACTTTTCCCTAAACCTTACATTAATAGAATCATAGAATAGTTTGAGTTGGAAGGGACTTTCAAAGGTCATCTGGTCCAACCCCCTGCCATGAGCAGGGACATCTTCAACTAGATGAGGTTGCTCAGAGCCCCGTCCAGCCTGGCCTGGAATGTCTCCAGGGATGGGGCATCTACCACCTCTCTGGGCAACCTGGGCCAGTGTTTCACCACCCTCACTGTAAAAAATTTCCTCCTCTTGTCTAGTCTGAATCTCTCCTCTTTTAGTTTAAAACCATTACCCCTTGTCCTGTCATAACAGGCCCTGATAAAAAGTTTGTCCCGATATTTCTTACAGGTCCATTTCAAGTACTGAAAGGCTACAGTAAAGGTCTCTTTTTTTTTTTTTTTTTTTTTTTTTTTTTTTTTTTTTTCTGGAAAAGGAGGAGCAGCAGAGGTTTTCTTTCTATTTCTTTCAAAGATGGGCTGCTGTGTGTTGTGCTGTCTTGTGCTCCTGTCCTCTCTCATTGGATGTGGGCACGGCTGATGGGCTGGAGGACCGTGCCTGGGGAGCAGTGTCGGCCCCCAGCATCGCTCACCACTGGCTCAGCCTTGATGAAAGCGGGGTGAAGTGGACTTAGAAGCAATCCCTCTAGCTTAAAAATTGCTAGAGGCATTTGCAACACTGATCTTTTCCAAGGAGAAAAAAGCATTTAAGGTGCCTGCAATGAATCCCTTCATCCTGCCACGTTTGCATTACATAGGAGCTCATTCCTCTTCCCTTTGCCTTTGTTAAAATAATGTATGACTTCTGGGAAGACCTCGGCATTCCTATTAGGCTTTCCTTATGAACAGCAGTATGAGATTTGTTCTACGCCACTTCCTTCTTCATTTCTGCTGGTCAGTTGCTTTCATAGCCTACATGGCTTCTTGTTTATGGGTCCTGGGTCCTGGCTTCATTCCATTCATTTCCCAACTATTTTGGTGTGTTTACACAGTCCCCTTCAGCAGCTGGCTTGGGGCGGATCTCCAAAGCACACACATGTTTACACATACACAGAAAATCAGTTCATTTGGGTTGGGGACAAATCATATTTAGTGCTTGACTTGTAATCTGACTTGGTTTAAAGCATGTTGGATTATGATTTTGAGGGTTTTGTCCTTTTATTTTCTTCCTGCCATTGTGGTTCAGAGGATGGCATATATAGAGGATTGTAACCATTGCTTTTAAGTTTCATATATCAAAAATACAATATGTTTTAGAAGTGTTACTTTAGTGGTTGAAGATAGCTATGGTCTTTCTGCACACTCACATGCCAGAAAAGCAATGGACGTAGACGCAAGAGTAGGTTACACTTCCCCTGTCAAAGCTTCATCTGCTGCAAAAGCCTCAAGCTTTGCTTTAAAATCAATAAATAAAGAGACCTTTATATATAATAAATAAGGTTGTATTTTCAAGTAGCCAGCGCAGAGCTGCCTGAGAGGCTTTGCTCAGAATTGGGAGAAATGTCTCTGGCCCAGCAGCTGCTCAGCAACAGTGTGCAGGGTTTTCATCCTGGTGGCTGCACAGATTTCTGCTCTGCTTGGAGCTGCTGTGGGGTGTTTCAGGTGCATTGATTTTGCAGTAGTTCTTGAATGGAAATCCTATTTATTAACAGTCTTTTGGAACAGGAAGAATGGAGAATTACATATGAAAGGATGGCAGCAACCTTCATGTGAGGTTGTGTGTGGGGGAGTAAGGTGGCCCACGTTGCAGTGCAGCTCAAAGGAAAGTAATTAGTCTAGAACTGACAAAATGTGACAAAAATGTGGAATAATTAAAATACTGCAGTTTTTTTCACAGTTCACATCATCAAAATTACTAAATGTCATAGTAAGGCAAAGGTAGATCTTGGTGGTGTTGCCTGTGTTGCTCTTCCACGAAGTGATAGCTGGTAATGATGAGTCTGTGGTTAATAAATTGTGCAAGTAAAAGAAAGCTGTGTTTAAGGGCCTGCTTCAGCACCTATTGATATAACTCGGTGCAGTAGGGTGCCTGTTAAGCTATTTCTGAAAGTTAATAGATATCCCCTTAGAATTCTAATTAGTAAATGTGTTGGCATCTATCATTGCCCAGTGAGGTTGTGGATGCCCCATCTCTGGAAGTGGTCAAGGGTAGGTTGAGTGGGGCTTTGAGCAGCCTGGTCTAGTGGAAAGTGTCCTTGCCTGTGGCAGGGGGGTTGGAACTAGGTGATCTTTAAGGTCCCTTCCAACCCAAATCATTCTATGATTTGTATTACTGCTGTTGGTTGTAAGGCTTGGTGTGCAATTACATAATTTTAAAAATTATTTTAAGTCATACAGAACTTAAACTCTTATGATTAAAGTATTCCTGTAATTGTTGCTTTGGTTTTTGAGGGTGTGTATTTCAAAATTCATTTGGGAGCAAAACCAAAAAGCTTCACCTTGGAAAGATTAGCCAGAGCTGAAAACAAAGTTAGCAAAAACTAGCCTGTGAGCATAAAATGACAAATTACTTGATAATGCAGGCACAGCCACCCTTAATTCCCATTTCTGGTATTTTTGAATGAGTGGCTGAGTCAGTGTTCCCATGGTGGGAGGCTGAGGAGATGTGCTGCCAGCAGATACCCCACTTCTCGGGAGTAATGCAAGCAGATGCCGGTACCTCTTGTAGTCTCTGACATGCATTAATTAAAATTATGGAATCAGTCTGAAGACCTAGGTCAGAAATTTTGACACAAGCATGTCCTCATTTCTGGCTGCAGCTGCGTTTGCTAAATGCTCAGGACTGCCAAGCCTAAATGCAGGACCTGCCCCATCTGCCTCACTGAGTACCATCCACTTCAGGGAGCAAACTGTGGCCATGGTGCCAGCGATGCTGGGTCCCTGCCTGCCCACCGGCCAGGGTTTGCTCCCTCCATATCACACTGTGCTGGTTTTGTTAAAAACAAGTCTCTCTTTTAGTGAATTTGCCTGTCAGCTAAAGCCTCCATCTTAGCTGGAAAACCAGATACATGTTTTGGTTGACATAGCAATGGAATGTGAAGTTATTGATAAGAATGGATGGACATCTCGTGAGAGGGGCAATGAGAAGCAGGTGACCAAGAAACTGACCAGCGAAGTATAACATCCCATTCACGTGAATACTTCATATAAAAGTGGGAGATCACGAGGATCTTGTCCCTTCTCCGGTTGGCTGCAGAGTCCAATCCAGGACTTCGGGTGCCGGCTCTGCAGTTGCTGAGACTTTCAAGATTGGTTTTGTATATTTTGTATTATTTTCTCTGTTCTTATTGGTAGCATTAGTAAAACATTTTTAATTTTTCCAACTCTCTTCTCTCTGTCCTCCTTTCCCTCCTGATTGCCTGTCTTTAGTGGGAAGGGGAGAAAGGAAGGGGCTGAAGGGGGAAGGCGGGGGGAGAGGAGGTTAACAACACATATGCCACGGTTTTATTGTCACCCTGCAATCAAAAACCATGACACACACTTGCTGCAGGTGTGCTGCTGCCTTTTGGGGTTTGTGTGTCCTCCTGTACCTTTGCGGTGCTCCTGTTCCTTGTTGTCAGAGATAATTGGACACCTGTCAATGTGGTGTTTCCATGACATGGAAATACCTGTTGCATGTTGTGGGCTCTGGCATGAGGCCATGAGCAGGGGTCTGAAGAGACAAGCTTGGAGAGCTCAGTAGAACCAGTCTTAAGTGGTAGTGGTTTTCCACACTATTACTAGAAAAGCCTGGAATCATCAGTCCCCCAAACCACAGGCTGGTTTGGATTTTTTTGGGGAGCTGTCTGCAGTGGACCAGACCACAGCTGGGAAGTGAGCTGAATCTGTTGCTGGTTCGGTTTAGATCAGGAAATGCTTCCATGAATGTGCTGGCTCAGTGTGCTTTGGTTCACCTTATAGTGTGGCCTCAGTCTGCACAAACTACGTGGCTTTTGGAAGAACCCAAACCAGGTGGTGTGCTCCAAGAGCTTACCTAACATTTTTTGATTTCTCATGGGCTGTTGAACGACATAGGCTGTGGACATCTTCAGCAAAACTGAGAATATCCTTCCCTGTTGCACAGCACAGCTTGCTGAGGGAGACACAGACTCGTGGTTCTGCTGGGTGAACGCTCAGGGACCTCCCAGTTGAGATCACATAATCTCCCACTTTGTTCAGTGGTGTTTTTGAGCCAGCTCCTTTGGTTCATCTTTCAGCTTTGATCCCCCTGGTGAAGACTAGTCATAACTGACAAGACAGAGTCCACAGGGAGCCAGATCTCAAAGGCCTGGATCTGTTCTTTTCAACTTCAGTCATTTTGCTGAAGGCTCCCTGTCTTCCATGAGTCGACAAACAGCACTTGGCATCTCCAAAGGGCAGTTCTTGCTGTGGGATTTCTGTATCTTCCGTGGAAGAGCAGACATCTCCTCTGCCTGTAAACTACAGTGGTGCAGACCCTCTCTGCTTTGCTGGACTCAATCTCCAGTCCCTGGGTTTTCAAATTATCCCTTGAGCATCCCTGCACTTGCAGCCCAACTTCTCTGCTGTGACAGGTTCCTGTGGGAATGAAAGAGCAGTCACCAAGCTCATTTCACCTTTTATTCCTAGAGCACTTAGAGAACAATTATACTAATTCTAATAATGACTAAATTTATACTACTCCAGAGGGGGAAGCACAAGGCATTTAATTTCAAAGCCGTTTGACAAGAACATTTTGATGTGTGTATTTTCAGAAGTACAACACAAGTTTCCAACGCACCTAATGGGGAGAGAAATGTTTATATTCATACTCTCAGGTTTCTGTTTTTCAAGAAGCTGGAGACTGTTCAGTTCTGCTGGGCATGACCCATCAAATAAGTTTAAACCACAGATTTACAGGGTTTACTACTTCTTATTTCTTAATGACCTGTTTCTGGTCATTAGTTATCAAGATCTGTTTGCATGGAAAAAAGTATATTTCTGCTGTGGGAGGTGTTAATTCTTAGTATCGTGAAGCAGCACAGTTAACTGCATTTTAGAGTTAGTCTTTACTTCTCAATGAGAATGGAAAAAGCCGTGGTTCTTGGTCTGCACGGCAGTGCTGATTAAGATACATTGAACCAGAAACTGAAATACTACATATGCTTTCCTGTTTTCCTACATGTCTGACAGTAAACATTTAGTGCTAGAAATAAATGCATTTAGAATTTAGTATTTTTGACATGCCGTGGAGAGAATAATGTCGAACTATGGCAATTTGTCACTTCTCATACGAAGGCGTAGAAGAACGTGTTAGAATTCAGTAGCTAGCACGTAAGGAGAAGGCAGTTATTTTAATACTGATAGCCAGCACTAACAGACTTGAATAATGATTCCGCTGGATATGGCATTTCATATATCCAAGGACATGTATCTAAAAGAGAAAATAAGCTCCTGGTATTAATCTAAACCTTGACCTGCTCTTACGCTTCCCACATGGTGCTTCATGTGTACTTAGTCGTGGTGATTCATTCAGCTTTTCTTGTGCAGAGGTTTGGTGATGAGTCAGGAAAGGGCAAGTTTTCTGCTTCGAGGCTGTCACCTTCGCTTGAACTTCGCTATTTACTTAGGGCTTTTTTGTTGTTTCAGTTCAGCTTGGTAGCAGTGATTGCTGCAGTCAGCTGTGACGGACATGTGGGCATAGCTCAAGTGAAAACAAAAGCTTTGGCTTTCAAATATTAGAGGCAAACACATACTGAGTTTCCATGCTAATTTCAAAGTAATAGAGAAGTGCTTCAGTATTTGTATTAGCAAAAAAACCTCAACCAGCCAACCAACCAAACAAAAAACGCCCCCCAAAAAACACAACAAAGATCATGTTCAAGAAATAGTGAGATTCAAAACATTATTTTTTTTGGCTTTAATTTCCTGGTTTTGGAGGAGGTGATGCAACCCCCAAAACACAAACATTTTGAGTTAAGTCTGAGTTTCATATGTGCTTGGGCTTTGGTGGTTATGAAGAGAGATGACAGTGAGAAAATCTCGTGCAAATTAAGTAGTAAGGAGTTTCCTTTTGTCTTAAGAAGACGAAAATTAACTTAGATGTGTAGCTCATCTTATTAAGTGCAGTGGAACTGAGATGATGTTTGCTGAACTACTCTTTGGAGATTTACATAATGGATGAGATACAGGAGCTCCAGGCGGCATGACAGTGGAGTTTATTTTATCGCAGAATGTAAAACAAGTGAATTGCCTTAATAATCTCTGCAGAAAGCAAGGATAATCTTTTTTTATATGCAGAAAGAGAGCCAGAGAGTTCATAATATCCTGGCTATTTGTGCACAAGGAGCCAAACCTTTCTTTTGAATAATCTGGTTCCCTTTAACTGTCATACTGTCTTTTTCAGGACTTTCAAAGCTCTTCAGGAATGGCAAGCAACATGCGTCTCTCTGTGAAAGTATGGCTTTTATGCAGTAAAAATATACTATCTTCTGATAATTCATGGCTTGATAAAAGAGGCTTATAAGAGGCTGGGTAATTATCCTAACTGCTATATATTTAAATATATGGAAAGCATTTATAAACCAAGCTCACCTGCTATTTATTTCCATAGTGGTAATAATAGTAATTTCAGAAGTTTTAGAACCTTCATAATTTCAAAGTGGGTGTATGCTGGAAAGAAGTTTTAATATTAACACTAAGAGGTTTCAGGCTTTAATTTACTCAAAACCCCAGTACACCCAGTTTAGTAGGAGTGGGTGTTTTTTTCTGCCTCATCTGATGTTATCTTTTCAGCATGGAAAACAGACAAAGAAACAATGGAAAAGTAGAATAGTTAAATGTAGATGGTAATAACAGCACCTAACTCCTATTGTGTGCTTCTCCACTGTGTGTTTGGCTTCAAGCAGGAGTTTGGCTATTACTTTACTCTGAATATAAATGTGCCATTACTCTTTGATCTGTAGCAACAGTTTGTTATGATCAAGGCTACTTACCACTTTTGCCTGAAGGAAAAGATTTACTGTTGGGCATAGCAGGTTTCCGAAAGAGTGAATGATGACCTTAGTTTCAGGTTTCCGTGAGCTATGTGCAGCTTAAGAATCCTTTTTTATTAACCTGATGTCAATTGCTACTTCTTTTAGAAAAGTCTGGCCAAGTAATTCATCATATAGTGGTGCACAGAAACATAGGTTTGTATTTGCCTAATATGAAACCAGCTTATTGGAAGAAAGAGGTAATTAAAAGAATGTAGCATTCCATGAGCAGAGGGTTAGTTTCTGCTTTTGCTCATGAAAAGAAATTAAAATGTTTCCAGTGACTTAGTAGTGATGGACAATATCTAGTCAGTCTGCTAAATATGCCGTCTTCCACTCTTAATTCTAGGATGCAGGCTGGGTTTAGCTCTACCTAATTTACCCTGGATACTGGGTAGTGATTATTATTTATCAGTTGATGTACAAAGTTAGATACTTCTTTTTACCAGTTTATTTTTCTGTCTAGGTTTCTAGTAAACCAGTTATTTTTGCCTGGTCGTAAGTCAATGGCAGTAACAGTTACTGCAGTATGCAAGGGAGGACACCAAAGGAGTAACCTGCTTGCTTATATTTGCTGGGGTCGGGCTGCATTGCGGCATGGTGGGATCAGAGACTGAGGAATGTTTTCTAAGGACAAACAGTTGTTGTCATCAGAAAGTGTTTTAAAACGCTGAAATTCTTCCACCGCAGTGGCTCAGAACTCTCCCATGTGGGAATCTTTAGAGTAAATAAATAAAAGATCACACCAGGCAAACATGATTTAAAGTGTCTGTAACTGTTCCCAAAACAGTGCTAAAATCCTAAATAAGATATGAGCATGGCAAGTGAGGGGAAAAGTTCACTTCAACTTCCAGACTTTCTAATGCACTATGTAGTGACATAGCACCAGACCCCACGGACACAGAAGAAGATGCTGAAGAGTTGTGCTGTCCAAAGGAGCCCCCTAGTTAGGACAGTCCCTCATACCCCACTTCTCCACAGCTTACCCTACTTTGGGATGTGCGTGCATTTGTCTTGGAGAGAAGTTCTTCATTTCTGATGCGAGCATAAGTGGCCTCAAAGTGTTTGCCTATGTGCATATCTAGTAAGTCAGAGAAAAAGAAAAGGTGCTTTTCCATGTGTTGTTGAGATAACATTGCATTTGCAAAGGAATGTAAGTGCTGGTTAGCATGGCAGTGGTTGTTTTGTTCAACTCTTGTTCATTTAATTGAAAATCCTGAAGCTTTCATTTGGAAAATTTTACAAGTTATAGAAATATTAAAGGGAGAAAAGAGCAAGGCGTCTACTGCTTGCTGTGTTGCCGCAGCACCAACGTGTCTGCCTCCTTCACTTCTTTCTGAGATGGCATCTTGAGAATCCTTGTTACAATTAAGCTGATGATCCCATATTCCTGCTAGTGAGGAGTGAAGCTGGGCATTTCCATCTTATATCAGCTTGGAAGATTGGAGCCCTGGGGGATGTTCCAGGTCCCATGTTCGAGCCAGCCAACATTTTACCCTGCATGGTCGCTTGTTACTGACCTCTTTGTAGGCCGTTCAACGTGATGAGCACCTGAAGAACCTAACTAGTGTGCACCTTGCAAAATTTCCATAAAAATCATCCAATCTAGGCATAAACATCTGACCCTAGAACAGTTATACCACAGCTGATGATGGTAAAAATGTGAAAGATTATTTGGTAATCTATTTTAAAAGGCGTGTGTTGCCTGAGTAGGGTTCTACAGGGCTTGGTAATTAGAGTCATAACTGTGATTTTAGTAGTTAGAATATTTTAGTAATGTTTATTGAATCTCAGCATCCAGGATGGTGACGGAGGCAGTTTGTCACTTTATTAATGTTAGTGGTCCAGATCTCTTCAGAAAGATGCAGTACACATAACACTCTATGCCTGTGCAGAAATTGTTGCTTAAAAATGAGCAGCTTAACCCATCCAGTTCTTGTGGTGCAAAGTAAATCTAATAAAAGCATTTTATTCTATGTGAGGCATAGCTCGTGTGGACAGGAAATCGTTTTCATCATTTTACACAGTGTAACTAAGCCACGTGTTGGGAATAAATATGTGATTTATACAGGCACAATTTCTTATTATGTCCTAATGAGCAACATTAAATATATTAATATGACTTGGGGCTTGACACGCACTATAAAGGCTACGAATGATGCCAAACAGCCAATTATCTCAGTGCATTATTTCTTGAAAGCCTTGACATGGGTAAGGTCACTGTACACTTTTAATGGGAGCTTGATGCTAGGTTATAAAAAGATAAAACAAATAACAATACTTTGTTAGATCTTCCTGCTGCGCAATGTATAATCAGGTGCGGTGACTTAAACAACACTAATGAGGATTTAAAGACCCTACAGGGGCACGTTTAGCAGTCACACACAGCTCTGTCAAATGCTTTTGCATAGGGCACCTCTGATGCAAGGTAGAGTTCAACAGCAGGTAGGAATGTATCGTTTTATTCTATAGCTTGGTGTAATATTTCTGTATATTTTAGTGAGAATAACAATGATTTGGGATATTCTGGTGCTTTGCCAGGCACTATCATTTGGCCGTGATTTCTACCATTCATTAAATCAGCCAGGAATAGTGGTTCACGTGAACGGAATGTATTGCCGCATCTTCAGCGATCGAGTAATGACTGAGGGAAACAAAGGAAGAGGGCTCTAAAGGTGTTGTTTGAAGTCCATGCTAAGCTACAAGTGCTGTGTGCTAACTATCTCATTTACCTCTGGAATAAATCCCAGGGAGTGAAATGCTGCAGAAGAATACGACAGTGGCCCAGCTAGCTTAAGGTCCCTTTCTGGCAGTGATCCATACCAGGTACTCAGCAGAAGGATGTCGATTAATTCCTGAGTGTGAATCTTGAGACTGGAATCCGTGGTTTAGAGATGGTCTAACTTAAAGAAAAGGCATAGAAAACAGCCGTGTTTATATTCCTGTCAGAGCAAAGGACCATCTACCTTGTATGCCTCCTCTAACAACAGTCAATAACAGATGGATGCGTAGGGAAAGGATGTAGCAAGGTTGTGTGTGAGCGATGGTATTGCCCTGGTACATCTTCCAAGTTTGCAAATAATCTAGGGCACAAATACTTCCACAGCCAGAGGCTATATCTGTATTTTCGTGCTTGTTAGCTCTTGAGAAACAAATCTGTAGAAAAGTCCAATTCTTTTTGAACCAGTTTCCAGGTCATCAGACAAATGGACTTGTCCGGAGACCAGCCTTCTCTTAAGTGGAGAAGACAACACTTCCAGTACCAAACCCATAGATTCCAGTACAAAAAGGCAGTGTATAGGAGGTGGAAGCAAAGGCAGGAAGACAGGCTGCAGAGGGTGAACACAGAAATACCGAGCAGGAGCACAGGGATGGTGTCAGGAAAGCCAAAGCTCAGCTGGGGTTCAGACTTGCAGGAAGTATCAAAGACAACAAGAGCTTCTATCACTGCCTTGGCAGTAAAAGGCTGGACAAGGAAAATGTGGGTCTGTGGCTGAGTGGGGCAGGTGATTTATTGACGGTGAGCACGAGTAAGGCTGAGGGACTCACAGACTTACAGACAAGGTTCAGGAAGCGGAACCACCAGTCATGAATGAACAAAGATCAAAACCCAGAAAAGCCCATGGGACCCACCTCCTTGCATGCACAGATGTTGGGACAGCTGGCTAATGTCCTTGCGGCACCCTTCTCTACCGTGCTTGAAAGGTGCTGGAGATCATGGGAGATCCCTGATGACTAGAAGAAAGCAAATGGTGCACTCTTCTTCAGATAAATCCAAAAGAGGGTGATCTGGGGCACTACAGACCACCAGTCAGCCTCCCTTTGGTCCATAGAAAAAAAAAAAATCATAGAGTGGGTCCTCTGGGAACAGACTTCTGGGCACCATGAAGGAGGAAAAGGTGACTGTGAACTGTCAGCATGCATGCCTGACCCATGTGGTTGCCATCTGCAGTGTAAAGTGGCTTGAATAGTAGGTGAGGGGGGAAAAGTGAACGCCGTTCACCTCAGCTTCTGCGGGGCTTTCAATCAGTGTCTCCATCAATGTTCTTGTGTTTGAGCTCCACTTATTGTAGCCTGGTTGATGCACAAAGACTGGCATGTGTGTGGGCTCAGGGCCTCTTTGGTGAGTTTGTAGCCACATGTGGTGGGAGAAGGAGAGACAATGCATTGAAAACAAAGAGAGATTCAGGCTGGGTGTCAGGAAGACCATTTTTTACCCCCCCATGAAGGCTGTCTCCCACTAGACAGGTTGCCCAGAGAAGTTGTGCCATCTCTATCCTTGAGGTCGTTAAGACCTGACTGGACATAACCCTGAGCCAACATGGTCTGATCTCTGATCTGCACCAGCTTTGAGGAGGAGGATGGACTGAAGACCTCCTGAGGCACCTTCCCACCTGAATTATCCTGGGATCCTAAGAAAAAAAACATTGGCTAGAGCATTCATTGTTCCCTGAATTTTTCCAGGGTTATGTGGTGTTTCTTGCTGTAAAATGATATGTTATAAACAAATTACTCATTTTTCTTTCCCCTAGACACATACTCATATATTTCATTTATAATTGTAAATTTCATATATTTGCCCAGTTTGATTTGCTGTATGTAGCAAATTTGATATCTCTGAATTTTATAGACACTATAATGAAAGCTGAAACCATCTGTTAATGTAGTGCTATATGTGCTAGTCATATATCTCTTTTCCTGATGTTTCTCTGTCATATTTATGGCTATACTTATAGTTAGTTAAAATACACTTTACTATTGAAGTTATGCTTATTTTAATTATTGGCAGCAATTTTGTTCATGTGCACTACACTTGTTTTTCTAATGTGGTTGAGGAATTGCAGCTTCTCAGAATCTGTGGAAAATGTGTGTTGGCGACATTTGAAACTTGTTAATTAGAAATTCTTAACACTTAATTAGAGTTGCCTTTAAAGTGGACTCTAGTTCCACAATAATTTATTGCTTGTAGAGTCTAATTTGACAGTTTTGTACATAAGCATTTTGGTCATCCTGTCTTGGGTACCTCATGTGAGCAATCAGGTATTGGCTTCTATCTCAAAGTTGATGTGGGCACTCTGGGAGCAGTATGTTAGTTTAGACATTTTTTCTGCATATTTAGTGGATAGTTACAAGCTCTTATTTGTGGTTAGAGGTGCTTTATAATTCACTCACTAAGTGAACAGAACTCAGAGTTCTCCCTTTTTCCGAAATGTACCGAGTGCTACTCGCCAGCTTTAATATTAAAATTTTCTCAGGAGTTTGCACGGGAGCCTGTGGGGAACGGGAAACCTCAAACTGATGTTAAATAGAACAGAGACCGCATTGTGACACGATGTTAAACATTTGCAGTTTTGGAGTTTCATCAGAGCACACACCCTTTCTTTTGAAATGTCAGAGTAAGCAGTTTGTTTGCTCCATGGTGAGAAGCGTATAAAGCCCCTAAGGTGCTGTGCAGAAGGGGCAGGGAAAGGTGATGGAGTAAAGTTTAGCTTCTGGCAAACAGTCTGACTTCTTCGTCTCAGCGTGCAATCGTTCAGCTGTATTTAATTATCCCTTTGTGATTGTGGCATGTGCATGAATCGAATGCTCTTTACAGGTAGATTTGCAATCACGGGCACTGGCCGGGCTGCTCTGGTAGAGCTGCTGGGGTGAAGGTTGTGGTTCCAGCTCTTCTGAGCAGCTGCAGTAGGGCCATTGAAAGAACATTTTTGGTTTCATCACTTATTGCCTATTGCATCTGTGACTCTGGATGTGAACCGTGGCAGATGGTTTTGAGGTCCTGTGAGAACCGGCTCTGCTCCTTGCAGGTGCGTCCTACCGTATCTGGTGTTGGAGGGTGCAGCTGCACACAAGCATCTTCTCCTTGTCCTCTCAAGGCTGTAGTAAATTTGCTCAGTCCCTGTGTCTGCCAGTGCAACAAGCTGAGCTGGAAAGAAGCAACTGACATCTGGGAACAACGTGTTCTCTTATGGGTGTCGCATACTGCTCTGTCTTCAGTAGTATATTTAAAAAGTTATTAAAATTGCTTGTGAAGAAATTAAGACTGAAATAAAAATAAAGCTTTACTGAATTTCCTGAGTTTTAACATTTATATTTTTAACCTAAAATGGGAAAGCTCGCTTATCCTTTTATTGTTTTCTTTTAGTTCAGCTGTATCCATTTGAGCCTTCAGGTAAGTAAGAAACATTTCTGCTGCTTAAGAGCAATATCAGCTGTTGAACTTTTCTGTGGCCCCGCTGTTAGGAGGAAGCTAGGCATGTTTAATGTCAGCATTACCTTCTATTGCTCTTACTCAGAGGATGCATTTTGCAGTGTCTGTGATTTACAAGAAGTCAGTTTCTGATGATGACAATCGGTTTATTGCTATATTTTACCCTAGAGGGGGGAACACAGAACCCAGAGGAGCAATGGTTGTGTCCCTGATTGAAGGGTTGGGGATGATCCTCTGGCCGATTGTGCTCCAGCAGGATGTACAGTGGTGTCATAGCATGTTTGCTTTCTTTGAAACCCAGGATGGTAAGGGCCAGTATAATTTAGAGAGGAAGTGATTAAGTCCAGGCCCACAGAAGCTCTTGTGCAGTTGTTTCACCTCTGCATGTGGGACTTTGCGGTGACAGAGCTGAAGGTGCCATCACCTTGTGGTGATGGTCTGTTTGGTCTGCAGGGAGTGACAGAGCCAAACAGACCCTATGAGGGTCTATGCCCTATGAGGACAGGCTGAGAGAGTTGGGGTTGTTCAGCCTGGAGAAGAGAAGGCTTCAGGGAGACATTATTGTGGCCTTTAAGTACCTAAAAGGAGCCTATAAGAAAGATGGGGGCAGACTTTTTAGCAGGGCCTGTTATGACAGGACAAAGGGTAATGGTTTTAACTAAAGGACGGGAGATTCAGGCTAGACATGAGGAAGAAATTTTTTACCGTGAGGGTGGTGAAACACTGGCCCAGGTTGCCCAGAGAGGTGGTAGATGCCCCATCCCTGGAGACATTCCAGGCCAGGCTGGACGGGGCTCTGAGCAACCTGATCTAGTTGCAGATGTCCCTGCTCATTGCAGGGGAGTTGGTCCCTTCCAACCCAGACTATTGTATGAGTTTACAATTCTATGACCCCATATACTGTATCACATCTCCTTGGAAAAGAACAGCTATGTTAGGCCATTTGGCTTGCCATGTGGCATCTCAGACAAAAATTTTGGACTAAACTGTGGCTGCTGCTACATGCTAAACGCTCCCTTTATTCTCCAGCATGCAGGACCCATGTTGTATTTGTCTTCATGGAAGCAGACTTTGCACATTGACAGGTGGGGGGAAAATATGCCAACCAGCTCCCCATGGTTTTAGCAGCTCATATTCCTACCAGATTAGGTAAGGGCAGAATTAAGAGTGAAATTTTGGTCACTGTATGTTGGCTGGTAAGCTCCTGGGCAGTGCTTTTCAGTGCTTATTTGCTCTGCAAATGCAAAATAGTCACAATTTAGAAAATAGCAGATGCAGGAAAATTTTGTCATATGGCAGAATTATTCCCCTGACACTCTGTTGATGTCTTATACTCCTCCTAGCATTAGAAGTTACTTAAAAACATGTTGTGACCTGAGACTGACTTTTTGATTATATAAACTTTGATTTTGGTTTTTTGTAAGGACAAAAGACAAGGGACCTCTTTGAATGAAAACCTGACCTGAAACTGTTTTCACTAGCTGTTGATGTATTTTATTTTTCTCAAGTTTGATAGTTAAGGTAACAACCCACCCAATAGTAAAGGTAACCTTTATGTAGTATATGCTTCAGTAAATTTGATCAATATAATATTTGTAGGACTATGAAAATTCTTTTATATTTCCCATTCCTTTTTTTGGGGGGTGGGGAAGGGCAGATAGTGGTGTTTGGTTTTAATTTTAAGACTCATATTCTTCAAACTCTTCTCCAGGCTGGACAACAGTTGACATAAGACAGCAGAAAACTAACTACCTTGGAAATTGAGTAGTAGTTTTTTAAAACTATTTGATTTGTAACTGGTCAAACAAAAGTGTCAATCTGGGTCAATGACTAGGGGATTTTGAGAAAAAGTAATGAATTTTCACTTGATGGCAGTCTTCACTACTTGTCTGTACTTTACAAACCCAAAGGAATCTATCAGGAGTTTATTTTACTATTATGCATTATGAAGTGTTATGAAAAGTTGTTTTATTTTTAATTCTGGTGGAAAGATAAATGCAGTGCAGTATGTGTCTCTCCTGAATGATGGCTCTTTTTCAGTTTGGTTTTTTTTTGGGGTGGGGGTGGTTTGTTAAGCTGGACTTCGTAAGATAAAGAAAATCCGCAAATGCTTAATGAATCCATTGGTGTTCACAAAAATCTTATCAAATATTCTGCGATTGTTCTATTAGAAGGAAAACAATGAAGCCATTAATGTTGGTAGAAATTAAATATATGCTCTGGTTTAATTAATGTTACTTGTAATGTTGCGTCTGAATTATATACTGCAGGACTGATCAGTAATTCTTTGTGGAGACAGATGAAAGTGGCAGGAGAGCAGAGCTGATGTGAAGGGATTTTAAGCAGTCTAAGCTGACAGTGTTGCCTGCTGAGTCTGACAAATAGCAAATTGGCCTCTGGTTGCCGATGTGCTTGATGCTTCTCTGTCACCTGGAAGCTGACCGCATCTCTTTGGTTCTATTTATATTTGCTAAAACAAAATTAAACCCAAACAAACCAAAAAGGCTTTAGAAGTGAAACATGAGATCTTGGTTCTCTTCAGTGAATATTGTCTGGACTTGAACTTCTTCCCTGGAGACAGATTTGTAAAAAATACATAGAAAATTAAAACATAGCTGCATCCTTAGGGACTTCGCTACTTAACAGCATTTGGAAACCTGCTGTCTGCAAAATTAGTATATTTTGTTTTCTAAGGGATCTAAGTACCAGAAAAGCAATTCAAGAAGCTTGTGTTGCATGTGTATTGGTACCAGTGAGGTACAACTGGACATGATCTGGTACATCAGATGAGGGTCTCAGCAGGACAACAGGAGCTGAAGACCAACCATTGCACGTGCTTCTCTGGCATCAACAGCATCAAGTCACAGCTGCTGGTGAGGTCTGGGCTGTGCCTGGCATGTGCAGTTTTAATAAGAGACCACACTCACTGGCCTTCCTGGAAAGCTTAGAGCTTTGGGGACAGACTTTTTAGCAAGGTCTGTTAGGACAGGACAGGGGTAATGGTTTTAAACTAAAGGAGGGGAGATTCAGGCTAGACCTGAGGAAGACATTTTTTACAATAAAGGTGGTAAAACAGTGGTTGCCCAGAGAGGTGGTAGATGCCCCATCCCTGGAGGCATTCCAGGCCAGGCTGGACGGGGCTCTGAGCAACCTGATGTAGTTGAAGATGTCCCTGCTCATTGCAGGGGGTTGAACTAGATGGCCTTTGAAGGTCCCTTCCAACACAAACTGTTCTGTCATTCTGTGATTCTGTGATGCCTTCTGTGATGCCTGTGATCACTGGATGCCATGCAGATGCATGTCCATGATATCTGTACCTAGACTGCCCTCCTCCCATGGCCTCCTATGACAGAAGGTAATAGATGGAATTTCATGAACTGCATTTGGGACCACCCTGAGCTCTGTTCAGGGCTAACAAGCAGACCAGAGAGAGGTATGTAGAACAGCAAGAGATAACCGTGTTGCTAACTTTAATTATTATGTGCTGAGCTGCTGTCCTAGCATATTTCTACAAGTCCATTTCTGTGGTGTTTTAAACTTTTGTGTTTTAGATAAGACATAAACCACAGTTTGTATTGTTTACATGGCCTTCTGCAAACTCTGTGTTCTCTTCTCACTAAAGGGATTTCCTTTTGAGTTGGAGTGAACTTAAGTCAACCCTACCCAGTTTCACGTGAAAACAGTACGACATTTAAGGCTTTACTTTGTCTTTTTTCTTAAGAAATTGTTTTGATTTTCCTTGAAGCATCAATAAATACAAATGATCATTTTATTTTCTGGTGAATTTGACTGGAAGTTCAAGTTCAGAGTAAAGTGCAGAGCTACCAGAGTCTGCTTTCATTATGAACATTTCACACAGCTATATAGACATAATTACATGTGATGAAGATCTTATGGCAAGACATGGGCTGTTAACCCCGATTCTCTGGCAGAACTCCCAGTTGAGTGATGATCTTCTAGCCACATAAATTTACTTTTATTTTCTATCAGATAGCTGTTTCCTTCACTTTTTGGAATGAACTGCTCTTACATGTACTGTGGCAATATTAACTGGTATGCTTCACCCTAGAGATAACAACGCTTAAGTGACTAACAAATCTCATTGTATGCTATATAAAGGACTTCTTTGGAAGTGAAGGTCTTCAGGAGGCCGAGGTAGTAGGCAATTGTGTAATTCTTTCCTGTGAGAATTTAGAAGACATTCTATCTCTGGAAATAGTTATGTTTGAGAAGAGATGGTAATGTTTGATTCGTTATCCCTTGAAACAAAGAGGGGGAAAAAAACATTTTCAAACTTTGGAAATCTTACCTAGTCATATTCTTGAAAGGATTTGTTGTATTTTCAAAAGCTTCACCCTGAGTGGATTGCTTCAGATTTTTAGCACTGAGGTATTATGCTGTCTGTTCCTCTGACTGATGAATAACTTCTCCGTAGTAATGTAAGTAATGAGAATATAATACATTAAGGTATTCATGTTCAGAAAAATCAACAAGGTAATCTTATTGCTAGAGCATGTAAGTGATGCAGGCTACTTTGTGTTTAGTTCAGTGATGTTTTTAAGATACCAATATAAAAAACCAAACCTTTAAAAAAATGACATATTTCACTTTTTGTGTTTCTTAGCTATCAAGACTATTATTTTCACAAAAATTACTCAGAATCTTGGAACTATAAAATGAGAATATAATGAATTTAGAGATTTCTGCATGTACAGAAAAGTGTAAAATGACAAGAAGATGAAGCAAGGCAAAGCTGTAAGTCATGGCTTTGAGACAGGAAGACTGCATAAGGGCTGTCTCAGCTCTTAGCTGTTCAAAAGTACTCTCCTTAAACCTGAAACTTTTTATGGAACTATAATGGTGAATTTGAGACTGCTTTTCCCCCAGCTGATGCTTTGTTTCTGAAAAAAAAAAAAGTGTGTCACATTAGAAGCTGAGTTTGTACAGAAGAGTAAGGGAAGAGTTGGAATGAAGGAATGAAGTTGGGCCTGGGAAGAAGGAGGGGCGGGGGTGTTTTGGGTTTTGTCTTTGTTTCTCACCATCCAACTCTATTTTAATCAGCAATAAATTAGTTTTCCCCCAGTCGAGTCTGTTTTGCATCTGATGGTGCCTCATAAATGATCTCCCAGTTTTTATCTTGACCCATGAGCTTTTCCATCTTATTTTCTTCCCCAGCCTGTTGAGGAGGAGGAGTATGAGAGCAGCTGTGTGGGCAGCTGGCCAAGGTCAAACTACCTGAGTTAGGAAGCACTGAATTGTCAGCTGAGCATTTTTGGTGTCTCATGGAGAAGTTCAGAACCATCAGTGGCTTCGTCTTGCCAACATGCAGCTCTTCATTGTTACTAAGTAAGCCTGTTGACTTTGTTAGTGACAGCAGTAACTAGCATCATGCTTCTTGCTTCTGTACATCTCTCGTGTTCGTGAGATGAACAAGAAAAGGAGACTGTCTTCCACAGGAATGTAAATGTTGATCAGGGCAGGAAATGTGAGATGTGGGTTCTGGGGGCTCTGATGCCTCAGCTCACAGCTTTCTTCCTGGGAAAGCACGGGGTTGTTCTCATCACTGTCTGGCCAAGTTTGGGAGAGCATCATTTCATTTCTGATGCTTTAGTACTGAGCAGCTGGGTGTGAAAATCTTGGACAATGGGAGAGACAACTGTGGTATGGGATAGGGATGTGCAGTTTCTGTCATCTTGTGCTTAGAAGAAATTATGGAGGGGGGTTATGAGTATCTTTAATGGTGTCTCAGGACAGGAGGTTGGCTGTGGCAACAGCTCTGCTGTTGTTGTTAAAAGTTTGCAGCGTGATTCTTAGATGTATAGCTTGGCCAAATTAAAAACTTGGCTATAAAACCACAGCCTTTCTCATGGGCAGAGCCAAATTTCATAATAGTGTGGTTCATAATTAAATAAGCACTACAGGATGCTGTGAGGTTTTGTACCAGGATAAGATAGGAGTTTTTGTTTTATTTTCTCTTCCTTTACAGTATCCAAATATAATTTGATTAAACTTGCTGCGGAAAGATGTCTGCATGAAGAAAGTGCCAGTTGTAAAGGTGCTGTACTGATAATGGAGGCCTTTTAGGAGGGGGGAGATTCTTTTTACTAGACTGATTGCCATAGTTTCTCAGAAGAGGAGCTTGTAACCCTGAAACCTTATCTGTCTTCTCTACCAACTGCTTTAATAGCAGTTGCCCATATGGACCCAGGTATGATTTGTGTTTTTAATTAATCTTTCAAGGGAATAAATGTCCAAAAGTGATTAGTAAAAGACTCCAATGGATGACACCGAGGAAGAGAGGTTGATCTCTTTTAGGATGAGCTAGTTTATTGGTCCAGGAGAACAGATGTTTTAGTAAGGTTATGCAGTGTTTGGCTTGATTATATGCCCAGTTTAGGACACACATCTGCTATGTGTTTTACCTGGGTGGGTGACTGGAGTCCACCAGGTGGGTTGGGGTGGGAGGCAGGGGAATAGAGAAGGAAGGGCTGTCACACAAATTCAGGTCACCTTCAGCTGGGCAATGTTGGGAGCTGTAACTTTGCTGCCACAGCCGATGAAGGAAGTTGAGCGAGCCAGGAGGGAACTGCGGCCTGAAAAACACATTAACTCAATCCATCATATCAGGAATCTCTGCTGGTGGGTCTCCTGAGGGTCATCAGTTAACGCAGGGCAGTGGAGCAGCCTGGCCTCGCTCAGGTGTGGATGCTCCATCTGCCTGGCCGACTGGAGAGGCTCCTGGGGGAACTCAATTCACACTCCCAGCCCCTGTGGGGATGAGTCAAGCCCCTTCGCCTTAGATGACTGCCCACCGTATGCAAACCTCGGCAATTATGTCCCATTTGCTGGATGGCTTTGAACACACTGTAGTGCAAACGCTGGTTATTGCAGGAGAGCACAGTGTGGAAAAATAAGATTTCTGGGTGAATACTGGGCTAAACATGTCATCCATATGTATAGCATGCAGACTGGATCTACTCAGCTACTGCTAGTCAGTGGCCCCCCCAGGATGTGTCACACAATGTCCTTCCAGTTACAAACACAGAGGAGATCAAATAGTTTGGAAAGAATCTACTTCTGTGATTATTACTGTTCTGAATTATAAGTGACCCAACAGCCAGATCTATTCACTGCATGTACTCTTCAGACCAACGCTCAAAAGGCAGAGCGCTGCTTTTAAGAAATATGATTTTAGAGAACAAAAAGGGAAGCGAGTACTATGAAAATTTAGTTAAATGTAAATGTGTTAAATGGTACATGAACTAGTCAGGTTTTCATGATTTATCAGTTTTAAACTTCAAAGGCTCTGGTTAGCTTGCATTTTTAAAACTAATGAGTTTATCGCAGCCAGTGGGGAAAAATGGTTCAAGTATATCAGCTGTAAATTGGTACAAAGCACTAAAAGGGACATTAGCCTCTAATCAGATTCTAACAGTTCATTAAACCTGCCGTTCCTCGGTGGCACTTTGTCTTCCCCCCTCCTCCTGCGCAAGCCAGCCTTGTCCCTTCGTTCAGGCGGGTAAGACCTCCTCGGGGACATGCAGCAATATCAGCTCATCCTTCTTTGTCTACAAGCTGAACAGCCTAAGGGATGCTTGGCGATGGTATATTCCTGATCTTGCTGTAAAACTCAACTGTGCCGTGTATAAATCAAGAAGGGAGAGGCACCTCTCTGCTTGCAGAACAGGCACTGGGCGGGGGGCAGGGATTACAGAATCACAGAATGTTAGGGATTGGAAGGGACCTCGAAAGATCATCTAGTCCAATCCCCCTGCCAGAGCAGGAACACCCAGATGAGGCTACACAGGAATGTGTCCAGGCAGGTTTTGAATGTCTCCAGAGAAGGAGACTCCACAACCCCCCTGGGCAACCTGTTCCAGTGTTCTGCCACCCTCACTGAGAAGAAGTTTCCTCTCATATTTAAGTGAAACCTCTTGTTTCACAGTATGTTTGGGATTGGAAGGGACCTCAAAAGATCATCTAGTCCAATCCCCCTGCTGGAGCAGGAACGCCTAGGTGAGGTCGCACAGGAACATGTCCAGGCGGGTTTTGAATGTCTCCAGAGAAGGAGACTCCACAACCTCCCTGGGCAGCCTGTTCCAGTGCTCTGTCACCCTCACTGAGAAGAAGTTTCTTAAATTTAAGTGGAACCTCTTGTGTTCCAGCTTGATCCCATTACCCCTTGTCCTATCATTGTTTGCCACCGAGAAGAGCCTGGCTTCGTCCTCGTGGCACTCACCCTTTATATATTTATAAACATGAATAAAGTCACCCCTCAGTCTCCTCTTCTCCAAACTAAAGAGCCCCAGCTCCCTCAGCCTTTCTTCATAAGGGAGGTGCTCCACTCCCTTAATCATCTTTGTTGCCCTACGCTGGACCCTCTCCAGCAGTTCCCTGTCCTTCTTGAACTGAGGGGCCCAGAACTGGACACAATATTCCAGATGTGGTCTCACCAGGGCGGAGTAGAGGGGAAGGAGAACCTCTCTGGACCAACTAACCACCCCCCTTCTAATACACCCCAGGATGCCATTGGCCTTCCTGGCCCCAAGGGCACAGTGCTGGCTCATGATCATCCTGCTGTCTACCAGGACCCCCAGGTCCCTTTCCCCTACACTACTCTCTAATAGGTCATTCCCCAGCTTACACTGGAACCTGGGGTTCTTCCTGCCCAGGCTGGCTCCTTTTGTTGCTCCACCTCAAACCACATCCCAACCCCTGGAGCTCAGTGACGTCTGGGGTCCGATTCTGATCAGTAAACAGTGCACCGCCCTTGCTGGGAAGAGGGATGTGAAGCCTGGAATGGTTTCAGCCAGCTGTTTTGTGCTGTCAGAGTCCCCCCTGCTTTTTTCCCCACTTCGAACACTGAATAAAGACTAAGGTGCACAAATAAATTGCTAAGAAGACATAGGAAGAGCTTTTTTTTTTTTTTTTTTTTGATTCTTCCTGTTGTGTCAAGCTTAAAATACAGTAGATACACAGCGGTAGCATAGCATGGACCAGGGTGTCTCAACAGGTTGACTCGTCTTAATTCACACGCGTTAATGTGGAAGAATTCTGCTCAAAATTACTTGTTTGATCTGAAATTTTGTAATTTAAGCATTTAGAGCTTTTTATGAACTACCTGAATCTACTTTTTAAGGAAAAAAATAGAGATTGCATTTGCCGTTTTGTTTGCTTATCTGCTTTAACATCAAATTCTTGCCTGCCCTGTAATATCAAACAGCAGCTGTGTGTACAGTAACACAGGGGGTTCAAAGTGGGAGTGATGGGGATTTTAAGGAGGTCATTTGCTCTGCCTGTGGCATGGCCTTGGAGCATGGGTGTATCAGTTGCCTTTTTAGCGTAATTTATTTGAATTACAACAAAGTAAAAGAGTATACAAAAATCAACAGTAGCTGTAATACTTAAATCCTTGAAAATGAGGGATGAGGTGCATTAGTTGGAAAAAAAAATGCTTGAAGTAGTTTAAGGTTTTACAACATATTTTGGAAGCTCCATTAGGGCAGATCATTTTTCTTAAAATTTGCCTGAAGCAACTATGATAAGAAACAGGGTTATGAGTATATTCCTTGTGAATAACAGCACCACACAGCACTGAACACATCTGCTGCCTGTGAAACACAGGGAAAGCATTTTTTCCATTACAGTGCTGTTATTGAGGACTGTGAGGGAATGGTTAGAGCAGAGGTGAGTTTTGAATGTTGCCTTCCAGACGCGGCTGCAGATAAGTTGGTGGTTGTCAATGAGCCACTTATAAGTGATCAACGCTCTGGTTTTGCTATTTTAAAAACAGCTGCGGCGTCTTTGTATTTCTGTACCCGCTGACCAAGGTGTCTGGATTTGTAAGGTCAGATTCTATCTTGAGGGATAAAATGTCTTTTATTATCTCCGTGTAGTCCAAAGTAACCGGCAGCTGAAGGGGCTGGCTTTCCAACACCAGCCTTGGGCCTTGGCTGGAATAGAAAATTGACTTGGGTTGAGGTCGTGTTGGAACTGAAGGCACAAGAGGTTGTTTTGCGTGTCTCCATCCCCCAGCAGCGGGATGAGACATTCATAGCGAGGATGTTGATTCAGGGAAGCACAGTTCTGCAAATCTCTCTTCAGGTTGAAGCTCTCGGCATATACTGCCCATTACTACAAGGACATTTCATGTTTTTAATGTGCTTTTTTATTTCTTTTGTCTCAGGGGTGAGTACCTGGAGGGTTTTATTGACCAATGCTGATAACTTTACAGGATAATGAATGATATGAAGTCTGTGCAATTGTTTTGTGTTAATTTATGGGGGAGGTGTGTGAACAGCCCTTCACTATAACTGATCTGAATTCAAGTGTATGCTTTCTATAGGTAATACAGAAGTACAGATGTTTTGATTGAAATCAAATATGCCTAAGTATACTGCCAAAAATTTGAAGCTATTTGACATCACTGCTTTCCTTTCCAGTTCTAAAGCAAAGTATTTATATATGTGCACCTGCGTGTTTAACTTAAAATTAAAAAAACAGTAATTGGAGATCATTTTTCCCTTGTTGCTTACAAAGATTTAGTTTGCTTTTAAGGATAACTGAAAGTATAACTTACTATTTTAAGAGAAGTAGCTGTTTAACTTGGTAGCTACTGCTTGAAGTTGATATTACGTCTTCATTAACTTCATTTCCACTAGAAGAAACTTCTACAATATTATAGAACTAAATCAGCGAATGAAAGCAAGTGTTTCTCATGATTTTTTTTTTTTATTAACCTTGTCCTTTTTTTGCCTTAGGACATCAGCGCCTTTGAGAACAGAATGTTAATGCTTGATGGGATGCCGGCAGTCAGAGTCAAAACAGAGCTGCTGGAATCCGAGCAAGGGGTAAGCAGAGGTTTCTGTGCGGCCTCACTGCAGCACGCTGGTGGCCCTTCCCAAGCTTCACTGTGGTTTGCCGTCCCTCCTGTTCTATTGGCATTTTCTTTTTTACTTTCTTCTTCATTTCTACTGGTTTTGAAGCCTGTTTTCTTGGGAGATGTACCAGTGAGCGTTTAGTCTCATCTGCTGGAAGCACAAAGCAAAACTCTGCGGAAGACTCATTGAAATTATCTGGGATAGCTGAGATGCTGTTGGTGTGACTTTGTGATTATAAAAGAAGGTGCAGTTTAAAAAACCAGGAAAGAATAATGGTTTATGGTAAAAAAAGCCCATGCTTGTTCTGTCCCATTTCCTGTTTGTGCAAAACTGCTTGCTTTCTGATGGAATACACTTGTTTATCATTATGATAAGAGGGCTAGAAGCTTCGGGTGGTTAAAGCTGCTATCGGGTCAACTGCTGACTACGGGACAGAGATCTTGAGCAGGATTTTGAATTTTTTGCAGAACAAGTGTTTGGCATTGGAGAGGTAGATTTTAGGAAAATGGAAGACTGCATTTTTGGATACAAATATTTTCTTACATATGTAGTAATAATTACATCAGGTATTGTAGATTACTATGAGGGCATCTGTATTTAATGGATTTTGTGTTACCATGAATCTTTATTTCCCTGTGTGTATCTTCTGTTATCCCAAAGAATCCAAGCTGCCTCACTGCTTGGAAAACAGATGCCTTCAACAAGCAGAGAGCATAATAGAAGCAGCAACGCTGTTGCTGTGTTGGGATGGTTTTTGCCTCCTTCTGTTAATTGACTTTTTTTCTTCCTGCTATTTTCTCAATTATTTAATCGAGAATTTAAATGATATGGAAGAGAGGGAATTAACTTTCAGGATGACTTAATTCAAGAGACTTGCAAGGAGATATCAGAATGTTTTTGAGGGTTTGAGAGGGAAAAAAACCTTGACATTTAATGGAGTTCTTGCTCATCTCTTTGCCTTCTTGGGAGCAAGCACCCCCAGAAAATATTCCAATACAGCATAGTTTGAGGTAACATGAAAGCTGGACTATTGTTATGACCCATAATGATGAAAATACAGATCCATTAGAGGTAATATTTTATACCTTGTGGATGCTTTGTATTATGTCTTTGTATGTCATATAAACCTTTCTCTATATTATTCAGAAGACGTGTTTTATTGGTATTTGCCTTTGTCTAGTTTAAAATAAATTCTATGCATGATGCATATTACTGGGTCCTTTACGAAGAACACTTCTTTAGCAACGTGTGATTTGATTCTGGAAAACGTATTTGGTGTCTTAGGAACTGGGAGGAAATGAACAATTTATATAGTTTTTTAATTTCCTTAGGTGTTTTTTTAATGAAATTTTACAGACTTCTGTGTAAGCCGAAAATGACGTCATCTCTTTCCCAGTGACTGAGCCATTGGACAAAGATCTCGTCTTGATTTGGGATTTTATACCCTTTGGTACTAATTAAGTGGTGTCTGGTCAGGAGTCTCTGGCACCTTTACGACTCTTCATTAGGGAACAATCAGTAAATACAAAATGAATTCTCCAGTTCACTAACGGAGGAGCTAGCCATTAGGATGGCATTTTTCCAGCAAACAGCTTAAACTCTAAAGAGAAAGGTGGTTGAAACAGATGTTTTAGCATGTGCTTCAGAGACTGTTTTGAATATGTAGATGTTGGTAGATATAACAGGGACAAAGGTTTGAAGGATGTGATTACCAAAGACAGCACATGGAGCTGTTTGGGAAGATGAATATCATAACTGGGAAGAATAGAGTGAGAACTAAAGTGTGATCCAAGTACTATGAATTTGAAATTGCAATGTTTGTTTGTATTATTATGATGCCTAAATTCCCTAGCGTTGCACCTCCATTGCAACATATGAGTATGCAGGGAGATATGATTTCTGCTTGGAAAATTTGCAAACTCATACGGCATTTTGAGTCCTCTGAAGGTAGCTGCCAGAGCCTCCTCACTTAAAATGCTGAACACCAAACAAGACCAGGCAAATTCTTCCAAAACCTGCAGAAAGACAGCTGAGTTTTGTGCTGTTCCTGCTTGGTATCTGCTATTTGGTCTGGGTTTCCTGCAAGGGCAAAAGTGAGACATGGTTTAAGGGTTATGAAAAGAAAGTTTCCTCTGTGTTTAGAGGATCCTGAAGGCTTTGTCAGTTGTGGAAGAATGAAACCACCAGAGTCTGGAGCACTAGTGGCCCTTGACCCAGGGTGGTGAGTGCTGGGCGATCAGACCAGAGCACTGAGCTGCCATGCCTCACTAACGAGGCTTTGGAGGAGCTGAGATAACATCTGATCTTTTGTCTGAGAAGGGCTACAGGACCGCTTTGAATTGTCTCCCGTTTAAGTCTGAACCTATATTTCAAATAAACATCTTACTGATCTTAAAACTGATTGTGGTGAAGAGCCTCTCATAGCTATACTAGGAGTTACCTGTTGTGAAAGCATGCACCTGATTTTTAATCTGAATTTATCTAGCGTAAGTTTCCAGCCCTGTCCAATGACAGCAGGCTCATGAGGAAACTTCCCTTCGTGCTGCTGTGTGACAATTTCATTTAGCCCTTTGGGGGCCAGGCGGTACAACGGGTGGTGAAGCAAGAGGAGTTGCTCCCCAGGTTGCTGTCATGGTGCCGAATGCTGCCACATGTGATAGCTAAGCAGCTCCATCTTGGTGGACCCTCTGTGTTACTGCTAATGGATGTTTACAAGGCAACTGCTGCAAAGCTTTATTGAAATTAAGTTAATTGTGTGTTCTAAGATGTGTGCCTACATCTTTTTGGGCTACTGAATTCTTCCCTGCAGGACACATGAATGCATCAGCCAGAAAAGGTGTTTTCTCAGTAGTTGTGCCTTGATTAGCTGTTGCTTGTGATGCGTGACCTCCAAGGTGGGATTCTCAGAAAAGACCTTTGCGTGGGGAGCATGGATATTGTTTCGCTTCCCCACTGTCCTGACTTATCAAGTGTTGGCCTGACGTGAAAGCAACTGTTAGAGGTGAGTCTGGTTGCTCCCTGGGCAGCTGGAAGGACAGCAAGCTGGCATGGGGGTCAAATCCTTCTTGTGTGCTGGTGTGCCCCGTGGCCTTCGTGTTACCATGGCATCCTTTGTGTTACATGGTGTAGGTGAGGCAAAGATGCGGAGGTTTTTTCAGTAGTTGCTTGGTGCTAGCACTGAATTACTAGCAAAGAGCAGGAGCTGGAAGGTACCTCTGTGATTCTGGGTTTGGCTCAAAGGCCACAAGAACCACAGAATCATAGAATACCAGGTTAGAACAGACCTCAGGGATTATCTGCAAAAGCACAGTATAGATGAGATGTCCCAGCACCCTGTCTAGCCAAATCTTAAAACTGTCCAGTGTTGTGGAATCCACCACTTCCCTGGGGAGATTATTCCAATGGCTGATTGTTCTCATAGTGTAACATTTCCCTTGTACCCATTACCCCTCCTCTTTCCCATGTGACTCCCTGTAAAAAGGGAGTCTCCATCTTCGTTGCAGCCACCCTTCAATACTGTAACATGGTGATGAGGTCTCCTCTAAGCCTTCTTTTCTCAAGGCTGAGCAAGGCCCGTTCTTTCCGCTTTTCCTCATGTGGCAGCTTCCCAGTCCTTTGATCTCCTTTATGGCCCTTCTCCGGACCCTCTCCAGCTTGTCCACAACTTTTTTGTACAGCAGGGACCAAAACTGAACACAGGATTACAGGTGTGACCTTACAAGCAGGATAATGAGGATAATGATTCAGTCTTTGCTGGTGATGCCCTTATTGATGCAGCCCAGCATCTCGGTGACCTTCTTTGCCACAGTAACACACTGGTCACTCATATTGAGCTTGTTGTGCACCAGGACCCCCAGGTCCCTTTTCACAGAGCTGCTCCCAGCTGGAGATGGGCTAAATACCTACATCCTTGCTTCAAATGGGAATTGTCATAGTGTTATGTATACAATGCTGGTGTGGTGGATTACTTTAGCAGATGGCATTACTATGTTGTCATGTCTGTTTTTACTCCAGGGTTTTAATTTATTTTGTAATTTGAGGAGTTTAATGATTAAACAGTATGTGTTTATTCTGGGACTTTATTAAAAGCCTTTTTTTAAAAATTCATGTGTCTCTCTACAGTTTGTAAACGAGTTACCCACCGACCTGTTGGCTCAAGCAGTAGAAAATACCACTGCTTAGTAACCTCAGTAGAATGAACAGAGAGAGACCACTGCAGTAACTTGACAACATAGGAATAAAAAGCTCAGAAAGAAGTAACTTTCCTCTTCCCTTTGCATCTACTCCACCAAAACAGAAACACAATAGGAAAAAAAAAAATACAAACAGCACCAGATTTTAACCCTGAGTTGGTTCTTCACTTATCTTTTGTGGCATATGTCTGGTAAAATAGGCACCACCTGGCCGCATGCATTTAATTCATCAGAAACTCATATTCTGGGTAACCTGGTCTTCGCCTGGTGTTGTCTCTTAACTATGTGTGGTAGTAGTAGTAGAAGTCACTCACGATGTAGATGAGCACCAAGGCAGAGCAAATATTGTGCAGAGATGAACATTTTGTGCTGTGTTTGGATACCAAGTCAGGCAATCAATCCATTGCATTCCAATGTTGCTTTTGGTTTTCCTGTTGGAGTCCTCGGTGTTTTTGCAGGAGAGGTTAAGTGGAACATAAGGTTCTTCTCTACCATCTGTGCATGACCTCCATGGTCTTTAACTTTCTTGTTAGGACATGTGGCCCATGCACCAGTTCCTTCCAGCCTGTGGTAATGCAGTAAAGACAAACCTGGGTTTAAAAGACATCGAATTCAAGCTAGGTGGTTGTGGGAGAATGGGAGATATGGGGAGATACAGGTTACTGGGCAAATTTGGAGCAAAGAAATATTTACAAGGGAAATGGATTTTCTCGTGGCTTTGGAAAAAGTTAAAACAGTTCTGCTTTGTTTTATCATCACCAATTTAGCATAGTTTAATGATTTTTAGAAGGCCATCATCATTAACAAGAACAGATGCTTATTTTTTCCAGTGAACTACTGTCCTTAATTTCTCACAGGAGATTTAATGCAGACTGTTGTTTGAGGCTTCAAGAAGACACAGTGCTGCTTTAATGACTTTATCACAAATGAAAAAAGACATTACATAAAAGATATCGCATTGCCCTTTAACAAGGCTTCGTTATTATCTCCCCTACTGTGGAACAGGAGCTAGCATTGCTAATAAATTGGTAGAATTACTTTAGAATTGTGAATTTGCTTATCATATAATATCCTCCAGTGACCTACAGCTTTAGATCTTTTTGTCTGCAGTAAAAATCTTTGTGTCAGTAACCAGCTTCAGAGAAGGATTTGAAGAAGTCCTTCTCCGTGTAGGTGTACTTCAGTAGGAAAAAAAAGTATTCGTTCTTTGGCTGTGCCAAAAGCTATTTTGAAAAGTAATATTCATCACTGTAGAGCTGTACAGAGGCTGGATTAATTTAAATGGTAATATAGACTGGGCGGTGGATTTGTTAGCTAATGAGTACTTTTAAGAAGTTAGGATGGGTAGTGCTGGGTGACTTCAGTGCAAGGTCTGAAGGTCTTGCTGGTCATGGTGGGATGTGGTCCGGTTTCTGAAAGCCAGTAAATATGTCTGACTTAAACACATGAAGTTACACTTTATGAAGTTTTTACAGAGTCAGGCTACAAGCTTTTTGTTAAAATGAGGTATGAATGTGAAACTTATGTCCCACAATTAATCTTCAGATATGGAGAATAAGGAACCTCTAATTTTCATCAGTGTTTTTGTTTCCAGATTGGCAGTCTCATCCATTCCTGTGCCTGTATTTTGTCCTCTGAAATAATAATTTGAAGATTATGTATTTGATTCTGAATTCACCTCTTAATTCTGCTTGATTTGTCTCCATTCCCATGCCTTATGATGCTGAATTATGAAAAGAATTACTAAAATGAGAAAACCCTTTAACAAGCTAATATTGTTCTCTTTGTCTTTCAATTCCAACCAAATTATCTTGTCATCTCATGTCTGAAGAATGTCATCTGTGCTGATGTTACTATATATATAAACATGTTCTACCTTGGCCTGGGTAACAGTGATAGAAATATGCTTTATTTTCAGAGATTTCCAAAAATACCTGTTGAAATTCAGTTGAGAATAGTCTCAATAGCACAGCTTGCTCCTAGACTATATGGGGAACTGTTTTATATTGATTCGTTTAGCTTATGTAAATTGTTTGTATTATAAGAAAGAGTACTTGTAATATTTGCTGTTTCAATTTATGAATCTCTGCTTCGCTCAATTTTTTTTTTTAATTACTTGATGCTTAGCACGACTGATTTGGGAATACAAACAGAATATGGACAATGCACATGTGTTGATCTCTTTTGCAAAGAAACTAGCCCTTTGTACTTTCTGTTAGCCTATCTTGCAATAGATGATACTTACGGAGTGTTACTGAGGTGTTAAAACACAATTGATACAATTCATGGTTGCTTTACAGTGTCATAAATATATGACATTCTTTAGAAAGAGATTGTCAAGGTTTAAAGCAAGGCAACAATAAACTGGTGGATGCTCTCTGTTACCCCTTTGCCATCCCCCCCACCCTCTCCTTAGATAGGAAAAAGTGCTAAGACTGATAAGGAGGAAGGAAGAGAGGCTTAGACTTGCAAGACTGGAAAATTTTAAAGGCTTTACTAATGCTACTAATAAATAGAGAAAATATACAAAATATACAAACCCAGTCTTGAATGCCCGATATGGAGTTGGCGTCACTCCAGCTGCGGCAGAGCTGGGAGCTGGTGCGGATCCAGCAGCTGCAGGGCAGGCACACAGAAGTCATGGGTGGGACTTCACAGCAAACATGAAATTGAATTCAGGATTGCAGGGTCTCAGGCCTTGAATGAGGGCACGGGTGGCAGGGTCCTCCTTAGATGCTGGCCATGGTTGAAGAGAACGAGACCCGCATGATCTCTATCTTATATAGTGTGTATGACATGGATGGGATGGAATAATTGGTTGACTTTAGTTGCCTGTTCTGTCCACCCCTCCTTGCAAACACGCCCCTTTCATTTACAGGATGTGTGGAATTTTACCAGTCTTCTTGGCTGTCATAGCAATAAATCTAAACATGGGACTTCTTCTGCATTCCATTGGTCGCTCTTACCAGTTTCAGAGCACAATGTTCAACAAACATGTAGCTAAATTCAGGAAAGTGCAGTTACGGAGAAGAACTTAACTGAAAGGAAAACTCACTAAAAGAGAACTGCTCTTGTTTTTAACAAAACCAGTACAGAGATCAAGATGTGATCCCAAAGACCAGTGGGGACATAATCTACAGGACATGGCGCAATGCCACGTGAGACGTACCTAAGGAGATAAAGCTTCAGCAGTGCTTGGGGAATGCGCTTGCAACCCAGAAGGGTGCAAAATATCCCAGAGGGTGCACCAGAGGTGTATCTGTTAGATTAATTAAGCCAAGTGAAGCACCACAAGCTGATATATAGTCTGGGTGCTGTTTCATGTTAAGTGGAAGCTCGTGTGAAGAATACAGGGTAGCCATCTCCTACAGCTTTGCTCTCAGCCTGGCATTCCTGCTGGATCCATTGCCAGTGACTGAACAAGGGAGAGCTGGGTCAACCGATCATTGATTTAAGAAAGCCCAACCCAACAGGGGAAAAGGGAATGGCTGTGTACATCCTGCAGTCGTGCTGGTAGGAAATCATGGATGTCTTCTGCCTGGAAAGGGGAAAGGTGGGAAGAAGATCGTGGGTGCTGCTTTTGGCAAAGGCCTGTAGTTACAGCTGGTTAACTGTACCTGAAACTATATCCTGAGACACCTTTACTGCTTCCGGGACCCAAACTACCTACTTTGGCCATGTCTCTGCACTGCTGTCTTGCCAAATACTGAGTATTTACAGCATTGCACATGTTCCTTACTCCTCTTAAAGCCAGCCCTGATAGAATAGAGAACTAAGAGGTTTTTGCACCATGGTTGTAGGAGTGGTTTATTTATTTGGGATTTTTTTCCCCAGGGATCAGACAGAAAAGTGCAATAGAAAGGTAAGAGATCTAAGACTAATAGGAAATGATAGCTTAATCAGCCCAGTCAGCACGCTTGCTGTCACGCTTGCCAGGCAGTCTGTTTGCCAAGTTAACCGAGTTTACAGATAGAAAATGCAGGTGGGGTTGTAAGATGTATGATGCTGTCTGAAATTCTCACTAAGGGAAGGATCCCAGATCCTCTGAGCCTTAATTTGCTGATGGCTGTCTGCTGTTGCTTTCCTTTCCCAGGCAGTTGTGTTGGCTCTTGTAGAGCACTGCAGGGAATGTCCTCCTTATTCTGTCTTCCCTTGTCTGTTCTATGTGAGGTAGGAACAGGAAGATTTTCATTGGCGGGTGAGGTCTTCACTGGGCTAGGCACTATACAGAGATTGGATATTAGGAAAAAATTCTTCATGGAAAGGGTTGTCAGGCATTGGAACAGGCTGCCCAGGGAGGCAGTGGCGTCATTATCCCTGGAGGTGTTTAAAAGGTGTTTAGACGAGGTTCTTATGGACATGGTTTAGTGCTGGAGTTGGGTTGGACTTGATGATCTTGAGAGTCTCCCCCAACCAGAATGATTCTGTGATTCTATTATTCTGTTCTGAAGAAATGGTGGTCCCTGGATACCTTGGTTTCATTAATCAGAAGTTGTGTTTAGACACTATTTTAGTGGGTATCTTCAGATAATAATGATCGTGCCTATTAGGATGATAGTAGAAAGTCTAAAAGGAGTGAAGCTGAGAAAGATATTTTCTCCACGCAGCTTGTGTTTAGCTAACATTGCTGTTCTAGAAAAAGGTTTTCCATATCTGTAATAGTAGAGGTGCAGAGAGAAGTTTATTCCAGTTACTAGAAAATATAGATTCTATGAGGATGTATTTGTAGAGGAGAAGGATAATATTTTATCTGCAAGACTGGAAAGATTTTCAAAGAGAATGTGTGATATTACCCTGAAATTAGCATAACTTAATATTGTTACAGTTCCATAGTAAAATCATAGTTATGCAATATATCATATGTTAAATACATGACTTGATAACAGCTTTGTGTGACTTTATAGACTGAAAAAAATAGCATTGGCTTTGGGAGAAGGAAAGTCAACCTTTTGATTTGAGCATAGTACTGAAATGCGGCATGTGGTTGTAGTTCAGTTGCCTTCTGTCCCCAGTCAATTATTTTGTGAGCTCACCTTGAAGCCAGTCTGTTTTTTTGATGATACATGACCTCTCAACTTGCTCTGCTACCAGAGCTTATGATGAGAGTCTCATGGAAGATTTATTCAGCTGAGAAACTCTAGTCATAAAGAAAAACAAGCATGGCACATACAAGCTGCATATCTGTTGGTTACTCTGAATACCTAAATCCACATTTTGGGTTGAAAATTGTTTGTTTATAAGAGATGTGAAAGGTCAACGTTTCCTTTACTGCAATTAAAAAAATAGTAAAATGTAAAAAATATTTAAAAAATGTAAAAAAAAAAAAAAAAAATTCCAGCCTTCCAGATACCTACACTTATATCATTCCCCTTGATAATTCCAGTTCTAGTGACTCTGTGTGTGTTCCATGTTATATTTCTTTTGGGAATCCAATATCCACAGCTTAACTGCAATTTTGATCTAGTTTGCAATGCTAATTGGGGAAATATTGAGTTACGGATTTTTGCTCTTTGTGTCCTGCCAGGAAGGTATTAACGTGATAGTCACGGGAGTGCAGAGCTCATACCTCAGCTGGTGTTGAGCACTGTAGTCTAGGGTCCTGTTGCACTTCTTCATTGAAAGTAATAACAGGTCTCCGTTGTTCCATGTAACACTGCAGTGCATTTTTAAGATAAAGGTGAGTTTTGGATTTCATGCAAAACATTATTGGCATGTAAAAAACTGTTACTCATCTGATCTGGTCACTTGCCTGGTGGGGCATCTGAATCTTAATGCAAGTTCCAGCTGCAGTGGAATTCAGTAGGCTCCAAGTGAACACGGCCTCTCTGTTCCTATGGGGGAACCATAGAAGGTGAGCTGGGTAATCCCGCTTTTATTAACAAGAAAGCTACCTTGAATTACCTCACATTTACCTCTGTGTGTAATTGTGTATGTAGCTGGGTGGTGCAGACCTGCTTCTGCATGGTTCAGAGTTCCTTATTTATAATAATTTCCATTGAAATGTCTCAGTGAAATAATTGTGAACCACAAAATCTTTAAATCGTTTTGTTGGGGCAAAAATTAATCATTAAGTTTTATCTTGTTCTATTCACCGGTGAATTTAATTATTTTTTTTTAGTGCTAATTAGACACTAGTCACTTTTTTATGATGATGGGTATCTTGATCAACAGGGCACGTTTGTGTGAGAGAAATGGAAGTGTCTGGGCTCTCATTCTTTCTGTTTGTTTTACAGAATCAGAGAGTGGTTGGGGTTGGAAGGGACCTCTGGAGATCATCTAGTCCAACCCACCTGCTAAAGCAGGTTCACCCAGAGCAGATCGCACAGGAATGTGTCCAGGCAGGTTTTGAATGTCTCCAGAAAAGGAGACTCCACAACCTCTCTGGGCAGCCTGTTCCAGTGCTCTGGCACCCTCATAGTATAGAAGCTTCTCCTCATGTTTAGGTGGAACCTCCTATGCTTCAGCTGGTGTCTGTTGCCCCTCATCCTGTCGTTGGGCACCACTGAAAGGAGTCTGGTCCCATCCTCTTGACATCCACCCTTGAGATATTTATAAGCATTGATAAGATCCCCTCTCAGCATTCTCTTCTCCAGGCTGAACACACCCAGCTCTCTCAGTCTCTCTTCATAAGAAAGATGCTCAGGTTGAGGTGAAATCTTTCAATATTCCCAGTTCTCACTTGGATAACTGCTATGCTTGCTTTCTTTAAGGACACTGAGATACTTGAGGTGAGAAGTACTGTGTAAGTGTGCATTGTCATTTTTATTATACACTGGCTACCTTAAGAAAAATAAGCATAAGCCAGCGTAACTCAATAATTTACAGTATCATAGAACACTTCAGCAGTGTGAGACAAATGCCACTATGTTAGGATAGTACCAAAATTATTTTAATCTTTGTTGTTTGTTATGAGAAGGGATTACTTCTAGTTTTCACTAGTTTGTTGATGTTCTTTTAACTCTTATTTTCTATTTGAGTTTGCCTTATAAATAGTCTTTTTAATGTATATTTTACTCTTGTTCTGTATCCTGCTGGGAAGTACTGAAAGAGCTGTATATTTTTAAGCATTATTGGCTCTTTTCCTTATTTCTCCCTGCGGAGATGAACCCTTACATAAATTACTTTAAGGATCCTATTTTTTTTTTTTTTTTTTATTCTACTTTTTCACCCTTCTCCCCCCACATTTTGTTTCACACTAGGAGAATGAGTATTTAATAAACTGTTAATTGGGGATATCTGCTTTCACAGATGTCCTTTTACATATGTTGTTATTGCTTGGTTGCATTGCTTAAACACAACAGAAAATCCTAAGAACCACAGGCAAAAAAGCCAACAGCATTGAAAGGTGCTTTTCACCCTCCCCTGCCTGCACAGGTCTCTGCCCATACTTGCTGCTGCCCAAGGATGGAGCCCTGACAGATGAGGACAGTGAGGCCCATGGCAGCTCCACCTGGGCCACCCTTGGGATGGAGCTCCAGCCCATTGGGGTGGGCAGGGAGCGAGGGGCTGGTGGAGGAGCTGGCTCTGGAACCCTCAAAGTAGTTTCTCCTAATGTTTAAATGGAACCTCCTATGCAGGAGAGGCGCTGGGGATGCGATGGAGGGAGCACAGCAGGTCTTCCCAAGTGAGGCTTGTTCATGGAAACGCAGGTGTCAGATGCCTCCGTTCCCCTTGTTCCTTGGAGGGATGTCAGGCACGTGGACGTCACCTGCATCCCACCTCCTTACGCTGCTACAGTGGTCTGCAGTGCCCCAGACCATCCTTCTGGAATTTTCTGAAGAGGAGTGCACCATTTGCTTTCTTCTAGTCATCAGGGATCTCCCATGGTCTCCAGCACCTTTTAAGCACGGTAGAGAAGGGTGCTGCAGGGGTAGTCCACAGTCCCAACATCTGTGCATGCAGGCAGGTGGGTCTGGTCCCGTGGGCTTGTTTGAGTCAAGTCTTCTCAGGTAATCCTTGGGATTTGGACCTCATTCATGACTGGTGGTTCTTCACCTTGAGCCCTGTCTCTAAGCATGAAGGCTGTGCTGATGAAAGCTGATGCAGAGAAGGCAATGGAGTACCTTGGCCTTACCAGTGTTCATTGTCAGTAACTCACCCAGCTAGTTTGGACACCAAACCACATTTTCCTTGTCCAGCCTGCTGCTGCTGATATAGTGGTGGAAGCTCTTGTTGTTGCCTTTGATATTCCCTGTAAGTCTGAACTACAGCTAAGCTTTGGTTTTCCTGACACCACCCCTGTGTGCCTGTTTGATATTTCTGCATTCACACTTCATAGCCCATCCCGGCTTGCTCCTTGTGCTATACTGTCTTTTTGCACTTGAGCTCCATCATGTGTTCCACATTCGCCAAACTGGTCTCTTCATACTTCTTGCTCTTCTGAGTAGAGGGATGCACTAGTCTTGCACTTTGTTAGCCTTAAAGATCTTAGAGTTTTCCTGTGCTCTTTGGCCCTTTTAGAGCTACCTCCCATGGGATCCCACGTGGTTCCCTGAAAACTTCTGCTTTCCTATAGTAGAGGGTCTAGATCAGGGGTTTCAAACTCATTTTCACCTGGAGCCACATCAGGTTCACAGTTGCCTTCAAAGGGCTGAGTCTAATTTTAGGACTGTGTAAATGTAGGAGTTTGACACCCTTTTTCTACATCAGTCTGGACTAGGTCTTTGTTACCATCTTTCTTTCCTCACTTTCCTCAGGGTCTCAAAACTCTGTTATTTCAAGGTTATTACACCAAAGCTACCACAGACAACCACAGCTCCAGCCTGTTCTTCCTTTCACAGAATCACAGAATGTTAGAGACTAGAAGGGACCTCGAAAGATCATCTAGTCCAATCCCCCTGCCAGAGCAGGAGCACCTAGATGAGGTTACACAGGAGTGTGTCCAGGGGGGTTTTGAATGTCTCCAGAGAAGGAGACTCCAACAGTAGTGGTCATTCTGGTTTTGTCCATATGAGACTGTATGAGAACACCAGAGCGTCCACCATGGACCAGATAAGAGGTTCTTATCCATACAGTAGCAACTTGTAGCATGTGTCCATGGGAAGTGCAAACAAAAAGCAAACATACTACTTCTTGTAGGCTCTCCAGTGCCTTCCAGTGTACAGACTGGGGACCAGGTGAGCAGAGACTGACCTTTAGTGTTTTGAGCTCTATGGAGTTTTTTCTCCTCATCAGAGGTTGTGATGCTGGTTTTGACCTGTAAAACATTTCACCTGCCTACTGCCATCCTGAGACTACTATAAGAGCTTAAGATTTAATGATATAGATGGCAGTGGCAAAGAAAGCATTTCCTGTGATACGCTCTTGATTTATTTTCCCTTTAGTCATAGGAGAACAGAGTGGTGGATTTTTAGGGAGTCTGTACGATGAGGTTTCTGGGGAGGGCAGAGTTATGGCATTGAGCCTGAAGGAATGTCAGGAAGATGTGCCAGGGGAGGTTTAGGTTGGACAGTAGGAAAAGGTGAGGTGTCGCAGCTCCAAGCCTGACAGTGTTCAAGAAGAGACTGGACAACACCCTCAGACACATGGTGTGAACTGTGGGGTTGTCACATGCAGGGACAGGAGTTGGACTCGATGATCCTTGTGGGTCCCTTCCAAATCAGGACATTCTGTGATTCTGTGATCGTGACATGCAAACAATTTTATGTTTGACTACTGGGTATTGTGGAATAATGCTGTCTAATAACTTCATGGGACTATAAACCTTGTGTTTAATAGATTACTTAGGGCTTGTGTGCCAATATGTCATTGTATTGTTGAATAAAAAACAGATAAAATACTAATGTCATTAATGTCTTTCAACCAAAAAAAGCCCCCTGTGGAAGCAGTAGTGGTCTATGCTGTGGTTTTCATGGCAGAACATTGGTTTGGGAAGCTCCTGCCCACTGTTAACTCTTCTGTGGTTGTGCCAGTTCAGACATGTGCGGGGATGTGCTCTAAATCAGAAAAAGAGGGGAAAAAAAATCGAAAACACCTTAAAGAGTTTTTATCTCTAAATTCAGGTTGTTTCATGGATCCAGCTTAGAGTGTCAGCATAAACTGATTTAAGTGTTAGATCTGCAACATGCATGGTTCTGTATGGTCTGCAAGTTAAAACACACTGTGCAAATGTGGCACGGAAAATATTGTTGATTTCCATGATAGAAAGCTTTGAAAATAGCGCATAGAAACAGAGTAGAAGCCAAAACTATTCTGGTTGGCTTCTGACTTGTATTCATTTTTACAGGAAAAAAAAAAAAAAACTAAAAAAATACAGAGTAGAAAGGTAAGTATTACTTACCTCTTCTCTTGGAAAACAATTCATAGTATGGCTTACTGAAGCTTGAATTTGTTTCCTTTGTTGCTATATTTGTTAGTTTTCATGAATGGATTTAGACTGAATGACTTGTCTGGAACATGAAATACACTTAATTTTTTTCCTGAATAACCATTCAGAGTATTGATGGGATAAAGTGGCAATTTAAGACAGCTGTTAGCATAAAATAAATACACATGTTGTTAGTATTGAATATACAAGCATTAATTTATTCCTGGTTTAGAATTCCATAAATGCTTCTAGCCTACCCAAGAGGACTTGAGTTTCATCCCACTTTCACTGCCTAGATTGGGACCTTACTGTTGTCAGAAAAGGATCAAATATTTATGAAAGGCCGAACAATAAAATAGCTGGCTTATCTAGAAATAGGGTAGCTTGACATGGATTATGGAGAAGCACATAAACTGATATTTGCAAGTTCATTTCTGCAAACCCCAAGTTAAAAAGAAACAAACAGTGCTCAAAATAAAGTAAATCCAAGTCACATACTCAAAGTATCTGGTCCACAGTGGGAAGCATGTTGTAGGGTCTTTCTTGAAAGGTACTGAATATTCAGCATCCAGCAGAGAATGTAAATATCTGCTTAATTTTTCAGAACAGAAGGAGTTCTGTTACTTACTCATGGCACCGACTTGGGAGCAGGGTAGCATGCAGGAAACTTAAATATATAAAAACTGCTACAATGATCCTTAGAATCATTGAGGTGTATAAAAGTCCTTAAAATAAGTGGAAGAATTCAACTAGATTAAATTTCCTGTCTCTTTAAGGCAGAATAATATATTACGTGTCTCTTCCAACTGAAATGGTTCTATGGTTCTGTGATATGATGCTTGTTCTTAATTTTGTTTTAACTCTACTATCAAACTAATACATTTCTAATCCATCCTATAACAAGAGATTATTTGTGAAAAAGTGAATTTTAGATATTGTTCGTGGGCTAATTTTATTCACATCAAATGAAGGGATGTTGCAAAATGTGTATGAGACAGTGTGCATTGTTGGTTGTGTACCCTGATTTTTTAGTATGTACCTTCATTATTTTTGAATGCTTTATAGAACATAAAATCTCTAAAAAGATAGATATTTTTTCTTGTTGTCCAGGAGCTATGCTAAAATAACTTTCTGTTGAAAAGTTTTGCATGTAGTGTCAGTAGATGGATTTGCTTTACTCATTTTAAAAGGGAAAATATATATATATATATATATATTTTTTTTTTTTTCCTTGAACAGTCCTTCTTTCATGTAAAAGACATATGACATAGGTCAGTAACTGAGCCTTGTGTGCTCAGGAGTTGCTCTTTCCATCAAGTGTGTGTTCCTGACCAGCAGCTCTGTTCTGCAGAAGGCATTTGCCAGAGAACAAGATGACTGTGGATGCCAGATGCAGTTTAATGAAAAGCCCAGGTAAAGGAGCGGGATATGAATGGTGATGGCATGGTGGGGTGAAGATGGACCGGTGATGCTTGTGGTCCTCAGGAGCTGAAAGGAGGCGCAGGAATGGAAACTCAGGGTGGGAATGGGTTGCCATGCCAACCAAGTAATTTCTCTAACAGGAGGAAGCTGGTAACAAATAACTGCTGAGTGTGGGGTTTTAAGAGGAAAAATACGCCCTGTGAAAAATCGGAAGGTTACATTTTTGATAAATCAACCTTTGCCATCCCCATATGAAGTCCTGTGCTGGGCATCTCTGTCACAGCTTCCTGACTCCCAGTGCCCACCCCCGATCTGGGCAGTGCCGGCCCACCCTTTGGTGATGGGGGCCAGTGCTGAGCCCCCAGCCCCAGGCCGACCCCAGCGCCACGCAGCTCATTCCTCAAGCAGCTACAAAAGCCAGGTGAGGGTTTCACAAGCCTGTCTTCCCTCGTAACTACTTTGAGTCTTCCCTTTAAACCACTGCACGTTTAATTTTGTCTTCCCTATCTCTTTTAACATAATGAGAACTTCTAACACTGGCATTTCTTACAAATATTTATCTCTAAGCCCTCATTAGCCAGGTGTCTGGAAGGTGGACATGTGCTGTTTGCTGTTGATTGGTAGCTCTGTGGAACCTGACTTTAAAAAGAGAGGGAAAAAATAAAGTCAGTGAAGCTTTATCTGAAATGCTGAATTTTTGTCTTGCTCGTGCATTGAGGAGGAATTAGCAGTGCAAGGCATTGCTTTACCTCCGGTGTTCGACTTGGACCATTAGGTGTGTTCAGAGCAGTACTCTTACCCTTGGGGTTTGTGCACTTAGGGTATGAGCTGCCTCTGGGATGTGAAGCAGTTCAATGGTGTTAATCCGGAGGATTCCTGGATAAATCATCCTCTGCTGAGTTCTGTGCTGTTGCATCCAGGCTGCTGATGGGCCCCAGCATGGCCAGCTCCTGTGTTCACCATGCCCATGTCCTTGTCCACATGGCTTGTGCTCTTCTTCTGCCTTCTCCCGACTTCCCTGTTACTTCTCTTGCAGACACACAAACCTCAGGGCAGCAGCTAACAAGAGGCTGTCTGTGCTAACCTGTCTGTACTGATGTTTTAAACTAAAAACTCTGCTTTTTCTGGCAGGGTAAGGCATCACTTTAGCAAACTGGCCAAACACAAGAGTGCTGTGGCTTCTCTAGACTTGTGCTACCAGAAGGGCAAGATGAGTGTTCACCAGTCTTAACAAGATCTAACACTTCTTGTAGTAATAATTTTACCATTAGATGTAGTGGAGGCTAGGTCAGGCTTTGGAAGAGGTTGTCCTGTTCCTTTGCTCTTCTCATCCCCTCCCTTCCCCAACTCCTCAACTGCTGTCCCTGAGATGGTGTTGGTACCTGCAGGATCACTTGGTGAGCTGGTTCAGCTTGACACTCCGGCATAAAAATAACATGGAGGAAAAAAAGAGGCAATAGTTTTGGCTTTCTGAGGAGCCAAACAAATGCCAAAGCAGATTCGAAGCAAAAGAGGTGTGCATGGAAGCGGAAGACTGGCAATAAATGCTTGATAGGCTAACTCATGAGTCGTGCTTGTAGTCATGCCACATGGATGAAACATGGTTTGGGCTTCACCATGCAGTTGCAGGTGCTAAATGACTGAACAGGGCAGGTGTCTTGACTCCAGCAAAGGACAGCTAAGTGACATTACATGAAATAGCAGAGCCACACGGCAGCACAGCCTGCCCTTGTTAGGATGATACAGAGACTTCCTTGCAACCCTGTTTTTCTCACAGACTCTGCCACTGGGTTCTTTGTTTCTGTTTTTCAAGCTGGTTTTTCTGAGCATGAGGGATTGCACATGCAAAAGAACCTGGAGAACTGTGTCTGAGGGTCACCTTTTATAGACCCTCTGTGTCGCCTGTGCTGTTTCTGGGAATGGGGTACATCAACCTTTGAGGCACACAAGGACTTGGCAGGATCAAGGCCTTTCTTTATGAGGGCTATGTATCTACATGTTAGAAATCTTGGGAGCGTGTCATGAAGAAAAAAAAAATCAGCAGTGCCACAGATCTGTTGAGATTTATTGCATCATTACCCTGCATGAAACAGTAAGATTGTCCTGGCATGACTGAGCAAAAGCAATGATGTGAGGGTATCATCATTTATTTTGATGCCCTACTGATTATACCCAGACATATCTGAGAGCCAAGGCATCTTCAGCAGGGAGATCTGTTGTTTCACATAGTTTTGAAGACAGTAATTTCAATGAGGAAAGCTTGATCTACATGATGTTTCCTTTCTCAGTATATTCTACAGAAGGGATGTGTTAGTTAGTGAGACTCTGTAAGTGGGAATGATTTTTCCTCCTGGCCTCTATTTACACCTGTAAAACCTGACAGAAAAGCCCCTGAACAAATGACTTGCAAGTTTACACTGAAGAAACATGAAGACGTGTCCCTTTCCTTATGGACCTGGAGGAAAAACAAATTCCACACAATATATTCCTTCTCTTCCAAGTTGCTGCTGACTGCAGGAACAACAGGAGACTGCACAGCTCAAGACATATCCTATGACGTAATTGTTTGGTCTACAGGCATAGGATTATTATTATTATTATTATTATTATTATTATTATTATTATTATTATTATTATTATTATTATTAATGATTAATAATACAGTATTAGTATGTTCTTAATATGTATCCCAAGAAAGGAAATTGAAATGAAAAAGCTCCCCATTTTTTTTATATGAGGAGCTTTGTAATCTGGAAGTGATATACCAAACATGCAATTACGATGTTTTAACTTGGATAGAGCCTGGTGCCAGTGGAGTGGCTTAAAAGTGATGGTCATTGGCTAATATCAAGAGGTGGTTGATCAGATCAGCTTTTAAAAATCAGTGATCAATATAGATAACACAGTTATTGGTTGGACATGGTTACTGTTTCATACAGCATAGAGGCTGTGAAACATTTGCAGCATCCGGAGTTTTCAGTGTGCATAAGACTGAGACTGTTCCCATTACGTGCTTCTTATTCTCGGTATTTTGTTTATGTGTTGGTGTGTTTCTATAGACATTTCTTAAAATCCACTTACCAACTTGCTTTAAGCCGGGGTGTCAAACACATTTTAACTGGGGGTCACAGCAGCCTCGCAATTGCCTTCAAAGGGCCAAATGTAATTTTAGGTAGGACTGTATAAATGTAGGAGTAGTTACACTTACACAGTCCTATGATTACATTCAGCCCTTTGAAGGCAACCGTGAGGCTGATGTGGCCCTGTTGAAAATTAGTTGACACCCCTGCTGTAGACAAAAAGTGTCTAAACTGAAACTTTCAACCCCCCCCCTTCATATGAGGTACAGATCAATGTATTCATTATGGTCCAGCCGCAGTTAACGGCTCGGTCTATTTTTGAATTCAGAGTGTGTCTCCTCCCAGGTAAATCATGTAGTTCATTGCTACCCACCACTTCAAACCTGACCTTGAAGAAATAAAAGAACTTCTCATCATTCTTATAAGCTCAGAGGGGAAAGAAAAAATAAGGTTGGGCTTTGCTGGACCAAGGAAAGCACTCTAGTCACGAATGCCCCAAACATCTTAATCTGGTCAGTTTTTAGCTAGAGAACCTTATCTCAGTTCAGCTGTCAGGGAAGAATGTATGGAGGAGAGTTTATCTGGGCTAACCAGCCTGTAAGTCAGTACAGAATTCATAGATGGAAAACAACTGCTTCAGTTGTGCCCTGATAAGAGCAAGAACCTTTTGCAAAATACAGGTATTTGGTTTGTTGCTCTTTTGGGTGAGAGTGAGATGAATGCTGCACTAGATGATATTCAAATGAACTTTGCGTCTCTAATAGGAAAAATTACCATTGTGTCTAATATGTAAGGTCTTGTCTTTACCATGTTATACTGATCCCCATGTCAAGTTTCCTCAGTATAAAAATAAAAACATGCTCAAAATCTAACCATTAACCCTGCATATTTCACTGTGGTTCTTCAATCCAACTACAGTTCTTGTCTCTTAATAATTCAGCCCCAGCATAAATGTGGTGTAGATCTGTCACCCCTGATTGATACCTGGGGTAACTTCAATGGCAGGGTATCAGATAGCCTCATTGGGAGGTGCTGGGACAAGTGGTGAGACTGAGGGAGCACCTTGGTCTCCAAAATTATTCTTGCTGTGTGTACCTGCTGAATCCTCAGCCACTGGAAAAGCTTCACCTTCAGCTTGTGGAAGCTGAGTGGTGTGAACCCTGCCCTGGCACTGCGAGAAGCTCAGGGTAACTGGGGAGAGGGGATCTTATTTATGCTTATAAATATCTCAGTGATGGGTGTCAGAAGGATGGGACCAGACTCCTTTCAGTGGTGACCAATGATGGGATGAGGGGCAACGGGCACAGACAGAAGCACAGGAGGTTCCATCTGGATATGAGGAGAAACTTCTTTACTTTGAGGGTGCCAGAGCACTGGAACAGGCTGCCCAGAGAGGCTGTGAAGTCTCCTTTGGACACATTCAAAACCTGCCTGGGCACATTCCTGTGTGATCTGCATGAACCTGCTTTAGTAGGTGGGTTGGACTAGATGATCTCCAGAGGTCCCTTCCAGCCCCAACCATTCTGTGATTCTGTGAAAATACAAACCTCTATTGAAGGAAGAAACTGTTTCTTCATCTCATACTTCATTTATCAAACTGTCTCTTTCATGGTTTTGTTATTGGGAACATGAAAACATAGATGCTTCACAACCTATTTATTAGATTTGTATCCAAACGGCATCCGACTGTGTACGTGGCATGGCATTTTGAGCAGTGATAACTACAAGGGACCTAAGTCCGACACTTAACAAAAAAAACCCCCAAAACAAACCAGAAGCTTCATTATATGAGCATGTGGTGAGACATACTGTGCCTTAAAGCAGTTTATGGTTTTGGTCTGGTTGCCTGGAGTGAGGTGGTGGCAGTATCAGGCTGTTTGTTTCAGAACCACTGTACCCACCACGCTGAATCAAGCCAGAAGCCCAGTCAGCCACACACTCCAGCAGCGTCTCCCACAGGTGACGAAAACAGGGAGGATGAAAAAGGTTTGTGTTGTGCGATCCTTCCTTGGACATAATTTCGATCAGTCAGCAGTTTTTAGGTGATTTTAAGCCTGTTGCTATACATGGACCGTTGTGCTTGATAGCCACTAATTAACTCTTCCCAATGAAACTGTTTGATCCGTCTTTAACTCGCTTATGCTTTTGCTCTCCAGAACACCTGTGGCAATGTAGTGGTAACTATAGATGTTACAGGAAAGAATACTTATTTTTATTTTATAACTGTTGGCTGCTGATTGCACTTATGTTGTAAGGAACAGTGTCCATGTCAGTCAGGGTTTTGATGTTTATCATAGGGCTTCAGGCATAATTTTCCAAAACCAAAGTCTATTATCTGCTTTATATATCCTTGAGTGTTCATTTTTTTTAGATCATCCTTGTAGCCTTTTTTGTATTTTTTTTTCAGTGCTAAGGTAGCGTTTTAAATAACAGATGCAGAATTCTTGTTCAGTCAGGTATTTAAACATTAAATAACAGTGTCTGAGCTAATAATCCATTGTCTCTAGGACAGACAAGACAAAGTATTCTCTGGCCCCCTGTTTTTTTCTCCGCTCAACAGAATGGGTACATGGATGACCAGCACAGGTTAAGGTGTCAAATATGCCTCTGAAGGTAGAGGAGGTGAGGCCCATGGGGGAAACCACGGCTATGTGGTGCACATTGGATTTGTTCACTTGTGCGGTGGCGTTTTCCGTTTTTCTCCCTCCCTGCGTATTCCTCATGTGTGCTAACATGCCCAAACACAGCTGAGCTGATGTTCTCAGACAAGTGTCCACTGTAGCTTCAACGTCTCCTCAGACATGTGCTGTCATCCATTATAGATGTAAGGTACAGATTTACAATGGGTTTTCATGCGTTAGGTTGTGGTGAGCTTAAAGCAAAAACGTTACCTAACCTCTGCCCAAAACAGATGATTTAATCAAAGTCCTCTGCATAAGAGAAGTTAATTCTTGAAAGGCAGGAGGTCTTTACCACGTTGCCTATGTCTGTCTTCCGTGCAGCATTTAAAGGAATGTGTTACACATCTTGTTCCATAATTTGGCATCTTCTTTAAGGAAATGTCTTGTTTCCCAGGAGAACTACTGTAACATAACCCACCAGAACAGCCACATTTACATGTGCAACCAGTTTACAGGACATCTTTGTGTATGCACAGTAAGGGTTAGTTTTCCCATATGCATTACAAGTTACTGCCTTGTCACTCAGCGTCGCAAGTTCGTTCCGCAAGTCTTTGTAGACAGAGATCTGATATAATGAAGAATAGTCTTGAAATGTGACTTAAAAAACGGAAGTGCTATATGTTAAGTGTTCTTTAAAGGCTCAAGAATAGTGCATATTAAATAATGTGACCTTTCATGGCAATCTCTTGATTTGATTAGCATCGGTCTTCTCACTTACACAACTGCTGTATGTCAAGTGGCAAATTGTTTCTCGGCACTGGGCTGCTGAGAGCGAAGGCCTCTTGCCTAGGCAACAGTTCTCTGTGCACATCATGCTTTGGCTGCTACTTACTTCCACTTTTTCATTGATTTGGGGTTTGATTAAATTGAAAGTATATTTAAAAAAAAATATATATTTTCTATGTCTACTTTGAAATGTAAAAAAATCTCAGAAATCACAGGATTATGTGTTTTATATATTGGAAGTGCTAGTGGGATTATTGATTATTTCTTTAAATAGGTGTGTGTTTCTTGGCAAATACATCATTTGCAAAGCCAGTTACTCTACCAGAGATCATTTTCTGTCCTGCTAAATGCTGCTAGATTGTTTGTCAGTATCTCATTGTTCTTTATTGGAACCCTGTTGAACTTAGGATCTGTAGAGATCTTCATTTTTCTCCTTTAATTAAAAAATAATACTACTTTTTCTGTCCTGCATATTGTGCCTGCTGTTCATCAGGGATCGTTTGTATGTAATGAAGCTTAAGTTAAGCCCTGTGATTAACTTTCTGCTCTTATTCAGCTGCTTGTCTTTGACTTCTTCAGCTTCTGAAGTGTAGCGGGGAGGATGCTCAGTGCCCATCTCCATCATCCTCCTTTTCTTCCGCCCATAGTCTATCACTAGTGTTATTGCCCCATCTGGTTTGGGTCCCTTCAGTTTGGTGGGTGTGTTTTTCGCATCCATGGAGCCTCAGCCCTGTGGTACTTTTGTGTGGAGGAGGATTTCTAGAGAGGAAGGTTGACAGGACAAACAGCACGGATCTCCTGCACCCTGCCAGGAGCAGAAGTGGAACTCAAGGAGGCGCAGGGTCCTCTCAGCTTCACCCAGCGCTGGGGCCTGGCTGCTGGGTCTGTACGACAGTGCGGGATTCAGTAAACCTTGAACTCGGATTGTGTCTTCCAGGATATGAATGAGAAAACTCTAATATGACTTAAAGTGGCTGAGCGGCATCTTCCAAATGAAACAGCATCGAGCAATTGTTGGTAACAGTGGAATAACAAGTACAACTTCTTTTCTCACTTGTTGTTGGCCATTTATCACAAGTGCTGCACAAATGGAGAACTTCGCACAAGTGATAGACTGTGTAAAATAAACACATGGGAAAACACTTTATAGGGACAGTGGTGCAACAAGTCATCCATGCATAGTCCTGCTGATCCTGGTGGGATTACTGATAGAAATCTCCACTCAACGTGGGTTAGTTGTACAGGACTCCGACCACTCGGGCAGATGTCGATGTCCTTACCCCTCTGCGTCGCCCTCAGACCCTCGCAAGCTGGGGAGGCAGGAGGGAGGCAGGATCGATGCATCTTGGTGACACCAAGGTTTGATGTCAGTTTGCACTAACCTTGGGATAGTTCCGTAGTGCAAATGCTGCTCTAGAAAGTCCAACGTGATGAGTTGGTTCCTTACCTGTAGTGCTGCGTGCTTCCTACCGATGGTAGCTGGGCTGCTTGTTGTTATTCTGTGAAGATTTTCATCCTGCAGCTGTGTTCTCAGGTATTTCCAATTATATAGTTTGCATAAAGGTATATCCCTATGCTTAATAAAAGAGTAATTTTGTAATTTTGTTTCTGTGGGTTTGGTTTTTTTTGTTTGGTTTGGTTTTTTTGTTTGGTTTTTGTTCGTTTTTTGTTGTTGTTGGAGCGAGCAACATCAAACAGAAACAAAATAAAGATTGAAAGAAATATGTAAAGAAGAAGAGGGAAAGTTCAGTTTTAGGTGTTTTAAATTGTCAACTGAACTTAAGGTTATTTCTGAGCAATAATCACAGATTTGCTGGGGTCCCTGGGAGGATTTCTGTGGACTTTTGTTTGAGGCAGAAGTGCAAAAATAGATCCTAAATCACTGATCACACTCTGGACAGTCTGATAAAAATATATGTATATTTTTCCATTTTTCAGTTACAAGGTATTAGAAAAATACTTTTATAGAAAATAATTTTGTTATGTTTTGCTTTATCTGAGCAACTCCACTAACAGCCTTTTCACTAGCAGATGCAATTCATACTAGGTAAGCACCAGCAGCCTTAGCTTTATATTTCTTGGCATTCTCTTCATGTCTATTTTTTGTGAGTTTCAAATTATGTCATTTGGTTCCTGCTTTAAGACATGGCCTGTACTTCTTTGGACAGCAATCTTAATAATCGTCTTCAAAAGTCTATCATCAAATAGTTGTTGAAAGAATTTAGTGTCGCAATTCAAGCCAGTAGGGAAAACTCTTCTGATTGATTTTCTGTTTAAAAGTTATTGACAGTATGAAATATCATCAGAGTAAGGAACATTTTCAATTATGTCCTATTTAATTTTAGAGAAGCAGTCAAAATGTCATAGTTAATTATGAAAAATCTAATTTTCAAGCTTGGATCCCTCACCCTTCTCAGGACCAATAGTTCATATCTTAGCAGAGGCTAATTTCGTTCTTCATCTATATGAAATAAGTAAATTGAATACCGCGCACTTGGCTGTGTGGGTGTGTTTTGGATGAGATCTTAAAAACTGAGATCCTGTTTATTCTGTGTGGGTGTTAAAGATCTCACTGTTATGCTCTTTGCTGTTTGCAAGATGCTTAATACCTTCTACCCTTTGAGGTGACTACATTTCAGCAGTGTTATGTGTACATAGTTGCAAATTGTTTTAGGGTCCTTCAAAGCAAAAGGTCCTCTATGTAAGAGTGACTGTTGTACAGATTTGTTGTGCCTGTCATGGCAGCATCCAAGGTCCAAGTCATTCATTGTTGTTGTTTATTGCATTCGTGATTGTTGCCACATTAATCAGGTAGTCTCAAAAAGTAATCATCTATTGAATATTCTGAGCTGTCACAGCCTAAGTTTCATCCAAACTTTTGCAATGATATGATAAAAAATTTAGGTGTGAACTGCTCATTTGCCTTCGGAAAGTGGTTGTTGGGCTTGGTTCCTTGCTGGGAACACTGTCCCCCCAGCTGCCGGTGGAAGCTGAAAATATTTAGCACCTTGTGGAATAAAATCCCTGCAACATCAGGCATGTATTCAGTTTGTTTGGAAGTCTGGGAATTTACCCCTTACTATAGCATTTCTGACTCATTGTTTCAAATCCCTCAAAGTCAGACGTAATATCATTTGTAATAATCCAATTGAGGTGAGTTAGTACATAATTTGTACTAATATCCAAAGAAAAGCATAATAGGTTAATACGGAGGTAATGCATGGAACTCAAGACAGCTTGGCCTGAAGATATTTCCATGGCAACAGAAGGGTCCCTACAGATGTCTTCCTTCTAAACTTGATGCTGTTTTTTAAAGGCTGTCTGTAGTACAATCTGTAATTATCATTAGGTAAAGAAAGGTTGCGAGTGTGGGTGGACGGCTTGGCTGATGCTCTCTGACTGATTTGTTTAGTGCAGCTTTGAAACACAGTTACAAAAGAATGCTAAAAACCTGACATCATTTAGCAGTTTCTCTCTGCAGGTGAGCTGAGACTTAATTCGAGACTGTTGGCTATTAAGAGTGAAGTATCTGAACAACAGTATGGGGGGGGGATAGGGAGAAATGTTTTCAGACTCTTTCAGCATGATGATTATTAAAGATAAAAGAACATCAAAAGCATGCTGGACAAATTAAAAAATGCTGAGCTGCAGATAGTAAGGGAGGTAATGCACAATAAAATAAGGTTTTGTAAATAGTATAAAGCTTCTGTAAGTAGAGGGAGACAAAGGAAATGGTAAGACTGTTACCTAAAGGAGAAGATGAGAAAATAATGGATGACAGAAGGAGCTGGAATACGGATCGACCTTTCTTGCTTCTGTCTTTATGAAGAAGGTTAATTGGGATCAGCCGCTTAGCATGGTTGAAGCTAACAGCCAAGGTATAGGAACACAGAGCAGAAAAAGGAAAGAACAGGTGTGTTCAGGTTTCTAGGCTTAGGATGGAATTTATTCTGGTCCACCCAAGAAACTAATTTAAGCAGCTTAAAATCCATGAGCAGTTACCATCTAAAACCAGTAAAGGGCAGGTGAGATCCCATAGGAGGGCAGGCACAGAGAGCATATGTTCTTAAAATGGAAAAAGAAGGATGATTTTGGAATTGCAGGGTGGTCAACTGAATTTGGTACCATGAAAGATCCTCAGATGCATAACTCATCAAAAGCAAGTGGACGTGAATAAATGAAGGCTGGAAGTTACAAGATAATTTTGCAATAAAACAAATAGATTTTATGTCTCCTAGTTATAGTGCTAAGGACAAAAACAAGTGTAATGATGGAATCTAGTGAGTGTGTGAAATGGATTTTATGAAATGATTGCTTGAGATAGTGACCTGGTGACCCTGAAGCATAGCTGGGTTTGGACATCAGTCCAAGTGTTCCTTCTCGACTTTAGTAAGGCTTTAGTTAGAGCGATATAAGACATTTCAGAAACAATCTGGAGATTTGCAGTGTATGTATCATTATTAGTACGTGGATGACTTCAAACATACAGAAACGTGCTATATGGATGACTGCAAACACACAGAGTAATTGATGATGGTATGCTGTCTGACAGAAAGATATATCTAGGGGGGTTATCAGTCTGTAGATGGTTGGATGCAGTTGGACAGAACCACAGGATCAGCGAGTGGCTGAGGCAGGCAGGCGCCTCTGGAGACCATCTGGTCCAACCCCCTGGTCAAGTAGGACCACCCAGAGCAGGTTGTTCACAACTCTATCCAGTATGTGTTTGTGTATCTCTGAGGATGGAGGCTCAGTAACCTCTCTGGGCAACTTGTTCCCGTGTTTGACCATCCTCACAGTACACAAGTTTTGATGTTATGTTTAAATTGTATTTTCTTTTATTTCAGCCTGTGCTATTGCTTCTTGCCTGTTCACTGGGTCTGGCTCCATCTTCTCCTTCCCATCAAGTATTTATTATATACATTGATAAGATCCCCCTGAGCCCTCCCTTCTTGTGGCTAAACTAAGCCTGTAAACTTCAGGTTGGACTGCAAGCCCTATAGAAGACTGGATTAAAATCAGGAAAGTGGAGGTGAGATCTAGAATAATAAAGAGGAAGATCAATACAGAAAAGTGACAAATAACATTAGAATGGAAATACAAGTTAATAAATGCATAGCATGAAATAACTATAGAAGCAGCATTGATGGATAAACATTTGCTCAGTCTAGAAAGAAGAAAAAAGGCTAGCATTCAAATTTTTATTTATAGGCAGCACAATAAACATTTGTTCTTCATATTCTCTGAGGCTACGATGAGAAGGTTTAGTTTTCCAAGGAAAAAAATGTGTAACTATACTGATAGCTAAGCGCTCTAACAGGCTGGTTCGCAAGGTTGTAAAACCCTAGTTCTTAAAAGTTTTAACAATAAATTGAACAAACCTTTCTAAATCTGTCTGGTTCAGTTTTTAGGACAACAAAATTAATTAGTTTCTACCTTAATATCACGTGCAGCCTTACATTTCTCTGCCGCTGTGATCTTCTACAAAGGGTTTTTTTCTTTGTTGCGGGGGACGGGGCATCCTTTTAATATGTTTTAGGATGTAGTCTGTCATCATTACCACAGGATGTGTTTCTTTAATGTTTTTCCCGGTGCTCAGTTAAGAACAGAAGCAAATACAAAAACCTGAATCAGGTGGCAGAATTAGGGTGATATGTAGCATGTGTGTCTCTGATTAGGGGCCAACTCTTTCATTACTAGAGGAAAAAATTAGCAGCAGTCCATTTTACAGTGTTAATAAATTGTGCTTTCATGAGTTTTGCTCACTTGTTTGCCTGGAACTGACGTTTTAAATTGTAGCTCAGTCAGAAGATGTTAGTTGATATTCATGGTAGGGTTCACGTCTGCATTTGAAATGTAGTTATGTCAGCAGCTAAGTAAACAGCAAGTAAGAGAGGAGGAGAAATGTAGCAAATAGATTTGTGAAATAATTTTTTTGATAATATCTTGCATGAATAATATGGTACAGCGCTCTTCTGTTAATATTAGTAGTGAGGGATTTTGCATATTACTGTGTGGTACATGATTTCAGCTGAAACAGGAATGAGAATATATGGGCCCAATAATAGAAAATCTGGTAAAATGAGAAGGATGTCTCTGTGTACCTCGAGATGACAGTAAATCAACCTTTGATTTATTGCTATCCCGTCTCTGCAGAACTTTGCCAATCCCTAACCAATGTCTGCAACTTGAAAAAATTGAAAAGCAGTGTTCACTGTTTCTACAGTATTTTATGTAATTCAAAATGACACAGAAGAGAGAATCTACATATAGTTGAGCAAAAAAGCACCATTAAAAAACAAACACACACACACTTTTGCTTGCGCCCCCCGCCCCCCCCCCCCCCCCCCCTTTGTTTTTTGGTCATCGTTTCAGTGTCTCCTGGAGAAGACCTTTTATTCTTTATAAAGTTAATCCCTAATTGTAACAGGGTTAGTGTCTGTGGGAAGAAGAGGAAGGCAGTGGCCTTGCAAACAGTTGGGGATATTCCTTTACTCTTTTGAACCCGAGCATTTTCTTTCACTTGTTTTGTGGGAGCCTTACAACTATTTTGTGCTTACCCACAGCTTGCCATAACTACAGGAAGATTCCTGGTGGATTGGGGGCCTCTTCTATTTGCATTAGACAGTGATGGTTGCTCAGGTCTAGAAGTGAGAAAAGAGAGAGCCTGAGGTACTTGTTCAAGTCTAGGCAGTCTCCACGTTGAATGATAAGCTGAGATACTTAATTTTTAAGCATATCTCATTCTGAATACACTTTTTTAATGCTGTAAGGGCTGAGTCATCTGCTAGTTTTTCACAGAATTAAAAAAAAAACAAAAACAAAACCTTATAAATGTATCTGCAAAGCTCTTCATTATAAACTAGATGGAGAAGGAGGGACGCCCCTGCCTTGGTCTCTGTGCTTTATAGAGTAAATGACAGATGCTGCTGTAATCCCTGGCATGTCTAGGTGAGGTAACATGTGACCATACAGCCCTACCTCCCTTAGCTGTGTTCACGATGGGAGTTTAGGTTTGTATTATATTGTGACATAGAAAATGCTGTCACAAGCCAGAAGCCCATTCTTGTAGGAGCTGGTCCTGTTTCCAACCCACCCTACCCCCTGAAAAAAAAAAGTCATTTTTCCTGTAGACTAATCAGTGCAAAACCATGTGAGTATATTAGAACATGTCGGGTTTTGTTTATTTTCCAAGTATTCTTCAGCAGAAGAATGGCTGAATCCATATTTATTTAAACTCTCGGTACCTTCCCACTATCAAATGGAGGAGGGTGCAGGTAAGCTTTTCTGAAGGATTATGATGTCTTGAAGTTGTCCATGACCAAAGCAAGGCATTTGAACGTAATGCTTGGTTACTCACTTGTACTTCATGGGTGTTAGAGAAACACTTGTGTTTTCATGCCCTGTTGGTAGGTAAGAGGTCTGTCCCAGTCATAATTATAGTCAGAAAAAGGGGCAATGATGTATTTGGTGTGCTTGGTAATGTCGACATGGAGTTTGCATTTTCTGCTCTGCGGGAGTTAGGAACATGTAGCAGTGTTGCTGTTGGAGTTGCGCTGGTGTAAACTGGGGAGCCTGGGATGTGTCTGTGGACACTTAAATATTTTCTTAAATAGTCTTTGGAAACAAAAATACTGTGAAAGGCATCCTGTTTCACCAAACTCTGCTATTGTGTTTTAGATGCTTAAAGCAATGTGGTCACCGCTTGCAACTCAAAGAAAAAAAGGTTTTTCTTTGAAGTGCTGAGTCCTGCCCTTGCTGTTGTGCACTCTGCACTGGCTCTGCATGCACAGAGCAGAGATGCTGCTTGGCATGTGCCTCTTCTCTGGGTCACTTAAGGTAACTGCTAGGCTTCAAGTGTTACAAAGAAAATGAGCTTCACACACTTACATTTAAAAGCTTAGATGATTTCAAAGTCCATTGGAGACTAGCCTGATTTTAAGGTATTTTCCTCCAGCAGTCATGGTAATATTTTTCTGAACAGTGTCAAGCTGCAAGATAGCTGTTACCTGAAAGAACTGTGTTTATTACTGCTGGAAAGTAGTAGTGAAAAGGACTTTGAAAGGAAAATACAGGCTTAGTCTGCAAAGGATCAGAGTTGAAAGTGCCTACACAGTGATGGTGTTATGGAAAAAATGCAATTTTTAAAGAGACGCAGGGAAATAACACATCAGCGGGCTTTGCTGTACTATGTGAGTCTGAGTTGACTATTTAGTTGTTGCAAGGGTCCCGACTTTACAAAGAATGAGGTCCAAGTGTCAAACTCAGATATATCCCTTTGCAGGATTGCAGCTGTACTTTTCAGTATTTTCCTAATACCTTCCATTAGGCAGCATTTTTTTTTCACTTACAAAGACCCCTATAAGCTTGCAATGCTATATCAGGGAGGAGAAAAAAAGGTGGGGAGGGAGCCCTGAAAGAAAGAATCTGAGGAACACATCATGCCACTGCTTTCTTTTTGAAAGAAACTCTGCTTGCTACTGTATACAGAAAAGATGTCTGATTTGGAGGTGGGGATTTTTGTTTGCTTGGTTTTTAATATACCCTTTTTAAAAAAGGATTTTTTTTCCAAACTTTTCTATATTCTTGGGCATACTGTTACGGGAACACTTTCCCTCTCCTTTTTCTATACAGTACCTTTGACACAGGAAAGTTGTGAGACTCGGTTGGATCCTCTCATGAGGACTCAGAGCATATCTGGAGATGTTTGGTGTTGACTCTTCTTCAGCATTTACATGGTATACTTTCTGACTTAAAGATGGAAATTTATAATCTTTATACTCTGATCATGACTACAGATGAATGTTTGATTATGCATGAAAAAAATCCATCGAGAATGTCCTCCAATTTTTGTAAAGTTTTCTGTTTCGGACTAATAGTTCTTTTTTCCTGGCTGTGACTGTAGCTGAGATCAGAATAAAACCCTGTTGCCCACAGAGTGTTGGTAGTGATTAAAAACAGCTCCTAATTTAAAAAATTGGCTTCTCCCTGGCAGAGACATTCCGGTATCAAATTTAATCTCCCTCCTGCTGTTCCAGTGGTCGGGCTAGCATGTCTGGGAAGAAAGTCAAAGTAAGTTTTGGAAAACATTGTATAACAACATAAATCAGTAATTCTGGAACAGAAGGTATTTTTGGGGGTGAAGAGCTGCCGAGAAGAAGATGCTTTTATGATGGTTTTCTTAAGTATGGAGTGCAGATTAAAAGCGTGGAAAGGCTGTGCCCTGTGGTCTCCGTGGGTGGCAGGAGATAATGTTTAGTGTGTGGGAACGGCCTTCAGGGACATGGTCTTTATAATGCTATCTGATTTAAAACTAAAAATAAGACTAGACGCAGCCCTCTAAGATATCTTGTAATACTGTGCCATCAAGTCTACTGTCAGAGCCGCATGATGATGTTTGATAGGAAAGGATTTAGCTGCTCTTGCAACTGGTAATGCCATATCTGTTACTTATCTCAGGTTCTCGTTCTTTGATCTTTGTGTCCCCAAATGCTTTTCTGTGGCATCTCCTTGTGAGTGCAGCTCCCAGCCCTCTGTAACTGCAAACCAGAAGAAAATGGCTGTAATTCCTACTACTTTTACCTGGTTCTGCAATGATGTTCTCTCCAGAAACTTCATTCTATTTCCTCAAAGCAAGTATTTCAGTTACTTCTGGAACTTCTTCACTTGGCTTTTAATACCAAGTTGGATAGCGTAGAAGAAATATTAAGCCAGTAAAAACAGGCTATGTCAGGAAAGGAGATAGATATATAGATATAAATATATATCTCAGACCAAGTTCTGTATGAATAATGGAAAATAAAGACCACGCTTCTTTCAGAAGAACTTCTAGATGGTTACATTGAAGTGACTGACGGTTCACTAGAGAGTTGATGGTGGTTGCAGTGCTCCTCAGGCTTTTGCTGAGGGATGTGTCCTGTTGGACAAATACATGTACGTGGGCTGATTCCTAGGAAGAAAAGTATGAACCTGCATTAATTACTGACACAGTCTCTTTGAAGAATACTGGAATACCCAAAGGAGGAAACTGATGTAAAATTCATGCTGGAGTTTTCTTAAAATGGATCCTTTCCTAATAAGACTGTAAATTCAGTGCATTATGGATGTCCTGCACGGGGGAGGCACATGGCTGTTGCACAGAGAGGATACAGCAAAGGTGAGGGGATGTCTGTATCCCTTATAAGTGATTCTGTGAACAGGAGTAGTTAATTCATGGTATAAATTGCCCTTGAACCTCTGTCTATGTTAGTTTGGTAATTTTTAGGAATGGTTTAGATTTATAGTCTTGAACTTGCACACTGTAAAAAGAATTATTAATGAAATTTGCAAGTATGAAAAGCTTTTGCGAACCAAGTTGCTTTATTTCTAAGAGCTCTTTACCTCTTTAGCTGCAGTGATTTTAGTATCTGTCTGAAGATTAAACTTCTTTACTTTTTCTGGGGGATAAATCAATGGCAGGATCAAAACACTGGAAAGCGGGATCAGGAAATGTTTGACCTGTTTTGAAGATTGGGACTGAACAAAGCTTCTTAGACTTCTTCTGTTTGCATACATTTTTCCCATTATTTTTTGTGTACCTTTTAATTTTGATCTTTTTCCTTGTTACCGGGCATTCTTGTGCCTTGAGTACAAACTTATCTCGGCAAGTTGGGAACTCAGATATATAGGACATATACACCTGAATTTTTTCCCTGGAAATGTAAGCAATTGGTAACCTTGGAAGATTTGTCTTAAAGTGGACCTCATTTCAGCACAGGAGCTCTGCAGAAATACGTTGTGTTTTGTTTCCAGGTCTTTCAAGCCTTTGAAGAGTCCTGGCAGTGCTGTGCCTTTGAGGTTAGCTGTGTCTAAGATGAGATCATATTTGGGGAAATCTGAAGAATGAGAAGCGGGTTTGGTTTGGGGGACAGACTGTTTGAGCCGGCTACAGTTTTTCTGAATTTTAAATGAGCCTTGAATTCTCTCTGGGTCACACCCGTAGGTTCTGGCAAAGGCTGTTTTGCTCAAGTCTGTTCACCCCCAGTGCAAAACACATGCAAAAGGTTTCCTGGGAAGTATGTGCCTCCGACTCTTTCCCCACCCAGTAATTTATACTGCAGCAGTTGGGAGACTGGAGCAGAATAACCTTCCCTGGTTAACTGACGGAGAAGAAAGAAATGGAAGGAACCATTATTTTCCTGTCAGCTTTTCCCTGAAACAAAGAGGTGCGGAATTATGCATGCTGAGGAGTGTCTTTGGTCCTTTGATTAACAGCAGAGGCCCAATTTCGCCATCAAAGCGTTGTTAATTATAAACCCTGTTGAAAAGGCTGCCTTGAATGCTGTAGAAATGATATTACAGGGGCATGTCTATCTTTGCTTAGGTGGTCTGCAGGCATTTTGTGGGATCGTTTTATTAAATTCATCAGAAAAACACTGATAGTACAGGAGAAAACTGGAAATACCTGTTTTTTTATTTCAGTTTAACTGCTGGAGAAGGCATTGGGTGAGTGAAGAACTCAGATAGCTGGTCGTGGCTTGAGTCTGAGAAAGCTTCTTGCTTTGCCACCTTAGCAAAGCCCGATGTTCTCCCCATGCAGCTGGTGACATAATGTGTATCACAAGGTCTTCCTCAAATAAAAGACATCCGTCTTGGTTATTTTATGAGTCCGCTGATTAAAGAGGTTTTATTGTAATTACTATGACTAAAAGGCTACAGCAGAAGATGGAAATGTTAATTTACAATCTGCTCGCTGACCAAGTGTCATGTGATAATGGACTGGGACAGACTGCGGTTTGCAAATGGACCTGAATTTTCGGAGCCGCTAATTTGGAGTGGCAGATAAAGTACCAGAGTGTGCGTTTCAAAAGGGAGGCCCTTGATTCACCAGCTACAGTGCGGCAGTGGTTGTTTAACAGGTTGGTTGAGAAATGATCACCTTTGGTTTTACATATACGTAGTAAAGGAGGAAAGTAGCAAAAAGATGGACAGAGCTTGAAGATAAATCTGTTTGTAGCAAGCAGATGGTGCTTCAGGCCCACCACAGCACCTAGGTTCCCAATTTCCATTTAAAGGGGATTTAGGTACCTGACTGGATATGTAGAACAGGTCTTTAATTCTATCAGTCTCTTAAGTCACAGAAGCAGTAATTCATTTAAAGAAAAAAAAATACATTTCCAGCCATAGCCTTGGCCCTGCTCTCTTTTCTGAGGCTTTATATAATTCAGGATGGGAGATGTCAGGCACCCTCACTCAGAAATGGTGCCAAAGGATTTGAAGGAGTTTTGTAGATGTGCGCTCAGGTGTTTGAAGCAATACTAGTGATGGTAGCCTGATAGCATTTCAAAAGGGTTTTAATGTTTTCATGAATATTTTGAAATAGAATATTCCATAGCAGAGGGATAATCCTTTCTGAAATACCCCATCTTGGTCTATGTGTCCTATTAAAAAATATTATCCTAATGTGTAAACTCACAAAACAATTTCTGCAAATTTCGGTGCTTTATGTATCCTACTGAAATCTCCTATAGAGATAAATTTATATACAACACTACTGAGTCTTGTTACAGGCTCCTAATTGATCACTGTACGGAAACTTTAATTCTTACTGTCTCGAACTAACGAGTAACAAAGAGAATATTGATTCTTTTAAGTTCTTATTTTGGAAAGTAATATTATGTTACTGAGCATATAGCTTGCTTTGTGGAACATCTGCCTGTATTTGTATTGTGGCTTTGAAGTAAAGATTTTCTATTAGTCGCTCTAGAAACACTGATGTATCCCATAGCGCTACACAGAACTTAGTTTTTTGAAAAATTTACTACTGTTGTGTGTGATCATTGAAAAAAATAAGAACAGAGCTTAAATAAATGTAGATTGATTACAACTGACAAGCAGGTTTTTAGGTAGACATCGTTGCTTTACAGGGTGATGTGTGACACGTTGCTCTGATATCCTCTAAATTGTACATGAATTGCAAATGATCGATTAGAATTGTGCTCCAGAGGTGACAGTGGAAATGAGGAGCAGAAATTGTGTTGTGGCTTTAAGTCTGTTTTATGCACGAAAGGTTTGCAGGTTGGAAGCAACAAGTGTGTGTGCAGTGTATAATGTATTAGGCATCTGTTTATGGGCAATAGTCACAGCAACATACTGTATATACGCTATAAAAATATGAATTGCTGAATGTCATGAGTGGGTATTTAATTTCTAAAGAAGATATAAAAAGATAGGAAGCCAGAGTGGAAGGAGACATTTTAGTGCTTGGTCCTAAGGAGCAGATTCATAAGCACTACTTGAGATCTAATGGAATTAGAGCTGATTTCATGAGAATTCGCTCTTTTCTCCTTTGATCTTTGAAAGGATGATATTAGGGTTGTGCTGGTGTAAAACCAAGTGTCATAAGCAGAAATGAGCTGGAAATTATCAAACTAAAATGTTCATTAGAACATTGGGAGGAACCTTAACAAAAGAAAGAGAAAAAGAGATACTCAAGTGAAGTGAATGTCTTGTGCTGATTTTTCAGCTGTTCTGCAGCTGAGTAGAAACTCAGTGCAAAGAATAGCCCCGGTCTCAAAAAATGTATGCCTTTATAAAATCTACCTTTATATGAATAGATGCACAAACATATACTGTATAACTATATAGATATAGAATTATATATCTGAATATTTTAATTTACATTTTATACTTTTTCTGTGTATCTATGTTTAAATAATTATTATGATTCCACTGTTCTTAATGGATCCCAAAATGAATGGATTCGGTGTGGCTATTAATATAGACAGATGCATTCTCGTTGTTGAGCTTACATAAAAGACTTGTCACTTGTTGATGACAATGTAAAGGCCAAATGAAAAGAAGGGAATAACTTGGTACCGTAGGCAGTGCTAAGGCAGGTGTTTGCATTATGAGATGCCTGTTTTGGGCTGGCAAAAGGAAATTTTCTAAGTCTGTTGAGGATTCTGAATTCCACTAAAGTTAATAGTAAAGCAAAAGCACTGGTCTCACCCTTTCACTGTCCTGAAGCGTGTGCGATGTATTCGTCGACTTTGTCAGATCTCTTCATGTTGAGACAAACCTTCAATGGATTTGTTACCATTTTATTGGGATGTCACTTGCGATAGAGCTGATGTGCCACAGAGAGTAGTTGCTGACCTAGATGTAACCATACCGTGACCGTGAGTGCAGCTGTGCTGGAAATCTGCATTCAAGAGACGGGGGGAAAAGTACCAGAAGCTCTGTCAGACCTTGAGCTAGCCCCAAATTCTGAATGAGAAACAAGGGGAGGAAGGCACATAAATCTTGACAACCCACAGGCACCGTTAAAGAGCACTTGCACCACAGCGCCAAAAAAAGCTGCTTCACCTCGCTGTCATCTTGGTGGGCTTTGGAGGTATCTGGAGTGAAATTTCTAGCCCATGACAACATCGGGTGGGTCTCCTGGGCCTAGTCCCAGGCTGCCTGTGGTGCGGCTGCCAAGGGCTTCATGGAGAGCTGGATTTCACAGATGTGCTTCAACAGGGTACATCAAAATGTTGTTTGGTCTTTTTTTTTCTGATTTTTCCAGTCTTTCTGAGTTCATTCAAGATTTTGTCAGAACTTGAATGTGATTGTTGTGGTGTGACATCAGTTTAAAGGCAGCGAGCTGCAAGTGAGTGGCTCCACCTTTCACCCTGGCCACTGTCATTGACACCTTGACTTCATGAATCTTCAGTCTTGTGATTGTTGGGGACTACAGTGGATTCCCTGACAGTCTTGTTTTCACTGTCTCTGAAAGGAAAGGTTGATCTTCATTGACTATGAACAAGCTCTTGGAGATCTCCAGACTAGTAGTTCTGTATTCCCGGAGTTCAGTGTGTGGCTGGCAAGTGATGGAGAGCAGAGTTGCATGTAGCCACCTTTGACCATCAGGTTTTCTGCTTTGTCCGAAGCAGTCTCCTGACATGGCTCTCCTGACAGTGCTGTTCGTTGTTCCCCCACCAGCCCCATCCAGAAATGAGCTTTTCTGCGCAGTGAATGTACCAGCACCCTGTGGCTGGGATAAAAGCAGTGATTCATCACCCAAAAATAAGTGCTGTGCTGATTGTAGCTGCCAAATATTCAGTCATCCGTTTCCTCCCTGTTCAGCATTTACCACTTCTCTAACTATGGTGTGAGCAGATGGTGGGTGGATAGGGTTAACCATTAATGAAGTTAGTCATTGCCGGAGCACAGTGGTGGGTCTTGTAGCTGCCCAAGGCTTTAGGGACACGTGAGGCCAGGTCTGCAGCCCTCACATTAATGCCCGTTCTTATATTGGTAATAATCTTAGTAGTTTAAGCAGGCGAAAAGCTATAGCTCATAGTTCTTGAGCCTCAGTTGAGTTTAGTTTCTGTTACTGGAAAATAAAATTTGGTTTTCACATTTGAAATCTACTCTGTCAGAAATTGTTATTTGATAAGATGAACCTATTTAGTACATCGAACTTGGTCACAGGCACTCATGGCACTTAGTAACCACACAGGTGTTGTGTTTATTATCTTTCCATTTGTTTTATATGTATAGTAATAGCATCTAAACCACAAATTGTATCAAGTTACATTGTGACTTCTGTAATACAAGTTCAGATTAAATGTCTTAATTTTCAGTATTTTATGATGCACCATAAAACAGCAAAGACAGCAATTCACGTGTGCTGTATTCATTCTTTCTAATCTCCAATGTGTCGTTCATGTTCCTGTTCAAAAATGATTCTGTCACAAACGCAAACAATGAATCTTACTCCATTTAATCGAAGTCATTCATTACTATGTAGATATTTTCATTGTGTTTGTCACTTTAGGATTTTGTGTTGAGCATAAATTGAACTACTTGACTGGTTTCTGGTAATAAATACCCTTAATACCTGTGATTGCCTTGGTTGTCCTGAAGATATTAATACCCTTCCTGGGAAAACCAAGCTGAAGTTCAAATGCAGTGTTCTGGACATCCTCTACTGCCTCCTAAAAGCCTGGGAATGGTGCCTCATTTAAAGAAGAAGAAGAATATTTCTGGGCCATCCTATAGTTAACTCTCTTTTAGTTTAGATGATTAACATAATCTTATTTCTGCTCCCTGCTCTGCTCTTTTTATTTTTTCTTCAGCCATATTCTGACCACGGGTACCTTTGGCCAAAGGTTAATCTGAACAAAGCAAAGAGGATATAGGAAGATCGAGGAAATCAGAGTTTCTGAACAAGACTGTGCCTAGTATTAAGCCAGTTTGCTTCCCTTTTTTGTTACCCATTTTGCAGCGCAGGGCCTACATTTAGGAATTGGAAAGGTCTGAGTATACAACTCCCAACCTGAGATCTTGACGTTGTATGTTGTAATTATGGCAAGAGTAGAAAATTCTCCAGTGATGTGTTTTGTCACCTCAGTTGAGCTGGAGTCAGAGCGTGTGTGGAGGCTGGAGGGGGGACCTGGTTAATCGGGGGGAAGTTTTCTTACTGGAAGCCCCGGGGGGGCTGATCTTGTCCTTCGGGATAGAGCAGCCCAGGAGCTCTGTGGCCTCTCTTGGCTCTACTGACCACAGCCAAAGATGAGATTCCTATAGCTCATATGACAATATTTGCATTGTAGACATCCAAATGCAGGAGCAGGGAATGTTATCCATACCTGCAGCCTGCTTGTGGCACACCTTTGTGATTGCAGGTTTCAATGCTTTCTTTACGATTATTCAAAGTGCTCACTCTTCAAATATTCATAGAGGCTACTTAAGTCTAATGCATGTTTTGTTGTTATATTGTCATAATAAAAACTTTTTGACAGTTACGCTCCTTTCTGCATCAGTAAATTCTCTGGATTTTATTCTGTGTAGCATATATTGGTTCATTGGCTTCAGCTATAATGTTTTATCTAGTTTATTTGGTGGTTAACTTAAACTGAATTGGAAACCAACTCTCAAGACTCACAGCAAGGTTTCAAGAGGCATGTTGACCCATGGGTACCATAAATAGAATAATATTTGATAACTAAGCACCTCTCAAATTTCATAAGCTACTCATCTGTTAATGAAGGGAGTTTGTCTAGATTAATTCATCAATAGCAGTAACATATCAGAAATGCCATTTTATGATATTTTAAACAGATCATATATTCTGGGTTTTAAGCCATTGTGTTCTAGTTTGGGGGAATTTTTATTGCCTTATGTCCTGTTATTTGAGGAAAGAAGGTTCAGTGCTAGCTGTTGTTTTGGGATCAACTTGCCCAGTGATGTTCTCCCTCTTTATACACGTACACAGTGTACAGGAGAAATGCAAGACACTGGGAATTTAAAGCAGGGGAGCTTGCTTTTTCTAATTTCTTTCTTAGATCATCTAGTGATAACTTAGATGAACCAAATGAGTTAATCTATTCAAGTTTCTCTCTGTTTCATATGAATTTTTTTTACTTTTTATTGTCTTCTTCCTTAATTTTTACAGCTGTGTCCTGACCAAAAATGTATGTAAAAGGGAAATGTGTGGTATACTTCTTTGTATGTATATACCAAGGATTTGTCCTTTCTGCCAGACCTGAAAGATTGAAGGCAAGACTCAAAAGCATCTGCTCCCTAGGAGGATTTTACTGCTTTTTTTGAGAAGAGTTGGTCTTGTTCTTTTACTGGACGAAGCTAATCTGTAAGGGTGCTACAGTGATGATCGGGGGCCTAGAGCGTCTTTCTTAAGAGGAGAGACTGAGAGAGCTGGGTCAGTTCAGCCTGGAGAAGAAAAGGCTGAGAGGAGATCTCGTCAATCTTTATAAATATTTCAAGGGTGGGTGACAAGAGGATGGGACCAGACTCCTTTCAGAGGTGCCCAACAATGGGAGGAGGGGAAAGGGGCACAGACTGAAGCACAGGAGGTTCCATCTGAATATGAAGAAAAACATCACTTTGAGGTTTCCAGAGCACTGGACCAGGCTGCCCAGAGAGGTTGTGGAGTCTCCTCTGGACACATTCAAAAAACACCTGGACACATTCCTGTGTGATCTGCTCTGGGTGACCCTGCTTTAGCAGATGGGTTGGACTAGATGATCTACAGAGGTCCCTTCCAACCCCAACCATTCTGCGATTCTGTGAATACTGGAAAAAAATGCTGTGCATCATTCACAGCCTTTCAAGCAGGAGCGGCTTATTCAACTCAACATGAACTTAACGATGCCTGAAGCAGGGCACGGTCTGCAAATTCTGGCCCAAACAAATGCTCTTTCTCTTTTGAGATGCTGAGTATGAATAAATAACCTGAGATTTCCCTCCACAGATTCTCACATTCAGTCATTTTTTCGACAGCCAGCTGGCTATTTTAATGATCAGCCCTGTTGGGATGTATTTTTAGTTGTCCGAGTAGATCAACTGGTAAGCTGGCTCTTGTCGCCATTTGGAAAGCTGTTCCCTCAGAAGACAAGTTATTAGTAGGTTCACCAGCAGCCCTGGTCACTCCAGGCAATGTCTCCATCCCACTGGAGGGACTGGTGTCTGCGCTGATCCACTGGCTGAGGTTATGCTGAAGACATAATACTTCACAAAACGAAGTAAGCAAGTTTTAGAGATTGATACTTCCACAAATAAAACAAAACTAGAATTTGGCAAGCAAATTCTGCTTCCTTTAATTTACAGGTGTATCTTTACTGACTTTATTATATTCCTCCACACGGCACATCTGCTGAAGTTAGTCTTTAAACTGATACAGCTGCCTTTGCAAAGTCCAAATCATGACCTTTCAGTATGATTACTAACTTACTTTAGATTAAATAAAATTGCAGTGTCTGTGACAGGCAGTAAAATATACCTGTTATTTTTCTTCCATATAAGAACTCCTCAGTTTTTAGAAGGGAGTAAAGGGGAAAAAAAATGGTGGTAAAGCTTGTCATTACATTCCAGGGTAATAAAGCAATAAAGCTATCAATTATATCCTATGCAGGCACTAGATTAGTTAGTAGTTGAATATAAATTGCTGTCTAAGCTGTAGAGTCATTTGGTTTGAAGTTAAACAGATTCCTCAGAAATGCTTAGTGCACTTGAGGAATAGGCCCTTGTATATCAAAGTTCTTGTTATTGTATAATATGATGAAGTACCTCATCTGTCTGAGAAGACCACCTGGGTTTATGTTAACTGGGAGTCATTCTATTAAAAGCTTGTAGTGGGATTATAAACAGTCTTTTCACAGTACTATTGTCATGTTAAGTGATGTCCGTGTCAGCTAGTCGCTGGGACACCTAGTCATAGGCAAGCGTGAATCTCACTTTTCTCCTGATTCTCTCTACACAGCAAAATAGATGGGCATTTCACCTGATCTGTTCCTGAAATGGAACATCAATAGGGATTTCAGTGCCAGAATTCAAAACTGAAATCCTTAAATCTTCTACTTGACCACAAAAATTTGGAGGAATGTAATATATATATATATATATATATATATATTTAAGATTACATATTACATTTCTTAAGGTCTAAAATCTTGTTTATGTGTATGTTGTCCTTTTAAAAGGCAGAGCAGCTCAGTGATGTGCGCATCTCATCGTCACTAGGAAGAGAGGTGATCTATGAATCTCTTGTTGAGGTTATCTGGCCTGGTGGTTGAGATATTAAAACTTTTACTGCTCTGACTCTGCTTTAGATGCCCTGAAGCCTTGGATTTTAAAATCCACAAATAGTAGGTAGTGTTCCTGCCCTTTTTTACCTAGAGGCTTGGATCACTTAACCACTAATGATGTGGAAGACTTGGGTTCAGTTTGCACAGGTGCCTGAAGAGATTCAAATCCATCTCTGGCACTTGCAAGGAGAGATCTATTTATGAGACTTTTTGTGGTTTACCAGGTGCAGTTATGAGGCTGTTCTGAGATGGGATCCTTCTGATGCATCTTTTTTTGAACTGGTCTTCTTTACAGTTTTTTTGAGATTTACAGGACAGGAGAGAGAGATAATATTTTGATGGTGGTTTACTTGATAGGCAAATTTTAAACAGTGTTGTTCTCAACTGGATTTTTCTCTTACCGGGATGTGTATTACTGAACAGGTAATTCATGACATTTTGATTCTGTGAGAGACTGATGCTATTAGCATCAAATTCCTGCTGCATGCTACTCGCAATCTACCCACACGCCACCTTCGTCACGCAGGTCAGCAAACAGCTGTGCTAGAGGAAGATGGACTCAAACCATCTCATATATTGCCTACAAAATACCTTTCATTGATTTCATCCAGTGATTATCTGAAGCAACATGGGACTAGAACTCAAAACTCCCTCCTCAATGTCTCCTTGTTGAGGAAGAGTCATTCTTTTCCCATAAAACGCGAAACAAAGGTCCGGGGGGGAGTCTGGTCTGCCAGATGCATCCTCCTTGGTTTTCAGGAGGGACTTCAGGTCTGTAGAAGAGGACTTCAGTTCTGGAGTCTGGTGGGAGGTGGTGAGGTTGCTGAGGGGCTTAATTCAGCACCAGCAGGATAGGGATGATGTGCTGCTCCGAGGGACCACTTCCCTGCTAGTGAAGTTAGGTGTGTTTCTGTTTAGTATGATGGGGATTATTTTTCTGGGGAATTTTTTTTCTTATAAAGTGAATCCAGAGTGCTTAGATCTTTGTTGGTCATGATGGCATAAGAAACCTTCCTTGTCATAAGAATTTTACATAGCTGCTCATTTTCATAGCTGTTTCAAGCTTTCTTTGGAAAACTGTCCTGTTCAGTTGGAGATGGAAGTCATAGGCCTGTTATTCTTTGCTGGTGTAGCAGTTACTGTGAAGGTTGTTGCTTGGGAAGTACACACAAGCTCTTCGCCCTGGCCAGCATATCTGTGAAGATGAACAGTACCTGGCAAACTTGTTCCTGTGTAGTGGATTGCACATTATGGACTAGACAAGCTGTTGAAGCAGCAAAAATGGTATTGCAAAAGGGTGTTAGATACGCCATCAAGAGAGTGATTTTCATTTATACTGTCACCATGAAATGATCTCTGAGCAGAGAACATCTCTGCTATGAGGACAGGCTGAGAGAGTTGGGGTTGTTCAGCCTGGAGAAGAGAAGGCTCCAGGATGACCTTATTGCGGCCTTTCAGTACCTGAAAAGGGCCTGTAAGAAAGATGGAGAAAGACTTTTTACCAAGACTGGTAGTGACAGCCAAGGGGCAGTGGTTTTAAACTGACAGATGGTAGGTTTTGATTGGGTATAAGTAAGAAGTTCTTTACAATGAGGGTGGTGAGGCACTGAAACAGGTTGCCCAGAAAAGTTGTGGATGCCCCATCACTGAAAGTGTTCAAGGCCAGGCTGGATCAACCTTTGAGCAACCTGGTCTAGTGGAAGGTGTCCCTGCCCATGGCAGGGGGGTTGGAACTAGATGATTTTTTTAAGATCCCTTCCAACCCAAACTGTTTGGTGATCCATTCACGTGTAGAGATGAAAGGCAGCAGAAGTGGTGAGTGTGCTAACATTTAGATGGGGGTACCTGAGCTAATCAGAGCAATTACAGTGTGACTCTGCCCCAGGTTGCACCACAGAGGATCCATGGTCCTGTCTGCTAGGGTGTTGCTCTGTGTGAGATACTGTCCTCTGTATTGCTTGACTGCAAAAGTCTTGAATTATTGACGCAGACTTGTGAGATGCCAAACCCTTTATGAAACAGCTGCACTTTACAACTTTCAGTTTTCTCATGTTAGATTTTCATGGCTGTAACATGCAATTACTTATAGATTAAAGCTAGAGATACTCTTCAGTTCAGTGGGAAAAAACTCCCTAAACTTAAGTGTGAATTCTCCTATTTAATTTGTAATATATTAAGAGTTGTCAGTACTAATTAGTGTTGTAAAATAGCTTAAACATAAGACTCACATGTCAACAAGAGTAATAGCGTCTGTGTCTCAGGAGAAGCAGAAGCTTGAGTATGTCTTCTTGAAGATTTATTTGGTGTGCTCACTTTCATTTGGTTGTGCACAGTAACAGCATTTGTTTGAGAAACAGAATGATTCCATTTATACTTCTTTTAAAGTTACCTCATGCACCCCTCCCCAAATAAATTAGCATCTGTGTTTTGTATGTAACTTGAATCTTCTGAATCAGAGCAGCAAAGCAGCACATGTGCAGGGATCAACTCTTGCACCTTAAACTGTGGTGCTCCTTGAACAGAAAGTCTTCTGGAAATGCTCAATAGCTTTGGATCCTCCATGTAAGTTTTCATTGTTGAATAGAATCATAGAATAGTTTTGGTTGGAAAAGACCTTTAAGATCATCAGGTCCAATGATTAACCTAACTCTGTGGAGTACACCTCTAAACCACGTCCCTAAGAAGAGCTACATATAAATGTTTCAGCACTCAGTGGGCAGATGTTGTTAGAAGTCAGTTTTGTGTTGGAACCTCTCCAATGAGGGACTGTAACTTCTAAAGATGGTTATGTTCAGGAAAAACTTATTTGTGCAACAATTTTAGCATTGCACATTTTAAATAACTACAGGAAATGAGCTACTCCTATGCTCCCAATGTGGACATGGGCTGTACAGCACTTGGTGTTTTTCCCTCATGACTGAGTAGCTGAATTACTGGCCTTAAAGTGAGTAGGGTGAATCCGTGTGTCTGTGTTTGCATGGATGATGCAACAATAAGTCTCAGTCGATGGAGATGTGGACTGGAGGACCCTCTTTTCTTGGATTGTAACAATAATTTTGGCTCAAATGTGGGGAGTGATTTCAACTGTGGAGTTCTCATATGCAGGGACAGGAGTTGGGCTCAATGGTCCTTGTGGGTCCCTTCCAAGTCAGAACATTCTATGATTCTATTATAATGATATGGTAAAAAAACCAGCTCCATAACCACTACCAGGTGTCATGTCCTGTCGCATCTGATGTGGTTTTGTGTGACAGTGCTTAACCCAACTGTTGTGATGTTACACAACATCACGCACTGTGTTTATTTTTGTATTAAAAATGAAATAAAGCATTACAGAACCTTTTTGCCAACATAAAGCAAAACAATAACTTCTTTTTCTTCTGCCTCCTGTGCTTGCAGGAGGCGCTTGAGTGCATCTTTTGCTGAGGTTTGCATAGGTGGCAAATTCCACCTCTGCCAGCATTGTCACCTTCTGCCCTCGGAGGTGTGCTGGCGTACCCCAGCCCCTGCCACCACCACCCCGTGAAGGTGCCAGAGCCTGTCCCCCACCTCCCTGTCACCTTCTGTACTCTAGGAGGTCTCAGATGCCTGGGTGTCCGAATTGAGCCAAGTCATTTGGGCTGAGTGAAAGAGCCAAGGGTAAATCTTGTACAAAATGTTGTTTTGTTAAAAAGGGAAAGGAGTAGATTGGAGGGAGAGAAAGGGGATTTAGGTCAACCAAAAACTTTTGGGAATTGATTTCGGATTCACTAGGTTGTTATAATCAGTAAAGAAATAACAAAAAGACCAGAAAATAACTGACATTTGACTGGCTTAATATTAAATGGGTCGATGTGCATCTTTAACAGTGGTTCATTTTAACATTTACTACTTTTTCCTTTTTTTTCCTCGCTCTCTTTTTTTAATCAGAAACTTCTAGAGTTGAAAATAGTTGAAACTACTAAAAATAAAACTTCAATGTAGTGAAAAATAATTAATGGACCAAAATAAAAGGGTTCCTTTCTCCTTTTCAGCTTCTTGCATTTTTTCTCTGCACAAGTGGGAGACATAGTTTATGCCTTGTTGCCCCTGTAACCATGGGGAGCATGTAAGAAGTTTCCATTAAATTAAAATATGTATCTCTTACGGGGACTCAAGAGAATTGTTTTACCTACAGTTTAGCTTCAGGTGTCTAATCTGCTATTTTATATGTATTACTTGTTGTCAAAACCCAGCAGTTTTGTCTCTAACAGAATTTAATTTTAGGAACTCTCGTATATTCCAAAGTTGATATAAGCTTAGGAAATGAAAAGTTATTAAGCTGCCGTTATGAACACCTTATTTGAAAATTGATGTTTCCTCTGTTTAAAAACAATTAGTTCTCTGGAACAAACTGAAAGTGATGTCATCCATAACTAATAACAGAGTGATCATATAAGTTTTGGTTTACTCTGTTCTGAGAAAAGCAATTGAATACCCAGTTTCTTGTTCTGTGTAATAAAAATGACTGTGATGTTATTATCTATTAAAAAAACTATCAGTTTGAGTTTGTTTTAGTTTGGTTGCTGAGGTAATTTTTTTTTTGAAGATTAAAGGTTTAAATAAATAAGAATATGAGTGTGTACAATTGTCTCAGGTTTCAGATGCGGTAAGTTCAAATAATGAGAGTTGTTACAGATACACACTGCAGGCTTTACTTCAGAGCATGAAAATTATTCTGAATAATGATAGATTTTGTTCTATGCTATTTATATTCAGTACCCTTAAAAACTGGGAAGAATAAAATAATGTAAATGGAGCTTCGTGGTTAGAATGCATTTAACTTTTTGCTGAGAACTATGGTGTTTTAGCTCTACTGTTGTAACTCTAAACATTGTAGTACTGGAAAAACTCTTGAGATTCTCCCCCTACATTTTACATTCTGTGCGGTGGAAGTAGTCTCTGTTATCCCTATCTAAAGGAGATTTCTGACGATTAATCAGTTTACTGTTACTCATAAGTGGTTATTATTGCCTTAGGATAAGAACTGAAACAAGAATGTCTTCTTCACACTCAGCTCCAGAGTGTTGCATTAGATGGTCTGTACCTGAGTGTTTGTCTGCTGGTCCATGTATGGTGCCAATAGGTTTTCCATCTTGTAATCTGTATCCTATCATATTTGGCCTTTAATTGAATTTTTTATAATATATATGAAGACTCAGACAAAAGGTGCACAGAGAGGGTTGGGTTTTTATTCTTGGTTTTCTCTTCTGCAGCAGTACTGTGATATACTAGGTCAGTGGGTTGAATCAAAATCCATTCCAGAGGCATTAAAAACCAATTTTCCAAATACACATATTCATAGTTTATGTAAGACCGCATTCACTTTTGGGAAAAACAAGTCAGAAATAACCATCCCAATCCTCCTTTCCCAAAAGCTGTGTGAAAAGAACATTAGTAGGCCTGAAAAATGAAGCAATCTGCCTCTGGGAAGAGGACTGTCTGCGCCAACTGTGATCAGACCCTGTAGTGGGCAACGACTGCAACACGCACTTCGTGTCTCCATTGTTTGTGGACGGGTGTTGCGGAGGGACGGGATGTCTCACCAGCGGGTTTTGGGCATATGTGCTGACAGCAGAGGAATGGTGAACCTCGGCAGCTTTAGGTCCCATGCCAGGCGCTGGCAGGACATTTTGATTTATTTGGCACAGACCCTGTTGTCTGGTCACTCTGAGCTTGACCTGTCTTCTCTCCTCTGCGCTGGGACATTCCTCCTTGCGTCCAGCCTTCCTGGCCCACCCCCCATGCAAGGAGGTGGGCACCATTTCCTTCCCACCCACATCTTCATCTCATAGTCCTCCCAGTTGCACATGAGGTGACACGAGGTGACCTAATGGCTTGCTTAGCATTTAAAATGCCTAATTTCCTTAATTCCCAGACTCACCTTGTGTGACCCCTTGGAGCCCTGGTCTCTTTGTGAATGGTGTCCCAGCCTTCCCAGCAAGGACTCGCTATCAGTTCCCTCTCTCAGACAGTGCCAGACACAATCTCTGCATTTTTTTCTCTGTAGGGCCTTTTTTCCAGCCACTGTTACTCTTCTCCTCCCCAATCTGTCTCTTTTTCCTTCTTTGAGGCCAGCTGATGTCCTCCTTGGTGCTGCCCGGTCCCAGGGGAAGGGTGGCAGTGGGAGCAGGAGGTGCTCAAGGGGGTTCGAGGTGAGATTGTTGCACTCTGTTTAACAAGCCTGGGGTAGAGCCACCCGTGCACAGAGGATGAGAGGTTTTGGCAATACAGATTCAAGCCATGTGCCCTCAATGCCAGCAAACAGTACAGGACATGTTTGTTTTACTAGAACAGACAGCCAGTTCTGGGATAGGTGTTCCTGGAAGTCTGTTCAAAGAACAGACACTGGAAAGTGCTCTTTTTAGTAAAAATTTACTTATACTTTTTCTCTCTGAAGTGAACTTTTTTTTTCCTCCCCCCAGAACTACTGAAAGGCTTAATTTGAGTCAGACATAAGTATAGTTAGTTCTACTAGATGTATTTATTTTAGTAAATTGTGTCAAAACTGCAATGCAATCTCAACTGAGAGACCAGAAGAACAAAATGGACTTAAAACTTCAGCTTGAAAGACAGTAAACAGAAGAAGGAGGTTCTTTTAGTAAAATTAATCCTTCTGGTGGAAATTAAGATGTAACAAGACATGTAGAGAGACATAGAAACTCAGTTGCAGTGTGTGGATAGCATCTTAGATGTAGTTTCAGGTGCAGTGTCTTCACCACCACCATCACTCCTGATACATTTATGGAAGAGCTGGAGGATTGATGACACCTCATGTGTAACATTACAGTAGTTCGTGAGTACGTTCTTCATACCACAGAGGACATGTGAGCAAGATTGAGTAATAAGGAATAATTAAAAATAATTAACTGCCTGATCTTTTATGCCTTTTATGTGTAAACTGTTCTTATGGGGTTCAGAAAGTCCTCTTGCAGTGTCTGGCACTGGTTGCCCAAGAAGGAATGACTTGGAAGTGCATGACCAGTTTGTGAGCGCTGAGCTCCAAGTCTGGTGGGGACATGGCTGAACTTTGCCTGGAGTTGGGCAACAGCTTCCAGATAGTCGAAGTGTATAAATGAAACCTTCATCCATTATTTGTCATAGTCCTTTTTTTTGCTGATACATTTATGGTTATTCTGTGATGATGTAGGAAATATTTAGCAAATCTTTGCATCAGAATTTTGACTTGTAGATCTTCACCAAATTGTCGGCTGCGTGTTCTTCTTCAGGCATTCATTGTTTTTCAGTGCAAGTTGGTTTGTGTGGAAATAGGTAGTTGCGGAAAGTTGCTGATGTATTCTGCCTCAGGCTAAGTGGCTAGTCTAGACTGACAAAACCAAATTCATTTAAAAAATCCCGATGTATGTCTAGTACAATCTTTCTTATTATTTTCTAATGCAAACATTAGACTCACATTTGCTAACTCAAGTTTTTGGATAAACTAAATGGAAAGAATCTGATTTAAAATTGGACTAGAGAAAACAAAGAACTAAGTGAAATAAAAAAGGGAAACATGAGGGAAAAAATTATGAGGAGAGCCATTAGGTGGATGTGTGAAATCCTTGTTGTCTAGGATTTTATAAACTAACTTTTTTTAAAATCCCCCAAATTTTTCTGAATTAGGTGCAATAAGGTATTTCCTCATGGTATTTAACCTTCTCTTTAACAATTATTTACTGATCTGCCACTTGTTTAGAAATTATTCTCAAATCTAAAATAGATTAATACAAGGAATACAAATATACTACCAGTACTCTATATGTTTAAGCAAGTAATATTGCAAGCAATGTCTCAGAATGCTGTTGTTCCACACCTTTGAGTTGTGTGATAGCACTGGGTATAAATTAGTTTATTTCAACAGGTTTTTCCTTTGCTAGAGCACTCTAGCAACACTGCTCAAAAATAAATAATACATCTATTCTGAATGACTAGTTTTCCAAATGTGTTAACAATTTAGGGATGAAGGGGGTAGGTTTTGTTACTTTTCAAAAAAATCACGGCAGGCCTACATAGAGTTTGAGATGCTGAGTGTTTGGCCTCATGTTCAAGAAATGTATTATTTTTGCATTTAATGTAGCAGATAGTACAGGGGTTGATTAGTTTATTGGGCTGTAGAAGTCTGTAATCACTTATTCTTCTGTGCCACTCGAGAATCTCATTGGTAAACCTGTCATTTATGGGACAGGAGAATTAAATGCCAAATAACCTTAATGCTTACTCTGTCTTTGCAAATGTATTATTTAAAAACAAGTCATTTCACACTAGATTTATTTGCATTCATTGTTAAACATGTTTAAAAAGTAATGCTGTTTGCATAGGGATCTGCTTTCATTTTGAACCTCATATCCCTGGTGCCAGTTTGAGCTGTTGCTAAAGGTTGTAGCACAGCGTGGTACTTTGTTGTTGAAGTACTTGTGGAATAACACTGTAGTGTGACTGTTCAGGAGAAGGTAAAAGATAATTTTTACAGCCTCGGAGCTTGAATTTTACTTTTTTATGTATGAAGGTTTAGTTTGAATTTGACCTCCCCAGCTCTTAGTTACTTCTGTTTTATTTTGAGGCATCTTCTGTAAGTTCTGCACGTTGAGAAATATTCTGCTAACAAAGGCCACCTGTGCCTCATAACACGTGCTCAGTTTCTTTTGCCTCTTCAAACTCACAAAGAGAATAGAAATTTTATTTTTAGGCCTTGAGGGTTGGAAACATCCGCTTTGAAATCAAACATCCAAGTGTTATGCAGAGATAATGATACATTAAGTGAATCATGAATACTTTAAAGTGGGTATCTCTCAATCTCTCCTGTTGAATGGTTTCCAATTTGTTTAAATGCCTTTTCAATAAACCTCCTTTGTTTTAATAATTCCTGGACTCTACCCTCTGTCTTGCTCAGTGCCAACTGGTGCTTTTTAGAAAAGCTTCAGTGGGACTTGTTTTAAGAGAGCCTTACTCAACCTTACATTGGAGCGCTGCCTCTTGAGGATCTCTCTTCTTCCTTGAAACACAAGTTTAACTCTGACTCTGGAAAACTGATAGTAAGCCACTTTTTAATTTACACTTCAAGGAAAAAAAAAGCAGAAAGATCCAGCTGTCTCACATTTTGTTCTCTTCTTCAGCGTGACCTCCTGCATTTGTCCAGTGAGCCTAAGCTGAGCAGTTCTGCCAGGCTGGGAAAACCTGCAGCAGCAGCCTGCAGCAAAAAGGCACAAATGCCTGTTTACTTGGTGCTTTTGTGTTTGAAAGCAAATTTTTAAGTATTTTGCTCAGGTTTAGCGTTCAGCTTTCTGCATTTTTACCCTTCTGGTTTTATGCTCCCATCATGAACAGATTAATAATGACAGCCGCATCTCAAAGTGAGTATAGTTGAGTCTTGGATGTGTCTTCAGGAGGATAGCAGCATGTTTGAAGTAGAAGTTGTTTAGTTCACTTTTTTGCAGCTTGTATTACTTCTCGCTTTTCATAGAATATTTTGTTGCTTTGGTTGAAGTGGAGATTTTCAGGAGGAAGCAGGTGAATGTTGTGCATGTAATTTCTCATGATCAGGTGTATTCAAAAACATCTCTATCTGTAATATTAAAGTAATTTCACTCCTAGATTAGCAAGGTAAGCTAAAAAAAGTCTCTGAGTAAAGGGCTGGGTACTTGGACCAGGGCACTTTTAAGTCCCGAAGCTGCCACCTGCCCACGCTACCCATGTGCCAACCTTTCATATTCTGCAAGTGCCTGGTCAGGGAGTGACAGGACAAAACCCATACAGGCAGATGTGCTTCATGGCGGGCACCTGCAGAATTGCAGTTTTGAGAAGGTGAGCTTTCAACCCTTATCTACAGAACAGATTAGGAAAGTACGCTGCTTTAATTACAAAAGCCAAATTGTATACCAAAGATAAATGCACCTGGGGTGTTGCTGGGGTGTATCAGAAGGGGGCTGGTTAGTAGGTAGAGAGACGTCCTCCTTCCCCTCTATTCCGCCCTGGTGAGACCCCATCTAGAATATTGTGTCCAGTTCTGGGCCCCTCAGTTCAAGAAGGACAGGGAACTGCTGGAGAGGGTCCAGCGTAGGGCAACAAAGATGATTAAGGGAGTGGAGCATCTCCCTTATGAAGAAAGGCTGAGGGAGCTGGGTCTCTTTATCTTGGAGAAGAGGAGACTGAGGGGTGACCTTATTAATGCTTATAAATATATAAAGGGTGAGTGCCACGAGGATGGAGCCAGGCTCTTCTCGGTGGCAACCAATGATAGGACAAGGGGTAATGGAGTCAAGCTGGAACACAAGAGGTTCCACTTAAATTTGAGAAGAAACTTCTTCTCAGTGAGGGTAACAGAACACTGGAACAGGCTGCCCAGGGAGGTTGTGGAGTCTCCTTCCCTGGAGACATTCAAAACCCGCCTGGACATGTTCCTGTGTAACCTCATCTAGGTGTTCCTGCTCTGGCAGGGGGATTGGACTAGCTGATCTTTTGAGGTCCCTTCCAATCCCTAACATTCTGTGATACTGTGATACACCGTATCCTAAACCAGATCCACCTGCACGCCTGTCTGATGGCATTAGTGTTGTGAGCACGTACGTGTATTACGCAGAAGCAAAATTCTGCTAGAGGAAGTCCTTTTTGTCATTTCAAACCTAGCATGTGTTTCTTTTACTGTGAAGTGTTAGAAAATCTGTAACCTGCAGAATATTCTTGGTTATTTAGATTCCACCCTCCAAGAGTGATGATCAGAGCTGAAAGATGCTGCAGCTGGGCCCAGTTCTGCCTTACCTGCCCAGAAGAGTGATGCCTGCACCACCGAGCCCTCAATGTTTTGGTGTGGCAGTGCCAATGGCATGTTTAAAGTTGTGGGTAGCTTGTCAAAAGGAATATGATTTTTCTCATCTCACTCTCCTTTAACTCTGACAAAACAAAATCATCCTGCCTGAAATTTCTCCTGCTAGAGCAGAATGAGGTGGGCCAGCACGATGACAACCAAGAAGGGGGTTTGTGTGTTTTGACTGGAGAGTTAAAAGTTTAGCAATTTATTTTTTAACTTCCTGTCCTCAAAGCCAGCTTATTTTATAAGTGCTAAATTTAGGCTGTTCGGTTTCCGTCATCAAGGACAGCTCTTTTGGTATGCTTTCTTACAAATTGTTTGACCTTGGGAGAATGCTGCCAGAAAGGAAGAACACTTTAAAAGCTGGCAACTGATTGTTGGAGGTTTGTAAACTGTTGTACAGGAGCAACAATACTCCACAAAGGCATAAAGACTCATTGAAGCTTAGTACCCTGTGAAGTTGATGAACCTCAAGGCATCAGGATGAGTTGCTGAAAACAAAATTATCTTTCCTTTTTCACTGTTTTTTACCTAAGCTGTATGGAAACTATGAGCTCTTCACAGCTTGGTTATAGATGGGAGACAATGCTGGTTCACAGAGAAGATTGTCGTAAGTAGAATAAGAGAGTGGAAAGGGGCTATTGCAAAGTTTACCCCAAAGTAAGTGAAGAGGTGGTGGACCTCAGGAGGGTGGAAGGAAGATGAAGTAGAACTGTGTAGGAGAGGACGGCCATCTGGCAGATAACACATCATCAGCTGTAACGTTGCCATGCTCAGGGTCTTATGGCTGGCTGTTTGTTTTTCCACAATGGCTGGGGAAACGGGCAGTAAGGAATGCTTTTTTACACAGCCAAAAAAAGCTTTGTGAATAGGGAAATCACGTGTTACGTTCCTGGAGGCGTTTATTAATGGCAAGCTAATGAAACAGAGCACTGCAGAGAATCCTGGTGTACAGCTTTAAAGGACAGGCACAAAAAACGCAAGCCAAGAACACTGACTAGTTGAGGCTGCAGCTTTATTTAAAAGCCTTTTCTAGCAGGGAACCATCCCAACCTCCCTTCCAGTTGTCTCAGCCTGGATTTGAGCGGACGGTGAACGGCACAGGGGCGTGACGGCGGTGTTGCAGGGAGAGGCGTTGCTGAGGTTCATCTCCGAGTCCCAGCTGGAGACAGGGCTGGAGCTGCGGGCAGGAGCAGTGAGATGCGGGAAGCCACGTGGAGCTGTACCCCTCATGTTGTGTTTCCATGGCCTGGGCTGGTGTCCAAGGCAGCCCGCTGGGTTCCAGGGACCTCAGGCTGCTGAACCCTTTCTAACCCACCAAGTGCTCTGGAAGCTGCCAAACCCCCAACAACAGTGTTTAGACCCCAAATGAAGTTTGCAAAACCAGCACAAGGTACTTGAGGAAAACCTGTTTCAGATGCCCAAACTAGCAACCGGCAGAGCCCCCAGCACCACAAGAAGCCAAGCTCACTAGATGAGGATGGATGGGCAGGAATAGAGAGACAGAAGAGAAAAAAAAAACCCACACAGCCGTTTGTTTTTCATCCAGTTGACTTTATGAGCTGGCAGAATGGCTGAAGGTACACTTCTGAATATCCTAAGCATAGTGTTGCAATGAACTCAATTAGAAAAGATGTGGTTCTGTTAAAGAAAACTAACGACAATGCCCATTGTCTAGGGAAATAAACAGTTAATTCTCAGTTAATAATGTTCTGAGGAGATGCTAAGAAATTGCATGCTGAGAATTCAGCCATCCCTTTTGGCTTCATTCCTACTCTTTGTCATGGAGTTCCTAATTCTGGAATTATCGTCATTGGGAAAAGTTTGCTTATACCATCTTTTTTAAAAAAAATAATGATAATTTAATGTTCAAAGTTTTTATTCAAATGCAGTTCAAATAGAGCTTGGACAGCTTAGATAAAATCTGAGATCTTGGAGAAACATCTATACCACTCGTAGATAACTGTAGGGGAGTGTGAGTTGTTGGGGTAGATACATTTGTTCACCACCACCAGAACAAAATGTAATGCTTATTTCCAACTTTTATTTTAAGTACAGGATGTACAAACCTGTTTTGATAAGAATCCTACTGCCTTTGTAATGTCGATTGATATCGGTCACAGCCTGAATTTACCAAAGAAAAGGCATTCTTAGTCTTAGAATTTTGGCAGGGAAGGGAGGTCATCAAAGGACACACCAGTTCTCATCCTGTTTGGAGAAATTAATGAAGGGATTGTAAAGGTTTCAAGTACAGTTTCCTTACTAAAGACTGAAATAGTAATATCAACTGTATTATCATAGTACATCAAGCAGCTCTGGACAAGAAGGTACGTACTGAAAGGTATGTGCAATGTAGGGAATGTGCATCACAAAAGTAAATGCAGAAGATCTGTTAAAAGAGAAAGTGATTTGTATGGTAGACTACAGTTATATGATAGGTTATTCCTTTTTTTTCCCCCAAAAAAATTGGCGTAATTACTGTAGTAAAACAGAGGCCTCTTTTTAGCACAGTCTAGAAAAATCTCAAAGTCTGTAGTATAAATGACCTATACACTTTGTCTCAAAGACGATTGCCTCCACAGTAAAAGTACTTTGTGTAGCATCAGAAACATCAGTGTTTGGGGTCCTTCCTTACTCTTCCTGTGAACGACCTGATGCTGCTTCTTGCAAGGGCAGGTGGGACTTTGGGGCAGACTGCACTCAGTTTGGTGATGAACTGCTTCCAAGGTCCATGTGGATCCCTTGTGTCCAGTCTGAGAATCACGCATTTAAGGTAGAGGATGATACCTTTGGCCATATGAAGATTTGGGTGTACCCTGTGCAGGGTGTTCCTTGCCGCCTTGCCTTCACTCTACCACCGGTCTGCTTACTTAAGCAGAACAAGTCTGTTTGCCCATTGCATATATGACTTGTCTAGATTCTACAGATGAGCTACTTGTGCCACATATGTTTATGGTTTTGTCTTTATCATGGCACATATGGTATGCCTAATGAAGAATTTGTTACTGGCAATAGCCAGGATAAGGTGTTTCAGAGGAAGGAAGGTATCAGGAATCAGCACTGGGCAATTACAGGTGGTTTCTCCTCCTTAAAGAAGAAATTTCATAACCCTGTCACTTGTAGCTGGTTATATGCTTTGAAAAGTGGCCTGTTATTCACTCCATGTTCTTTTTTAGCAGGAGAACTTTGCATTGTTTTTATTAAGAGATTTTTTGCCTTTTGTTATTTGTATTACAGCAGAACAGCAGGGTCGAGGGGCCGGATGAATTGGAGTCTCTTTGTTTTAAGTTGATTTGTGTGTGAATAGAGGAAGAGACTCACTGTTCCAGAGATCTTCTCGCTTTCAAATGGAGGGAAATGTCAGATCCAAGAACCAGGCTAAATCAGCTGAATAGATGGGGTCTACACCAAGGCGGGGATAATATCCACTTTGGCTGTTATTATTACAATTTTTAATATTAGTGTTTCTATTTTCCTTTTGCAATAGAACTCCATTCTGTGATGAGATTTGGCTCTGACTCAAAAACAGGAGAGTTCTCCATGAAAATATTTAACATAGTTGATTATAAGAATCCCAAAATGCATTCATAGCTTGTTTGTTAACTCATTTGGAGTAGACAAACTAAAGTATTTGTGGCTTAAATATTTCTGACTAAATATTTTTAGATACTTAGTCAATACTATAATCTAGAGATCAACAGAATGCATTTAGAGCTGCTTAGGTGCCATAAAAAGATTGCTTATTAGGTCTGTGTATGGAATAATAGCTTTGGGTCAAGTGAGGTTTGAAGTAGCTTGGCAAATGCTTTTTTATCAAGGTTGGTTTTCCATAGTACAGCACATAAGGGTGTGTATGTGCCGGTAGAGAAGCTCTGTTGCGGTGTGGAGCCATGGAGGTGCTTAGCTGAGGAGCTGAGAGATGTGCTTTGTCTTACTGCCAGGTTATCGATGGGCATTTCCTTCCTTGCTCTGCCTATTGAAAATTACTTGAAAAAACATTTTTAAAGAGTGGTTATTAATGAGGCGCTGTCAAAAAGGAAAGATGTATCAAATGAGCTTCTCCAGGGATCTATCTTTTGCCTAGCATTATTCAAAAATTCTATTAACCTCTTTGATGATGGAAATATTAAAATTAAAACAGCAGATGGCACCAGTCTAGAAAAAATTTAGACCAACCCGCTTTGAAAGAGTTGGTCTAAAGCATAAAATCATTTTGTGATGTCAGGAAAATTGTTCTTAATTAATATGGGAAAAAAATATAATAACAATGGGAAAGGGTATCTAATGTGCTAATTCAGAATAATGAGTCGCTGTAGCAATTGCTGCCTGTAACAGGACAACTGTACAAATGTGGGGCTCTGCACTGACCCATAAGTTCATTATCAGTAACCACACAAGAACACACAAAGTCATACACTGAACTGAAGGACTGTTTAGCTTCAGGCATTGCTTTCTGAAAAGTGGTGTGGACGAAACTGCAAAGATCTCTGCAAAGAGCGAACAAGAGTGCTAGGGCTTCTTTTAAAGGTGACGTATGACAGAAAGGAGCAGCAAGGTCTGCCTGGTCTAGAAAAGTGTAGACAAGGAGGGAGAAATTAGTCTTCAAGCCTGCAGAAAGCTACTTGAAAATTGGTGGGGACCAGTTTTTCTTCAAGTCCTTTGGTGATCACACAAGAGAGTAATGCTGTAGCTTTAGGTTAGATGTTAGGAAGAAATGTCCTCCGACTATAAACAGTGGGTAATTCTGGACATCTTAAAATTGTTGCCGCTGAAGACTTTGAACAGTGCAAAGAAACCGGGTGATTTTGTACAGCTAATCCTGCCATCTTCAAAGAAATTGAAGTAGAACTATTTTTTTTAATGGTTTCTTCAAACTGAACATATCAGAGCTTTCTAGCTCTAGCTCTAGCATGATTTGTCATTTTAGAAACAGGATCAAATCCTGTGGCTTTCAAGACCAAGCTGTGTGATGTGTGTTTTGGCAGCTGGGTGTGCAGGTCATCTTTAGCCACTCATGTAACTGTGTCCCTTTGTCCTTCCTCAACAGTCTCCAAACGTCCACAACTACCCAGATATGGAAGCTGTACCCTTGTTACTAAACAACATGAAGGCAGACCCCGTGGAAGACTCATTATCTGCAGACCATTTCCAAACACAGACTGAACCAGTGGACTTGTCAATAAACAAAGCCAGGTCATCCCCTACAGCAGCTTCATCTTCACCGGTTTCCATGACAGCATCAGCCTCCTCCCCTTCTTCTACGTCTACTTCTTCTTCTTCTAGTCGACCAGCTTCATCACCCACAGTAATAACATCGGTATCCTCAGCAGCATCTGTACCGTCAGTATTAACTCCAGGTCCTCTTGTGGCCTCTGCATCTGGTGTTGGAGGCCAGCAGTTTTTGCACATTATCCATCCAGTACCACCTTCAAGCCCCATGAACTTACAGTCCAACAAAATGAGTCACGTGCACCGTATCCCCGTGGTGGTACAGTCGGTACCTGTTGTCTACACAGCTGTGAGATCGCCTGGGAATATGAACAACACTATAGTAGTACCACTCCTGGAGGATGGGAGGAGCCACGTCAAAGGTAAGGTGGAACCAGTTTTGTGCATTTTGAGGCATCTCTAAAACTGCTCTTGTATGAGGAAAAATGTAACAAAGTTATAAAACCCTTAGCTTACAAACTTAGAGGGTAATTTGCTGAAAAGACACATAATTTATACTGTCTGGAGGAACTTTTAAAAGTCTTATCCCAGGTGCTTTTTAAAATAAATAAATATTTTTAAAATTACTGAGGTCAGCAGTGGTGGTAGATGCTCAGGCAACTCGTGGCCAGTTTTGTCCTGAGAGGAGTAAATCGTCCCAGAAGCTGAAGAAAAAGGACAAAGGAATAATGACAATACATAAAACTTCATAGATGAACATGGAAGACTCAGCAGGTGATACAGATTTGGCAAGAGAAGGAATGTCAGAGGGATTGTTTCCATTTGAAGAGAAAACAATCACTGGGCTGTAGGAACGTGAGAAGGAAAGGGTTTTGGACCAAAGAGTGGTAGCAAAAGCAGGAAAGGTTTTATTAAGCTCATGGGAGTGCCAGTGCAGTACTTTGAATTAGGTTTCTTCTTCCAGATTAAACAGCAGAAGTGAAGGAAGCCACACAGAGTGTGTATGTTGGGAATGAGTTTTGCAGGCACAAGACCCAAGAGGCACACAGAGGTGTGAAGGGAGGAAGAAAGCACGTGCCAGAAAGACAGACTCTTGGAGAGGTGTCCAACGAATACAGAAAGGGGAGCTGCAGAGAAGGGAAAAATGAGAACATAACAGTTACTGAGGGAGCAAAAAACTTGTTAGAGATGGTGACATGATGGGTGGAGGAAGAAAAGAGAAAACAGATGTGCCCAGATGCTTGGAAAAGTATAGCTTTACAGGGAAGGCATTAGTGACAGAGATGGGAACGTGAGGAAAGGAATGAGAGAGAGTCATTTCAAGGTTCATTGTGTGTGAGTGAATAAAATATGGCTAACTCTCCTCTGAAATTAGGTATTGCTTTAGGTGGGAAGGGAGAGTACTGACAGATAACCATACTTTAGGACTTGTGAGACTACAGGACATTTTGAAACACATCTTATAACATCTCTTGTGTACCTAATTGTGTAATCAACAGGTTTCTACAATTAAAAGACCTTTTTTCTTCAACTCTCATGTCTGGTTTCGATACACTGATGACTGTATTCTACAGAACTACTGTGATGGGTCATTCCAATGTTTAGCAGCATCCTGTTGTCCATAAATCTTTGGTTCTCCTCCTGTTCCTCAGTACCCAAGTGTGGACCGTGCCCTCTCAACAGGCTTTGACGTACAAAATGAGCTCACGGCTCATCTGGGTTTTGATTTAAGCCTCAGAATGACTGTTTAAGAAGTTTTATCGCACTTTGTACAGTGACTTAATTTTAGGACTTTGTGCCATTATGTCAACTAACGATGAATGAAAGCAGAACTTTTCACCATGTTGTCTGGGGAAAAAAAGAAAAAGGAAAGTTTTCATCTGTATTTTGATTTTGGCGCTTTGAGCTGCACCTGACCTTGAGCTCATCCAGAATTTTTCCCATTTGTTTTCTTTTCAGAGGTGCTAGTTGGCTCTGGTCGTGGCCTCCTCTATAGGAAGCACCTCTTGATCTTGTAAAACTGGAACTTTGCTACCCCAGTTTCGTCAACAAAATTCCAGAATTTAATGTTCTATTGGGGTTTCAGCCCATGAGCTTGGGGCCTCCTGAGCTGCCTTGACAATATTGCCTTTGTTTTATTATTGGCAGAGATCATTAACCAGCCCTGCAGCACCTATTAATGTACAGCTAAAGAAAAAGAAGGGATTAAGCATTCTTTTTTTTTTTTTTCACGTCAGTTGGACCCATTTTGCTATCACTAATTCTTTTGTTACAAATGTTCAGGTTAATTTGAATAAATACAGTGAAAGAAGAATGGGCAACAATCCACACTCGGTAGTCATCTTTTGTCAGCTTTTGCTGGAGCGCGGTTTTCTTTCTTTAGTGTAAAACAATATAAATAATAAAATGCAATGATGTTGCATAAATTAGCTTCAGTGCTGAACACAATAAATAACTGTACACAGATGCTAACAGGTCACTGCTGTCAGACTGAATTGGTTGCAGATCCTCTACCAGCTGAAGGAGAAATGCAGGTTCGGAATCATCTGGAGTCACAACTTTAAGCTTTTACATGAATGTTGATCATGTTCAGAAACAAAAAAATACACAGGCTGAAACAAAGTCGATTCACAGATAACATCAACAGTATTTGTCCCATAATCTCTGTATTCCTTTCTGATTTTTGGCTAAATCAGAGACCATGTTGGTGATTCAGGGATGTGCTTGGGAAGCACTTAAAGTGATATTTTACATTAGCTTGTATCTAAGTCCTATTCACTCAGAAGAGACTTAGGCACTGTCCTGAAACAGAGATACTTTAAATGCTAAAATTACATCAGACTTAAGTTCAGACCTCTCCTGTTTTTCTAGGTACAGGTACTTAGGGGAAAAATCCAAGAAAGAGGATATAGAGAAACATTTTTACTTTTTATTTGCAGTTTTGCTTTCCTCATGCTGAATTTTTCTCTTCTTTCCAGGTTTGACTAGAACCATTCCATTTTTAGTTTTTTTGCAAAACCTTCAAAGGCCACCACCATCCCTCTAATGCTGCCTCTAGGCATTTTGCTCAGGTGGCTTTCTGCTTCCCAGGATCCGTAGAGTCCACTTTCCTTTCCTTCTTCTCAGATAAAACTCTCCTCCTGGCAGCTTTTTTTCTTGGCAGCGCAAGCCAATACTCCTTTCTTCATGTTCTGTTTGAATTCTGTCTTCCCTCCAGCACAAGAAATCACTACCTCCTCCTCTGTTTCCCCTTATTTTTCTGTTTTTCCATTTTTTCTAGTTCTTCCCATCTTGCTGGCTGTTCCTTGAGTTCCCATGGCTCTGCTTCATCTCTTCCTCCTTATCTGTTAATATTTCCAACCCGTACTGTCATCTTGTTCTCTGTGGCGTCATTCATCCTGGTGTTGCCCATCGCATCTTCCTTTAGGAGAGTTGCAGATCTCCTTTTCTGCCTCCCAATATGCTCATTTCTACTCTCTGTCCTGCCCTCTGTCTCCTATTTTTTTACTTGCAAGGTGCCCCCGTTAAATCAAACCCTTTGTGCAGCATTGAAAACTAGATGGATTTGCAGAGAGTTAATCTTTGTATATTTGAGCTGCCGGCAGCATCCCATCAGGTCCTATACCGCGTGCTGCACCGCAACGGGGGCAATGGGAGCCAGGGATATCATGGTACAGAAGCACCATTCTGTCAGATTGATGCTTTTTGCAGGATAAAAATCTTTCAGTTTACCTAATGTAAATCAAAATCACAATTGAAGCATTTTAAGGGATTTATTAACAACACATAATTAGAAGGTAATCAGTGGGAGGGTATGTTCAGTACTGGTGATACAAGACTAGCCATTTCACAGGATCACAGAGTGGCTGTGGTTGGAAGGGACCCCTGGAGATCATCTAGTCCAACCCACCTGCTAAAGCAGGGTCACCCAGAGCAGATCGCACAGGAATGTGTCCAGGCAGGTTTTGAATGTTTCCAGAAAAGGAGACTCCACAGCCTCTCTGGAGCCTGTTCCAGTGCTCTGGCACCCTCAAAGTAGTTTCTCCTCATGTTTAGATGGAACCTCCTGTTCTTCAGTCTGTGCCTGTTTCCCCTCACCCCATCGTTGGGCACCACTGAAAGGAGTCTGGTCCCATCCTCTCGACATCCGCCCTTGAGATATTTATAAAGATTAATGAGATCTCCTCTCGGCGTTCTCTTCTCCAGGCTGAACAAACCCAGCTCTCTCGGTCTCTCTTCATAAGAAAGATGCTCTAGGCCCGTGATCATCTCTGTAGCCCACCGCTGGACATCCAGCATTTATAAAAAGTTACCAAATCCCTGCAAATTTCTAACACTGTTCTGCAATCCCACAGCACTCCCATATGTGCACACACACACCCCCCATTACACACAGATTCCCCTGCTGACCATGGAGATTCTCCTCCTGACATCCCCCTGATGGACCTGCTGCGGAGGAGGCACCCCAGGGTGACCCCCAAGCAGGGGGGTCTCTGTGTGCTTCACCCACACCACCAGCCCAGCTGTGGAAGTTGCCTCCCACAACCTAATCTTCACGTTATTTCATATTCACAATGCATAGTAATGTGTGGGGGCACGGAGCGGGCAGGAGCCAGGCACAAGTCCCTGTGGGCACCGTGGGTCTGGGCTGGCCCCTCTGCCACCCTCTACAATGTGGCAAAGAGACAAAGCTCATGTCCTTCAGTGGTCACCACTGCTGGCTTGTTGTCCAAAGCCTTAAAAAGTGCTTGGAGATTTTCTGCTGCCTGGACTATGTTCTGACCACTAGACATTATTATGCATTGAAGTATAATATAGCATTATAATCCTATGAAAAACGCTTTCCTTGCCTTTTTCTCCTCCCTGTTCAGCAATGGTGAGGATTGCTAAAAGGTGTAATTAGAGGCACAGCAGGTAGCAGCACCTATAGATAAGGTTGCCTGATGATTTTCTTAAAACCCTGCCTTCAGTTGCTTAAAGTCTGTCTACGTGTTAACCATTTAGTGCAACGTTTTCCATGCCTCAAGTCTGCTTCAGGCTACTTCTTTTTTCTTTTTTTTTTTTTTTATTTCTTTTTGAGTAAAGTTTCAAGGAAAAAAATATATTCCACTCCTCCTGAGTGTGGAGAAAAAAAATGTAGCATTTTTCATGTTGAAAAATTTATTCCAGCTTTTTTTTTTGTGAAAACCTCTAGAACCGCTGTGGCTTTGTGCCATGGACCTCAAGTTTGGTTTGGACCATTGTCCTTTTTTTTTTGTCTTTATAAGTACTTGGGGAAACCAAGCCAGGTTTGCAGATCTGAGTAGAAGTATGAGTCCCCTGAAAGGGTAAAGCAAAAAAATATTGTGGCTGAGAAGAGGCAAAGAAGAGTTTGGAAGGGTCTGGGCAGTGGGGAGAGGGGCAGGATGGAAGGGAGGAAGGGGAAAGGAGAGGTGGTGAGATGGCTATGGAGTGTGAACATGTTCAAGAGGAAAAAATGGGAATGAGTTGGAAACAGAGGAAGGAGGAAGAAGCAAAAGAAGGGTAGAAAAGAGATCTAGGCAGGTAGGCAGGGTGAAGGGGAACAAGGAGAGGCTCAGACAGACAGGAGTGAAAGGGCCCAACAAGGAATCAACATGTTCCCCCACAAACTCTGGTCCTATTAGCCTGAGTCTTTCCACTGATTTGCTTTTAGAAAATATCCATGAATACTAATGGCAAAGCATGTCTCTCTAGCAGCAGGTTTTGCCAAAATATCCATAAAAATTGTTTTCTGTAGTTCAAAAGAGTTATTCCATTCATTGAAGATCCTTTTAGAAGCTCCCTCATGATGATGATGCACCAAGCACCAACTTTGATATTTACGTTTTTGGGGGGTTCTCACTCTTAGGGGTTTTAAAGTTTTCAGAAGATACAACCAGTTGCAAAATCCAGTGTTCAGAACGCTATGAATTTGGTAACTGAACTTCATCCACTTCCCTTGTACGTAAATATCCATAATGACACTGAGGTGGACTATTTTTATGTTACCACATCTGTGTATAGACCTAGATTGTGTCCTTTTCACAGTTTACACGTGCCATATTCCTCACCATGGATATATTAACAAGTAGCAAATGCAATACCTTCTGCTACGAATTTTTCTGTGATGTAAAGCAGGTAATACCAGTACATTACATTATCTATTCCCTTTTGTTTTTTTTGGGGTTTTTGTTGCTTTTTTTTTTTTTAAAGTACAGCCTGTTATTTCTGCCTTCCGTAAAGTTTATTCCACAAAAGTAAACACAATTTGTAGTACAAAGTTAGAAATTTAGAGAACCATTCCATATGTTTAAATGTCAGATTATATGGTCTGTTTGTATAAATCATGCTATGGAAGAGACTCTTAATTAAAACCAGTAGTGTTGCCTTTTTTATTTCATGTGAAGTGATTATCCTTTCTACATTTTAGTAGATGGTTATTTTGGATTTGAATTGCATTGAGGTGGAGAGTTCTTACTTCTAGCCCTCATTTTTTTTGTTGTTATACACAAAAATGTTTTTGCAGCTGTACATATTTCAACCTGTCCACCTCCACCCTCCTGCCCCCCAAAATGCGGAATCTCTCTCCTCCTCTTTGCTTGGTCAATCTGGAAGAAGTATTGGCGGTGCTTGGAAAGGAGAAGCAGGTTGGCGATGGGTAGCTGGACACAGGCAAAGGAGATGCTTGTGTTGAGGGTGGGACCCGTCTTACTGGAGATGATGGTGCATATATTTAAGGACTAGAGTAAACAGTAATTCTCACCAGAATAGAGAGTTAAAACACAAGTTACAAGATATGCTGTGGTACTTGGAATTGAGAAGGAAGTTGCTTGAAGGCAAAGCAGCTTGTGTTGACTATGGGAAGTCCCCATAAACTGGAATCTCCAGAAAAATTGTATTTCTGGTGACTTCACTAGTGACATGCTTAGGTTTTTCCACTATGGAAGCACATGCTCTTTTAAGATGTATCAGCAGTGGATTTAATAACATGTATGTTTTTAACTAGGAGCAGGTTTGGGGGAAGGGAATGGGGTAAATGTGTATTGCAACTTTATTTGTGACACCCAGCATGAGGAGGATGAGGAAGTCCATTTCCACATATTCTAAGTCCCTGCACCTTTTGGAAGCTGTTAGTTCCTTGTCTTTCATGCCAAGAATGCCTCTGGTCCTTCAGCTCTGTACTCTCACCAGGGCTGAGCTCTAATCTAGTCGCTTTTATCCCACAATTTTGGATGCAGCAGAAACAGATGCATAACACTTGTCATTTATTTTATCCCCACCTTGGGTTTTATTGTGCCTTGGACCAACCTGCTGGAAACTTTCTGGTGTCTAAAATCTCTCCAGATTGTTGCAGTGTCTAAGTTGCAGTCTGCTGTTGTTTTGTAGTGGCTCTGCAATATTTTAGTTAATATTAAATATATTCTGTCCTTATTGTTTTCCCCATCTACTTTTGGTGATAGAGTATTTGTGTATTGCATGCTTAGGGAGATCTAAATCTCAGTAGTCTCAGTAGTTTGGTGTTTTGGGGTTTTTTTTGTGTGTGTAGATGAGATCTCGTGGCATTCAAAGAGCTAAGAAAGAGAAAAGTCCTTTGCTTACAAAAAAGGTGTTATATGTTGAAGTATACAACCCAATGACAGAGATGCTTAAATATGTGCATATATTACATCCATGCAAACACCTCTGTGTTTCTCCACACAGCTATTTTACAGGTTTATGGCAGATTATTTGACTGGTGAAATGATTTTTAAATATTGCCTTTGATTGGATCATAGCAATTATTATTCTCTGGTAGATTAGTTACAGTGTGCGTTCAGTGCCAGTTCCTGTTCTCTGTGAACCATAGATATGCTGAGTGCAGTTAACTGTTCTAGCCATATAGTCCCATAAAATCTCAATAAAATCTGAAAACTGTGGAGTATGGGTAATCTTGCTATAAATTGTAATAAAAATTACCCCTGTAGACTCTATATTCTGACCATTAGGTTCATGGATTCTGCTCCTTTGTACATAAAGTTTTATGAAATAAATCGACCAATTCTGCTGCCCCTGCCAGACACCAAGCTGTTTTGATTGAAAATCTGATAGGTGTTCTCAAGAGTGTTTTCCATCGTGTAAAACACTTATAATGAACTTTAAATAGGAAGAAAAATGCTGCATATGCGCTTCATATAGTATGAACCAGCTTAGAAGGAGAAAATAATTAATACTGTCATTGCCATGTATTTGTTGGGTCCATAAAGCCAGGATTTGGTTTCCTAAAACTCATTAAATAAAGCTGAGTATAACTAACACTTAATCTCTGAGGGCATCATTTCAATCAGCTCCTGTACATCTGCACCTGGGAGTGTTGCTTCCACTGTTAGAAACACACAGTAGTGTTTGTGACATTCTCCTTTAACGTTCTCCTGCATAACTGTTGGCAAGGTATTGGTTATAGTGATGATTACTGTCTCCCCCTGTGAATTACTTCTCTTCCAGATTTGACCATGGGGGCCATGAGGCCAAAGATAATTTTCTTCAGTGTTGCTACTGGGGACCGAGATGTTTCTTCAGCTTTAAGGGAACCGTGGCAGGTGGGAAGAGAGTGGGAGATCATGGGGTGGTTGTATTTGCAGTACAGGTGCCTGAAGACAGGAGGTAAGAGGCTCTTCCCACTCCTCCCAGTGTCACCCAGTTCTTGATGTCCAGGGCTCTGAGAGAGGAAGGGGGCTGATGGAAATGTAATTAGGTGGCTAATAATGATATTATTATTATTATTATTATTATTATTATTATTATTACTATTACTATTACTATTACTATTACTATTACTATGTTCAAACTACTTCTTTTGCAGTGTTTCTGACTCTGGCAGATTAATAGTGCTGCAGCATGAGTGCCATATAATTTTCTTAACTGTATTTTCCAATGAAGATGATTAAGGGAGTGGAGCATCTCCCTTATGAGGAAAGGCTGAAGGAGCTGGGTCTCTTTAGTTTGGAGAAGAGGAGACTGAGGGGTGACCTTATTAATGTTTATAAATATGTAATGGGTGAGTGTCATGAGGATGGAGCCAGGCTCTTTTCGGTGACAACCAATGATAGGACAAGGGGTAATGGAATCAAACTGGAACACAAGAGGTTCCACTTAAATTTGAGAAGAAACTTCTTCTCAGTGAGGGTGACAGAGCACTGGAACAGGCTGCCCAGGGGGGTTGTGGAGTCTCCTGCTCTGGACACATTCAAAACCCACCTGGACACATTCCTGTGTAACCTCATCTAGGTGTTCCTGCTCCAGCAGTGGGATTGGACTAGATGATCTTTTGAGGCCCCTTCCAATCCCAAACATTCTGTGATTCTGTGATGCCATCCTTCTAGGAGTCTGGCAGCAAATGTTGCCTTGTTACTTCAGTTCTTCCAGCTCTGCAGACACACGGACATGCCTGTATGTACAGCAGTGCTGATGAGATTCTTGTAAGGGGAGTTTTTGGGGTCTGGGGGGTAGCATTTGGTTTTCCATTCCTAATGGAGGTTAGTGCAAAGTGACCTTTGCTTACAGTTAATATTTTAGCTGCTGTATGCCAGCGTGCACTAGAAGCAACTGGAAAGGAGTTCCTAAGAAAGATATTTGGCAACAGCAAACATTCTTTTTCTGGCTTATTTGAGGTACCTTATGTTTCTGCATCATTTAAACTCACATCGCCATAAAAACCTGTGGCTATGTTTGCAAGAGCAAACACGTCACCCGGCTGTGGATCAGAACTAGCAGGACCAGAGGGGCCTCCCCCATCCAGGCTGATGTCCCACCTCGCACAGGCCCCAGTGTTACGCTTCACGCTGTGGGCCGGTGTCACCCTGCTCGTGGGGGGGTGTCGGGGCCGTTTGGAGACCCCATCATGAGACACCGTTTTGATTAGCAGGTTGAATACTTAGTCATCCTTCAGAGAAAGCAAAGTGGGGAGTTTGATGTGCGAAGCAACAAGAAACGGACTCTGAATATGGAAATCCTTTCTAAAAGCAGAAATAGATTTTTAATTATTTTAAGAGAACAACTAAGTGTACTTCAGGATGTATAATGTTGTGGTATATCAGCAGGCCTACATGTATATATGCTCATGAAGTTATTAGCAGAGAAGTTAACTTAAAGCAGAAAAGGAGGTTTTAAGATAAAATGAGCCAGAAGCTTCAGTTTTGCGGAAAGCTGAAATTTTCTGTTTTCATGCCAACAAGCATCATCTCATAATAAATCATTTCAGCATTACTTAATGATACATGGCTTAGCTATAAAGAGAGACGAAACTCCTGATGATTACTTAGTTTTCTCCTGCTTTTAAATATTTCGTTCATCTTTAACCCAAGGGGCTCAGATTTGTCTTTAAATCAAAGATAGCATGTAGACGTGAAATTACTTCTACTGGGTCTTCATGAGCCTCCTGGTGGGATGACTTTTCATCCCGTTCGCTGGCAGGAAATTTGACTGGATAAAAAAAAAATCAGGTTGTGGTAAGTGGTGGCAGCAGTATGTTAATGTATGGCCTTTTTCACCCATGAGATGGCCCAGGTTCAGGCCACTTACTACAAGCATCCAGTTGCAGGATTTTTGGCAGCGCTTGGCCTCACACGATCGGGTCAGAGCGCTTGGGTGGTGTAGGAAAGTGATCAGGACATATTTGTGTGGAGCCCGAATATGAGAGATGTGGGGTAACATTTACCCAGCAGCCCAGTAACACCAGCACGTGTGTGAGAAGTGAGAGGAGAAATGCCTGGCTCTCGTCTGCCTGGAGAGAATCACAGAATGTCCTGAGTTGGAAGGGACCCACAAGGAACATCGAGTCCAACTCCTGTCCCTCCGTGCGACAACCCCACAGTTCACACCATGTGTCTGAGGGTGTTGTCCAGTCTCTTCTTGAACACTGTCAGGCTTGGGGCCGTGACACCTCCCTGGGGATCCTGTTCCAGTGCTCCAGCACCCTCTGGGTGAAGAACCTTTTCCTAATGTCCAACCTAAACCTCCCCTGGCACATCTTCCTGACATTCCCTCGGGTTGGTCACCAGAGAGAAGAGATCAGCACCTGCTTCTCCTCCTCCCCTTGTGAGGAAGCTGTAGCCACCATGAGGTCTCCCCTCAGTCTCCTCTTCTCCAGGCTGAACAGACCAAGTGATTTCAGCTGCTCCTCATACGGCTTCCCCTCCAAAGCCTTCACCAATTTCATAGCCCTCTTCTGGACACTCTCCAGTATCTTTATATCTTTTTTATAGTGTGATGACCAGTGATTTAAAGAGAGACTTAAATCTGCGATCCCCACTTCCCAAGAGATGCCTCAGTACAGACAGGAACACAAGTTTAGAGACTGGAGAAGGATAAAAATATTCTGACGGCGTGGCTCTGTGCTCAGGTTATTCCCCTGGGCAGATGGAGGCTGTGTCGTGTCTCAAGGGGTTAGTCTGCCCTTAGCAGCCGGTGGGCTCGGTCATTCCTGGAGATTTTGCTTCCATGGCATGGCTAATCCTGTATCATGTCAAAAATGACGCAGCTGTGTGCCAGAAAGCACAGATTCAATCAGTGCTCATTAAAAAGTTGCTATGCAAGTTTAAATCTGTTTCAGCATTTTAGAAGGGGCAGTTGTGCCCTGAGAAACAGGATCAGCTATTGTCTGGCCCTCACAACCAGCATTAGTTTTAAAGCCAAGAAACTGTTCGGTTTGATAGAAATAGCAGCAAGCTTATATCTGATCCAGATCGGATTTTTTCCTACTGGCACCTGACAGCTGGCAGATACAGTATTAATGATGATAGACCACATTCTGGAGTATTTACAGGCTGGTATGTGAGACTCATTTGCACATCTTACCTTAGAACAAGTGCAGAGAGTGAATTCACTTGTGCCGCCCAAAGGGGAAGTGCTTTTTGGTACAGTTTGGCAAAGGCGCCATTGAGGAATGATTGCATATATGTACCTGCATCAAGAACAATTCCCTGGACTGTCTTTAGCAAAAAGGATCATTGTTTCTTGAGGCTAACAAAGACGGAAGGCGACATGGCCGCTTGCAGCCTTCAGCACTTGCAGGCATTCTTCAATAACTCCCCTGGCTCACCAGTCTCTTCAGCATGGGGTGCCCACAGCTTGGTTCTGTAGCTCCTGTGCACTCTTTCAGTGACACCTTTCTCCCACTAAAGCAGTTTCTAATTAGTTTCTTTTTGTTTGCTTCGCCTGAACCTCATTCACACTTCACAAAGCTACTGGATCGTTCTGTTGGACAAGTCTTGCCTTTCAAGAGGAATGGCAAGGGCAAGAAAACCAGCTCACTTTTAAGACTTGAGCTTTATTAATGGAATGTGTCTGCTTGTGATAGGGAAGACTTGTATTCAGTGACCCAGCCGGGTCTCTTCTGGACCATGGTCCTAAGTTCAAGGCAAAGCTTGTTCATCAGAGCAAAGTACAGCACAAAGGGAGGTTAAAATGCAGCGGCATGTTCTCTGGGCTCTCCTCCACCTCGCTTGCCAACTGCGTTCCATTACTCATTGTCCTCCACCTTTTTTATCTAATTTGCTAAATTATCTCTTGACTTCATCTCTTCGTTCTTTCCAGTTTGATGCTCATTAGGCCAATAATTACCCTTAATTCAGTGTTTATGAACTGCCGCTGGTATTTTATAAACCTTAGTGCCAGCAGTTCAACAGTTGTTCTTAGACGTCCAAGGGAAAGTCAAAGCTGTTGACATAAGTAGGAGTCATGAACTGCAAATGTATAAAAATCCTGTACTGCAGTTTGCACACTGTAGTGAGTGGTGAGGAGAAGATATCTTTTGGGCTTTTGGCCAGTTGGTTATTGACATGGCTCATTTTGGGGGAAGAGAATAGCTTTAAAGGCCATTTTTCCCTGCAGCAGCTGCAGCCGTGCTGGTGAGGAAACAGGGCCATGTTCACCAGCTGGCAGCGGCCAAGTTCAGCCTCTGGGTTAGTCACCTTGGCTCCCCGACACCTTGGTCTACAAGCTGAGAAGAAGTCACAAATGGAGAGGGTGACAAACAAGGGTGTATATGTGGATCAACTTTTAAAAAGAAAGGAATAAACCCTAGATCATTATCTAATTTAATTCATAGAATGTCCCGAGTAGGAAGGAACCCATAAGGATCATCGAGTCCAACTTCTGTTGTGTTCCTGCATGTGACAACCCTACAGTTCACACCGTGTGTCTGTGGGTGTTGTCCAGCCTGTTCTTGAACACTGTCAGGCTTGAGGCCGTGACACCTCCCTGGGGAGCCTGTTCCAGTGCTCCACCACCCTCTGGGTGCAGAACCTTTGCCTAATGTCCAGCCTAAACCTCCCCTGGCACATCTTCCTGCTGTTCCCTCAGTCTCTGTTACCATCTTTAGCTAGGTTCACTGCAAAAAGATGACAAAAATGTCTTTTAATTGCCTCTGAATTTGCCTGCTGATGCATTTCCATTCCTCACCTTTTATTGTCACCCTGCTGAAGCACCGCACGATGTGCTCAAACAGCGTCCAGTGGGGAAAAATGTGCCCAGTGGGCCATATTATCCCTAGGTGCAAAAATACAACCCCATTGGCAACTTCATGGCTGTGTTAGAAGTACACAAGAGTAGGATTTACCTTATGGAGCAGAGACAAAAGTTAATTGAAAGTTTTCATCCTAGCACATTCCTCTGGTAATCTGAAAACACCACCAAGTAATACAGGAGTCTCAATAATAACTTAAGAGCTGTCAGTCTGCAATAATAATGAAACAGCATCTCTTACAAGGAACAAAAGTACATAAGATTTTTCATATACATTTACACAATCTCTCTGTGTATTCACATTCAAGTAATTAAAATCTGTACATAATAACTGTATTACAGATTAAATCATGTAACAACTTTCATGATTTCAAGTTAGGCTTGAGTTTAAACATTAAAAAAGTTTCTGAGCTAGCTACTTCAAACTTTTGCTGTAGTGTAAGTTAGATTAAGCTACCGTTAATACAAAATATTGCATTTTTTTTTTGTTACAATTTTCATTTTATTTACCAACATCAACTTTCACAAAAGCATCATGTGTAGCAGCATTTAAATATTGGGCAGATACATATAACTTCTTGTAATGCGATTCACTTTAAGATAAACTGAAGAAGTAATAAAAAATAATAATAATCTCATACTTGAAGTCGCTTTTAAGAAGGAACATTAGGGAACAAGACATCCTCATAAATAGCATTTCTTTCCAAATTGTTTTCTAGGGCTAAATCAGCTAACTAGATGGTTCAGTTGCTCTTAAATCGAATATTAGATTATCCCTAGTGCTCAGGTATGCATTGAATGCCATCATGTGTAAGTTGTGATTTTAAGCAGCACAGTCAGAATGGTGCTCATTCTGCCTAAAACAATTAAAAGTTTTAAATGATTTCTGAGTTGCTGTACATTTGTCTCATGCAGGACATTGTTCATTGTCAACAGTCTTTGCTTTGATAAGCAAAAGATGTTTTCTTTACCATACATGAAGAAATAGTAAGCAGTCCAAATGTAGCCAGCATTACTGAGGCACCTAGACCGTGCTAGCAGAAAGTTAATAGAAGTCACACCGTGCATCTGTAAATGCACTGTCCTTCCTGAAGGGGTTGTTGCATCAGCTTACTGAACTTATTTTAATAGTATTTTCTTTATGAAGTTCTTTAGCATTAAGAAAATGCAGCTGAAGGGTAGTTACAATCACTCGCTGTTCTTTTACTCAGCTAAGACATAAATTAAAATTTAAGACCAACTTTCCCTCAAGTCATCACTCATTTGGGGAGTGCTTTCTGTTCAAGAGCCCAGCTGTCCATCTGTGCTGTGTTTGTCTGCACAGCTCCTGCGGTGTCTGCAGCCCATCCATTCTCCAGTGTAACTTAGTCACTCTTCTAGAGTCAGATAGCTCAGTAACATGAGAAACATGGAAAAAAGGGAAATGTAACTGTGGGTTTGGGAGCTGCTGTCTAGCTGTAGGCCCGCTGAATTGTTCGTGATCTCTAAAGGGAGCCTGTGATGCCTGTTGTCCAGGGCTGTGGGCAGCCAGACCTGAATAGGAATGACAGGTACCTTTCTTGAAAAGCACATTGTGAGACCCAGAAGGTGTCCTGTCCCTGGCACGGTGTTACAGGAGAGCCCAAGCTAACAAACTGCAACGTTTGGCTCTTTAAATAAATAATCTTGGATTCCCCTATTTCACCTGGCCAACCAAAATAAACACATTCTTTAAACAAATCATTTTGCCTGCCTTCTCCCTTCCTGCTCCTCCCTTGCAGGGTTGGGCATCTCTCCAGTTTTACTTTCTACTCCAGCTGCTTTCGGTGTCTCTCAGCACTTACTAACCCTACGTGGTATTTCATGGGTGAGGAGGAATGTCTCTTTCTTTACCTCACCTCCCAAGTTTGTGTCTGTCCCCTGACACAAGCAACCCCCAATTCCCCTCAGGACTATCTCAGTTCACACTTGTGCCTCATAGTCCCCCCGACACCCATCTTGGTTTCCTTCCCTTGACCACACTCAGGTTGTACTTGCTTCCCTTTGGAGGACAGCAGCCAGGATAAGAGGGAAGGCAGATAGCTTCCTTTCCTTTTTTTCCTTTTTCCTTTTTTCCTTTTTCCCTTTCCCTCTCTTTTTGGCACCAAACATAACTTGGCCAGACGCCCACCCGCCCACTCTCGCACTCTTTCTCCTCAGTGGGACAGAGGGGAGAAAATGAGGTGGAAGAGCTCATGGGTCACCAATTACTGTCATGGGCAAAACAGACTTGACTTGGCCAAACTTAATTTATTGAAAAATAGATTAGGATGGTAAGTACCAACCTCCTGCCCCCTTTTTCCCAAGCTCAACTTCACTCCTTCCTTCAGGGGGATGGGGGCTCCTTCCTCCTCATGTTGTTCCTCTGCTCCACCGTGGTCTCTCCAGGTAAAGGGGCATCTGCTCCACCATGGAGCAGCACCTCCTCCCCTCCTTTTCCTCTCACCTTCATGTCTGCAAGGCTGTTTCTCACACTTTCTTCCTCGCTCTGCCCATGTGGCATTTTTTTTACAATTTTTTGAATACGTTTTCCCCAAGGGGTTCAGCCATGCCCTGTGGTGGCTGGGTTGGAACTGGCTGTGTCCAGCACGAGGCAGCCAGCGCATTGCCATAGAGTATGGACAGTGTAAGCTGTGAATGGACAAAACAATCCTGCAGCTCCTGATCTGCAGCTCTTTGTAAGACCTGAGACCCTGTGACTTTTCAGAAAGTCTGCCTAAGCCTGCCCGACATCAGTCACCAGAAGGTTAGTTGCCTGTGTGAAGTTAGATACAGCACCGTTGCCATGTGTGATGTGGAGGGAAGGCTCCTTCACAGGTTGACACTGGTGTTGAACTGAATCACGAATCAGTACAACTGAGGAGTTTCTGACAGCTAACTTTTAGTTAACCAGAGTGACATGGGTCCCAGCCTGACATCTGATGATGGACAGTCAAAATCAAAGCTCGCTCCTGAAATTGTGGAGTACTGTTGTCCAGTTCTGGGCTCCCCAGACAAGGAATTACTGGAGGGGGTCCAGTAGCAGGCTACAAAGATGATTAGGGGTCTGGAGCATCTTCCTTATGAGGAGAGACTGAGAGAGCTGGATCTGTTTAGCCTAGAGGGGATATTTTCAATGCTTATAAATATCTCAAGGGTGGGTGTCAAGAGGATGGGACCAGACTCTTTTCAGTGGTGCCCAACGATAGGATGAGGGGCAATGGGCACAGACTGAGGCACAGGAGGGTTCATCTAAACAGGAGGAGAAACTTCTTCACAGGCTGCCCAGAGAGGTGGAGTCTCCTTCTCTGGAGACATTCAAAACTTACCTGGACACATTCCTGTGTGATCTGCTCTGGGTGAACCTGCTTTAGCATGTGGGCTGGACTAGATGATCTCCAGAGGTCCCTTCTAACTCCAGCCACTCTGTGATTCTGTGAAATTACTGTAAAATTTACTCTCAAGTGTGTTGAAAGTGGACATAGCCCTTCCTCTTTGCTTTCTGAAGACAGCCAGAATAAGTAACTTGAGGGTAAACTGATTTTTTGCTGACTATTACATATGCAGTTTTATTTCAGGTGTGCCGAGGGCGCTGGCGTGGCCTGTGTGCGTGGCTGGGAGTGCCTGTGCCGTGCTGTGGCACTACTTGGTGCATCTGTCTATCTGTCACCCGGTTTGGGGAACTCAGCACAAGCAGTGCCATCCATCCCGAGCGAGCTGATGTGTTGTGCACCCTGATGTTGTTCTGGGATGAGATTAATTTCAGCACGCTCATATTAATCTATTATATGTCTCTTTCCAGCACAAATGGACCCCCGAGGCCTATCTCCCAGACAAATTAAAAGTGACAGTGATGATGATGACCTGCCAAATGTGACCTTAGATAGCGTTAATGAAACTGGATCTACAGCGCTCTCCATAGCCAGAGCAGTACAAGAGTAAGTATCACGTTCTCAGAGCGGGACGAGTGTTGCCAAGGTGCTTGGGGCTGATGGGGGCACTGGCCCTCGTCTGTACCACAGGGATGACCCCCCCCATCTGCGAGCTGGTGTACCTGCCAGCATCTCTTGTGTGTAGCATTGTTCTCTGTAGGAAGAGATGGCTGTGTATCTCGCTCTGGTTCTCTTTCCCTTTCTTTCTTTCCGCCCTCGTTATTAGGTAAAGTGTCAAATTGAAATTGTTTCTTCTCCTGTGTTTACTTGTGGAGCTTGCAGAATTTTTGTATCCTCTCCAAAGGGAGACCAGGTCAGACTTTCACTCAAAAACTATGAAAATTCTTGATGGAAAGCAGCATCAAGAAGTTCATTCTAGTTTCTGGCAAACAGGAGCTGCCTACATTCCTCCTGAAGGACGTTGTCATTGAAAGGAAATTAACAAGGGGCTTTCAGCAGTTTTTCCATTGCTATTATTTTTCTGTGTATTTTTACTCACTGGATACACAAACAAATTCTTATGAACGGACAAATAAGTTCTTAATTTAATAACTGTATTGCTTGTTGAAAAAAAAAAAAAAAAAGAAACAATTTATCATGAGCATTAGCAATTCTGTAGATGCATGAGCTTGCTCAGTCACTATAGCAGCTGGAAAGGAACCAACTGTGAGGTAAATAAGTATTAATATCTCCATTTTATAGGTGAGGAAAATGAGGTTATGCGTAAAGGTCACCCTGTACATCTGAAGCAGAGCTGGAAATAGAACTAGAGCCTCCAGGCACTGAAGCCTGTGCTACACCCACAAAACACATCTCTTTAGCTGAGAGGTTCAAAATATGGACATTCTGGACATTATTAAATAGGGAGGAATATGATAAAGGCCGTTAGACGTTGTTATTATATGATTTTTTTATAGATGCATTTTAAATGTCTTAATGTGCTATCTAACAGTACTTAACGTTTTGCTTTGTTATCCTGACTATCATTAGCCATAAGTGCTGATGTTTCTAAGCCATGTTTGGGAAGGAGGTAACTTTTTTGCATTTTCACCAGACATCTGCTAATTCGTCTTATAATCAAGCACAGTAACTGTGATCCTCAAACTTATATTCCCCTTAAGGAGAGAGGGAGGTCTCTGTGAGCAAGGCTAGGAATTGGCTCTCCCTGTAATTAGCATGTTGCCCTTCTGACAGTGATAAAGGAAGGGAAGTTTTTCTTCACCAGTGACACTATTACTTGATAGGCAGGCCTCACACATATTTTGAATTTGCTAGTTAAAACAACAGGCCCTGAAGTGCTAGATATTTTTTTCTCAGTTTATAGCACACGTAATAAGCCAGCAAAATAAAACAACCCATCATGATTTTGCACTAAATAGTTCTGTCTAATTAATGGAAAGAGGAAGCACAGAGTGCTAGCAAATACTTCTAATATATGCCTGATAAGTGGATACTGTTCCCTACAATTGATATTGCTTGAACACTTGCAGAATCGGTCAAACCATGGAAAGCTTTTTTAGCTTTTCCACAATGTGTTCTGCAGTTTGTGAAGGTAAATGTGTTGAATATTACTTGGCTGGCTCTAGAGCTTAAGAATTAAATTAAGAAATTTAATAATAGAACATAAACTCATCCTTGTTATGGGTTTTGTTTAAACAGTAATCTGTTAGTTTATTTCAAAAGCCCCATTAGGCGAATCTAATTTGACTGTGATCTGCAATGTGTCTTCTTTATTCATTCTCAGTCACAGACACCACACATACAGCTGCTGAGCTGAAAAGAGACATTAGCACATTGTACCAACTCCACTCAATCTGTTTCTTTCTTGGTCTATAATATAGTGCCTTAGAGGTGGGCTCTATTCTTCATTTAGCTATGTAACCATGTACCTTAGTATTTAACATTTAGCAAAGCAGTCTACTGATGATAAAAGCCCACATTCTACATACCCTTGTTACAGAGAGGAAAGTGCCTTTGAAGCCTTCCAAAGGGAGACCCTGTGTGCTCAATTTCAGTGTCTAAACTTAGCAGACAGGAATTTCCTCTGAGGATATGGAAAGGCACCTACTGTTCTGGTGAATAACCAGGCAGCGCGGGGGCATGCAGAGAAAGGCTGCTTCAGTAGGCAGTAAAGCGTAGGTCTAAGCTAAGTGCCGAAGTGAGGTAGGCTGGACCTCGGAGTCTAGAAGGCTGTGCCACAGAATGTGTTCTTTCTTAAGTGAGCTTGTAATCTCTTTCTTGTAAATAGTTAAACAGTTGGCAATAAAAAATAACTTCTTTCTGAGAGAGACTCTTCTCTTCTTATGGAATACTGGCTGGGACCGCCAAAGGGATGGCAGCATCCTTTTCTTCAGTGCCAGACTGCTGTTGTGCAATCTTGTCTTTGTTAAATGAAATACCAAGCCTAGTTTGTGGATGCTGGTGTCAGGTGGGAGACAACAGTTGACGTTTTTCTGGTTACTTTTCAGACACATTTTAAATTATCCTACATAAGGGTTATAAATACATATATGTATGTATATATTTGCCTCTTGCTGCCTATTCTCCAGGAGCAGAAAGGGATTTCAAATACCCTGTGGTAGCTATTTGCTTTGGGTTGGTCCTCACACGATGCGCAGGTCTGTGGGGGATTCCCTTGGTGAGGCTCCTGACTTTCCCTGCATGTTGTCTGTGGGGGCTCTGTCCTGCCTGGTTAGACACCTGCAACATAGGCATCTGCATCCAAGCGAGTTGTCTCACCTCCCTGCATACAGGCTGCATAGCAGCTGGCATGTCCAGGTGGTAATTCTTTTGACCTATTCTAACTGTCTAATTTAGGTAGAGGGTGAGCAAGCCCATGAGCGCCCATTCCTCTGCATTGACTGCAGGCGGTGCAGACAGCTGCCCAGGACACACGTGTCAGCGCTGCAGATCTCTGCTGTGAGGTGAGGCTGCAGCGATCCACGGCACCTGGCTGGGGAGTCAGCGTGCCAGAAGCTGGGAGGGACAGGACAGCACTGAATGCGCCAACATCTCCCCTTGGGTCTAAATCTGCCAGGTGTGCCCAGGTGGCCAAAAAGGCCAACAGCATCCTGGCTTGTATCAGGAATAGTGTGGCCAGCAGGACTAGAGGAGTGGTTGTGCCACTGTACTCAGTGCTGGTGAGGCCTCATCTTGAATACTATGTTCAGTTTTGGGCCCCTCATCATAAGAAGGACATTGAAATACTGGAGAGAGTGCAGAGGAGGCGATGAAGCTGGTAATGGGTCTGAAGCACAAGTGTGATGAGGAGCTGCTGAGGGAACTGGGGCTGTTTAGCCTGGAGAAAAGGAGTCTGATGGGAGACCTTATCGCTGTCTACAACTAATGACAAGGTTTAAACCACAAGCTGAAGGAAATCAACAAGTCAGTGACTGAGGAGGAACTGGTGTTTTAATACATCCATTTTTAAGCTCATTGTCTTGGAAATTACCCTTTTGTCGCTGGGTCACAGGACAGTTTGAAATGCCTGTACAAAAGCTTTGCTTTTCATGTCCTCTAAGACTGGAAGGCATCTCATTGTGTTGCTGCTTTGTTTCAGGTACATTATAGTCTTAGGAAAAAAACCTCTTACAAGTAAAAATTGTGACAATCAGACAGAGCGAGCCACATGTTTCACATTAGTTCTTATTTATTTAAACAAAATGTAATTTGCTTGCATATTTGTAAAATAACCAAGTATGACTATTTTTTTTCTTAAGGAAATTGGCCTTCTTGCTGCTAGCTGTATATTGGCTGGGCTTCCAGACTTCTCAGTGGTTCTTTGGAATGATGTCATAGTCCTTCTTCAGTTCAGCAAACCCAATCAATAATGTAAAGTTATAGATAAACAAAGTCATTATTTCAAGCAGGGTACTTTGGTGAAACTTCTTTATGTGACAGTGATGCTTTATGGTGGTTACAATACCTTACCAAAATATGGGCTAAGAATAATATATTAATCTGAAATAATATGCTCTGACTGATAATAAATATTGCAGCAATATGTAGATTTCAGTGGGCTTTGCATTGTAAGCAGCATTTCATCCTTTTTGTAGCATGTTTTACAAACTCATTTTGACATGTAGCTCTGTAGCAAAGAGCAGATTTGCCTCTATGTGCCTGACACCGCTAACGCTTATTACACAGCAAGAACAGCATCATATATCCAGGGTCAAATCTCAGATACGCTCTAGAAATCTTTATGAAGCCAAGGGAAGTGAAGGCATGAGTCAAGCCCTAGAAGGCCAGAAAAACTTTTAAAGGGCCCCTTTCGGAGGCAGGGTGCTGTTTCCTCATCCTGACAGCCCTTCCATCCCTGGGCAGCGCTGCTGCAGCGGGGCTCAGGAGCCATCCCCATTGTACACAGTAATGCAAATCCTGAGCAGGGCATTCACCTCCTCCTTCCCCTGCACACTTGTGCAGTAAAATGCATTATTTTACAGCATGCAGCTCTCTCTCCCTGAACATGCACGATGTAATATCTCCCATGTGCAGAAGCGGGAGAGACAGAGGATGATTTTTAGCACAAACTTCTGATCAGTGTATTGGTAATGATCCAAAGATCCAAAAATTCCTCTTTCTTTATCTAGACTTTTTTCACTGTAGAGGTTGTAGGCGGAGGGAATCCCCATGATCAAACCATTTTTTCTTTCAAATATTGTCAAGGAAAAGATGGACTGTGCATATGAACTGATGACACTTAAGGTAGCTTCTTATTTTTCTGGGGTAATGAAGAGAGAGAAAATTCTGAGAGGAGGTCCTGAATACTAGTAGTTACAGCTGCAGTTAATTCATAGAAATGTGATTTGTCATTTGGATGTGACTGTGGTGACCTTTAGCGTGAACTCTTCCTGGGGCTGAGCTGGGTGCTGCTGAGTGATTTTATGAAAATGAGATTAGGGGCTGTGACCCTTCCCCACAATCTCTTTGGCGACCTTATGTGATTGATACATTGATGTTAATGTGGTCATCTTACTTTATTTTTAAATTTTGCTGGGTTTTACTATTGCAATACAGTGGAAGATAGTTTTGGATATTGTACTAGCAAAAAGGAAATTCCACAGCAGAGAGACAGCATAGCCACTGTATCAGTGTACTCTTAAATTGGTATGTATTTTTCAAATCTGAATTACATTTCTTTTTTTTCCCCCTCTTCTTCTTCAGTATGAATCAACTTCTGTGGTTGATTTTCATCTCTTTTGAGGTGTGTAACTGTTCCCATCAGCCATTCTTCTTCTAGACTGATACTGTTTACCTGCTTCAGCTGCAGTCGTTACTACCATTGTGATATTCATCATAGGGAACTTTCACCTCAGATTTTTCCTCTAGTTACAGACAAAATAGTTTGTCCCGAGACTCCAAGAAACATAAGCAAAGGATTTTTTGGCAGTACTCATGTGAGCTTTGCATCTCTCTCCTCTGGTACATCCACCCCTCATAAGCAAATGCTCATTTTAAAACTGGCACACAATTGGATGGTGATTTTACAGATGGAGAACTGACTAGTGCTGGTCCAGAATTTTTCAGTAAAGCATTGTCTTCACTGGAGAATGCTAATTTGTCCAAAGCAAAATCATGGGGATACATCAGTTTCAGTTTTACTCTTCTCATGAAGATTTCCCAAGTCTGGGCTGCATGTTTCCAGTGCAGTACAGCTTTAGAGCAGGAGATCGCACAGTTGCTGCAGCACTCTTGTGGTAAAATTGAACCCCACACTCAGAAAGCAGAACTGCCCGTGAGCTTCCCACCTGCCCACAGGCTGTTATGTGGTGACACTTCTCAGCCTCCTCCAGAGTCCCTCTGCAAACTGGACTGACTTATTTAACATTAATAGAGAGGGAGGGGTGAATGCCGATATATAAGTGAAAGACACTGGTGATGTAGAGCCCTGTAAGATGGATGATCATCTGTATTATGTTTCATGTCCCCACTGTCATTATGTCAGGGGTGTTTCTGTTCTAGTTTTGGTTTGCGTCTTGTGGCAGAAAAGGTTTCTGCAGTGAGAAGTGTTGCTGGGGCAGATGTTGGCTGATGACCCAAGGGCGTCATTGAGCTGGCAGAGGTTTGTTGTGTCTCACCTGTCTTGGGCAACCTCTGGGCAGCACTGGACTGTTCGGTTTGGACATATCCTTATAGAAAAGGTTAGTCTCTCACAATTTAATCTATCTAAAAGTTAGGCTCAAGTATTTTGTCTTTCTTCAGTGGAGAGATGTGCGTACTTGTAGGTCCAGTCATCCTATCAGTTGGATCATCTACCTTTTGGAGATGCCTGCCTTCCCTAATGGTTATAAAGGAGCCTGGATGAATGGCTTAGGAGGAGTGATAAACTTAACATTGCTGAAGTTGTACAGGAGGAATCCCCCACTATGTGATTTTTTTAAAGCCATTCTGGAAGTCTGTGACTCGAGAAGAAACTGAACCAGTACATCTGAACTTTGGACCTCTGCAATGACTAGAGGTGTGATTTCTCCTACCTACATGCAGCTCAGACAACTCACTAAAGAAATACTGACTTCTCCTGCAGTGTATTTATATGGCAGTTGACAAACTTTTTTTCTAGTAGAATTTCAGTTCTCTAAATGCTCTGTATATAAAATGAACGTGCCTAAAGCTGCACTAAGGACTTCTATTGCAAGAGCTTGAAAGCCCGATATATCTTTGGCAATTGCTCTGTACACACTAACTATGAGCCTTTGCAATGTGTAATCCAAATGGACCTATACTATTCTAAAAGGGTTATTTTTTTTTTAATTATGTGTGCTATTTTACAAAAAAAAAAAGTTCAATAACTTAACAGTTGGTCAGTACAATCTAAGGATGCCACTGTGTGTGTACACAGAGATTCCAGGATTTTTGGCGTGGAAATTTGCCAGTATATATCCCAGAGCCTTTTGCCAGGATAACAGATTTGCCATCACCCAGCAGTCATTAGGAGTAAGGGCCAGGTGGATGGTAACTGTAAATCAAACGGAGCCTGCTTTGAAAGGACGATATTGCTTAAATGACAGTTTGTTAGGAGATAGGGGTATTGTCAAATTGTTCCCCGAAGAAAGCTAATTTGAAAATAAAAGTGCTTTTAGCTTGGTCTACACAAAATTATGTTTTCCTGTCTCCCCTATAACGGTAAGTTATCCTGACTGTTGAATCTAGAGCAAGGAAACATTGCCATTAGGGTGTCTGTTCGCTTCTTTTGAATCACTTTGAAGTGCTAGACATTGCTGCTCACTGTGTATTTTACCATACCATTGCTAGGAGTAATATTTTCCTTTTAGGAGAAGTATTTAATTAAGTGCATAATAAGGTGGAAAAACCAAAGAATCCCGGTTCTGTTCAAGTCCAGAGGAGTTTTACCATTAACTTCATTGGGTCTTATGATTAACCCTTAAACTGTAACAGAAGTTTGGTTGCTAAAAAGAAGAAAAAAAGTAACTCAACACTTAGGCCCTTTTGGGGGCCATCACAGTACAGCAAGAAAGGTATTTGTAACATGTATGAGTTCATAGATACACTTCTGTGTGCCTCTTTCGTTACCTTTATCCTTCACAAGCGAAATTTCAAAGATTTTGCCTCCCAGCTTCACTTCAGTGTCCATATTGAATTGTCTCATATCATTTTCTTCTCAAAAATAGATTAAATTTGTTAATTAATTTAAATTTTAGTCTAAGAAGTGCCAATCATTTCAAGGTAGTTATCAAACTTTGCCATTATTGGGATTTTACATTATTAAACATGTTTACACAAATGTGCTTTGGAATAAAATGCCTCAAAACAATAGAGTATGATTACAATTCATATAGCACTTTTTATCTTTGGAGTGCTTTGCAAACATTAACTAATTAAATCATACAGGTCTCCTGTGTGTTCAAATATTGTAATTATCCACAGGTTAGTGACTTGCTCAAGGCCATGCAGCAAAGCAGAGGGCGAGCTGGGATCAGGAATGTTTGCCTTCTAGTCCTGTGTTTAATCCTCTACAATGTGCTGCTCCAGAGTGAAGCTTGAGTCACCAGTGGTTAGAGATGTGAAATGCATTTTACCGATAGGGAGGCAGGCATCGTGTAATTGCTTGAAGAGCATGACACCGAAGAATGAATTATAAATAGCATTATGCATTACTGCAGTTTGTACACCTATTTGGCATCTGTTTCCCCTGTGATTCGTTATTCAGCTTTTTCTGTTTTTTTTTTTTTTCTTCTCTTTCTAAATCAGCACAGAAAGCAGAGGCAGAGCTGTGTGCATTAAGAAATTCAGAGCTGTAGCAAATACTCATCAGTGCTGATTAGGTAGCAGAAAACAGCCAGAAAAAGCCACAATAAAACTAACTCAATGAACTGCTACCTTGACTTACTGATAAGAAAAAGAAAGAGCATTGTCCTCTGCTGTCACTTGAGCCAAAATTACTTCTTTTTTCATTATCTTGATCAGATAAGTTTTTATCTTTCCGTTTCCATAAGGCAGTTCCTGTGATTTTGAGACAGACAAACATGCAGCCCAATTAAATCTCAATAGCAGTGCTTATACTGATTTATGGAAAAATGTTTAGATCAATGCATGCAAAAACACACAAAGTTGTTCAGGTCACAGGTATGCAAGCTGCATGCAAAAGAGGGCACTATAAAGAGGGGAACGCTGTTTAGCAAGGCATAATTGACTGAGCATGTGAATACAGGGATCTAAAGAAAAAAAAATACACTTTTGTTTTTTTCTGCCGTTTTCCTTTTGTCCTGCACAATGGGAAAAGATGGTGTTGGCTTTCCCCCTTTATTAGTTCAGTCCTCTTTGACTAGTAGTGACTCCCCTGCAACCTCATTTCTCACAGCAAGTTCTTTTTAGGCTGGAGATAAATTCCTAGATGGTGGATTTGGAAGAGGTTTTATTTTGTGCTGTGCCCGTGTGCCAAGGCAGCATCCTTCTCCATGTGTGTGTGACCGAGGACACGAGTGTTACTATTTTGGACACATCAAGAAAGGGATAATTGGAGCTTAAAGCCACCGCATGTATGAAGTTACTGTAGGCAAAATGAACTGAAGGCTGAAACAGGGAGTAAAGCAAAGCAATGGCTGAGATAACAGCAGCTAATCCTGAGGTGTGACAACAGTAATGGTAGTCACAGGTTTCAGAGTCGAGCTGAGCACCTTCATCATTATAGCCAAGGCAAACAAAGATGTGTCAAGAATGAAGGTTTGGATCATGGTTTTGTTTAGTTACCTTTCTGGGTACGTACTGAATCGCCACAGCGGTTCAGGGAAATAGGAAAATGGAGGCAGTCATTTTCATAGCGCAGATAAGGTTCCAGCCCCAGAGGCAAGGGCTGGGCATTTCTCCTCAGGGTTTCTGGATCAGAGCAGCCACAGCTGTTTGCCTTTCAGGCCAAAAAGAGAGGAGCATAGTAAGTTTTAGGTGTCTGGGAGGTTGATTGAAGGGTGTCTGGGAGTGTTTCACATCAGTTCCTGGATACTGTAGGTTCTAACCAGAGTTTTAGTCATCTGCTAAATTTCCTGTCACAAAAATTCATCGTGGAAATACTTATCATCCTCACCAAATGTATTTTGCCTGCCCTATTGCTTAGTTGTTTTGAAGCGGCCTTTGTGAAATGAAGTGTACAAAATTTAGAGTCATGACTTCTAGGTAATGTATTGTGTTTTGTGTCAGCTGTAGGAATAAATATTTTTCCAATAAGACACAGAGATATTTATAAAATAATTCACATAGGAGAGAATGGTCAATGTTGTCGTTTCTAGTTGCCATTTTTCCAGTGCATATTGATTTCAGTTCAGGGCTAATGGGGTAGCGGGGATTTTGTCCTGGTGCCCTTTGTCTGATGCAGCTGTGAAGTAAAACCTGTATCTAGTGATACCATGGGACAGGTACCTGAGATATGTTTCTGAAGAAGGAAGAGACTCTACACAGAGAGTGGAAAAAGAAGGTGAAAATAAAGAGTATCAGGCTGTGATAGAGCTAATCACTTAGACTTTGAAAATTATTTACATCGTTTTGTCACCTTGATAGTAGATTTCTGTCATTATCAGAAATACAACATTATAACAAATGGCAAAAGCAAGCAAACAGGAAAGACAACCAATATTTACTGTGTACTTGAAGCAAGGAAATGTGAGAAGTTTGAAAGATGCAGTGCAAAATCTTGGAGGAAATTAGATTATTTACAGATTTCCAAGGACGAATGGCAAGTGTAATTATGTAAATCAAGAGAAGTTGCCTTGAAAATTTCCTTTTCACTTTTCAACAATTACAATGCCAACCTGACCACTTTAATTAAGCATTATAAAGGATCCAAAAAGTTTCCAGTGCAAATGCATTCAGCTGCTGGTGTGCTAGAACATTTTTGTGATTCATGTTGTTATTCTAATATTTTTGCTAGTTTCTTGGGCGTTGGTCTCAGACTAATTTCATGGTACATTTGAGACCTAAGCCACAGAGAGAAGGACTGAAGGGGGCTATTCATGGAGTTGGCTTTCTACAGTTGTTGTTTTTTTCCCCTAACATGGTGGAACTGTTTCCAAAAGCCAGCTGTATGATGCTTCTTGTTTGAGCACAGGCAGTAGATCAGAATTCATCTGTGAAAAGAGGCATTCCACATAGTCCATATCCCAACATAGGAGTTTATACAGCTATTACATCGTATATTTGTGTTGTTCAGTATTCCAAATAATATTCTAGAAGATTATCTGTTTTCCATGGGGCCTCAGTTTTAAGTAAGAAGTGTGAAAGGCTGGGTTTTTTGGTGATGTGTTGGGAATAATATTACTTAAGCGGCAGAATTCTGGGAGCAGAGGCTCTGTTTGCTCTGTTTCCTCTGCGTGCAGTGTCTGCCTGCTCTAGATTCTCGTTAATGTTTTTCCTCTTGGTCACTGATTATTTTTTAATAAGAAAATATGATCCACCATGATCCAAAATTGCCACTAAGTGACACCTGGGCCCTTAAGCTTTGACTCTTCTCCCATGCAAACTAATGGCAGAGCTCCTAATGACTTGCTTAGCATTCGTTGGGACCTCTACAGAGCAATTTCAATTTAAGAAGGAGTTTTAGGCAAATGGGAAAATCCTAAAGTCCCTTCCACACTGAGGCCATGTGCTTACTTTGCAGTAAGTGTTCCTCAAGCTTGTCTAAGTCCCCTGCAATTCTTTGGGGTAACTTAAAATTCCTAATTGTCTGTGTTCAATTTCCAGAGAGAGCATGTGGGGCTGTGCCAGGTCAGCTGTTAACCCTTTTCGTTTTTTCAACTCCAGGTATGAAGCATTTTATTGTGTACTATATAATGTTCTGTTTTATTGACAAAGTCTAGTAGCAGTGCTTTTCGGCTTTCTTTCCCTCTTTATATCACGTCTGGGGGTTATGTGGGGCTGAGTAAAGTCCGAAGTTGATTTTTGCTATTGCTTGTTATATTTGGGGGCTGGGAGGGTGGTGCTGTATATCACGGTGAAGCTGCATTTTTTTTTTCCAAATCCCAATGACTAAAATATGAGAACAGAAAGAAAATGACCTCTCTGATGCTTGATAATGCAGTTTTAAAATGTTCAAAACAGTCTACTGAAATTCAGTAGTAGTGTGAATCAACACAGCTCACGTTATAGTGGGTCATTGCCAGTTACCGTGAATCAGTTGACAAGCAAAGGTATAAAATGTAGGAAGAGAAGGTCTTTGCAAACGTCTCCTTGCTTTTTCTCCAAACAGGCCAAAATTTTAAGACCTCAGTGTGCGATGTGCCTGGTTGATGCCCGGCTTTAGAGTGCGGAGTACCAACACTGATAGGGTTCCTGTCTCTCTTGGATTCCTTACTGTTGTTTTATTGGCTTTTAATACAGTGTGCAATGAAATGTCCACTCTCAGCGTGCTTGTTTGTTTGTTTGTCCTCTTCCCTTCTTTTGTTTGTTTTGTGGGCCCCTAAAAAGGCTCCTCTGGAGTCGTGGTCATCGTGTGACAAGTGTAAACCCATCAGCTCAGTGCTTTATCTGCTCTTAGTAGTCTGGGGGCCCTCTGTCTCCGGACTACAGAAGGAAAAACAACTTCACACATTCAGTATAAGCAAATAAGTTGCAGAATAAATGTAATTCTTCACATTTATAAGCAGAGCTAAGCTTCATAATAAAATTAAGAAGACAGCGTGTTTAAGAGCAATTACACTTTCAAATTGCTAATGAGTAGTCAAATGCAGAAATCGTTCCTCAAATCTACTCCTATCTCCAAATTGCAGTTAATTGCATTACAACCGGTATATTTATATTAAAAATTTGCAGCGTGTTATTACTCAAACATTTTCAGAGTAGCAGCAGCAGCAGCTTCTCAGTTAAAGCCAATACAAAGCTTGTAAGGTTTTCTTGGGTATGAAATCGTGATGATACATTTATTTTTCTAAAATCCTTTGAATTTCCTTTGATCTGATTGAAATTATCAGTGCAATCTCAGAAGAGGTTCTAAAGAGCCTACTAGGCTCCCAAAATGTTGTGTGTCTAAAATAAATTTGTATTTCAGATACCATTTTGAATGCGGGCTCCTTTAGCCAAAATTAGCAATAATATTCTCTATAACCACCAATTATATTAGCTTCTATTCTACAGGAAGCATTTTCAAGAAGGAGGCTTATATTGTCAATTTTTTGCTCTTTTTTTGGTGTTGTCAGTATTTTGCTCAAAAAATTACTTCTGAGTTTACAAGTAGAGGTTACACATAACATAACAATGAATATGAGATCCTATTAATGAGGTCCCCTGAGCAACATGCATAGTGAGATGGAGATGGCGTAAGTAATTTCTTGTACCACTTCTAAACCTCTGAAAGTTTGTTGTTGGAGTGAGGTGAGACTGAAATGTAGTATTTTGGTGAGCCAACTAGCTGCTAATAAAACCAGAAACTTGGAAGAGATATATAGGGTCTTCTCTGTCTTTTTAAAGGACCAAATGGTTCAAGAAAGTCACATCTGTCAAACTTCATTTGGGCTGTGTGGATCTGTAGAGCGAAAGGTGGAAATGAGACCAATGAGATGAGTATTTAAATCAGCGTATCATTTGAAAGTATGAATTCTTATGGTGCACTTAAAACTGCTTACACAGCTAGGAGTGTTCATCACAGCTGGTCTTGCTTCTTGGGAGTATGCAAGTTTCGGAAGAGTAACTGCAGTTTGCAGTTAGGGAGAGTAACTGCTTGTCAGAAGTGGATTCTGCTACGATTAAATACAGCTATGTGAGTGTATGTATTTTGCTGGAATGAAATTTCACGCATGCCTAGTTTGGGGTTTTTTTTCAGTTTTGTATTACTAAATGTTATTTTTACACTAACTTCAAGAAATTGATTCTTCCTTAAAATTACACTCAAAATTATGGTATACTTGTTATGAAAGTACAGAAACATTCTTAAATATTTGATTTCTTTTGTGGTGGCAGGGGTACAGAATGGATCACGAAGTCCTGAAGCAATATTTATTTTTTTGTAGCCCCTTCCCCCTTTTTTTGTTTGGTTTGTGGAATCTCTTAAAGGCTGTAAGTTTTGCTCAAAACCGATCCCACACAAATGTTCTGCATCCACTGAGGTCCATGAATGGCCGCAGGGTGTTGCTCCAGTTCATACATGTGTAACTGTTCTTTTCCTGTAAATTGCTGAGCATTTTGTCCATATTGCCTCCCTTGATCCAGAAGTGCCCTGATCCACCATTTCACTGGTGACAAGGTGACGTTATGTGGGAGTTTCAGACGCTGGCAGACACAATATGCCTCTTCACCCTTGGTGTCTTGCGAACGGTACTGCTTTTGCTCTTGTATAATTTCACAGAATCACAGAATGTTAGGGATTGGAAGGGACCTCAAAAGATCATCTAGTCCAATCCCCCTGCTGGAGCAGGAACACTTAGATGAGGTTACACAGGAATGTGTCCCGGCGGGTTTTGAATGTCTCCAGAGTAGGAGACTCCACAACCCCCCTGGGCAGCCTGTTCCAGTGCTCTGTTACCCTCACTGAGAAGTTGTTTCTTCTCGAATTTAAGTGGAACCTCCTGTGTTTCAGTTTATACCCACTGCCCCTTGTCCTACTGTTGGTTGTCACCGAGAAGAGCCTGGCTCCATCCTCGTGACACTCACCCTTTACATATTTATAAACATGAATGAGTTCAACCCTCAGTCTCCTCTTCTCCAAGATAAAAAGACCCAGCTCCCTCAGCCTTTCCTCATAAGGAAGATGTTCCACTCCCTTAATCATCTTTGTTGCCCTCTGCTGGACCCTGCAATTTACATTGGAACCTGTGGTTGTTCCTGCCCAGATGCAAGACTCTACACTTGCCCTTGTTATATTTCATTATAATTTTTCTCCACCCAACTCTCCAGCCTGTCCAGGTCCCGTTCTTCTTTGTAACACCTCATTCCACAGGCTCAGCAAGATGGGAAGTGTTTGGCAGCTGGAGGACCCAGATGCCGAATTCTGGAATATAGCTTTTCTGCATTGGCCTGTGGGTTCATGGCTGGCTTCTTGGCTAGCTGGCTGGCTGGCAGCTGTAGCCCTGCCTCTGGGGCTGTGTTGGGGTCAAGCTGCTCTGGAGCAGGACGACCTTCCTGATCTGAATTACCCCACCAGACACCATTTTCATCTGAGTTTGGTTAGACTCTCCGCTGTTCATAGACAAACATCAAAGACAAACATTCCAGTCCTGTTTAACATCTTTATTGACGATTTAGATGAGGGGATTGAGACCATCATCAGCAAATTTGCTGATGACACCAAGTTGGGAGGGAGTGTCGACCTGCTGGAAGGCAGGAGGGCTCTGCAGAGGGATCTGGATAGACTGGAAAAATGGGCTGATTCCAATGGGATGAAGTTCAATAAGGCCAAGTGCCGGGTGCTGCACTTTGGTCACAACAACCCCCTGCAGCGCTACAGGCTGGGCGCAGAGTGGCTGGAGAGCAGTCAGACAGAAAGAGACCTGGGGGTACTAATTGACAGGAAGCTCAACATGAGCCATCAGTGTGCCCAGGTGGCCAAGAAGGCCAATGGCATCCTGTCCTGTATCAAAAATAGCGTGGTCAGCAGGACAAGGGAAGTGATCCTTCCCCTGTACTCTGCATTGGTGAGGCCACACCTGGAGTATTGTGTTCAGTTCTGGGCCCCTCAGTTCAGGAAAGACATTGAAGTGCTGGAGCGGGTCCAGAGAAGAGCAACACGACTGGTGAAGGGACTTGAACACAAGACCTATGGGGAGAGGCTGAGGGAGCTGGGGTTGTTTAGTCTGGAGAAGAGGAGTCTTGGAGGTGACCTCATCACTCTCTATAACTACCTGAAGGGAAGTTATAGCCAGGTGGGGATTGGTCTCTTCTCCCAGGCAGTCAGCAATAGGACAAGGGGGCATGGGCTTAAACTCTGCCAGGGGAAATTTAGGCTGGATATTAGAAAGAAATTCTTTGCAGAGAGAGTGGTCAGGCATTGGAATGGCCTGCCCAGGGAGGTGGTGGACTCGCCGTCCCTGGAGGTTTTTAAACTCAGATTGGACATGGCACTTAGTGCCATGATCTAATAAATGGACTAGAGTTGGACCAAGGGTTGGACTCGATGATCTCTGAGGTCTTTTCCAACCCAGTTGATTCTGTGATTCTGTGATTTGTACTGTTCTGTTTTATTCCCACCATTTGTAAGACCGACTCGAAGCAGTGGTTAGTTCTCATTTGTCGCCAGTTCAAAAAGGAAATAAGCATTGCAGAGTACGTTGTTTCACTTGTTAGGATTCCTGTTCATTCAGTAGGAATGTAGGGCCCACATCTGTACTTGCAATTCATCTCTGGAACCAAATTGTAACTACAGAGCACAGGCTCTAAAAAAGTTGTATTTCTTACATCTAAAATTCGATTGCTTTCACCCATGAATGAATATAGGCACTGTCAAAACAGAAAATATACACATTTAGGGAGAGAATATGGATCATTTTTAAAAAAGAAAGATAAAGAATAGTGATGATTATGATAAATAGGACATTACTGCTAATAATTAAGAGCACTGCCAGAAGAAAATGCTTGATCTTCTCTTTGCCTGATTTGGAACGTCCTCATTACATACTTTACTTTTACCTCAGGTTTTTGTTTTGCTTTTCATAAATGAGGTAATGAAAAATTAATGCATCTAGGATAGCCAAAGCATTTGAAGTTATTCCCTATCTATGCTTTTTTCTCCATGCAGCTCAGTGCATAAACATTATTTTCAGTGGGAAAAACTGCAAAATCAGGAGGTCACTAAGACTTCAGATGCTTACAGTAAAGTACAGATTAGTCATACCTACTATGAAATTCTCATTCCCTCACTCAGCTGTAGTGAGAGTATGTTATGCTCCACTGGAGGCAGTGGTATCTTTATTACCCACTCACAAAACTTTTTTAACGCTTGAGCAAATAGCACTTGGACACAAACTTCCACCTGTACATTAAGGTTAAGCTTTGCTCGGGAATCTGACCTCTGAGGAAAAGCATCTAAATTCCCCATTATATTATAATGACTGGAGGGAGTTGCGTGTCTCAGGAGCAAGCAAAAAAGAAGACCTTGCCCATCTAGTTTAGGTGTGTACTCATCTTTGCCAACTGCCTACGGAACGTGCTTCTATAGGAATACAGCCCAGTTACATTAAGTAAGTAATTATGGACTATATAGGGGACTATATAGGGAACCAGTAGCAACTAAAAGCATCTGTTTCACTCAGAGGTCCACATAGCACTTTCTAGGTTATAACAGAGCAGAGATGATTATTTGGAGAAACAAGCTGGCAGCAGCAACAGCAATATTCCCACTTTTTAGAGAAGAGCTTCATTAGTAGCTTGTCAATGAAGTAGGAGACCTGAGTCTTGGGCTCTCAGCACAAGCATCACAGAGTTGTTCTAGTTGTTGGGATCCTTGGCACAGGCCTAATCACATGCGGTACTTGGGGAACAGTGGAGTCTGTCATCCTCTTTCTTGCTGAATGTGGGCTATTGTATACACAGGAGCACAGGAGTCACGGGATGGGAAGGCAAGTGGGTAAGAAGAGCCTGAATCCTGTCTGAGCATGGGCAGGAACGGGATGTACGCTTAGTTTCCTGGAGCAACATTAGGCCAGAAACAGACCTGGATACTGAAACAGAGCTTTCAGCATTCCCCTCTTGGAGCAGAATGTACAGGTTTCTGTTAGGGAGCCAGGATCCCCTTTTCTACCCAGCCTTTCAGCCTCATGGTTCTTGCATTCCTGGTGTCAGAGTAGCCTTGCTTCCATGGGTGCTCATGCAGGAGACCCCAAGCCCTTATAGCCAGGTTGTTCCTGGGATGAGGGAGACACGGAATCAACCCTTCTGCCTGAGAAGGAGCTGCAACCAACGTCCCTCCTTCCTGGGGCAGATTACTTGACCGTAAAGCTACAGTTCAAGCTGCCAGTGCCACCACCATCAGAACTCTGCCTGCCTTTTGTGAACTTCTGCACAACACGTAGGCAAAATTCAGGGCAGTGCCTGTGGGTGGAAAATGGGCACCTGCCAGAAACAGCATGTGCGAGCATATTCCTTGTGGTGGGTGCCTGAAGAAGCTCCAAACAGTGAAGGACTGGATGGGTTTAGGGACATGCTGGGTAGGACTCTTCATGGGACAGTGGGTGGGAATACAGTTGTGGACCTGGGAAGGTTTTTGAGTGCCCGCCTCCCAAATCAGGGTTTTAGCACGCCAGTTTCCACACTTCTCCATGTGTTTAACTTTCCAAACTGTATTTTCTTCTTTCAAATGAACAAGCTTTCAGTGCTTTTTAATGTAGTAGAATTAAAGATGTTATTCCATTATCCAGAGTATTCCTTTTTACCCTGTTTACCTGTTCCTACCCTTCTGCCTATCGAAGGATGGATCTGACCTTAATTTTTACATCCCAGCCATAATTCTTGCTCCACTAAAGGTATTCTTGTCTCTTTCTGTATCCCAGTGGCTTTGGAAATCATATGTAACATAGAACAAAGGTAGAGCAAATTCTCTTTTTTTTTTTTGTCTTAAAAAAGCAACTCTGATTGTTGTCCCTTATGAATTCTTTTGAAGCAGAGAAACAATGTGTGCTGTTAAAAAAGGAAAATAAACAATTGCAAATATGTTTTTCCCTTCCCTTGAATCTCCAGTACATTCTGCAACCCAGTTACTGTAATTGTTTTTAAATTCTTTTAAACATGCATACTGTCAAGAGGTTGTGGTACAACAAGTGTAAGTATTTCTCAGAAGGCCAATGTGACCACAAAGGATGGAAAAAGACGACATAGCAAACAGAAAATCCCATGTCTTGTTTATCATCTTTTTTGGTCTTAATGGCAGATACTTGGAGAGGGAATCTGTTTACATCAATGAAAGACTAGCTTAGGTTTTGCTGGTTCCCAAGGCAAAAGGAAGGCATAGTTTCCAACTTGCAAGCTATTCACTGTGTGTGTGATGATCTTAAGTCATTTGTGGATATGTATGTTGCATTTTGACGTGATTAAATGTTTTAAGTCTATTGATTTCGTGCTGGGGATTAATGATGCTGAATGAAATAACAGCGAAGAATAAAACATGTTTACATGCCTGATTAAAATACCTTTAAAAAGAGCCTGAGTACCTATTATTGGATAGGAATGAGATAAGAACCGCCTAGGACCACTCATGCATTCTGCATTGAAAGGAAAATGAATTAATTCCTTTAGGCATAGAAAGAAGAAGAGCAAAAATTTGTTAAGGATAGACTGTACCTTTCTGAATGCACAACTCCTGTGTTTGACTCATTATTTTGGAAGAGGAGATTAAAGAGGTTTCATTATCGGTTGCTGCAGATCTGTTTTACTGAATCAATCAAAGCATGATGCTTAGCTGCTTGGGATTAATGAGATGATCTTTTAACTGGAGAACTTAGTGGTGACAGCATGTTAATGAAGGACAAGACCCAAAGATACTCAGTGCAACTGTGGACATGAGATACAGTAAAGATGGTGTTTGCTGCTTTGAATTTGCATAATACTTTTAGATCTCTTTGCCCGAGCATATTAACTCAAAAAAATCTTATCTTAAAATGTTCGTTGTGCTAATTGGTTTGTATCTGCTCTCTGCAAATGTCCCTAATGCCTGTCTAGATTCATGGGTCATATCTGGATTTGCAGTTAGGTGTCGCATTCTCTTCAGCAAGATAATAGTAGATGAAGATGGAACAGACCTATTTGGTCATTAAATCTATCTTGTTGAAAGCACGATATAGCCTCTTCCAATAGTATTAAACTGTTAGTACCCCTGATGTTAGCCAGAATGCCAGGGAGAGAATTTATTTGTGTTGTGTCTATGGAGAGGGATGCTTTAATGATCAAGATAGCATGTGAAATACTTAATGCACGTGAAATGCTCCCTGTTGAGCTAGGGAGAAGTTTAAACATGCAACCTAATCCAGCTGAGTAAATATCTGACGAGACCAGCTCGTGCACACACTTGTTTTTCCTCTGCTGATGCTCTGCTCCAGATGAGCGTAAGTGAGATGAAATCAGCCGTCTGATACCCGCTACAAGCCGTTTGTCTCAGAAGGGATTGAATGATTATCCTGGGTTTGGGGCAGCGGAGGTGGGGGTTGACAATGTAAGGTTATTTATGTTTTTTTTTTCCCCCCACTTCCACCACTTCATACAAGACCTGGAGCCCTTAGTTACAGAACAAAGTGTCTGAGCAGTAACAGAGCTTGTGCAAACCCAAGAGAAGAGTAATGACTGTTCCTCGACAAGCTTCCTGCCTCGGTGCAGGTGCAGGAATCAGGAGGGCCTGAATAATTCATAAGGTGCAAATTAGCCCCAGCTTGCTCTCACTGCTCGAGAATTTTGCTTCTGCTTACCTACCTAGTTGCTAAAAAGAACAGAAATAAAGGAAGCGTAGGAAGGCAAGGCAGAGAGCATTATAGCTTGAAGGCCAAAGTCACAGAGACTGCTGAACACTGGTTGTGTTTGAAGGCTCAGTTCTTACTGAGGAGTTGAACTGGGCACTGATTATTCATTAAGTGTTTTCTCAGGAAGAAGTAAACTCTGGTGACCCTTTCCATTGCTCTCAGAGGAAAAAACTTCCTTTTAAGAATTAGGTTTTTCCTGCTTTTATTGTTATTGTTTCTAAAAATTGTTGATTAAAAAAAAACCCTCTTAAAATCTCATTTAAAGCTTATTAAGCTATTTTAGAGAGTCTGCATTTATGGTGTCACTGAGCTCGAGGGTCCAGAGAAATCTGATGAGAAATTCTCTATGTTAGGTTAGTTACTGCTTTTAGTAAATGTGGGTTCCAAAAGCCTGTATGAGATTGGCCATATCTGGAAATGCATTGTGTAATTAGCCTGTATTTTTATAATTTAAAAGGCAGCATTCGTGTGTTTTAAATACTGCTAGTGATGGTTACGTTTTCTGTTGGGTTACTTAGCTGCCTTTCTGCCCAGAATAATGAAATGAGAGGCAAGCAGTGCTTAACCCTTCTGCTGCACAACATTGCAGCTCACCCAAATATGAAGGAAAAGGTTTCGCTGAGTGCAGTTTTAATGGAAAAAGGGAATTCCCAACACAGATCTGCAAACAGCTCATGTGTCACCATGCAGTACAGAGAGGAGCCCGTCTGGTAAAAGCAGGTTGTTTCTGCCACATACCTGAATATCCCTTTGACACCCCCCACGTGGGAGATGGAATCAGCTGACATCCCCATCAGGAACAGGAACAAGGTAGGTAGTTCTCCCTATTGGCAGGTGTTCCTATGGAGAAAAATTCTCTTAAATGTTTTCGCTGTGCTGAATGTGGAGAAGAATGGTAGGGAAAAAAAAAAAAAAAAAAAAAAAAAAAGATGCTTTTTAGTAGTTTGGTGGGTTTTTTTGTTTGGTTTTTTTTTTAATGTATACCCCTTCTTTGTGCATCCCCTTCTACCCCACCCCCTCTTGTCTCCTGCGGGCAGCAGCGAGGTCACGTTGCCATCATCTGTTTCTGTATTTCCCTCATTTGGGTGGCTGGAAGAGGAGCTGGCTCTCATTTCTAGCTGATTCTGTCATTTCCGCTAGGCCCCAAGCTTGGTCGAGCGCCAAGACCAACAGGTGATCCTTGTAGCTGCAAAACAGCAGGAAGGAGGCTGTGTGTGGAGGAGACAGTGCACCAGAGGGGCTGCCTGGCCCCGCTCCATCTTTCTGTATAATTAACACCCCCCCTCTCCCCAACCCCCCATACCGAGCAGAAAATCTGTGCCGAACAGCTCAGCTGGCGCAGCCGTCGTGGGGAAAATGTGAATAAAGAGTCCTGGAAGGATATGGGCCGTGCGAATGCAGAGGTGTCTTAGAGAGAAACCGTGGTTGGGCCTTTGTAGGAACAGGGGCAAAATTGTATTAGCCGCTGAAAAGTAATGCGCACGCTGTCAACCATTGCAGGAAAATAAGCATTTCAATGAATTTTAGTGCTATATTCATGGGCTTTCTTGTTCATATAGGAACTAGTTTGGAATGAGGTGATAATTCAGATAAGCTTTTCTCTACAAGAGGTAGCTTGCAAAGTCACGTGGAAATTATTTCGGCAGGGGGTTTGCTCTGGTCAGGAAGGGCTGTCTCGAGCCATAGAGCTGGGAGCAGCCAGTTCAGGAGCTGTGCAGGCTCTGCAGCCCCTGGGCGTGACTTCACAGGGGTAATTTTTAGAACACATCAAAAACTTCCAGGAATCCTCAGGACAGCCTCAAAGATTTTTTTTTATTTTTATTTTTTTGTTCAGACGAAACTCCTAAAGGATTTTTTTTTTTTTTTTTTAATGAAAACAAAGTTATATTTAGGAGATGACAGTGGCTTAACAAAACCAATTCCAAAACATATCTCCAAGGCTTAGGTTAACTCCTTGGCATATAGCATAATGCGAGATAATGTGTCCCTGGAAACCCTAACTGCATGTTTGTATTTGTGAGGCAGGCTGATGTTTTAAGATAGGCACTTGGTAGCCTTAATCCTCTAGAAAACAGATGATATCTCAGGTTCTTTCTGCTTGGTACATATGGAAGCCAAATTGCTTCTCCTGCCTGTGGAGTCAGTGCTCAGCAGTTTGAAAACTGAAGGTTGTATATAGACAAGGTATACATTTTCTGTATACGTTTCTGTAGGGAGCACATCTGCGCAGCAAGGGTAGGCTGCCCACAGGGATGAACTGGGAACCTCGATCAGCTCCGCCGGTGACAATGAGGTATTGCAGCAGGTCTGCACAACAAGCAGCGCTCGCCCTGCCTGACCGTTCTGCTGTATGCAGACCAGAAACACAAACAGTAGTAAGAGAAATCTCGGTTATGAAACATCAACGTATTTATCAACACTTCTAGCAGCTAGCCCTCTGCAGTCTTTTTAACTCAGACAGCAATCTAGGATTTTGTTTCTCCGTGCATTGTTCTGCAGTTTAACAACCATCTGAAGGGGGGGAAGTGTCCTGGCAGGGACACGTCATATCTCAGGGGTATGTCGTGTGGTGTAGAAACTGAAAGGCTGTCCAAGACCTGAACTGCAGCAGATTGTTGTGAATACACACTTTACTTCCCTTGGACGCATCACCCCATGCTAAATGGTGCGCAAATGGGCACTATCATCTCAATTTTTTTTTCCCCTTCTGCCCCTTCCCTTCTCAGTGCTGGTTTACTGCCTTTGCCCTCTTCCAAAACCTCTGGTGTCTGAGGCTATCAGCAGGGACTGAGGTGTTTCCATTAAAACATTCTGATTTTTTCTCTTTGCTCTTCTATCTTGAGTGACTGTACTAATCCCTACATTTGCAGTGCGTCCTGGACAAACATGAATAGCTCCTCTGTCAGGCTTTGCTGTCCCTCTTGTTTCCCCTTGGGTTAAGGGGCTAGTGGGAACAGTTTCTTTCTCAAACACCCCCCGCTGGCTCCAGTGACCTCTGTAACCCCCCCAGGCATGACAGGATGGAGCAGAAGCTTTTGTCTGCAGGCTGGTCAGGGTGAGCTCGATGACTCAGTTTCATCAGTAGGCAGCAGCACCAGCTGAGGAGGCTGAAGAGCAAGCAAGGAATACCTCCCACCTGCATTTCACTCAGTGCAGCCCAGCCCCAGTAAAAGCCCTCCAAAGAGTACTGCAGGCAGGAGAAAAGCAGCCTTTGGTGCCCCCGGGAAGTCAAGTTTTCCAGTGCATTTGGCCGGCAGCCTGGAGCATGTCCATTCCTGTTGCCAGCCCCGTGGAGCACCGCCCCTCGTGGTTCTCCCTCCCGCTGCAGCACATACCTTACTATTATTAATAGTCCGGAGGCGCCAACAGTGTGCTTTGTTCTGGACAGTATGCGGTTGCCCAAGGAGCAGGGAATTGTGTGGCGATTGTTTTTGTGATGGTAGATGAATTTGGTAATGAGAACTCTATTAATAGTTTTTTCTGGTCTTTTTTTTTTTCTAATGTACCTCCCTCTCTCCTGCCTCCACCCTGGGCTGTCCCCAGTGCACTCAGCAGATGAAGGAATCGTAGAATTAATCATAGAATGTCCTGAGTTGGAAGGGACGCACAAGGATCATCGAGTCCAACTCCTATCCCTGTATATGACAACCCCACAGTTCACACTGTATGTCTGAGGGTGTTGTCCAGTCTCTTCTTGAACACTGTCAGGCTTGTGGCAGTGACACCTCCCTGGGGAGCCTGTTCCAGTGCTCCAGCACTCTCTGGGGGAAGAACCTTTTCCTAATGTCCAACCTAAACCTCCCTTGGCACATCTTTCTGACATTCCCTCGGGTTCTGTCATTGGTCACTAAAGAGAAGAGATCCGTGCCTGCCCTTTGTCCCCTTGTGAGGAAGCTGTAGCCACCATGAGGTCTCCTCTCAGTCTCTTGACTGTAATCGCTCTGGCAGAGGAGACAGAAGTACTGTTGGGACACGGAGGTGCGTGGGAGCAGCAGGTTTATGTGGCATCATAGCACTTCAGTGGGAGCAGATCAGCCAGTGAGACCTAAAAATTAAATGAAGAGTGAGCAAGAGAAACAAGTCGGTCCACGTTCTCCTGATGTGTGCTGCGAGTGTGCAGAGTCCCACGATGCGGTTTGTTGGTGCATTGTGTAGGGAAGAGAGCTGGTCCTGTCCATCTGGCTTGGTGCAACTTGGCCCAAAGTCAGACTATCATGCCGTCACTGAAAGCTTCAAAATCTGTGGCTGCCATTTGTTGAACCAAAAATCCTTAATAGTCATATTTACTTTGGAACTGACAAAACTTTCAAATGTATCTGCTTTCAGGCTGCAAAACCTAAGCACAAAAAGGTGCAGATTAGCATGTGAGCAAATGGCACTTTTGGAAAAAACAGTGGATTTGGAAAGCGTGCTAACACAATGTCCAGTCTTGGGGATTCTGCTTCACTCAGTGTGGAATAAGAAGAATAAGCAGCACATACTGAACCTCATGTCCCCCAGATCACTAACTGTTTAATGTTATTCCTGTAACCTGTATACTTCCTCTTGTTACACCACCTCCTCCTGTTTTTCCACCCTGTGTAGTTCTACTGTTTCACCGAGTATTAGCTCACCGTGGCACATAGTTTGTCTTTTTAACTACTTTGCAAAGTACCTAGTGCTCTTTTGGGTGCCATAGAAGTAATAATAATAATAATTTGCTAGGTGTACTATGTCAAATTGTTCTTATATTGTTTGTTGTGCAGACACAAAGTAAGGGTGACTGCTGAATGCTGATAACACAGCTGTAAGGTAAACCTCTAACACAGGAAGGGAAGTGGTCTGGTTTATTTATGAATACACTCAGAAACAATGTCTGCCTTCCAGTATATCTGTGCTTTTTTAGGAGAGCGCATTTTACTTGGATGCAGCATCACCAAAGGTCAATAATAATCATGGCTAAATTGCTTGCAACGCAAAGGTAATGAAATGCTCTCATTACACCGGTCATTATTTTCATTGTTAATTCAATGTTGTTTAACTTTTCACTGGTTTCTCCGTTACGAATGTGGCAGTGAAACAGCCACATCTGCTGCTGGTGCTTGAAAAGTGCAAAAAGGCACCACAAAGAAAATTGATTGACTGCAGTTGACCGTATTAGGGGGAGACCTTGCTTGAACCGGCAGTAACTGGAGGGAAGTGTAAACTGGCCTTAATTCTCCAGCAGACCTCTGAATATTAAGGATGTGCACAGCAGTTGCGAGGAGGCATTCAAAGTCCGGTCATGTTCGGGATTACATCCCCTTGGCTTTCTTGGTTTTGCTGTGGTCGTTTGCAGCCCAGGGGAATTCTCTGGCTTTTGGACTCAATGTTAGATATGTAATTGGGTGGAGAATTAATGTAAACTTAAAATAATTCAGTTTCACAGTCATTATACTCCTTAGCTTTAAATTATTTAGCTTTGTGTCTCCAGTATCTCCCAAAAGCCCTTCTATTACCAGTCGTCTGACTCTCTTTATTAGCTTATATTTTTCCCTAAAAGCAAGGCCTCATGTACAGTGTAATTATCCAGCAGCACCGATTAACTGCATAATTCTCTTTTCTGTAAAACTGCTGTGTAAATTACTTTTCCTTTCACAAAAATGACTCGTCAGGCAATTTTGTGGAAGGTTTTTTGTTGGTTTGGGCTTTATTTTATTTATTTTTTTTTTTTTTAGGTTCCACTTTCCCAGCCACCCTCTCCATCACTGTGTCATGGTAATAGCATTAAACACTGTTGTGTGTGATCTTGGTGCAAGGACTAAGCCGTGCAATGATTTCAGTAGAGAAAATTAAAGTGGTTTCCATGGTATTGTTACTTCTACCACCAGACCTGATGAGCAAAAGTTGCTAAGATATCCTGCTCTTAGAGTAGGGATGCTTTAAGAGAAAATTGTCTTAAAAACAAGATCAAGGAGACTTGTTTGGTTGAGGTAGCTGTTGAAATCTGCTCCATCTCTCAAACAGCCTTTCATACTGCCTGTTGCTGCTTCCAGTCTGCCTAAGTCACCTCAGCACCCTACACATCCTATTCTTTTTTCCTGTTTTTCTTTCTCCATTTGCCTTGGCAATGGCTCCTCACCCTTCCTCCATTCTCTCACACCAAGACCAAGAAACCCACCCAGCACCTTCCCATGCCCTTAGGTATTTTTTCATGCTCCCTACACCTGCATCCTGTGCCAAATGAGACGACTGAGACGATGACATATCCTTGTGGGACTGTAAAATACTCCTGAATAGTAGATGGTACTTCGCTCATTAGCTTGTCATCTGGATTCAGCCTGAACAAAACAATGACCAATGTACAGTGGAGAGCCTTGTTTGACTGATGGAGAGCCTGGATGTTGCAAATTGAACCTTTTCCTTTCTGCTGAGGGTAATTCCATGGGTCTGCCATTTTTAAAGCCATTGTTTGTTACAGGTTCCGTGTATTTGTAAATGCCCCAAGCAACATGGAGTTTGGAGGTCATCTTTGTCCTGCTGGCAAAAGAACCACCCTACTTACTCCTCTGATATGGAGTCCTTCACTGAAGCTGGCAATTGGTTTCCAAAGGGCATGTTTCTCTTGCCTATGTATAGAAATAAGTGACCCAAGTCTAAAATCATTCCTACTGAGTCAATCCCAGCAGACCCAATAACCTGGCTAGTGTTTACCAAAAGAGCAGAAAAACTAAGTTGGTATAGAGTGATTCTTCCTCTGGAATACCCACGTCCCCTCTCTCTATCCATCTTCTACTTTATATGTTTAAAAAGAAACACAGTAGTTTATGCACCTTCAGCTTCTGAGGCTATTTCTTGACCTTAATGTTTAATATCCATATATGGCCCTGCCCTTTATGAACTTGTCTAATCCTCCTTTGAGCCCTTTTATTCTCGTGGCCTCTGCAGTATGCAGTGGCAATGAGTTCCAAGTATGTGTTACATTGAAAAAAAAATGGTTCTTCCCTCTGCTCAGTTTAAGCCTCCAGTTCTTAGAAAAAATAGTGGATAATCACTTCCTATTGTTACATTCTTGGCCATGGAGTGCTCTGCTATCTCCCCTCGGTTATCTCACAAATTTGGCATTCCCAGGGTAACGTGGTTGTGGGCCAGCTGTCAAAGATGGGGCTGAAATAATTTTCACAGGGAGAGTTTTCACTCTGCGCTCTATTTTTGAGACCAAATTAATCCTAGATCTGCCATCGTTTGAATCTGTTACTAAGATCAGGCTAGACTAAAGAAACACGCTTTCCGTGAACTATTCTATCACTCTTTACATTCAGAACATTACTACAAATCATTTGTTGTGGCACAAATAGTTGCAAAGCATAAAACTACTGAAATGCCAGTCATTTAGCTGCTCTCACCATTTGCCTCTAATGAGTCGGTAGCTTGTTCAACCCTCTGTTTTTTAAGTGTGACAAAATGATGCTTGTTGCTGTTCCGCGGCTTGAGCTGTTGGCATATCCCTCATTTCTGCTGTGCCAGGAAGAACTAGGATTACTGTAACAATCGTTCTAATTACTTCCAAATTTCTCTCTCTGACTTGTGTATCTGGAGCTAATTTGTTCTCTTTTTACATTGTTTTATGTTTTTTTTTTTAATTTAATCCCATGCACCTGTGCTTTTAGATTGTGTGTCCTTTCACTAATGTTCTGCGAGTTACAGCAATGAGCAGATTGAGTCAAGCTAATTAAGTATCTTACGATTTAAGAAAAATGATTTCATGTGTCTAAAAATGCAAATGTATATTTTGCATTATGTGTTTTCCTGAGTTTTAGACTTTAACTAGTGGTGTTAAAAATGATCTTGATAGAGTTATTTCCCTGATTCTTCTAGTCTCAGTGACCTTAACAACCAGTATTTTTGTTGACACATGGCTTGGCAAATAAAGACTGAAATAGTAAATGCACTATCCTCTTTGATGTGTTTCATAACTGTTTTCCATGAGGCATTTGCGATGCTGGTTTTAAATGTTTAATTATACTCAAAGTCTTTAGAAATCTATTACATACGTCTGACTTTGAAGGGAGCGAAGTAACCCCTTCAATACACTCCTCTCCCCACCCCCAATTCCACTGCAACATTGTGACTGATAATATTTTCTCCTATTAATTAGTTTTATTATCACAGCGTAGCGATCACTGTCTTCAAATCTCCATAGGCCTTTGACTAGAGTGGCTGTCGATACAGAGGATAGATTTTTGTGGGACATTAAGAGACATTATTTTTCCAAACACCATAAACCGTGCGTTTCCCCCTACCGCGTTTCAGCACACCTCTGTATGGCAGAAGGGATTTGCATCAGTCTGTGTACTAAAGAGTTGCTCTACGTTAGCAGTCCCTTCCTTGTAATTGGGAGAAAAAGACACAAACGTGTTGCTTTGCAGAAAGGATCTGCTTAATTGTAACAGAGGTAGGGCTGTAAACCACACTAAGTCATGAAGGTCACGGCTTCTGTGAAAAGTTTCTCTATTAATAGTCTATAAGTATTTTGTTTCTGCCAAGCTAGTGCTTAGAACCAAATTAGTCCCTCATTACAAGTCGGATACATTAAAGTCAAGGGTGTATCAGCATGCCCTGTGTTGCCTCCAGACATCCTCTGTGGTCCCTCGCTCAGACTGCATTTTCAGAAATGTACAGATATGGTAAATATGAGTAGACAAATGACTAAGCAATTTCTTGGGCAATCAAATTACTTGTAAAACAAATGAGCCTTTTTTTCTTTCCTTTTTCTCCACCTCTGAATACATTTTGCAAATCACCGGCTCTTTTATCAGCTGTGCAGAAATCGTAGAATCATAGAATACCAGGTTGGAAAGGACCACAAGGATCATCTGGTCCAACCTTTCTTGGCAACAGCACAGTCTAGACAAGATGGCCCAAAACCCTGTCCAGTCAAATCTTAAAAGTGTCCAATGTTGGGGAATCCAGCACTTCCCTGGGGAGATTATTCCAATGACTGATTGTTCTTATGGTGAAACATTTCCCTCTTGTGTCTAATTGGAATCTCCTCCTCTTTTCCATGTGACTCCTTGTAAAAAGGGAGTCTCCATCTTCTTTGTAGCCACCCCTACAATACTGTAACATGGTTACATGGCAAGTCTCTCCTAAGCCTTCTTTTCTCAAGGCTGAACAAACCCAGTTCTCTCAGCCTTTCCTTATACAGCAGCTTCCCACTCCTTTGATCGCCTTCGTGGCCCTTCTCTGGACCCTCTCCAGCCTGTCCACAACTTTTTTGAATAGCAGGGACCAAAAGTGTTACAGGTGTGGCCTGACAAGCGCAGAGTAGAGCAGGATAATGACTTCTTTGTCCTTGCTGGTGATGCCCTTGTTGAAATAGCCCAGCATCCCATTGGCCTTCTTTGCCACAGCAACACACTGGTCACTCGTACTGAGCTTATTGTCCACCAGGACCCCCAGGTCCCTTTCCACAGAGCTGCTCCCAGCTGGGTAGATCCCAGACTGTGCTACACTCCTGTATTACGTTTTCTCAGGTGCAAGACCTTACACTTGTCCTTGTCAAACTTCACAAGGTTCTTTTTAGCCCACTCATAGAGTCATAGAATCATGGAATGTCCTGAGTTGGAAGGGACGCACAAGGATCATCGAGTCCGACTCCTGTCCCTCTATATGACAACCCCACAGTTCACACTGTATGTCTGAGTGTGTTGTCCAGTCTCTTCTTGAACACTGTCAGGCTTGGGGCTGTGACACCTCCCTGGGGAGCCTGTTCCAGTGCTCTACCACCCTCTGGGGGAAGAACCTTTTCCTAATGTCCAACCTAAGCTTCCCCTGGCACATCTACCTGACATTCCCTTGGGTTCTGCCATTGGACACTAAAGAGAAGAGTTGGGCGCCTGCCCCTCTTCCTCCCCTTGTGAGGAAGCTGTAGCCACCATGAGGTCTCCTCTAGGTGGGACAAACCAAGTGACTTTAGCTGCTCCTCATACGGTTTCTCCTTAAAATTCTTAACCAACTTTGTGGCCCTCTTCTGGACACTCTCCAGTAGCTTTATATCCTTTTTATCCTGTGGTGCCCAGAACTGCACACAGTGCGCCAGGTGAGGCCACACCAGAGCAGAGCAGGACAATCACCTCCCTCTCCTGGCTGGCGACGCTGTGCTTGATGCACCCCAGGACACAGTTGCTAAAGCACTCAAGCACTAAGAAGGACGCTCATCCAGCTTAAAAAGCTATATTTCTCAGTGCCACCTGTTGCCTTCAGTGTAACAGCAAAACATATTACCATGGATAAATAAATGTATATTCAGTGTTTCTCTTGGTATGACTCCTTTCACCACTAAAGTAGATAGGCAGAGTTTATTCTGTGTTTAATGGAAAGAGGTGGACATCTCCGTCTAAGATACACAAGGTGAATTATCCCAAGAATTGCCAGTTTCTCTGTGTGTCTGTCGTCAAACTGTTCAACTAAGTTAGAACAGAGGAAGAGCCTCCTTCTCTGGAGACATTCAAAACCCATCTGGACGCCTTCCTGTGTAGCCTCATCTGGGTGTTCCTGCTCTGACAAGAGGATTGGACTCGATCTTTCGAGGTCCCTTTCAATCCCAACCATTCTGTGATTCTGTGAAGAGTTTTGAAGAGGACACAACAAACGTAGAGGAGGTGTAGGGTAAAAATACCACCCTGGAGAAAAACCTCCTTTGAAAATTAGTGAGTTCTAATCCTAAATGCAGTAAAGTGAGCATCCAGTGAAAGCCAGGAAAGTGGAGTTCGAAGGATGAGTTATCTGGAATCACATATACTTTTACATACAGTAAGTGTGTGGGACCATGACTCAGGATTTCTTAGTGACCGTATGCCAGCCCTGTTATCTTACATTTATTATGCCCTGACTTTTAAGGATGCCCTAATCACACATCTTTTCCATTCTAGGAAATACCTATTGTAAAAAAAAATAAAATTAAAAAGGGGGGGCAGTTAATTACTCTTTATGTTACTTCTTCATCTGAAAGATGGTAGTAACATTGTCCATCAGCCTTACATTTCTTAAAGTGGCCATTGTTCACATGTCATTTCTGCTTCGTAATTGTGTTAGACCCAAATGTAACTATTTGATCCTATTGGTGCAAGTGCACTCATGCAAGCAACCCTTTCCACCTTCAGGGAACATCTTTAATTTCCATGGAGTCCCATGTGGACAATGGTTCAGCCATCTGGATCCAATTGCAGGATTTAGTGTTTAGATCCAGCAATTTCAGTTTTTTACCCTAAAGCACACCGCAAAACACAGAACTACGAAAGTCAGTGTTGGGTAGTTGGGTCTTTCTCCTTAAAAAAACATAGGGATAGTGTTAGTGCAGTCTTCTCGAAGACACTTTATGTCTGGGATGTTTCAGCTGTGGTGTGACAATGAAATTAAGTTTTGGTGTGTATGTGGGTGGAAGTTTTTATTTGTTGACTTAGCACGTGAGTCCTTTAGCGTTGACATGACTTGGTGGCATTAGTTGCTTTTCCAAAAGTAGCAGGGATAACTTGATTGCACAGATGAATAGGCATGTTACATGGACAGAGTCCAGTCCCCTTTCCTCGCTATGGGTTTTGGCCACTTCTCATGTGCAAGTACTGATGTTCAGCCGAGTGTCAGTGAATCATAGCAAGGAGGGCAGTGACACATGTCAGCTCCCTAATGTGCTTCTCCACAGGGTTAGAGGCACCGATGGCTTGGGATGGAGGTGGGAGAAAGCGAAACTGCTGCCTTCATTAGATGCCTGTGGTTACATCATTTCAAGTGTGTGGTAAAACAGCACTGTGAGAAATGTCATGTAATGATAATGTAGTTAGTACTGGTCCTCAAGTAGAGTCTAGTAACAGGCCTGCTCTGTATCCAGACTTCTTAAAGTTGTCTGATCTTGCAGTAGAGTGAGGCAGAGATGAATTCAGAAGTTAAACTTGATATTTTGGGGGTTTTACATGTTTATATGTGTCTACGGTACTTTATGTCAGTCTGCTAGTCTTAAATATTTGTTTCTCAGAGTCCTTGTTTCTCTTCTGTGCTTCTCATAGAAAAGTGCATTACCTGTCCACAACTGGAGAAGGGTGAGGATGAAGATACCTATTGGAGTTTCATGTGTTTTAAGAGCCTTTATGCCTCACAGGTCCATGCTTCTTAACTTCAGCTTCACCCACCTTAGGGTATTTGGGGCCCCAAAATGGGATGTAGGGGACTGAACTGTGTGTTTCTCACACAGAAAAAAGAAGTCCATGAGTTGTGAAGATAGCACAAGTACAGCCCTAGGATACAAAGCTAGGATGTTGATGTGCTAAAGCACCTCATTAAGCACCCCTCAGCAGTAACCATTCCAAAAGGCAGTTTCCTGAGTGGTCTCCGATATCCCGATGTGTGCAGTAGAATCAGAGCATGACAACATGTGTGTGTGGGAATCCTCAAAATAATGACAGTAAATGTGAGCTTAAAGTCTAATAACGTGGATTTGTAGACACAGTTTATGAGAAACTGCATAGAAGGGACTGATCCAGCTGCACTGGAATTATTTGCCTAAATAAAACTGCTTGTGTGCTTGAGAGCTCACAGAACCAGCCTTGAACTGCAACAGTTTACAGATGTTAAGGAATTATGCATACATGGACTTTTAGAAATCTCTGTGTAAGGTATTTCTGTGCTTCCATTTGATTCATGTGAGTGCCAGAGATGTGATCCTGTAAGAGAGCATGTGAGGACCAGACTCTTTCAGTGGTGCCCAACGATAGGATGAGGGGCAATGGGCACAGACTGAATCACAGGGGGTTCTTTCTAAACATTAGGAGAAACTTCTTTACTCTGAGGGTGCCAGAGCACAGGAACAGGCTGCCCAGAGAGGTTGTGGAGTCTCCTTCTCTGGAGACACTCAGAACCCACCTGGACACATTGCTGTGTGATCTGCTCTGGGTGAACCTGCTTTAGCAGGTTGATTGGACTAGATGATCTCCAGAGGTCCCTTCCAACCCCAAACACTCTGTGATTCGGTGATTCTGTTTATTCTATGTGAGTTGGAGGAGGTGCAGTACCCACGTAATACCCATTGTGGGGGAAGACACTAGCAACAGAGTGGGGGAAGGACATATATATAGAAAAATACAGAGGCTTGCCAAGGCGGGTGGCTGAGTGGCAAAACTAAATGCAAATACTAGAAGAGAAAAAGGAAAGGAGTTCAGACAAGGTGTTTTAGCTTGAGCAGTAGTTTTCTTTATGTGTTAAGTTTTATAACACATAAAGTAGCCCCGGCTCATCTAATCAACTCCCCCAGCATAGTGTCAGTATACTATGCCCAAAGAGAGAGATCTGTAAAAGTGTTCAGTGCTTTAAAGCCATATTCTTTAGGTAGACTTTTTTCTGGGTTCAAAGTCATTTATGAAATGGCACCTTTTTGTTCCGTTTCTTCTGTGTCTCTTTCTTTTCTCTGTCCTTTGCCCACTCCCTTTCAATCAGAGGGGCTGTCGTTAGGCAAAAAGCAGCACTATTTTTCTAACATTTCTCCAGGTGACTGATAGGGGAAGGAGGAGGAGAAAAAAAATCTTCCCTTCTTTTTTTCCCACTTCGGGCCTCAATTATTCCGTACGCTTTGAGCAACCTTGTAGCTTAACTGAAGGAATGGCCTGATTTCTTGTAGCGAAAATGCCTTCCAGTCATCTTCCCCAAACTGTGCAGCTTGGAGCACTCAAGTCTTTATTTTGGGGGAAGACAAGGAAGTATAGAATTATTTGGAGGGTTAAGGAACAAAGACAAGGAAACTAAGGAAGGAGAAAACTGAAAACTGAAGGAGGCTGGTGCCACCTAGAGTCAGGACTTGACATTGGTTGCGTTTTTCAAGAATGGCGTTCCATTAATGTATATGTGAAAACAATAGTAAAGGAAACCACCTCAGAGCAATAGAATGGCTTTCTTTTCATTTCAGTGGGAACAATAGGAACTTCTAACATTCTTTTGGATTTTTAGTAAGTACTTTTTTATGTACAGCTAATCTAGGTATATTAATTATGATTCAAATTTTCTAATCCCATATAAAAAATCAGAAATAACATAGACAATGCTAAAAGGAAGACAACAATTTACAAGTAAGTACACATTTAGAGGAGACAACGAGAAGTTGCAACCAAACTGGATACAGATAACTGAGACTGAAAACATTCTCTTCAGTGTTGTACTCAATATGATGCAATTTTCATTTATGATACTGCTAAAATGTGCTGTAATAGTAAGCAGCAAAGTAAGTTTTACTTTTTTCATCTTTTAAAAATGATTGGCTTTATAACATAATCTTGTTAAATCCCAAACTTCACCTGATGAAGGGGTTTTGAACTTCCTTCAAAATACTGATTTGGAACACAAGCTGTAACGTGGGGATCAACCTGAAAAAAAGTATGTATTTAGAAGCTAACCAAGCTGGTTAGAAGCTAAGCTTTCTCTCAGGAGAGAAACAGAGAAACAGGGACTAATTTGGTTCTAAGCACTAGCTTGGCAGAAACAGATTACTTGGTTTTCATGAGTTCAAACCCTGGAGAGATTTAGAAGGGCAGCAAATCAGAAATCAGAATCAGTGACCTCAGTCTGGACAACTTGAAGGTTTGTAGTACCTTGAACTAGGACACTGACAGACACCTTTTGTCCTGTGTCACATTTGGTACCCTCACTTGCCTGGTCCTCCTTTGCTGCTCCCTCTACCCCTGATGTCCAGTTTCACAGTCCCAAGGGAAGACCCAGCAATGGGTGCTTCTGGGAGCAGAACTTCTCGCACAGTGCAGTTTCTTCTCTCCTGGCAAGGCAGCAGCACCGCACTGAAGTCTGAGTGTGCAGGAGCAAGAAAACAGTGTTGATGAGAAACCTCTGATCTCCTGGCTCTGGGGCAAGCAGAAGTGCCTGCTCTGGCATTTCCATTAGGACTGCGGAGCCTCTGCGTGAAGCAGCACATCCCATCCAGTTCCTGATGGTTTTAGAAATCCTGTTGCATGTTTGAAGGAGTCAAGTTATGGCAGAAAGGATAACAGACTGTCTCGACTTGAATTTATGCAGATGTCTCATGTATGGCTTGCGGGGTGGTGGAATGGCCTCATTCTCCTCAGTGGGTTGCAAATGGAGGCAGGAAAAGGAGGACAACCATCATAAAATGTCCTGAGTTGGAAGGGACCCACAAGGATCATCGAGTCCAACTCCTGTCCCTGCGTGTGACAACCCCACAGTTCACACCATGTGTCTGAGGGTGTTGTCCAGCCTGTTCTTGAACATTGTCAGGCTTGTGGCTGTGACACCTCCCTGGGGAGTCTGTTCCAGTGCTCCAGCACCCTCTGGGTGAAGAACCTTTTCCTAATGTCCAACCTGAACCTCCCCTGGCACACCTCCCTGACATTCCCATTAGGTGATGTGGAGCAGGATGGGCCTCAACGTGGCATACGCAAGCTCAAAATATTGTGTCCTAATATTTGCTGCTGGGTGTGCTTTCAGAGTAGATAGTTGTTGTCATTGCAGCATCCTTATGTTGTTTTACCAGTGGCACATCCTACCTCCAGAGCCTTGGTATAACTGCTAATCAGCAAAAACATTTTGAGTAAGTTTATGTGTTGCCATTCTCTATATAAAAGACTATGTTTCAATTAGCCTTCTTTTCACTTGTGTCACTTGATAAGATTTTGTTTTTCAGCTATTCAGATTTTGATCTCTTGTTTTTAGTCAATTAAATATGTAAACATGCTTTGTGTTTCCAAACCTCCTTGTAGCTACATATATAGAGACGTCTGTGTCTATACGTGCACCACTCCCTAATGTAAAATTGGAGAGTGCTCTTTGTCCATTTCTTTGGCTCTGGCAGCATTTCTATGACCTCCGAACAGAAAGGAATATGATTCTGTTGTCATGGAAGTTCAGCTTAGGATCAAACATTTCACACACTTTGATAAATCTGCTCAGCCACTTTTTAAAAAGAAGGCTGCCAAAAAGCGCTTTATAGTTTTACTATTCCTTTTTGTTCTCAGTTCTTTGAATTATCCTATTCCGAGTCTTGAAAATAACTTCACATTCGTTAGTAGTTTTGTCTTTTTCCATTTTCTCCCAGTATGCTCTTGTCTTGTTATTGCAGGCTAGACACAACTATTAAGAATAAGTTAAATTCACAAAGTACGTGAACTCTTTTTTCCTTCATCTCATTGAACTCCTTGATCTCTGTGTTTAATTCTGAGGTCTAAAATGAAACCCTGGCAGCATGTCTTTCTCCCTACCTCGCTCAATTCTCCACAGCTCTGAAAGGAGAATGAGACTTACAAGAGATTACTCATACTATTTTTCTTCATAGTTGCTATAATTAAGAAGATTCGCCAAAAACTTTTTGAGGGTTTTGGGGGGAATTAAAATTCTCTGCTTGCTGGCCTAACATGATTACCTCCTCCAGTTCCCTCTTCCCTCTCCTTAATAGAGTTTTAAATTAGCATAATATTTCTGTTTACTTTCTTGGTTGGGCATAGGCATGTCAGAATTTATGAGCAGGATCTGTTTTTTTTTTTTTAAAAATAGTAGATTAGTTCACTTATATTCTCTGACAGATTTATGGGACTGGGCATTTAGTCATTAATAAATGTATTTTTAAAGCAGAGTTTCCCATGAAAAAATGTGGAGGGGAAGAATATTCTGCACAGGAGCTGTTTACCTGTTTTTTAGATTTCTACATGCTTGCTTTGTTCTTTATTGTGGCAGTTTCATCCACCCTCATTTACAATCGCTTTTGGTATACGGCATCTGCACAGCGTAATGTCACTAGATAAACATACAGCATGTAGGTCTCATCCTGCAATACTGTTGTCATGCTGCTTTGCTGAGAACATGGAATTATTTCAGGAACTGTCCTGTGTTCAGTACATTTACAAGTCCGAACAAGACCTGAGAAGAGCAGCACTACTTAGATTGCTGGAGGGGATAGCTAAGAGGACAACGTAAAGGAGTTAAATGTGTATGGCTTGGCTAAGCAGCAATTCAGGAGAGTGTAGCATCGTGTCTTGGAAATGTAGAGAAGATGGAAGAAGAAAGAACCAAATAACACTGTGCATGACAGTATTAGGAAGAAGCAGCAGCAGATTAATTTCGTCTGGTTAACCCTCAGTTTAAAAACTTTCTGCCAGCACCTTTCCTTTGCATCAAAATGTTATCTAAGAGAAAAAAAAAAAAAAAAACAAACAAAACTTTAGAATATTTAATTGAAGAAAAAAAAAAAAAAGGCACGAGGATCTTTTATGGCCGGGAACCAGAAGAAAGTATGATAGTGGGCTCTCAGTTTCTTGGGTGTTAAATTCAGGGGAATCTCCCAGTCCTGCTGTAAGGAGTAGTTTGTGTGGCTGCTGCTTCTTCGGATGGTTTATGTTATACTACCTCCCCCTTTCTGCTGTCAACATGTCCTGTAGGACCTTTGCTGTTACTGGTGATGTCCCCATGCAGTTGCCTCCAGGAGAGAGGATAAGGTGTCAAGTGAAGCATATGTAATTCAAAATTCTGCTGTGTTGCGATTTGTCGTGTCTGCGCAGGGAAAAAGAGTGTGACCCATGGGGTCTGCATGCCTCCCTGTACTCCCATCATGTTGATCCATATTTCTGTATCAGTTATCGTGCTGATAGTCTGGGCAGTGTTGTAGCCCTAAACCCAGGCAGAGCTGCAAAGGGAGTAGGGAGGGATGGGTGAAATCATGGCTCCATGGAAATCAGTAAGAGCTGCCAGCCAGTGTGACCAGAACTTCTCCCAGAAATAGTGGCATGTTAGTGGAGTTATCTTCTTCTAAGTTGGCTCTTCTGCGTTTACTCATTTGAGCCATCAGAGATTGTACTCTTTTAAAATAATATTTTTCCCCCAGATATTTACTGAACAACTCTTCACCAAGATGCTCTGTTAGATTTTGGCTAGCTCTAGTAAAAAAATATTTACATTACCGTGTCTCCATTTAAATAGGCACTACTGTCCTTGAAATGTCAAATATAATATGACATGTCAATTATTGTATGTCAAGCACATGATGTATTTTCAGCCCCTGTTGATTTAGATGGGTTTTGACGTGTGCTTGACGTGTTCTAATGGTGCTTCTTCAGTTCAGTGAATGTCTTGAAAACAACGTTGAATGGCACATAAATCACAGCACCACCTTTCGCAGGGAAGTTTGTTGGAACATGAAGGAGCAGCTTCGCTTTCCTGCAAGCGTTTGGTCAATAACGGCTCTCTTGTCCCACAACTGGGAGCCTGCAGTTTCTGGCAGGTCTGCCAGCAGGGCAGGAGCAGTCTGATCGCAAACCTGTTTTACTAAAGGATTTTTTTACTTTAGAAAAAGGAAACCTAATATTTTCTTACAAGATCTTTTATAAATCCCATAGCAGTGTTTGGCTCTCATTGTGCCTGGTGATGTGAGTGTGATACGGAAACATGCAGCAGGACCATAGGCCTGGTCACCATATAGCGTTAGTAGGGATTTCTTCCTAACCGTAGTCACCTAAAATACCTACATAGAATAAGGATGAAACACTCACTCCAAACATTGTTGCAAATAGTAAGTAGCATTTACTGACTGCTAACAGGGTGAGAAATGAGATTACGTTTTACTCTATTATACTATATACTTTCAGAGTCTGTCTGTTCTGTTTAGTACTAATGTTTACTTTTCTGCCTCGAAAATGTACATTTTCATACAAGTGTGGTTCAGCCACTTCCCGAAAAGACAATAACACCTATAAAGGTTGTGGGAGGCAGAAGGACAGAAAGGGAAGGATGGTATCTCCATACTTTAAAATTGAGAACTAAGTCACACAAAGAATAAGGGATGGGACTAAGAATACCTGGGAAATCAGTTGCAGCACTCTGGAGCCCCAGCCCATTTTATCCTCCTTTCCTGATCTTCACTGCTGTTTGAGTGTAACATATCAGTTTAATGAGAAGCTGTGTATTTATTTAAGGTGCACTTTCAAATGGTATTGTTGATTACAATGGTCTCTGAAGTAATGTGAGACTTCGTAATAGCATCATCTTTCAAAATAGCTTTTAAATCCAGTGCTTTCAGATGGGTAGAGTTGGGCTTCAGCCCTTCAGAAGGAAAAGCTCACCCATGGCACATGTATGTAAAACACGTCTCTGCTCTTTGAACTCCAGAGACTGAAATGAAAGCAGCTTGTCACAAAAATAGATGAATACAGGGCCATTTTTCTGTTGTTGCTCAATTTTTTGTCACAGAAATGAGAAAGATAGTAGGATTTAACGTCCTGGTGTTAAATAGAGGGCAGTGCAGTACGTGCTACTGGTTTAGCTGATGTTCTGTACTTTCACATACCGTATCTCTGCCTCTTGCAGAAGAGGTTTGTCAGACTCTTAGTATGAAAAGTTGCAAGAGGTCTGCCTGCCGGGCCACCGGCTGCTGAAAAGGTTAAAGATGTTTGGAAAACGACTGTAATTTACTGAACATGAAGCACATTGAAATTCCGACTTCTCATTTTTATAGACCATAGCAAGCACAAGAAGTAACTGGCCAGCAAGCACAGCCTTTCAAGGCTGCCTCACACTGACACAGAATCACAGCATCACAGAATGTTAGGGATTGGAAGGGTCCTCGAAAGAGCAGCTTTGCTCTGTGGCTGCTGTGGGGCGAGCGGTGGGTTTATATCCCTGTCCTAATCCTCCACCCACCTCCTGCGTGTCAGGAACGGGGCTTGGTTGGGCCACAGGTGGCTTCTACGTTCACATTTCATTAACATTTTTACTATTAAAAAACCCATTATGTCAGTAGTCTAGACTTCTCTACCTCCATTTCTGTAACAAGCTGAGTTGTGTTTAAGTGGCCATATGTGCGACTTAAGTGAGAAATGGATTTTGTGGCTGCCGTTGCAGCTAATATGAAACTCAGAATGGACCTTCGCAGGTGTGCTTGGGAATGGGAATTTCCAAAGAGGGTTCAGGGATGTAATTGAAGTGAATGGCTTCCTTACAGCAATATTTCTAGGAAAGAAAAAAAAAAGGGAGTATGGGCACACAAGTTGGGTTTTGTGTGTCCGACTTGTGATACTGTGTCAAATTCGATTTCAGTCTGTGATGACAGCCCTACTCCCTCTGTCCCTCCCGTATGGGATAAAGGAATACAAGAGGGGCAAAGAAATGAGAACAGCGGCGGGAAGGAAGAACCCTCTTCTCCCTTCCCCCACCCCAAAATGTATTTCCTCACCTCTGGGTGGGTGTCATGAGGTGCCCGGAGCAACCCCCTGCACCTCCCAGGGTGTCTGCCCAAAGCAGTGGTGGTTTCACAGTGCCTGTGGGACCCAGGACCTCATTCTCAGGGCAGCATGTCTGGCTTGTCTTCTTCAGGGAGTCACTTGCGATGGTCACGGTTGTCTCGTCTGACTTGGTGCCAAATGCCGCTCTGATGTCTCCTTCCACCTGCCTATTGCTTTTTCTCATTTGCTGTAGTTACAGCAATACCATTTTGTCATGCTGGGAGTTTTGGGTTTGGATTTTTTTTTTCTGTGCCTCTTCCAAATGAACAATTGTGACAGCAAAATGCTTTGGTAATTATCCCTTTTTACTGCATGTGAAGGCTCCAAATGTTTTAGGAAATTATGGGGGTTTTTTTTATCTTTAAAGTTCTGGTATGTTCCATCCCATTTAACAAAACAAAACAACATATGTGCAGGGTTGAGTTTTGGTAGATTTTAACAGACTCTGATTCCTCTAGTAAAAGCTTGAGTGTAAGCACGCCGCTTGTTCTTAATTACTATATTGGCAGTACTAGTTGGTGCTTTATTTGGTGACTGATACTGTTTGTAAGATCTCAGATAATAAACAAGCAGAAATTATAATAGATTAGGGAGGGAAAAATATCCAGAAGTGGGCATGGGGATTTTTCAATCTTTTTTTTTTTTCCAGAAAGGAGATTTTTAAAGTAGAACTAAAGAAGTCCTGATGTGAGTTTAAGTTATTAAGCAAAACATCTTGTTGGTGAAGATTTGGGAGACTGGTGCTTTCAGAAAAGCAATAGAAATTCCAGAGACCAATTAGCTGGATCCTGAGTCAGTACAACTGGCTTTTGGCTGATCCATGCAGGAAACCTGTGGCAGAGCAAGGGGCTGCTGGGTCCTAGACTGATGCTCCTGACGGCACATTTAAGACCCTTGAAATTCAGAGCACTCTATTCTATACACTCAGATCTGTTGACCTGCCTTAAAAACTCTGCTTGGCAGAGCACTAATGAGCAACATGCATAAATTAGCAAGGAAAATGGAGTGGCCTGTTATTACCATCCCTTGATTCTCAGTGTTGTAGGAGGTGCAGTCAGGAGGGATGCGCCTGCTTCGGAGAGAGCAGCCAGACAGATCCGCTTCACTTCTTTGCGGGGTTTCCTTTGCAATGTGAATGTGCTTCCAAGTGTGAAAATAAATGGTAGTGATGGTAGCGTAAAAAATAAATACATCAAGTAATAACAAGGCTGTAGAACTTTTCTTTAGCACTAAATAGGACAAGGAGTATCATGCGGATGAAGGAGGTCCAGTATGCATTTCTAAGGCGTCTGTAAGAACTCCCACTGGTGACTGGGGGATGTTTTTCCGTGGATGGAAACCAAGTTCCTTCCCTCCTCCCTGAGTCATTTTTGAATAAAAGGAAAAAGTGTGGTAATCTGAAAACAGTGGCTATTTAACCCCCTGTGAAAAAGTGTTCAGTTAACGACAATACTATATGACTATGAATTCTCTTCTTGCTTTCTTTGGCAGCATTGTTTCTAGATACTTATCTAAATAATTCTTGTGGGATGAAGCTAAATAAAATTTACTTCATAAAGCCTGCAAACATGAGGTTTTGTCTGTTGCTAGTCTTTAGGGAAGTGCTGGGTCAAAACTTTTGACAGTTGCTTGTTCAACCTTGTATATTTTTATCCTTCTCTGAGGAAAATGTTTAATGTCTGTTGGAAATAGCGGAATAATTTCTCTCAAATAATTGAATACTTGATGTCCCGAAGGGAGACATACGCCCTTTAGCCAGTGGGAAAACATTTCTTATCAGGAGAATGCATTGTGTTACATTTCAAAAAACCTGAAGAGGCAACTTCATTTAGATCTTGCCCAATTTAAATCCCCGCATGAGAACTTTCCTATACATTCACATACAGAGGAATGGTTAGTATAACCAACTGATGTTGCCTTAGGGGGCTGGAACAGGCATAGGGTGAAATCTTGACCCTTTGTTTTGGTGGCAAAATGTCCTCAGGTTTTTGTTCTTGCCTTTCTGAAGGATAATATTGCCATCCTAAAGGGGTGTGTAGATTTTCCTGGCTGGGAAATAATCACACTGAGGTCCGCTGAGTTGATAAGTGGAGGAGCATGAGGGCAAACCCACCCACCTCAACCCAGTGAAGCTGCTTGGCCACCAGCCTAATCAGTGCCCTTGAAAAAGTGTCATGGGGACACACTCTGTGTGCAAGTGGAACAATTTCTAATGTGACGAGCAGATCTGTTAAAGATGTTTTTCGTTAGATTTCTTAGTACAAAAGGTACCTTATGGCTATAGGCAGTCTGCCTACCACAGAAATTTTGCTCTTAGTCAAACCTTGCCCTCCTCATGGCCATCTGAGGTCGTAAATGCAGCACTGTCTTGGTGAGAAAGTGTTAAGGGGACCAACCCATGAAAATGACAATACTCTGGTTTCCTCTCTCTGTTGGGAAAGCATATGTCTGACTCCACTGAAGACAATGGCAGTTTTGCTGGACTTTTCTGAGGCCCGCTGCTAGCTGGATATCTTTCTGACCCCTGACCCAGTGCAGCGATAAAAAAGGAGTTGCTTAAATTTGCCTATTTGGTATGTGTGAGAAGTAGGTAGGTGCTTTGTTGCCTCATTAATTACAAGTGGAAGGACTGTGCCTACCCGCAGTTACTCAGAGTGCAGACTGAGCATTCCCTGGGTGGAAAATGGATTGATTTGAATGATGAAGAGAAGAAAAGGAATGGTTGCCCACATGGTCCAACCAATCTGTGCAAGGCCAGTAAAAAGATATGGTAACTCTTCCAGGATGGCAGTCATGGGTTCCTCTTTCTTTGAAATTATATGGCTAGGTGATTTCTACAACTTTTGGGGACACCTTCTCTCCCAGTGTGCAGATGGAGCCACTAGAAATCTTTCAGGTACTAGCAAGCACGGTGAAACTGCAGCTATACATTTCTGCCTGTGTAACATCTCAGTGACAACACCTGGCCCTGTGATGCTCTAGAGTGGCAGTTCCCAGCTGGGGAGGAGGCAGCAAGTCTGGGGGAAGACAAGCAAAATAAAGGGCAGGAAGAGAAATTAAACGGCAGTCGTCGGGAAATGAGACCGAGGAATTGGACCCAGTGAAGCCCAGAAATTTACTTGGTTTTCAGGTGAGGCTGTTATATATTATAAACAGGCATGGAAAAGCACCAATGCAGGGAGAGTTAGTGGGAGTTCTTCATATTACAGTAGTGTATTAGTACTCCATTCATTGCTTTGGACCACAGTGTACTTCTCTTGCTTTTCAAGCACAAAACAACAAATAAGATGTAGCAAGGATCTTGTAATCTAAATGAAGAGGTACCTCATTGGCATGCATGGCTGTAAAGCTGGGTACAAGTTAGCGTATTGAATAAAAAAGCTAGCTTATTGTATAACATAAATACATCAGGATTCCTGATTGTTAACGAAAATGCGTGGTAACACAATCTTTATGGCCTCTGGAGTGTATTAACAGTTTTGATTTATAGAGTATTTTCTCATATTCTTTTATAAAAACTTCCTTTCAATAGGAGAGGAAGCTTTGGAAGAAAAACAAACAAGCAAGCAAGCAAGCAAGCAAACAAAAAACCCCATAAATCTCAAACTTCATTGATTAGAAAGGAGTTTTAGAAAAAGAATCCCTGATCCCTGAAGTATCATCTTGTGCTTGGTAATTTTTTTGTCCCTCAAGGAATTAAATTATTTAGCTCTTTTTTTCTTATCCAGATCAAATAGTTACGATACTTATTTTCTCTGCAATATATGTATTCTTTGCAATTTCTGTTCTTAGTGACAGAGGCACTATAGAGGTGTGTGGGGCATATGAAATTGTTTTTTGAGATGACATTCTGTTGGGGGTGGCTGTTTACATATATAAGCACCAAAGTGTACACTTCAGTGTGGTCAACTATTTAGTAGTTACCAAAATCTGCTTGATGACAGAGTATGACAGATGACTTCCCATAATTACATTACACATAGGTATCCAGGGTAATAAAATATTTAACATATTGATAATAAGCCTTCTGAACAAGAAGGAATAAAAGGTCATTCACATAAGCTTCAGTCCCAGTGGACACAATGTCCTCATTTAATGTCACTGACCTAGCAAGACATTACGTGACCATTTTGTCAGCTGAGGATGCAGGAGAGAAAGAGTTTTTAATCAGCACTTTGATGATCAGTTCCACATTTGTTAGTGTGACCAACAAGAGGAGGTGGATGCACAGGCGAGAATCTTCATTGTACAGATGTTGGGACTGACTACTGTGCTGTGCAGGTGTGAGAAATCAGAATTAGAGGTGTAACAAAAAAGTGAAATCTGAAGAGCAAGTTGAACATGCAGGGAGTCCTGCACTAGAAAGTGGGACATTTCTGCAAGTAACCAGAACAAAAGTGAAAGACATGAATATGTGCATATTCATCTAATTTCCATGCTGGAAAATTCAGCTCAGCCCGTGTCTCCAACAGAGTAGTCTTTATTTCACTTTTTAAATTTTCTCTGCTGAGGAGAGTACCAGTATTGCTGTAGCTTGTTTGTATATGTGTTGCCCGAAAAACATGACGTATGAATCAGTAAGGAACAGAAAAGGTAAAAAGCAGGGCCCTGTGCACTCAAAGCTGAGTTGGAGGTGCTCAGTTACCCAGTTTTCTGCTCTGTGTAGAAGGGCACAAAAAAGAAAGAACAGACTCAGCATTGATGCAGCCTCCGTCTGGAAGGAGTGTTAGGGCGGCTGGTGCCTTAGAGATCCCGTGAATGATCACGGCTGTTCTGCTAGCTCGGAAAGGAGGGGACGAAATAAGATGCTCTTTCACTGCCAGACCAGGTTTAGCTCCCAGACTTGAATTAGCATGCATCAAACACGTTTGACACACAGGATTTCAGGAACTATTCCTGCTTCCAGGAGGAGGTACAATGCTTTCTCTTCAGATACAAAGAACAGACCTTTTGCTCATGTGTTTGATTCCACGTGCAAGTTCATTGTGAAGATACATTTTCCCCACTGCTTGAGGTTCCCTCATTTTCATGAATTTCCACTTCAACCCAGAAGAACATTAGGCTAAAGCAAAGTAAGCTGATTTCTTTTTAAAAGAAAGAAATTCAGGTTTGCATTAGCTCATGGTCACTCAGTTATCTTTCATTATAATGTGTATTTATAAATACAAACATTTATGTAGGAACTATTTAGAAAAAAAGAGCATCCATTAGAAACTCCCTTTAGAACATGAGTGTGGCTGAGCACTGGAACATGTTGCCCAGAGATATGCACTTTTTTCTGTCTTTGAGCATTTTCAGACTTTAGTGGGACAAGGCCATGAACAATCTGATCTATCCCTGAAGTTAACCCTTCTGACCAGAAAAGTGATAGGTCCAGCTTAGCTGAGTTTTTGTGTTACTCTTTATTCCATAGTAGTGTGGCGTCTTCACCAAAGGAGATGTTAACATGGGCTTCAGCAACCAGAGCAATCTTTGCTCCATGTTCAGCCATCCTGAGGATCTGGAATTGTCGATGATGCAGCCGTGCATCTTCTGTATGCTGCAAATATTAGGAAAAAATATCTCCTGAACAGATTTAAACAACTACCGTCATTTGTCACCTCAAAATCTATGGCAAAACCCAAGGCCAAGTGTCTCACCTAAGGTGAGTCCATCTATCCAAACCAAGGGAAAGACAGAGAGCGATGAAACGGAATCATGTTTAAAATTACTGTAAGTATTTTGTCTATATGTAAAACATTATAGCCTTACTGTCAAATGTTTCTAAAACTTTTAGGGGAAGAAACCATCTCTGTATGTCCTGCCGTGTTAGGAGAAATTTAGAAATTCATCTTCGTTAAGCAGCAGCCCAGTAATTCGGTGGGGGTGTCACTGATCTGGCAGCTGTTGTTGCCCATGCTTGGCTGCAGCTGGATGTAGTTGTGCAGGAGTAAGTTTGTGTCTGCTTAGAGCAAGTTTGTGTCTGCTTAGAGCAAGGGTGTCAAACTCATTTTCACCGGGGGCCACATCAGCTTCGCAGTTGCCTTCAAAGGGCCGAATGTAATTTTAGGACTGTATAAATGTAGGAGTAGTTACACTTATACAGTCCTAAAATTACATTCAGCCCTTTGAAGGCAACCATGAGGCTGATGTGGCACCCTGTGAAAATGAGTTTGACACCCCTGGCTTAGAGGCTGCCCCAGGCTCTGGTTCTTGCAGCAGGATCTGCAGGTGGTGTACATTGTCATATGGCTGTGAACTTTCCCAAAAGCAGGAGTAAACATTTTGATTATTTAAACAATGCATATATACAAGTCAGTTAACGTGTAATTCCTTTTCTCTTTCACCCAATAACTCTCTAGGGTACAAATTTTTTAGTTAATGGTAAGAGTAAAATAGATGGAAAGTTTTGGTGTGTTTTTTTGGTTTTTGTTTTCTTTTAGTGGCATTTTGGAGTTCATCATAGTCTTGATTTATAGGTTTTCTCTATCAGAAGGGTGCTTTGCATTCCCAGTCCTCCAGTCATCAGATCTCGGGGACATGCTGGAGCATGTTGTAGATACTTTCTGTCCCAGCTTCCTTTCCTTAGAAATCCAGCACAGAGGAACGGTGTGAAAAAGGAGAACATGATATGTGCTTGGGTCCCAGCCCAGTGTGGAGCTGGGATACAGCCCAAGGAGCTGGAAAGTGCTCCCAGATCCCACAGCACGAACACGGATCAGACAACGGTCTTACTCTCATATCTCAGCTTAACACAGCTCATAATGGAGGTGATGGATAATTTTGGTAAGGCGTGACATAGTTGACATCAGTGCTTTTCTTAGTAGACACCGAAGTTCTTTCCTTCTGCCAGAAGCTTGTTCCACGTGTAGTCGTGCTTTCGATTCCACCACAGCCAGAAGCGGACACTGAGGACAGGGCATGACAGGGCAAACTTGCCGTGCTCCTTCTCGTGCTGCGCCCAGAGGGATTTCCAACCACCTCCAGCTCAGGCACCTTCTCAACCAAGTGTATTCATATCATCTCTTATCTGTGTTTTGTTTACCCATGTGATTTTCCCATTTAAAGTGTACACTGTTTGTGTGTGCTGCCAAATTCCTCCTTTCTTGACAAAAAGTGTAATTTCCAGTATAGCATCACCTGTAAGTACACTGATTGAAGTAACTACTGCTAATAACATAGTACATATTTTCCTTTTATGATCGTCTTAAGTACTGCTTGATATGTCTTAATGTCTAACATTCCTAAGGCAGATGTTTGCCTTTCATGAAACATTAATTAGAATCTAAAAATCAAAGAGGAGAAAAAATACATATGTATATATGCATATGCATCTGTTTGTCTGTGAACAGGAGATGGTAGAAACTTTGTATTAGAAAAAAGCAGCAAGTAAATATTTGAGGGCAAGTCTTTATCAGGAGGTTAGACTGGTATTTAAGCATATGAAAGCAAGAAATCTACTATGTTTTTATATAGTATGATTTTGGCATCTCACTAGCAGGTGAAGTTTTATAAACCATAATGAAAAATAATCCGTATCATATTATTTCACAGTTTAATATGTAGTGTTATAAGGATACTTTCACCAATATCCTGAATGGGAAGGTAACATTACACAATCTATCAGAAAATTGCCTTATGTGAAAAGCTACTACAAAATAAAGAAAACTGAGAGCTGGAAACTGGGAAATGCGGTTCAATCCCCCTTTTCAAAAAACATGTGGAATACCCGTAACGTGCCTTTTAGCATCTGAAACTTGAAAGTCTTAGCAGAAAGAGGATAGTTTATCTGCAGTGAGATTAGCTCCCTGAATGAGCACTGTGCACGTGTTCTGTCAGTGCAGAAACATGCCAGAGAAGCCACGCAAAGGTGTTGGCACCGCAGTCATCTCTGCTTCCCACTGTCCTGGCTGGGCAGCAGCTCCCTGGGCTGCCTGCAGTCCCTGCTGCCCTGTGTCACCTGCTCCTGCTCCTGCAGGTGACACAGGACCAACAGAAGGCCATACAGAGGGATCTGAACCGGCTGGATCGCTGGGCCAATTGTATGATGTTCAACAAGGCCAAGTGCCGGGTCCTGCACTTGGGTCACAACAGCCCCAGGCAGCGCTACAGGCTCGGGGAAGAGTGGCTGGAAAGCTGCCTGGCAGAGAGGGATCTGGGGGTGTTGATTGACAGCCAGCTGAACGTGAGCCAGCAGTGTGCCCAGGTGGCCAAGAAGGCCAACAGCATCCTGGCTTGTATCAGGAATAGTGTGGCCAGCAGGACAAGAGAAGTGCTTGTGCCACTATACTAGGTGCTGGTGAGGCCCCACCTTGGATCCTGTGTTCAGTTTTGGGCCCCTCATCGTAAGAAGGACATTGAAGTACTAGAGAGAGTGCAGCGGAACTCACAAAGCTGGCAGTCGGTCTGGAGCACAAGTTTTATGAGGAGCAGCTGAGGGAACTGGGGCTGTTCAGCCTTAAGAAAAGGAGGCTGATGGGAGACCTTATCACTGTCTGCAACTACCTGAAAGGAGATGGTAGCAGGGAGGGTGTTGGTATCTTCTCCCAAGTAGCAAGTGATAGGACAAGAGGAAATGGCCCAAAGTTTCATCAGGGGAAGTTTAGATTGGAGATTAGGAAAAAATTCTTCACGGAAAGGGTTGTCAGGAATTGGAACAGGCTGCCCAGGGCAGTGGTGGAGTCACCATCCCTGGAGGTGCTTAAAAGGCATTTAGACGAGGTTCTTAGGGATGTAGTTTAGTGCTGGAGTTAGGTTAGGTTATGGTTGGACCTGAGGGTCTCTTCCAACTGAAATGATTCTATGATTCTATGGCGTCTGCCTTGGGCTTGTGTGACCATGCTGCTCTGTGTGCTCAGGGGGTCCTGTCCCACCCGTGGATCCAGAGTCCAAGATTTTAAAGACTTGAACTACGCCCATAATTACTCACTTGAGAGCTCTAGTTTCTGTAAATGCTAAGCGGCCAAAACCCATCATGTTTCCTTCTGCAGCCCAGGTTCCCTTTGAATGCCAAGCGAATGCTAGCAGTCCAAGGATTTTCATCAACTGCTTATTACCATCTGAATGAAGACATATTATATTCTTGTTTTCTGCTATTATTTAATTGGCCTGCACTTTTAGTTACTACAACTGAAAGGCTGGCCCAGAAGCTTTGCATGTCTTATAAAGTAATAATTCACATTGCTAAATTTATACACTGCTTGTGTGTTTGAATATTGTATATTTATAACTTTTTTCCCTTTAAAAACTGAGGAAAAACTGTTAATATCTGCATGTTCAAAATTGGCCTAAGGTTGAGATATCAATGTCTGTTTGTTGGTTCTGTTCTGCATTACCAAGGCACATTGCCACCTCCTAAGTATTTTGCGTAGTAATAACTCCCAATCTTTTTTCTTGGCCTGTCTATTTATGTGGCTTTGTGTGTGTTATATGCAAAAGTATCACAAGAAGAAAGTTGCTGGATTTTCCAGTTGTTCCTTGTGTTGATTGCTTCTGTCCATGTTCTGAATCTCTTCATATAAGTTCTGAATTTCCACAGAAGTTGTGGTATTGGTGGTGATCACAGCCAGTTGCCACTGGAGGTGGTGATGATGCTCCCCTGACCCTTGGCCACGGGTTCCCATCCTCTCCCATGTGTCAGTCCAGGCACTTGGCAAAGTCCACTGTTCAGGGAATTCAATCAGTGATAGCAAGCAAGCTGCTCAGGTGGTTTTTTTTCCAGAAATGACTTATTGTGGGTCCCTGCACTGGCTTGCCACAGGAGCAGCCAAGCGCCAGTGCCAACACACGGGAAAGCAACTGGAGCAGGACTGTCCTGGTACGCCAGCTGAGCCAAATCACATCTTTCAACAGCCCAGAGCATGGGAATCTCAAGAGGACCACGGTTCGCGTTATGCCCATCTTTTGGGGCACGCTCTGACCTGCCAAGCCCCTCATCTGGGCTGACTGCCTGCTGCATGGAGCCAAGCCAGACCTGGTTCTCCTTCTCATGGTGGCCAGAATGGAGGGGACACAGCTGATATGTGGCTGGGTCTCAGCCCAAAGGGAAGCTAGCATTGTTTTTTTGGCAGCCATGGACTATTGTTAAGATGCAGTCATAAGTCTTTCATTTAACTACAGGGCCTTTCTCTTTGAGGAGAAACTTCTTTACTCTGAGGGTGCCAGAGCACTGGAACAGGCTGCCCAGAGAGGTTGTGGAGTCTCCTTCTCTGGAGACATTCCAAACCCACCTGGACACATTCCTGTGTGATCTGCTCTGGGTGAACCTGCTTTAGTAGGTGGGTTGGACTAGATGATCTCCAGAGGTCCTCTCCAACCCCAGCCACTCTGTGATTCTGTAATACGGTCTGAATGCTGTATAGGGGGGAGTTATGGTGGGGTGGGGTTGAAATTTGGGCACAAGCTGATCTGTACTTGTTGGCTCTGGGTCAGTCAGTGTGTTTTCCATGAGGTCTTCTGTGGGGCAGGCAAGAGACATCGCCAAAGAGCCTGAGCTCGTAGCAGGGGGGACAAGGAAGAGTAAAGGTGACAACCACAAGCATGAAAACGCAACCCTGGGACACTGTTTGGGTGTGTACGGCAAACAGCAAAGCGGCGGCTCACTGCACATCACCGGCTCCATGCTGGCCGTGTCAGCCGGTCCTTGCCCGGCTTGCTTGCCGGGCCATGGGCAGTGCCGGGAAGCTCGTACTTTGGTGGTCAAAGGTGACTCTGCATGTTTGCTGTGAGGTGAGATCAGGGGAGTGGGCTGTTTGTGGGGAGCAGCGACTTGTCACCGCATGGCATCTTGTCGGTGTGCAGCAGCGCTGAACACAGCTCACAGCTTTAATAAACATACTGTGGTCCCATGGCAGCTCTGCTCTGCATCGCTCAGAAAACTGGATCGGTATAAAAAGACCCGGTATGTGTTTTTTTAACAGTGTTACCGCATACGCCAAGGGCCTTTCCCAGTCTGTGTGTAGAATGGAGGCAAAACACCTAGGGGGCCATGGGCAGTGTTCCTAGAAAGGAAAAATAATCCTACATTACCAGAGTTGTTACAGTCTCTGTCTAGTGCAGTGCAGATCATGTTCAACAGAACTTGATGGCCATCTACTGGCAAAGTCCCTATCTGTGTTTTACCTTGCAGACTTTTTTTGCCTCAGAGACAGGAACCTGGCCATGTATGAGTTGCAGAGATGCACGTTTTCACTTCTAGCTGGAAATAACACAGTTGAAGTTTTGTAAATCATCCTGAAGGTTCCCACTGATTTCATTCATTTCACCCTATGAGCAGTACTGACTGCAGGTGTTGCAGCTGCTTATGGATTCAACCAGCAGTCTCCCAGGATTTCTGCTAGTGTAATAGTTTCTACGCTACTATAGAGAATACACTGGAAATAAAACAACAAATTAATAAATGTCGAGCTGACAGGTCAGAATCCAGTTTTCTTCTTTGTTAATTTATCTTTCGAACTTGATCTATCAGCAGTAATTTCATACATCCTGCAGTTTGCCTGGGCTGTTACCTATGGTGTCAGTCCTATTGCTAAACCCTATGTGGAGCTGTAAAGGCTGCCTGAGATCTTGGCCATCAACAAGAGATTGTGAGGGGCAGTTGCAGTCAGGAGAGGCTGCTAAGATATGCTGAATTTTTTAAATTTTTGTGGGTTTTAAAAAATCTATTTTACATGTTTTTAAAACACAATGTAAACAAAAAGAGAAAAGCTCAGTTAAAAAACAAAACAAAACAAACCCCAACCAACCAAACAAAAAAACACCAAAAAAAACCCCAACCTGTGAGTTCCCTGTCATGTCCATTCTCAAAGTCTTTGTACAAAGTGGTGCCATCAAACAGTAGTTTCTGGAGCCCTGTGCTGACCAGAGCCACCTGGTAGAACACTCTTGGCCTTTAAATGGCACAAAACACGGGTTTGAGGACTTTTTTAATGTCTCTCTATGTGGTTGGTGTGGTATTTTGTAGAATTTGCTTCAAAAAGAGGAGAGTGTCCCTTTACTGCTGCATGACCAAGGGAAAGAACCAAATCACCTGGAAGTTGCTGGAAGAGGGACTAACCTCAGGAAGCTCAAAAAAGCGCCTTGTGCTCTTTTTAGAGCATCCTGTGGTATCTCCATTTACAAAAATCACACAGCTTTTTAAGGCCGAAATAAGGCTGGTGGTATAAGGTGGGATCTGATCAGAGCAGTTCTCAGCAGTGAGGTCGTTTTCTTGTATGTGACAAACAGCTTTTTACAAGGTGTTGATCCTGCTCAAGGTTTGTTTTATCTCGGGGCTGGAAATTGCGGCAGCACTATAAGCTTGATCCTCCTCTCGTTTAAACGAGCTGTACTATCCAGGATCTGAACATCCTGTTACAAAATAGGCTTTTAAGACGGCTTGTAAATCACATAGAGCAAAAAAGATACACAAATATTTATTTTTAAGAAGATAAAGTTTTCCTGGTTTGAGCACTGGATTTTGTACCTTCAGTACTGAGCTTTAGGATTTGGTTGCCATATTTACTTTTTATTTTAGCTAGTGAGATGTTTAAAAAACAACCAAAGGAGTAGCAAGACTGTTCACGGTGAATCATTTAAGCCAAGATTTTTATTTGCCTTGAGATGCAGATGCTCCAATGCAATTCATAAGCCATTTCTGTGATGGCTAAACATATCCGTATTCCTGTCACATAGTTAAAGTGCTGATGTGTCTTACTCTCCTGGGGACTACTTTTTGCTAGTTAATGTTGATGTTATGGCTCTCTGTCCATTTCTTCCTCTATTTCAGAAATAGCCTGCATGCCCGTTTACACACATTGTATTATAAGCAAAAATAATTAATCTGGAAAATCTCTGCCTGAAGGTGGAATATGAATGTATATCAAATGTTAAGAAAAAAAGAGGGCTGTCAGAAAGAGAGTGCTCCATTTTATTTTTTTTTAATGGTACTTTAAATTAGGTTTGAACTGTAAAAATATTTAAACAAAAAGAAAAATGCATAATTGAACGACCATGAATTCAAGGCTGAAAGATTCGTAATGCAGTGAATTGGAACATCAGTGAAATCACATGCGAATGGTTCGAGATCCTTTATGCAAAGTTTTAACCTGATATAAATAGTCCTCAGCAAATTCCAGCAATCTCTAAAAGTCAAGTTTGTGCCAGAACAGCCACAGCTGTGACAGCAGGGGCTATTGTAAGAGAAGGCTGGAGATTGGTATTGACACAGGAGCTTCACAGCAGATGCATCAATGTCAGTGCTGCTTTCAAATGCCTTTCTTACTACCTTAGCTTCCCCAAAGGTTCTTGCTTACTACTTTTCCTGATCAGATCCAGTTTCTTTTCCTCCAATCTATTTTCATTTGACAGTTACAAATTCTTTCAGGAGAACTGGGAACTTGAATCGTAAGCATTTAGAAGAGCTGGCTGACAACTCTCATTTACCTTGAATGTCACTAAACCCAGGAATGTGGGGGAAGCCCGAGAAAACTGATTAAAGCCAATGTTGTTCCCATACTTAAAGTAGCTAAACCGGCTTCTATAACTGTAGATGAACGTGACTGCTGTGCAGTGTAACCATAATGGGGTTGATAAGCAGATCAATTACTAATGATGTATAGCTGAATAAATATAATTAATGGAAGTTGATGAGGGTTTGGATCTTGGCATACCAGGTCGATAATAGTTTATGACCCAGGTTTATCTAACTAAGGCAAGTTGCTTGTTGTAGCAGGCTTTCTTCGAGTATTAGACTTGGTACGCACTGTGTTTAGAAACTCAAGCAACATGACATTTTTGTTTTAATTGCTTAAAATTGGGATAACCAATAGGCCTTAGGACGTTGCTGTAAATTGAGTATCTCTGATGAGCACTCACGTTTCTATGGGGATTGTTTGCTGGCCTTGTGCCAATAAACTTTTTATGTATCAGTGGTCTGAAAGGAAATTTATTGACTTGCAGGTGATAAATTGAGAATTGTTAAGTAAGGAATTGGAAAAATTGCTGCTGCCGGGTGTTATGGATCTCTTAGCAATCTGCATGCAAGCAAACAGCAGGTGTTTGGCCGAATGCGAGGATCCATAGTCCAGATGTGGGTACTGGAAACACTTTTTCATAAAAGATTTCAGGATTGTTATCTATCTAAACTTGTCAAAGAGAAGCCTCTGTATAAAATGGAGTTTATATATAACATTGTTTGGAAAGCAGGGTTCAGTGAGCTTATATCTGAACACGTGATATAGAGATAAAGCTCAGATGAAGTCAGGCTATTACATTATTGGAGCAGCATTTAAGGATTGGGGTGTTTTCTCTGGCAATAAGCACTTCTAAATCAAGACTTGCATTATTTCATACCACTAAATACGCTGTAGTTCAAGCACAAATTGTTTCAGTGGACCATGTTGTAGAAGAGGAAATATTTAATTAATTTGTTAAGGTAACTTCTGTCACAGTGATATATTACAGCTGATCTTTTGGGGCCCAGAGTATACACCATGATCTTGCTTCATTTTTCTGCTTCTGTTCTGTTTTCTAGTTCAATTTCACCATTCAGTATTGAGAGCACAAGGCGTCAGAGAAGGTCCGAGTCTCCAGACTCCAGGAAGCGGCGCATCCATCGGTGCGACTTCGAGGGATGCAACAAGGTGTACACAAAAAGTTCCCACCTGAAGGCTCACCGGAGGACGCACACAGGTAAGACTTTGCTGGCACTGTGTCTGCGGTTAAGACAAGCATGTTCCTTTCTGCCTGATTTAGGACATATTGAACTCGTCATCCTACACTAAGAGCTAAAGGCCAACACCTGGATAACAGAAATGTCTGCGGGTGCATCAGCATTGGCATCCTGGTGCAGATCAAGAGTGCGCTTTTGAATTGAACTTCCCTCTCATCCCCATTTTGCAGCACAAGAGCAGTGTCAGCACAAACCAGGCTCTTTTCAGATGAAACTAAATGGAAAAGTGGCCTTCATGAACACACCTACTGTGGTTCAATGAGCAATGGGTCGTCTTTGCTCGGGACCAACCAGAGCTAGTCCAAAGAAAACCCTCAAGAAGAGCATAAAATGTGGACATGGATCTTCAGCACCATTTTTTTTCGCTCTACAGACCTGCTCCTTTTGAGCTACTACGTGCTTTTACAGGTGTAGCCTTTGAATGCTAGGTGCTGCTAAATGCCTTAAGTTCAAATGTAAATTCCAGAGCTCAGTGTTTCATTCTGGAGGCTTTTAAAGGCACCTGCCACGTACTACAGAGGGAAGTCAGTCGCTTTATGAGAGCAGGTTGCATAGAGGTGCAAGGGAGGTCCCAGTCAGCGATGATATGTAACATTTAATGAACTCCTGGTTTCCTTATTAACTTTACGGGCTATTACTAGTCTACATGACAGGCACATAAGGGTCGTTGAAGCAGTCACAGAATCACAGAATGTTAGGGATTGGAAGGCACCTCAAAAGATCATCTAGTCCAATCCCCCTGCTGGAGATGAGGTTACACAGAAATGTGTCCAGGTGGGTTTTGAATGTGTCCAGAGAAGGAGACTCCACAACCTCCCTGGGCAGCCTGTTCCAGTGTTCTGCCACACTCACTGAGAAGTTTCCTCTCATATTTAAGTGGAACCTCTTGTGTTCCTGCTTGTACCCATTGCCACTTGTCCTATCATTGGTTGTCACTGAGAAGAGCCTGGCTCCGTCCTCGTGACACTCACCCTTTACATGTTTATAAACATGAATGAGGTGGCCCCTCTGTCTCCTCTTCTCCAAGCTAAAGAGACCCAGCTCCCTCAGCCTTTCCTAATATGGGAGACACTCCACTCCCTTAATCATCTTTGTTGCCCTACGCTGGACTCTCTCCAGCAGTTCCCTGTCCTTCTTGAACTGAGGGGCCCAGAACTGGACACAATATTCCAGATGTGGTCTCACCAGGGCAGAGTAGAGGGGAAGGTGAACCTCTCTTGACCTACTAACCACCCCCCTTCTAGTATACCCCAAGATGTCATTGGCCTTCCTGGCCCCAAGGGCACAGTGCTGGCTCATGGTCATCCTGCTGTCCACCAGGACCCCCAGGTCCCTTTCCCCTACGCTGCTCTCTAATAAGTCATTCCCCAATTTATACTGGAACCTGGGGTTATTCCTGCCCAGATGCAAGACTCTACACTTTCCCTTGTTAAATTTCATTAGGTTATTCCCCGCCCAACTCTCCAGCCTGTCCAGGTCTCACTGGATGGCAGCACAGCCTTCTGGCGTGTCAGCCACTCCTCCCAGCTTCGTCTCATCAGCAAACTTGCTGATAGTACACTCTATTCCCTCATCCGAGTCGTTGATTAATATATTGAATAGTACTGGTCCCAGTGCTGACCCCTGAGGCACTCCACTAGATACAGGCCTCCAACTGGACTCTCCCTAATTGACTGTGACTCTCTCTGGCTTCTTTCCTTCAGCCGGTTCACAGTCCACCTCACTACCTAATCGTCCAGACCACACTTCCTCAATTTAGCTGTAAGGATGCTGTGGGAGACTGTGTCACATGCTTTACTGAAATTAAGATAGACCACATCCACCACTTTGCCATCAACCATCCACCTCGTTATGTCCTCATAAAAGGCTACGAGGTTGGTCAAGCACGAATTCCCCTTGGTGAAGCCATGTTGACTGCCCCTAATGGCCCTCTTATCCTTGATATGCCTTGAGATGGCACCAAGGATAAGTTGTTCCATCACCTTTCCAGGGATGGGGGTGAGGCTGACTGGTCTGTAATTACCCGGGTCCTCCTTCTTGCCCTTTTTGAAGACTGGAGTGACATTTGCTTTCCTCCAGTCCTCAGGCGCCTCTCCCGTTTCCCAAGACTTGGCAAAGATGATGGAGAGTGGTCCAGCAATGACATCAGCCAGCTCCCTCAGCACCCCCGGGTGCATCCCATCTGGACCCATGGATTTATGGATGTCCAGATTGCCTAATTGGTCCCTAACCCAGTCCTCATCAACTGAGGCAAACACCTCCATTGTCCTGCCTTTCTCTGAGGCCTCAGAGGTACGGGGCTCCTCAGGACAGCCTCTGGCAGAGTAGACAGAGACAAAGAAGGCGTTCAGTAACTCTACCTTCTCTGTGTCTTCTGTCACCAGGGCACCCACCTCATTCATCAGTGGGCCTACATTGCCTCTATTGTTAGTCTTATCTGCCACATATTTGAAAAAACTCTTTCTGTTGTCCTTGACCCTTCTCGCCAGGTTTAATTTTAAGGAGGCCTTAGCTTTCCTAGTTGACTCTCTACACCCTCTGACAACAGCCTTATATTCTTCCCAAGTGGCCATCCACTCCTTCCATGATCTGTAAAGTCTCCTCTTCCACTTGAGCTTGCCCAGCACTTCCCTGTTTAATCCTGCAGGTCTCCTGGCTCCCTTCCTTGACTTCCTATGTGTTGGGATGCTCTGATCTTGAGCTTGATAGAAGCAGTCCCTGAACACTAACCAGCTATCTTGGGCCCCTTTACCTTCAAGCAGCCTTGCTCATGGGATTTCTCCTAGCAATTGCTTGAAAAGGCCAAAGTTGGGCCTACTGAAGTCCAGGGTTGTGATTCTGCGAGGTGTTCCTGTCACATGAGATCCTGAACTCCACCATCTCATGGTCGCTGCAACCAAGGCAGCCCTCAACCTTTACTGCTTCAACCAGACCCTCCTTGTTAGTGAGGATGAGATCCAGCAATCCACCTCTTCTAGTCAGCTCCTCTACCCTCTGCATCACAAAATTATCATCAGTGCACTGGAGGAAGCTCCTGGACTGTGGCTGTCTGCCACATCAGGGTAGTTGAAATCCCCCATTACAACCAGGGCCTGTGACTGTGAGGCCGCTCTCAGCTGTCTGTAGAGGCCTCATCAACTTCCTCACCCTGATATTGTGGCCTGTAATAGACACCCACAACAGTATCACTATGACGTGTAGTTGTAATTTTATGGTGGATAAACTCAGGAGTGGCAATTTGAAGTCATCAAGAACAATTTAAAAGAGGATTGCTTGGATGGCTAGAAAGGCAGTGGACGGAACGCTCTCAGTTTCAGTACTGTTCCTTACTCTGCTGCTTATTTGCTTAAATTAAATTTATTGATCTCTCTGCTTTTAATGTACTTCAGCGTTCTTGTAACTCCTTGGAGAAAAGATGGTGTTTATCTAGCATGTAGCACAATGTTGTTCTTTGCTGAGGATCTGCTGGCAGTTTCTGTAGTGTGATGTACTCTAAAGAGTATGAAATATTTTTTAAAAATATTAAGTGGTGGCTTCTCTATTTCAAATGAGGCCACGTCTCCATCACTCTTTCCAATATGTCTTTTGGTTGGTTGGACTTTTGTTGACAGGAATACTGAACAAGGCTCCATCCTAGTATCCCCTGCTAAACCTATTTCTGTAAGGTAAGCGTCCCTTCCTTGAACAGCAGAAATGTTCTGGTGATCTGGGAATTTCATTACATTTCCCTCCAGGCCAGGTATTCTAGTTTCTTCATATCTTCCCATTAATGCTTGTGCTTTCTCCTTTGTCTTAATTTATCGTGTCTTTTCTTAATTGTTTTTTCTTCTTCCTTATTCTTTCCCATCTTCAGTGTAGTCTTTCATCCCTAGCCTTCCAGTATATTTTATATACCATTTCCCTTTCACCTTGTTCTCTGTCATTCATGTTTTGCTTCTTTTGTCCCCATCTAACACTGCTCTGTCCCTTTCCTTCTCCTTTCCATGATTTCTAAGTCGTTTCCCTGTTCTTGCCTGTATCACCCTTTGAGCATTAGCTGTCTGTGGCAGATGAGAAGGCAGAGAGCCCAGCAGAAGCATGAAACCAGCAGACTTTTTGGTTTGAACCCACAATACCACTTATGTGCTTGTGCCACAGAGGTCACTCTTTTCTAGCCTGCCAGCCCAGGAGTGTAAGCAAACACTGTGTAGGGAGCTGAGTTACAAAACCAGATGTGAACAACCTCAGAAATGTCACACCCAAGTTAGCCCAGAAATACAGATGGCTCTTCTCTGCTGTGACATTTTAAATCACTAAGCATCACATTTGTCATGAGTCGGTAAATCATTAGTGATCTCATGGCTTGTGGGTAACGCACACAGGTCAGCCTTAGATAGTCTGCACTGCTGAATGTCACACTGTGCACTTAGGGTGCTCAAACCGGGGCACTGAAGGCTTGAAAGGATGTTGGTAATTAGGGCTTTTGCAGCTGTAACTCTCCAGCAGCATGCAGGGAGTTTCTGTACCTGCTGTAATCATAGGATCCATCTCCTCAGCCTTGGTTCCCTGGCAGCTGGGTGTCTGGGCTGCACTATCTGTCTGGGATCTCTGGGTAGTCAGAGAAGAGGGATTGGCACCTCTGGGGCACATTATTCCCTCTCCAGGTAGACACAGGGACTGGCTTGCAAAGGTGCTTCTCTCTTTCACTGCTGACTACAGAGTCAGCCTGGATGCCTCCCTGTGAGCTGGCTGAAATGAATCCCCACCCCAAAGGCAGCTGCCTGGAATATTTTGCCGTCATCCTGGTTTATTCCTTCAGGGAGAAAAGAAAGATAATATAAAATCAAAAACCTTCATTAAATGGTCACCTGTTAACTGGTTTATGTTGTCATGTTTTCACGGCTGCTGCAGTGTAAGAAGTGTAGTCTAGAGAGAAGGTGAGCACTGAACTTAGGCAATGGATCCAGTGAGAAAATCTGTATTGTGCTGTTAAAATTAAATGTGTTTTACAGAACTCTTCTCAGGTCTTGGTAAGAAGTTGGTGTATAGATGTAGCATTGGCCATGAGCATACTCCATGTAATAATGTCATCTTTCTTACATTTTTTATCTTGGCCTTTACTTTTGCTTCAGGCAAAAGAAGTTAATTATTCACATATGACCCACAGTAATTAGTGTGCTGTGTTGGATAAGTATAAATGAAGTATGACAGCTATGCACGCAAGGGTGAGCAAGTTTCAGTAGGAAACTTTCTGAGAAAAGATCACAGAAACTCAGCATTGCATAATCTGGGCTTTTTTTTTTTTTAGACCGGTTGATCTTGCTGACAGTCGTTTAGCTAAGCAGGATGTGTTTGAGAGCTATATATATAGTTTTTTCATTGACTATATATGCATAGCCACTAAAACATTCTCAGTTGTTTGGATCTAGGAGGAAAAACAATGCGGTATATTGACAGGATGAACAACTTAGTTGGTTGGAAGGTATGCTTCTTTTAAATGTAATTAAAAAAGGAAACAAAATATTTCAGACAGTAACAGTTACATTTAATTATCTTTGAGTAGCTCCTAGGTTTTTAAAGTATACTATCATCTAGCTCCCCAGTACTTCTCACCAATATCCTCAAAACTGGATGTACTGGTGTGGGCATGACATCCACTGGAGGGCGAGCTTGAATCACGCATCGCCTCTCCAGCCAGAAAAACTGCAGGTGAAACCTGGAATCCTCGGAGCATTTCGTAAATCACAAGCACTGGTATTAAATTTCTCTTTCTAGTATCAGCTTCTTCTTGTTGTTTTGCCAAATTGTCAAATGGAGCTATCAGGAGGTATCGGGTGTGATGGAGAGCCTGCGAGGCTCGCGGGCAATCCCGCAGCTCAGGTTTATCAACTCCTTCCGCGAGGAGAAACTGTGAGAAATTGGCTCACTCGGACTTGTGTTGAGTTAGTTTCTGCTTCAGTGAACTTAAAGAAAATCACTGATGCGTGACTCTACAAATAAATGATCTTTCAAAATAGACAAGCCAGCAGCCCTGGGTTGCATTCTCAATCTGCGTGTGTCGGCGCTGCACTGGGGGAAGGTGCCCGTGTCAGCCCCGAGAGCGGGGAGAGCTGCAATTCGCCTGCTTCAGTTTGCTGCTTTTACCTTGAAGGTGGAAACAGAAGCAGTGGTCGTGTTATGTTATGATACGTAATGGCTATTTCAGGCCTTTTAGGCAGTACTAAATTTGCCATCGACACTTCCAGTAGGACAGCTGAACATTGCAGACTAAGTGGTACTTGTTCCTTCCACTGTTTTTTTTTTTTCCCCATCAAAATTTCACTCTAAAAGTATTAAAATTTATCTTAATGAATTGCTGTTTCCTTTTCTGCTAGCCCTCGTTTGTGAAAGATCTACAGACTGTTCTCTCTGAAGAGAGGTGATGAAAATTTTACATACTTTATATAAAACAAACAGTCAAATCATGCCCTCTGTTGGGAAGCTTGATATTGATTGTAAAAACTAGACTTAAATAACTGGTCAGTGAAGCTGGTGAAACTGGAAATCATGGGTCTGTGAAAAATGTAAAATGCATTAAATAATTTCATTATTTTGGCATAAAGCAGGCAGATATTTTCATGCCATAAAACTGAGAACATGCATCTTGACCTCCTCTCTGGTTCGCTGGACGTTTCTGAAATGTCAGCGGAAAGCTACAAAGTAATTTAAAATGTTTGCAATTTCCCTGCAAAATTTCCCTTGATTTGTCATTATTTTTCAGTCATCTGTAACTATAATGAAAATAGGTTTGTAAGCTAGATATGGTAAAGGTAGCAGAACAAAGCCTTTTGGTCACGACGTTTATCAGGTCAAATGCAAGGCAATAAACTCTGGGCTGAAATAATACCTTTCATTATAGCCTCAATCAGCATGATAGTTGTGGATAAAGGGTGTGTATGGAAAGATGAGAGGACAGGGAAGTCTGTTCTAGGGAGAGAGAAGAGGGAAAACAAGAGCAAACATCCAGGACCCTTTGGGCTACTTGCCGTAACAGTGCAAGAGACATTAGAAAAGGAAAACACCTTTTGGATAGATGACAATGATCGTATGAAAAGCACACAAGCCCTTTTTTTGTTCATTCTGGTTTCAGTTGCCTTGTTAATGCGTTAAATAATGAAAAGCAGGATTACCAGAAGATGGCAGGTTCTGGCTGCCCTCAGAGACACCGCGGGGCAGTGGCTGCTGGCGGTGGGCGACGTCCCAGGGCACACGTGTCACACGCACCCGGTCACGGACAAATTGTCCCACTGACCAACCGTGGGCCTGAAAACCACTTTCATTTTTCATCCACAGGCTACTCAGTCTGCAGATCCTAGTGTGCAATGTTGTGTGTCAACCTGAACCATGGGCCTGCTGGTACCAAAGCTAACCTTTGCATATCATGACCCAGTTTTCATAGACGTCATCTGTCTCTTCTTAAATAGGGAGAGCATGTAAATTTGAGGCACGTTATGTAAATTGAAGAGGCAAATTATGCTGTCTGTTAGATGGCCTGGTAAAGAAAAAAGAGACTTGAAACATGTATAATGGATAGAACATGTGGAGGAGATTTAAAGCTCTTCTATTTTTTCTAAGTATGCAGAGTACACTGGGTGGTGTGAATGTGTCCCAAAGTGGTGACTGGCATGGGACTGTGACCTGAGAAATCTAACCAACCACATAGTCATTTAAAGGGAGATTTTGTTTGTCTTGGATTTCACATCTAAAATTGCCCGCAGCTAAATCTAGATGTAGCTCATTGTGGCTACCCTCCTACCGTATGGAGAAGCCCAAGGAATTTAAAACATTGTGTGAATCATCCTGAAGAAGTCAATAAAGAAAGAAGTTGCTTGCTTAATGCTTATGTGGGATGTCATTTTACAGCGTCTGATATGGAAGAGATTGCTCTCTCTAACCTCCATAGGGTTTTATTGTAAAAGTAATCAGCATTGTGTATTTCTGTGCGACCTTATTTCAGTCAGTAGTTACTGATTCCTGCAGGAACGTGGCAGAGTGACTTTCTGAGGTCAATGTCAGCAGAAACCTGGGACTTTCCAGTTGGACTGAAGCGGGAATGGATTTAGTCTGTGAGCAAAGGGCATTGTATAGCCACAGCCGTGGCTTTGCTCCCACCTCCGAGGGGTGGAGGAGGGCAAGGGCTGTAACCAGAACACCTTTGGAGGTGCTCAGATTCTGGGCTGCGGCTGCTGCTTTTCACCCCAGAGCCCCAACCAGCACCGGGTCTGAATTGCCCTTCTCAGTGCTGCTGCGCAGGCTGAATGGCCTCCAGGCCAAATGGATTTTTTTTTAGTGTTTGGAGCTTTGTCCTTGATCAACGCCTGTATCATTCCTGAGAGATGAGAGCAAATACCTTTGCCACAGATGTAATGACGCCTATTTGTCAGTGTCAGGGGGTCTTCAGCAGCGTTACGTGGAGACAGTAAACATCTCAGAAATGTGGTTTTGTACCTGAGAAAATGACAGCATTTCCTCCCCAGGATGTTCCTTTATACCGGGGTTGAGGCACCACCCTAGAAAACAGAGGGCTAGTGAGTACACGGGTGTTTTATGTACTCTGTACTTTTTCAGACATTGCATTCTTCTCACTCAGTGTTGCTCCACATATTATTTTAATATGAAAGGGCCCCTGTCATTAGTCTTTGTTCACATTTTCCTTTGAGCAATTTCATAGCAAGCTTAAGAAGTCAGAGGTACCAAAAAAGTTATTTTTGCTCTGTAGGTTTTAAAAAGCTATTCATTACCTGTTGTTTTCTTAAGGTCTGTTCAATGTCTTTTGCTGGCTATAAGTTCCAAAGAGATATTTACAGGTTTGTAATCCCTTCATTGGACAAACATTTGGAGGAAGCAGCATATTTTAAATAGTCCTTCTGAATTTGACTTGAACTGGTTAGATTTTTGGCCTGCTTTAAAATTAACACCTCTTTGTCACCTGCCCTCCAGACTCGCTCTTCATAAGCCCAGCTTCTTTTTTTCTCATGTCCTATGTGCTCCATAGGCCCTTGTCCCAGAGCTCTCCCTCCTCCATGTAAATCTGACGGGTGTAAAAAGCTGCAACAACAGGTTCACATGCTGTTCAGAAACTGGGAATTTAGACAAACAAACCCAACTGAAAAATTAATTTGCTTTAAATAAAATAGGAGGTTCTGTTTGTATTGGGTGATGCTTTTATTTTTTAAGAAATACTTTATTTTAGTGTTTAAAATTTACTGCCAGTTTCAATAAACAGCAGAGCTTTCCAATGTGGAAACCAGTAGATTTCATGGAAGTCTTCACTTCTAGCTTTTCTGCTCTTTATTCATGCAGCTTCTATTTAGAAGATAAACAGATTATTTAATAAATGGGGCTGCTGGAGCCTGAGCCTGTTCCCATTGATGTGACTGGGTTCAGATTCCGGGACAGAAATATATTTAAAAGCAGATGTCTGCTGGTTCAGTGTGTACCAGGGTGTAAAGCCGGACTCACCAATGCCACCGCAACCCAGTCAGGTGATGTTCAGTACTGGGAACCTCTGGATGTTCTGAGATAGTTGTCTGAGTCCAGCTACTTACGGGCAGGTGTCCATACCACAAAGAGCTTGTACATCCAGTTCTCTTCCAATAGCCGCTCTGTGGAAAGTTAAATGATTTCATTTCTGGCACATTTCGCGAGCTCTGAATTCACCTTACACACGGGGAGTCGTTCCTCTGCATTGTAGGTCTGATGCTGTGCCGATATGGAAGAGCGCCCACGTGGTTATTCCAAGGCACTTTGATGGGAAAGCAAAGTCTAATTGCCTCTGTGATTGCTCTCAGTCTCTAGGTTATGAAAAATATTTGCAACAGTGCCCCTTGACTTCATAAATATGGGGTGCATATGTGTTTTGTCTGTGTGTGGCACGAGGGAATAATGATGATTTCATTATGCAGAACAAAATTTTCTCTAAGTAAACCATTTAGTACTTAATACTCTACCTCCAAAGAACTGTAGTTCATCTAAGGTCTCAGGCACGATTGTGGTCTACCATGTGTAGCCCTGCAGTGGCATGAAGGCGAAAAAGACCTTTCTACTCCCATTACCCCCCCAAGAATGCTTTCCCAGATGTTGCACCCAGACCTGGAGAAATAAATACGCACTCCCGGGTTTCCAAGGATGTTAACTCTTGCAGCCCCCTCCATCCGCGACAGAGGGAACAGGACAGCAGCTTGCTACTGAAATGTCCATTACCGGGGATAACCCGTGTATATCGGGAAGCACATCTGGAGTTGCTCATGCCCATCCTGTCCTTTCCAGGGCAGCCTTTGATCAGAAACATGGTTTTTGAGAGCAGAGCATGCTCAAAATTACAAGTAAGTTCCACAAAAGCCTTTTTTTCATGTTATATTCAGGTAGAGGCAGAGCCTGAAAACTAGCGTTTTCAGTTTTCATTTTTTGCAAATAAGTACTTAGAAAACTGAGGAAATGTTACAGAACTTCTTATTTCCTGGGAAAGGAAAACTGTCAGATGGCTCCTGTGTAGGACTGGAGCTTATTTTCTGCACTTCAGTGTTTTCTCCATGTAGAAATTTTGTGGTGTCTTCGTCACATTAATGATCTTTTCCCAGTTTCTTTTCCCCCATCATATATATGTTTGTCAGTTAATATTTTTCTTTATTATCATACGTATTTATTCTGTATTTTATGGTGATGATTGAAAAAAAATGGTATCTCTTCATTTGGGAAGTTTAACTCCATTCACAACTCATTTTCTCAAATGGGAGTTGGGTTTTTTACTGCTCCGTTTCTGCGAGCAGCCCAGCCCACCAGGTTCTCATCCTCTGCTTAAGCCTGACTTCTAGCACAGTGCAAACAGTCTTTGTTTGTTTGTTTCTTTGGGGGTTTCTTTGTTGTTTTATTTTATACAACTAGGGAACGTTTAACTTTTATACTTAGAAACATCAGTATTGCTCTTGGTAAATGTGGTGGAGCAATCCCTGGAGCATCCAGGAGGAGTGATGGTGACAGGATCAGAGGCAGATGGAGAGGGAAGTGTCACTTGTTTGGCGTCTCCCCCGCAGTTATGGACCACAATGAAGGGAAGGTGTTCTGTTTGGGGAGGCCAGACTGAAACCCAGGCCTACAGCACCCCAGGTAAAGAGAGTCAGTGTGCCCATCTGCTGGCACCCTCTGTGCAGCTGGTTGCTGATGGTAACGCGGATCTGTTACATCACCTTTCCCAAATACTTTCATGAGACGAGGCTGCCGTAAAAGGAAAAATCTCAGCCTTCCCCATGGCACTGCAAATTCGATAATCCCATATGCTTGCTGTGGCTGGAGGGAAGAAGAAAACTTCATGCCATCTTCCACTGCATATGTAGTCCCATACATTTGCTGTGGCTGCAGGGAAGGAGAAAACTTCATGCCATCTTCTGCCCCATATATATTTTTAAAAATGATATATTAACTGTATATACACTTAACATATACTTAAATATTTCTATGTGTACAATGTCATGCAGGAAAAATTTATCAGGAAGGGTGATAAAATATTATTTATCATCTACTCTCGGGATTTTGTCCAGCTTCTGGATTCAGGTGCAGAGGATGAGCCATTTTACATTTTCCAGAATTGTATTTGTTCTGTTTTTACAGGAGTTATATTTATTGTTTTACATCAGCAATGCCCTTGGCAATGTACATATCCCAGAGCGTTAATTCATTTGTGTCTCACATAGTACCAGGTTTGTCCCATAGCAGGGCAAAGTCTTTGTGCAGAAGCCCAAAAGAGAAAATGAGGAAGAAAAGTTTCTTTGATTCCCCCTCTTCATTTCCCTCCTGTTTGTGTCATGACATAACACAGCTGAGACGGATGTAATGGATTTGCCTTCTTAAATTACAGAGAATCGAATTTTGTGAGTCTGGTCAAAAAGGCTTTTTTGCTGGGATTTGTGTTAAAATCGCAGTGAGCTGAGGCAGCTGCATACCTGGTGGGGCATGTGGGACAATATGAAAGAGAGCAAAGAGAAAAGGTTGCTGAAGACAACAGTGGTTGCAAGACCGCTGGCCTTGCAGCAGGAGTGGGAGGAAGGTCCAGGATGGCAACCAGGACCCAAGCTCAGCAGTGCAGTGAAATGAGAAGTTAGTTGTGTGTTGCCATGTGGGAAAAGGACTCGTGCCTGAATTATCTGGAAGTGGAGCTTGTAAATAACCGGTTCAAGAAGAGCTGCCCAAAGGGTGATAAAGTTCTGCTTCTTGTTTTAAATTGTAGGTTGTCACTGTGTTTTTGAATTGAATAAATGGTTTTGTTCCCAGTTTTCACATTAAGAAACCATGTCCCTGGAATAAAAAACCTGAATTTCAAGACGTGTTACAGTCAGCACAGTATGTTCCTGTTCTGCCTATAGAAATTATTTTCCCAGACTTTCTAAACTGATAAGAAACTTTCATCTCTTCCCAGAAAGATATTTTATTTGTGTATTTTAACAGTATTGAAATGCAAAAGTCAAATTCAGTGTGGTCATCAAAGACATATGGTGAATCGGTAACTTGGAAACAGAGATCCCAAATGACCTTCTGAAAGACATCTAAATAATTGAATTGGACTTTCACATCAGAATGACTGAAAATATTTCAAACTTCTAAAGGGATGAAGCCAAGATCTTGCAGTTTCATTACAGAAAGGTGTTCCCAATATGTCAGTCATAACATTGCTGTGCATTTTCTCTGCAGTTTTGGGAAGGCTCACTGGATGCTCACTGGGTTGCTTTTCCTACCTGCAGAATGGACACGATATTTGTTCCACAGTGCCATTATGAAGACAGACTTTTAAGAAGTATTATACTTATTGGAAAAAAAAAAAATGAGCTTTATAAGGCACTTGGAAGTTGGAAAGTGCTTTATAAGTACTCTGGTATTTTTTCATTAAAAATTATAAAAATATCACACCAAATATAAGAGTTATTTTTCACTTTCCCCTGTGTCTAAAAGCGAAGCTGCCCTCTTTCTCTGGGAGTGCCTGAGGCTGCTCATTATCAGATAGTGGTTTTGCTGTAAAAAGATAATTTTCTGCCTGAAGTTGCTTATTTTTAGTAGAAATGCAAAATCTAATTAGCCATCATTTGTGGTTTCCAATTTATGATCCTTTCCACAGTCCCATCAGTGTAGGCGCAGTGTGACCGTCCCGTATGTTACAGAACAATTCTGGTGTTTACATGGGAGCTGCAAACAGATGACATAAATCTACACCTTGTATGATAATATCCTGTAGCAGAAAGCAAACCGGGAACCACCAGGAGATGTCCTCAACCCTGCAAAGCTGCAGATCTGTTGACTTTGACTAGAAGATTTAACATCATCAGACAGAGGCAGAGGCATGCTTGCTGGATTATTTCTTTTTGTTTTTCAACTTACTATAGGCTAAACCCTTAGGGCCTCACTCTGGTTTTGTGTGGGGAATACTCCTCCAAGAGTAATGGCAATAGAAACTGTGTATAAAGATGTGGCTGTAGATAACAGGGCTGGGCAAGTGCCACCTGTTACACCATAAAAGTTTGGCTCAAAACAATTCTATTTCATCAGTGGAGTGAGGGACGGCATCTCCCCTGTGCTCCCACCCTCCCAATTTGGAAACTATAGATGATATTTCATTTCCAAGTGATTTTCTAGCCTTGTCCTTCTCAAAAGTGGAATATCAGCATGTGACTCTTTCACAGGGTGATGAAAGCTTAAATACAGAAAAATCTGGCCCATCCCCCTGAACAGTCCCTTAATATGTATTTTCTAGTTGATTCTTATTTGGAATAAAAATGTGACCAGTATTTTAAAATGTTGAGCACTGTTGCAGGAAGGGGCCGCAGAGAAGTGATGTAATAACTCAAATTCATGGTAAGAATTACATGTGCAGAAATATTAGGAAGACAGGAATCTCTGGAGAGGACACAAATGAGAAGGGACGTAATACCAGGGAGAGAGGTGAGTTTATGTCAGAGAAAGAAATTGGTTTAGAACTTGATCACTGGGATGTTTTCTGTCCAGGTAGGAGATGGTGTTACTTCATCATTACTTAATGACATGGTTGCCAAGAGCCTGCTAAACTCATGAATAAATGAAGCTTAAATAACACACAAATGAAAGGAACTGCAAGTGCGCGGGGAGTACACACAGCATCTGCAATTGCCGTAAATAAAGTTTCTTGCCTAGGGAACATTAGCCCGGCTGTTTCCTGGAGCTCCAGAGCAGTTTGCCTGCTGGCAGAATAACCCGTAACTATTTACATGGTGGTTTTGTGGTGCCTGTCTTTGAAGCATCTGGCATCAAATACCACGATACCAGCTAGTTGATGGGCAGAGGATAACTGCCAAGGAACGTACCATGAGGGAAATTCTGCCCAGGGTAGAACAGACCCCAGTCCCTTCATCTGTTCCATGGCCTGGTCTCCTGCTGGCACACACATAGAGGTTGTTTGGGTTTTTTTAAGGAATATGTGAATGTCATCGGGTAAAAGTTTTGAAAGAGATTTATTTCCTTGGGTGAATGATCTTTCAGATGTTAGAGTGTATGAATAAGGGTGCGGGAAGAGAGATTTTTGGCTGTGGGAAGGATTGGAAAATTTTGGAAGGATTGGCTTGACAGTGGTCATTGTTCAGCATTATTAATTCATTATTTGCTCGAGTTTAAGGAGATTTAATGAGTAACTGTTGTAACTATGTTCTTAAGTGCTTAAGTGAGAGGACTCATAGTAGGGTAGGAAAAACAGTATGCTAAAAGTAATTAAACTAATTTCGATTGTGCCATCTAGAGTACAAAAGGCAAAGTTTTGGAGGGCTCTTAGAAATAGATGTTTTGTTAATAGAAGATTAAAAAAAATACTAGTTCCATTTGAGATTTGAGTCATACCTCTAAAACTTCATAACTGACTTCTACAAACAATAGAAAATACTAATTTTCTGCAGGGAACTGTCTAGAAGAACTTTTTCATGCTCCAGGGTCCTCCTTGGTCCATATAAATGCATGCCATGGCATGCTATTCACTGTTCATACTGTCCATGTATTGTGAGACAGGGCTGTGGAATAGCATCAGAATACAATTTTTCTGTGCTTTAGGATCTTTTTGTCAGTTCTCAGGACAAAACAATAGAGCTCTCAAAGACAAGTGCAAAAGTAGAGGGTCAGCTCCCATGAATACATTCACAGCTTCAGGCATTTACTGTTAAATGGGTAACTTCTGTAACTCTAAAGCCTTAAAGATTCTGAAAACTGAACTAACGGGGTTTTGTCTTCTTCCAGTTTTCTTCTTCTCCTCGTGCAGATTGCTGCAGGTTCTTATTCTCTTTCTGCAGCTCTTTTGACTCCCGTTGTCTAAAAACCGTGCACTGTTTCATCTTCTCCTTCATTCCCGTGTTTCCACCATCCTGGGCAAGACTCACCTGCTCTTAGAGCTGAGGGAGAATTCAAGTGTCGGGGTGCATGACAGTAACTCTGCACCCTTGCTCCCATGGCTGCCGAGCCATCGAAGGAGCTGAAACCTGCCCACGCTTTGAACCTGAGAGTTTCTTAGATACTTAAACTCAAGGGCTCACAAAGAGGCAGAAGCATCTGAGTCAAAATGGTTTGAGTATTTGACTTCACTGCAATCCAGTCTTGAAATGGCAATGTATATATATATATATATATACATATGTGTCTATGCACTAGGGCTAGTTTCTTCCAATTAACGAACGAGTTTTGTCCACCTCCTCACTCACCCTTTTCTGGGTTGCTGAGGTCCAGCCTCTCTGTGTTGATTATACCGAGAATTTCACCTGTTAGTGCTCAAGTTGATCAGCCAAAGCTGGTGTGTGCTATCTTGGCACCAGATTCCCATCCACTAGCAGTTCTGCTCCTGCTGGTCCTTTTTTCATCCTTTGAACTCCTGGATCTTCTGCCTTTTACAAACTCAGTGGTCAGTCTTCATGTCTGGGATGTTAATAAAAGGTTAAGAGTTAGTATAGTATTGCCTATGAAGAACATTTTTTTCTAGCACTTTTCCATCCATAGATAATGGAGGTGTTTAACAGAAAATTAATATTTTTATTCTTCCCCTAAAAATTAGGTTTGCATAAAATTTTGTTGATTATTCTTAATGAAAGATCATGCCTTTCACACTTCACAGTGGCTTTTTTAAGGTGCATATGAGTGAATGTCTTCAGAGTAATGCTGCCTTGCCTGTTTTTTTCCATCTTATGGCTATACACATGTAATTAATTGAAAATAATGAAAGGTCTTCTTAGATTGAGCTTGTAAGAGCAAATTTTTTTTTTTTTTTCCCTGTAAATAGCTTGAGAGGAATGTGGTTAGTCCTGTCTTGTTCGTGTAGCTCTATAGGGGCTGGGTTAGCAGGACTCACTGAGGAGGGAGGCTGGAAGCAACACCTCGGAGCTCCAGCTGAGTGACCCGCGCTCATGTCCTTCCATCAGCTCACTCGCTTTTTACCCAAAGTGTTACTGTTTAAATGGACGAACAAACTATTTCTGATGTTTCTCTTTCACCAACCATCCCTCCCTGCACTGGTTCTCCATTTGTATTCTGCCAAGGGAAAGAAGATCTGGGATTTGTGTAGCAAAGAGGCCATTGCAGGGGAAGGATATTGGGGCAGAGAGCGACTTTGAATTTCAGATGCTTTTAAATAAGGATCCAGAGCTTAGGCAATACCTCCTCATTTTGCTCTGGAAGTCTCTGTGGTCAAATAAACCAATTGAGGAAGTATCCAGAGTCTAATCAAAAAGAGACTTTTTAAAGTACATTGAGGATGGACAGGGCAAGTGCTCCACTTGGAAACTCCTGATGCGGTGTGACGAGGCCATTAGAATGGACCTCCCAGGTCGAATGGGGAGGCTGCTGTATTATAGCACTGTTTGTGGCAAGGGCACATGTGTAAGACAGTTTGGTGTTGAATCTGAACACATTTTGTCACATTTTGTCATTGGCAAGAGCGTACAACCCACTATCTGCCATGTAGCTCGTGCCCATCCAGCTCACGGCAGCTGCCCGATTCCCGGCGCCCAATGCTCTGGCCACCCAGTGCACGCTATTTGGTGCTTTGTGCTTGGCTGAGGACTGTAAAATCATCTAGGCTAAGTTGCTGCTGGTGCAGCCGTGGGTTGTGGTCACCTCAGAGCCTGGATTGCTGGGTTCTTCTCACCGCAACTGTTCCCCACCCCGGTCTGACATCAAAACTGCAGCAGAGCCCAGATGGTGCACAGAAGGTACCGACCCAAGGAGCTCAGATGTTGCTGACAGCCCTGCTGACATGCTTGTACAGCATCCCATTTCCTTACGGAGGCACCCGTGGCTGTTTCAGCTGGACTTTTCAGGGCTGTTTGAACTTTGTGATGATATTCTTACTCTGGAATTTTCTTTTGAAACCGAGAGCTCTCAGCAAAGCATTTATTGACTCGCAAAAAGACGCACGGAGGGAGGTGCTGCCTACGACAAAGCAAGTGTTGTGTCACTGGTTCAATCAATTGAAATAGCTCCTTGCAAGCTGCCTGTGATTCAGAAGAGATAATAAATAACTCAGGAATGACTGTGCCTGGCGAAGGAAATAGTTGTTTCAGAGATGCTTTTGTGTTGTCCTGGTGGTGATTAGCTGTTTTCCAAAGGGGAGGTAAAAAAGTCATTTTTGACACACCAAAGAGAGATACGTACGGACCTCACACGGTTTCCCTCAGTTTTGGGGCATGCTCAACTCTGGGATCAAAGCAACTGCCAAGAGCATTTAACATGTAGATATTGAGGGCGGGTGATAGAAATCACAAATACCTGTAACCTACAAACATGACAAAAAATGGGGGTTTATAACATTTTGCTTTATGAAAGCACAAAATGCAATTTTGCTGTAATATTCTTTTCCTCTGACATGATACGACACAGAATGTGGGGCACGCCTCATACTTACCTTTAAGTAAAAAGCAGAGGGTGGGAAAAATCTGCACTCAAAAATCTGCATTCATCCCAAGTCTGATCTTATTGAAGTAAATGGGTATTTATCAACAGCGTTGTGCAAGTATCACAGTATCACAGTATGTTTGGGTATGGAAGGGGCCTCAAAGTCTCGTGGCTGAGTACATTTAAAAATTTTACACTGTTCCTGGTAACATCTTAAACGCAAAATTAATTTTACTGAAAGTAAGTGCAATAAATAAAGAGGATTTTTGCATATGGAATTTTTTATGTTTGATTGGGAAATCGTAGTTCATTTTTACCAGCTTGGTAAGAAATGTCCTGCAGTGTTGTTTACACAAATAATAAGAAACCTTCATAAACTTCATAAAAATTATTGAACGTCTGTGGCAGCCTGTGATAAATATTGGGTAATCTGGCCATTTTGGGAGAAAGTGTAGCCTGACGAGATGAGGGTAGCAAACTCATATGGTAATCATGGGAATAATTACACAGCCCTTTGTCCTGATGTTAATCCCCGCATCACCCCTGCGAGGTAGGATCTATATTGTTGCCTTAATCCTGTTGATTTTCTTAGTCATGTGAATGCCACAGGAATGATAAATCTCAAGGCCTTTTCCTTATATTCAGCAGATTCGGTACCTCGTAATTGTGTAATTTGGCCTAAAGCAACCCCTGGGCGGTGGGTGTTGATGGGAAGCGTGCGGGGTGGGGGGGGTTGTGGGGATTAAGAGCAGCAAGGGGAAAATCACCACCTGTTTTTCCTCCTTCCCCCCTCCCCTCTTTCTTTTGTCTCCCCCAGGAGAAAAACCGTACAAATGTACCTGGGAAGGCTGCACCTGGAAGTTTGCTCGCTCCGACGAACTGACAAGGCATTACCGCAAGCACACGGGAGTGAAGCCGTTCAAGTGTGCAGACTGTGACCGCAGCTTCTCCCGCTCAGATCACTTGGCGCTCCACCGCCGCAGGCACATGCTGGTTTGAGAAACGCTACCTGTTCCAGCCGAGTTTAAGAGCTGGGTCTCTTAACTACCCGGAGTGGATTCAGCAGGGCTGAGTCCCCCCCACCCCCTCTACAGTGTTAACAGGCAGGGCTTTCCCTGATGTCCGTAACAAAAAATAACAGGAATTTAAAGAAAAAAAAAAGCAGGAAAGAAGTGCCACTCTTCTCCTCGCCATCTGAAGTTAACCCTGTCTGCCCCTCAGCATGGCTACCCCCTGAAAGTGTCACCACAATCACCTGGGAAATAGCAGCCGAAATGCTACAGGAATGGGCATTATTTTACATGCTGCATCCTTTGACAAAAAATGTTTATAGCTTGTATGTTTTCTCAGCTGTCGAACATTTTGTTCCTGAAAAATCACTGCTGATTGGAGGATTAGATACCACAAACCGATGATGATGATGATGATGATGAGAGCAAGACCACTAAACCTTTATTATCCTGTCTTTTCCCCTTGTTTTGAATACCATCTGGCCGGTGTCAGCGTTGTGCCCGAGCTGTGCTACAGACAAGCTGCGTGTGAGTAGGCAAGAAGATTCTGCTGGAGAGGTCCCGCTGTCAGAGCTGAAGGGTTGCTTGAGCAGACTTTTGCAATAACAATAGTGGCATTTTAATATTGTACCACAATTTGCCATTATGCCCTAGAGGACACCAGCCATTTAACCTTTTATCTCTTTTTTTTTTCCTTCCTTTCTTTTCTTTTATTGTTGTTGTTGAAGTCTGTAAAATAAACAAGGGGCAGCAGCATTTCTGCTGAAAGTACAATATTAAGTATCTGTATTTTACCATGGGCTTATTTAGGACCATTTTCTGATTTATATAGAAAGAGCTCATCTAAAAACTACTACCCTATTCTCAACATACAGTTTTCTTTCATGTAGGTATTCTCTTCCCCACAACGATGATTTGAACAAAAGGAAACATCTTAAAATCACTGGTACCATGGTTAATGGTGTAGCCATTCGTGAAATGGAATTCAATGTACCAACAAAACGAAACAGAGAAGAAACGGCTGTATCTCTTGCAGAGAAAAAGCAATAATGAGTAAATTGGCTCTCAAGACAATAGTTTACCCCACGCCAACAGTCAGGAGGGGTATGCAGAGGTAGGCACGTAAGATCATTTAAGTTAATCTTTCTGATGGTTTCACTGACCTGCTAGGTAGCACAATTAAGTACTTTCATTTCCTTCAACATAATACTTGTGTCTGGAAAGCAAGAAAGATAAAGGACAGAACTGATCGTTGAGGACTCAGTGGGCGAACCGTAAGTTGGAAAGAGAAATGTTTCTGTGGCGGTGCTCTGCAAGACATTAGGTTTCTCCCTGGGAGTTAGGGAATAACAAGATTTTGCCAGCTGTCTAGTATCGTATAAATGGCCCTTTATATGGGTACCAGTGGCTGTCTCTGCTGGGATTTTCGATCCAAGCCTTTTCATATTAAATAAAAGGAAATTCTTGATCATTCCCATACAGCCCTGTAATTGTGAGCCAATTTGTATTAATTGAATTACGTAAGAAAGAGAGAAACTTTTAGTCGTCAGTTGTTCATGCAAATGGAATAGCATTTTTCTGTTTTCTTTCCTTACAGGATCTGCCTATTCAGCTAAATTTGACAAAGAGGAGGCTTGGCAAGATTTTTTAAGTGTTGAGATTTTTATAGCTTAGAGATGAAAGATGTATACATAAAGGTCTTTTGCAATGCATTTAATTATGAGTATTTGGTTCCAGGAATCGCACATATTAAACTTGTGATACCACTTGTTCATTTTTAAATGTTTGACCAGTCTGAATTAATCTCTGATTCCTGAAGTAACCATAGTAATGTTGGGGGATTCTGAAATGTAGGTAATCTTTAAGAAAAAACAGCACAGACTACCCGTACAGATACTGAAAGCAATTACAGTTAATTGAGGATTAGTGTGACTGGGATAACACTTTATAACAGCATTCCAGGCCCTAGACTTTGATTGTCTTTAAAGACATTCTTAATATTCCGCAGTACCAAATATCTTATCAGCTCTCTGAAAGAAGAACTTCAATACCGGTAAAGCTCAGGCTTCCCTCTGCAGAGAAACCCAAGATTAATCATTTGCAGCCATTGTGGGAAAATTGCCTCTATCAATTCGCATTGACCGTGTCGGTAATCAACTTCCACCAAATTCAGGAACGTTTTGGTACCCAGCTCCAAATCAGGCATGAAGCAGAGGCACCGAGTGTTCGTGAAGAGGCTATGATGGATCAGGGCTTCGGGACAGGCTGTGAGGCACCACAGGGCAGCAGAACTGGGCCTTTCCCAGCAGCGTCGCTGCTCTTGGTTTAAAAAACTGGTTGTCGGTCAGGGATTACATCCCATGTCTGTCTTTTCTGTACTTCAATATCATCCCCTTAAATGGATCTGTTGTTCTCAGCGTTTAGGGAAAGAAGTCAGGTCAGGTAGAAGTCAATTGATAAAACTATTTTCCTGCCCAAGAACATTTTACCGACTAATTACATGAATAGCAGTAATTTAGTTGAAGAACCGATGTCATACAGAATTCCTTTCAGACTCTGATGATTTTCTCCCACAGAAAGTTAAGCTTGTTTGACCAGAAACTCACACGGTCATTCTGTTAGCACACAAGAGGAGCAGTGAGAGAGATCATCTCTGATGTTATTCACAAAGGCAGGGTATAACTGGGAGAGACCAGCGTCCTCTTTAGGCTTCCCCTGTAGTCAGTGAAGAGAGAAAAAACTCCTCTGAGAGAAACTGAGAAACCTTAAATTTCAGCATTCAGCTATGAACTGCCCCAAGGAGGGGCATGTGTATCAGAGACCCTGGGGAGGCTGGTCTGTGTGAATCCCTTGTCTTTCAGCTGGTTGCCCACTACTTGATGTGTAGGAAACACTGCAACAGAAAGAGGGCCTGCTTTTATTCAAGAAACCCCAAAGTGACATAGAATCAAAGCAACGCTCACGCCAAGGGGCACTGGCAGTGATAGCAGAATGAAACCAAAAGGTAAAGGGGTGTACACTAAATTTTCTTATTTCACAGGAAGTATATCCTCAGCCTTTCCAGCATCCATACAAGGGCTTTTTTGTGATGCTGTTACCTCTGGACAACTTACACCTCTAGCAGCAGTCCGCCACTGGTTTTCAAGCTACCCAGTGTGGTTCTTGGCGAGTTTCTTATTCATAGAATCGTAGAATGGTTTGGGTTGAAAAGGACTTTAAAGTTCACCTAGTTCCAATCCCCTGGGCAGGGACACCTTCCACTAGACCAGGTTGCTCAAAGCCCCATCCAGCCTGGCCTTGAACACTTCCAGGGATGGGGCATCCACAACTTCTCTGGGCAGCCTGTTCCAGTGCCTCAGCACCCTCACTGTGAAGAATTTCTTCCTTGTATCTAATCTAAATCTACACTCTTTCAGTTTAAAGCCATTACGCCTTGTCTTATCACTACATGCCCTTGTCAAAAGTCCCACTCCAGCTGTCTTGTAGGTCCACTCTAGGTACTGGATGGCTGCTAAAAGGTCTTCCTGGAGCCTTCTCCAGGCTGACAATCCCAACTCTCTCAGCCTGTCTTCACAGGAGAGGTGTTCCAGCCCTCTGATCATCTTTGTGGCCTCCTCTGGATTCACTCCCAACAGGTCCATGTCACTCGTCTGTTGGGGGCTCCAGAGCTGGAAAAAGAGCTCCATGTGGAATCTCACAAGAGTGGAGTAGAGGGGCAGAATCACCTCCCTCGACCTGCTGGTCACGCTCCTTTTTGCACCAGCATTTGCAGGCTTTGACCCAAAATGCTCTGTGAGGTTGTTTTCTGGTTTGTTTTCCCCTTCAGAAGTATTTTAAGAGAAGTTACTGTGTGTGAGGGGGGTATTTGGATTTGGAGCTGATGCCCCGCAGATTCTCAGGGTGTCCTTCCCTCAGTGGCTGCGTTTCAGACCCACCAAACTTTTGTGCTTATGCAGAGACCAAGAGCAATTGCTCCAGGGTGGTTTCCTCAAAAATCCTGGTGTCCCACCGCAGATCTGTGACATTTCCTAACTGTGGCAAAGGTCATATGTGGCATGCAGAAATATCAGATCTCATTCTTGGCACAACACAGTAGGTCCATCTTAACTGAGCAATTGGGACAGGCAAATGTTCAGCATCCCATTCTTTCAGAAAGACAGAGATATTATGCTTCTAAGTGTGAGTAAAGCATGGGTAATATCCACTGTGCCCGTTACAGCTTACAAAGCAAGCTATGCCACAAGGTGTCAGATTTCGTGTTTTCAAAAGGATTCAATGGATTTGTCAGGAAATCTCAGTAGCCAGCGTTATAGGAAAACGTAAAGAGCAAACAGCTTTGATACAGAACTTTTTAAATTGTAAATTTTCATCGTTTTTTGAGCGCCTGTTTTATTCAACACTGTAAAATTGGCTCATTGCAACAGCAGTTTATACTTGGGGATGAAGATGCAGTATTCCTTACTCTCTATCATGCTTACACAATTAATTAAATAGATTTAGACTGACCTGTATATATGATCATTTGCTGAAGTAATGTATAACAAAATTAACAGTGTTGAAAATTACATCAGTGATGTTGATGTCTGGGGTAAACTCGCAGTGCAGAGCATAGATAAATAGCTGGACAACCTTTCTCCCCTCTAATGATGGGAATAACACTGATCATAAGTTTCATTTTCCATTGGCCACATTGAAAATGTATTCTAGTTGCCATTTATAAATTTATCTTCTGATAATAAATGCTGTTTAATGGAACAAATCTCTTTCTCCTTTATTGAAGGTGGGTACCTCTAAATCAGAGTAAGTTTCCCTATTAATATCCTGCTTATTTTTTACTTTGAATTTTGGTTTGGAAAGGTCAGTGTGTGAAACTGCATCTTCCACAGCAGACAAGTCTTGAGATTGTTCGGTAAATCCACGCTGGTCCCGTATGGTCATCCCTACACTCGTGCATATAAACCCCAGTATTTCCATGTTCCTCCACCCATGTGCAGGTAATAAACATGTTTACTTAAAAAAAAATAATAAAAGGAAGAATTGAAAATAAACACTGTAAAAGAAAATACTACCTTCTTAAGTAACTAGCTCATGTTATTATTCCTTTGCCTGTGATTTATAACTGGAGAAGTGCACGAAGAAATTTAAAGATATTGTTAAAATTTCACAGTTGTATTGTAGCATAACAGTTGCTGTGTAATGTGTGCTTATGAAGTCACGCCCACTGGTACACTGGAGAGCCTTAAATTCTGATGGGTTTCTGCAGTAAATCAGGTTTTAATACAAAAAATATAAGGATACTGCATCTTTGTAAATCAAAATACCTTGAAAATATTCTACTAATAGCAGTTTAAATATTCTGTAACATACATAATAGTGGAAAAGTACTTTCAAATTCAAAAGTTTACGTGGGGTGTGCATAGGTTGAATGAAGTACATTTTTTTAAAATGTACTTTCATCAGGAAAACTGGTAAGATAATGCCTTGCAAAGCTTAAACACAAAACATAAGAAGAATATGGTTCTGTTTTGTCAGAGCATGTTTTCTCTGCAAAATGGAGTGGCCACTTCTTTCCTGTTTCGCAGATGGCGTGTGATATAGCGAAGTCATACTGAGCCCTTCAGTGTCGAATAAGTCAACACTCAGAATGTCTTTGACTGAATAAAGGAAAAAAAAACAATCGAAATGAAAACCATGTGAAAGGTTTGGGGGTTTTTGTGTGGGTTGCTTCTTTCTTTTCTTTCTGGCATTTTACAGTGAAGTGCAGATACAGTAACAGCAAACTCTCATTTGGTTTTATTTCTTCTTGTATTACCTTGACCATGATGCATCTTTAATAAAGGTTGCAGAGCTGAAACAGGCAGCTGCTCTTTGCTGATTCCAGGGGAGTTTAGTCTTCTAGGTGCAGTAGCATGGCAGCAAAATCAATTGTAGCAGGACAGTTGCGACATGTAAAATGCACACATACTTCAGCAAGATAGCCTAAAAATTTTTTTAAAAGATGAAACAGAAACTGAAAGTGCCTGTAATTAGAACTGATGGGATGTTCCTATACTTTTACACAGCAATAACTTACAGAATTCTGTTAACAGTAAGGTGAAAATGAAATTTTACTCGGAGAACAATAATGCAGCACAGAAATAAACACAAAGTGCCATTTGTATTTTCACATGTTGAGATGTTGTGTTAGAGGTTTTAGTTATTTTCTCAGATAACATCTGTCATATCCTTGTAAGAAAAAATTGAACCTTAGTTTACAAATTGCTCATATCCATATTGATTCTCAGTAGGTATGAATGGAGCTCATTGTCAAACAGTGTTTTAGGGCATTTCTTCCTAATTTATGTCTGATGTTCTGATGTATCTAGGGTATTCTCTAGTGAAATAATCCCAAAACCAGCAATAAGCCCAATGGAGCTTTTTTAAGGTATATGGTAGAATGAGGTTTCTCTTAAAAAATCCTCTACATCGAACTCTGGAAACTCAGAGTTCACCTTATGTCTCCTTCCTATTTGTCATGTAATGCTCATAGTATTTAAAATCATCTTAGAACTGGTTGACTTCAGGAGTGGACAAAATATATCACTTACTTTTCTTTCTTTTGAGGACAAATGAGTGAAAAATTGGGGACTGTCAGTCTAGAGAGTATTTGAATAGCAAACAAGAAGTTGATATTCCTAAAATGGAGAAAGGATAATTTTATCTTGAGGGGCCTAAATATTTGTATCAATAGACTAATTGATATTACAAGAAACTGGTCAGCTGTGACTCTTCCACTCTTTTTTTGTTTTCTCAGTTATTATTTTTTCTTTATTCTGGTAGGTTTCTGAAACAAAAAAAAAAATGAACTGCTGCTAATGGATTCTTAAAATAGCAGTGTAATGCCATCCCTCATGCTTCTTCTTTTTCTAAAAAACGAATGTATTTGAGATCAAAATGTAACTGGTTGTCCTAGTACTTTTGCCATGGCAGATCGCTTTCCATCCTCTAAATGTGTACCTGTCCTTGATCCAGGCAGAGTTTTGGTTCTTAAAACTTGCACACTTTTGCCAAGACTTTTGCTGTCAGCAGTGGGCGGCTTCTGGAGTGGGAGGATGGGCATTGGGATTTAATGCACTGAGGCAGGGTTGGGTGTGCGTGAAGATGCTCATGTACAGAAGAAAGTGCAGGTGCAAAATAATTTTTAAAAAAGCACATGGATTTGCATGTAAAAACTAGATGTTTATGCATGTCAGTTAATCATGTGGCAAGACTGCTATTTTAATAAGATCTTATTTTTAAATATTAGCCACTGGTGGAAATAATCCCATCGGAACATGCGTGTACTCGCTCTGTCATACTGAGCTTAATCTCCAGATATTAAGCACATTAAAAAAACACATCTCGTGCTGGGGATTTTAGGAGGGCACCAGGCAATGCGTCGTCAGAAGGACACAGGAAATATTCATTCCTTACCTGGCACCTGGGCTGTGGTTGGTGAAGAGGGTTTGGTTCTTTGTTCTACATGGAGACACCTTTAGAAACCTGCAGTGTCAGGAGGATTGGCTGACGACAGCCATACATGTGTTAGTTCTTTGGTAGGAAAAGGCACCTTGTCTTCACCATGCCAAAAATGCCATGTATGCATCTTATATTTTTCATTTTGAAAAGCCCACCGTTTATTTCTTTCCTCATCATCCTATACATCGCTTCCTTGATAGTGTAAGTTCCCTGCTGAACACCCACATAGTGTGTTCTCTTGACCCGCTGTCTGTCCCTAAAAAGTTGTATCTCCCATTTGCACTTGCAATAGAAAATACACAGAGGTAGTAACGAATTACTGAAGTTTCATGCACCATCAGCCTTAAGACCTTCAACCCACACACAGAGACACACACATTCATACACTCAAGTGAAAGAGAGACTTGGACACTGCTATCAACATGTGAGGTCAAAAATAGTATTAAATTGGAAAGTTCTTTCAGCTGTGTTTAGGAAGAAACAACAATGAAAAATACCGTTCTTGGCCAAGTCACTTATGGATGAAGCAAATTCCCCTATGGTATTGGTTGAACAAAATCCTAAGGATGGGGTTGCATTTGGCCCCAAGTCATTCCTTCTAATCAAGTTGTTATCGTTGTATGTACCCATGAGTGTTCATTTGATCCTCCTGTGTAAAAATACAAAAACATCCCTTAGTTTACAAAGTGATTTATTTGGGATTGAAGCTTCACAGCAATGGAATTAGTATGTATGGCACCTCAATCTTTTTCCTAGATAAGATGCAAAAGGGAGGGTCATTATCGGTAACCCCATAGAGATAATAGTGTCAATAGAGGTCCTACACTTAAAAGGAATAAAAATACCAGTGCTAGCAAGCAAACGTATTAGTTTCTTAAGTCTTTCTTTTGCCTTCTTTTCAAAAGCTTTTAAATGCAAAAATTACTTTTCTTCAAAAAAAATACAAGTAATCATCTGAAGATCTAATTTCCCAATAGTTTCCTCTGCATTTATATACTATGTAGTGCTTAGGCAACACCTATGTTATAAGTTTATTAATATTATGTAAGTGTTGTTCTTGTATTTATGTATAGTGTATGTATTGTAAATATACTCAGAGCTTTTTTTCCTCTTACTGTAAAATGGTGATTTTTGCCCTATGATAATGTAAAGGGAGTCCACTAATGAAATTCTGTCAGAGGATGATTATTCCAGTCTATTCTCAAAGATTTAAATGAACAAGTGTTATCGTTTTTAATGGTGTCTCAGACATATTTTGTTGGTGCATTGCTTTTCTGTATTCAACTTTCCTATGAATTGAGCTGTGAATTGAAATAGAGTTTAAACCTTTAAATGTATGCATTTGTATAATTATCTGAATGGAGGCATGAAGGTTAAATAAAGCATTTTGTATGGAACAAAACCCCTAATTATTACTGTGGATGACTCAAACCTTCTGGAATACCCAGTTATTAACTTTTTTAAATTAAACCTTTGTTAAAAAAATCTTTTCTATAAACATATAGTGATTTTTTTTAATGGAATGTTTTCTTAAGAAATGGATTTTACTCGCTTTTCTGATTTTTTAAAAGCCATCATACAGACTAGACATTCTTTCTCCTTTCACAGTGTTTGTGCATCTGTGGCAATGCTGGAACAAATAAAATAGCGCTCGGCAGTACAAACAGAAATGTCCTGGGATGATATAAAAATATTTTGCGTTACTATATCATCTGAGTTCCCGAAGTACTTTGAAATGGAATTACGTGTCTGCCTGCTTTCTCTCGCCTTTCCCTGGGAAAGCTGGCACGGTTAATGTATAGCCTGCATAAGGTACCTGTGCGTCCCAGAGGGGCTGTGACGTAAAGCGAGAGCTGCTGGAGGAGGCGGCGGTGCACTGGAAACATCAGCTTCCTACCAGTTTGAAGGGGGTTGGCATTTGTGGTTGTCCCTGGGGACGTTCTGAGGCCCGTGGGCTTCTCCATTGTGTCTGACCATTCTGCAGAGACCTACTCAAGCTTTATGTTTGAGTAGGTCTAGAGGACAACGGTGGATATTGAGCCAGAGACTTGGAGCTGCACTTTGTCCCTAGTAGTGACATTTCTCCTTAAATGTCTCTCTGTTTCTCTCCCTTTCCATTGCATTTCCATCCACTTGCTCTTAACTGATATGATCATTTATCTAACAAAAAACATAGTGTTACGTGGTTACAGGCAGAGAAACAAGTAAACAAAGTGATTTGATTTGGGGACCTCTGAGCCTTATCAACCGAGGTGTCTGAACCAAAGCTGTGCTAGGTCAGATCTTGAATCTCTCAAACTGCTGATGAATTTAAAACTCAAGATAGTCCTACTGGCCCTTCCAAAGCACTTTTGCTTTCCACACAATAAGCCGTTTGTTCTTCCTCAGTGTCCTGCGTATGTCTAATATGATTTTTTTCTCCCAACAGTGCCATAAGTATAAAACACATCACTGCCTGTTTAGTCTGACTTCTCCAGCGAACGCCCACATTGTCCACTGCCCTGACCCATGGCCTGTTCCTGAAAAGTTATTTCTTCCACTTGCACAAACAACAGTTCAGTTGTCATCTAATCCCTCTCCCCACCTTTTTTTTTTTTTCCCCTTTGTTATTGAACGGTCCGTTTGGAGTGAAAAGTCAGCCCGTGGTGTTCCATACAGGCTACGGGGCACATCTGCCTCTCTGTGAGCGTGACACGGAGCAGCCGCTCGTCACAACCTTCAACTTTGCATGTCAAGTTGCTGGGTCAGATAAGCACGGCGCCCTCTCTACGTGCAGGAACAATCGCATTGGCATCGTCCTTGAACCTGGAGAACTCTGGCAGGGCAGACTTTCACCCCTGTGTTTACGACGCAATTCCACCTCACCAGCCTGTAATAGGGAAGCACAGCTGTACGGGAGGTTTGGCTGAAAGATCTGCTTGCTGTGCTCCGGCGTGCTGCACCGTGACCCCACGGTGTGAGGTTTTGGTTGGGAGTTGAAAGGGCAAGGCTAGGGGAGCCAGATTTTGGTGGTCGCTGAGTGTTTGTCTTTTCCAAAGAAGAGCAAGCCCTGTGGTTCAGACTGCTCCTGGACGTAATCGATCTCTTCAGTAATGCCTGTGGTGCACACTGTGGAAACGTCCCTTATGAGCCCTCAAATCCTTGCAAATCAGGAAAATTTATACCCTTTTAATAGACAAAGAACCAGAGGCAATTGACCAAAGCTGGAGTGACTCAATAGTTGAGCAAGAAATGACATAATCACAGAACAGTTGCAGTTGGACTGGACCTCTGGAGGTCATCTATTCTAACTCTTCTTCTCAAGCAGGATCACCTAGGGCCCGTTGTCCAGGACCATGTCCAGATGTTTGTTTTCCAATATCTCCAAGGATGGAGACTCCACAACCTCTCTGGGCAACCTGTGCCACGGCTCAGTCACCCTCACAGTAAAAAATGTTCCCTGATGTTCAGAATAGTACCTCACCATTTCAGGTCCCTACTCTCTTGCTTTAGCCATTAGGCAGAGTGATCTCCCTTATTAAGGTTTTGACCCAGCCTGTAATTGGCCACGTTTGTTGGGTATTTTTACCCATGGGTATTTTCCCTGAGAGGCCTTGAATAGCAGCAGTAGCCACTACCCTTCCTGTTGAAGCATACTAACGAAGGCATTTACTGCCTCGCATATTTGTCTTAGCAAAAATATATAGCCCATAATAACTAGGGCTGCCACTTAACAGAGGAATGAATAACTAGATTTAGCCAGTAAGCTCAAACATGTCAATATATTTTATCCTTCTTGTTTTTATTTATATCTTTGCACAGCCTTGCTCACAGGTGTACTGTGCCCTTTCCTGATTGTCTTTCTCATTCGCTAGGGATATTGTTCTATAAAATCTCCTTGTAAAATATTTCAAATAAATTATTTTTTTTTCTTTTTTTTTTCTTTTTTTTCTGGGGTGACTTCTCTATGCCTGTATATTTGGATCCGCACAGAATATTAACAGACAGAAACTAACAATAAAGTCCAGAAATGACTACAAAAGCAAACAGTGAAACCAAGTCACTTGTAAAGCTCTATAAATCTCTGCTGAGCTTGGGTTGCTGTTTAATCTTTATATACAGGTACGTCTCAAGGTTATCTGCTCCTGAGGGGTTCACTGGAGGCTTTTGTGATTTGTCATCTGCCCAGCTCCTTATCAGTCAAAGGTATTTCCCCTTGTAACATTTATTATGGGCTCCCCTCTGCGTTTCTTACTGATACGATGCCATGAAGAGGCTCTGGTATGCAGTCTGAAGGAGTTATTATATTTCACTCTCCTGTGATCAACGGGATCATGAATGTGACACGTGGCGTGGTGTACGTAGCACCACTGAAGGCTAGAAGCCATCACTGGGTACTGAATGAAAAAAAAAAAAGGAAACCCGCAGATCTGGAAAGGAGTTTTCTGACTCTGTCCAGCTGTCTCTGTCTGGAAAAGGAGTGTAGTTAAATATATTCATTAAATGTATCATGTATTAGAGCTACAAAGATGATCAGGGGCCTAGAGCATCTTTCTTATGAGAAAAGACTGAGAGAGCTGGGTCTGTTCAGCCTGGAAAAGAGAAGGCTGAGAGGAGATCTTTTCAATGCTTATAAATATCTCAAGGGTGGGTGTCAGGAGGATGGGACCAGGCTCTTTTCAGTGGTTCCCAACAATAGCATGAGGGGCAATGGACACGGACTGAAGCACAGGAGGGTCCACCTAAACATGAGGAGAAACTTCTTTGAGGGTGCCAGAGCACTGGAACAGGCTGCCCAGAGAGACTGTGGAGTCTCCTTCTCTGGAGACATTCAAAACCCACCTGGACACATTCCTGTGCGATCTGCTCTGGGTGACCCTGCTTTAGCAGGTGGGTTGGACTAAATGATCTCCAGAGGTCCCCTGTGATTCTGTGATTCTGTACATAGAAACTACTACAAATAGCATAAATAAAATATCTGTTGTAGCATCTTCACTAACACTCTGTCTCTGATTTTGAGGCCGAAAAATCTCAACCCTTTCCACCAGCACAAGCGTGGCCACCCTGGCCTGACGTTTCATTTCAGCAGAGGCTGATCCAGCTCTGGTTGATACAACCACACATCACCGCGTCTGAGGAACCGGCAGACTCAGGAAAGGAGCACGCCAAAATTGCTTCATCGCCGGGATGGCACGGAGCCCATCTCCGTGTGGCCAAGGCTGGGACGGCAGGGGATTGCCTGGGAATCAGCTTCCTTTAAAGTCTCCAGAGCCTGGTGGAAATGTGTCGGAGACACCAAAAGAGAGGACTGGCTGCTGCGGGAAACAGGATGCAACTGCTCTCCAGCTATTGCTTTATCCAGCAGATAAAACCGCTTTAATTCCTCATTTATTCTTAAATACCAGCTGTGTCTACATTGACGTCAGAGGTCTGACTGGTAGCACGTATAGGCATGCAAGCACATATCTGTATCTGCTTAGTACACGCATAAGTATATATGGAGAGAGATAAACACATACATGCACTATATGTATATATGGATGTATGTTCTGACTAGCTCCTTCTAAAGTTAGTTGGGGCACCTCCACAAATCCATGCCTGTGGGCACCAGGAGCATTACTAGGAATATCTTAGGAGCCAGGTGTCCATGTAACTATGCAAAAGCTGCTTAGGGCTTTTGAAGATCTTTATTTCAAGATGTGAGAACCGACAGGCCAAGGGGAGGAAACAAATGCTCGGACTGCTTCTAAGCTTGTCCCTCACACCTGAGCTGGTGCTTCAAGGAGTGCCTCAAAGCCCCATGTGCCCCCCAGACCTGACCTGTCCTCATCTCCCCCACAGGCAGTATGAGTTCAGCCCAGGCCTGGACTGCAAAGTACGTCTGGTAGGGAACAGTCAGGTGCCCCCAAAAAGGGGCCCAAGGTCCCTGGGGCAGCCTGGGGTCCTGCAGGCAGCACCACCACCACGGCATCCACGTGTGGATGGAGGCAGACGGGGAAGATGCAGAGCCCCGGGGGACAGCAAGGACACGAAGGAGAGGTTGTAGCCATGGCTGCACTAGGGGACTCGTCTCACGGCCAGGCTGGTAGATGGGTTGCAGGTAAGTGACATCAGTGGGAAACCAGGGGCTGCTCCTCGAGTGGGAGCCTGGCAGCTTTGCCTCCTCGCTCCTCTTGCAAACAGAGGTTTGATACATCCCTGCATCTGTGGGGGAGTCCCATCGTGGGGGAAGGAGCTTTGTGGTACTCGAAAACGTGGAATTAGCTGAAATGAAACTGATCTCTGTACGGACAAATTGGTTACATGGCTGTTTCACTCGGCTGGTAAAGTGTGCCATCTGCTTCTGAGGCATTTTACAAAAAATTTAGAAAGGCTGGTAGAGGGTTTTTGCAGAGCTTTTAGGTTTTGATGATTCATTTACTTACAAATGATCATTTATACCATCTGGGGTTTTTCAGTGTAACTGAGAGTAAGCTCTGAGCTTCCCAGGACTCTACAAATGTGCCAAGAAGGGAAGACTGCAAAGCTTTTAGAGTAAATAAAACAAAGGCAGAAAAGCAGCCTGTTGTGATGAGGGGGGTGGAGAGGAAAACATGGGGACGGGTCTCTTTTCCTTCCTCAGCCTTGCTTTGTTTCCCGTTTTGTCTTGACATTTACAATCAAAGCCTCAGCACCTTTGCTTTAGTTATAATAACTTTGCTGTAGTTATTATATGAGCCTCCACAGATGTACACACAACCCAAGTTTCTAGCTTCAGGCACTGACCACTCCCCAGACAAGACGCTTGTTCCTCCACCACGGTACGTGTGATTCTGCAAGTTTCATTTATCACAAAGCAGCAGTACAGACACAAGAAAAGTACAGCAGGAGCCAGGGGCTCAAGGCAAGGTTTGGCACAGAGCACATCAGCAGCAGAAAAGGCTTATTCCTTGAGATTTCATCACTAACAACATCTGGGAAGATGAATGTAACTCGGTCACGGTTACTGCAAATGAAAATAAATTAATAACCTGCCAAGTGTGGGACAGAAGTGCTACTTTCATGGGGTTTGTTTTGTGGCAAAACTAATGTGGCCCTTTGGGACTGTCAGCTTTAGTTTAATTCACATGGATGGCCTGGTACCCATAAACTTTAAGGAGGTTTCAGGGCTCAAAGTATTTTCCTTGATTATCCTAGCAGGAAGGTTATGGGCAGGAAGTAGGGATGGCACTGCCAGCAATTTGGAGCTTCAATTCAGCTCCAAGCAGCAGTGAAATCAGTTCACTGGCTGTAATTCATGGGAGGGGTGGTGATACCCCATAGATAGATACAGCCACTTAGCAAGGACAGAGTGAAAAGTGGCACCTTGCTGTAGGAGGCAGGAAGGGCTTAATAAATATATAGAATCATAGAATCGTAAAATCACAGAATAGTTTGGGATGAAAGGGACCTCCAAAGGCAATCTACTCCAACCCCCTGCAATGAGCAGGGACATTTTCAACCAGATCAGGTTGCTCAGAGCCCTGTCCAGTCTGGCCTGGAATGTCTCCAGGGATGGGGCATCTACCACCTCTCTGGGTAACCTGGGCCAGTGTTTTACTACCATATGAAAATGTTTGGGTTTTTGTTTGGTTTTTTGCCTGTTTTTTCCTCTTCATTATTTCTTTTCTATTTCTAATTTGATCTGCTGCTGGTAGATTGAAAGACTGTCTCTGTGGCTGAGTGCGGCAGGGCTGGGGTGCAGCCCCTGGTCCCAAAGGCATGGGGTGATGGCTGGCCCATGTCCACACCTCTTGGTGCCAGCCCCTATTAAAGGCTGGCCATGTCCATGCTGCATAACACACAAAGCAATTCTGGGCACTGTATGGGTGTGCCCCTGTGCCACAGATTATTTCTCTATGTTTTTCAGCATTCAGATGTCAGAAATAGTGAGCAAGAGTGGCAGGAGGTAGCACAGACAGAAACCGTAGCACTGTGGCGTGAATCTTCCCTAAAACGCGAATCACTGATTCCTGTTCCTAGACAACTCCAGGGAGCCCCTGTCACTTGTGTCACTTGTCCCAAATCTGCCTCAAAATCTGATGTTTTTCTTCCGAGTTAATTTATATAAAGTAGCAGATTTGGAGCCTTTTGGCTCACTTCACAACAAAGCCAAAGACCATCAAACGCATCTTGTTCCCCTCGTGCATAATGTCTAAGATGTGTCTTATCTTTGGAGTACACGTACTATGCTGACTGCAGTGGCATCTGCATGGGACACCTGAAGCTTAACTGAAGTTCACGAAAGATGTGGATGCGAAGTATTTAATAATGCTCATATAATCTGTTTAGCAATGATGATAACAATATTGTAGCTGGAGTCTAAGCTGATGCTTTTGTATGTGGGAGGAGCACAGGATGCAGAACTCTGGGTTTCTCAGCATCCTTTTGCAAACAGCTGCATTACTCACAGAAAGCACCACCAGATGATATGAGTCACCGATTCCTACTTGGGGAGGCAAGTCTCACACCACATTTCTTAGTCCAAATCTACAGGTTTTTTGGCCTTTATGCAGGTCCTGTGTTACAGAGATATGTCTGGGTCTATCAGAGTTTGTTGCCTTTAATTCCTACCTAGCAGAGGGTGGTGGGGCTGGAGAGAGAAGAATGAGGTAATGGCAGTAAGAAATGGTGGTAAGGAACCTGTAGCATGAACCGAGGACTAAGACAGAAGTGGGATATGAAGTCAGGAGAAGGGATGAAATGACACAGGGCAGCCCTAGGGCTGAGATGAGGGTGAAACATGATTATACAGTGATCCTAGGGGTCAGGGTTAGGGGCAAAGAGGACAGTGTCAGCACTAAGATTTGAAAATAGTCTAGGAAACACGGAATCAGATGGTGCCAAACATAACCATTTATACATTCACTACATCCTTATCTGTACATCTTACAAAAAGGTTTTTAGAAATGTCTTTGCAAGCTTTGTAACAGTTTTTGATGCTGGTATATTTCTCCTCTTTTGAAATATTGTTCCCTACCCCCAAGATTAGAATTAAACAGTACAGAAAGATGTTTCAAAAACTTGGACAATCTTATCTGAAGTGTAAATTGTATCAGATTTATCCCCAGCTTTATTAAAGACAAGGCATCTTCTATCCCATACGAAAATATAGGTCTTCCCATTCTTTTCTACTATAAAAACAGTATTTCTAATCCTAGTGGGCAACACCATGAACCATGGACCTAAAGGTTTAAATCAACATCAAGTGAAGTGAATGCTTCAGGAGTGATATTTATTTATTTTTATGACCAGTGTTTGAAGTTTCTTAAGAGACTGAAAGTTGAGCTAACTCTTGAAAAGCCTTTAGGTCCACAAGGAATGTTTTCTGATTTGAAATTATGTTCTACTCCAGTTTTAACTGAAACTATGAATTTTAGACATTTCTAGTGAACTTTAAGGAAGCCCCCTCTTCATCTTTGAGGAGATACTGAGTTTTTGTTGTTTCCACTGCTAAGAGAAAATGGTGATAGTTGTCAAGAGTGTGTATTCACTAAGGAGCTGCCAGGGATCCATAGGGGCCAAATAATTGATAGCCTTTAGGGATGCGAAGAGCTTCGTGGGTGCATTAAGTAGGTATTGGAATGTCTTGGCTGGGTAAGTGGAGCTCAGTGAACCAGCACATTTTCAAATGAAACTCTCTTGTGGTGAAAAAGGGTTGACCCATACTCATCATAATATGAACGAATAGATTATACAGTACATGACTGGCAAACTCACAATAATTAGATTCAGCCCAATTGTACAACTTTCTGTTCTTCTCCTGGTCATCCTCTCTGTATAAGGGACAAAGATGCCACAGATTGAACCTGCAAGACTGAGAAGTGTATGTATCATGGATTTATTCTGTGTTTCCTCACAGAGGTACAGCTTCACATTTAAATGTGCAACATCAACAAAGCTTGCAAGAAAAAGAGAAGTGGTGGTCCCAGTGCTTGACTGTAGCACGAGCTTGAACTCCGCTGGACTCACCACGAATGCTTAACCACAACACCAGTGATATATCAGCAGTTCATGAACTGGAAAACAAAGCCATTAAGTTCTTTTGGCGCTGTGTTTCTCACAACAAAAGAAGGTCTGAAGAAAGGGAGTTAGAAAAATGTGTTTTACACTAGAGTCCCATTAGCTCCATTGGTCAGAGAAACTGCTTTGCACCCTCCACCTGCAGTATTGTGTGTGAGGGATTTATTTTATGCTCTGTTCATCACAACAAACAGACCTCCCGAGTAGCAATGTGTGTTCTTATATAAAAGATAATTTGGGGGCTCTGAAGACTTGAAACTCAAATTTGGTCATAATTATTAGAAGGTCACCTAGGAATTCTGGAGCAGTTTGTTTATCCTGATTCCAGTCTGCTAGTTCCAAGAAAATACACTTAATTCAATCCAGGTGACTGTCCATTAAATATAATCTTGTCTTAATTGGTGCCACCTTGACCTCTACTTGTGAAGTCTGTTTTGTGGTCTACAAGTCTAGCTTTAAGTGCTCAAACACACATTTTTCCATCTGATTCCCCATGATTTCATTATGACAACAACACACTTCATACCAGGCACTCCATGTGCATGTGAAATGCAGAGGTTTAGTAAGAAGACTGTGTCCGAGCGGGATGTTGGTTGATTCCTCAGACTGCCAGCTGTGATGGGCTTTCTTACTCATGCTCAGCTTAGTTATTACAACCTTTAAGATGTCCAAGATCAAGAGATCAGTGAGTGATTCAGAGGCACTGCTCCCTGGGGCTGCCAGACCCTGGCTGCTTCTACAGCCCAAGGACAGTAATGTCAACATTAATTAGCCCAGTTAGTCCGACGGGTGCATATGGTGTAACTACTACATGTCATTGAAAAGTCCAGGTTTAGTGGAGAGCAGAAACTGAGCTGACCTTTGCTTAGGCGTCTGGAGCATCTTTCTGATGAGGTAAGACTGAGGGAGCTGGGTCTGTTCAGCCTGGAGTAGAGAAGGCTGAGAGGGGACCTTATTTATGCTTATAAATATCTAAAGGGTGGGTGTCAAGAGGATGGGACCAGACTCTTTTCAGTGGTGCCCAGCGATAAGATGAGGGGCAACGGGCACAGACTGGAGCACAGGAGGTTCCATCTGAACATGAGGAGAAACTTCTTCACTTTGGGGGTGCCAGAGCACTGGAACAGGCTGCCCAGAGAGGCTGTGGAGTCTCCTTCTCTGGAGACATTGCAAACCCGCCTGGACACATTCCTGTGCGATCTACTCTAGATGAACCTGCGGGGGGGTTGGCCTAGAGGATCTCCAGAGGTCCCTCCCAACCCAACCACCCTGCGATTCTGTGATTCCACAATTCTGTGTCTTTAAAGCCACTCACTCTCCCCAAAAGAGAGGTTCAAATGTCCAGTTTATGTGACTACTGAGTACTCTCTGTGTGCCACATGAGTTTCAGCTTGTCGTCCCCATTGGTGTGCTTTCCTCCTTGAGTTAATCCTCTGTGGCAGCCCTATAGCAGGCTTGAATTCACCCCAGCAGGGCTGTTTCAAGAAGGCCTCAGCCTCTGTTAATTATTTGACAGTTTATCACTGCTCTAATGAGAGGAGTAAGAGGAAGGTTGAGGTGGTCCTACAAAGTGGTGGACCAAGGAACATTAAGAACCACAGTTCAAAGCAGTACATCAGATGCCTTCCTCTTAGCATCAGGGCTTTTAATCTGATCTGGCATTTCAAGATGATGAAAAGATTGTGCTGAATTTCCATTTCTGACAGTGGCAGAGAAACAGAAGCTCCTTTATTTCTCCAGAAGCTGCAGTTTCCATTCTGGGAAGGAATACACGAGTTAAGTAGTCCATATCACAGGCAATAGCCAACAAGGAGCTTGACACGTTTAATCAGTTGCCGGTGTTAGGGGATTTTCTGTGAAATGTAGTAAAAGAAAAAAAAGACTCAACCACTGATGATATTAAATCTTGTCTCTAATGCTGGCTGCTGCTTCAGAGGGCTTGAAAAGCCAAAGTTCTGAATTATGTACCAAACGCAGGCCACCAATTCATCTGGCAACATTTACAAATGTCATATCAATGCTTTGCCAGAGAAGAACAAAGTAGAACACTGACAGGTCCCAGTAAGCTGCGAATAGATAGAAATTGGATGGAAATTCATGTGGAGTGCTTAAAACAGATACAATCTGGATTAAGCTGTAGATTGATGTCTCAGGTACTTTACACAATCAGGAGTTTTGAAAGCTTTCAGGTAAATTAGGTGAAAATCAGTACTATTAATAAAACTGCACCATATGGCATAAGGAAGCCAAGCACTGCTTGACAAAATGCACAAGCATATTCATTGTCAAGATAATGTAAAGTGTACTTTATATGTAGCGTTTGAATAGCATCTCCATTTTGCACAGCAGAAGGCAGATCTTTTGGCTTTCTTTCAAAGCCATAGTTTCTGGGGTCACATGGCATCATGAGACACGGCTCCCATTTGAGCTGGGGGCAGGAAATGGGGTGTTCTTGGGGCTGCAGTGAGAATTTTTAAATTGAAATGGTTCAAGAACAGAGAGCGCAAATAGAAAGAACAGATTTCTACAGCATTATTTTTTTAAGTCAAGGTCATAGTTTGAAACCTAACATCAAGGTTTTTACAATTATATTGGTAACGCCACCTGACACCTTGGACTAACCTGAGTAATTAGTATCCTAATGTACTTCCTTACAGAAAAGATTTTCATATGGTTGCCCAAGAGCAACATGCCACTCTTGAAGCAAAATCTGTGCACTTCATCTCCCAGTTGTGTTGTAGGATTCAGCATGTGCCACTTAAGGTACCTGGGTGGGATCTTATTAGAGGAAAAAAAGACTTGAGTGTCAGGGATGGGTGGGGAGAAATGTGAGACCTGTTAAATCTACCTAAAAACAGATTAAGAGAGATTGCAAGGTCCTGGAACAAAGATCTACTGAGCAATGGTGGTGCAAGGAGGCAGCATAGGAGACTCTTTTTTTTTAGGGTATGTTTAAAGGCCAACCAGTGTTTTATGAATGCATGCTGTGACTTAGATTTCCTTTTGGAAAGCCTAGTCAGGATAAAGGGATGATCAGCAGAGTGAAGAGGTGGATCAGCATTGCCATACACCATGTTTAACAAGACATGGCCAAACCTCCTCTGTTGCTTGCAGATTGTGCCAGTCTGGTATTTTGGTGTGTTACACAAAGAGACACCCAGAAACTTGTCTGTACCAATGGGTCTCTCTACAAACTAGGCTTCAGTCCTGTCATGACTTTCTCTGTTGGTTTGGGAGAAATAGATCACCAATTCACCTGAGAGTGCCCCCAAACTTTGTCCCCAAAGCCCACGTGGACCTGCTGACCTCACTGGGTTGCAGCTACGGAGTGTGGCAGCAGTACTCATTCATGATCTGGGGCTGGAAGAGCCCAGGCCTGACTCCCCACTTGGAGCAAGGACAGGGATGAAGCTCATACAGGCAACTTCTTTCATATAGTCCTATTTTGTGCTGGGTCCTATCCAGTCATGTCCCAGTGCCACGATGATCCCCAAGCTACTCCAGAACTGCTCCACCTAAGCTGAAATAATTAAGAAACTATTGCCAGATACCTCAAATACGTATTTTTTTTTTCTTTTTATATTCAACTGACCATGGTTTTCAAAGCGCATCATACGCACAGAAAAGCTTTATTATGTAGGTGCATTGTTCCCCGTTCAACAGATGTATTTCCAAAGGAGCTGCAGTTCAACCTGGCTGATGTTTTCTTTCACAGTAGCTTTGGCTTCCACGGTACCGTGCCAAGAAAGACATCTTTATTCGTGCCCTTAGCTATCAGTGGTGTCAGCAAATTACTGGCAACAGCATGTATTAGTGTCTTCATGTGAGTGAGGATTTATGGTGTCACCACTAAATCCATCAGGGACATTACATCCTTATAATTCATAGCTGCCTCTTGAACACATGAAAGGAATGGCGATGTGCCAGCTAACAAAGAATAATTGTGTTACTTACCTCAGCCATGATAATTTGCTTAAATAATAAAAATACGCTGTTGCAACAAGGAAAAATTAATGCGCTGATAAATACAAAGGAGAAAAACAGGGAAGTACTGAGCAGTATATTAAACACCCATCTTTTTGGCAGCACCATTTTCAATTTCTGCTATTTTAAGCTGATTGAAACTTTGATCAATATTTACACTTCATTCAGTCAAGAGGGACATGGCAGTATTATTTAAATTTTATTTCATAACTAGAAGGATGGCAGTACTGTGTGGCAGGAAAGAAATTGTATGGACAACAAGTTGAAGTCATTCCATAATTTTTAATATAAAATTGATGGATTATGCCTGAGAAAGGATATTAAGTGTGTATTCCAGAAGCCTAATTTCATCTGGGAAGGAAGCTGAGCTCACTGATGAAAGGAACTGCTAAAAACAGGCCCCCCGTGTGGATTTCTGGATTCTTCACTGCTCGTGTCAGGCTCATGTTTTCTTGGAGCTTTTTCTCAATGAGAAAAGATTCACAAATATGGGAATAGTAGTGCTGATCAGAAAATGAGGTTACTTTTCCCATGAACATATTATTATCATAATTATTAGTACTATTGTCATCATCCTCATCGCTACTATGAGGACCATTGCAAAAGCAGAGTTTTGTTTCAAAACTGCTCAATGTTGACTGGCACGTATCATCTTCTCTATGGAAAAGGTATCAAGGTGCCTTGTGGAAACTGTAACCAGAGTGTTTCTGTGAGCTGAACTGGAGAATGTCACTCATGCAGCGCTGTTTCTTTCTTGCCTCATGGGCGTCCTGGTTTTTGCAGATGATGGGAGAAGTAGGCCAAGCAACACACTTGGCTCACAGAGGACAATTAGGGAATAAACACATTTCTGTGGGATATTGAAGCAGTCATTTTGAGGTCTACACACTGAGGATTTTTAATTTGGAATTTATCCATTATTGAATCAAAATACCTTTGCTTTTTAATACACACACACACCAAAAAAAGCCTTTTCCCCTCTTTCTCTACTCTCTACCCTGAAAACTCTCTTTAAAGAAACCTTTTCATTGAAAGTCATCCTCAACAGAACACTTTCAGTCAATTCAAATGAATGTGTTTTTAGTAAAAGAGACTTTGGTGAAGCAAACTGAAAAGGAAGAGCATGTACTAAAGACATTTGCCATATTAACCTATGCTTAATTTATTAAATGCTAAAAAGGACTTTGTGGTCAAATAGCTTTGCTTTTCAAAACATCACACTTTAACTCAGGGGGACGTGGGAGAGAAGCAGAAAGGAAGGGGAAGCATGGTGTAAGAAATCATCTATACAAGCTACAAAGGCTGCCAGACAAAATATTACTCATCTGTTAAATTATACGGTGTGATACGGAAACACTGGCATTCCTTTTTAGTTTCTGAAAGGCAACAAAAGAGAAAAATACTGACAAAGAAAATGAACCTCAAAAGCCAAAGTCAGGGATGATGTTCTCCAGTCCACGGTAATCCCCGGTTTACACCAACTCTCAGTTTGGTCCCCAGTGCCAAGGGACGGTAAACTCCAGTGATTTCACCACCGCTACCCTGCAGCCCATGAATCAGAGATATTGTGTTACTGCCAGGAAAGAGGAACCTGTTGAAAGAGATGTGCTCTGTAACCGTGGCAGTCATCAAGAGGGTTGCAAATTCTAACCACATTAGTGAGTAAAGCAAAGCAAAGCAAACTGTCACCATGTAAAGGAGAAAAATCCAGAGGGAGGCAAACTGCTGCAGTGATGATATTTCTGTGATTATGTGAGACTGGAGAACAGTGCGTACCTTGTTACACAACTTATGAAGGCAGTTATAATTTGTGCTCCTTACATTTTGGAAGATGTTTACTGGTGTAGGTCATGTCATTAATGGTAAGAAAAGTTGTCTTTACTTACTGCACTAAGGTTAATGTGAAGCTGGCCCAGACTTTTCTAGTTTCTCATCCAAAACTTGTGAAGTGCAGTCTCTCCCACAACTTCTATTAACCGGCCAGAAGTATTGGCACAATTACTCTACAATATGTCATGGGTTACCTGGAACACCTGAGTCACTTTGTATTCTACTTAGCTCTAATTCTTTTAGTGTTCAGTCTGAATGTTATCGTGTTAAGATGGGATTTATTGCTATAAATATTTTTCTTATGACTCTTTCCCAGTGCTTGTTTGACAGTGATAAAAACCAAACTGACATACGTCCATTGTGTGGTAATGCACTTAATCCATGCCTTGTCTCTTGAGTTTTATAATCTGTAGGCTGCATTGCATAAAGGAATTGCGTTTACAGTACTTCAGTCTTGATAAAGCAAACATTTGTGGATTAAGGGTGCATTTCCACACTGATACACGTTGGCACACCTACTTCTAATTTCCATTGTATAAGCCAAGAGAGAATTCTGCTTGGTAAGAACATGTAGGTGTATTGATGCAGGTGCACTGCATCTCAAGGTTACCTGAGGCCATTGGAAAGTCAAATCTGCTCTTGACCGGCTGGGAGGCCATAAGGTCGGTGCATTGGGAGACTTTCCTTTGGAGCATTTTAGTAATATATGTGTTCAGGCATGTCCAGTGTGTTCATAAACTGTCATCATGCCATGAGAAGGTGCACATGATGAGGTCAGGCCAGGTAGACCTAGACAGACTTTTTGCAGGTTGCAAATGACCTCAGGTGGACAAGAGGTGGGATTGCATATTCACAGCTACAGATGCAGCTGTAACATGCCTTGGCCAAAGAATGTTCAATACATGTACATACGCTAACTGGGAGAAGAGGGAGAAAAATTTGTGGCACCTTTGTTTACATAAAAATGATCTGTAGAACTGAAACTAAATAAGTCTTGCTCTACAAGCATGAGCCTAAAGACACAGAACACATTCACTCAAGCTGCTGAAGAAAATACCATACCAAGGAATCACCTCCATTGTGGGCCAGTGCTTTGAAGTGCTTAGGTATGACATATTACTCATTTGACTGACTGTGTCAAAATGCACATGTTTATTAATAACTCTCCCTAAAAATGTGGCTTGTGTCAATCAGTCTCTCCTTAAGATGGTGTCAGATTCAAACCTGTCATGATTCAGATATGGTCAGAAATGTAAATGATTTCTGTATATGAAAGTAAAATCTCTGAAGGCCCATGCATCAACACTGCTGCATCCAACTGAGCTCTCCCATTTGTGTGCACATTGTGAATCTTGAAATAAACACAGCCTACAGCCTCTCCCATGTCCCAAAGGTAGCACTAATGCACTCTTCAGCTGTGAGGCTTGCAGGAAGCCCCACAATTTATGTATGACATAAAACACATTTATGGTCTTTAAAAGGTCTGCTTAAGCAATAAATTAAAATAAACCCAGCAACTTCCTCATAACCTACTGTGAGTAAAGAAGGTGGAGCCCATTTAAAAGGTGGAGGTGCTTTTGAGAGCCTTTCAGCAACCTATTCTGGAATCATCCAGAGGCAAGATCAAACCTGTTGATTTACAGGCCGAACGGTTTGTACCTGTGACACATGTTGCAAGTGGGAGATCATTGCAGCAGAGCAGCTGTGATCTCATGGTTGCTGACTACATGTAGATCTCATCACTGTCAACCTAGTCTTGTATAGATCAAATGGGCTGCCCACTCTGTATGGGGCTATGAGTGAGGGGGACTGAAAAGCTTCTGTGTAAAATTGTGTGATGAGAGAATGTCACACTTCATCTCTAGAAGAACTATCATGTGGTGGTCACCACACGAGCCAGGCACTACACCATGAGGACTGTCTTCTCCGTGATTCCAATGCTCTTTGAGAGAGCTGCAGTGACAGGGATAGAAAAAAGTCTGGGTGTGGTGTTGTAGAGGACAGATAATTGCTACTTTAGCAGTTTTTCCTGCTGTCAGAAATGCACCTAAACCTGAGCTTCCCCATGTTCCGCAAGGGACTGAAGACCCACCTTTTTGTTCAGGTTTTTAGCCAACTTCCCTCTGTGATACAAATAACTACTAGGGAATGCAAAGTTCTTGGCAGTTTTGTAGCAAACTGACAAAAGTTTCTACTTGTTTTTCTTTTCAAGCTGAAGCGCTTCAGGAGTTCGTGAGATGTTTGTTTCTCAAATCAGGGAACGGCACTTCTTTTTCATGGAATGTTTGTGATTACCTCAGATACTTGGAATAAAGAAATAAATAAATAGAAAAAACATATAAACAAACAAATAAATGATTAAAATTGAAGAAGAAAGAGTAATGCCACCCTTTGTGTTGAGGAATGCCATTGATGCCCCAGACTGCTTTCACCACCGTGATGGCCCTCTGCCAGTTGCTTTTTCAACATAGCTATACCACTGATCCTGCGGCAAGTCTAAGACTCTCTGAGGGCTTTCCCATATCAGCCTGGTATAGGTCTTTGTTCTTAAACACAGATAAATTGGTTGCACTATTTTCTTACAAGAACTTGGTTATCAGTCAGTCAAAATGGTGACACTGGTGTCTGCCCAGGACACTTTGCTCAACAAGAATTAGTATGTGGAGGGAGGGAAAGGAAAGAACACATTTTTGAGTTTTCCTCATTTTAGCGAAACTACAAACTCTGGAGAAAGGTTTATATGCATGTTCCCACACCTCCACACATGTTTGGTTTATGTAGACAGCATGTTGTAATCAGCATCTCTTATACTCCTCCTCCCCCACTCTTTCTCTGCAAAGTGACCAGAGGAGTATCTGCATTTCTAATTCTTCAGTATCCAGTTTCATTCACAAAAGTATCACTTCTTTCATGCAAGGAGGCTGGTTTGAGGATACTTATGCAGCCTGTTTGCACTGGGCTGGATGTTTGGCACACTGTTAGTTTCAACTTTGGCAATAAAATCCTCCTTTGGATAAAGGGTTGCAGCTCACAATGACCAGAACTACAGTTGCGCCTCCGTATTAAAAGGGCCCTCTTTCTCAGTAACCTTCCAAATAACTTAAAATGAGGTATATTTCTCTTTATGAGAGTGTCTCTATATTGTATGAAAGTAATCTCCTTGAGATCTTTTCCAATATCTGCTTGATTATAATGTTCTGTTTAAACAAACTAGCAAGCCTGTCAGAAATGGTACTTATGCAGGGCAAGAGGCTTTTGACCTTCTGTGTAATTATTCCCAGCTCACCCTTGGAAGTCTGCATTACTTGGAACTGAATTTGTGGCATTGTGTGGTGCAAAAAGGAACTGAATTGTATCCATTAGTAAATTTGAACTGGAACACACAGTAAATGTCAAGACTCTTAATTGCGCTTTCTATAATGGCTTCCAAGCTTACTAAGGAACAATCAAAAGCTATTAGTTATGGCTAGGTAAACATTTTAAGGATATTTTTCTGCCAGAAGACTTTTTACTTCTATTTGATGAGTCCTTGTACACGACTTAATGTAAAGTTATGAAAGAGTAGATGTGTTTGTGATAAAATTATTGTAGGGACATTTATGAGAACGTACAGGCCTAAATACTCATTATTTCAAAGTTTTAACTGTAAAGCTTTCTGCCTTGATCTATATTACAGCAAAGTCTTTTTTATGCTAAAATGTCTGAGATGTATTCTTATCAGTCTACCTCCTTCGCCAGAATTTCTCCTGTTAGGCGTTACCTCTTCCTTGCTCAGCAGTATGAAGTTGACCATGGAAGTTACCTTCCTTTTTATGTGAAATCAGTGACAGAGATTCTGCTGTAATTTTTTATTTTTCCTAGAGTAACTTCTTTTTTTTTTTTCCCAAAGCTATACAGCAGTCTTGCAAAACACCTGGTCAGGAAAAACATAATGAAAATCTCTTCCTCTGGTAATCTCTTACCCAACATTTGACTGAAAGCTAGGCAGAGGGCAAAGACTGTAGCTGCTTGCAACAGCTCCTCAAAAGCCGGTGTTATCTGACCGACAGTAACACATCGTTATCCAACACTGAAAATCTGTTCAAAGACAAAGATAAGTAGTTGGCTGCTGCAGCAAGATTGGTTAAGATACAGTGCTTCTGTAGCCAGCAGCACAAAAGGGAACAATGTGTTTAGCATCAGATCTAGGTCAGATCTCAGCTCACATAACCACACACGCATGTAAGTTGCACAGAGTGGAAGCAGCTTTCAGCAGGAGAAAGACTTGAATTAAGTCCAGAGCAAGACTTCGAATCTTATCAGTGAAGCCCCAGGTCTGCCACCTTTACCCACAGTCTCACTTAGAAAAAAGTGCATATGGCATTTCAGGTAACTTCCGAACTCTGATATATAGCAATAAGCAGCAGGAAAAAAAAAAAAAAACAAAAAAAAAACTCAAAAAAACTGAAGTAAGTAACTCATGAGGCACTGGTAAGTGACTTAATAAGTCACTTGCTGACAAGTAGATAAATAGCTTGAAAGTCATTGGTCACTGTTACATCTGGACACCAAAGTACAGGGTTAGACAGTGAAAAATTGATCCCTGTGCTTAGTGTGCCCTGTGTCTCTGGTGACATTGAAACATCCAAAAGGAGACACAAGATGAAGGGAAATATGTGGAATTTAGGCTGTCTTAATCTAGGCTCAAGTGCTTTAAAGTCCATCATCTTAAAAGTCTCTTCATTCACTGTCCTTAACAACAGCTGCTTCTTATTGTCCTGGTTTTGTTAAAAAACAAGTTTCTTTTTTAGTGAATTTGCCTGTCAGCTAAAGCCTTCATATTAGCTGCATTTTCCTGGAGAACCAGATACATGTTTTGGTAAACATAGCAATGGAATGTGAGGTTATTGATAAGCATGGATGGACATCTTGCGAGAGGGGCAACGAGAAACAGGTGACCAAGAAACTGACCAACGGAGTATAACATTCCATTCACGTGAATACTTCATATAAAAGTGGGAGATCACGAGGATACCTTTCCTTTTTCCCTTCTGCTTATGTCCGACATTAGGAGAGGACCTTGCGAGTCGTCCCTGCGAACTGAGGCCTAGTGAGAGACTGAATCCAGCTCCGCTTGGCTGCAGAGTCCAATCCAGGACTTCGGGTGCCAGCTCTGCAGTTGCTGAGACTTTCAAGATTGGTTTTGTATATTTTGTATTATTTTCTCTGTTCTTACTAGTAGCATTAGTAAAACATTTTTAATTTTTCCAACTCTCTTCTCTCTGTCCTCCTGTTCCTCCTGATCGCCTGTCCTTAGTGGGAAGGGGGGAGAAGGAGGGGCTGAAGGGGAAAAGCGGGGGGAAAGGGGGTTAACAATGCATCTGCCAGGGTTTTATTGTCACCCTGCAATCAAAACCCTTGACACTTATTAACCATGAAAGGAATTTATGCTAATTTACCTTTAAAAAAATTATGCAGATTTTAGAAGATAAGTGTAAAATTATTAAGACCTAGCTGTTTGCAACTGGCTCATTTTTTTTTTTTCCCAAAATTGAAGCATCTGTTAAAGTTATACAGTTCATCTGCACAGGGACTGCAAAATTAGACTGCAAATTGTTGATAGTGCCTATGTGTGAGGACAAGGATGCTCTTAAGAATGTAGTGAAAGAGAAAATAGAAACTTTCTGGGAAGAAATCCAGAAAGCAAGTTCTTCAAAAAGATTACCCAGCCTAAAATGTCAAAAGCAGTTGACAGTCAACAAGAAACTTATTTTTTATATTTTGGTTTTTATATAGTCTCAAATAATAATAATAATGTCATAACAGACTGGAACGCGTACTCGAGAGGAAGTCATTGCAAGAAATATTCATTAACATGTTACCAGTGCTTATCATCATACAGTTTCTTCACAAAATCATTTCAGGTTGTGGGTTTATTGGTATGAAGATGTAGACTTAAAGTAGAGAGGAGGAAGGGCGAAAGATAACCATAGTAAAGGAAAAGGGATAACTGACTTTATGGCACTAGAAAAATGAGAAGACAGAGATAAACAGAAGCAGAGTGAGATGATGCCAGTGATGACCTATTTCTTTTTCCAGAGAGCAACATTGCCCCATTAATTCTTCTGCCAGTACCCTATCTACATGCAATCAAACTGTCCCAGTGCTATGCAACACAGCCTGCTTACCTCTCATGAGCAGGTGCTGCATTAGACTGGGACTCACCTGCCCTGCCTCAAGAATTTGTGCTGCTTCGGGCACCCAGATGCTTGTTGTTGGGTCATCTCATGCCCATACTACCACCACTTTCCTGGCTTTACATCCAGTAGGTGACTAAATTCAGGTGCTTGAAAATCCTCACACATCCATGGCAGTGTTTGCAGCACACACATCCATGACAAGGTATGTCCCTAAGACACCGTAAAGCCTATTTCTAACTGGAAGCCATCATACTACTGATGGGCAAAAGGGGTCAAACTGGCAGCCTGAAAACAAAGCAGCAGGACAGTGTGAAAAGGATCAAGGCCACACAGGGTCTCCCTGACCTTTAGGCAGCTGGGGAGGAGTGAGATAGGAGATCTACTGAGAGCAGGGTCCTTTTTGGGGTCCTTGAGTCTTCATGAATGTGGATTAGTCATGTGGGACTGGTGGGAAAATAGGGTGGTGTTAGCTTTAGGACAGTTTCTGGTCTAACACAGATCTAAAGCCATAGTCAGAAAGAAAGAGAAAGGGGACGGGGGGCTTTGCAGTAAGTGCACAGCCCTGGGACCCTACCGATCCTTGGATATCTGTCTCACCTGATGCTTGGCTTGATCTCAGCTACTACCATGTGTGTTGAACAGCACCTCAAAACTATCCATTGTTTTGGGGTTTTGTATTTTCTCAGTAGAAGCCAATGCCTGTCCTCCTTGTCCCTTACTACAGACCTCCTTAAAGCACACCTAAACCCTTTCTGAGAAGCATTGTGATTGTTGCCATGGTAACAGACCTGGCCTTTGGTAAACACCTGAAGATGAGATGATTCCACCACCTCTGGACTGGGAATGTTTTTCAGTACACCCTGGAGAGAGATGAAAGGATGCACAGCTTGCTACTCTACCTCTAGAAGCCATGGCAAACAGCAGCTGGGGTGGGTGCGGTGAGTAAGGAAAGGCTTCATGGAGGCCTGAGCAACCTGAGAAAGGTGAAGTTAACTCCAGCAGCCTGGAAAGTAAAGTAGGAAGGTTGCAGGTCCCAGTACTAGAAGACAACCTGGATGCTCTGTGTCAAACAGCCACTTCTTTAACCAACCATGGTTGATCCTACGAGGCAGGACGTGTACCCACACAGATACCGTGTTGTATTTATGAAAAACCTATGGGATATATTAAGATAGAAAATGTAGAAAATGCAACAGAGAGATGGAGTGAATACATATTGAAAAAACTGGACTTACATTGCCTAAGATATGTCCACTGATACGCACTGAGCAGCATTCAGCTTTGGATACAGCTTTCCCACCTACTCTAGACCCTCTTTTGGTTTGGGTACTGTTTCCACTGAGAAGAAACCAAGGAACTAATTCCCCCTCCACGGAAGACAACAGATATCTACCTCCCTAGTGAACCTTGGTGTTACAGAGGAATGCTGAAAGCTGTTGAGTATCACATCCATGCCTCCGTTTTGGTCAAGAGAGCTGACCACCTCACAACCTGACCTTCAGTGTTTTGGCCAGGCATTGCGGCAGTTCATCTGTTTTACCCAGGTGGGTACTCATTTCCACAGGACCTGTAGAGCCAGGAGCTATCACCCATCACACACACAGCCTTGCCTGAAGCTGCTGGGTAGGTTTGACACAGGTTGCTTACAGACGAGTGCCAGCTGCTGAGTGGCTGCCCTTGTCTGTGAGTGGTCTGCTGAAGCTCACTCCATTGAGTGACCTGAGGTTTCCAAGAACCCAGGGAATCACATGCCCTACAGTGTTCATGAGACATGAGTACGGCTTGCAAAAGCAAAGGAGGTTGGAAATCAAGCCAGTGATGAATTTGTGATTTATTCACTGAATTTGTCCTCCCTGCAAAGGAAAGAATCAGCCCCATGAACAAGCACTGAGCAGGGCTGGGTGCACTTACTAAGGTGCCACCTGTAAATTAAGCAGCGTGGAAAGGATTCACAAGCACTACAATGCGATTGTCTGTGCTGTTGTATTGGTGTAGTTGTCTCTGGCCTGAGCTGACATTCTTCTGAACACCCAAGCATCCTTAAGGATTTAATATGGGCCAGGGATCCTTTTCCGTAGGCAGCTGGGGGCTGCTATCCTGCTTTGGAGATTGAATTGAGCAGTGTAGACAAGAAGTCTCCCATGCCAGCTGGCATTAGTGCCAGAAAATGGTTTCAGGTTTTTTTGGTGTACTAATTTGCCACTAGGTAGTAGGGTAACTCCTCTGTTCTTGCAGCTTCATAGGCCTTCAGCACTATGTTCATCCAAAAGTTTTTTAAGAACTTGAAGCAGTTTGTATTTTATCCCACTTTATTTAAATCTAGGGACCTACTAAGGACTGGATGTCAGTGATTTAGGACATATTAAGACATTTATTAGAGGTCTTACATAGCTATGAAGGAAGACGACAGAGCTGAGAGGTTTCATTTTCTTTTCCTGTGCAATGTGGAATTAAACTCATTAGCTGCTTGTGGTGGGCTGAGAGCTGTTCACAGCTATCCACAGGCTGGGTGAGGTACAACTTGTCAGCAAGTTGTTGTGGGAAGGAGAAGTGATAAGACATTTAAGTCTCCATTTATCTAAATGCATGTATTTAGTATAATCAGAGATGTCCTAGAGCATCATACCTGGCCTCAGCTACCTCTCCATGAGGACAAGGGTCACCCACAGGTCAGGCTTCAGAGCTGCCAATTCCATGTGGCCTGTCTACTTGCTATGTTTATAAAGTACTGACTTGAATCTTACAAGAGTCTTTACCTGGAGTAGCCAGAAGGTCTACCGTCCCAACTGAGAAAGCCACTGAGGACGAAGACCTTGGCGCCTAGATGGTTGATAGTGGGTGTATGGAAGAATTACCTCCTGCAGGCAACTGTTTTGCATCTAAGTGCAAGCATCTAACTGGGCAAGATGTCTACATGTACATTGGATGCCATAGCTTAGGGCAGACAAATTGCTGTGAAGGAGTCTAATAAATTGCTTTGTCACAAGCACAACCAAAGCAGTAATATGCTCACATTCAGTGGAGGCAATAAAGTTCTGTGGAAACCAGCCAGTATGATTTAGCATCGGCTTTAGAAGATCCTTAATGTTACATGCTAATGGTGCAATTGTATGTTTGGAAGGCCTTTACAGGGAAGAGCAATCACTTTGTCTTGGAAAGAGGCTGGAAACAAACAGATTTATAAATGACTCACTGAAGAACTTGAAAATGGCCGGACTAAACAGCCCTTGTGGCCATCTGCTCTCCTTCCCAGTGCAAGTGTAGGAGGGTAGATCAGGCAGACATTGATATTTCCTTCAGAGTTTAAAAGCCTGGGCCAAGGCTTCTCACTGTTTTTTCTATGCCACTATCTAAAATTAGTTTAGAGGGCTCTCAGAAAGTCCATATTTAACTTCACGTACACAGAGTCTTCAGCACAGCAGCGGGTTGACAACAAGGACCTGCAGCGGTGCTTGAGGCAAGGATTTCCTTGGGCAGAGCGCTTGAGCATCCAGAGTCACCGAAATGTCACGGGGAAATTGCTGTGGTCCCTGTGAACAGACTTCTACTGGCTGCTGGAGAGGCGAGAAAAACTTTCCTCTCATAAAAACCACCGGTCTGGTAATTAAAGGTGGCATTTCCACAAGTCCTCACCAGAGCTCACACTGCTTTCATGAGAGCCAGCTGGAGCTTTATCACTGACATCTGTAAGATCAGTGTCAGTCCAGCTCTCTTTAAACTGAATTAAAGTAACTGTGTAGCATTATATGGCAAACACAGAAGATCTTCAAATATGTCATGTTTTTTTCCCTGTGAACAGCTGGAATTAGTTGAGCACTGTGTCAGTGGTTTTGAATTCACTCTACTACCTGTGTGAGTTTATAAATAAGAGTAGAAGCTATAAAAACAAATAGGTCCTATTCACATACACAGGGCAATCCCAGAGGATACTGCTAAATGAAACAAAGAGCTAAATAATTTTAAAAGCCAGATTCTTTTTATTTGGGCATAAGAGGATAAACAAGGTGGAGAATGTATTGTGCTGATTCTCAAAATTGCATCACAGGAGCAGTAATCAGCCTTTTAATTACTTTATTCTGTAGTCAGCTTAGATCAATATCAGCTTCTCTGTTTGTTTTATTTGAATACTATTATTTTTATTTTTAGTATTTTTGTTTGGTTGGCTTTGTTTTGTGGGGAGAGGACATTGCGTGACTGGGCAGGTACTGGAACGCAGAAGAGATCTTAAGAGTTTGGCAGGTGAAAGCTGAATGGCTGTTGGAAGTTAGACGTATGTGCCTCCCCCTCAGTGTTTCTGAAATAAAGAGATTTGCAGCGTACATATTTTTGACAGGACAACAAAAAATAAGACCTGAATAAATGAAACTGTGACTTGTTTCCACCTGCAAAGAGGGCCTCCTCAGACTGAGCAAACTGGAAGTGACTCATAATCACAGTCAAGGAATAATGAGGTTCTTATAAGAATTGACTATCTACTCATCAGGGATCTGGACTTGACAGCCCAGACCTACATTCCTAAAATAGGTTTTATAAGCCGATGTCAAGAGTGTGAAAATAGGAAAAAGAGAACCACCTGAAAGATATTTTAGCCTAGGCTTCCTCTTTGTCCCCATTAACTAATTCCACCTTGCAGTCTGGTGGCAGCATTCAACAGATCAGAAAACTCTGCTGTCTGCCTCCTTTTCCTAAGGAGGTCATTTAACTGGAAGACCAGGTTCCCCTACCAGGGACATACTTAGCATCCCATTCATGTAAGTGACTTTGATTCAGTTCCACAAATTAAAAGGACAAAGAAGTCTAGGACAGGAGTGGTATGAACTTTCAGTGCATCAGATCTAAAAGCCAAGCAAACAAAAACCTCAATGCTTGCTCAGCCTGACCTCATTGAGCTCACTAGACTTGCTGAACTGATTAGTTGTTCGACCTGAGAGTTGCCTTGGTGCCTGCACGCCTGAGCATGCCCCAAAATGCTGGCCCGAGTAGTTTTGGGGCTTAATTGCTGTCTACAACATGCTGAGATTCAGAGTTTAAGAGGGCAGAATGGCCTGATCCAGAGGTTTCAAAGGGCTCTGCCACTTCCAGATCCGAGCTGTGTGGTGCTGACAGGAGGCACTCGTGTTTACACCCCCTAGATGAGCATTTACAGGTCTGGGGGAATGAATCCTACACCCTGGTGCCTACAACTGAAGCATTCAAGACCTACACTTGGCAGCATCATCTAAGATGTTAGCTGGGTCTGTCCCATCGTTCCACTATAAATTAATTGTTTTATTTACAATAGAAATATGCATATAGAAAATGTAAATTTTAAGCAGCTGGAACATACTGACAATTTGTTCAGACATCTGCAAGCAAATGAAATAAAAGTCCAGACTTATTTTCTGCTTGATTAAAATAAGTTAACTGTACTATATGGAGATGTCCCATTTTGCAACACTGTATGCAAAACACTCTTTCTTATATAGGGCTTCTGGCTGGAGAACAAGTGCAACAGGAAAAACAGCAATGTAAACAATTCCATTTAACTGCATTTATCTGGGCAAACACACAGAAAAGCCTGGACAAGCTTTGGCTCTCTGAGCAATTCTGAAGCTGAGGGCCAGAGTGCCAAGATTTCTTCACTCTTACGCTGAAAATGTTGTTGCTATGCAGAATAAAAGTTGAAAACTTGCATGCAAATATTGAAGATTAATTTGTACTTAAGACTACAATCCTCTGTTGGCAAAGAGAGAATGAACTGGGTGATGTAATAACCATTTTCCAACTCAAAGTTCTACTAGGCTGTGTATTTTCTGTGATAATTATTGTGATTTCTTTTAATGACTTGAAGGGTGCCTTAAGCTTTGGCGGAGAATTGTCTTTTGTTAACAGCAGTATTATTAATTATAATAATTGCAATTAATGTTTTTTCCTATAGTATATTTTTCTGTTCCTCCATGACATTTCCAGCGGTTTGTATTTTAAACTTGGTAATTGCTCAAGACCGTGTATTTTCCCATCTTCCAATGAAGAACTGAATGGGCAGTAGCATACAAAATGCAGTGTGTCTACTACTTGGAAAGTTTATTTTTTGGTTGGTTTTCAAAATCATGTTCCAAATCAGATCTAAGTTCAATTTCAGACGTTTTGAAGTTTCCGGGAAACTGCGAATGCCAGGAGAATGATTAAATAAATATATACTAACCAACTAGTTAAATAAAAATCTGTTGAGAAGTTTAGTATTTTGATTACTGTACTTTTTCTTCCTCATTGGATCAAGTATGGACAAAGGTAGAAGTGTTGGTAAAGCCTCCTTAAATAGGTCAGATACAGCTTTAGTGGCTGAGTCTTGTTATACTGAGCTAAAGAATGAAAGAATACCGTTCTGATACCAGCCAAACAATCTCAAGTTTCTGTGATAACAAATAGGTGAGAGAGCAGGAAGGGCTGTTGTAAATATTGTGGTAGATAGGTGTTGTCAAATGTAAGCACCCAAAATCTAGTGGCAGTACAACTTTCTTGGTACAGCTCTGGTAGTATCATTTAGAGCTTTTGATTGTGGATAGATATTTGCCATGCTATTAAACATGAAGTCCAAATTTTGTAACTCCATCCTGTTTTATCATGTGAAATAGAAGGAAGCAGAAACTGTGCCATGATTCTGCATTCACCTTATGGGTAATCATAAAAAACACAACAGAGCAATAATTATTCTGTTTCACTACTGAACAGTATTTAATGGAACTTACACCTTATATGCCTGATATGCAGAGATATTTAACACAACTCAGAAAAACATAGAAAAGATACCATTCTAAGGGTAAAGTATTCTGTTCTGAGACAATATGTTAAAAGACAGGAAAAAATGTTTGTGAAAAGAGCAATCTGTATGTTGGATAGGATAGCTGTTTGCAAGTAGTGAAGGTGACACTCATGGATGAAAATAGGTTGTGTGTCCTCAAGGGCTGTTTTTCTTCTGTATTTGAAAAGATGCTGCAAGTTATGTCCATTACATAGCATGTCATGGATGGAATAGAGAAGTTACCATCTGTGACTGCAGAGGACGGAAGGCAACAGCTGCTGGAGATCTCACATCTAAAAGTCGTAAGGAAATTAGCCAAGATCTTCGAACAAAGCTTGGAAAACTGAAGGAATTCCTGATGATTTAAAAACTCTTGGTACTGAAATGATGAAGGGAACGACACAGGTAGCTATCAGAGAATTATCTTGACCATGTTGGTTAAAAAAATACAGTGCCAGGGGTTTTGGGCTGCAGAACAAAGAGTTAGAAACTGTAATTATTTGGGTTGGAAGGCAGGTTTCGTTTGTTGTTCTTTTGTTCTGAAGCTGGCAGACGGTGGTAACTATACTGATGTCACATACTTGGATTTCTTCAAGGCATTTGACTTCCTATCAATTACATTTTGACCAAGAAACATGAATTATATAAAATTAACGCAGCATAACACACAACAAGTGTGTCATAAAGTGGCTCCTGGAGAGATCTCAAGCAGTTGTTACAAAGGAAGAGCAGATCTGTTTCCAGCACTGACTCTTAAGCTGGCAGTGTTCAATATTTTCATTAACAACATCAATAACCATAAAATGTGTTTTCAGGCAGGGTTCTTAGGCAATGCTAAGTTTGTTGGGTTAAAAAATATAGAAGGGAACACAATACAGACAGCATGAACATGGTTGTCTGCTTAAACAGCCACAATCCCATAAAGGTGTTTCTATACAGATATGCACAAGACTTCTAGAACCAAACAAAGAAACAGTTCCTTCCACAGGATGGTGGGCTTCACCCTGGATACACTCTGCCTCATGTTAGACCCTTAACAGAGCCTTACTGTCCCGGATACTTTCCACAGTCAGGGAGGGACAGGCATCTCCTGCAGCTCTTTCCAAATACTGTCTAGTTCTGACCAGTGTTTCTTAACTCTTTGATCATAAGTCTTTTATAAAACTTTGATTATGTAGCATTTTAGTCTTATACTACCAACTTAGATGCAGTTGGAGGGTCGTAGTTGTGAGGCATAAAGTTAGATGAGATATGTGCAGTTCTGGGCCCCACAATTTAAGAAGATTGTGAAGGTACTCAAATGCCTCCAGAGGAGAACAAAATGCCTCCAGAGAAAGGCAACAAAGCTGGTGGAGGGACTGGAAGGTATGTCCTGTGAGCAGGAACTTGGGCTGTCTAGTTTGGAGAAGAGGAGGCTGAGGGAGAATCTCATTGCTCTCTACAGCTTCCTGAGGAGGGCATGTGGGGAGGGATATGCTGATCTCTTCTCCCTGGCATCCAGTGATGGGACAATGTGAATTGATCGAAGTTGCCCTAGGGGAGGTTTAGACTGGACATTAGGAAGCATTTATTTATCAAAAGGGTGGTCAAATGCTGGAACAGTTTTCCTAGAGAGGTGATTGGTGCCCCAAGCATTCGGACAACATTCTTAATAATGTGCTTTAAGTTTGGTTAACCCTGAAGTCGTCAGGTAGTGGGACTAAATGATCCCTTCCAACTGAAGTAGTCTATTATTCTATTCTATTCTATTCTATTCTATTCTATTCTATTCTATTCTATTCTATTCTATTCTATTCTATTCTATTCTATTCTATTCTATTCTATTTCTATTCTATTCTAATGTTGAGCTAAATGCCTAGTTTCCTATTTTCACCAAGGCTCATAAAGGAGAGAGAAAAATACCCCAAACAGTTAATAGATCTTAACACTCTTCTTAAATTGTGGTGTCCAGAACTGCACACAATACTCAAGATGAGGCTGCATCAGTGCTAAATTCAACAGGATGACCACCTCTTTTTGACTGTCAGTTTATCCTGTGTTTGATGCATCCCAGAATGTGGTTCGCCCTCTCAGCTGGCAGAGCCCACTGCTGACTCCTGTTGAGCTTTCCACCAAACAGCACCCCAGATCCCTTTCTGCAGGGCTGCTATCCAATCACTCCTCTCCCAGTTTATTCTTGTGTTCCTGGCATTACTTTGTCCTAAGTGCAGTCAGAATTTGCATTTGTTAAATTTATTCTCATTAATCATAGCCCAATACTCCAATCTATCTAGATGCCTCTGCAAGGCATCTTGTCCCTCAGGAGAATCAACAACATCTCACACGTGGTGGGGAGTTACATGCTTGTTAACTTCCACATTTCGACAGAGACTTGTATGTCTCATACGTCACATTTTCAGTAGGTTGCTGGGGAGGATTTCCTAATCCTTGTGTTCAATGTCCAGATATATTTGTTTGCTTATGTACTTTTCCCTCCCTCTGAATCACTGCACATTTGTCCCAGCTAGAGGAGGGGCTACACCTCAGTGTTGTCAGGGGAAGCAGACGCAAACTTAGTCTCTCCTGCTTGCATGCTCGGGAGTCGACTGATCACCAGTTTTGAGCCAGTGCAGCATCAGTGGGGCTTTCCTGTTCTGCACCTGTGGCATTTATAACCCTGCTTGCACTATTTTTATTTTTTTTGTCCCTCATTTAGGGTAGGACATAATGTTTTTACTAAAGGACCTTGAACAAAAAAAGAACAAAATTGTGAACAAATTAATACCATCATCTGCTGTGTTGTCTGACAACCGCTTCCAATTAAAAATATTTCATAGCCAACAAATTATGATGAATTGCAGTGCACGGCTGCAGTCTGACTCTAATATAGGCCTGTTTTGCTATGATGCCTCAGCCATGCGAAACTGTATAAAGAACAGAGATCCACAGGTGGTGGTGGAATTAAGTGAATTAATTCATGTTGTAATTTAGAGGGCAAAATCTGTAGTCCTCTGAATGTCACTTTACTAAGCGTATACTGTCATCGTGAGTGATTTTTGGCTCATCGGTGTTTTGTGAGGTAGTGTTCTACCTAATAGTTACACATGAGCAATCATGATAAAGGAAAACACTTAATATGTCATCTTACATTGCCTACAACCTATGGCTGAACATTAGCTCATCTCATCCAATCTGATGAACCTAGGACTCCGGTTTACTATTGGAATGATCTTGAGTAAGTATTTTGGAAGCCTCAAAAGAACTACTCTCTGAACTAATGTTGTACTCTGAATTCTCTCCTCCTGGGCATCCATTGCATTGTCCAAACCTGGTACACTTTAACTGTTACTAACAAGTGGAACAGATCTTAAATAGAGGAAAGTGTTTGCACAAAGTGAAGATCAAGAGGATTAATACAAGTCTCCCCTAGCTACCACAAACCCTTTACTTCAATTTACATAATACTGGGCAAGAATCTGGCAGCAGTGAAAAGGCCAGCAAGGCCAGCTCTGTTTGACTGAATTTATGAAGTCATTTATTTGTTTGTTTGTTTATCTTAAATCTGGGCTTGGGGTGTGAAAGCATGCAGCTCTCCTGAAGCCAGCTGAGCTCCTGCAGGCTGCATCAGCAGAGGAGCTGGTCAAAGGACAATAGCGATGGTCCTTCCAAGAGCCACCAGCTGCTCCTCAGGTAAGAAGTTCCTTTGCTGTGATATGCTCTGAGTGTGACAGTAAAGCAGGGACAGGCATTGTGTCAAAGCTGGCATGTTCCATACAAGTGCAGAACATCTTTCTGTAATAGTAGCTTGTTAAGTTTTATTTTTCACAAACTGTATAAACACATTTCAGTTGCATCATTTTTCTTTAATTATTTATTAATTGATTCATGTCCACCTGCTGAACTATTTTGCCTGGTATTGACATCAGGATAACACATCTATAATTATCCAAGTCACTCCAATTACCCTTTTGAAGTGTTGGCAGAATGCTTGGGTGGGTGGGGGAGAGTGTTATTAATTCCGTTCCTGTTAAAATGTGGTAGATGTTTCAGATCGCTCCTTAAGTTTTCATTTTACTACTCTACTGTTCAAGAAAACTATGTCTGTAAATTAAGAAAGACCATTTGTTAAGTTTCTTAATGACTGATATGGTAGAAAGCATTTCATCCTCAGAAGGTGGTATGATGAAATAATGGAAGAAGAGGATTTAATAACTTATTCTGTTATTTCATGCATTATGAATAAGTAAGATGTTCAGACACTTCTATAAGGTATAAATGTTCCAAATCTACTTTAAAGCCAGAGATCTTGAAAATTTACTTTCCCTCTATTTTGTTCTGTATTCTCAGTGGCTATCCAAGGCGTGGGGATATCAGAAGTCCAAAAGACAACATGTCAGCATTAGATGTTGAGTGAGGTTGTACCAGGAATACTCTGGAGTGATGGTAGATCATCACAGGGCATTTTTAGAAAGTGTTAAAATTAATTTGTATTTCAACTTCAAGTTTTCCAAAATGGCCAGGCTATAGCTACAACACTCGATATCTCTTACATAGCATTACCAGTCATTAGCAAATGTCACCTGTCATGTTTTCCAGTTCCCACACTACAACGTGCATTTCTGCTTCTTGATGACTGTGAATTACCCTGTTCGATCCTGATCTGTTGAGACAGCTGGTGGGAACATCCAAGAATGTCAATTATTTCCAGTGTTTGGCAGATGGACAAGACCTTTTCCAGAAGACCTTTCTGACAGACTCTTGCTGAAGCTGTCATATCCCACACCTGACCCTCATCCTTACTGCATTTGCTTCTGTTAGAGGACTTTGCTGTGTATTTTCATAATTACTTTCTACAACTTATCACATAACTCATATTCTTAGCAATGAACTGTGAAATGTAACAGATGGGATTGCAAAACCCCGAAATACTAGGAAGCAGACATTTTCCATGGTTGCTATATAATCATGTAGGGATGTTAGTGACATGTGAAATTGCTTGAGACTTGCAAATCTTTCAAGAACACCTGCAAAAGGGGTGCTGATTTTTTGTTTAAGAAGTAACATGAATCTCTGCAACTGTTACCCTTATTAGGCTGTAAATTCAACCATTTGATTTAAAAAAATGACCTTAGGGAGAAGTAACTACCAGAAAACTTCTGAGCCAGGTAAAATACAAACTTGAAACAAAAAATATCTAAAAAGTCACTAATAGTTCTGCTTTGGTTTTCACACCCAGTGAGAAGAAACAATCAAGTCTTGCAACTCTTGATTATTATACTTGTGCTTGCGGAGGTGTAAGTTTTGTACCTTTCCTTTGGCCATGTCCCAGTGATGATAAGTGTGACTAATATCACAGAACTGTCATCTCTTTGAAAAGCCTTGAGGTCACCCCAAACTCTGCTTTGCACCAAATACTATTGGTGTGCACAGCATCTATCCTGCATTTAACCATATGTGAAATATTCTAGGCATCAAGAGTATATTAATTTGAGACTAATTTTTAAAACTCATTAGAATAATATCCAATTCTTGTTTTTAAAAGGTATGTTTACCTGAGGCTCCTGGCCAAATTCCAGTCCCACTAATTACGTTTTACTGAAATAAATTATCACCTGCAGTTTTTCTTGGACAGAGTATGTTCTTTTGTTTCTTGCTCCATTCTGGTTTGGGGCATTAGTCCTTGCTATATTTCACTGATAGGTATATGCAGAGAAATACAGACCAGGATGCTTCAGTCCTTGGTCACATCAGGGTGGGATATTCAGGCTGTTCTGTAGGTAAGCAGGCAGAACAGGTCCCCTGAGGACTGACTCTGGCCACTGTGACTGCTGTATTCAGCAGGTTAAGGCCCCAGCGCCAGATCACATCCTGCATGGGCATATATCATTTCTGCTTAGGACCTGGTCCTGATGATTTTGATGTGTGGAATCTGTTCCATCCACATGTTTTCTCCTGTTAACTAACTGTAATTAATCACACAAATGAAGTTACACCTGGTTTATAAATAGGGGCTTCTATGTTTCAAAAGTGACTTGGGATGCATTTTTTGTGCTTCCAATTTTTAGTGTAAGAAGTGTAAAGATCATGCTTCCTCAGCAAAACTTTAATCCCTCTTAGAAGTAGTCGGTTCTGATTTTTTCCATTGCAGAAAACAGTTTTTATTATGATTTCTGAAGACCAGATCTAAGCATGTATTTAATTTCATTTACAAATTCCCAAACACTATAAAACTGTAGAAAATTCATAAGAAAAATATTTATATTCAAATAGTGGCTGTATAACACAAATATTTTGTCACCATTAGCATTCCATGGCAGTTTAAAAATGAAAAACTATACAATATATTTATTTCCAAAGTGCTGAATATATTCCTTTTCAAAATATTTTCAAAGACATTATAATTATTAGGATGAATCACGGAATTTCTTTGCCTTTTGGGTTAGCCAGAACCACTATATTTCTTCTCTCTTGCTTATAACAGTAATGAAATTTTTGGCTGTTCTCCAGAAGCGTTCATTAGCCTGAAGAGAGAGCAGTGAACAGGATAGCAGAAAACTGGCATTTTGGAGTATTTCTACTTGAGGGGTTGTTAAGCACCACCATTCAGCTTATGGCCAGATATGACTGTGAGCCAGCCCAGAAGCTCTGCAGGCCTCTCAGCATAGCTCTGGGCATCATCTCATTTACCTTATACTAACTACGGCCCAGAGTCATGCTAAAATGGCTCCTACAATGTGGAAACTTGGAGGATGTTTCTCATCAGTTTAGAGCAGATTACAGCCATTCTTGCTGCACCTTACCTGGAGAGAAACCCTTCCTGACCTCCAATGGACAAAAGGGAGCTTGTACTAATTTCTCCCGAAGTGCCTCTTTCGCCATAACTTTCAAATGCCATGATAATATACAAACACCTGCACCAAAGTGGTCATAAACTAGAGTTTGGCACACAGACTAGGTGTCAGGGCTTTGCTGCTGCCCTCCTGGTGGTCCTGGACAAGCTGTGCTTCACTTTGTGCCTTCATTTCTTTGGTTTGGCATTTAGGCTAATTAAACTTTGTTCTCATCTCTGAGTTCTAGTCTTCTGTGAACAATTCATATAGTGTGGTGATGGGTGCAAGGAAGTCCTTGGACAGCCAACCCTGGGACACTTCCCTCTCCCACCCTTATGCCCATGAAGGAGATTCTTTCTCTCTGTGCCACAGCCACGTCTTTGCTCCCTCCAATGAGCATGATTGATTGTTGCCCAAAACAAACCCAAACAACCTGCGGAGGACTGGTTATTTTCCATAATCTGCAGCCCAATGGTCAGAATCTAGTTACAGTTAAAGGTAGGATAAAAGCATACTAAACTTTATTTAGGTTAGGTCATTACTGCCCAAACAGTGGTTTGATCCAAGATGAAAGTTCAGCTTACCTGCTTTTCACAACTGCTTAACACTGTATGTGTTTAACTTTGCTAGATTCCTCCCTAATTAACCTGAAAGGTCCTCAGGCATTTAGGTTTAGCCACCCTAATGTGGTCAGGATCATCTGTTCCTGGTGAATTACTTCTACCTGTAGGTAAACAGACACCTGAATGCTGTTGGCATTCCCTGGAAAAGTCTCCAGACTCACGGTAAAACCTGCAGTCAGTGTCACTAGTAAGGGTCATTCTTGCTGTTTTGTATAAAAGTCATTCCAAGATGTCTTCCTCCTCTTTACAAGGAGGGGGAGAGTTCAGTTTTAAGCATTAAAGAGGCTTTAGGTTTGTCAAGTTCCCTAAGCTTGCAGACAACATACTTGCTGAGCCCAGTATCTGCTTTTCCACTTCTGCACTGAAACCAGGCCACTGCAAAATCAGGCATCCAGGATTCTTGGAGCTGTGAACCCAGTTATGTCAGAGCCTAATTCTAGTCTTGAGGCTCAGCTGAAGCTGCTAGAAATTTGTTCTTGAATTTTTAGGAGTTATTGTTCCTTTGCAAGAAAGACTTTGTTCTTCATCCAATATCTTAAATGACAAGCCCACACATCCGAGGGACTTTGAGTGGAGCTCCATCTCTGCAGCACATATGTTGCTTGCAGACATACAGAAAGCCATTCTTACCATATGTGTCTGCACAGGCACTTGGAGCAGGGGTATTAGGGTTCACCACAAGTGATGTTGTCACTGTTCTGGTGCTGATGGCATCATCCTCTTCCTTCCTGGAGTTTTAGGAACAAACCACTGCAGCAAGAAACTCTCAATTAATAAAGAAGGCAGAGAAGCTCTGAAGGATACAAGTACCTGAGTAATAAATTTTGGGCAACTCTCAGTTATCTGCACATGTTTTATCCAGATTGAGGATTATGTGGCTTAGGACCACAGGGTCATATAAGATGATTCAAGGTCAAATCTGCTTTAGTAGCTCAGTATTGGCAATCCCTGAACATGAATATGCTGCTGCTTAGGGACAGCTCATATTCAGAAGCATCATAGCCACTACAGTGTGTCCTACAGTCCAAACTAACAAAACCTGCTGAACATGTACTAATTTGGGATAGAACCAGCTCAGCTGCCCCTGCTTCATATCCTTGGGATCCAAACAGGTACAAAATATGATGCATGCTACACAGCCACCTCAGACCTAGCAGGGTTTATTAGCCTTGCATGACCTGAGTTACCTCTGTATACTCACATTGTTCTGTTGCCAATGTAAGAATCTCTATAGGTCCTCAGGGTGCTAGAAAACATGGATACAGAGACACGAGGGAGGTGCTCCAGAAGCTCTCTCAGATTGTGCTAGTGCTTTGGCTTTTGCTTGTATATTCTGATGAACCTAAGCCAACTGAGTTTGGCTGGACATTAGTACCATATATTCAATAACCCAGGCACTGCATTATCCAAATTCTTCTATCATCCTCAGTAGCCCAGATAATGAGGAGCTGCTGGTTCAATTCTTACAAAATCACGTTTGAGATAATCTTCAGATTGATGTTCCTGCTGCTGTTATATATCATGTTGAAAATACAAACCATAACTTAAAGAGCAACTGTTCCCAAAACAGGCTAAGACTTGCAGCCTCACACCAGAGGGAGCCATTTGTGGAGGGTCTTTGTTTGGAGCATGCCCCAACTTTGGATCTCTGACAGCAAGAAAGATTACCCCCAGTCCTCCAAGTCGTTTAAAGGCAGATTGAAAAATAAAATCTTAATTTGCACAGTCTCACAGCTGTAAAGCTCTCAACTAACTTCTTCAGGGTAATTTTCCTTCCTTCCTTCCTTCCTTCCTTCCTTCCTTCCTTCCTTCCTTCCTTCCTTCCTTCCTTCCTTCCTTCCTTCCTTCCTTCCTTCCTTCCTTCCTTCCTTCCTTCCTTCCTTCCTTCCTTCCTTCCTTCCTTCCTTCCTTCCTTCCTTCCTTCCTTCCTTCCTCTTCTTCTTTCTTCTTTCTTCTTTCTTCTTTCTTCTTTCTTCTTTCTTCTTTCTTCTTTCTTCTTTCTTCTTTCTTCTTTCTTCTTTCTTCTTTCTTCTTTCTTCTTTCTTCTTTTCATCCACATTTCTTTGAAGTGTCTTGCATAAAAGTGTTATTGCATATTTTGGGAACTGTTATTGTCCCTGTGTATTTTCTTCCAATGTAACTATAAATTTCTACCCAAATATGCTCAGAAGCTGTTCACTGTCAGAACATGAAATCGCCTAGTAGATAAGCACACATAAAGGTGGTTATTTCCATTGAGAAATCAAAGGCACAAAACAAATTAACAACATTCTTTGCCTTTTAAACACAGGCAGCTATATGGGTGGCAGGATAGGTGGTTTTGCTTTTTAAAGCATATTTCCTTAAGTATGAGCTTGAGTTTAATTGTCCCCAATGTGAATTTGCATCTGACTATTGATGTTCTTGTCAGTTTTTTTTTTGTTAGAGTTTACTCATGAAACTCCATCTCATACCTCAAATTCTGATAGATCGTTAGTTTAACTGCCTGAAAGCTAGGCAGGTAACATAAAGTAGGTCATTTACCTACCTTGAAAGCCCATAGAGGAAGAGAAGCAGCTCTTGATGGTCATCATCCTGTGCCTTGAATATGTGATATACCATATCATTCTTCAAATGGAAAGAATTGAAAGCCCTGACTTGGTGGCTACAGCAAGAATGCTTGGACGAGGTGCATGACTTTTAGATGGCTAAAACTGATTGTGTTAAATCATGTCTGAAAAGCACAGGTGATATCTGACAGAGACTAGGTTTACACTAGCAAGTTTTTCATCACAACAGGAGAGGATCGGTGCTTCACAGTCAAAGCCTTACAACCATACGTGCTTGAGACTACCTTAAGGCTGGTCCTATAGACTGAACATCCCCACAAATCCTGTGGTTCAAAGCTGTGTGAAGAGCCAGTTGTTGGTTTTAACCTTTATGTCCCCAATTAGGAACAGCGAGCATTCGTGTGCAGCTGGAGCAGAGCTTTTAATTTAATTTCCTTTGGAAGAAATGTAGTTTATCTTCCCCCAAAACTGCCTTGCAATTGAACCAACACATGGGATGCTTGAGGAACTGGGCTACCACTCCAATCCAAAATGCTTGAGTACAGCCTCAGTTTTTTATTAATGTCTGCTAACAGGGGCTGCTGTTGCTCATTAAACCTCAGTGAATCAATGAAACTCAGCAGAGGCTGAAGTTCCCATGGGCAGATCCCTGGCCCAGCTACAAATCCTTATAAACATATTGATAGGAGTTTTATACCAAACTGGGTCCTTATGCAAGATTGTGATCTAAAAGAGAACTTATTAGCAAATCACAGGACATGAAATAAACCAAACAAGTTAAGCAGACAAGGTAAGGACAGGCCAAAATCTCATTTTATCTCTTTTAATTTATTTTTCATTACTCATTTCCTATGTATTCATTTATATTTAAAAAGCAATTTCCACAATCATTTATTAAACCCAGATATTGATAAAATACAACTTAGATAGTTTTTCTATGCAGCAATTCAAAATATATTTTCTCTTCTCACGCATTATACTATCATACCTCTAATCCTTCTGCCTCAAGATTTTTGATTTTTTTTTTTTTGAACCATAGTTAAAAAAAGAAAAAAAAAAAGAAATAATTCACCTCATTGAAAATAAAAAGGTGAGAACTTTTGAGGCTGATTCGTCTGCCTGAGCTCTGGATTTCCTTTTACACACAACATGGTTCAATTCAAGATCAGGATTTCAATGAGTGGTAGTTGCAGTTACCATCTGTTATTAGACTTTCTTATGCACACCTGGTCCATGTGATGAGTTGCTTTTTAGTCATTGTCTATGTTACATGAATAAAGTCCTGCAGTTACTTTAACTTGGGATACCAGCAGGTAACAGACTGAATAAAAAGGGTAAGAACTACATAAATCAAATACTGAGAAGGCTGTGGATAAATATTTGCCTCCTGCCAGCAGCAAAAGAATCCAGCTGGGAGGAGCTCAGGGTGATACAGTAGAGGCAAGACCAATATATAAAGGAAAGTCAATAGAAAATTTTATTAGGCCAAATTTGCTAGTGGTTTGGAACAGACTACACTGGTAGAATAATTGGGGAATGCATGCTGAATAATATTCAATGAGCTTTTGGATCATGCTCTGCTTTTCAAACTGAGCTGCTAGGAAAATTTAAAGATCAGTGATTTAATTGAAAGTATTTAATGCAAGGTTGAGAAGATAATATGGGGAAACACTGATGCAGGCTAGCTCCAGGCAAAGCTGGTGAAATCTCTGAAAGTGTTCTAAACAAGCTATATGTACCTCTTCACATAGTGTGTGTAAAAAAACATTGCCTAGTTTCCCTTAGTGATACAGGTACTTTTCCGGCTATTGATTATGTAGCCATAAAATATTTCCTCAGTTAATTTTGGATTTCAAAATGCATTTTTGAGGAACATTCAAAAAATGTAGAGTTTCGGTGACCCTGCACTGAAATAATGTACTGCTATGTTGTCACAGGAAAGTGGAACACTTAGAAAATTTATATTGTGTTTTGCATACTGGTAGGCTATTTTTGCAAAATATCCACAGGCCTGATTACCTAATTATTAAATTAATATTATATAAAGTCAGACAGAACGTATCAGTACAGAACTGAACTGTAGCCAGTATTTTCAAACATGTTTTCAACTGGTCTAAGGCATGTGCAATACGCAAGTGTATCATCTCTGTTTACACCACTGAGCCCAGACCATTGTATTCTTCAGCAGTTCTGAGTCACCAGGCACAAAACTCTCTTATTCCCTCTGCAGAACTGTGCTCCAGACTATCAGACACATCCCAGGAGTTGAAATACGTGAAATAAGTGAAAGTTCTGCTGAGTGATTGGTCTGATAACAGCAAGGAATGTTTTAAGAAGAAAAAGCTCATAGCTGGAATTGCAATCATTGCAGTTACTGTGAGCGAGTCTTAAAGCAGATAGATTGAACTTTAATCAATCAGTATGTTTTTCCAGATGGCCATAAGTATGTGTTTTATAATCTGTGTTTTATGGAGTGTTTGTTCCTTAACTCCTGAGGTAAGAGTAAATTAAGACATAACCCTGAAATCAGTTTAAAGAATACCACAAATGAGAAGCTCTGTTTTTCTTTCTGATACATAAATAAGATATCGGTGAGAGACAGTGATAGCCTGCTTTTCTCTGTTTCTCTCACAGGGACATGGATGGGTGCCCGTGAATACCATGTTGCCAGCACCTTCATTCCTTATTCATAAGCAAAAAAGCCACGAGGCTCTCAGGTCTAAAGTTAATCAGCATTGGTTCAGACTTCTGCCTTTATGTGCTTGATGTTAGACAAGGAAACCAACAATTGTCAGAGCACTGGTAGAGGCCTTGGACTCCAGGGATCTCTGCTGGTCCTTGCTCTACCACTAATCCCACTTTTAGTAGATCCTGCCTGCACCATGGGTGGTTTTCTCTGATCTGTAGTTCCCACTAGGTCAATCTAGGACTTCCCTCAAGATCCCACAAATCCTCATCCCTTGGAAGCAAGCTTGTCTAGAGGAGAACTGGGCACCTAGCTTCACTTTCCACTGGGGCAGAGTGCTTCCACGCAGTTCTTCATTCTCTAAATCTTTGATGGTGCTGAGTTGGCTACAGAGCCTCTCTGGTAGCCCAGTCTGCCTTTCTGGTCCCCACACAGCAGACTGCTCCAGAGGGTGGGTCTCAGCTGCAGACTCCAGGATCAGACCCTGGCAGCTGGAGCAGGCGGTCAGCAGCCCAGACCCTGCAAAATGGAATCATAGAATAGTTTGGTTTGGAAGGGACCTTCAAAGGTCATCTAGTCCAAGCCCCCTGCCATAAGCAGGGACATTTTCGACTTGATCAGTTTGCTCAGAGCCCTGTCCAGACTGACCTGGAATATCTTCAAGGATGGAACATCTTGAGGGAGCCTCAATTGTATAACGTCAGTATTAGCAGGGGGATCAGAAATGCTCTAATTCCTATAGTAATTTGCAGTTGTGTAACGCAGCGAATGAGCTTTACTCTAGCACGTGCTCTGGAGCGGGAAGGAGGCACTTGGGGGAATGAGACACAATACACTGTGGCTTGGATGGAGGTGGTAGATTAAATGGGATTATAAAACAACAGAAGTATCAGTCGTGGTAGTAGCAGAGGGTACCAGAAAGTACCACCTCTCCTTCTCTTTGGGAAAAATAGACAGAGTAAAAATCCACCACAAAGGTGCAAGGCAGAGAGAAGATTCAGAGGGCTAGGAACATGGCATCTGAGGATTACAAAGCCTTCAAACTCCCTTTTTACAAGGTTGAGCCTTTCAATATTGCTACCACTAAGTGCCTTATCCTCAATGGCTCTCCAACAAAATTAGTATACTGCTTAACATTTTATTATTCAGTATCTCAGTAAGTGGAGTGATTTCCTTTATGCCCCACTTGCTGTGGGAAGCATTAGAGTCAAAATGAGGGGAGCAAGGAAAATAATACAAAGGAGAGCTTAAAAAGAAGCATATTTTCCAATACAAATTTAGAACATCTAGCAGAGTGCCCTTCAGAAAAACTTCTAAGTCAAACAAACTCACAGTGGAAAGAAAAAGAAAGAAACTAGCTTATTCTTAGTGTGTTGGGAGCTCTTTTAGGGACATTTTAGGTAAGAAACATATGCCCCCACTGGATATGATATAGACCTTAGTTTGAGTCATCTTCTGGAAATCCCTCCCTCTCCACTGGCTGTACAGAGAGGATAAGACAGGTCTGCTCCTAACACAGGCTTTTGTTTAGGGACCTAGAGTAAGGTGGGATGAATGTGCAGCTGGATGATGATGTGTTCGCCCGGGTGAACCCTATGTAATTTGCCTCTGAGGACTATAAACCAGAAAGCAGCACAGCAGGTCAAGACGTAGCTGCAACTGTGGCTACAGCTCTCCAGGGAGCTCTTTATGTTTCTCTCGTTTGGCAATAAATATGTGGGAACAACTTGCCTCCCTTCCCCAACTGCAGTTCTACCTTTTGATTTTGTTTTCTTCAAAGAGCAATCAAAAAATATTCCTTCAGGACAGGTCTGTGCCACAAGCACTACTGGAGGTGGAAAAATAAGATCTACATGAAATTTAAAATCTGATTTGCAAACAGCCTACTAGACATATATTTAAAACTCAACTCATTGGATTATTGCAAAATATATCCTTGGAGCTTCAAATGTATGCACTGAAAGGCTCAGTGTTGGGGTTTTTTTTGAGATCTCTAAGTGTAGAAAACATTAAGTTACATACTGGGCCGATACACAAAACCTACATATACAGTAGTCAGGATGGAAACATCCTTGTAACACTCAGTATGAGTGGTACTGTTTCCTTTCTCTAAGCCATTATAGAAAATCTTTGGGAGTGAGTGAATTCTTCCTCAGACCACCACATTCTGGAAACCAGTATTTGAGAAACTGAAAGGCCATGAATGGAAACAAGAATTGTTTGCTGTACTTAATGCCCTGCACCGTGTGGCCACTTGTATGCATATGTGGAAGAGTATTTGTATGCACAGAAATAGCAACACATGGAGTCTTGGCAGTGCTCTTAAAGGTTTTTTAAACATATATACATACACACATATATTTGTTTCTTGCTTCTTTAAATTGCTACCAAGTTGAACTAGGAATGACTTTTTCCCACTTTCCTTCTTCTCAACGCTTTCTGGGTATATTATTACCTCATCTGGCTTATTATTGTACCTTGTGTTCTTTTCCATCTTCATTACAGTTCTGTAAAAAGCTTTTGGGCTTATTGTTAATTTTCTCTCTCTCTTCCCCCCACAGTCTTAATTGTATATCTCTGAAAATGTGTTTCTGAGGTTTTTGCTTTGGCTGGGAACACAGTAGTTATATTTATGGGTCTACCATCAGTTTGCTACAGTTCAAGTGATTTTCTGCTTTTTGCTTGTTATGTTTTTGCCTGGACTTGATATACTTTATGAGTTTTTCTGCGATATTGGCTTGTATATCTGGCATAGATAATATTTTGCCTTTCTGCTAATATCCTATCAGAGACCCAAAGAGTAATAATTTTGACTTCCTGTGTAATGCTGGGAGATTATTTTTTTAAATGAGCTGGAAAGCTTTATTAGTTTACCAGAAATGAAAGCTTGTAATGAATCCACATGGAATTCTTTAATCATATCTTTGCTATTTTATAACTGTACCTTCAAGTGGAATGTGTTTATATTTGCTGAGGAAAAAAAAAGTTCTCTTGTTTAGCATTTCAGCATTATGCAGGAATTTTCAGTGCATGGGGTTGCTCATCATTTTTTCGAGAGTACAAAGAGTACTCAGAAGGGAGAGAGGAGAAAGGTGGGAGGTGCTATTCCAGCCTGAGAAAGGTGAAACAGTTGCTTCTCTTTGCCATCAGAGATTAAATTTCTGGCAAGATGGCTTGTGCGCTGTCACGTAGAGCTGGATTCTGGTACTACGAGTCACACAAACAGCTTAATTTTGTACTGAGGGTTTTGGTGAATAGTTCTGGTTTATTAAACTTTCTCTCCATGGCAGTGTTCCAAGAGAACTTTTAGACTAAGAAGGTTAGTAGATATCCACACTTTTTGAGGATGTTTTGACATGCACAGCATTTCAAACAAATGAACATAACAGAAAACCTCACTTATCCAACGTTTGTTTGCACCTGAGATATTTTATTAAGTCAACTGTGAACTGAGCCCAGCCACATTTAGAATGGCAGCTGCCACCTTAGACTCATCTGAGCATATTCCAGGATGCTCTGAGTGGTATGTACAAGGCCATAAGGTCTGCTGGGTGAATCTGCTCTCTATAGGTTTCCCCTATGAGCCCCAGATGGGCTGTAGATGCTCTCAGGGCAGGATGTTCATCACTTACTGCCATGCTGCTTCTTCTACGTGCCCTCCATTGAAGCTTACTGACTGCATAGTCTTCACTAGAGGCAGGTGTTTTTGAAGGCTATGCAGATACTTAATGCAGGATGAAGAAAGAAATGTCTTTCAGCATTTCTAGTAAAAGCAGCTTAAAATGGAACAAAAAATGCTGAGTAGAAAGGTCCTCTGGGGGGTCTAGGGAATTTCAGTTCTAAATGTTAGACGTCATTTTTTAAGTACTGGATCCTAACTGATGGCAGATCCTGGTTACAGGAAGGTGAGAAAAGGGCCTGGAGTTTTTCAGCTGATAGTTGTCTTTCATAACAAAGCATTAAAGACTTAGCAAAAGATCTAGAGGCTGTCTGGTTAAAAAAATCTAGGATAAACAATCTACATTCTGCCACTTTCTGATATGCAGAAGAGGTTCCCCTTCTCCCACATTGCTTTTAGCTGTCCTTACAATTGCTTAACACAGGGAGTAGTGTTAGAGCATCATATTGTTATGAATTTCTTGCTTGCTGTCACAAATTAGATATATTTATTTTTGAAAGCCTCATAAGACCTTCTTTTAAGAGTCTTACTGATTTCCAGATTGTCTGGATTGCTTTCTTAGTTTATGGAGATAAAAATCTCTCTAGGATCTTTTAAAGATTTCCATGTCCCTTGATTATGTCAACTCTTTTTTCCCCAGTTGTTATATAGCACTCTTATAACTGCCTTTCAATTATTCTGAAATATTTTCTTCCTTCTTAAGGCAGTCATACCTACATTGCTTCTTTCTACAATTTAAATAGGATGCTTCTGCTGTCATTCTCTTTGTTTCTGAAAAACAGTTATAAAAAATCAGAAATTGAGCTTAAAAAAAAAAAAAGAAAGAAAAAATAAAACAAACAAACAAAAATGAAAAGACAGTTAAAACCAAAGCAGGATGCAATCAGAAAAAGAAGGGGTAGCTCCCTGCAAACTCTTACGTATTCCTCTGTTTACTCACTCTTCAGAAATCTTGCCAGGAAGGCTCAATGTAGAGGGCATGCAAGTGGTAGTAAAGGGAAAAAAGGGAGGGAGGTGTTACACCAAAGCAACGGATACATTGTGGAGAGCAAGCCAAGTGCCAAGGGCAGCCCTGCACCTGAACGGTGGCCAGAAGATGATGCCTACAGTTGGCCAAGGTTTTGATGTTCTGTGGTTTTGCTTCTGGTGGAGAACAAAAATGAGAGCTCTGGTGTTGGTATGTTTTTGTGTGTGTGGGAGGAAACAAACAACAAACAAAACCATCAGAGAGCAGCCGCAGCATGAGCGAGGGCATCTTACGATAGAGTTGACCTGAGAGGTTCTGCTCCACTCTGAGCAGAGCAAAGACTTCAAGCCTAAAGCCCGGCCAAGAGCCGCAAGCTTTTGCAGCCTGGCTTTCTCCTCATGCTCCTAAATATTCACCTCTTCCTACAAGCTACACAGATACAGCAGGAGGCAATGTCCAAGATCTTACTTTAGATAAGGCTTCTGATAGCAATGTGGTTGATCCAGATTTAAGCTTTCACCTCCCTCAAAAAGGTATGGAAAGCCTTTAATTTGGGTTCTGTCACGTTTCCACATCACCAGGACAGGGAGGGTCCTTCCTGTGTCTACCTAAAGCCTGAGTAATGGTGCTGAAAACAGGGTTTGACAGAGGGAAAATGTTTCAACCAGCTCAACTGGGCTCCTAATTTGGTCTAATACATACCCTGGGGTCTATTCTGCATGAATTAAATACATATGTAAATGTCTTTGCATTTTTTGACTTACATGTCACATTGCACAAGCTGTCTTGAGAAAAAACAAATGGGAGGTGTAAGCATTTAGTAGGAGCTGCTGACACGCTTCAGAATTCCAAATAAAGTGTTTCTTCAGATAAGTGTGACAAATGTGACTTCTGCCCTCCGCAGTGTCACGACGCTTGGTCAGAGACAGTTTCGAAGGACCTTGATTTTCAAGAAGGGATTTTAGCACCAAGATCTTTTATGATAATGACTTGAACAACTTGAAGCAGTTAAAAATCTCTATCTGTATTTTAAAATTTAAATCAGTAGTTTATTTTTTGATGTCTCTTGATATTCAAAGTGAGATCTTAATTTAATCTGCTTACAGGAGATTGATGGTACATTAACATAACATCTAAAACTTGCCCACATTTTTAGACCAGCCTCCCCATGGACATGTTTTTTGACTCATACTGAAAGATTTCATTTATCATGTCATTTGAGATACCAAGCTATTTGCACCACTCTAGTCAGGGGGAATTGGGTGTCTTAGTATATATGACATGTCATGTCTGAGCCTTTTCCATCTGGAAAAAAAAAGTTAGAAGATACTGGAATAAAACGAAGCTTCATTTTTCAGTGGAAATTTTAAAAATACTATAACTTTTAAAAGGTATAACTTCTACTGCTCTTATCACACATTGAAAGGAGAAGAGAGACCGGTCAAACCATAACACTGTGTGGGAAAGAGAAGGAATTTTCTGATAATTTTTGGAGGTTCATCCAGACCACACTAAGAACTTGTTGTTCCCCAGGGTATCAGCCATTTCCTTATATATTTTAATACTTGACTAAAAATGAACACGTGCTGGAGGGATGCAAACATTAGACTATGAAAATGAGGGAAATCCAAGGTGAGACTGATGGCCATGCACAAAGTCCTGTTTTAAGACCCGTACCATCACATTAAGCTACTGTCCTTCTCGAAATGTAGATGCACTCAGAGAAAGAATAGTGCTCACCTGTTATTTTTTCTTCACTCTTCACATGCAAAGCATTTTTATTTCCGTTACCACTTTCACTTCATTTTTTTTCCATTGCAAAATAGGTATTGAAGACAATTGAATGAACTGTCCTTTGCAGATGCCAATGTATTTCTGTGGTGTCTGTCCACCCTTATAGTATAGAAAAATCCTGAAAGCTCACTTCTCTGTGTCAACACAACAGAGAGAAAGAGAAAAGGGAGTCAAGGGTTGAGGCATCAGTTTGCTTCCAAAGCTAAATGACACTTGACTTTCACACCTAACGTTTCCTTCTTCCTCAGCATTCCTGGCTGTATTTGTTCCTACTCAGTTGTCCTTTGTGGTACTAACATTTTCCCCAGACTTCTTTCCTCTTCACACAGCCCCAGGTCGCTTCTGTGTTGTGCTCACTGAAGTCCAATGTCCCAACGTCCATCTTCTCCAGAACCAACCTTTTCCTACTTTTCTCCAATAATCCCCTATGAGAGAAGAGGATCTCTTTAATATGAATAAAAAACTAGGACTCCACTTTGCCCCCTCCACCTAGGCAGGCCTTATGCTGGACTCAAAGACAAGGGAAGGCAGGTTGGAGCATGAAGCAAACCTAGGAAGAAGCTCCTGACTGGCCATATGTGATCAGTCCTTCAGCTGCCATCTTCTCATCCACCAAACTAGCTTTTTCTGCCTCACTTTCCCATCCTCTGCCAGGACGGGAGGGATTAATGCCACACCTTGTGAGCTATGGTCTCAAACTGATCTCTGTCTTCTTCTCACTGTCCTTTTCCCTTCCTATCAGAGGGAGAAAATAGGTGGAGGTTGTTAACCTTTAAAAGTCTGTCACAAAGCCAGAAAGGGATGTGCTTCCTTTGCCTGCAGCCTTGTCTTAGGTGGCATCCACAACAGAGAAGGGGTGTCCAAGGGTTTTACTTGGTCCATTAAAGAGATAAAGAAGTGTGGGGTGGAAAAGAGCAAGAGTTCCCAAATCTGTCCACAAATTCCCATCTCTCAAACAGAAAAAGGTATTTGGAGGGCTGCCACAGGCTTAGCTGTTCATGCTTCAGAAAAGCCAGCAATCTGACTTGAAAGACATTTTTGCCATGAAATGAAGTCTGATTTCTGTACATGAGTTTGATATTATAAGCAGCTATGACAGTAACATCCATCGCAAGAGTGTAGTTTCTCTGTACTGTCACAATCCTGCTCTACTTTTCCTATACAAGCAGTCACTAATCTGTGGGTATATACACCTGCAAAGTGCTATCTCTTCTTCAGTGAGGCTCAGCATGTCTTGGGGACGGAGTAGAAGGACACATATCAGTGGAGTCATGTCTGTACAACTAATGGCTCCAAATCAAACCCTGGCCATGTGCCAGGGCTTGGTTCCTCTGTGCGATGCTTTGTGCTGGTTCCCAAGAGTAAATTGTCTTGGGACGAGCTAACTGAACCAAAACTAGGGAGTAAGCTGCTCTTGTGAGGGGTCTGGATCATCATGAGAACCATGCTAGTGCTCAGTCTCTGGCCTCCTTGTTTTTGGCAGTGTCTACTGGCCATGAAAGCTCAGTCCTGCTCAGAGTCATTTGTATAAGAGCCATTTGGCCCAGAGGCGATCACAGGCAGTGTATTCCAGACAGCTTAGTACACCACCATCCCCAAACCATCTTCCCGGTGACAGGGACTCTGCAGAATAAAATCCCATACTGCTTTATAATTCTACAGAAGTTTTCAGTCTGTTAATCAACATATTTTTTCACAGATTTCTCGTCAAATGCACCTCTAATGGTTCTGCACATATTTGTTGCTTCATAATTGTGGGTTTCCATAAAGCTTAATGTCCCCTCTCTAATTTTTCAGCTGAAATATGTGCAGAAGATTTGACATGGGTGGGGCTGGTAATTTTATAAACTCAGCCTCTAATTTGCACACAGGAATCTGTGAGGTAAGCAGTGTCTATTAAAAAAAAAAGCACCATGAGCATCTACTGTTCTTTTAAAAATCGTTCTGTACATTTGTAGCTATGATACTGCCATCACAAAAGTCTCCTTTCCCAGTAATTTTAGATAGATTTTGATGTGTTTCAAATAGACAAAGGAGATGTTTTGTCATTAAAAAGCATAAAAGCAAAAAAGCTCAAAGACATTCAAAGGAAACATAACCTTGGAGTTTACTGTAGAGTTGGTTCCAAGTTTACCTTAGGTTGGGTGATTAATGAATTTGTTTGCTTTTTTGCTCTATCTACGAAAAACTGGTGAAATGTTTACTGCTCATAATAACTAGGTACAATCAGTCAAAAAGAGATATTTCTTGATCAGAAGGTTTTATCACAGAATTACAGAATCATAGAATCATAGGTTTGTGTTGGAAGGGACCTTAAAGGTCATCTAGTTCCAACTCCCCTGCCATAGGCAGGAGCACCTTCCACTAGACCAGGTTGCCCAAACTGCCATCCAGCCTGACTTTGAACACTTCCAGGGATGGGGCATCCACAACTTACTTGGTCAGCTTGTTCCAGTGCCTCACCACTCTCAGGGTGAAGAATTTATTCTTTATATCTGATCTAAGTCTACCCTCTTTCAGTTTTAAGCCTTTACCCCTTGCCTTATCATTACATGGCCTTGTAAAAAGTCCCTCTTCAGCTGTCCTATAGGGCTCCTTTAAGTACTGGAAGGCTGGTTTAAGGTCTCCCTAGAGCTTTCTCTTCTCCTCAACTGTCTCAGCCTGTCTTCATAGGACAGGTGTTCCCTTCCTCTGATCGCCTTTGTGTCCCTCCTCTGGACTCACTCCAACAGGTCCATGTCCTTCTTATGCGATGAAAGAAGGTAAATTTCCAATATGCAAAACAATTATTTTCCTTACTTTTGATTTTTCTTATTTCTATTGAAATTTACTCTTATTAGATGCCCTAAGACATGTATTTCCTATTCATAATTATAAAAGCTGATTGTCTGTTGTACTTCTTCTTAAAAGTGCATTTTAAGATATTTACAAATGTCAACAAACTCTGAAGTGGTACTGAGTGATTGTACGTTTGATAGGAAATCTAAAATTGTCAAAGTAGAGACTGTATTTAAGAACCTGAATGTATTAGAGAAATGTATTACAGACACCTCATGCATTTAGGAAGGCCAGAAAAATCAAGTCCCAAGGTACAGTGGAACATCCTCCCATACAACAGAGAGTGCAGAAAAATAACTGCAAATTCCTGAGAAAACTGCAGGGTTTACAAGGCAGGTGTCTAAAATTCTGAAATATTTACTGTATGGTAAGCTGAAGGAAGAAGTAGTGGAAAGGTTATTACACATACAAGACTATCTTCAAGAATATAAAAAGTGCAATACTGATGAAGATCTGGTCACCTCTAATAGAACCCTAAGCAAAGGAAATAGAATGGGATGGAGTAGAATAGAATAGAATAGAATAGAATAGAATAGAATAGAATAGAATAGAATAGAATAGAATAGAATAGAATAGAATAGAATAGAATAGAATAGAATAGAATAGAATAGAATAGAATCACTTCAGTTGGAAGAGACCCTCAGGATCATCGAGTCCAACCATAACCTAATCTAACTCCAGCACTAAACCATGTCCCTAAGAACCTCATCTGCTTGTCTTTTAAACATCTCCAGGGATGGTGACTCCACCTCTTCCCTGGGCAGCCTATTCCACTGCCTGACAACCCTTTCCATGGAGATTTTTTTCCTAATATCCAATCTAAACCTCCCCTGGTACAACTTGAGGCCGTTTCCTCTTGTCCTATCACTTGCTACTTGGGAAGAGACCAACACCCTCCATGCTACAACCTCCTTTCAGGTAGTTGTAGACAGCGATAAGGTCTCCCCTCAGCCTCCTTGTCTCCAGGATAAACAGCCTCAGTTCCCTCAGCCGCTCCTTGTCAGACTCGTACTCCAGGCTATCTGAAGACGCTTTTCTTCAGTGCTAGGAATGGCAAACGATGGAACAAGCCAAAAGTATACTCTGTACTTAAAAAAAAAAAACACCTGAAGTGCCACTAGGTCTACAGAAAATAAGAGACCTGGAAAAATGAGACTGTGGTGGGAATGACTGCTGTCATTTGCCTTCTGCTTAATGGAAATGGTGAGAAAGGAGGGAGGAGGGTCAGGTTTAATAGTGCTTTTATCTGAACCCACAAGCCATGCCTTACACAGAGTATAATGAAACTTTAATATCACAGGACACCTATCCAGTAGGTGATATCTGGGAACTATAAGTACTGTTTCTCACCCCATCGAAACTGAGCAGGTATTTTTCTAGCTATAACATACCATCAAAATCTAAAGTAACTTGGTAAATTGTAAAATTTACTACAGATACATATTAATTTCTCACACAGCTCATACAGTAAATGGTAGCACAGTACCTTTAAGAGCATTTCAAATGCAGATTCAGAACCATGTAAAGAATATAAATAGTTCCTGCTTATAAGGCATGGTTCTGAATAACCAATCCTCCACTCCCTCTACTGTCTCACTGCTGAAAAGGGACATCTCAAACCACAAACCCGTCATAATTTCAAGCCCCCAACCATATATTTTAGTAGATATTACATGAAGTGAGGAAAAATAAATCTTTCTAACTGAATTTTATTTTCTGCACAGGAATTAGGAAAAACGTCCCTGAAACCAAGGTGTGATTATTTGTCCTGTTTCACAAACGATAAGTAAATCTTAAGCAATAGGCATCTCCTTTTTGTTTCTATAAGCCTTGCATTGAGTAATGCTTAGTATTCTATCGGATCCCATCAGCAGACATGACATGATGTACTGTACTGTACGTGTCAGATGTATTTAATTTGCCACGCATTCTGTGGGTGGCTGAGGAAGAACCACATTCCAGGACCTTGAAAATCCTTCTTGTTCTGCAGAAAGAGAGGCCTTTTTTTTCAGATATCTTATAGTATTTACCCTGAAGGACAAGAAGAATTTTAAAGGGACCTGCCAGTAAATCAGCCAGATTCTCAGAAGGTAAAAAAATAAAACAGCTCCACCCATTGCTTGAATGATAATGTTACCTCATGAGATATATAGAACAGGTTAATTTTTTTTGGAAAGTAGTTGCATTGGCACGGTGAAGAGGCACATGCACGTTCTAGTCATTACACTTTTGCTTGCAAAATACCATATAATTCTATAGTTGAAGCTTCATATTCAGCTTAATCCACAGTACCTTTTTTTAGCTACAGAATCAGCTGCCTTGGTCACGCAAGGTCAGCACTATAAGTAGCTCCAATGAACTCTGGAATGTATTTTCCAGTAACAACATCTGGCTATTGAAAACTCCACTGACAGCTGCATTGGTGACTGTGAGAGGCTATCTTCAGGTCAAACTGCTGTAGGGCTGGCTGAGCCCTCCTTTTCACCAATGAGATTTACTTTTTCCATCCCTTCCCCTTTGAATCTGGATGATATCAAGTTTTCAACCTTTCCTCAGACTTATGAAAAACACACTCATTATGTTAAGCTATGAACTGATGTAAGAATATAGTTGAGCAATAATATAGTTGAGCTCGAACAGTTGAATTTAGTTGCGCTCACAAAAAATAATTTTTGCACGCTTTCTTTTGCAAAAGTAAGTCCAATAGTCAGATCTACAGCATCTTATGAATCAGGCAAAGTAGCTTGCCCTGCTATCCCACCAGCAGATCCTGTGGTAATGCTGCCTCCTCTGAGAATTATGGCCTTTTCCTAATTTCTCAGTCTTCCAGGAAGAAATACATTAGTGCCTTATGAAGTAAGGTTTGGCCTCACTATGTATGTCCCCAGAACACAGGGAGATGTGAAGCCACATCTTCTCTGAGCTTACCACATTCTTCCTATAACCTGCTGCCATTTATTTGTGATAAGATAGCTTGTGTATGTTGCCTTTGCTCTTCTCCCCACAGCTGTCACAGCAGAAGAGGATCCAAGCAGAGTAGTCAAGCCAGCCTCACTCCAAGGCACAGCTGAAGACAGGGTATGACAATAAAGTCTCTGAAGTGTCCTCAAAGCAACCGACTGCTTAATGGTTGGCTTGGTTGGTTGGTGGTGTTTGTCTGTTTGTTTTGTCTGCAAACCCAGTTGAATTTCACTGGTTCAAGCTGTCCCTCACTTCAAAAGATTCAGTCAATTTATTTAACCTGCCATAAACTGCTGAGTTTTACTAAGCCCAAGCCACAAACAATAAAGCTAATGTAAAAGGTGGGAAGCTGTAAGTAAAGATGTGTAGGTAGATAGTGCCTGCACACTTCGGCTGTTTTCTCAAAAGTGGAGATGCAACTGGGACACCAGCTGACATGTATAGAGAGTTGAAGCAAATCTGAAATGGTTATTTCTCTGGGGCGTTTAAAATGAGAATCCTGTTCATAGAGTCATAAAATCATAAAATCATTTTGTTGGAAAAGACCCTCAAGATCATTGAGTCCAACCGTTAACCATGGAAAGATGTCAGTCCTTTCCTAAGAACTGGATTTTCTTTGACAAAGTCAACCAAGAAAGAGATTTCACATCTTTCTGTTTATTTGGTTGTGTTTATTTCTAAATTTCTGTTTAATTGCTCTGAGGTAACCATCACATTGGAGATGATTTCCAGAGAATGCAAACCAAGCTGGCAGGTACATAATAAAAGCTCTTTCCAATGGAAATTAGGAAAGATTACTGGAAATGTTAACGCCTGTGTTTCTAGGAGAGACTGAAACTTAGACAACTTTTTTCCAGTTGGCTTTAAGGTGTGATTAAATTGTTTTGCATAGCTGGGAACTGCAGCAAGACTGTTTCTTGTGAATACTTTACTAGGAAATTGTTTTAGCTAGAACATTATTTTTGAAAATGTTCATTTGTCATTAATTCTGGAAATGCTCACGCCCAGCCCTCAGTGGGTTTTAGTGTTTGCAAAGGGCTCAACACAAGTCCTTCTGAAAATAATGGAAAAAAATGAGTAGTGGAAAAGTCTCTAAATATAATCAAGTGTATCCTTCTCTGCTTGCTCAGAGAACTTAACTGCCACAAAACTTAAATGAACCACAGCCAAGAGGTACAACAGATAAAATCCTGTCCTATCTGAAATCAATGACAGCTTTGCCTTTGACTATAACAACATAAAGCTATCAGCTAAAAGGCAGAAATGATACCAACAACGTAGCCTTTACTTTCTTCATTTTATTCTTCCATACTTCTGTTATCCTTCCCAAAACTAATGTGCATTGCAAATTAGATTTCAACTCTGAATAATAATAATAATTAGCAAGGTCTAATTATAATCTTACTTTATATTTACTATTGATTTTGTGCAACCTTGGTATACAGAGAGATAAGAATTGGATCATTTCAACCAAGTTGGATAGTGTACTGTTGAAATCAGTGGGAGCAAGACCTGTCCATAATTCAAAGCCTATTGAAGGAAACGGGGATCTTTTAATTTGTTTGAAGTGTTTTCATTCCAGATTCTCACTGAGGACTAAACGGAAACTTTTTTCCCTCTTTCAGAATTAACATTAAAACCCTATCTGGGTAAAAGTTTGCTTTCTCCTCCCTTTAAACTCAAAAAGTCTTTAAAAAAAAGAGTTGCAGTTTAATATTTCCAATGATAATCTCTTCCGTAGAAACAAAAATAGTTGTGTTGTATAAATGACCTTAGGTTATAAAGGAAAGATGACTGCAAATGAAAAAAAAAAAATCCATTTGCAATACTGAACGTAGGCAGCATTTTTATCTGGCAAAAACATTTTGTATGCTACTATATTGGCTTTGAACTTATTTCCCATGGGAGTAGATGTTGCTCAAGAAAACAGGTGTTTCAGTATAATACCTGGAGGGCATTATTTAAGTATGTTTAATATTATTTGTTTAAAGAATCTGCTGAAGACGTCTTGCACTTTGTTTTGACACAGTTCAGCAGAAGATATTTATTGGTATTTAAACAGACCATGGTTTCTAATTGTAAATGCCCATGACTGCAACATAAATCTGTTCTGACCTGCTAACAATTTAAAATTGTACCAAGACATCATGTTTTCCAAGCTTCAGTTTTTGTATACACCATGTCTCAAAACTCTGAAAACAAAGGCATTAACCCTTTGGTTGATCCTGTCTGGAACATCAGACTGAGGTAGCTGCAGTCACATTGGCCAGTGTCCTAGTGCTGATTTCCAACAGCTTTGCCTGCCCTGTGTAAGGTGCTCACAATCTTGCCCTTGGCGGATCAGGTTCTTGTTATCTAATTCCAACGTCTCAAAGTCAGACAGAAGTCTGAAATAATCTCCATAGTCTCCTTAGAGAACAAGAAAAAGAGGACATTTTCAAAGGGAGATTCATCATAGAATCATAGAATGTCCTGAGTTGGAAGGGACCCACAAGCATCATTTAGTCCAACTCCTGTCCCTGCATATGACAACCCCCAAATAAACACCATGTGTCTGAGGATGCTGTCCAATCACTTCTTGAACACTGACAGGCTTGGGGCTGTGACACCTCCCTGGGGAGCCTGTTCTAATGCTCCACCACCCTCTGGGTGAAGAACCTTTTCAGTGCCTGCTCCTCCTCCTCCCCTGGTGAGGAAGCTGTAGCCACCATGAGGTCTCCCCTCAGTCTCCTCTTCTCCAGGCTGAACAGACCAAGTGACTTTAGCTGCTCCTCATGTGGCTTCCCCTCCAAACACTTCACCAACTTCATAGCCCTCTTCTGGACACTCTCCAGTAGCTTTATATCCTTTTGATCCTGTGGTGCCCAGAACTGCACACGGTGCTCCAGGTGAGGCTGCACCAGTGCAGAGCAGAGCAGGACAGTCACCTCCCTTGCCTGGCTGGCAATGCTGTGCTTCATGCACTCCACCTTTTCTTCCGGGGCAATGAATTGCCACTTGAGCTGCCCACCTCTTCATTGCTGACAGAGAGAACCTCTGCACCTAGCAGGCTTTCCACAGCCAGCTTTTACATGAGTAGTGTCAGGGGAGTTAATCCCATGGTCGTGACTAATGATTTATGGAGCATGCCTGCACAGGTGGGTACAGACAGCCCTGGGTTCATCCTGTCCACACTCGTGCTCTGTCAGCTTGCTATGACGAAAGGCAGAATGAGCTCTGGTCTGCCTGCATCTGCCCTTGGAAGAAGAAGTGTAAGTGGCCAATTGCTGCTTTCAGCTGCACCCATGCACATCTGCTGAGGTCACCCCTGGGAAAAAAAAAAAAAATCAATAGGAAAAGATAACTGGATGATGTCAAACAATGTCTTCTTTCTGACCCTAAGTGTGAAAAGAAGAAATGGAGAAGAGAGGAACTGTGTCCCAGGAGATATAGTTAATAAATAAGTGAGACTAGGTTTTCTTTTTAAAGGCCATTAGGCTCTAATTGCTCTGAAAGAAGCCAAGTTCCATAAAATCAGTTTCTGCACAGTAGCAAACGCTGTCCTTCCCATGCATAGACCACTCTGCTCTGGGTGTAGAGCAGATTCGGAGGTGTCTAGGACATGAGTTAAAATGCTTATTTTTGAAACTCTCTTCATCTTCTCTGAGTGCTTGAGTTCTATTTTTATGGCGAAAGTAAGCACAGTAACATATGAGTGCTACTTTTTAAATGGCATACTTGATACCCTTTAACAAATTAAGCATATTTAAAGTGTCTGGTAGTGAAATTTGCAATTAAAAATGCAGAAAATATTTTTTTGTTTGTGCTTAAACATATGGTTTTAAAGCTAGTGTGTATGCATTTTTAAAATGTTGCATTTTGCTTCAGAGTATATTTTTTTCTTTTTTCCACTGAAGATTAGGTGAAGATTAATCAGTTCTGGAGGCAGATCTCTTCTCATTAGCCTGTCTACTGTTAGACTTTTGGGTGTTCTGAAAGAGAAAATCATTCACTAGGTTAAGCAAATCTTGACAACAGTATACCTACCCACCTACTTCTCCCAGTGTGTGCTGTCACTTAATTGGATGGATAACACTAATGAAGTCTCAGATGCATAAGGTATCTATCTGTTAGGTCATCTGTTGTAAAAATAGGAATATAAAAGCTGATTCTAAGGTATCCGTTGATAAATACAACTTTTTATTTTTATTTTAAATATGCACACTGAAACAATACATTTTTGACATAGAGATGTCACTCAAGACCTACAGTGCTGTGTGATACTTCCAATGGGGGCTATGAGTGGAGTTCCTCCAGGAGAAATGGCCCAGTGTGTAGCTGTTACGTACTGCTTGTTTTATAACAACACTCAGCTGAGGCAGAACCCCATTTTAAGCATACAGGGAAGAAGTCATAATCATCACAATCTGTGTGACTTGAGAAAGGAGGTAGACAAGCCACAGAAGCATGGAGGAAGTGGTCCAAATGCAGAACCTCTCTGCTGTAATTCCAGTCCTCCAGAATACTTCCCAGGTCTCACTGCATTGCTTTTTGGACTGCTATCAAATTTAGGATCATGGGCATCTATGCTGTTTTGAGGCATCAGCTTGGTTTCTCGGGTAGAGAAGCCAGTTTGAGATCTTATTGTTTTTCTGGAGCCAGAAGACTATTGCTGATGTTTTACTCATGTACGTTTAGACAAGTAATACAGCAAGACAGAGTCTCAATGAAAAAAACCTCCCAAAATGAAAACTTACTTTTTTTAAAAAATGACCTTATTTTAGTTTTTCCAACTTGTTCTTTACATACATATTTTTGGAGTGTTTGGATCTTGGTATCACATCTGTCTGTCTTTCTCTTTTCTTTACATATCTGCAGATTTATGTACCAGTGCCTAGGACAGACCTCACTGTAGTATGTAGACAGAAATCAATATATGACTAATCTTGTCCAAGATGAGTTCTTTTCAGTCATTCTTTTCTTCTGCTATGTCAATCTTCTTGTGTCATCATCAGACAGAGATGTCAGTATAATAGGTGGTCCTCTTTATCTAGTTTATATATCAGACTTGCTTCTAATTTTAGGTTCTTTGTGAACTTATTCTATAAAAGTAGGTGCTTATAAAGTCAAAAGAAAAATGTAGGCACTTTCAAAGTAATCTAATTAATGCCCTTGAAGTTTTAGATATCTAAGTTAGGGACCTGTTTTTCTTCATTTACTATACAGATAACTTTGGTACTTACTGTAATGCTTCCTTAGACCTCTAAAAATCAGGTGCCTAAGCTAGGCAGAGGCAATCCCTATTAGTGGAATTCATGTGACCTGTGCTTAAATATCTGCAGCATAAATATCTGCATTTGAACTAGTTATATTCTTAAACATCTGACCTTTTTCGGAAATCTTCCCCAAGAAACTGGGAATGCATGATAGGAGTGTCTATTTCTTTTCACTGATTGTAATGAAGGATGATTATCTCAGAAACAGGTGGCAACAGAGTGAGAACAATGAAATTTGGAAAGATTAATCCTATTGTTTGCAACTGTTGTCTCTATGGGAAAGATGTCAGAAAAAGGTGGAGAGTCCATAAATTAAGAATCATCCCTGATTTGTGCTGAATGTGACATCTTGTGAGAGACATTATGTGACAAAAAAAAAATACAGCTTAAGAGGTACTAAAATATTTGGAATATACATGCCAAATGCAGCAAATCTTTTGAGCCAAAAACTACTGCAGGATCCTCGTGATTTCCACCTGCATTCATATCCTTGCTAGTTACAGCTGTCTTGTTAGATTTTCTTATTTTTATTCTTGACTGCATCTTTATCTTACGCTTATCTGAAAGGATCTGTTTTTTAAAAATAAGGAAAATGTTTGAAGAGCTGTTGAATATCCTCAGCTTCTTCAGTTCTACTAGAAGATAAAGGTACTCCAAGTCAATTCAGGATCTTACCAGGTAAAGTCCACACAGAGAACAAGAGGCACTTTGCCTCTTTGTCGTAAACCTCAACAAATACAGGAGATGCTCAGCTTCATGTGACTTCACATTCTGTATTATGAATTAACATTACTGTGTATGAAGACTATGTGAAGAGCAGATGACAACATCGTATACAGTTCCTTGTTATTATGGACAAATGGACTATTGAATGCCTTTCATAAACTGATCAAAGCCATTTTAAAATGGCTAGGTTTCTTCCTCTCACTGCTTTTCTTGTAAGACTCACAACATTATTTCATAGAATCATAGAATGGTTTGTGTTGGAAAGGACCTTAAAGATCATCTAGTTCCAACCCTTCTGCCATGGACAGAGACACCTTCCAATAGATCAAGTTGCTCAAAGCCCCACACAGCCTGGCCTTGAACGTTCCAGGGAGGGGGCAATTGTTTCTTAGAATCCTTCTTTTACTTTCTACCCTGAACTGTATGTGTTACTAATTTTTAACTATCTGTTCTACTCCAACAGGATATTTCAGCTTAAAATGGTCCTTTTGTCTTCTTACGTTTATCCCCTGATTTAAAAGAGAGACCAGCCATTTCTTCTATCAGCCTCCAGTTTGCCTAGTTAAGGAACCAAAGACCAGTTCTACACTGGGGGACTTAGCACGGTGAGACCACACAGATTTTTGGTCTTTTGACTCAAGAGTGGAAATCACAATCCCACGTGACACATTTAAATCCTTCATCCAAGGATATGGTACAGCCCAGAGCTTATGAATGGAATTCACTCACAAGAACCAACGTGTCAACACCTAAACTAACCCCATAGGAAATGCCAGAGAGAGGAATGTGTCTGAGATTCTCGCCATGGCCTCTACCATGATACTGATGTTCCTGGGGTTTTTGTTATTGTTGTTTTTCCTACTTGAAATACCTGGTCTGATGCATTGTAAGAATAACAAGCTAACCTGTTGTCTCCAGAGATTCTAGTTCCTGGTTTAATACAGAATCCAGCCAGGGTATACTGGAGCATTTATGCATTTAGCAGAAGTTCAGACTTGAAACAGCAAATATGAATTGATGTGACTGGTAGAGCTATCCCTGAAAGTGCTCACAGTGGTTGTGGATTATTGTGGGATATCCTGGCATATCAGTATGGTCTAAAATCTACAACTTTAAATAATACATAAAAATACACAAAAATTAAATAAGTGAGCTAACACCATCAATATGCCATTATTTTTAAAGTATTGCACTATTACATTTAGTTAATTAGGAAAAAGAATTTACAATATCTTTATTTAAAAAATGAAAGTAGGCCGAAGTATGACCTGCAGAAATTTTATGTTGCCAAAGCATCAGAGCTCATTAAGACAGAAAGCATATAAAACCAAAACAGACCAAAATTGACATAAATAATTAATAGACATTCTGTTATTAAAAAAGTTCAGTGTCATACAGACAAGGTGTTCTCAAAAATTTCTTTTGTTAATCTATTATTATACACCAGTAAATCTTTCAGCTCCTCCTAAATCTTTCAGTCTGTCTTTGTCACATTTCTATAGGCTACTAAGAGACTATAGCTAGCTTTTTGCACAAAATATGAAGGATGTTGTCATCCCAATTTTGAAACTCCATGAAATCATAATTGCAATCATAAGAACAAACATAACCTTGCTATTAAGCAAATAACTAGTTAAAGCTTCCCTGAAATCTTCTCCACCCATCAGTGTAGGATATATCAAGTTTTTCACATTCTCTGTCAGATTTATTTGGTTGTCTGTTCAGTTACTGATGCAATTAAAAGGCTCTGTGTAAGTATTACATTTATGACAGAAAAAACCCTTATTTGTGGACTTCACTCATTCATCACTGTTTTAAAGACACTTTTTGGAGTTCGGGTTGCATAGCAACATTCCATTCAAACATCCCCATCAGCAAATTTGCTATAGTTGCCAGAAATGTATCATTCAACAGGTGATGGTGGCAGTTAGATTGGGTATTCTGGTGAAATAATTTTGCTGCAGTGAGCTAAACTCTCATGCACACACAAATACAAAATTTAAGACCTTAAATTAGTGGCAAATTAATATGACCTTTGTCATTAATGTTGTTTAATAACTGTTTCATTAAAAAGAATTTTTTTTCTCATCACAAAGATCCGTTTTGTGTCTGTGAATGTCGGTAATGTTGGTATGGATCAGTGGAGATTTCCTTTATTTGAGTTAAAATAAATGCATAGGAATGTTGAAAGTAGAATGAATCCCTCAATAATTAGCCAAAATGTTCTTCTTCTGAAATCCATGTACAAGCAGGGTCAATTTACCCCATCTCTCTTCAGGGCCTCAACTCAGTATATGAGTCTAGTAATTCCTAGAATCTTAGATTCCCTACGTCCACCATGCTTTCAGCTACCTCCCTAGAAGAGTGCAAGATCTTTGGATCCCGTCTAATATCAGGCCAACACAGAATTTTTGGACCATCTAGGGTATTATGGGTGAAATTTGATGCCTATATTTAGGCAACTGGCTTGAGCTGCCAGATTCTTAAACTGTCTTTTGAGGTGAGATTTATGTGCCAGCATGGAGATGTCTACGCTTGAGCAAAGTCTCTAACCTTTGAAAGTAATGTGATCTCTAATCAGTACAGTGAATAGAGTATGGAATATTCAGCTGACCAAATGTAGATGTCTACTGGAGAGAGGGTTGGATAGCCTCCAGATTTTATTTGCTCTACTAGGAGTCAGATTAGCTGCATAAATGTAGAAATTTGGTTCAATTTAAGCTGTTCTAGGACATTCTGACTAGCCTCCAGGTGGTGTATGATTTTATGCCCGTGTCATAAGTTCAAAGGTGTATGAGGCTTTTGTCAGATATTTTATTTATTTTATTTTCAGCTAGTCAGTGAATTAATAAGGCACACTTACAAAAGAACCCATAATCCAACACAGAACTGTCTTTTGGTGTATGTTTTGCAAAGAAAAAAGAAAGACACTGGGAATTCACATTTCAAGAGCTTCCTTCTGCGTGGGCTAAACAATACAAAACAGATAGTTTTGTTTCATGACTGTGTGAGACTCTCATCTAAGGCACAGTCTGAATGGGTATGGAGCAGCTGTTCTTTAGTTCTCTGGAGTTTAGAGTCTGACAAATTCAGTAAATCAAGAGTTCCAACTAAGTTAGGAAAAGGCTTCTGTATTTGCTGTTTTTGTGAAGTTCAGCAGATCCTAATATGGTATTATGTACCCAATGTATAAGGAGATGCAGAGACAAACCCTGATTTAAGATGATGGTTTCATGGACTTTGGTCTGTTTCTCTTAAAAAAATTAGAAGTTCTTAACTCATCCTGGGGTGTATTAGAAGGGGGGTGGTTAGTAGGTCAAAAGGGGTTCTTCTCCTCCCCCTCTACTCTGCCCTGGTGAGACCACACTTGGAATATTGTGTCCAGTTCTGGGCCCCTCAGTTTAAGAAGGACAGGGAACTGCTGGAGAGAGTTCAGCACAGGGCAACCAGGATGATTAAGGGAGTGGAGCATCTCCCTTATGAGGAAAGGCTGAGGGAGCTGGGTCTCTTTAGCTTGGAGAAGAGGAGACTGAGGGGTGACCTCATTCATGTTTATAAATATGTAAAGGGTGAATGTCGTGAGGATGGAGCCAGGCTTTTCTCAGTGACAACCAATGATAGGACAAGGGGCAATGGATAAAAACTGGAACACAGGAGGTTCCACTTAAATATAAGAAACTTCTTCTCAGTGAGGGTGCCAGAACACTGGAACAGGCTGCCCAGGGGGTTGTGGAGTCTCCTTCTCTGGAGACATTCAAAACCCACCTGGACACATTCCTGTGTAACCTCATCTAGGTGTTCCTGCTCTAGCTGGGGGATTGGACTAGATGGTCTTTCGAGGTCCCTTTCAAACCCTAACATTCTGTGATTCTGTAATTATTTGTAACCCTGTAAGAATCAATCTAAGGTTAACAATGTGGTACAATTTAAAGAGGTTCTTATATTCTTTAATCAAAAATAGAGAGACAATGGTAATACACAACTCTTCTGTTGAACATCAGCTGTCACTTTGAATTTTAGAGATACTGGGAGCTTGGACAGGTCAGGAACTAAACGCTGTGTATCTACAGTCACATCTCCCGATCCTTTGGCTCCCTTAGTATACAGTCTTTTAAAGTTGCACCAGTCACTCCATCTTCATCCAGATACATTGCACCTCTAAAGCCTGTCACTGTCCCTCTTGCACTAATAAGTGGGAGTTGCAACTGTTCTGTGTATACACACAGGTCTTTGCCCTTCAAAGATGAGCTGACTGTTTTGCATTCTGATTTGTTTTTGCAGCTACACTGAGCAGAGTATCCAGCTGTCTGTCCAAGTTAGAGTCCTTCCTTCATATGAAACTATAGTACTTAGTAGGTGCAAAAGCTCTTTGGAATCCTTGCACTGAAACCCTTGTAGTGCAGCACCTGAAAGGTAAGTAGACACAAATTATGCAGATACGTCCATTGCCATGAAATCATGCTTGGTGGAGAGTAGCTACCTGGACAATGTACTAATGGAGGGAAAGTGTCTGTCCTTCTGACAGAACAGTATGTTGACTGTTAATAAAATATGTGAAAACCATGCAAGAACCTTATGTTATATAATCCCGAAGGTTAGATTCTTCCTGAAGAAAAAAGGTTCTGAAGAGATTCAGATGCTAATTACAGCAAGTGTGACTTTTTAGACCACTGAAAGAACTTCCTCCTTGAATACTGTTTAAAGTACATGTAATATTTGTGCTTAAAAAACAGGAGAGGAGCTTCTAGACAGATTCTCCTCCCCATGCCACCTTCTCCAATGCTTCTAAATTGTACTTGCGGGAACTATGGAGGAACATGGGTGACACTATTTTTCCTCCAACAGAGTGGGAACTATCTCAGATTCTTTAGTAGTAGGGTCATCCAGCATTGACAGGAATCACCCAAATACAAAATGTCAGAGCCAGGATGTGCCATCCGTACTCTTCTCTAGCAGCAGATGCAGTATTTAAGGGGAATTCACAGGTTGGACTGCAAAAACCACTGCTTCTAGGCATTATTTTAATACAGCTTTGTACACCAGTAAATGAGCAGAAAGGGAACTTTAGGCCCCAAAACATCATCCATTGGATTAAGTGAGAACCACTGGTCTTAAATTCTATGTATAATCTGCCGAAAACATAGAAATGGGCTTAGTTAGATGCCTATATTCACATAGGCACATAAGCATATCTGGACAGGCTTTTTAATTAATAGCTATTTAATTTGCAAAGACTGTTACCATTATTAAAGACACGTTAACACCATTGGATAAACTAGTTAATCTCCTTTTATAAACTGCCAACATATAGTGAAATTTTCTGTTTGGTTTTGTTTTGTTTTGTTTCTTTTTTTATTAGTTTCATCACAGTGAAGTGCTGGTTCTGCTGTATAATTCAACCCTTTTTACTGACTCACGAAGGGTGGAGTAAAACGACAAAGTCTTTTGGTCCTTCAGTTAGAACTTCATAATACTGAGTGATTATACATTTATCTGCTTATTAACATAAGCACTATGTGAACTCTTGATCTATAATTACCATTGTAAAACTAACTTTAAAGAATAACAGAACCACCCTGACATGTAAAGAGATAGAGAACATGCTGGATCTGTGGATAAACAAATAAACCTCTAGCCTGTCATTAAGAAGTGTCTGTGGAGAACCCCAGCTATCATGTCATGAAGACTAGAATCTTGGCCAGAGGTCGACATCTCTGTGTAGCAGGTAGTACAACAAAGCCAAAGAGGTATTGAATAATAATTGTGTGCCAAGATACAGGAGTACCTATCTTAAGTGTTTTGGGGCGGAGAGGAATGGGGTCACCTGTGCCTACTCCTATGCTCATTCATGAAAATGAAAAACTTTAGTTAAACCAGTAAAACCTGGTCAGTTGCATTAATAATCCACCTTGCTTTATTTTCTGGAAAAAAAAAAAAAACAAAACAAACAACAAACAAACAGCATGTTTCATGTGTTTTTGATACACCTGTCATTTATGGAGGAGTCAAAGGTTTAGTGAAAGAGCTCATGGGAGTGACTAAGCCCCAAGAACTGCAAGAAAACCCCCAAAGTTCCTCTACACAACTTTTCTCAGATTTAAGGAAGAGTTCTTATTTTGTGTAGGAATGGAACAAGACTTTCACAGTTAATAAATGAAAAATGAGAAAGCCCTGCTTCCAAGGAGGTTGGTTGCTATATCACTTAGTTTTGGAATACTTTCCTGTTCCTGCCATTTCACATGTCTCTGGTAAGCAACCTTACCTTCTCTAATCACCCCTTATGCAATTGTTACTAGTAAACTTATGTTAGCACCTAAATATTAATTGGAGAAGAGATCTTAATGAGGGACTTACTCATCTGTGGTAGTTGTACTATGCATTGTACAAAAACTATTATAATATTGTATCTTATTTTTCTCACTGGAACCAAGAAGATTGGTAATCTCAATTACAGGAGTTTAGAGAGGGAAAGAAGAGAACGAGGAAGAAAAAAATTCAGACTTTATATTGTCATATTCTAATTTTTGGCAAGGAAAATCTACCATAAAAATTTCTCAGAGACTTAGGAACAAACCTTGTATTTCAATGAGACAGATTTTTAAACGCAGCTAGACAGCTAAAGACTTAAGTAGAGTCATCAGGGGACTTTTTTAAAGCATTGAGCAGCCAGCAGAAAATAATTATTGAAATCAATAAGAGTTTGTTCTGGAAATAATGCATTGTTTAGAAATGAGCCAGAGCTGGGGTGTCTAAGTTCACAGAGTTTTTTCATTGTCCGTGTTCTGACTGATGAGCACAGTATAGAAACAAGCTCCAATGACTTGTGCCCAACCATTTTCAAGGTGCAATCCTCATACCTAGTGTTATTGTTTTCCTATACCCTGTTTTTAAATTATGCCAGAGAAATTGAAACAGCCTAATTGGGGAATAATGAAAGACTTCTTCTGGCAGAATAGTTGCTAGCTTGGCACTAAGACACTATTTTGAGAGGTCATAGCGAATTAAATACCAATTGTGAGACCCAGATCTGAGTCTTTCTAAGTGGTCAGGTAATTTAGCCACTGTGCTATGAACTGGAACTGCAAGATATTCTGGCCTTCTCAGACTTCTTAGTCTTCTTTTTTCCTTATGCATGGTGCTTGATTTTGTGGAAAGGCCTTGTGAACTGAATCCACCAGGTATGATAAGTGGGGAAGGATTTAAGTCATCCTAGCTTTCATTGTCTGTATCTAGATGCAAGCTGGATATCTGAATTTCTAACAGGGAACAATTTAGTGGAGTTTTGGAAATAATTCAGCTGACTAGTCTTCTGGAGAGTGACCTGGACTGACTAAGTGCCAGATGACTTCAGCAAGATTGTAGAATCACTTGTGTAGATTCCTACACTGTATATACTCTATTTTAAGCCACGTGCTTTGAAAAGCCCAGTACTGTTTTGTCTCAATGACATAACAGCCATTCTGCATTCAGAAAATCTAAGGTGTTTCTGAGTGTGTAACACTTTGAATACCTAGGCCTACCTTCAGTCAAAAGACACAAACACCATCAGAGGACAGCTTAATATTGGGGCCAGCCAAATCACCCTCCAGAGACATGTGTCTCCTTTGACTAGGAGGAAGGTTATGGTGAATAAACACCTAACTTAAGTAGCATGAAAACAGCCTTTAAAGCCTGGAGATCCTCTGTTGACAAACTCTTCTAACGTCTGGGTACCTTTGGCTCAAGTGATCTCTGTTTGCGCCTCTGTGTTGCCGTGTATACACAATATGTATGCATGTGTACAGGTATAAAATACAAATATGCTGTGGATGAATCTATTGGCTTCAGAAAGCAGAACTATCTACAAAAGCAAAAGTTATGATCTGAATTACATAGTTTTAAAAAATATACGTAGTGGGACCGAAATGTCAGTTCTAGTTGTTCTCATTAGTGAATATGAAAGCCTAGGTTTATTGACATGATGTGCCAATTGTGAAAGGGATATTACCTGTGATTTGGAAGAAAGTGTATCCCATGGTCACCACCGTTTACATTAATAAACATCAACTCCAACACCTGTTTGATTTCTAAATTCTCTGTTATCCAGTCTTCCAGGATGAACTTTAGCCCATTTAGCCCAATATCTTAGGCCAGCAAGCAACTCAAGAACCTCATATAGTCACCACAGAAAAAGAGGTAAGCAGTCTACATTTTTCAAGACTGTAACAATACAAAATGAAACCTTTAATGAGGAGGTCAAAACTTCTAACAGCACCAGCTCAAAGAGGGCACTGTGGGTAAGCCTACATAGTAATTAAGAGCAGTCTTGAAAAGCCAGGATCTGAGATCCTTCCATTTATATTGTTCCCTCAAGGACTGACTGAACTGGCCCTGCCTGAATCTCTCATGTGAAGGATCTTGGGTGAGAGGAGAGAGAAGTCAGTGTGCCAGCTATGGGGAGGCATGCTTGCCCTGGCAGATCTGCAGGGTCATGGTTTGTCCAAGCCTCAGGCTACTACTGCATGCCTGCAAAATGGACAGAAGATGAGTTGGGTTTTCAGAGTGACTGTGTGGAAATAGACACCTTGCTGTAAACAAATTTAAAGAAGTTCCTTGGAAGACTTTAAAACCAGGTTTGAGATGTAATATTAGGATCACAACATTGCTATCTTACATGACAAGTCCCACATTATTTGATGTTTCATTAGAATCCAGGTTCCTGAGACAAATGGTTATCTAAAGATCTCAGTTGTTGGGGTTTTTTTAATAAGAATTTAAGTCTGAGCAAGACACATTGGCTTTTCTGTATAGAGTAGGTGCAGAGAAAGAGACACCTCCAGAAGGTGATTCATCTCATCCTAAGATAAGTATCTAAGATAGGTCATACAATTTGCCTCTGGTGGTGTTTCTTTTCTCCTACAATAACTATAAAAGAAGCATTGGCTGACTAGCTCACACTTAGATGTCCGATTTTCAGACATCTGGAAGCCATCTGAAGGCAGTGTTTGAGAGCCCCAATAATAAGGCCAGTTAGCCTGGGCTTCCCATTGTGTTAATGCGATGCACATGGCTTTTGGCTTTCTTAGAGACTGGGCAGAGCTAACTCAGTGCCTGTATGGATACACCCTGTGAGAGGTTATCTGAGGGAATTCCCTGAAGAGAGAATTTTTTATTTGACCTGCAGCAAATCTTGAGCAATTGTGGCAAAAATGCTGTAAAGCATTGGGGAGAAGTGGAGGATACATGAAGAAAACTAGAAAGGTAGCTCCCAAGGAACGGAATTTCTTTATCTGCCCTGACCTCAGCAAGGGGAATAGCCACAGGCAACAGGAATTCCTCCATACATCTACTACCCTGAAAAATGTGAAACCAATGACAATGAGATATATGCAACTTCCAGGCACATTTAACCTAGGGGGTCAAGTGGTCACAGCAGGTTTGCTTCATCATGCCAGTTTTTACAACATGTGTAACTGGCCACTTCAGTTCTTCTACTTTAGTTTATGGCTTCTTGTACACGACGATGTATACTAATTGTTAGCCACGTTTATGACAGTAGTGTCCCCAGCAATTCAAAAGATGAATGGGCTATCATCTCAGACTTCACAAGCCACTTTTATGTTTCTTGATTTTTACAGCTAAGATATATGACTTTCAGGATTAACTGAAAGATGCACCTGCTTTCCCAGGCTTTGACTGAGAAGAGAAGGAGTGGATGGACTGAATGAATGATGGCTTTTGGGAAGACTCAAATGGAGATGGTAAAAGATTCTTTAGTGGAGGCTGTGCAGCATAACTGGATAGCTTAGTGGTCATCATGTTATGCAGAAAGAGTTGGTCTGGCTGATCTGATGCACTTTAATTCACTGTTTTCATATTTCTGTCCATAAATTCTTCAATATGTGCAGATTAAGATATAACCACAATAAAAATGTAGATAAATAAATAACGTGAAATAGACTTGTAATCAGTCTGGAAAAGATGAACTTCCCTGACTGATTAAAAATCTATAGGATAAGTGGTCTAGCATTTGTTTAGCTGCACATTTGGGGGCCTGAAACCCAACTTTATAATGCTGTCATATGAAACAATAATTGCTGAAAACACACACACCACGTATTTAGTTAAACTATTGAACTTGGGTGCAGCAGAAGACAATGAATGCCTCATCCATCTCCCTCAAGTACAAGGAGAGCATGCACTGCTCTGTGTATAATCATTCAGCACAGTTTCATTCAGTCATTCATTTAATGCAGACCATAAATGCTGGATTCTGCATGCACCATGCAATATGCTTGGATGTGCACCACGGGCAGTCACTCTGGCAGATCTGATAGATCGCATTTATTGTTTCATAGCTACGTGTATTCTTGATGTCCAGAACCCTTCAAACATACCTAGCTAATCTTAGTTTGTGCTATCATGAGATTTTCTTCACAATGTTCTTTGACTAATTGTAGCCCAAATTAACTCTGAGTAATTTTAAAGGTATCTGAGACAGCTGCGCTAGATGTGTAGGTGACCTAAATGCTGCAAACAGTCAATAGGGAGAACCAGACACTTCTGAGGGTGCTGAATCACCTTCCAGATGTGTCTTTCTTGGTACATTGACTCCCCAGGGGCCTGGAACAATGAAGCTCCTGGCTTGCATGCTTCAGTTAAAGGTGTTTAGGGAAGGAATTCAGACCTACATGATCCCTGGCAGAAGAGCACAGAACAGGCCAGACTGCATTCCCTCGAGCAGCTTCCTCGTGGAGCCCCACAGGGCACTGGCTACGTGGTCTCTACCAAGAAGCAGAAGAGGTCTGGGTTGTGGTCCCAAGGCAGGTGATGCTAATTGCTTTGCATCCCCACTGCTTCGGGCTTTCTTCCTCTACAGCAGATTTCCACTGGGCAGGCGCAAACTGAAGCAGCCCAAGCAGAGACCAGCAGCAATTAAACTACATGAACCATCAGTGCTCAAGCTTTGTCTATGGCCCGGGCTGACTTTTCCAGTCTTGTTACTGCCCTGTACACCAGTATTTAGATTTCTGAGAAATACCCCAAATAGCAATCTATTATGTACCCAGCCTCTGCGACTATTAGTCAAAGATGGGTTTACACAGACAATGATTTATGCTTCAGGTTCTTTAGCAAAATACCTATCAAGCATTCTGATCCACTCCTCAGTTACTGGCTATAGATAATTAGTCTAATTCAGAATACTATTGGGCATTTGGACAACATGTTGTTTCCATCTGGAGGTCTTAACCACTGTAGTGCAGGAAGCTACTTAACTCCCCCTGGAATTTTATTTTTTTTTTAATCTGTTTGAATTAATATTTTAGCTGTATACATCTTTGGTTTTTTGGTTTATTGTTTTTTTTTTTTTTAGAATATTTTTAGAATTCTTTGAAAAAATCCAAGTTTAGCATAAAAAAAGTGACCAAGAGACAGTTTTGAGAAATCCTGCCCTTATGCTCTAGACCAGCATTACTCATTCTGCAGTCACTGGCAGATAGTTAATGAAATATTTATTGAGAAATTAAAAAGAGCAACAACAACATTGACAACAACAGTCTGTCTATACACATTTTTCCCACAAGCTATTGAATGAAAGCATTTTCCCCTGTAAGGACAGTCAGACAGGGTGCAGGCTGTCCGGAGAATTTGTACAGTGTCTGTCCTTGGAGGTTTTGAGACCCAGCTGAGCACAGACCTGATCAACCTGGTGTGATCGCAGAGCTGCCTCTGCTTTGAGCAGAGGTTGGGCTAGAGGGGCCCTTCAATCCTATGATCTCATGATCCTATGAAACCAGTGTGAGTGAGAATATAAAATAATGTATGTCTCCTGACATTTAGTTCAATACTGATTTGATTGTAAATGAAAATAACCGGAGTGACATAGCACAAGATGATTCTTGGACTGAATTCAAGAGATTAGGTGGTTAGGGAAATAAAAAAGTTTTTGTAGAAAATCTAATCTTAGTAGTGAAAAACCTATTGGATATTTCTTCCAGTCTAACTCCTGATTTTGCATACTTTGAGTGCTGTTGGTGAATTGGTAAGAATTCTTGTCAGAATCTTCCCAAAATGTAAAGCAGTTTCATCTGGATTTGTAAGTTTGTTGTGGGTTTCAGTAATTCCATTAGAGCAAGGCTCAGCCAACTTCAGTTTAGTTCCACATCAGATGTGTTATCTATATTCATTTATTTTCAACACAAGAGCATGGCCTGTATCCTGTAAATGTTTGGGTTTTGCTGTTTACTTAGAGACTTGTTGCATTGAAGTGATTCAGTGTTGTGTTCTATTGTTCAGTGCTTGAGTCGTTAGAAATGGTCCACTTGTTAAAATTTTTTTATACAACTGTTTAACTGGGAATTATTCTTTGACACCTTTTTCCCATAGTTTTTCTGAGAACAGAAAATATTTAAAAGGGAATAATCACAGGACTGCTATGCACTCATCTGCTTAACCTCTACACGTAGATAAGAATCACACATTCAAAATGCTACAGATAGTGAACATGACTGTTATAGCCAAACATGGTGTTTTGAGATCAAAGGTGAAGTATATAAGTCACCTGGAAGAGACTCTTTTATAATTGCATGGATAAAGACTCTTGAAAGAATTCTTTCTTATACTATACTGCTATTGATCTCTTTTATTGTAAATGAGTCCTGTGGGGATACGCAAATTACCCAGGAACATGGAGGAAGAAGTGTTCTTCCTTTATCTCTTTGTCTTTATCTCTTTTACTTGTGCAACTGATAAAAATTAATCCTTGATCCATGGAGCCTGGTGAGTCAAGCGACCTACAACAAGAGCAGAGTCAGCTCTGTTCAGTCCCTGGAGCACAACACAGGGAGATATTTGGAATGCTAAGATTTTGTAAACAGCGGGAAAAACTAAAAGTTGTGTAATCACATGCTGCAAGCCTGTATTCACTAATGTTAGTGACAGAAATACCTGTCCTTTCTCTTTCTGTCCTGAACTGCTACTTGGTGCTGCTACAGGCACACAAAAATTTTTTCAACCTAGAGATATTTCCAGATTGTTTGATGACAGGAGAAAAAGTCTGAAACTCACACACCACTTTGTGGGAATACTATCAGTTATCTTACCATACTGACACAGACCATCAAGCTCCTAGAAGCTGAGCTCAGAGCAGGAACTCTCAGCATCCCAGTACATCTGTGAAACAACTCACATCAAGACCCTTATCTTTAGTGGCCCTTCAGGGTGATGCCCATGTGGGATTAGGAAGATTAACATCACAGAAAATCATACCACAGCAATTTAGATGTTTCCATATCATTTCACATATTTTCCATGGCATATCAGATCCAGAGAAATCTGGAATTAAGACTGACATTAGCATCAAAGAGATCCAGTCAGAGTTTTCTACTAACTCCTCAACTCAATAAAAATCATCATGGTTCACTCTGAGCAAAGAGCGAACAAGAAGTCCTGAGTCATGCCCTGTGGTGTCAGCTGTCAAACCATCAATGAAATATTTCAGTCTGTGCCTCTGGTGCTTAACTGCTTACGAACTAACTGTTCAAATACTTTTTTTTTTATTATTATTTTTCATGGACCGTTTCTCCTCAACTCTTACCTATTGTCCAGTTGAAAAAAGTTAGTAAAAGGAGTTTGAACATGTACAATCAAGCTGGTTTTGCTTTATGAGGAGGCCAAACTGACTTGTACTTACAACAGTGAGAAGTGTAATAAATAATCACTCTGCTGGTGCCTAGTTCAAAAATGACTTGACAAATACTTTTCCAAATTCTTTTAAAACTAAGCAACAAACTTTCCAAAGTCAAACAAAAATGTTTACTCATTTGCTGTCTCAAAAACAAAGGTAAAAATGAAGAGGCAAGAATACAGCAAGTGCCCAATAGAAAATAAATCATATTGCAAGACTCTGGTTGTGACCTCAGTGTGTGGTTCTCCTTTGAAAAAGGATTCTCTAAAGCTTTTCCAGTTTCCATCCTGCACTCTGAGCTCTGTCCTCCTCTTTGGTCATCAATACCAGTTTTAATATTTATGTGGGCTAACTTAAAAAATTAAAGAAATATTTTTAAAATGGACTTTTTTTTTCCTGACCATAGCCTAATGGAAAACATCTATAGGCATCCCCAGTCAGTATCCCAGTTCCAGAAACATCTTTGCCAAATTGCAAATTTATGTAATTTGCACTTCAAAATGTGGGCACATAACCTCAATGCTCTCAGAGTTGTGGGAATAAACAGAATTTCTCCACAAATCTTCAGGGGAACTTTTAATCAAAAGTCTGCCTGGGGCTGGATGTTATCATGCAACATGAAGAAGCAGGATTGTGATAGATCTACTCCCAGAAAGGTTTAATCAAATCTGTTCTTCAGTCAGACTGCTCTACCCTTGAGTCACTGATGGGCATATGCAACGCAGAAGTGATGCAAGGCTGTCCTTAAAGAAGCACAGCACTCTCATGTCACTCACATTAAATGTGGACAGCATAGAGCACCAAGCCCTGCCTGCTCCTTGCTCCTTGGGTGATGGGTGATGTGCACTTACTCCACTTTCTAATACTGGGATAAATACAGTGGGGTGAATTCAGTGAGCTTTAAAATCATATGTATTTCTATGTGCCTTTGGAAAGTGTTTTCAAAACTCAGTAACCCACAAATGAAGAATAATAAAAGTATTTATCACTGTCAAAAGAGTAACCCTGAGGAAAAATCAAGCAGAAATAAGGCACTGACAGGACAATTTATTTATTTGTAAGTTTATGTTTAACTACATACAAATTAGATATTTTTAGTATTAAGTAATCATTTATTAATACTACAAAGATCTAATTTGAGTTACAACTATGCTGGTGTTATTTTGAAATAACTCTACCAAGTTAATGCTTTTGAATCCAGGAATCCATTAGCACCTTTAGTTTGGAATTTTCCCAAGTTTACACTGTTTTATCTGAGATTTTGGAATGAAGACTCATGTCTGGAAGAGAGGCTAAAACAACCATTAGCAATTTGCTTAGGATGCCAAGGCATCAGAAAGAAATAATTGGTGAAAAGTGGCTTAAGGATTTGTTCCTCAGAGTGAAGAGAGTGGGGTAGCTTACCTGTGGTACTGAAAAACACAGATATCTCTTTTTTTTAGATACCTGTTTCAGCAAGCAGAAATGAAGGGGCATTTTATACGAGGCACTAAGTCACAGAGTGAGGCCCAAAATCTCCAACACCAGCTTCACCAGGAGCCAGATTTGCTCTGTGCAGTAGGACTTGCAGTATTGATCACACCATGCCCTTGTTCAGCAAGGCCAAACAGCCCTAAAATTAAAAGGAAGTTCATTTTCACCACCTGGTTGTAAAATTAATTAAGTGCACTGGTTGGGCAATGTTTGGAACAATATTTATTTTAACATTTTCCACTGTTTCTTAAACCAAAACATCTTCTGCTTAAAATACATGGGACATTGAGCTTTCAATAAATATGACTGTGTTGGAATGTGGTTACACTACTTCATGTGTATAACGTAGGGGATTATTTTGAAGAAATAAGAGGACTCAGGGCATTTCAAATGATTTCTCAGTTGAGTAAAAGAAAACATAATTTTTAGGAAAATTGCTCCCAGTAACTCAGGTTTTGGTTTTCCTCCTACAGGAAAAGTACAGGGTAAGTAGGGATAGAGCTGAGCAGGAATTTTCAACAATTCAGACTTTCAGCTGAAAGTAATGATCCAGTCAAGGAAAACCTTTGCTTGGAAAAGATTTGGTTTTCACAGTTGTTTTTTTTTTTTTCTACCTACATGCTTTTAGAATTATTTTTAAAATTTGTTTTTCTGTTGCTAATAACATTGGAATAAGTTGTAAAGAAAAAATGCCTTTTTAAAAGAAAAAAAACCCAAACAAATTCACAACAATTTCTAAAAGACAGATGCTCTATATGGAAGTTGCTAAGAATTGAGTATGTTCTTCTCATTGACCCTACGTGTACATCTGCTTAAATTATTATTCAGATATAGGCAAGTATTTTTAGAGAGCTCTTTGGAGTACCAGGAGTACAGGTGCTGTCCCCACTGCCCCCTTGGCACAAAAAGCCCTGCTAACAGTAGGAACCAGTGGACAGAGGAAAAACGCAGCTATCCCAAGCCATACGGTGTAACCATGAGATGTCCCCATTTGGTTCTTGCCTTCAGCTCTCTGTGCTCAGACGTGGACCCCCCGTGGAGACCCTGGGAGAAGGCAAAGGGGAGGCAGCTTCACCTGCAGCTTTTTAAATCATTCTGAGAGGTCTAGATTTACAGTACCCCTTAGGGCCAGTGTAAAGGTGATGTACAACCCTGCAAACAGAGACTAGGGATGTTTTACAAATTGTAAAGACGCGGAGACAAAGGCACAGAGCAAAGCCAGGAGTGAAATCTAGCCAATCTTGCAAACTGCTTGATTATTCAAGCTCTGAGTAAGAGTTGAGACTTAATCCCCCCGAGTGAGCAACCTTTGAACTCATTTTATGCTAAATTTCAGATTGCATTGATGACTGCGTTCCTAAAGAGTACAGGTTCCATCAAAGGACTGAGAGCGCAGATGAAAGCACAGCACTTGTAGAGGACAGGAATGAAGGGGAAAGCATTGACTCGCTCTGTGAATGTGAAACAGATCTCGCATCTTTTATAAATATTTACAGAGTAATTAGAAAAAAAGGAAAGAAAATACACATGAACAAATGAGGTACATCAAAACACCGTTGCTAAAGCTTGCATTTCAAAAAATGTTGGGAGAAAGAGAAGGGCAGCTGTAGTCTATAGAAAACTTCATTAATGTTTTCAAATCACTCATAGGATTTAGGTGCTGAAAGGCATGCTAAATTGGGATTTATACATAATCAGATCATTGAAAAACATACAAATGGCTGCCAGAGTAAAGTACAATGTTCACTTTTGAAATTACAAAAAATCCTTTGTTTCAGAGAGTGAACTGACTAAAGTTTAGTTTCAGTGAAGCATGTTTTTGCTTTGGGTGTCATTATTTAGTTTGGCCTCCTTGCTAGAGAAACCTTTTCACTGACTGCAGTTCCTTCAACTGTTGTTTTTATTCTCCAGCAACTAAAAAAAAAGGCTGTATCAGATGCTTCGTATTTAAATGAGAACTGCTTGGTGTTTACGATTAATTTTGAGATGGCAGTGGGGAAGAATTTCAGGGGGCTTGATTCCTTGCCAGGATTTCTCAAACAGATGGATTTGAGCCTCCTCATTTAAATAATCTGGAAAATCAGGTTGTACTGGTTAAATCAAAATGCTGGTGAGTGGGTAAAGAAAACATCCATCCATCGTATCTCTCTAGGCACCTATATCGCTCCCATCGCCGTGGTGTCTGTGCACCTTCAACAGCGATGTCATGCTGCAGCCTCAGATTCCACACACCACCAAACATGCCCTTGGCAAAAACCCAGCAGCTTTGTCAGAGATAAAGGATTATGTATGTTATGCCTGTGCATACTAAAGAAAGAATTTTTGCATTTAGCAGCAGTTTCTGAGGTTTCTATGGCTAAGACATCCAAGCACACGCATATCCTAAATCTTAGGACTTAGCAATGATGAATAGCTCTGCATGTACTCTTCCAGTATATTCATCGAAACCTTGTGATTAGAGAAGGAATAAAACATGCATTTCCTTTTATAGTTAGGTGGAGGTAGGAGATAGTGTTTCCAGATGGTTACTAGGTGAACTCGTTTGTCATCATTTTGTTTTCCTTTTTTTCTTCTCCCTCTCTCTCTTTTTTTTTTTTTTTCCTTCTTGTGAGAACTGCCTGTCTCAACACCTGTAGAGACAGGAATTATTTAGATAGGAATTCATTCAGAGGAAGGGGGAGGGAGTGGGGGCAGAGCTGAACCGTCTATTTGGACACCCACCCTTGCTGAAGGTAGTTCCCATGGATACAATAGAAAAATACTTTTCTCTACAAAGGAAGAACAAAGTTCCAGTAGATAAGGGGCATAATGTGTACAGCAAGAACAAACTCTGATTCTCCTGAGCTGCACGGTCTATAAAATATATTTGAGAACAATACAGAGGGTAACTGCAACCTGTGTCCAGGAGCAGCATGATATGAAAAGGTCTGAATAAAGACTTTGAATGATTTATCCCTCTCCCTGGCCCAAACTTGGAAGATTGCACTGGCACCAAGCTAGTTTACAGGTACAGAAACAAGCAGATGAATTAACTGAGCTGCATACTTCATGGGATTATGTATTGCATGTACTTTGTAATGATTTAAGAATCAATTTGTTGCCAAGAATCAGAGTAGGAAAAAAAGAACGTGTATCGAGCTTTTCTGTATTATGTGTTCCAGAGATGTACATAGTCTATAGGGTTAGTCCTTTGCATCAGTGCACTGCTTTCTGAGCAACCATGATTTGTATCACAGATCCCATCTTCCTTAGTGTTCTACCAGTTGAAGCCACTCCCTCCCTTTTCTTCCCATTGAACTACTCTACAGAGTTAAGCTGTGGAAGATGCTGCAGATGTGGGATCTTAAACTTGTTGACACAAGGTTCATTGAATGCATGATATACCAACACTCCAAGGGCTACTAAACACTAAGCCACTACCTCTGGCTCACCTGCTGCCTGCACAAGGTGAGCAGCACCAGTGGTGGCCAGTGATGGAGATAAGATGTGGGGCAGACTTTGGTCTGACCACCACAGAAGCTCCTTTCCTCTGCTCTGTTTCATGACTTCACAGAGCCACAGATGCACAATGCTCTCCTAAACTTAATCACTTAAGTGAGATTCTTCAGTTAGGAAACAAGATGCACCAAGATGCCCCCATAGCCCCTGGAGAGGAGATGAGAGGGAACCACCCTCCTAGCACCTGAATTGTCCTCTAGAGATACCTCTCTCTCCATTGCCTAGAGATCTTCAGGCAGCCAGGGTTCTCATTTCCCACAGTGCCTAATTGCTTAAATTTTGGTGGGATAAATCTAGGCCTATGCTTTCATGTGACCATTTATATGAGAGATGCTTACCACATAGTTGTTAAGACTGGATGTCTAGTAGTTGTCTAGAATAATAAATGTAAATGGGTACCATAGGGGAATGAGGTTCATTCCAAGCTGTAGAACCCAATCCTGCAAATCTAGCTGGAAAACAGAATTCCAAGAGCTTTTTTTTTTTAATGTTTTTAATACCTTTTTCATTTGTTTCTTTCTTCAAGAGACTTTGAAGCTGAAAAGTGTTTTCAAAAAAACATTTCAAGAGAAAAAAAATAGCTTGTTTTCTTTTGAAAGTCCACAAAGGTCACTGGGGAAAAGCTTCAGTTTGCAGATTTCCTATTAAAACGAAAAAAAAAGAAAAAGAAAAAGAAAAAACATCAGACAGAACAGGCTGTCTAAAAATTGTTATTGTGGTCAAAAGCCACTTTTCAATTAAAAAAATGACAATGACACAATGTCTCCAAGTTGTAATTTCCAGTTTAGAAGTGTTTACTGATATTAGTGGCATCGCTGACTGCATTAAAACTACTTATAAATAAAAACAGGTATAATTTAAAGACGTATAATATACTCTAAAATTATTGTTTTGAAAATGATACTGTGTATTTCATTCAAGTCCATGCAATTTGAAGTCTCTCAGCATCTTGCAAAACTCAGATCCCTTAGCTATTATTTGCAGCGACATTTCATACATCATTGTTATACTGTTATTTTTTAAAATTGAAATAGCATCTAGACCCCAAGCCTAGACCCGGCATTAGTATAATGCATACAGGTACAAGGAAAAGTCAGCCTGTACAAGGTTTTAGAAAAATGACCGTAGCATGCTGCAATGCAAACGTAAAACAGTTTCCAGTTTGGCTGAGTATTAATGCAGTTATGTGAGCAAGGTTGGGGCATAGGAGCTTTGTGCACACATATTTAATTCGAGCTGGACTTTATTAGCTTTATTCATATGGAGCAGCAGTGGAACCCCTGTATGAATCAATGAAATATTTATAGAGCATGAGGCTGACCATGACTAAGGACTTGTTTACAACCAGAATGAAAAGTGATGCAAAGAGCGGAAAGCCAGTTCTGAGACTGGTATTATCTCTGAAAAATAGTACAATAAAGTCAGACTGGAGACACTGTGAATGCAACAGCATTTCCACCTACACTGTGGAACTGGAAATGCTCAGTTCCTGACCCTGAAAATACAGAGTGCTTGTCCTAGGTGGAGCAGCCAGAGACCATACTGTGAAGCACGTGGCTTCAACTCTCTTCCAAGCTATGTCTATGGCTCTAATGTATAATTGTTCATTTCTGTGTGTTTTTTTCAGCTGCACAGTATGTTGTGGGGACTATGTTGTAGCCCACCAAAGTAGTGTTTCTCTACCACGAAGCTAAGAGTATATGTGGAATACTCTCTGGTGTGGGGTGATGGGGGGTGGGTGGTGTTTAAAGACACAGAGGACAGCAGAGGAAGTGAAGCCTCCTGCCATTTGATTCAGTTATACTGCTTCTAGAGCAAATAATCTCAGAGCAGTTCCCAGGCTTTATTTCAGAAGGTTCACTCCAAAGCAGAGTCCAGGGTGAGCTAAAATCTCCACAGTGTGGAGGATCGGGACCTGCACCCAGGAGTGCCCTAGAGAGCTGAACTCTTTAGTAGTGAAGCTACTGCAGATCCCTGCTCCTCGCCAGCCACAAAAGCCCTGTCTGGGAGGATCCCCTGCCTGGCTCCAGCCTCATCCTCCTTCCAGCAAGCCCTAAAGACACCTGACAAGAGACAGCAGCCAGATGTCAGTCTGATGCGGACAAAAAGCAGAGTTCAGCATGCTGTCCTCCAAGGCAGAGGAGCTATGGAGCAGACTAAACTCACACACGTTGGTCCCTGAAGAGTTAAACAACTTGCTTGTCCCTTCCTTTTTTTCCTTCTCCCCTAAAAAAATCTCTCTGTTTTGTTCCCAAACCCATCTGGGCTTGAAGATCTCCTCTTCTTCTCCCTCCTTGTGCTGAAAATCTGTAGCTGCTGAGTGCATTCTGTGCACAGGTCCCTGACATCTTGTTACCAAGATGTAGGTGACAAATTTTGAGACTAAACAGAGAAAGTGTGTAAATGGTTAGGTCAAAGTCAAGAGTGCTTGTTTTCTTATTGTGTCTGCATTTTTTCTGCTAAAAGGTGTATGTTTTTAACGTTCCTGGTTACATACTCCAAATGTTTTGAAATTCAAATACTGTGTAAAAGTATGTATTTGTGCCTCACCTCTACTAGAAACAAAATAGCCAATAGAAAAAAATATCTGATAAGGAAAATATTTAGATTCTAAGGTACTACAGCCTGAGTGCCATTTTTTCAGCAAGGATAAGAGCCCCACAAAAGTAGGGAAGATGACTTTACCTGATGTCAGATGCGATTCAGTAACTGGAAGGTTCCTACTACTCAGTACAGCAGAATAAGTAATGGACAGGATGTTATTCATCTCACCTTGGTGTATATGTGAAAGAGGCTGGATCAACAGGCTCCCTGCAAGTGTTTGTTTCTCTACCCTGACAATAAAGAGAGTATAGAACAATGCAGGTGTCTATATTATAGATGTTTGAAGTTAGATGTAAACAAAATATTTACTTCTGGACTAGGATGTCTTGATGCCATAAATGCTCAAAACTCTTTTTCATACCTGCTAATAATTATGAACTTGGCCCTAATATCAAAGATATTTAGAGATGAAACATATTTTAGACTTTCTTTTCAATTTACCCTCTATGTTGTCGGGGGAGGTTCAGCCTTCAAGGCACATTTCAGTCATGTGTTTAAGCTCTCCCTTATAATGAAGGCTACAATCAAAGTCTGAAAGTCTCCTGTAATCAAATGACTCTAGAAAGTGGGGTTTTCAATACTCTTCTTACCTTTGCCAAGATTTAGTAATAATGACTAGGTTTATAGCGTAAGAATTTGGAATGTGTTTTCTAGAAAAATACATGCCTTCTCTTAAAAGACTACACACCATGTCTTGCTTTTTCAAAGCGAGTGCTGTGAGATTAATAACTTCAAGGAAAAAAAAGAGGTGGTTGCACAGCTACAAATACTTACACAACGTAATGCCTTTGAGTGACACGTAGTCATTGTGGATCCTGCATAAAGAAAATGTTGCTAGGTGGTTGACAAATAGAAACAAAGTGGGTTGGATAAGTAGCTGAGTCTGAACATGAATTTTCAGAACTGGCAAATGAATATGACATGAACAAAGGAGGAGAGACAAGAGAGAGGAGACAAGAAAGAGTTTTGGATTAATGCTTGCATTGCTTTCCAGAGGTAATTAAGCACAGTCAGGTGCAGCAGACACCACTGTTATGTGGCTGCAAAAGTTAGGGCAATAAAGACAAAAGCAAGTTGATTTTAAGGTGGAACTAAGGCAGTTTTCAAACACAGAACTGTAAGTTCAGCCAGTGCAAATTGTGGCCTCTGAACAGACAGAAGAGCTAACTCAGGTAAGGGATGAAACAAGGTAAAAGCAAATGAAACAAGCTACACAGTAAAAAAAAAACATTTGATATTATTTATTCTGAGAATTGTTTAAGTGCGGTCTAATTCTGTACAGCTATGTGACACAAATTATATATAAATATTATTTTAAAGTGGTAACCCACAAAATACTGTGAATCTGGGAGACCTTACAGAAGTAAAACTTGAACTGACAAGTTTAGCAAACTGAGACAGGTTTTGATTTGTTTCATAGAAAATAATTAAAAGTTGGTAAGCATTGCCTCAGTGTTATTATTTTTTTACTCTAACCACAACTCCATATTGTTTTCCTGTATCCTACTAAAAGTGGGATCAGGCCATGACTCCAATATTATGACTATAATTTGTTTGTATTGAGAAGTTTCCAATTTTTTATTTTTATTTTTTTTTTACCTTAGTTTAGTGCAATATACCTAGAGACCTCAAGATTAAAACATGAACAGATTTTTGCTCTTAAAATGGCAAATGTAACTTCCTGACTTTTGAATTTCACTAATCTAACAGTACAGCAGTATTCATTTTAAAGAAGGAGAAAATCATTTCCTTTTTTCCCTTGAAATTGGAGTTTCCACTCCAAGTGATGGCAGGGCGAAAGGGAGGTTCAGAATAGGTGATATCCAGCCATATGGAGGGGTGAATATAAAAGACACCTTATGCAAAACATATGTTCAATAACTATCTTTTAAAAAATATTTAACGCTGCAGGGCTAGAAACAAGGACTTTTTACTATTGTTTCTAGCTGAAAAGGTCCTACAATAAATATTAGCATTCAGAATTGTGGTGTTTTTATGCTTTAGAGTAGAGACTTTTGAAGATTTTCAAGGTTCTTCTTGCAACCTGAAAGGTTGGATTCAAGGTAAATAAGGCATGTGGCTTTTCAAGGCTACATAGCATAATCTCAGTAAAAACAGGCAAAGCTCCCTCAGTTCTCTGATGGTTACAAACCTCCTTCTAATTTCCAGCTTCAATTTATTCATGGTGAATTTATAACATTTGTTCTTGTGCCAGCCTTATCCTTCATTTTAATAGCTTTTCAACCTTCCTGTATTTACCTCCCTAATATATTTATAGAGAAAGATCACGTGTGCTCTCAGATCTTTGTTAACTTTTTCAGTGTCCTCTGGTAAAATACATTTAAAAGATTCTGTTTTGAAACACACAGTGCATGCAGAATACATACTACGCTATAATTTTTTCAACCACTTAGATATCACAATCCACACAGTTTACTCAGAGCTTTCCACTGTTGAATACAGCAGTAATCCCAAGCTTGTATGTATATTTCCTTCTTAATATAGTCTCCTTTACATCCATATACATGTATATTACGTATCTTATTCTTGAAGAAATTACATTTTGGTCAGGCTTTAGGTGAATGAGTGTATGAATATATGGTTTATTATTTTTAATTAATCGTCTGCACTGGTGTTGAACTGAAAGCAATGCATATTTCAAGTGTTCAGCACAAACTAAGCTGATGTGACGCAGAGTCCACTCATGAAGATGAGCAGCATGTTGACGAGACTGTACAATTATTCAAAAATTATAAGTCAGAACTCCAAATTAGGGAGACAGCCATAAAAGCCATGAAATTAAAAATATTTCTTGGATTTTTAATGTAGCTTTTGACTTTTTAAATTTTCATGGCCCAGACCTTTCTCTGCAACTGTATGCATTATGTATCATCATAAAAAATGAGATGGGATTTTCTTGTAATTAGCTGACTTCAGTGGAGGCTCGGATAAAAAATACAAAATATTATGAGACTTGTGATAAAATCTTAAGAGTCAGCACTGCTGAGTTATAGAAACAGAAAGCTGTAGGTGGTAGGAGACAAGGGAGTAAAACGGACATCGCTCAGCTGTTGATGGATAACCTGGAGGTCCAGAGAAGAACACAACATTAGAATAAACAGGGGATTTAGAAGGAAATTCTGAACAGTGTTCACATTGCAGTTTTGAGAATTGCTGTGAAGGGGATCTCTTCCAATCAAAAATTGCTTCACACAGCACCCATCATAGCTCCACATCTTGAAGGAGGCTTTCGGCTTATTAACCTGCCGTCTTCTGCATCCTCGGGAGAAGTCCTGCGTCTGCTTAAAAGTGTGCTGGGTAGTAGCCTCTCTCAAATGGGAATTGCACAGCAGAGATCACTAGAGAACAGCTTGCTCTGGTCACAACCCCTCCAGCTGGGAGAGTGGTCATCTGTACGCCTTGGGCAAATTTCCAGCCCCTTTGTGTAGCCAAAAGTAGACCTAGCCCAAGATGTGTGAGGTACAATAGGTTGGAACAAGCGCTTGAAAAGTCTGTAAGACTGGGGGGAGTTATTTTGAACTGGATCTCAAAAAATCAAAAAGAAACTATTACAGTTCCTTCAATGTGGGGGTGATGTGTCTGCACTTCTTTGTACTTGTGAAAAGGTGCCAGCAGCACTCTGCACCAGTTCTAGTCTGGAGGTCTGGGACTTCTGGAGACCAAAGAGAAGCAATTGCATTGATGCCAATAAAAAGTATATGGTATGCTGAATTTTAGTTCAAAAGCAACATGACTAGCACACCTTCCAAGGGAACAAATAACCACAAAAAAGAAAATCAAACCATGGAAATTGTTTAAAGAAGAAAACTCACATTTAATTGAGAATTGCTTCATGTGAGGCAAGGGAGCCAAACCCACTGAGTGTTTGAGCTATGCTTGATTTATTGAGCACAGTGGGCTTGTCTCTATCACCTGACATAGTAATTTTAAACTATCTTTGAATTATCTTTTTTAATTAAATTTCTAAGGGATGATTGAATTTTCTGTTTGAGCGATTACTTGTTTGCTTAGAAAACACACTAGACATCTTGCTGTTTGACCTTTCTTTTACTTCAGATGGGGGCTTAGAAACTCTTCAGAGCTGGCCATTTTGTTAACAGTCAGTCAATTGTGGATCCAAAGTCAGCACATCCTCCCCTAGCAGCACTCCCTCTACCCCACAGGATTTATCTAGTAACATAGATCTCGGATAGCAACACGCAAGTTTTCCACCAACTTTTGCTGCTGGCGTACAATATTCCGTGTCTTCTGTCCTCTGTCAGTCATACTGCTCCTTTGCTGCCTCTACCTGTTGGTCACAGCTGAGAATACTGGATAAGGTGTTGAAGAAACTTTAAGGTATTAGGTGTACACATGAGAGGTGCAGAAAAAGAGAAGGCAGGTGGTGGAGGATGAGGCTGTAAATGAAGCTCAGCCTTCACCATTGTTTTGTATCAATACCTAAATTGTAACTTTTATACCTAGAAAGAAACAGAAGAGGTTAACTTTCTAAAAATCAGAGAAGGGTATGGGGAGAAATGGGCATTTCACTGTAATTTCAATGGTAGTAGAGTTAAGCAAAGCTGAATGCTTATGATTAGTCTCATCCCATATTTATACGACAGAATCAGAGGCAAAATATCACCAGTGGTTTTTGGCTGGTGAAAACTAAAGACAGGATTAAGCTACTTGGCTACATTAACACTAGAAAAGCATGTCCTAATAGAAACTGAACAGGCAGCAATCTCACTGAAGCAGATGCTGGAATTAGCCCAGAAACAGATTTTAAAAGAATGACCTTTTTCAACCACTCATAGCCACACATGACTCTGGGATTTAAGCATGGCTCAGATTAACACTGATCTACGGAGTCCTTAGATTTTATCCCAAAAGAATGCATGAATTATCAGACCAGTGACTACTGTTGTGTTTGTTTTGTTTTGTTTTGTGTTTTGTTTTGCTTTGTTTTGTTTTGTTTTGTTTTGTCCGAGGGATAGATAAACATTACTGCTATTAGGAATTTTAATAAAAAAGATCACAGACAGACCTGGCTCCTCTGACAGTTTGCCATACTCAGGTCCCTTTTTCGTTAGAAGCTACTAAGTCCATTTCAGAGAGTTAGCTAGGGATCTAGCCAGCCATTTGGGGAAGGAATCTTCTCACTTAATTTTGCACTCGTACTATGTAGACATCTACATCTGATCTAGTCACGCTAGTTATCACTGATGAAAGGAATAAGCACAAAGGACACATTTTGTCTGAACTGGCTTAGATGTTTCTGTTATGATAAAGGTGTATCACACACTACAAGCACCTTTTTCTCTCCAGCGATTGTTCAGGAGGATCACGATTAGTTCAGATGTAAATATCTATTCTATAGACATCTACTGTCTATTCTGTAGACATCTACAGTTAATATACTCCACCCTTTCTTACCCTTTGGCATAGCATTACACATGATCCTCTTTCTGTTTTGCCTACTTAATCTTTCTTTCTTTCTCTCTTTCTTTCTTTCTTTCTTTCTTTCTTTCTTTCTTTCTTTCTTTCTTTCTCTCTTTCTTTCTCTCTTTCTTTCTTTCTCTCTTTCTTTCTCTCTTTCTTTCTCTCTTTCTTTCTCTCTTTCTCTCTTTCTCTCTTTCTCTCTTTCTCTCTTTCTCTCTTTCTCTCTTTCTCTCTTTCTCTCTTTCTCTCTTTCTCTCTTTCTCTCTCTCTTTCTCTCTCTCTTTCTCTCTCTCTTTCTCTCTTTCTTTCTTCTTTTTCTTTCTCTCTTTCTCTCTCTCTTTCTCTCTCTCTTTCTTTCTCTCTTTCTTTCTCTCTTTCTTTCTCTTTCTTTTCCTTCCTTCCTTCCTTCCTTCCTTCCTTCCTTCCTTCCTTCCTTCCTTCCTTCCTTCCTTCCTTCCTTCCTTCCTTCCTTCCTTCCTTCCTTCCTTCCTTCCTTCCTTCCTTCCTTCCTTCCTTCCTCCTAGAATATTTGTACATTATCACCTTTGCACATATTGTGACTTTTTCATATAGGTACACCAAATTTCTGACCATATAAATTCAGAAACATTCAGTTTGGCACATACAAACATACAAGTTGTCACTCATGCCCAAGTAAAATGTATATCATGATAGTTGATCTCATAATACCAACAAAAAATAGTGATTGTTCTGTGCTAAATGACCTCAGCCATGACCTGCAGATTATCTGCAGCTGATCAGTCTTCTGTGACTCTCTGGCTGTTTCTCAGGCTGTTCTACTTCACAGTTATGACTGGCTATGATGGACAGAGCCAAATGACTCAGTTTCTTAGTATCTCTCTGATTAAAATGTTATGCTTTCAAAACCAGTTAAACAGTTTTCATCTAATTCTAAGATTGAGGTTTGTTTCTGATAGGAAAAAAAAAGATTTATTTTTGCTTTATTTAGAGTTTTCCATTTTAATGTTTTGGTCTCTCCCTCTTATTTTGGGGGTGGGATTTTGTGCTTTTATTTCACTGGAAAGATAATTGGAGATTTTTTTTATAATGGTTGGAAAACATGTTTCTCAAATTTTGGATCCTTTTAAACTTTATGTTAGAAAAACTCTTAGTACAAGAACGTTATTTGTTCTGTTTAGTCCCTTTTCCCTTGTATTCTCCATGTTTTCACTGGGAGAAAATGTAGGGAAAGGGGAAAAGACAATGAGTGAAAGCTGATGCATTATTGAAGGAACAGGGTCATATTTTTTGTTCTGATATTCTTTGAAAATATAAACATTTGACCAAATGATTTTTTTCACATTTTTGGTGTCAATTCATTTTTTTTGATACAAACACAAACTTTCCTCAAGAAAAAATGACAATAAATTATAACTAATAACTTAGAGTCTTTTAAGATAGATAGACTTATATTTCCTAATAGTTCCTAGGACAAATAATCCAGGTCTTCTCTGTTCTAAAAAATGGCTTATTTATTGAGCATCTTTGTCAGACCTACACAGACCTACACGTCATTCAGCTCTCACGTTTACTTCTATTTTCAAACAAGCTAAATTTGCATCGACAGATGTTTTTACTCATTCATACTGTCCCCAGGAGAAGTGATTTTCAGTTGCTCCACCAAACCAGCCAGACAATATAGTAGTTTTACTCCACCAGACTTCCTAAGCACTTCATGCCTAGAGTTTTAACTAGATTCACATGGAAAGAACCCTTTCTTCCTATTCCTCATTCCAAATGTTAGCTTACTTCTACAGATATCGCATCTGAAATCACTGAGAACAGAGACAAAAGAGCCCACGTAGTGTTCTGGAAAGTTTCTGGAAGTTTCAGCCAGCTCCTGACTGCCCCAATCACCCCCAACAGATTTATGTGCTGGTGTAATGAGGGTGAACAGTGAGCTGCTCTTTGTCACGAGCCACCTTATGGGTCAGTTTGCAGAGAAAGAGTCGAGCAGCAGATAACCTTTGCATCATCAGTTCTGCTCCGAAACAGGCAGATGAGAAGAAAATAGCTCTCAGTAAATGTAAAGCTGGAGATAGTTGAATAGGAAAGAAAGAAAGTAGAGCTCTGGAAAACCTCTGCAAGAATAGTGGGGAGTCTGGGACATTCATGCAGAGAGGAAAGGCGTATAGTGTTGGTGAATAATTTGTCTACATGATTTGACTTTTGAGACTGACTTTCATGTGGATATAACATGATTGGAAAACGGCCCTTCTCAGCATTTTTATTCTCCTATGCCATGATGTGGAGCAACAGGGCACAAGCCAAAAAATTTATCTAGCCCAGCAATGTCGGCTCAAGCACTGAAACCCAAGTTTTTAGCAAGCTACGGACTTTTACATGGGTATACAAGCAGTGATATACATGCACCATTTCAGAATTTAGACTGAGACATAGTCTAGGTATAGTGAAGTCAATAGAGGTGGGAAAATTAAAAATCAAGTTTTTTCCCAGCATTCACTGAACAAAAGTAAAACATTCACTTTGATCCACTTTTTAAAGTATTTCTCACAGAGATAAAAACAAGCAATTGTTTTCTCTTAATTCTTACTATGAAGTGTCAAAGTAGTACTAATTTACTGTTATTTGGCATAACAAGAGTACTGCTGAGAAACAAAAGTCTGAAGCCAGTGTGTAAATACAACTTAGATTTTTAAAGGTGTTAAAAGGTATGAATTAATGGATTTTTCTAAGGTAAGTATTTAAGTGCTTACCCATTTAAGTGCTTACCCATTTTTAATCCCATTAAAGAGCTATCTGCAGCTAACATTTCTTACACAATGTTTTAAAAACTGACCCTCTGTTTTTTTAAAAAAAAGAAGTTTTTGGACAATCATCTTGAAATCACTTGTATTCCTCTTGTTTTATAAAAATGTAATTATTCTATGAGATAGCAGACATTAATGTACCAAACAACCACTCAAGCACCATAAATAGTTTCTAGCAAATATTTTGAGGTGTGTACAGCTTCAGTAGTTTATGGATAATTTATGCACTCAACTGACTTACATGGAAGCTTTCTCAGAAGGATTTTAGAGATTTTTCTCACAGAGAGAAAAAGAATTTCTTTGGACTGTTTTTTTGGGAGTTGTTCTCCCAGCTCTATATAGCATTAATTAGAGTTCCTTTTTTTTTTTTTTTTTTTGACAAAAACTGTTCTTTCTTCTCCCCAAGGTTACCTTCTGTATTTTGCAAAAATAAAGCATGTAAATGCCTACTTCAGAAACTGGAACAGGGAATTAAAATGATATTCAAAAGGAGCTGAATTCATCTAAAACTAAAGTACATTGTCAACCACCTCCACTTGCTCCAGGCACTGATGCCATGATTAGCTATGCAAGAAGCTACCTGCTGGTTTAGAATTATATGAAGTCACCTCAGGGTATCTACAAGCTTCTCACGCACAAGATACTGACAGTTTTTTCACTTGGCTTGAAACACAGTTGTTGCTACATCCAAGTACTATATCATAGATTGTTATTTCACAAGCTATCATTAAGGTAGCTTGCCTTATTCTCACCAAACAATTAGTCTGCAAACAGCAATGGTTTGTTCCAAATACCCTCAAAGTCTACAAGACCTCTAGCATTTTTCAGGTAACAACGTCTCATCTGAAGTATGAACGTGCACTGGTTTTTAATAATAGAGAATTAGGAAAAGAAGTATTATAGCCTACTTTTACATAGCAACTTAAACTAGGGAGTGGTGGCAGGAAAGGTACAAAGATGCCTAGTAAAAAACATGCCTGCAAATCTGGACACTAATATGTACACACAGGAGTTTGGAGCTCAAAGAGTTCTTCCCTGAATGGATCAACTTGCTCTGGAGAAACAATATTTTATTTTAATTGTTTATTGTTAGTTACTGTGTACATGAAAATCCTGGCAGTGTTGTGGATTAGATATAAGAACAACACATTCAAGCTCTCAGGATGCATAAAAGCTGTTTCTTCTGTTTAAAGTCAGTGAGAATACTTCAGTCCAAAGGCACCTGACCCACATTCGGTGGTCCTTTTACACATTTTTCCCAACAATTCCTGGTTATCACAAACATACACTGCACAAGGAAAGGCTGAGTAGTTCCAATTAGATCAGATGTTTTGTACTCGTCGCTATGCAAATGCATCAATAAAACTTGGCATGGACAATCAGCACTTTGCCCTTCCGTGTTAAGGTTTCTCCTAGGCTGAAGTCATCAGACTCTAGTACATTTTGCAGCTCTTCTCTGACACGAACAAACATTTCCTTGAAAAGGTGCTTCAGTAATTATGTGCTTCGTTATTCAATATTTAGTTTGGATCAACTGACTCATTTTCACTTGTAGTCTAACCAGATCTTTGTTGCCTTAAAAAAATCAAGCCTAACAACCAGTCTTCGCTCTGATCTTCCCAGCTTCTGTGCTTACTTACTCATTCCACCTGAAGTGCATCCACAAAACCTTCTTCATCCTGGTCCTTTTACATTTCCAGATGGCACTCATGATATTTACATGTGCTTGCATGTCAGGAATCCCTGCTTGGCACAGTGAGGCACAAAGGTGCCTGTTAATAATTTTACCAGGCAAGATGGGAATAGATGCTGTCAGCGCTAGTCCAGAGTAATCTGCACCTTTGAAAATGAAACCATTTATATTTAGATACGTAAATATAGACTGAAGAATCTATATTTAATTCTTAGGTTGAAAATGTTGACCTCAATGAACAGACCCCTCTGGTGAAAGCTGTAGAGAGGAATGGCATTATTAAACAGTTGAAGAGGATGATCTGAACTCTTTGCTGCATTCAACTCCTGGTACAACTCTGCGGCCCTTAAGTAAACACTTCCTTGAAAATGACCTTGATCTTAGCTAGCACACAGGATTCACATTTTAATGTAACTGGCATTAAACCAAAATACAGCCCCTGAACAGTTTAAAAAAAAAAAGGAGCTGTGGAACTGTAACACATACTGTCACTGTGACCATGTAGTTGTGCTTTGGGAAATTCATGCACAGGGGTGTGCGAATAGCTCACAACAGGTGAGATGTCACGTACAGAAACACAGGCACACAGACACATGTATATATGTGTATACATAAGCAGACAGTCTTCCTGTCTCAAAGAGTTTATACTGTGATCACAGACAAGAAGTAACATCAAGAAACCACAAAAATAGGAAGTAGAGGGAAGGAGGAAGAATGGAAAATAGTCACCCTAATGCTAAGGTAGTTACTGCTTCAGCTGAGATTTCACACTATATGTTATTCAAAAACATACTCATTAGTGACTTCAAAGCACACGGAAGTCAACATAAAGGCTCCTATTTGTCTGCTGTAGATGTTGAAGCAGGTCTTCTAAAACACATGGCTACCTGCTTTGTGTCAGATGGTGTTAACCAATGCAAAACGTCACTCACTGAAACAAACAATCAGCATAAATAGCTTTTCATTTTCTTCCATATTTTGTTGTCAGCTTGTCATATGCGAATTGCTTCACAACAATAAACAGACTGTGGCAGGTTTGATTAATACTGGGTTTTATTACAGCAGTTGCAACCATTAATTATCTGGCTGACTAATGATGAGATGTAATGTGGTTCTTATCTAACAGCCAAGGATATCAAGTTCATTAAAGTTCATCAAATATAAAATGAAAAAAGTTGGATGCTGCAACTTTTTGAGAAGTCTCAGAGGAGCAAAATCCTCCAGCATGCATTTTTTTTTTTCTTGTCATAATACAAAACTCAAGCTGCATTAAACGAGAAGAACAAATGAAAATTAATTGGAAGAGTATTTCAAGTTGCTCTCATCTTAAAATTATTTGTTCTTCCCGAAAAAATATTTAGTAGCTTCTTTAGTGGGTGTTTTCTGTTATGATTTAAAATTATATCTCATAAATCCCTTGAAGAATTATCCTAAAAATACAGGGTGAAACACAAGCCTATTGAAGTCAATGCCAAAACTCCCATTGACTGCAGCAGAGCCAGGATTCCACCCACATTAAGATTCAAAACAAGAAATTACAAAATGTCCTTTTTTGTAAATGTTTAATACCATTGTTCAATGCCCAGTTCTTCGGTGTTTTTAGTCTTCACTTTCATCTTGTCTTTGAATGAGATTTGAAATCCCAGCTCAGTTTACAAGCAATATTGGAGTATGATTTTCGTGCATTTATGCTTTTATTTATAAAAGTATTCACCACGTCCTCTCACAATATCAAGAAAGAAATACAGAATGTTCGCTTGTTTCTTACTTTTCTGTATCCAAACATTTTGCTGCTGCAATTTGCATGTATATTAAAAAGCTTGATTAAGGCAACCGAAGAAATCTACTTGTAAATTGCTTCAGCGATAACTGTTTGCCTTAGAGAAAAAGGATGATTTCTATAACACAAGATAAGAGCCTTTCTTAAAAGCACTACATCTTGAATTTTAAGTGTTTGGCATCCAGATGACATTTTAAGAATCTGATGCTAATATCCAGGAAATAATAAAGTTGCTATAATTAATACACAGAAAGCTTGCTTGTGAAGCTCATGGGGTTGCTACATATGCAGCGTAACCAAATCAAGGTTAAAAAGCAAGGAAATGAAACCATAAGCTACATGAAAGCATGCAGATTCTACTTTTCCTTTCAAAACTTGCTTATTACTTTCAGAGCCCCAGACACTACAGTCCTAAGGGAGCTTCCTTAGGAGCACCAAACTCCTGCCACCCATTTAACCACTTAAACGAGCAATTTAACCTGACTTTGCTTTCCAAATGTAAAAGCCATGGGATGTATACAGGATTCACTCACGTTGAGAGACAGTCACCTGGCAAACACAGAACCAGACCAGAAGGGAGAAGAAATCTCGGTGGAACACGGTGGATGCATGATCGTGGTGGGATGGATGCATCCATCTCCAGCACTGCCCCATGCAGAGTGGTCCGGGCAGCCTGAGTCAGTCGGTTCCTCCTTCCAAAGAGGTTCAGATTCAAGGGTCTGGACTCCATTAATAAACCCAACAACTAACTGAGGTTGCTGTACAATTCAGTCCCATCTGCAGAAGTTTTAATGAGATTCAAAATTGCAATGAAAATGTATAAGTAATCCGCCGTTTTTATTCTAGCTCTTTGTATTTGCTTGCCAGATGAAAATGATAATAGGATGATATGGTGTCTCAAGCAAGAACCTAACTGCCTCTAGCTTCAGGGTATTAGATGACTTGTTCTCACAAAAGGAGATATTAATAGTACTCATTAGCAACAGACTGACTTTCTCTCTACTGGCTTCTAATAACTCAGAAAAACAAGTCTGTTTTACCGGGACATGGGCAGTGCTTATTCAGCACACTTGGAACATGTTTTTGGTGAGTCTGAGTTTTTCAGGTAGAAAAAGGAACCTTTTACCCTGAAGAGCTCTGACGTGGACCTGGATGGCTGGGAAAGTATGACAGACAAGTGAAGCAGATCGTCAGCATCTTCAGCGGGACGCTCGTCAGAGTGAAAATGACTTGACGACACCCAGGAGCACACAGCCTACTGCTAGTCTAAATTTTGCAAGAAGCAAAGGCATAATTACTTTAAGTTCTAGGTGGCATCATGTTCTGTGTTAACATGAGATCTGAATTCTGTATCTGTCCTATCTTCGTTCTCACAGATGCAGTGAAGAAGGCAATGACTTTCTAGAGAGCTGTAAAAGTTGTCTACCCTTTGCGAACATCTCACCCACAATGTCCCATTCTGCTTTTCTCTGGTCAATTATGAGAATCACCATTGCTTTTTGTCCTCAAGGTGAGAAAAAGGCAGCATCACATTCCTTGCAGAAACCTCACAGGACTAGAAATAACTTGCTCCTGTGACCTCTCAGTGCCAAGCCTGCTGATTTTCTGAAGGTGGAGCAGACTCCTTATTAGTTCTAGCATTTCCTTCCTGAAGACCTATAATCACAGCTTCCTTGTTTCAGATTGACAGTGTTGTTTCTGACCTATAAATTCCTGAAAGGCTTGACAAGTATTTACCTTGAGTATTATCTGCTCTGGGCTGCTACAGCTGGGAAAAGGAGGCTGAAACAATATTTCCAGAAGACAAGAAGCTGTTGGTGTACCATGGAAATTAAACAAATTTGGTTGAATATCTGGAGGATAAAGGTTAGTACTTTGCTGTTAATGTGAACTGGACTGCACTTTTAAGAATCTGTACAGGATACCTGAACCCTGACAAAATGAAGTGAGACATTTATAATGCCAGTTTTGGACTCACTAACTCCAATGTGATCCAGAATGAGGAGCACAGAAAACGAGATGCAAAATGGTACGGATCTCTATGTGCTGTCAGCTCGTCAGGAGAACATTACAGAGCCTTCCAGTAGGATTCACACACTTGGCCTCTGCTGCTGCTCTCTTCCAGGAGCAAACTATGATCCCCTTTTATGCAGCTAGGGATTTCAAACTCTGCAACTACAGGCTGGAAATCACTTACAGCAAGTTTTTCCCTAGCCCAAACATGCTTTTGTGAGTCTTCCATACCTTGAGCAGCTGGGCAACTCTGGATCAGTGGTGAGCAGAAGAAAGCACCACAGAGACTGTCTAAGCCCCATCCTTCCTCCTTGGGTGCTTCTCTTTTCTTCTCTGGATATTTAGTCACATGAAACCATGGTGACCAGCATGGAGGCAGCTACAGGTACAAGGATATGTACACGTATCCAGGGTGATAGTTTTAGCCTCTCTCTGTAGGAAACAGTTTAACTCTTGCTCCTCTGTGCTGGGGATAGTCTAGATACTTTCCCCAGAAATGTTTGAAACAGGTGTTGTGGAGCTTGCACTACTTCCAGCAGTGTGTGGAGAATCTCACAGGTATTTCAAACATCCCTACACTCGCTACTCTGTAGGCATGAGAGAGCCTACAGACCCTGTCATGGTGAGGTAGCACCTTCTCTCATTTAGATATCAGACATCCATAGCTCTGCTTATGTAGCTAATTGAAATTATTTAAAGGATTAATTGATGAGAATATGCTTTCCTGTCAAAGCTGTGATTGCTCCTTCTCAGCACACATAATGAGATTGTCAAAGGAATAGGGTGTAGTAAAAGACCGTTCCAGGTAAAGCTATGAGGACTGGATGGTATCTAGTGAAGGGACTGATGCACAGGGATATAAAAGCTGTACACGGATAGGCTAACTTTAGTCTAAAAAGGTTCACCACTCTTCCAGGACTGGCTCAGGGCACTTAAAGCTAGGCTTCTGCTCTGCTTTGTCTATCAGGCAGACAGTTGAGACTGTCCTCCCCATCCTGGAGTTCGCTTTTGGAAATATAAACCAGAAAACAATTTAGACTGCAGTGAGTTTTCAGAGTGATTGCTTATAGCAACTGTAGTCCCACCACTGGGGTATGGAGAAGACTATTGCCCTTCCTTCTCTGATCACCATGTAGCTGAGCTGCCCTCCTGCCTGGGACTCTTCACAACAGACATAAAGTGAGGAAGGGGTGCTCGGAGGATAGTTCTCAGGGGCTAAAGCTCAGGTAAATGCACCAGAGCTGCTCATTAGCTTGGGAAAAGCTAGTGGTGTAGCTGTAGCATCATAGAACTTGATGCAATGTGCAAAGACTGATCAAGAAAACTGACAAAATACTTGGGTAGTTAGTTTCCAGTCAGAGATGTGAGATGAGGATGGAGCAGTTCAGTTATCAGAAGATGCTACTTTTACCTTGTACACTGTACACACAGAAGTTCTCTTTAGTCAGCAGAAGAATATCTAAAAGATAGCAACACTGTACAAATGCTTGCATGTTAAACCTATTTGTGTCCTTCTAGCTGGGACTTTGTTCCACTAGACTTTTCATCCTGTTTTGCTGGTCAGAAAAGGTGAGCATACTTCTCAGTCCTCATTTTGTCTGCCGATGTTGCCCACAGGGAGTCAGAAACCCCCTTACATCATCTTAAATGCTTGTTGCCTTCAGAGGAATGCTCCTGCATCTGAGGAAAGCTCAGCTGTGTAGACCATGACCAGACTGATTGTGTTTCACAACACAGAGTTCAAGTTGGAGGGGAAACAAAGCAAAGTACATGTGCTCCCATCCTACCCAGTGCCTCTGACAGAGATGGTGTTTCAGAAAGAGAGTAAAAATACCAACATTTTCAGACAGTGGTTAAGTGCAGTCAGGCCATAATCCTGTGTTCTGGCATCCACAGTGCATAATTAGCTTTAATATCAAGGCTATTGAGGAGTCACAGCCCCTGTTAAGAGACAGACAGGAAGATTGTTGAGGTATCTGGGGCTATCTGTAAATCAGGACAGTGGCCTCAGGCCTACCTTTGGAATAAAAAGCTCCATTTTCACAGCACCAAAGCCTAGATTCTCAAAGACATTCGGATGCTAAATTCTCATTGACCTCTCTTTAAGGTTTCAGGCTTCAAATTTCAGTGTTTTGGAACCAAGTAAACAAACATGTTCCTCACATCTCCCTAAAATCAACAGTAACCTTCCATTTGTTTCCAGCTTATGACTCATATCAAACAGTGATGACAGAATCCAAAGCAAAATATTTGATAAGTAATAATCACTTTGCATCCATTTTGTGTTTCTGGTTGAAAATCCAACAAGAACAACTAGCATCAAATTCTTTTGCTGTCTTGTAGTCTTTGGTCATACTCACATGATTGCTGAAACAAATTACACGTACAAATGCTGAAGCCATATGTGAACTACACAAAACAAGCAAATTTAAATTGGAGTTGCATTTACAGAAATACAATGATAGAAAAAATAGATATGGGATCTACAGAATGCAGAAAGTATTCAACTCTATCTGCTTTTCTAAATAATTTCCAACACAAATAAGATTTTATCTGTGCTTGTGTTCCTCAATATGCTAGATCCAGAATGCCCCAAGAATCCCTCTTCCATAGTATGGGAATGTTGAAAAGTCCAAAAAGCTTAAAAAATACTTTGATAATTTCTAAAAATTAGCCATAAATGTACTTTTAAAATAATTAAATAAACCTCAAGTGACATAATGCTTTGAACATTAAGTTGTATGTATTTAAAGTTATAAATAATTTATAATTTGTTTTTTAAAGATATTTCAAAATCACTGGGGATATTTCATTTTAAGAGTCTGTAGAGATATAATAGTAAAGAGTATCTCAGAACTTAAAATGTCTTGTTATGCTGATCTTGTCAGTTCATATACACTGGTCATGTGGATAGGTATAACATTACATGTAATGGAGAATGAAAAATTTGCTGAAATCCATGCTTGAGGAGGGAGGGAATACCAATTTTCAAGAAACACCTGACAAATATTGGATATGAATGTCTGAAATACTATTTTAAAAAGAAGGAAGGTTATTAAATTTAAAAAAAAAAAATCTCAATTTTTGGCTGAACTAAAACTATAGCCTTTAAATGCAAGACCACCCAAAACTTTTGCTTGCCCACTGGCAAATATGTCGTCCATTAATATCTCTGGCATTAAGTAGTTTCAATTAAAACCACAGTGCTCTATTTCATCACGATTTTTTTGACACCCAATGCCAGACACCGTAAGGTTTGAATGACAGAGCCACATAGCAGTTTTTAATTCCAAGTGTAACCTGCGGAGAGGCGCGAGTGTGTGAGCAAGAGCATTCCAACTGCGTCTAGAGTATCTGGATTGCCAGACTTCAAATCCCTAGTAAACAGTCTGTTGGAAACCTAAAAATAGCTGGACATGTGCAGGACCTGATGCAGCAGCTTTTACAGGGAAGATTCCCAAGCAGTGGGGCAAACAGAAGGCATTAGGAGTTCAATGAATTCTTATACCTGATTTGCATTTTAGTTTTTCTTCCTTGACGTCTACTTCATTATCACACTATAAGGACTACTCTGAGTCAGAACAGCAATTAGATACTTGAAAGACTCTCTGGAACACAGTTTTTTCAGCCTTTTCCAGACATACAATAACATTTTATTTTAATTGGTTTGTTTGTTTGTTTGTTTTTTCCCCACCTAAGTATTAGCAAAACTGTCATTATAGAGAAGGTCTACACATCTGGTCCTTACTCTTTGGTAGCCAAACTGCCATTATTCCAGGAATAGAAGGATTTGGTCTTCTTCCCCTTAGTCTTTTCCCCTTAGTCTTGTGAGCTGCTCTCCTAGCATCTAAGAACACCTCACTTTCAGGGTCTCTAGAAGTTGTTCTGTAAATATTCAAGAATTCTCTTATGCCATATGGAATTAATTTATACTATTGACATGCTTTGGGTTACATGAAAGTCTTCCAGAAAAAAGCAAAATGCCAGAGGCCATCTTAAATATTCCCTTGCTGGCCTAACTGTATGGCATACATGGTTTCCATCAAATACAGACAAGGGAGAAATGAAGCAGGTATTCTTTAGTCGGAACTGGCATACAAGGGAAACGTTGAGATCACTTCTAGTGGTATCTGCAAAGGGTTTACACCATTAAGTACCCATCTATGAAGTGCTGGAGGCTTCTTCAAGAAAGGCTTTCCCTAGCAGTATGTTTCCTCGGAAAAGTTCTTGGTATCAATTTGTCTTTCCCCTCAGTGCTGCAACACGATATGACAATTACCACAAAGAGGTAAAAAGGTGGGATAGAGAAATACTGGCTCATTGGACCAGCAGGCAAGTGCAAACAATTACAGCTCTGTGGAACATAAGTAAATATATGGCTTATCAAATAAGTGCATTTGAAATATCATTTATGTATAAAGCTCATGGTGTTCTTTTCTGAATATTACTTTACTAGAATTACAGCATAAACATGTTATATAAAATATTTTTAAGTTTTAAAATAAAAAAGGCCTGGCATTTGTTATGTATGCCAAGGATTTATGTTGCAAATATACATGTGTGCTGAAATAGTCATATTTCAACATCTTATAGCTCCTTGCATATGTAGTTCATCCTTTCCAAAGAATTTCATTGCACAAATGTTTTGAGCACTGCTCTATTTATATTCATCCTCCAGCAAAATACATTCAGAAAGAACTGCCATGACTTCAGCACCTATCTTGAAAGAACTCTGTTCTGGTACATTTATGTCTTAAATACATACTTAAATCCAATACAATGACTGTGGGTATTTACCGTATGGGTGTGTATAACAGACATAATGCATTATGCATAATATAGCTGGACTTGGTCAGTCATTTCACCCCACACGGATCTGGAGGAGCTTTGCTATAGCTGTAGGGTACAGATGCTCTTAAAGAATCATCTGTCAGTATATGTCATTGAAATCTTAGTAAATTCAGATGTGAATGACAAGTATAAAATTTTACATTGAATTTTCAACTATGAAAAATCTCAAAACAAAGCAGAAGCAATATTCTTTCGTTTTACCTCTTGTGGGGGAACATAAACCAGTAGTTCCACTTTGTGCTGAAGGAAATCACAGTGCTACGAACAGCAGAACCTACATTCTAACAATGGCTCATTCCTACATGAGAATTCATTTTTTACCATTGGCATATGTGAATATTTTTTCTTTTAAGATTTTATAGTTGTAAAGACAACTGACAAATTTCAGTACTCTTTGATACCATCATTTCCTCTTTGCAAGTCACAAATACTCCATTTTTCTATTTTGAATGGAAATGTGGCCTGAAGCACGAAATTAGTATTGCTGCTTAGGGTGGGTCAAACCCAAAGATTAAAATCTGGGCTCATTTGAAAATCGCAGGAGCTGCAATGGTTTCCAAAACCAAACCGGGGTCCAAAGCCAAGCTCCCATTCTGATGAATATCAAATCTCATCAGAACGATGAATATCTTCTAACTTCTCATTAGCTTTTCCACGATGCCTGTACTTGAAACTTTACTATAATTGGGTTAAGAATCTAATCTATCCCATATGGATTTGAGAATAATGTTGTGGGTTGTTTGGGGGCTTTTTCCACTCATCTGCTCTACTGAGGGAAAGTACAGGAAAGAAGCACACTATGAATTTAATGTGTAGGAAAGCTTAAGCTGTGATTCAAGATGTTATCATGAAAGTAAATACAGGGAAACTTGTGAAATAGAACACAGAACTGTGCTATTAATTAGCAAACAGCACTTTCTTCAGCAACTAAAAAAGTAATGAGCAAATGGAATGTCTCCTCCCTTTTTCCTCCCCGTATACATCTTTGCCTTCTAGCAAATTGCCATCTGACATTCAAGCCATGCTACGCCTGGAATTACATAGTGCCCATACTGAACATATATTCCATGCGCCGGCAGACACGAGTGACACAGGAGACACAGCACCGCAGGGGTACAGGGAGTCCAGAAGGAGGGGGAAACAGACCTTCTCTCCGGTGTCTCTGGGACAGACCAAAAAATGAACAACTATAAGCATTCACCTCAGAGGTTGTTCTACCAGGATTTTGAGGACTGCCTAGGCACCTGGGACCCAGTGTAAGCTTGCCACCTAGGCCCACTCCCAGCTGAGGCACTTACACACTCTTGAGGCTTTCTGCCAGGAGCTGCGTTGCAGAACGATATGTCGGACCCAGGTCTTGCAAAGGCCTTGGCTAGCACGCTAACCACCAGAAAATCCTTCCTCTTGTTGCTCTTTATCATTCAAATGCTGAAGAATGGTCTTGCGGTTTAGCCCAAGTCGGGATCAGAAAACGTGGAGCCAAGCACCCCAGGCGTAGGCAGGTGAAACACAAATTGTAATCGGTTGGAGGCACACCCACCTTAAATCAAAGGTACATTTGCTTCCTGGCTCCTGTTCCTGGCTTGGACCTTGTGCAAGTCACTGGAACTGTTGGTACTTCTGTTTCCTCACCTGTAATTTTAGGATAACAAATCTGGCCTGCCTTCCAAGGCTACCGTGAGGTTCCACCAGTGCAGACTCACAAAGGACGGCAAGGTCACTGGCTGGGAAGCCATATGTAAATGCGTTGTACAGTTATCATTATCATTATTAGCAGAGGATTCAGGTATGTAAATACATACACGCACAATCATTTTGTTTTATTGGTTCACTATGTGCCAGTTAGCTAATTGCAGATTAGTGTGTCATTAGTCTTAAATAATATTCTTTCCAGAGTTAGTGAGTTGCTCAGTCAAGTGTCAAAGCCTGAGTATCTTTTTAAATAATTTGGGTCATTTTCTCGTTCACACAAATGAGTGTCTGTGTTTTTTCACAGCTGAGAATTCAGCTCCTGAATTTTTGTTAGGTAAGGTTTCAATCACCACTGTCAGCCAGTTTGAAATGTTCTAAACTGGTTTAAAAATTCTTGAGGATGAATAACCCAGACTGTTAGGCACATCCTTCCTTCCAATCTGGACCTGCCCACGTGGCATTCCTGGAGGGAGGCTGGGCGTCGGGAAGGGTAAGTGCTGTGGTTAATTGGTAGGGCTGCAGCCTGGCTCCCGTCCCACTGGCAGGAGCTCCCAGTGCAGCCCCAACTGCTTCTGCATCACTGGTGGCATCAGCCCAGCTTTAGATGGGGCCGTGTAGGTTGTTGTTGTTTTGCCGTGCAGCCAATGTATTCCTGAGCAGCTCAGTTGGGAGGAACACAGGAAATGTTAGTAGCATACAAGTCAGCCAGCTCTTTAGAAAAGACATTTCTTTCCCTTGCCAAAAGTCAAAGTCTGCTATATACAAAGGAGGCATTATAGCTTCTCATAAAAAGGTCACAAGAATCTTTTGTAATGGAAAGTGGTGTACGGCCTAAATATAGGATCTCTCCCAGAATTCCTATAATGTATAGATTAAATTCTGTTTATTACTAATGTGTGGGTTTCTGCTACAGTGTGCTATATGAAACTCGGCAATTGAAAGAGAAGAAACCCAATCTGTTCTGTATGTGGCTATGTAACTGGAAGGAGATGTTATATGTATCTTAAAGCAGTGGAATTTTAATTCATCTGCAGAATATTCAAAGATGAGTCACTGACTTCTCAGCCTTTTATGGAAAATGTGTGTATTTTGTCTTCTGTCCTTCATCAGGAGTGGAACCCATGGCATGTGCATTTACGTAACTGGAAATAATTGTATGTGAGCTTTCAAAATACATAATAAAAATCCATATTGTGAGAAGTTCCTGGACAACACATGTTATCATGTAAAAATTCCTGAGTATAGAATTACATCACAGGCCATTACTGTGTCAAAATATGTAAAGATTAGCTCTTAAGGGCCCCTGGATCAATAATGAACATTTTAAATGTCCCTGAATACATACTCACAAGATACAGCTTTGCAGTCTTGACAGAGTTCTCACCCAAAGATGATGGAAGCTAATTAATTACAATTAACTATAATCCTGTTTAGAAAGCAGCAGTCATTCAATAATACATCATGTGCTGCCCAGGGAAATGGGAGTCAGGATTTCTCTTCCACCTAACCTCTGCTGTAATGTTTCTGAAAGCTTCTCAAATCCCAGTCCTATGTTGTTGCCACTAAGAAATACTCATGCCAGAAAAGTACCATCAAGTCAACTTATCCATTTAGCCAGTGGTTAAAAAAAAAAAAAGTGTCTGAAGAAAATGATGGAATTTCCAAACCTTATCGTGGCCCCGCTTAATCTAAAAAGCCTGTTTGGCCTTTCAAGTATTGTTGAAAACCTGGCAGGCATCACAAAGAGCACAGCAATACATATTAGCTGTGCTGTTAGACATTCTCTTCTAGGAAGCTCTGTCCTTTTGACATTACAGATCTTGAAATAGTGAATTACTGGCAATTTTAACATCATAAAACTGAGCCAGTGTTTTCCATGGAATAGCTTTTCCCCTTTCTGCCTATACTTCTAACTACTCAGAAAAAAAACAGTCCTTATCTACTGGTACATTTCCTATTCCGCTCTCAATCACTATTCCAGAAACAACCCCACTCCAAAAGTGCACGTTATTATTAATAAATAGCATTAGAAGAAAAGTAGACTTTGCTATCTGATTTTTGTTGTGGCAAAGAAACAATCATTAACCTTTTATAGTTTCAGCTCATATTACTGTTGCACAAGATGGGGCAGCAATCACTTCTGCGAACACAGCAAAGCATTTGCAGAAGGCATGTGTCTTTTATTCTTTATACATATATTTATACACACATGTATGTATGCACAGGTACATTTGAGTTATATCAAATCTGTGAGGGAAAAACTGAACAACAAAAAATCAGAATAGATTTTCAAAGCATGTATTTGTAAATTGCTATACTAGTCATGCTATACAGAACACTTCAGAAAAGTCATACTAAAGAAGATATTAATGTGAAGACTGTGTTCTGGATGCCAGCCATGGAACTTGACTGTATGTTCATCCTGCATTGCTTGAAGAGGTGCAGAGTTGGGATATCAGTGATCCTGACATTATCTGACTTTCACCAGGAAAAGAAACAAATGGTGTCACTGACAACTAAAGAGGCATGTTTTAGAAAAAATATATGGTTCCTTGAGGCCATGATTCTGGTGCGGTGAGATTCCTCTCCTTATTTTTGCCATCTAAAAGTGAATTGTCTTATCTAAACTTGTCACCTTGACTCTCTGGGGAAATCAATAAGGAAGTGGCAATTCATCTTGTTCTACTATAATTGTCCATGATAGGTAGATGAGCTGCCCTTTGTAGGCATCTCATTCTTTCCATTGACTGTAGAGAGTCAAGATAAATAATTTGGATTTCGTCTTAAGTTTTTAGGTGATTAATGGTCAGTGAGATAAATACCACCTGGCTCCCATGGGAGAAGAGACAAAACTCCCAATGGCAAGGCCAGTGGAAGGAACAAACAATTCAGGAGCTGGAGGCTGCAGTTCAGAATGTGGCTTCTTTGCAGAGAGACATCAAGTCTGAAAGGAAGGAAAATCTCTAAAATGAAGGGCAAGCCTTTATTCAATAATTGGAGAGAAAGATTTGGATTTCCCACACTGTCACTGCCTTTGAATCCCTCTTTGCTTCTCTTTCTAATGACAAAGCTCAGCTTTTCAAAGAAAAATATTAGATTTCCCTTTTTGGTGGGTCTAAGAGTTGGTCTTATGATGCTGCTAAGTCATAGGCACTATAGATCTGTTTCCAAAAGCATTTTCTGCACGAGGCACTGGTCTTCTGGAGAGTATAACAGGTAGATCATGTGGAAGAGAGATACCCACTGATGATGAATAATTTATTAATGATTTGTCCCCCCCTATCCAGAGTCTCTCTTTGGTCTTGCAGCCTTTGAACTGCCAGTTGATGCTGACCAAGAGCAATTTGCACAGAGGTGAATGAGCACTCGCTGGAGATAGCTGACCTCTGCACAGGTAGACAAGGCAGTGGGACATCACTTGCTGTCTCTGACCACTCCATCACACATCAGGGGAGGGATTCAACATGCCCATGTTGAGGTCTGGAGAGGCTCTGGCATTACTTGTAACTCCAGAAAACTCAAACTGAGCTACCCTGGCTACCTGGACAGGCTTCCAGGTGCAACTTCTCCAACTCCCTAAGACTTTCCTATGGCGGTACCAGACCATTGTTCTGGAGAAAAACATGGCATCGTAGACTGCACACAGGCCTGAAGAAGGAACACATGCACCATAATTTGCTTCATGGGAAGATTAATTAACAGAACAACCACAGTGTGCAGGGCTGAGCACTGATCTAATCAGCTTGGCATGCAAGTTTTATTCTACCACCCTTCATTGAATTAATTCCCTCTAAAACACGTGTCAAAATGAATAACTGAAAGGGCTAACTGCATTGTGATGGTTAGTTAAAGATTTAAATAATGTGAGTAATCAGATCAGAAATAATTGGTGACATTTTCTTTGGCAAAATTATCAAAACTACAGCTAGCAGGAAGCATCACAAGCTGAACTAATAGACTGGTTTCTCTTTATGGCACCCTCCCAATTCCATTTCAAAATGTTGATCCTGTTGATGAGACAGTTGTAGAAATTTTGCCATTTTGCTTTTCTTAATAGAGAATTGATGTTGGGCACAACCACCTTTTTCACACATTCTTGTTTCACTTCTGCTTATGGCAAATGCTCAGGCTGCTCTTTCATACATTCAGGAGGACTCAGACAAGGGAAAGAGCCTGAGCCTCCTTTGCCAGCCATCTCCCAGTGCTGCTCTGGCAGCTTTTCTGGTTTTCTGTATCTCCTCTGTCTCTCTGTGGTATTTCTCATACTCTCATGCACAGATGCAGCATGCTAATCCTTTTGCCCCCGAGGCATGTCTTCATGATAGAGGACAGCCAAGGCCAGCCATACCCCACGCTTGCTCTGAGCTGCAGAGAGCAGCAGAAGGACGTGAGTGTGGCTGCACTGCTTAAAACTTGGGCAAGTATCTGCATCCTGCAGTACATCGTGCACTGCAGATACACTCAGCTGAGCTTTCCGTCACACACTGGTGACTTGGTAATGGATTTATTTTGGTTGAAGAGCTCTGGTGTTTCAGTTATGCCTTCTGTAAAAAAGCTCAACTGCATCTTGAAATTATCCCGAGTCAAAGAGAACTATAATGCTAAATAATGTCAGTTAGCTTACTAAACAAAAATTTGTTGTAGTGTTATACATTGATCGTGTCTCCGTTCCAGTTTGACATGCCACTTATAAATCTCTACTATTCAAAGCAAGTAAAAAAATAAATACTGTAAAAATTTGCTGCAATCAACTGAAATTCGTATTAAATTCTTGACTATCTTTGTTTATGAAAAAAAAAAAAGAGTAGAAAGAATTGTTTTCAGTATCTTAATCTCTGTTTTATATCAGCTTTCCGTTTCTGGAATGTAAAGCAAAGATATTAAGTATCCCATAAATCTATGACCAAGCTACTGGGAAAGAATCCATGAAAAGCAAATGCCATAAGAAACACAAAAGCTGGTTTCTCTGTCTAGCTAAGAAATTTCTGGTCATATCAAAACAGTTCATCCAAAAAAAAGTGGTATTTTCTTGCCAAAAGAGTTTAGATTTTTGACTCAGAAACAGATACACCTGTGACACACAAAGCTACAGGTAGCCACTTTAATGGCTTTCCCTTTTGAGCAGGACACTTATTCCATGAGATAGGAAAAATGCATTGGTCTTGAAAATATAATAAATTATTTAAAATAAATAAAGCAAAGGCTAATTAGAAAAATGCTGAGAAAAATTTTACCCTCCAAGATCTCTTGAACTGTTTTGAATGATTGTGAAAAAGCTTCAGTTATTAGTAATTCAGACCCAGTGTATCTCATTGAGTTCAGTTGTAATTGATTTTGGTTCTTGAAGAAGGTACATGTACACACAGAGATACTGAAATGATACAGCTCATAAATCCAAGGCTTAAACAAACAAATGAACCTTAAACTGTAGCCTCTACATAGTCTCCCCTTGCAAGGAAGATCTCGAGTGTTGTGCAAGGGTGCAGGACACTGTATGCTGACTGAGGAAGGGCTCATGTGAGGGAAATCATTTTCAGAAAGGGAGTGGGACTCACCAGAATGATCCACACTGATCCTTGGTTTTGCCTAGCTAGGACAAGCGTGGTCTTTCCCTTCCCAATATTCATTTAAAATTAATATTCTTTCTTTTGACCTTCTGTTTGGTTTATTTTATTGCTACCTTCTTCCCCAACGAATTTCACAATGCCTGTACTTACCAAATAAAAAAACATGGTACTTTCCAGCATTACACGAAGGACATTTCTCCAATCTGTCATCTTGAATGATTACCCTGGTCTTCACATTTTTCTTCCAGAATCTTTTTTTCATTGGCCACTGTCTGTGACAGGATGCTGTGGTAGAAGGATCTTTGGCCATATTCAGTCTGCCTGTCCTTATACTATGTTCTTAGGAGAAATGCACAGAGCTTTCATACATGGATCTTGTGTGAGTAGGGCTGTATCCCACAAGTATGGGAGTGACGAATTGGGCATGTATTAATAGATGCCATTAAAACTGATATTTTTCTCATTGAAGTAAGTGGTGGCCAATTTCTAAAGCTATTCTAATGTAGCCATTACTATAAATAAGTTAATTGTGTTTACAAGCTATTGGCAAACACATTTTGGAGTTCAAAATATAAAGACAATCAGAAATTGGTAGCAATTCCAATTTGAGCAGAGCCAACATCATTGAAGATGAAAAGTGTTTACTCATTGCTTGAGAGAAATTGGAGTACTGAAAATTCTAAGTAATATAAGGGGTTGCAAGTTTTTCTTTGTAGCTGTTAATTGATAGTGACACAAAGATTGAAATATCTATGTCAGGATAATATTAAGTGGAAATTCATTCTGAATATAGGGAAGGAATAATCCAAGCAAAGGAAGACCTTTGCAGAATTCAGAAGGCAATCTATTGTCCTCAACTGAACAAGGCCTTTAGCTTTGCAACTTCATACATGGTCCAGCTTTGAGCAGGTGAGTGGACCAGAGGACTTCCAGTGGTCAAGTCTGGCCAAAATTATCCTACAATTTTATGTTCCTATGTCTCTCTCTCCCAAAAATAGGAAGAGACAAGGAACTGCGAATAGGGACAGAGAACTCTGTCTTCTCCATTAGGGATGAGAAGAAATCAGCAGCCCCTATAGTGTCCATAAGGCGACATGTTGCTACTGAGCACACCTGGGGATGTGTATCAGTTGAGATTTGACTATGGCCTTGGCAAAAGAAGGAACAACAAGCAGCAAGCTAATCTACTCCATCAAGGCTGACTTATTTTCACATTTGTAAATAGCTGCAGAACATAGAAGTAAGTAGAAATTTTAAGGTCCTCATGAAAGTGACCTGTGAAGCTTTAGCATACTTGTAAATGGGAAGATGATGAATGTGGGCCTTTGATGTGATAATTTTCAGGATTCAAATACAATGATCACAATTTGTCTTGAAACATGGTGGTGACTGGTGGTAATGGTGCTATTGGTGGTGCAATCACTCTTTTCTACAGGAGTGTGATTATTATGGCTCCTGCAGAAGTTGTAGGAAAACTGCACTGACACCTGAGCTTTAGGGTAAAAGAGAAACTTTGTAATTTTTTTTGTTTTTGTCATGTATTTGTCATGAGCTATATGACTAGCAATTTGGTATTCTCAGGACTTAGGTGGAAAGGCTTATTCGGTGACTGAAATTAGGTGTTTTCAGAACAGACAGTGTTCTCTAGTGCTCTAGTGCCTTGGGAATTCAGAGACAGCTACAAGCAGATAAGTGACCCAGGATGATCCAGCAAATAAGGCCACAGTTACAACCATTTCTTCACAGACCACATAGGATGTTCAACATTAGAATCAATTTGATGGTAATATCTCTGGTTTTGATAATAGAGGAAGAAGAGGCAGAGAAAATATAATTAAACAAGACAGTATTTCAGAATGGAATAGTGGAAAGCTGTGGCTATCGGGTTTTGGAAGGGCTTTGGATTTGTTTTTTAGTTAGGGTTTTTTTGCAGAGCCTAATTCAAACCTAAATAACTTTGAAATTTATCTTACACAAAATCTTGTATTTTGATCTTCAAAATATAGTGTCGGTACAACTTCTGGGCAGAAACAGTATTTGCTGGTGGCAGCTTTCAGCTTTGCTTAACATCTGTAGTGAAATCTGAAAATCAGACAAATACCATTAACTTTGTCTTGCTAACTTTTTTTCTTTTTTCTAATCAAAACAGAAGGTCCTGATTGTGTTTCCTCTGCTCCAAGATACACAACTTAAGAGGAGGGGGCTGTTTTTTCAAGAATATTTTCCCTTTCTTATCCCTTATATAAACTCTTTCTCGATCAAAACAATAGTTTTTCATTTCTGTGGTCAACTGTATATGAAACCTTCAAAACACTCCCCTAGCATTAAAAAAAATAATAATCACACTCTTCCCCTTGGTGGAAAGATGCTTCTAAAATCAGGTCAAATAGAAATATGTGACAAATGGGGTAGGTTGAAGAATACATCACCTTGGATTTCAGCCTTTTATAGAGCACCAGAATCACTTTGTGATTTAAATATGTAATTAAGATAACAGCTGTATGGAGCCCCTGATAAGGAGTTTGTGGAACCCTCAAAGGGAGTGAAGCAATTGCAAACACTCATGCCTGATAAATAAAGGACTTCAGGAGACTTCACCTCCAGATGCTTTGTCTGCCTCCTAACATAGGCTGTACATCATTATCTTTCATAGGAGGAATGCATCCTCAATAACATTGTCAGCTAAATACCTGAAGGAACCACAACCAAATACAAACAAAAGCATAAGAATCTAATCCTAAATGTGGCAATTCACTTTATTATCTAAATAAGTTTGTTTTCCACTGGAAAAGCTTCCTTAGGTTGTTTGGATCCTGAAAGTCAGGTGAGCTCCTAAAGGACCACATCCTCCAGATGGGTCTTGCAGTAAAACTTTGGGGATATATTACATAGATCGGGATTGTCCACCACAATATAGCAAACAAAACCAGCAAGAACATGTATGTCCAATGACACAGTGGAGCACAGGGAGACAGTAATGGGTCAGCATCTGCACAGTACAGTTCTGTCAGTGCAGTATAGTTAAGAAGATTTATCTTTTAAGACTTGATATAGTTGCTCTTTTTTCATACAGGTGAACGCAAAATTATTTTAGTGGATGTTACAGCAAAAGAATAGAGAATCTCAGATTTTCAGATGTAAATATTTGTGTGAGTGTGTGGAAAGAAATATTTTTCAAGACATAATAAGCAATAAAAATAATTTCTTTTTTTTTATTGTGAAAGAAAACAAGCAAGGCAGCCTTTTGTGCTTCATGTAGGTTGTTTGTTTTCTGCTTGGAATTTTCATAAACTCCCAAATGTGTTTGGAGCACCCTCACCATGTTAGAGCTACAACAAAACCAACCTACACAACTCAAACTTTCTCCAAAGACACTTCTTTCCTCTGTGTCAGGAAGGAGTGGGAAGAAGGGGAGTTAACCAGATTAATGTTTGTCTAGCTAGCAGAATGCTTGTCATCATTGCTCAGGACTCTAATTTATGTGACCACATGAGAGATAGAGACTCTCAGTCAGCAACTCTCTTGCTTACTACTGGAGGAAGACTTTGGCCAAAATTCAAATCTATTATTTATTTTTGAAAATACAAATGCAACTTCCACTGGGATTTCCCTGATGAATAACGGTGTAGCCAAAGAGGGAGGTAGGACCAAATTAACATAGCTAGAAAGCCACATATGGGGAGCATTACTGTACCCAATAAAATGTTTGATGAAAACCTGTAATGTAAATTTTTTAAAATAATCAATTATTTCTTATTAATTATGATTTAAAATTATGGAACTTTGAAATCCTATAACATTTCATAACATCAAGCAAAGGAACAGATTTTCTTTCCTTGAATTGAAGGTGAGTTAAGACACAAAAAGAACTTGTCTCAGGAAGCAAGCATTAAAAGACAAAATAAAATATAATACAAGGGCTGATGTCCTGGGTGATAATAGATAAGGAAGACCTGCAGTCATTAAGTTCTCAGGGAAAAGAAGACTGACAAGGTTTGAGGGATATCTTCTCAGGGGGGAAGAACTGAAATGAAAGCTGGTGACCAGATTTCACAGGAGAGAGCTGGAAAATGGTAGCAAGCTCTGGGAAGCACCTGAGTATAAATACAGTGAAAAAAAAAAAAAGGTTCAGGGAGCAGGAAGGTCATGAAGATGTGCCAGAAGATATGAAGAAGGAATTTCATCTCACCTCACTTTAAAAATCACTTTAAAAAATTTTTGAGTTAGTCATTCAGACTCCCTTTATAGTCAATAGGTACTTCCAGGGAGTGAGTCACCTGACCTAATTTAGATGTCTATCTTGAGATGGGATGAATCACACACTCAGAGTGTCTATTGATATCTATTGACTATAAAAGGAGCCAGGACTTGCTTAGATGCAGGCATCTATATTGCAGATGAATCCAAACACATTTTACAGAGTAACCCCAGGAAAATCCTTAATTTTGGGTCAAGCACAGAGAATGCGGTACCCTTCCCCCCACCAGTATAATTGGAAATAGGATTATTAGACCAGAGTTTAGAATAACCCTTTATTGAGTTGAGAAGGAGAGGACATAGCAAGGAATGTTGCTCCATAGAAAAATGCTGTTAATGACAATAATTAGGCTGAATCAGAGGCTCTGCTTAAAAGACACAAGTAAGATATGTGTTGGGAGGAGGAGAGAAGGAGCAAATAGCCTCTCTTCACTGTGGAATGCGGGATGCTGCATCTAATCAGAGACTGATATCAAAGTGTTAAAACTTTATTAAAAGCAGAATGTAAACAAATGCCTTTCTCCCCTGCTCACCCTCCCAAATTCCTTAAAGGAGAGTTTAAATGAAAATAAAAGTTCAAAATAAGTTCAGTCACTCTTGAGAAGCTCTTATATCTGAACATTCTGCAATGCGAGTAATCTATTATATATTAACTGGAATCCTTAAGAAGCCAAATTTCAGAAAGGTGTTGCTCATGCCAGCAAAAAGTTGCTATATACTGCTCACATGCCATACTTTTAGATATCAGATGTTATAATTGCACTAACAGGCTAATTAGTATCTGCATTTTTAAATCTCTGACTGTTCTCTCTGTATTCTCACCTGTGAACTGTGTCCTCACTTCTTTGGAGGGGATCAAAATTTTGCAGTTGATTTCAGTGGGCAGTGCCAAGTCCACTGCACATACAAGCACAAGACTTCCACCACAGCTGAGACCTCCACCTTCAGTAAGATTTTGCCCTATGTGCAAAAGATCAAGTAGAGCCATTGATTTTGGCTGCCTTGGTTAGGGACTGCCAGTTTGGGAGTCCTGTCAGAACATGAGGTGTTTCTATATATTCTGATAGTGGAAACAGTTAAAAATTTCATTTTTGTGTTTTGTTCAGCCTGTTCTCAGATGGATGCTCCCCGTTGATCCACAGTTTCCTTATTTTACAATTAGGCTGTTGCAGCATGCCTTGCCTGTGATTATCCCTCTTCTTTGTGGAAGTAGCTGTGTTTTCACAAAATGTTCCTCTCATTGCTTGTGGGTTTTACTGATCTATAAGGATCAGATTGTTCATCTACACAAAGTAAACAGAGAAACAATCTGTTTGTTGAATGTTTCCATGATATACATTAAAATAAAGATATCAAATTCAAATACTGTTATTAAGCAGATGTTCTCGTAAAAATTATATTGTGTCTACGATTCGATAAGATTTCATCACTGGTGATGGTAACTTTGTTTTATCAAATACTGTACAAGAATTTTTTGAACACGGTTGTGACTACATTATTGGTACATCAGCAGTACAAACGCAGCCAATGTGCAATAAGTTAAACGCGGTATATGGTAAAAATCACCCTTTAAAATATCAAAACTCCAGGCAGGCTAAAACATGGAAAGATCTATGTAAAACTTGCTTGCATAATTCATGGCAAGATTTAGTATCGTCTCCATTAGAACCAATATAAAGAATACAAAGACAGTTTTAAAACAACCAGTGAAACATTTAAATGGGCTCTTCATTCAGACTTAGAGTGGAGATTCCAGTGAATCTTAGAGTGCATTTCTTAGTTTAACATTTGTTTTGCTAATTCCTTCATGTCTCCATGGATTGTATTTACTGTTCTGTTGCTAATGTATTTTAAAGCTTTAAAGCTTTTAACCTTTAATCTCCACTTATTCAAGTGAGGTTAAGTGATCTTTTTCCTTACCTTGTGTCCAAAAACAGGTCTTCAATCAAACATTCTTCTGAAAAGACCACACTCACACTTACCTATATCCTCATAAGCTTCCTTTTAAATGTGGAATAATTTCTTAATGGTAATTCATAAGAAACATATTAAACAGCTAGAGCAGAAGTCAAGAGCAAAGTAAACACTGCTCTTTTCCCCTGTCCTTTCACATTTGAAGAGGAGATACAAAGCACACTTGATGGAGAGACATGAACAGGGTGCTTCACAGCAAAAACGATACTATGTTTATTTGAAGTAGTAGTGCAATGCTGCTATTGTACTGTAATACATAGATTTTACTGAGATAACAGCAGAGCCTCAGGGGAAAAAACAGAAAATGGGACACGCTGTATCAAGGTAGACATGTTTTTAAACAAATCAACTTCAGAATTAGTTTTGTCAGCGCGAGAACTGCGTTATAATTGACTCCACAAAGACTTCAGGAAATAGTACTGTTTTAAACATTTGGTCTGTTCTTCCTTGATTCAACCCCCAACATACCAGTTGTACCTTCTGGAGGTGCCTTCGTCCTTCTCTTGATGGAGAGGGAGCCTGGGAGACCAAGTCAGAGAAAATGCTCGTCCTTTACATAAAGTAAGTTAGGAGTTCATCTTCAGCCACCTCTCACTACAAGGCACATGTGTACTTGAAAAATCTGGGCCTAATTTGTCCCCTCTCAAAAACAGCATTTCTGCACCTTTGCTCTTGCTGCACATGGGTAAGATAGATAGGAATCTGACAACAGCAGCAGCAAAAGGCCTGCAGAAGAGGAAATGTGTAGGCAGGAGGCTATACAGCTCTTCTGATGAGGCTCTTAGCAAAAAAAAAAATCACTTCTAGAAATCAGATTCAGAGTGTAGTTAAACCCAATTATCATTTACTCTTTGGCCTCTAGGTTGAAATTCCCAAACAAGTCCCCAGTTAGCAATTCTGAGGTTTGCTAATGGGTTATAGTTACATGATTTGACCATGAAATCTCTCTTCTAAAATTTTCCATATCCTCCAACATTTTATATTAAAACTGTATTTGATAACTGAGATGGTGTGGAAGTACCAGTTCAGATTGATGCTGCCGTACTGTTTCATCCTATGTAGACTTCCAAAGACAGGCAGTGTCAGTCCTAAAATGAGAGCAAATAAATGAGAAATCCAGACATAAGAGGCTATGAAAACTGGGACTTTCGGCCGTCAGAGACAGATCCAAAGCTGGTTGTTGTCAGTGGGAATTCCTGCAATCTTTCAGTCAGTCTCCACACAATTACACAATTCATACAGCAAAATATCCTTTCAGTATCAAAAGGTCAGGTTTGTTGCTTGACTATTCTGTTCATATGATAAAAACTTACGGGAAATTCGAAACTGAACTAGTTCAGTAACATGTGGAAAGTGGAAATGCAGTTGACTTTTGGATGATGTAACAACATAAATATCATGCTTGGTGACATTGCACACCAGCAAATATTTTTTTTCAGTGTCCAACAGTATGTATATATATATTTATATATATATATATATATATATTTAAAAAAAAGCAACAAACAACCTTAAAGGATTCTTGCGGTAAGTTTGTTCAAATATAGTATTCTAGGGTGTTTCTTTTTTCGTTTTTGTTTTAATTATAGCAATTGCTGCAATAAAAGGTTCTGAGGTAAGGACTTGTGCATTCCATTCACTCAGTGCCGTGTTTAATTCCTATCACTGTTCAATCACTTGTTACTTTATTTTTAGGGGCAAATTTATAGCAAGCTGCTGGATCACATGTACCCAAGTATTTGAAGTATCTGCAGCTGCTTACATTGCAGGAGATCCAAGCTGCATTCCTGTCATGAATCATAGATTTGTGAGGGCAGAGCCACAAATATATATTAAAAAAATGCAGCTTACACGGCTTGCAATCAGACTTTAAAGAACGTTCCTAAAGGATCCATAGTGCAAGAAGAGCTGAGGCACTCATTTGCTCGGGTTATGATCTCTTTCCTGGAACAGGGCATCTTTTAGGTAGTCATTAAAGAGCTTCTGCTGGCACGTTTACTTGAGACAAACAATAGTCACCGTGTGACTGTAGTTAGAAAGGATAATTAACAGATAATTAACAGAAAATCATTCAGGACCAACTTTCCGGGGGAGGGGGGGGGGTGTCTACTTGCAAAAGCAGCGACAATGGATTTTGCATTTTCATTGATATAAATTCTTTCCTGTAGGATTTGCTTGTACAAACAGGACTTGTACCTATAACTTACGTCACTTTGCTGTGTAGTAGAACGTCATCAAATTGCACTTGTAAGTAAATTGGTGGCGAAATAGATGAGACAGGAAATCTATCATTTGAAAAGTCAGTTTGTGGCAAATAAATCTACATATCGGTGAATATCTGTATATGTGAATGGACATGGGTGTTTTAGTCCATTATCAATCACATTCTCTCTTCTGAAAATGCTGAGAATTGCCAGGTCACTCTGAATATGTTTGGGACTAAAAAGTTTCTCAATTGCTATTGTGACTAGATAATAAAAATGAGAATGATTGCTGTTAGTCACTAGTAGTTGTTTAGTCATTCAGTTTTAGCTTCCAATCATAAAGGAAAAAAAGATATCACGTGACACAGATATCAACCCAACCAATACAAACAGAGTTAGACAAACAGTTCGTGAACAGCATGTATTCTGAAATTAAAGTTTTCCACCACTCCCTTCTTTCTTTTTTCTTTCGTTTATGGATTGGAATAATTCTAAAGGGAAAGATGGTAAGTTCATATGAGTCACTAACCAGAGAGGGCTAAACTGCTTGCATAGCTCGAAAAGTTATTTGTATAATGAGATTAAAACAACAATATAAGCATGTTCATTAAACAAATAACAATTGCAATAATTCTAATGTTAAAATGAGAATTGGTTAGAATCCCTTGTGCTACATAAATAATACTGTAATTTTATTATATAAGACGAGAAGTCTCAAATACTACAGGCACAAGACAGATGAGGCTGTTAGATTGTAGAAAGTTCCAACTTAAGCAAAAGCTCTGTTTGTGAATCATTGTTCAAACCTCAAGATGCATACATTTTATCATTCAAAATGGCCACAAAAACATTTGTCCACAATTTCTTTCATATTTTCCATGTTTTATATATCTCTCTGCTTTTATTTCCTAAGATTTATTGATTAAGGTTTAATGATTCAAACTTGATTTTCCTACCAGGTCTTTTTTTAATAAAAAATAAATGTTCAGTCCCCTGTTAGTTTATAAACAAATTGCAGCCATCTTATTGCTTGCATTCAAGAGGACATATCTATAACTTCTTGAAACAGGAACAACATCCAAACACTTATCTCAGATAATAAGAGAAGACTGAAGAAAAGTAAAGAGAATTTTTACAAAGCAGTATGTTAGTAAGGTGAGAGTAATGAGCCGCTTTTTTTTTTCCCCCACTATTTAAAAGTCTCTGGAGTGCTTGCCCAGTTCAGTGCTGAAAATGTACCATTTTGACATATATACATATAATGAAATGAATATGTGTCAGCGCTTTTCTAGGATCACGTATTTGAACATACAGTTACCAGATAGACACAATGGTAGTAAACCTGATATCAGGAGCACAGTACGCAATCACACAGAGTAAAGCACTGGAGAGTAACAGTGGACTTGGCAGGAAAATATGCCTTTCCCCCTTCTTTTTTTTTTTGTGGATGCCTTATCTAGATTGCAGAAGGATGGATAGTTATGAGTTCAAACAAATACCATTTCTGAGCTCCTTCATGCAACTTGTCATCTGAGTTTTACTTACTTCCCTCTAAATCAGCTATTTATGTGATCTCTTAATGTTGGGTTTGGAGATAAGATCAAAATGTAGAATTACTTTTGTTTAAGAAGGCCTGTCTTTTTTATTCCTGAATATTATTGTGATGTTTTATACCAGGTTTTAAAGGCACAGACGTCTGCTCAATGTCCATAAAATGCTATCAAACAATGACGACACATTATTTATAGGTATTCTAAAAATGCTACCTGTAAAAGAGTTTTCTGAGAGCAACAACATATTACTGTCCAATCCAGGCTGACCAGCACTTCTCAGACAATTTCCCACATTTGGTATATATGTGCATATTTATGCGGACATACACAAAAGCCCTGAGATTCTTTGCTGATACCAAGAGCAGGTTGAGTGCAATCCAGCTCCACCTGGAAGCTTTATGGCCCTGTTAGTCTGGAGTGCTCCTGAGCTAAAATACCCTTCCTTGCACAACACGCTTTGCCATGGAGATAGGCTCTGTTGTTGAAGAACAATATATAATGTGATTCTACAGATTTTCCTAAGGTTATTGTTTTGGATTGATGACAGTGCCTAAAAAAACACATGATATAATTTCCTTCAAATTCCGTATAAAAGTTTGTTCAAATATTTGTTAAAGAATTGCAGGGCAAGCATTTTCACAGCTAGTTTGAAATCTTTTGATTTCTCTTCAAAATATCTAACAGTTAATCAAACAGCAGAAACAGCACCATATGTTTAATCTCAATAAAATTAGACAATAATTTTGCAAAGAACAAAAATAACAGAGATATAGTCAATGCAACTATCCTGATTTAGACCGTGGTGTTACCAGAACAAGAGCCTCTTTCCCAATAAGTCTGTAGCATACCTATGACACCTTTTCCCCAGTCTGGCTCAGACTTCTGACACTACTACAATACAGGTTATGTTTGTCAGAAAAAAAATCACCAAAATTAGAGCATGTCCCTGTCTAATTCATTAACAAAAATATTAACTAAACTAGTTTCTTACTACTGCTATTTTGAAATATTTGGGAAAAAAGTGATAATAAAAGAAAAAATTAGATTGTCACAAAATATTATTTTACTGCATACGACATTTAGTCAGACTAAGAACTTTGCATTTGCATATCCTTGTTTCAGTCTTTGTATTTAAAGTAAATGATCAATCACTGCAGAAGAGACTAAAAATCAATAAAGCAAATACATTTTCCTTGTAACTTGTCCAAAGGTTATGATTTAGTTACAGTGCAACTTAAGTTGTTGGTTCAGTTACAGAATGTACAACAGTATAACGTCTTTTTATTGAACACGAACCATGTGGCTCACAAAACAAAGAGAATAGGGTTTAAAAATGAGAAGTCTAAAAAACAATTCTGTGTTAGTCGGCTTCAGCACACCCATTTCCCAATACTGTATTTTGATCTGAAGCCCACAGGAGTAAATAACTGTCTTTCCATTGACTGCAGTGAGTAATGAAACAGTTTTTTAAATTTTATATAATTAAAAAATAGTAATAAAACCTACATATGAGAAACATTCATTTACCAGATGCAATCCTTGTGTGGTGGTTCTGTCGATGACAGTGACATTTTGCCATAGAGAATGTAAGCAGAACAACTCTACTAACTCACTATGAAGAGTTTAAATCAGATCTTCCTCAGTTTTGTAAAGCAGATGTACAGCAACAGTTTTTTAAAAGGTCATCTCTTCATGGAGGACATTCTTGTTCATTCCCTAAATGAAGGACTTTGAAGACCAAGCCAACTTAGATAATAACCACTGTGCTGTGTATGGATTTATGTATGTGTACACACAAGTGTATATGTAAGAAGTGTAAAAGGCCCCTTCCTAAAATCAGTCATAATTCTTGGCCTGGGAAGGCTGGTTAAGGGCAAAGAGAGAAGGAGAGAGATTTTGTTACCACAGGCATAAAAAAATTCTGGCACCAGCGCTTGCAACCGCCAAACAGAACAGAGCAATGATAGTTTACATTTTTTAAATTTCCAGGAGGACATATTTAGCATCCTATGGACTTATCACTTAAAAATATATGCCATCCATTCCTTAAATAAAATTCCTACATTTGATAACTACTACTTTGACCTTGCAAAACAGACGTCATAATAAATTGTCCCTGAAGCCTTCCTTAAATCTCCTCTAAAACATCGTCTACTCCAGCAAAAAAATAGGATCAGGATTTTGAAAAAGTCCCAAGCAAAGTACTAAGTGATTGGCGTCCATTAAAATCAGAATGGTTTGACAGGAATTTTCATGCACCCCCTCACTAATGTCAGTTTCTACCAATTAAACTATTGAATATCCCTTCACTACAGCCTGAAGTGTCCCAGAAGGTTTAAAAAAAAACAGCCTGGGGAAACAAAGAGGTGTAGGTGTTCCTGTGGTCTGTTTTTTGCCCTGCCATCCCTCAATACAGAGCAGGTTTCATGTTGTTGGCAACCAAAAGACAGCAAGATCCTGGAAGTGATTTGAACTTGGAGTCACTGCCTGCTTAAGACCAAACAATAAACTGATTTTCTAAATGACCTGATGGACAGGACATCCAGGTACAAATCCCCACTTCAGAATACTTTTATAGCAAATAAAATAGCTGTGGCAAGAGGAGCTGAAACCAAGGAACTCAGCATAAAGGGGCTTTTTGCTAGGCATGTGGTAGCCCGGATCCAGCCTCTGCCCTCCACCAGGAAAGAGCCTGTGTCCTGCTCACCATGCAGAACAGTTTCATTATTAGTGTACAGTACAGAAGCATACACTGGCTATACATTTTGCTGTACTTGGACCGTGTTAACAGGATCAGGCCCATGATACCCCTAATTTGAGAATCCTGCTTTGGCTTGAACTTCTGTTCCCATGGTGATTTGAACTTTAAATATCTTTTCAAGCCAATGGCTTGCAAACATTTGGTAGGAATACCTATATTTACCTAACACTTATTAATCTTCATTTGTACATACAGTGTTCATTCTTGTCATTAAGGAACTGATAATTCATTGGGGAGACCTGATCTGTGGCATGAGGTGGGGAAAAAATAATAGAGTATGTGTGCTAAGAAGAGTGAAGCAATTAAACATGGAGCTGGTTATATCTCTTGTTTTGGCCTTTGTACACTCTGTGATGTTTCAGTGAAGTGAGAGATTGTGGTATATTCTGAGACCATCTTAGTATGGGCCAGCCAAGTGCCAAAGCAGAGAACAGCAACACAGCCATGAATCACGTAGGCTGGTAGGGAAGTGTTAAGAATTCAAATAAAAAGTGTGCCAATGCTCTGAAAACTGGAGTCTGGGCTGTATGATTACTTTTTTTTAATTTATCCTTGTATTTTCAATCTGTAAAAAAACTGTAATGCATTCCGGATCACAGCTGTTTACTGTACCACAACGCAGTACTAAATTCAGAAGAATGCATAGAAGATTTTTAGAATTAAATGTACCACAGATTCTGCAACGAAAAGTCTTGGCATTCTGGGGAGATCATCTGCCAAATCAATTAATGACACTTTGGATGTGGAGGCTGAGCCATTGGTGGCATTTCTTCCCAGAAGATGGTATGAAAGGGACATTTAGAGTCTTTACTGCAAAGTTTCTGCTCCACTCTGCTCAGAGCAGGGAGAGAATTAGAAAGGGTGTGTCCCATATATTTAAAGTGTACAGTAAGAAGCTTCTAAAAAGATACTGAAAACAAAAGACAGACTTCAGGAAAATTTAATAGCAAATAAAGATGAAATAAAGGAATACGACTTGTATGAACTTGGCGGAGGTAACAGAAAATGGTTAGCTGCTGGGGAGTGAAAATATAAAAGACTTTGAAAATACGCCTAAAAGACTTTGAAACTACATCTTTGGTTTGTTTGGCTGCTTGGTATCATAGTTTTTTGTCACATTAGTTTTTTTAGTACAAATAAATTTTGTGAAAGAATCTGTTGCATTAAAAGGCTTTGATCATGAACTGACCTGCCAGAACAGTACAAATCTGCACTTTCACATTACCCTCAACTGAATAAATTGCAATAATTTATTTTCCTTTGAAAAACTGACTCTTATTGCTTTGTTTCAACAGTCCCATTGCTTTCCTGTATTGCAAGCCATTTTTAGTTATTCTGATGAGTCACAGGGTTGTGCTGCCAGGAGGTTCCGTTGGATAGCCAATGTATTATTCCGCAACATTTCACTTAATTTTATTTTTGCTAGAACTTTGCCTACAATAACTTTGGCCCACTTAGTCCTAGATTTGTTCCATCCATGTTTCAAGCATATAACTGACATAGGAGGTTAACAGCTTCCTGAATATCCAATATGCAATAGGCACCATCAAAAGTTAAATTCACCTTGATTCACTGCAGTGCTGCCTGTTCTTACTTCGCTCAATACCGAGAAAGCCTCAAGTGACTGCTTATATAGGCACCTCAGTTAGGTGGGATTAATTCAGGTGCTGAGGTCTTTAAATCAGTACCGAAAACCTACTTTTAACATCACACTATCTCTCACTATGGTCCTGATGCAAAACTTAATGGTGAAACTGTTACATATTGGGCAGACTCGGTGCTCATAATGGCATCTGTGACCTTTAAATCTACACACCCAGAAGTCATGGCATTAAGGTACAGGACTGATGGAAAGCACCCACACTTAGCCTGACTGCAAAAGTTTTTACTAGATGAAAAATATATGAAATATGTATCAATGGAATATGCAGCCCTGCAATCACCGAATCATGTTGGGTTATATATTAGTGGGCTGCAAAATAAAGCAAAGTTTGAACAACCAACTTCAACTTCCTATGTTCTTTATACAGCATAATTCGGAACAAGATATGCCAACATCCTTATTTTTCTTGAGCTAAATCTGGGTTCCAAAGATTCACTTTCCTTCCCTGTTTAACTGAATTTAACTTTGCTATGGAGGATCGTTTCCTGACAGCTGATGTTCAGCTTATAGCAGCACTCTTTGTTACTGTGTAAATGAGCTCATTATATTACAGTTGCTGAGACTGTTGCAAAAACTCTTGGTTTCTTCATCAAAGTGGTTTTTTTTACATACAAAATTGATGGGTACGTTTTCTGAACCTTCAGTACTTCCCTTGTCCCTTCCCTTGTGCTTGTTTCTTTGTTCTTAGTCCCATCATCTTCTGGCATTGTTCTTGACTAATTGTAATGGACTGATTCCTAACATGTGTTGTCAATGGATTGTTTGCTGGCATATCTGACAATATTACCATGTACTTCAGTCTCTTATAAATTTTGGTGGTTTTATACTGTGGAAATTCAATAAACAGACTGCTAATTTAGAAAAAGAAATGTCAGCAAGATGTGTGGGGTACGACAAAGCCTACTCTATATCCCATATTCTTCAAATGCAATTGTTTCTTTTCAAAGCAGCACAGCTGTTCAGCAATCAAGGACTATCTGTATCCCATATGTTAAAGCCAGATGTCAATATCACTGTGTGTGAATTTGCAATGCACTGTTCAAAACAGTCAAACCATATTTCAGGGGAGGACATTGTCCAGGGAACTGAACTGGGAAGAGTTTCCAGCACAGCTCCCTGCCAAACTAGTAATAAATCGTTTCTTTAGGGATTAGGCAAAAGTTTTGCATTACGTGGAAAACTAACTCTTCTTTCTTAACCAATAAAGTTTCAAAAACACAAACTAATATTTTAAAAAACACTCACCTCTCTCCACTGTCTGTCAAAGGCACAGAGCATGAGCAGCCCAGATGAAAACAGCTACTTTTTGTCAAATGAAACTACTTTTGTCACCCACCTTGAATGGCATGTGTGATTATGAAAGCAGAGATTCACCATCCTGCTCCCCTACATCACATGCTTTATCTTCCCATTCATTCCACCCACCTTCATGAGATATGTTCATTATACGTGTCTCCCCCTCTGAACCCTTCAAACACTCTTGCTGAGGTAGATGGAAACCTACCACCACCCTGGTGGCAGCAGCAACACTGAAGTAGCTTTGCTTCTAATAGAGGCTCAATTTTCTTCTTGCTCTCTATCTGAGTGCTGTCACTACGGACCACTTAGTTGGGTAGATTCAGGACATCATCAACAGGTCCTCTGTCCCTTGGAGAACATCTTCATCAATCACGGTTAGAGGGATTGGAGGTTGGAGCAGAACCTTTTCACATACCAATATGACTCTAAAGATGATATTATAAAAATGGATGTTATAATGCAGATCCTTATAGACATCTACAGTTGTGATGCTATGAAACAAATTCTTTCTGGGGTAAAACAGATGTTGGTAATAAGGCATAGAATTTCCAGACAAAACTAGTGGGAAATGAAAAGAGGAGTGATGTGGTATTCAGCTTTCTAAAAGGCAATTCTTATGCAAAAAGAAGGGGTAAAAACTTAGAAAACACACTGAATAAAATGAAATACATTACTGGATTTCCTTTGTTATTTGCAGAACCTCTAGGGTCCCACCACATACTGAATTCTCTACAGTTCATTATAATATAAATCCCTTCCATTCTCTATACACACCAGAACTATTCATCACCAATGAACAACTATCCTTATACCACTATTTTTTGTCTGTTTACATCTGGGACTATTGCTGGCATGGAAGCCGCAAGACCGCCCAAGATACGTTAGAAGTTTCAGCAGAAAATTGTACACTGAATCATGAACACCAGAAGCTGTGCAAACACAAGTGACTGACCTCACAATTCAAATAGTTCAGTCAAGGATGGTCTTTTTGAATGAGAGAGACTGCAGGTTTTTTGCCTGCCTGTAAATCAGTGAAGTACAGAAAAAAATTAATTCAATGTAAGCATAATTCGGAGAAAATTTTCAATGTTTGTATACCATTAACAGTTAAGAAACACAAAGCTTTCACCAAAGTTGAAATGACTGTTTTTTTGGGGGTATGAATAGAGCTGCTCTTTTTTTTTTTTCCCCGCCTATACAAAGGACAGATGTAATATATGTTTTTCCCTTTCCTGGAAGACACCAGATGGTTAACAGCATGCTGCAGGAACTGAATTTGGAGGAAAGGAGACAAATCCTATTTCCAAGAACCATGTAAGGTTCTGAATTTCTGTTTGAAGGTTTTTACAGCACTTTGTTCCCATCAGTTTATTGTATCCTGACTAAAGCAGTTTGGGGACATGATCCCATTAAGATATCCTAATCCTGTCCTGAAATGTGTTAAAACTACTTTAAGCTTTTGCCATCTGACTGAAAATGTTAGCTTCTCAGGTGTTTTCTCTAGCTTTATTAACCGAAGAACAAAAAAGAGAACACATATTTGGTAGAACCCAGAAGAATGACATCAAAATATCCCCCAAAAAAGAAAGTCAGACTCCTCTTACTGAACAATTAGGCACATTTGAATCTTATAGAGACTGTATCTAAAGGGAAAATGTTCTAAAACTCCTGAGTAGCTTCACAGCCCAGGTCCCAATTTCAAGGATATATTTGCATATTTCCTGAAAATTCTATCTACAACTTCAAGCACCTTAGTACCTCAACAGTTCAAGTCTCCATTAATGGTAATTCTGAGCTTCATAGGTGCTTGGACACACTCTGAGTAGGAAAACAATCATTCCCAAGGGATTTAGAGAACCCTGCTTGACTTCTGAGTTGATTAATGCAATCAGTGGACAAAACGAAGTGTTTGCACTGCATGAATCAGCCCTCCTTCTGACAAGAAAATGGTTGGGAGCCAGCCAGCAGAAGTCAGCATTGACCTGTCCCTTCTCCAGAGCTTAGGCAGCTAACCCAGGATTTGTGGGGAGACACTCCTAAATACATGGGTTTCAGGCTGCTGCTCCCAATCTGAGATTAGGCATTCACAAAGGCAGAGCTTGCTTTTCTAAATACAGCCTGCTCTCTGCATAACAGTTTACTTGTTCATGTGCTCATACAGAGCGTAGGAAACTTGGATGCTTGAGGGGAGTCAAATCCAGTTCCTCCTTTCTCAACCTGCTCTAAACTTGCTGTAGACCAGGTTCATTTAGGCACTCTACTTTCTCTCTGTTAAGGCTTAATTTTTTAAGCAAGATCCAGATTTAAGACAGATCATCAAATCATTGAATCATAGAATGTCCTGAGTTGAAAGGGACCCACAAGGATCATCGAGTCCAACTCCTGTCCCTGCATATGACAACCCCACAATTCACACCATGTGTCTGAGGGTGTTGTCCAGTCTCTTCTTGAATATTGACAGGCTTGCGGTCATCACCACCTCCCTGGGGAGCCTGTTCCGGTGCTCCACCACCTCCAGGTGAAGAACCTTTTCCTAATGCCCTTACTGCTGGAAGGGGAACAACAAACTATCCAGGAACCTGTTGGTTGCGTCATTTAGCTGGGAGTGGGAGACCTGGTTCAGGTCCTGATGCTGGAGTCTCTTATTTTATTTTTGTAAATCCCATGTCTGTCTCATGCAACTTCATAAACAGCTCTGGAAGGGGAACGAGGCATCTCCCTGCTCTCTGCAGAGTCCCCCGACTGCAAGGCCTCAGAGCTCCAGGCAAGTTATTGCTCAGCATATGGGACACTGAATCACCCTCTCAAGATGCCCAACTTTCTTCACTATCTGACTAGACTGCCCAAACACCCGATTTAGGTACTTGGACTCATTCCCTGAGCAGAAGCTTTGTAAATACTGCAAAGATAATGTTCAAAATGGGTGTTATGAAACTAGTTCTAAATCACTTTTCAAAGGTCTTGCAGGAGCCCTAAGTCCACTAAACACACATGTATAAGGTCACCCTGAGCACTTTCTGTTATTACCTGTTTTGCCTCAGCCATTCTTGCATATGTTTAATTCCTAGCAAATCATGAACGAGTGTAGTCATTTTCTAACTGAGTATGCTCTCTCCAACTATAGACACTTATGTTGGCCAGACAGCTAAGAGAAGACATCGTTATCATTGTCATAAAGCCGTGCAGAAGATGTGGCAAGGCGGAAGACCAGTTGGCAGCCTGTATGGTAGAATGCCTGGTAGGAGGTCCCAATTCCCGACCACAAAGGTTGCCCTCAGATTCTCCTAAGGAGAAATCAAACCATTCATAAGGACACAATGCTGAAGAGGACAAAGACCAAGCCTAAATAGAATAGCAGAGCATAGTATAGCACTGCAAAGAATACAGTATTCATTCTTTGCTCTTGCCTCCCAGTGATTTTGCTGCCCTGCCCTCTGTACTTTATATTCTTCAGTTATTAAAGGAATTAAAAATTCAATAATGCACATTAAAAACTGCACCCTTGACCCAAAGGAACGGAAATAACTGTTGAGGCTCTCTAAACTTTCTCAGAGAAAGCACACAAAAACATTTACAGTACTGCAATTCATCAAAAAGCAGAAAATTGTTTCCTATATATCTTTATTCTATACATCTTCAATGCTTGCGTTAGTTTTATGCAAAAGGTCAAATTAATTCCACATGTAATTCAGCATAACAAGTGAAGCTGCGTTGTGGTTTCATGTAGCCATATAGATTATCTAGACTATTCTTTAAAAACAACAAATTACTCTAGTTTAAAAGTATTTGTAATAAGACAAATAAGCATTTCATCATGTTCCTTTCTGTGGCACATTAAAGCTGTGGCTGTTGGTCTTTTGCTATTATGTCTTAAATCTGTGACAGAGTATTGGAAGCTTTTTGTGGCCTGTGGTTTGAGGGGGTGTTTGGAGTAGATGTTCTATGAATCCTTCAGGACTATCCTATCATTTGTGTGCAATTGGAAAGGACCAGGCTTGGTAATCTAGGTGGTCCCTTCTGTCCTGTGATCTTTTCCTTTGGTTGCTCAAACTCTCCATCTTGTATTAATACTTCACAATATCTGTCTTTTAGACTCTTGGACTAGGTTGCTACTCTCAAACCACTGATGGAGAAAATTTAACTGTTTATTACAGAAAAAAAAAATGTTTGAAGGGTGAGGGACTTGGACAGTATTCACTTCCAACAGTGGGATATTAATCAGAAAGAACACATCTCACCATAGGTTAAAGAAACCTCTTTCTCAGTTCTGTGACTTTATCTGTATTATGTTTCTATTGAATCAAAGGTATTTTTCCATGTAGGCAAGTAGTTACTACTGTATCTAGCATCTACTTGAAACTTCATCAGGACATCCTGATTTATCTTAGTCAAATAGTAAGCCCTTTGGCTGCAGCCTTTTTTTCCCCACAGGTGTAAAAAATGCAAAATTGCAATTTATAAAACAGAAGACGACAGAATCCCATTTGTACAATACATCTAGATGCCAAAAGGTAATCTCATTACAAATAACACAATCTTCTCACAGCACTTGCTGTATTATTTTCCGGGTGGTCTAAAAAGTTGATTCAGAGAATAATGCCACAACAGCAACTTGTAGTTCCTAAGGCCAAATAGCCAGATGTGTCAATAATCAGTGCAAACTGGAAACAGATGTAGGTCCTTGTTGAATAATAAATGTAATGAAAATACTTCCTTAGCTCTCTCATGCTTTCACACACACAAGAATTTATGTCTTCCATATTTTTTAAATTGAATTTATTTGCTGCTTCATTTTTACGTCACCAGGATCTCTTTCAAAATCTTAGTCACTCCACAATGAACTAATAAAGATTAGTATATCTACAGCAATTGCTTAATATCTGGTCAATTTGGTTCTACCTGATCATTTTATGAGGGAAATTCCTATCAGTGAGATAAGATGAAAACTGTTGAAGGTAGATGTGAAGGCCAAGTCTGGGTAGTCTCCCATATCTGCATAGTTTCTGCATTTGTATGAAAGTAGACAGTCTATAGAGTTGATAACATCATTCAGACCACTGGCAAAAGCCTTGGCATGACTAAATAGACTTAAGTATCAGGTGAAAGTTAAAACTGTCTTTCAGGAATATTTCATGCTATCAGGATCTTTGCGAGACCTTGTATAAAGCCACATGTCTAAACTTGATCTGTAACTTCAGTCCTTGATTACGAGTGATGACAGCTCAGTTATGTGAAAAGCTACTTTAAAACAGAGAACCATCTTCAAAACCAAAAAGAAATACTTTGTGGGCTAAATATCCACATATAATTTTCTTAGATTGGATGTTCAGCACCAATCAAAAAAAAACCCCACCCCAACTTCTTAAAATGGGAAATGTCACATTTTTCTTACCTAAGGGAGTTTATCATAGAATGGTTTGCATTGGAAGGGACCTTAAAGACCATCTAGTTCCAACCCTTCTGCCATGGGCAGGGACACCTTTCACTAGACCAGGTTGCCCAAAGCCCCATCCAGCCTGGCCTTGAGCACTTCCAGGGATGGGGCAGACACAGCTTCTCTGGGCAACCTGTTCCAGTGCCTCACCACTCTCACGGTGAAGAATTTCTGCCTTGTATCTACTCTAAATCTACCTTTTTTCAGTTTAAAACCGTTAACTCTTGTCCTGTCACTACATGCCCATGTCAGAAGTCCCTCTCCAGCTTTCTTGTAGGTCCCCTTTAGGTATTGGAAGGCTTCCCAGAGCCTTCTCTCCCCCAGGCTGAACAACCCCAACTCTATCAGCCTGCCCTTACAGGAGAGGTGCTCCAGTCCTCTGATTATCTTTGTGGCCACCTCTGGACTCGCTTCAACAAGTCTTATGTTGGGGGCCCCAGAACTGAATGCAGTACTCCAGGTGGAGTCTCCTAAGAGCAGAGCAGAGGGGCAGAATCACCTCCCTTGATCTGCTGGTCATGCTGCTTCTGATGTAGCCCAGGACACGATTGCCTTTCTGGACTGCAAGTGCACATTGCTGAGTCATGTTGAGCTTCTCATCAACCAACACCCCCAAGCTGCCCTCCTCAGGGCTGCTCTCAATCCATTCTTCACCCAGTCTGTATTTGTGCTTGGGATTGCCCAACCCACGTGCAGGAACTTGTGCTTGAAGACTGAAGATTTTTGAACAATATTGCACCCCAGAATAAGACAACAGTTTTCGCTATATGGAAAACACAGCATTAATGTCAGAACTATAAAGCCTTTATACAAAGCTTATATTGTGTCTTTAGAGATGAACTGGAACTATCACCTTACACAATTAAACAGGAAACTGGGAGGAAAAGGTTATCTGCCTTGTTCCCCAGATGCCAGCATGCACATTGATATGCACCAAACCTTTGCCAGCAGAGCAGCTATTTCTGCATCAGAAAAGAACAAAGAGTAGGGAGGAAGAGCTCAAGAGCATGAGTCATTGGCACAAACCGAACTGGGGAAAACACTTCACATGCAAAACCCAAGACAGGTATCAGAGAGCTCATTGTTTTTCCTACAAATGTGAAGGAGAGGATAACCAGTGCTGCAGAATAAAAGCTTTGCAAACTGGTTACACTACTGTTTTCCATGACACTTTCTTCCTTCGGGCTCTGGCTGCAGTCCGCAAGCGGACAGATTCAGTGGCAGTGCCAGTTTCGGGAATTCCCACCCCACCCAGCTCCAGCTCCTCTTCCTCCTCCTGCTCCTGTTCATTCTTCTCCTCTTGCTCCTCCTTTTTCCTCCCACTGCTGCAGTGCCAGGTCCCTTCTGCTTTGCCAGCATGAATCTTCAGAAACCTGGGCTCCAAACTCCATTTTATCAGAGCCTTTCCTTAACCCAAACCATTTTATCAATCCACACCACACTGTAGCTCTCAGAGCAGTTGTGTCAACACAAGTGATGGAGCCAAGCTTTTTTAGGTGGCGTTGCCCCGTAGCTACTGTATTCTGAAACTGCGGCTTCAGTAACATTGTTTTGCCTTTCCAAGTTCATTGCAGATGAAATCCCAAGTGTGTCAAATAAACTGTGTGAAGGGCAGACTGATATTTACACATATACAAGTTTATCACCTCATCGTAGGAATGTGACTTACAGGCAATAGCTTTTCATCGGCTCCCATGTGTCTCCTTGAATGCTGATAATGTGATGGAGAAAGAGAAAGTGGGCAGATTTAGGCAAATAGGAACAAAACTGTGGTCTGATTCTTGTGTTACATTTATAGTCAATTAGGGCAATTAAAAATGTGTCTAAGCAAAAATATACACCTTACCTAATTTCAAAATCTTTGAACTCAAAATAGAGTGCAACAGAAGGCTAGATTTGATCCAACAACATTAACTGTCACACAGCCATAGGGAAGATGAAAATAAAAGAGGTTAGTCATGCGTACCAGGTGACTGCAATCCAGAAAGCAGTGACACTAAAAAGAACACAGAGGTCAATGTCCAGAACCACCTGAACATGATTCGCAATACGTATTGTTGCAAAAGCAAACTAAGTCATTACTCAGATACATGAGTAGATGTTTTTGAAGCTGGAGCTGGCCAGTGGCATTATAGGTGTTTGTGACATTGAAAAGTCATGTTTCCTATATGTAATTTTCATGCTCGCACTGGAGTAGTTGTTGAAAATCTGGTGAGGATTCATGCAACAGTGATCTGTGGTTTAGAAAATATGCCTTATAAAATCAGACAAAACTGCCCGCAGTTTCATAGCACTGCTCAGTCTTTGCTACACAGCCATCAGGATTGCTCTATTGCACAGCAATATCTGAAGCTCTCTGACATGGACTTCCATTGGGTCTCTAAAAAAACCTCCAAACTGGAGCTCATTATGAGCTATTGTAGAAAGAGCTGACTTAGAAATTTAGGTCCCTTTCAGAAGCAATTGGGGTGTGAGGTTGCTTAGGCCTCATGGTGTGCAGCTCCTGCCTCCTCTCCCACTCTCTGAGTTCCCAGGTCAGGAGTCGCGGGAGGTTCAATTTTCTTCCAGCAGGGAAGAGACATCAGCTTCACTCTCCCTCAACCTGAGTACACATCACGTTTAGGGAATGCTTTGTGACAAATGTCTACAACTCACTAGACCTGTTAACATGGCCAAGAGCCCCTGCTCCTGCCTCACTCCGGAGTATAGAGAAGCCATTGGTCAGGGAAACATTGCAGTGTTGAATCTGAGCAAATCCTAAATACACCTTAAAGACAGGCCATAGCTGTTTGTTGTCTCCTCTGTGAAACCAGTGCAATACCTCTCTGTTACACAAGGTTGTTAGTGAGGCTAAACACCATGAAGGCTATCAGACATAATGACAGGTACCTTTTAGAATCAGGTAGGCAAAGCAGTCATGTGGCAAAGAAATTAAGATAGGTAGATTCTGAAGCTCAGAGAGACCATGGCAACTAGTGTGACCCTCTTCATTACATAGCCCTGAAAGTGCACTGAATATTTTTTATAACATATTACTAAAGTAGAGACATCCTTTGGAAAGACTTCCCACCTTGCTTTAGACATGGGCACCTGGAGAACTTGTTCTATGCATGTATAGTCTGTTACTAACAGGGGTTAATTAGCCTTGTGAAAAACTACATCTTATTTTCTGCTTAAACTGTGTTGACTTAACTTAGAGTTATTAGTTCATGTAACAGCTTTGATAGATTACAGAATCATTGCAACAGTGACTGGAGCAATGCCTAAATACCTTTGAAAAACAAGCTTCAGCTATGTGCTCAAGGAGTCCTGTTGGAAAAGCAACCTTGACTTCTCAAGGCCTGGACTGGTACTGAAATAATTTGACCATTTTTTCTACCAGCCCTATGAACGCAGGACACTTGCCTGCCTTTTGGTATGTACAAATAAATATATAATATTCAAAATAGTATAGAATGATTAAAAAAAACAGTATTTATATGTACAAATAAGAACTAAAATTGTTGCTTATCAGCCCTCAGTAACCTGAAAGCCTTTTGAACACAGGAGTTTCTCTTACTGTTATCTTGTGATAAACAATGGAGAAGAGGAAGTCTTTTCCAAGAGAAGATGACTCATAGAGAAGAGTCTTAGGAACTCACAACATTCAATACAGATGGCAGTGAATAGAAAAACTCTTTTTACAATATTTGGGTTTGCATCTTCCTTGTTCCAATAGACACAGAGCACTTCACACTAGCCTGTAATTTCCACAGTGTCCTTCAGCACTTTAAATTGTTATTTTCAGCAGGCTAGGTTGATTAGGAAGTTCACATTCTTAATGCTAACAATAAGAAAATCTGATTTCATAGGATAAATTAATTTGCACTGAATTCCATTTTACCATATTTATACTACTAATATTTGAAATAGCTTACATATACACGACAATGTAGATGTATCAGATATTTCTATCTTCAGATATTTCTATCTGAGTTGGTCATCCTCATCTTCTCTTATTCAATTTATCTTTATCAATTAATAAAAGTAAGGCAGTATAAGTAAAATATTAAACTCATATTGTTATAGATATGTGAAACAGGTCAAAATAATAATGTGCCTTAGAAGTTCCAGTTTGTCTCCAGTGACGACAAAGTGATGACTAGATCAGACATTGCTGTAACCTTCGTTGTCTAAGGACAAAGGTGAAGCAAGGTTTGTAGGTAGAAGTAATATCTTCTATTTGAACAGTTATTAGTGTTGGCAAAAGTAACAAAACTTCTGGACTTCTCAGCCTTTTTGATTTGAAAACGGCCTTTGGGTCTGAAGCCTTGTTTTCTCAGCTATAACAATTGATCAAATGAAATTTCAGTATCTACCTATAACTCTGGCCTTAGCTCAGATGGAAACATCTACATAGGAAACATCTCCACTTGGTCAAATTAATCCACCTTGATGGTGATGAATGCATTTGTCAAGCTGAACTTTACTTCAGTATGCAGATGAGCAATAAGTATTATTTTAGTCACATATTAAATGTCTGAATTAAATACAGCCCACTGGAAACACTTGTTCTCTAAGTTCTTGTTTACACTTCTCTTATAGTCCTGTACCTTGCTCACCTAGTTTGACTACCTAATAAATATCTTACTACCATAAAAGTTAGATATTCAGCACTGGCATAACGCTTTATGGGCTGGAAGGCATTATCAAAATAAAAATAAAAAAGAAAGAAAGAAAAAAGAAAATGAGAACAGTGCCAGGAAGGCAGATTGACTCATTGCTTCTGAAATTATTATCTTCAGGGACAAATTAGTCAATCCACAGAGACAAGGCATCATCCAATGTGTTCTCTGGGCAAGCTATCAAAATGCAACTCTTCCCACGTGTAGGCTATTATTCCTAAATCGGTAGGTGTAATATCATTTATGGGCACAACTTTCATCTGCATTTTTCACTCTTAGTACGTAATGTTCTCAAATATGTTTTTTTCCCTTATTTGAACCTGGCAGATGTTAACCTTTTTTTTTTCCTTCCTTCAAATATCAGGCCTTTCACTTTAGCTAGGATTATGGGAATATTAGTGAAATTGTTTTTCTCTGGAAAATTTGAAACACTGTTCAGTCATTGCTATGGCCCTGATTAATTAGTGGGCTTCTTATTGCAAGCTGTACATTCCTCACCTACACCTCCCTCTGTGTTTTGCTGGCCACATTAAGGAAAAACTTGCAGGGGAAGTGATAGCTGGGATACCTGGTGGGAAGAAAAATAAAGAGAAGTAAGAAGGCATGGTCTTCCCTCTTTCATTTTTCATACTTTTCAGAATGAAAAGAATGGACACTTTTTATTAAAGAGCTAAGCAAAGAAACCATGAATCCCTCTGATATCACCTCACTTTTCTGTCAAAACAGGGTTTATTAAGAGCCAGCTGAGGTATTTCTGCAAAGCATTGCATAGTGTGACACATCCACATTCACTCCAGAGACTGACAGCAGGATCCTCAGACAAGTGATGCAGAATGGCTGCATCTACATGCTCAAGTGTAGCATCCTTCAGAGAAAGCTTGGCACTTATCGTTTGATGCAGGATAACACTGTCTCATGGTACTCCCATAGCCATTAAATACAGTTAGTGTTTTATCTGTCTATCTATCTATCTATAGAAACACATATATATTTATTTATAGATACATATATCACTACTGTGAATGCATATATATTTATGTATATAAATATAAGTAGCAAATATAATTCGAGATCTGTTTGGTAATCCACTGATTTTTTTGTTCTTTTAGCATGAGATCAAAAATAGGTGTCCTATGTCCTGAGGTGTGGTAGGAGGACACTGGGAGGAGTTTGGGACTGCAAAGCCCGCAGGGCAATTGTTGGAGGACTGTGTAAGGCAGAGGGAGACAAACCTGATGCAGTCTCATCCTTACCACACTGTCCTGGGGTTTTGTTTCTGAAGAACTGCTTGTTTCACTACAGAAAACGTCCTGGCAGCAATTGAAGGTTTATGCAACATGGACCGTGAGGGAATATAGACCTGGGAATTAACTGAGAACCTAAGTTCTTTGGTAGTGTAAATGTATTCAGAGAGACCTGAGACATGGTCTATGCAGATTTGACAAATAAGAGTATGTGACCTTGTTTAGCAAACATCTCTTTTTTCTGTCTATCCTGATCTTGAAAATAATGTCTGTAAAAACCACAGTGATGAGCAGTATAAGATCTCCAAAGTTTTTTTGCATTGTGGAGAAATGGATTTGAATGGAATCATGAAATACGATTTTTTTCCAGACATAAATTATGCTAAAGGTTTCCAGACAGTACTTCTTTCAAATGTTCTAAGTCTCATTTACTGTACCAACTCTACTCTGTTCAGCTAAAGTAAAGATTGGAGTTGACGCCTATGTAACTTCACAGTCTTGTTGTCCTACTTGAGAAAATTTCAGGCATCATTTTTCCTCATTTCAAAATTTCTCAGCAAAGTGAGATGAATGATCTGTCTTGTTTTTTTGCGGTTACTTGATAACAAGTCTATTCCAGTACACATTGTCCCAAACACTCTCAGCATTCACATAAAGTGTGCTGAGGCTGCTTTTCAGGGCTCAAGCCGTAGCAGTTTTGTCCCACATTTGTACCAGGTTTCTACAGTGTCAACATTACATCTAGTCAGGAGGTTAGAGCACTTCTCCTTGCTTTTTTTTACATTGTAAAATAGGGGCTAGGTTGAAACAACTTACTGAATATAACATAGATATCTTTTGAAAGACCCTGATCCAGTGGATTCCCGGGGATTTCTCAGGTTTCACATCACACTAAAGGAAGTTTGTAAGCCTGATTTTAAAGGTTGTAATCTGACTTCTGCAATAAACATGAGTACTTCCTTTCCTTTCTTCTTATCTTTCCCAGTACAAACCATGTAGATATCTGTCAAACAGCAGGCTTTGAAAATGCCCTGGAAAATGGCAAATGCCCATTCCTAGACATGATATGAAGTGCAGTTGCTTGACATTAGCCCACATTATGAAAATGTTGGCAAAATAATTCCTCCATGTTTTTATAACAAACAAAGAACTGACTGGCTGATTTCATGTCCTGCACATAATTGTGCTGTCTTCATAACATTTGAAAAGACTTTCAATGAAGATACAAATTGAGTATAATACAAAATCCTAATTTTTGCATGATCATGCTTTAAGTAATTTCACACTGAAATAGGTTAGATAATTGCCAAGTAACATGACTAAACTTCCACTTCTCTTTTTGCAGACCAGACTGCAAATCATCTTATTTCTTGTAAGTCACAGACTAAGAGTGTATGTGTAGAGAGTCAATGAGGTTCATCCAATGAACAATAAGTTGGTCTTGTGTCTGAACAGCTTAACAGCTGAATGTTAAGATTCATCAGCAACCTGGCTGAGAGAGCCGACAGATTCAAATTATCAATGTTTGTTCCCTCTGGTGACAGCAAAGATGTTAGCTGGGGGGGTTTGCATGGCTGGAGGGAGACAGAGTTTGGATTTATTTTTTCTTAATTCCTTTTTTTAAGCATAACAAGCAATGGGCACTGCTGAGAAAGCTCTGTCTCATTTCAGTGGGCTGAACTCAGTATAAAGGAAATTAGAGCTGGCATTATCTAGAGGTATGAATTTGTTCCACGGTCATTCTGCTAATAAAGGCCTGAACCAAATAAGAGTTCTTTACAAACCAGCATCTTTATTCATTGACATTTTCTTCATACTTAAAAAAAATCCCATTAGGGATGAGGCAGAAAACTTCAAATTTCTTAAAATTGTTGAAAGAAAACAAAAGAACAATTAGTTAATACACTTTGATACTTTAAGTTTGATAATAAGGAGATGTTTGCTTTAAAATCATATGTGATTAACATTACTTTTATTGTAGTCAATATATCTAAATAAAAAATGAAGAGAAGTGGAAAAGCAGAGCTTTTTTTGTACATTTCAACAATTCCAAACTTTTATTTCCAAATTATTTTCAAGACTCTGAATGTATCAAAACCAGCTATTTCTCATGAAATTTATTGGCTTTGATATACTGCCTTTTTTTTTTTTTTTCAATTAAAAACATTTCATGATAATTTAGTTCTATTCCAAAATCCATTGAAGTCATTGCAAACTTTATTTGATTTCAGAAATTTTTGGATCAGGTTCACAGATGAGATCTATGTGAGCAGAGTAAAAGAAAAAACACAACCATTCCACTGATCCAGATTTTAAGCTGAGATCCACAGGCACAATGTCCCCTGACTTCAGAGGCAAATACAATTAAGGGCAACATTTAGCCATCAGATGTCTTTTCAAAAGTGAATGAAAGCGAACCTGAGAGTTACAGCTGACAATACAGCTGATTTACTTTTTAAAACTTGTTATTATTTATGACTTATACATTAAAGATTGCCTATATTATTAGATGAAAAGAAGTTAACAGTCTACAGTGCAGATAATCTTGTTTTAAGTTAAAGTGCAGTTTTAAATCTAAGCAGTTAATTGGTTTCTTATTCATGACAGCAGCTCATTAGTCACAATACAATGGTTTCTGCATAAAATAAACATAATAGAAAAGAATGTTTTAAATCTACAGGATTTGGGCACATACTCCAAATAAAATATTTTATGACTAGCACACTTTTATTTCACTTGTCTTTCTCCTGCATTGATGAGGCTCAGTCCTCAGCTGTACTCAGTTTACTCAAAGTGATCTTGTCACTGTCCCAGTCCTGGAACGGGACAGCCCTGAAAGGGCAGCATGTTCTTTGGCAATGGAATAGAGCAGCATGTGATCTCTCCTGTCTTCTGGTAAACACCATCAGCAAAGCAAATGGAAAGGGGTTTAAAGCTCATTACAATGTCTTTCACCATCTTAGGTCAAGATATGCTCAGTGAAATCTTCAAGGCTGTTTTCTAGTTGCAGAGTAACATAAGCAAGCAGTGAAGCATGGGGCAAGCCATACAGGTTTGACATACCAGTGATTACATTGCATCTAGATATATGGAACAATCAACCATAGACATAGACATGTGTACATCTATCCATCTCTACTATGTCCTGTAGATTAAATGTCAAACTAAACTTAATTCTGAACTACTATTTACATATACTACAGTATATGGATGTACATGTATGCAATTACCTAAGAAAGATTTTGAGGAGACTGCATTTAACGCTATGGTATATCATTAAAAAGCACCAAACATGTACTTGGACTTCAGGTGAACCTCACCACAAGACAAACAGGTTTCCATTTTGACTCCTTTACATGCATATATATATACAAAACCAAAAGTGTCCCTGAAAGTTTGTCACAATTATTCAGCTACAACAGCTAGTTACTTCCTCTAACACACCTTAATATTCTTGTGTACACAAATGTATGCACAGGTACACGTAAAAAGCTTTTTTTTTATTTTTAATAGCAAGATATATTGCACACATACAACATCATAACTCGACATAAAAGCCATTTTAACATGTACATGAATTTTATTTCTTCTAATAATGCTTGTTCCACTCCATGATCCATAGCCAAATTGTTCACAAGTAAGCACCTAGGCATGGATTAATCTCATTTAACATTAAACCTCTAAAAATTCAGGAGCTAGCTGTTCAGATTCTGTCTTCAGTGAATGGTGAGAGTCAGGCAAATTGTCACAGTGTAAGACAGGTATCTAAGATAGGTAGATAAATCACCAGCTGAACATGCCTATTTCTCTCCACTAAAGGACAAAACATGCAGATTAAATTTAGACAATTAAATATTAGGCATCTAAAATCAGCAGCAGTGAATCACACGCCAGGAGGTGTGCACAGAGGAGCAGAGGAAGGTAGCTTGGTATCTGAATGGCATCAACATGTTGGTCTCTTTGCACTCATCTGCAGTTTGGACAGTCTGGTCTTTCACTCGTGGGTGGTGGGGGAAGTGACATCCACAAGGTTCCGAGCATGGCTAATGTATTTGTTCCATGACCCACGTGTTAATTCTGCCCTTCCAGCAAAATGGAGTATGTGCAGGACATGATGCTACCAGGTGACAGCAAAGACCTGCTCCAAAGGCTAAGCTGTGTTTTCCGCGAGCTCCCTGCACGGACCAAGGCTTCGCTGAGCAACCTCAGGTACACATCATGGAGCTACTTGGTGATGGGATGACCCACAAGATCAAAACACACTCCTCTTTAGTACCTGTGTCTTGGATGAGGAGGAGGATTAACCTTGCAGTGACCTTGTACCCAGTGCAATGTTTCCTGGCTGGAGGGTCTGTCTCCTTTTCTTTCCTGCTCACTCCCCACTTGCAGGAAGCAAGAGAGGGAGTAGTATCTCTGTCTGTTTTGGCCAATCATGCTGTTCTTAACACTTTTAATGCTGATCCTCAAGCTCCTCCATTGAAAAGCATATGGAATAATGATATTCATGATAATGGCACATTTTCTTGTGCCTGCAAAAAGTTCCAGATAATATAGAGGTGAGTAAGGTGCATAAAAATGGACTGAAAGATTAAAATTGTAGCACAGGGAATATGAAGCCACCCGCCCTATGATGTCCCATATCATGATGCTATTGCCTGGGAAATCAGTTTCGTTCTTTCCAGTTATGCAAACTAATTTATTTGAAATGATCGAAGCCCAGTTTCAAAGTATTACTATAGTTCCTGAAATCATACTTTGACCATAGGACTGCAAAAGCTTCTCACTTGTACAACTGTATAAATGTCCTATGTACAACAAAAGGATATAATTCACTCTTTGAGATTCAGGAATGCCATAAAGCTCCAGAACTGACTTTACATAATTAATCATCAGAGCCTCAAAATTAATTTCTTTGTATTGTCATGACATATGTCTGTTGTCTTATCATACATATTAAAAAAAAATTTTATCTTGAGATGCTCTTTAAGGCACGTTATCTTAGTGTTGTCAGAGTTTATTTAATGTCAGTCAAAGTTTATGCTTTCTCTCAAAACTAAACAGTCATTATGGTGCTGGAGTAAAAATTAGCATGACCATGTAAACTATGGGTGAAACAGTGCTCCTAAATATTCAGGAGTCAAGCACCTGACACCAAACTTCCAGGTTACCACATCAGATATTATTCTCTGTTTCTACTCCTACCTGTTTGGAGTAATGCATCTCAGCTTCAAAGATATGTGAGTGCAGGTGCAACGGGACATTATTTCCCAACCAATAAACACAAATATGTGCTGCATAGCTTGATCTCACATAGTTTAGTAAATAAACCACATAAGTTAAGAATATATTTTCTTCTCCACAAGTCCATAGAAAGAGAGAAAGAGGCTTTTCCTTAGGGTAATTAATCCTCGTGATTGTTTTTAGCAAATGTCTCTCAGTCCTGATACCCAGTCCCTTGTCAATCAAGCCCTAATACAACTCACCCAACCAAACTTTTCAACAGCTTTGCCACTTTGGGGTAGAGTTGGTATCGTTCAAGCATTTTCACAAGAGTTTGGGGTAGAGCCAGCTCCGGTTAATGAGGTGGGAGGCTGCTGCTGAGCCTCTTGTCTCTAAAAGGATCTGTTGCCTTTTCTCCATGAGGGAGTAGGGCAGCATGGTGCACTCTGTTTTTGCAAAATATTGAGTTTACCTGTTCCCAGTCAGCTGTAGGCAGACAAGTCAGCTCTGCTGGCTGTGAGCTGCCTCCATCCCAGACTGTGCCGAGAGGCACCAGGAGAATAAACTGCTTTTGCACTCAACTGCCAGTTCTCTCGCATTGTCTGGCCATAACAGAGACTTCAGCCAACTCATCTTTGAAGTGGGAAGTTGAGTCACGCCATCTGTGAAATCCTCGTTTTTCATTGTTGTGAAAATGCACTCCAGTGCCAGGGTATCCCGTTGTTTATTCGCTGCTCTGGCATGTCCATGCAGGGGAGGTGGACGCCAATCACAAAGCAAGCTGTGAGAGGCAGACAAAAGCTGTAGGTGGGACTGGTTAGGAGATGTAGGCCAGACACCTCCCTCAGAAAGGGCCAGCGGGTTGGAAGCCTTGGAGGCTTCAGAAATGTGCCCTTCAGTATCTTGGCTTACAAGTCAGTTATATGGGGAAACAACAGACAATTTTACTATGCCCAGCAGCACAGCTCCTGCCTCAGGCAGAATTAGATGGGCTTGCTTTTTGAAAATAATGGGAGAAAACACTTTGAACTAAGAGATTGATTCATGCATTTGCAGTTATATAAAATGCGTGTTTTTGCCAGAGTATCTCATTATGCAGCCACCGTTCTGGCATTCCAATGTGATGAGAATACCAATTAACCACATAATTATGAGGAGGATGCAAAGAGGACTGTCTCTTGTACCTTTTTCTTCTTTTAGACTTGCAAATAAAATGCCACCTCTACAGTATTATATATGACTTTCGGAATTAAATCAGGATTTCATGCACAACTTCTCACAGCTACTGTCAGTGAACAATTCTGTTAATAAATTATTTCATTTTCTGGCAATAAGTCATTGTATATATCAATTATTACTAATTTTCTGTCTGAAAAGATTTTAGTAACATTTTAATGCAAATACCTCTGTAAAGTTATTGCACTGTCAAAATCATACACTGAAATAAATTCTTCCTTTCTCTTTATGAGAACTACACAAGGCTGTTGAAAAAGCAAATGACATACTTTAATGGTGGTTAAAGTTCACTTTTAATTAGATCAGCTACATTTGAGTTATACAAACTTCACATTTTTATCATTTCTGCAACCATACTTAATTCGAAGCAAGCTGAGATTCTTCTGTAAGTACACTGCTCCAGGGAAGTGAAGACTGAGGAAAATATTGACTGTCATGAGGGGTCATAATAAAATCTTGAGATATAGCAACAAAGAGTCATCTTCAGAAAAGAGGAGAGTAAGTAGTCTTTAACAGACTATTGATCTGAATCCTCTCTAGGTTACACTGGGTTTATATCATTAAATCCTCAAGTCACACCCAGTTCAAACTTAAAACTGACACTAAATGTCCATCTGCATGATGCAATAGAGCATTATGCAGAGACCCTCTGATCCTCTAGCTCACTTTAGAACTGAAAAATATATACTAATGTAATAATGCAGCCCTGCTTGTAAGCTAATAATATTTGCTTAAAGGCAGGCTGAATTAATGTGGGTGCCTGTTCCTATTCTTTACACTAGTTCACTTAGGTAGCTCTTAAAACTCAAGAGTATATGCTTTCAGGACCTCAAGACATGACATTTGGTGGGAATTGCATCTCTGAAACATAGTCTTTGAGCATTAGAGATACACCTGAAAAGTAAGCAGAATACATTCTTGATTAACTTGCCATATTACACTTTTGTTTAGAGAAGGAAAAATACATAAACTCATTATGATTTGAGGGCTAGTAATATACATAAATTGCATTACGTATGAAATGAGATTTATGAAATGCTGTCATTAAGGGCTACACGGTGCTTTGTTTGTTGTGTTTTGTGGTGCTACAGAAATAATCATAACTATATTTATACAGAAATTCTTCCACGTATATATAAGGCGATGAACTTTCTTAACTCTTTTGAACAGAGAAAATGTCCCAAATGAGAATGAAATACATTAAACATTAATACCATGAGTTTTCAAAGTAGAAATCAATGTTATACTTCCCTCAGGAGAACAGAAAAAATGGATTTGCTTGAAACATTCTTGTTGTGTCCCAGAGGTTCACAAGTGGTCAAGTATGGGCTCCATCACAGTCCTATGAGCATCCATATTGGTTCCTGTTTAAAGATACACTCTAGTCTGGTTTCAGTCCAGGATAGTAACCAGGAAGACCCTGGTCATGGTTTAGAGGACAGCATGGGCCAATGACTGTTCCCTTAAGGAACCAGTGGATGTAGTTACACTGTTCTGGAGATGGAGGAGCTTTAAGCTACCTGCTTGTGAGTCACATTTTGCCACTTGCCCTCAGGACCGGAGAACAGTCTTGTCCCACCTACCTGTTCCAAGATACAACCATTTGGCCTCTAACCATAGGAGGTGCCCTAGGCTGTTCAGGATATCTGCATGTGACTACAAATGCCCCACCTGCAAGCAGCCAGATTGGGCTACCTCAGCTATAATGGGAACCTAACCACCAGACTTCTACATAAACACTTGCATGAAGACATCTGCCTTCAGTAATCTGAGTCCGTGGCAAGAATCCTACCCATGGGACTCAAATTAACTGCTTAAACATTAATATTTAGCACCATTCAAACACAGTAGGTTATCCTGCTTCATCAACAGCTGCTACTGGAGCACAGCACAGGTATCGTATATCTGTTAGTGCCTTGCAGACGTCTTGGATACCCAGATGCCTTCAGTATCTGAGTCTACCTCAGACAGCACCAGGCAGCTATGTTGAGGCAACTGAATCCTATGTATGGTGATCAAATTTTGAGTCAACTTCTAAAAGATATCACCTTCATGTGACTGATGGCTCAAGGTGCTGGAGTAAAACATTTCAGCCCCAGATCTGCAGAGACTTACTCATGATGCAAAGAATTCCTTGCGTCACAAGTACCTGGACTTCTGAGACAGCAGAGTTTTATGCTATAGATGATGTTTCTATCTGCCCACGGAATGATGGTTGCATTGAGGTTGAAGAAAGACCTTTCATTGTTCCCCCTAAATGATAGAACCCATATTGGCTATGGTTTAAAAGAACTAAAAGGCCCAGTCAAGGCTTACCATCTGTGTGGCTAAAACTGTTTAAACATGATCTCAATATTGATATTACTCTAACCTCTGTTATGCTTCTCTCTGCCATCTGCAGAGCTGGGAGAACAGGTTTTCTTTATACTAACCATGACGGCCTGTGTGATAGATTGAAGGAAATCATGTTTATATAAATACATAATGTGTATACAGTACATATAAAATAACTTGAACAACTTGTCTGAACACCAAGTATTCAGGAAAGGACAGTAAGTCACCTCTGTTATCAAAATGCAAATAGAATTTTGTCCAACCAGAAGCTTTCTGAAACAGGTGGCATGCAATAGTATGTTTGAAGGTTCTGTGTTTATATCAAACTCAGCTACAGTAACTGGGAAAAACAGAAAATTCTATGTAATTTATGTCATCTGAAAACTCAAGTATAATGTTGAACTTCACTATTGATCCAGTAAGAAACTGTCAAAAAAAGGAGAGGTATTAATTTTATGACCAGTGCTGAAATGGAGAAATAATATTGTCTATGTGTTACCATAAGGTATGCCTTTATGTGTTGAATGGTAAAGAAGGAGTTCATACATTCACTTCAGCAACTGTCAAGCATGCAAGCACATAGGGAGATATAAAAAAAGAGAGAACCTCAGTGGCATTGGAAAGTGTGTCTCAGAAAGTGATGCTGAGAAAAGCTAATCAGTGTCTCAACACAAACTTCAGGAGCTTAGTACAGCACACCCTATCTCAGCAGGGCTGCATGGAACATCCAGGGCAGTCTTTTGCCTAGGCAACAATATTTGGAGTTAAAGCTTTATTTTAAGGTACTTGCTGCTGGTCTTTTTCTGAAAGATGGCATTGTAAGGTGAAGAAGGCACCTCAGAACTCAAGTGTCTGCCTCTGTCATTTGGCAAAATACTTAAGAGCTATGCCACGAGCTGTTGAGGTCATTACAGACTTTCGATTGACTCCAACAGTCTCTGAATCAGAGATGTCATATATGAACAATGAGAGAGAGGGGCAATCAGTGCTAGTCACTGGGTGACATAACACGATAAAACAGGAGAGGCAATGAGGACACACAGGCAATGCTCATTTCAAACTGCAGGAGAATTTTAAGGAGGAAAGGCTACGCATAATCCTCAGACTGGGAGTTCATGAGAGCCACAACTCTGAAAAACTCTATGGGATTGACTGTTCACCCACAAAGTGTCAATTCAACAGCAAATGCCCCTTCAGAAGCCTGCCAAGCTCCAGCTTGGTTCTAACTCAGAATGAAAAATACAACCTAGTGAGTCATCAGTATCACTTCCTTCTGCACCATTCATTTCCTGAAGAGTTTCTCATCTGCTCTTCCCTTCCCGTAAGATCTAGCAATGGCATAGCTGAAGATCAACATATAAAATTTCACACTGACAGAATAATAAGAGGAAGAATGGTTCTTCTCAGAGCATGTACGGCGCATTCTATTTACCTGTATTTTACAGGACAAAGTAGGCATGTTTTCTCCACATTGTTTTTCAAGTGAATCATCACATTGACTTGATCACATTTTCTAATTTAAAAAGTTTAAACATGCAGAAAAATGTACTTTTTCTCTCTTTATCTTATCATGTACATCATCAGCACACTACCACCCTCTTCCACTAAAAATATTCTCCATCATGCCAACTATGAACCTGCCCCAGGCTTATTTCTTGAGAAACTTTAGGCATTACCTCATACAGTGCATTGAAAATATGTCCAATAACAACACAACATCTAAGAAAAATGCAGAAACCATTATTTGCTGTCAGTGAGGTTAGCAACTAATTTTCATCTTAGTCTGAAAAAAAAAAAAGGTGGTTTTTGCTTTGCTGATGCAGATTGCACCATTCAAACTTCATGTTCCTTTCAGCAGGCTCACAAGTGAGACCAGACTGGTCAAGTCAGTTGATTTTATTGTATGTCATTGTCAACACCTAGATTTCAAATTCTTACGGCAAATAACAGATAATAAAATCAGAGGTTCACCATGCAATTATTATTCATTAGAGCTGGCACAGCTCTCACAAAGTAAAGAAATTATAAAGACTATGGAAAATTTCTATGAGTAGGATTTCCTTCTGGCAAGCTAAAGTCATTACTTACCCTGCAGTAACCACGGCTGTTTCAGATGCATTGTCCATTTGCACTTCACTCTTGGCATGCCTGAATTTCACACACTTATGCTTGGATTATTTTGGCCAGCCGCATCCACTGAGCCTGCACCTGCACCCTAAAGCTCCTCCACCAAGACTGATTTTTTTTTTGCCATTACAGAATTCAAGTGTTATAAAACTTCATGGCAGTGAGAAGGGGAGCTGGTTGGGCAACATCTCAGACAATCCTCATAGTTACTGCAACCAATTTACTCTGCCAAAGGGAAACCCTAGTAATGGAAATTTCCACAGCTGACATCCATTCTTGACATCCTTATTCTTTCTGCTGCCGTGACTCACAAGCAATGACCTGATGTGAAAAAGGTGAGAGCACTTGGAGACTACCTTAAATAATGGCTACAGGACAGCTCTGTGAATGCAAGCCTCAGACTTTATTTTTTTGACCTAAGAATAATGTTGTGTAAATCTATGGCCTGATCCCCAGTCTCCTCCAGATTTCGGAGATAGGCACACTTCTCAGAGAAGCCACAGAGGCTGCCGGCACTCTGGTGGTGGCATGATCTCTACCCTTAATTAGTAGATCTAATCTGGTTAGCTCATAACAAACTTCATGCAATTAGACACCCACTTGAATAGCCTCTGGCTAACTGTCTGACTTTCCATCCTATCTGTGAAACTGGCAAACAACATTGAGGAAACCGAAAACTTTGGTCCTATCCTGATTTTAAAAAGACCTCTGTGTATATACAGAATATGCCATAAGGCTTTATTGTGTCAGAGTCAGGTTTTGAAAAAAAAAAAATCAAATATGTGGTGCAAAAGTTAGGATGAGGCCATGCTATATAAAAGCTCTAACGTGAGATATAAACATGACTCTGTCCTCATGGAATTCAGTGGCCTTACTGTGCCAGCATTTCCCTGCTTTATGGGCAAAGGAAAAGATAAAAATGCATGAGTTTCATAATAGTTTCTTAACAGTATCTGTTTTAGAGGTTAGTATTACATTTGTCAGCATCCAACACATGTTTCTCACCAGCTTGAGTAATCATTTGTTAACCAGCTTATCCAAGTGAACTGACTCTAGTATGTGAGGATATCCAAGGGTATGTGAGACAGACTTCTGTCTGCATCATCTCTAGGGATTCCTTAGTATCTCTACCTGAAGAAAACAGTCCTGAGATATTTGCTACTTGCCTTGCCAAAATGAGGGTTTCAGGAATTTAAACTTCTTTTGAGGCTGACAAAGGGATGGTTTAGAGTTCATGGGACACATCTGCCAAAGGCATTCTCTCAAAAAAAGAGATTTCTGTCCCACGAGGCCAAATACCACAGGGTGCCTCACAGCCATATTGGCTTGGACCTCCTTTTTGTCAAGTAGGAACACCACAGCTCCCTTGGAGCTCTATGGCATACATTTTTGTGTGCATTTTTTTCAGTTCAACATCTGATAGAAGTGTTTCATTACAGCCAGTGGAACAGTGCTTTCTCAGTGTGACTATGAGGATATGTGTTATATGTCCTGCAATATGGCACATATTCACTTGGGGATGTTTGGGGCATAGCTTTGGAGAACTGTGGAGGACAGAGGAAAACAAATTTGGTGGAGATATGTCCATATTGACATCAACCCAGGAAGTGAACTACCCCTAGAGCTGGTTATCATCTCAGAGGAAATGAGCTGGTTCAGTCCAGAAGAGATATTTAAAATTAATTAGCAAATATATGATATGACGAACCTAGGGAAAAAATAAGGTATTTTGACAGTGCAGGCATACCAACAGGGTCACCATTCTGCAGATGCTCCTTGCCATTTACTTCTTCACTGGAGTTGCTGCTCACCACAAGAGAACTCCCTTTCCAAACTTCATGAGCGCCTCAGTGTTGATGGCCTAGCTCTGAAATTTTTATTGCAGGTGGTTTAGTAGGAAAGGGCACTTCTTCATCCTTTTCCAGGGTCTGCAAGTGTTGCCATCAAAAGCAGGAATTAGTTGAGTGAACTAAGAATATTTCACTGTCATGTTTACAAGATGATGAATTCTCCTTTCACAGAGGAGATAACCTCAGTAGGCTGAGTTAGGTGTTCCTTTCAGCACTAAGCAAAGGCTCATTGCTGTAACTGCATACCACAGGCAGCATACGATAGAAGAGGCAAGTGCAGCTCAGCAAGTACAGCTATATGACCCGGCACTGCAGAGGATGTAAGTGTGAAAGTCTGCCTGGGGGTCAAACTCTTCTGTTAGCAGTCCTAAGTGATGTGTTATCAATGCTCCTCTACCAAAAAACCTGTTCTAGGGGAAGGCTGACAGTGTTGCTGCGACTGTTTTTGCCTACAGCTGTCCTTCCAAGTATGAGACATGAGCTACCTTTTGAGAACTACATGAAGCCTCTCCCTTCCAGAGGCCAAGGAATGCAATCCACCCTTTCAGTCCCTTGAGGAAAAATGCTTTTTCCAACCACACTCAGGACATTGTGTGAAGGAGGACTTGGCTGCTTTTCTGGTGCCCTGAAACCTTCTTAATAGAAGGCACAGAGGAGACTGGTCTGAGCCAAAGCTCACATCAAGACTCTTAGAAATGACTGGGTCTGTGGCAAACTTTGGAGGGGAACGTGGACTCCAGCACTTCTAACCTAAAAGGAAATGTTTTCAGCAATATTCTCCAGCTTCCTATGGGGAAGGCATGGGAGGTGGAAAATTCTTCTGGAATGTGCTTCTCCTGAAGGTCAAAAAGTGCTTCCATGGGCCATTGTTTTAACAACACTGAACGGTGAGAAAGGCTGCTCTTGAAATCAGAATACTTTGCTTAGCTATGGTACAATCCTTAACACTGGAAAAAAACATTTCCCTGACCTAACATTACAAAAACTGCTTTTATTGTTTTTGAAGCGATGAACAGGATGCTACGCACTAACACTATCTCTAACTAAACAAACACATAACTAAATATTTACTAAAAAATATTGATTTCCCGCTGCTCAGGAAAGAGGATTCTGCCAAGGGCTTCTATCTGGCAATCACAGAGACACAGGCGAAACTCAAGGGAAAGTTGTTCCTGCTCCATCTCTCATAACTTTCAGCGGGGTGTAAGAGCAGTCAGAGGGCAGATGTAGTTTTAGATGCCAATAATGATGATGGGAAGCCAAGCTCACTCTTTCCGGGGACAGGCTCACCAGAATTAGAACATAAATGGATCAGTGGAGATCTACCCTATTAATATGAAGGTTGTCGGAATGTTTATAAAGTAACATATTCTAATGCTTACTTTCTAATATAATGTAGTTCTGTCACTGGAAAAAATAGTCTCCCAGGAATGTAAATGCAGTTTAATATGCAAATTTAACTTTACAGTGGATTGACTCCCGATGTACCTATTGGCACAGACTTGATATTGGAGTATTAGTGCTCCTTTTAAAATAAAATTATATTAAAAAAAATAGAAAAAAAACCTGATATTCAAGTGATCTAAACTCATAATTTAGTGTTTCTGGTTCTTGGAGCATACATTATAAAGTTCTGTGCTTCTTACATGATGTGTGCAGAGTTAGGCACCTAGTAATTGGATATGTACCAGCCACCAATCTCATAAACAATACCTTAAACATTACAAAAAACATGAACACATGACTGACCTAGGCAGGTTGGATGTTCCTTTGAAATTCTTCCATAGCCACTGACTCCACAGGCATCTGACTGTACAAGAAACTTAAGACTTTGCTTTGGATTAAGGTCCAGTGTTTGGGTTTAGGTGGACAGGACCACAACACAGAAACCTTGCACAGCCCTCTCTGAATCTGGTTCTCCTATTAAAAAAAATATTACCAAGTCAATTGATTTATCTATTTGGGACTATAGAATTAGGTATTTTTTCTTTAAATGGATGATTAATGGTAGCAATATGCACAACGTCTAGAGCACTCATACTTCTGGTTCCTATATCTGTATTTATTATGCATTCTTCTTTCTGTTCCTTACCCCTTACTGTAACTACAGAACAAAGGTTTCTTCTCCTTAAAGAACAGTTACTGAAGAATAGAAATTATACAGATCTCTACAACTGTGAGGTAGGGAAGAATTATTCCCACAAAATTGACAAAATGGAGGCCACCTAATTAAGCTACTAGTAGAGGGGTCATAAGACTTTTTCATACAATGCCTGACTACATATTCCATGTATATAATGCAGAGGGACAAAACCATGAACGAGTTCAAAGTGGAATTATACAAACATGGCAGAAGGGTTCATCAGTAGCTGTTAAGTACAATGATTTGGATGCAGCTCCAAACTATTTCGATTATAAAAATCCATAAAATTATGTTAAGAATAGATACTCTACCATTTGTAGAAACTTATTCTAATCAGTTGCTCCTGGGTGGTATTATGTCAAAGACAAAGCTACAGTGATATTTGTCTGATTTGGCCTACCATTTCTTACACTCTTAGCCCTCTGAGGCCACTGACAAAGTTGGACTTGAAAGGAAGGTGTTTATAACATAGTCATACCACTGCATAAATAATTTATTTAGGAAGGGTCTTTGCATTACATCTTCTCTGTACTCTTTTAACAGATTCTTGCACCCTACAGACCTCTCTGATAACCTGCAGGACCCCAAATTATTGAATGCTTTTGACTGGGACTCCAGGGAGTTTTAGCAGTTGTCTCTAGTTGTTTTACTTGGTCACAGCTGGGGAAATGAATTTGCCTTGTCACTACCTAATCCTGGGCTGCTCTCATATCAGGGTTGCGTAGATGTTATCACAATCTCCTTCCCATATTAGTTGTTGTCTGCTGTCACCATTATGTTTGTTTGTACAACCATGTCTAGTGACTGGAGTTTCTGGCTGATTTGTTTCTGCTGTTTTCCATCAAGCTTCCTACCAAGAAACTCACTGCTAAATGAAAGAGTTACATTATCAGCTTAGGAAAGGGAAAATCTTCAAAGAGCAGAAGTATATCCAAGACACTTCATAGAAAAACTCCGGATTCTAGCTCTAGGTTCCTTCTCTGAGAACAATCAATGGTAATATTTGATGTAGTTCGTTCAGACATAGGCAAATGTGAACTAGTTCACCCACTGTTCATCCCCTTGCTGATCCTGGGTTCTGGGAGAGACGTGAAAAGTTGAACCTCACATTTTATCTTTGAGTAGAATAGGGAACGCCAAGTGCTGAGAGAAATTGTGTGTGGGCTTTTGGTAAGGATTGCTTTTTAATGAACATGTAAAACCTCATCTACTGCCAAAAAAGCTACAAACACAGAAGAGCAAATTAAAATTTCTGAAAGAAACCAGTATGAAATTTCTAACAAGTACAATTAAAATGATCAGAAAGTCCTGTGGGAATTTCCTGAGGGAACATGGAGACGTTGCTTCCGTGGAAGAAATGTTGCCCACAGTCGATGATAGAAGCACTTGATTACAGAACTAGACTGGAGGTGCAGTTGTATTTATTACTTGGGTAACTACAGACAGCTTGCTCTATCTACCCATGTGCTTCCTTGTCTTCATTTTCCAATCTTGAATTGATTGAATCCAGCTCACAAAGAAAAGGCTGTGTGGTAGAAACACTGTTAGTAATTATTTTCTCTAGCTTTTATATTTCTTATACATTTTCTTTTTAATTTTATTTGAATATATATTTTTAAAATGTGTTTCCTTTTCATGTAAAAACTGTTGATAGGAAACACATTTTTCCCAGCTTTATGTGAAATGAAAAAAAAAAAAAAAGGAGGGAGAAAAAGGTTCTATTGTATCTTATACTGAACATAAATAAAGCCTAAAATTTTCATTTGTAGTGAATAGCACCAGCATCCTAATCCAATCATATGTTTTAAAGTGAGCTCATGCTTATGGAATTGTAAAGCAAATAATAAATAATCAATGATAAAATAAATTAAAATATTTAAGTGCATCCATAGGCACAAATTTATGAGAGCTGAGCAGGGCTTGTTGTACTTCAGTTATGGAGACAAGGATGGAGCTCAGGAGTTCATTCTTCAGTCACCTCCCCTGCCCCTTCACAACTTTCATTCATTCAGTCCTTAGAGGTAACACATGGGGATGTCATCCACAGCAAATTTCTCTGTTGTCAATAAAAATCTCAGTGTAGTGTAAATAACACCTTATCTGTGTTACTAATTGAGAGCCAAATTGAGATAGTGAATGGATTGGGACATAAGGGACTGTTCGATGACAGTGAGAAAAGCAGAATTTGGACCTTGGAGCAAGATTCCTGAAGTGAAGACCTGGAGGCCAAATGCAGCTCATGATGACCAGCCAAAGGTCCCAACAAATGAGCCTGCCTGGGGAGTGGCCTCAAATCCAGATAAAGTGAGTGATAAGATTACTCACCCATACGCACGAGGCAAGAAGTAGCTGCAAGCAGCAGCTACAAGGACACAAGCACATCCCACTCCTCCTGTTGACTTCACTTCACTTCTGAGCATACTCCTACAGTTTTGATCCGTCTGCTCTTTATTATTTTTCTGTCTCCTTTCAAAAAGGAATACACACCTCTGGGGTTTTTTTGTTCTCAACTACTCTGTTCTCAGTGGAATGTTAAAAGCAAATTCCTTGAAGATGTTTCAATAGTCCTTCATTTTTTTTTAAAAAAAAAAAAGAAACCAAAATTTGGGCCCTAAAGTACACCAGTGAAGTTAATTCTCCATGCATCTGGTACTTCTGCTTCCTCTTTTCTTAAGCTGGTCCAGCCAAAGAAGTGCTTTGGCTTGAATTCTAAAAATATCATAAAATTTTGCACATAAGTAAATGCTTCAAGCATAGTTCCATGTTTATCGGTGGGTGAATGTTTTTATCATTGTTATAAGAAGTAGAAACACAGGACTAAATCAGTTGCAGGGTAGGTGCCTATGGTTCATTTATATAACATACCATTTAATAAGTAGAATAGGATTATCTGCAATGCCTGTTTGCCTACGCTAAGTCACAGTGGGTTCATTTACACAGACAATCTGCTAGTAAACTCATTCACCAGACTCTTGATGGTCACACTGCTTGAATCTTAGCTCACTCCTTGGCCCTGTCCCTAAGATATTTCCCTCTATGCAGTCTCTAGGATAAAGGGTTGGCTGTAGGCAGTGTTGATGCCAGCCAGCCAGTGTCACTTGGTCTCCAGGTCCCCGCCTTTCTACTAGACAGCATCATTTCATACACAGATGCTTACGCATTAAATTAACACACTCTTATTTTTACCTGGCATTACACATGTATTTATTTCAACCCACTAATTATGGCATGAGGTTGATAGGAAGACAGAAGAGGTGTCAGCATGGCAATCAAATTCTGTGTGCCTTTCCCTGAAGTTGTCCTGTAACTCTTGAGACATGAGAAGCATAAAGGCCTGACCACCTGCCAGGATCTGCTGGGTTCACCTGTGGGGCATTATTTTGACACTTATCATTAATATAGAAGATGCAGTGAAAGAAATGAAATTATATCCATTAATATGCCCCTTAATATGTCCCTTAGAACTTACAGGGCAGAGGAAATGCTGTCTCTATTGAGTTGGCCAGGGGAACATCTTGGGTGATGGGACACCTGACTTCAACACTTCATTTCAAAGCCTGAACTTGTGAATGAAGGCCAAAACCCTACTGCTGTCCTTGCAATCAAAGCCTGTCCTACATAATATAATACCCGATATTATTCCAGCAACATGTTTATGTTGCATATACTTGTAAGGCCCACGGCTTTATTATTCTAGCTGTCATATTTCTTTAAAAATATAGATCTTCTAGTATATTTTTTATGCTACAGTTTCATGATTCATTCCAGCTTGGCTTCAGCACAACATTTTTCAACCCACATAGAAAAGCATGCCAAGCCCCTGAGGTTTTGCAATATTCTTTTGTAGTATTACTTTTATCAGGCAATCAAGTAAATATTAATATAACTTTTTTATTTAAGGAAAAGCAATTTTTGCTCCCAACTGCACAACTTTCTGTGTGATAATATGAAGTATCAACATGTATCTTCTTTGAAATATTCAACTTATATATTCCTAAACATTTGTAGCTTTAAACTGATAATGGGTAGGAACTTAGTATCACAGGTATTTTTACTTTTTTTTACTTTTTTTTTTCCATATAGATTGTTCATGTTGATCAGGACTCAAAGTCTGTTCATTTTATTCATGTGAACATTCTCATTTGACTCAGAGTGGGTAAAATCGAGCAGCTTTATGAGCACAGTTATATGCTGTGGTACAAACATGGTTATGCTGGCACATAGGTTTCAGTGCTATTATAGCTTATTCTACATCCTAAAGAGGCATAACCTGCAGCAGTTTCAGTACTTCCAAAACCGTGATAGTGTGTTTAGACTCACATACTTTACCAGTTTAACAATATAATTAAAGCAGACAAACTTTCAGGTCTAAATCTGATGTCAGAGCATAAGAATCCGCCTCATATACCCTTCAAATGATGGGTTTTGGATGATTATTTTGGAGACCGGTGAACACATAGATACATAAGAGATACTGCCCAGTTTCACAATATTTTTTTATGATGACTCACTTTTGCTCACTCACATAGGTGAATAAGTACTGTGGCACTTCAGCTGAATGCAATCCAAAGTAAAAGTTGCATAGTAGAACCCATAAAATTTGTAACATAGCAGATAAGCTTTCCAGTCATGCTGTAAAATAAGATTGTTTATTATTTCCTGTCGTATTGCTGCATGGTAATTTTCAGTTCATGATCTGGTGGTTCCTGCCCAGCATCCTTCCTAAGCTTTTTAATCCACAGCTACAGGAATACAGCTGCCATGCTTAACCCATGGCTACAGGCTACATAGAAATGTAGTTCCTGGTCATTAACAAATGAGAGGATACACATGTTCCTTACATTAGTTAACACACACACAAATCTATTTCAAATCTATTTCAATCTATTTAATTGAAAGGAATCTATCATATAACTTTCAGTTCAACCACCAAACCCCTTTATTTGCACAGTTTTATTTCCAGTATGCATACATATGTCATTCCTGTTTATTAATAGCACCACAGCCTACCTCCATCCTTTCTTCCCTGTGAACAGGGGTATTCTTCATACTGACAGCACTTGTTTACCACTTCCATTGCATTCATTATGAGATACTGGGTAGAATTCAGCTCTGCAACGCAGGTGTCTCTAACTGAGCTTGTCCTAGCTCTCATCAGAGTCAAGGGAAAGCTCAAATCCAATTCCGTTTCGTAAACATAGATGTCTTACTGATGTGTTAGATGCTGTTTTGTCACCCTTAGGCTGCTCCAGAAGAGTAAGGGTCACCCCTGGGTCTTGTGTCTTATCTGCAGGCTTCATGCAGATATTTTATATTCTTGATGGCATCTCAAATGGCACTAGAAGACTATGCTTAGGCAACCTTCAAGCTCTCCATTAACTTTAATAGGAGCTTAACACCTAATTGAGCTGTAGATATCTACACTGTAGATATTGTAAATTAGGCTGAGTTGTATCCTACGCACTCAGACTTGAAGGGAACAGACACTCCCCTGTTTTGGGGCTTGTGGACACAACACACAAAGTCAGGAGGATCATCTGTGCACACAGTGCTAACTCTGCCCTAAGGAAATCAAGTAACGCTCAAGCGTCTGTAGGAATTTTCTCTAACAGGAAAGACACTTTTTTTCAGAACTCTTCAATACTCCTACTGCATTTTTAATTCTGAAACCAGCAAGAGCAAAGACAAAATAAAAGAAAGGAAATTAGGTGTTATGGAGAAAACCACAATCAGCACCGTCTGTAGCCTAATTACATTCAACAGTGCATAGGAGAATACTCACCCACAAGTGACCAAAATAAATAGACATTCCTAAAGATTCTCAGGGCTCTAACAACCAAACATCTTTCTAAGAAAACAGGCAAAATTTTAAAGGGCACTGTCCCACTCATGCTGCAGAAAAATGGAATAGCTGCAAATTGCAATGAGGTGGTTCTGGAACGTTTATTGACTCCTCTCAGAGATCTGCACTGAGCCTCTCAAAACATGAGGTATCTAAGGCTACATTTGCATTAGCAAATATAGAGCAATGGTAATAGGTGCTACGGAATAATGTGCACACTGTACACATTTCAGAGGTTTGACATCAGGCTAGTTCTAGTTTGATCCTGTTGACTGAAATTCCATTAGCAATTTGAGGGTGTTAGGTAGTCTTCTAGAGTACATTTTCTATTTAGTATCATCCAAAAGGAATCCAGTTTGCATGCCTTGAGAGGTTCCGTGATGCAAATCAAAGCTTCACTGGCCAGCAGGTCGAGAGAGGTGATTCTGCCCCTCTACTTTGCCCTGGTGTGGTAACACCTGAAGCAGGTGTTTGGAGCTTTGGAGCAGCTTTGGAGCCCTCAGCACAGGAAAGACATGGGCCTGTTGGAGAGGGTTCAGCTGAGAGCCACAAAAATGATCAGAGGGCTGGAACACCTCTGCCCTGAGGACAGGCTGAGAGAGCTGGGGTTGTTCAGCCTGGAGAAGAGAAGGCTCTGGGGAGAACTTACTGCGGCCTTTCAGTACTTAGAAGGGGCCTGTAAGAAGGATGGGGACAGACTTTTTAGCAGGGCCTGCTGTGATAGGACAAGGCATAATGGTTTTAAACTAAAGGAGGGAGATTCAGGCTAGATATGAGGGTGGTGAAACACTGGCCCAGGTTGCCCAGGAGGGTGGTAGATGTCCCATCCCTGGAGACATTCCAGGCCAGGCTGAATGGGGCTCTGAGCAACCTGATCTAGTTGAAGATGTCCCTGCTCATCATACAGGGGGGTTGGACCAGATGAACTTTGAAGGTTCCTTTCAACCCAAACTATCCTATGCTTCTATGAGTCCGTACTAGGCAGGGGCAGTCAGGAGATTCCTTTCGAAGTAGCACTCCTGACCCAAACTAAACCACTAATAAATGACATCGCCTTAAACACCTCCTTCTCCTATCTTCTGATTTTGTATGTTCTGCTTGTGGTTCCTGGGACACTGCATGAGTCCATTAATCTCCAGAAGTATTCCTGTCCTCTAACAGGAGTTGGGATAGAAAAAAATTAGAGGGCTGAGCAAATGCGGATTTCAGTGTCCTTGTATGATATGACTGTGGTTGTCTGAGTCCATTTCCCCAATTATAGATGTACTCATCAAAGACGTTGTAATTAACATTCTTCATGAGAAGTTCAGCACAATCTTCATAAAATTAACCATCAGCAATATATTAACTAAACAGCATTATGGCAAGATTATTGCACTGTACTTGTTCTGTGACTGCACTAATGGCTTCTTGTGCCAGGTTTGGTTACCTGCCACCTTTTGCCAGTTCTTTGTATAAAGGAATTAGTATGCATTTTACCAGTTTCATAGTCATTGACTCTCAGCACACTTCATTCAGAGCTTCTTTGTCTCTTTATATTTGGTGATGTAGTTTATGGAGCACAAAGTGTTAACCAGTTTCCAAAGGGTGCTGTTTAACAATGGTTGGCCTTCTGAATCATGGATTAGCAAATAATCATTTGTTCTGATGATGTAATACTTGTAAGTTACAGTAACATTACTAAAGGGAGGAGTCCTGTGAAAATTGGTTTGAACTGGTCTCTCTGGTTTATGATCCTTCCTGTTCCTCTGCTCATGCACTGACTTAATCTTACTTAGTAAACACATTTGTTTCCTAATTCTCCTTCAAACTCTAATTTGCAAACAGCTTGGAGGAATCATACTTTCAATCCCAAAAGGATCAAGCCAAAAAATAAAGTTCCCTAGCACTGAAAAGTAAAAGAACATATCTTAGCACAGGAAACTGATTTACTTCCATTCATTGCGTTCTAACTCAGCATAAAATTAACTCCCTGGAGACTGCTGATGAATACATTTGTCTTTCTAAGCTTTCGTTCGGCTAAGAATCTGGAGTATATCAAGAGCTTCTTTTTAAGGCAGTTCCTGAAAGGCAATACAAAATGTTATTTATTGTACTAGAGGTAAATAAATAAATAAATAAATAAATAAATATATATATATATATAGAAAAAAAATTAATATATTTGCTACCAGAAGCATATAATGTTTAAAGCACTTTTCGACATTCAGGTGAAACTTCTTCTGTAGGTACTAGAAATTGCTACTTTATCAGGGTTGCAGACTTTTTCAGGAATACCTTGTATACTTACTAATAAATCCTGAAATTTAATTCTGCTTTTTTCACTATTTCCATCCCTCTTCTACCACAGACAAGTGAGCAGGAGTAACGATTATCTCATCGCCTTGTACCCATTCACCCCAGCAGTGACCATTGTTGAAAAATCAACAATCGTCATCTGTTGTCATACCACAATGTATACCAAAACATGTAAAATAAATTATTACTCACATGCCAATACAGGGTGTATTTCTGTTAATGGAGAATAATAAATATTTACTTTCTCATTACACCATAGTGTGTATCTGACTCTGTATAATAAAATAAAACATGTGAAAGACTGGAAGCATTCAAGATGGAAAAACATGCTTCGATCGTGAAGAGGAAGGAGGAAGACATTATTCTGCATGATGGATTGTGATTGTGGAATTGACAGTTGCAGGATGGAGATTCCTGCCAAATGCCAAGCCACCTCCTCTACATGCCGCTGCAATGTTTCTTCACTTACAAACCACCTTGATTACATAGTCCTGAGCACAGTGTACTGCTGATTTAAATCTGTTATCTCTAATAGAACCACATCGCCTCTTGACATCACATTGGAGATTTCTTGCTGCTCAGATAAAGTGGACTTTTACAAGAAATTCAGTAATATCAGCACCAGGTCCTTGCCAAAGAGAAGCAGCAGAGCTGTTTTTTTGTTGTTTTTTTTTTTTTTTTTTTTAACTGAGACTCACTCTTTATAAATTATTTTCCCAGTTGAACACTGATGATTATGTGTACTATTCAAAAGAAGGGCAAGTCAACTCAAAAAAACAAATACGATAAGCATACGTATAGGATTATGAGAGAATGTTCTCAAACTGAAATAACTCAAGTAGATCAGCATGCACTGATGCATAGGTCAATCAAGTCACAACATGCTTTTGTTCAGTTTAATAGTAGAAATTCTGCACACAGTCATAACATTTTTAATTGCATAGCACATAGTCAAACAATATTGTATATGGATTTGCATGTGTTTTCTTCAGCTCATATGCTATTCAAACCAATGTAAGGGGCTTTTTTGCAGTTGATTGTTTTTTTAGTTGAAAAAGTTTCTGGTGACATTCTTACTATTGTTAGAAAATGGTTTTGTAAACAGCCATACTTATTATCCATTTAGAATATGTTGACCTGGGAATTTTCTGAAAAGTATTCATCATATCCTTAACCACTTAGCTTGCTTTTGCATCTTAAAGTCAAATTATTTGGGTAGTATCCAGCAGTTTAGTGGTAATGCAGCCCATTGACCCACTACCAACAAAGACCACTGGAATTTCTCATTACTTTCCAACTGTTCACTCAGTCTTAAGGATGAGAATAGGTACCTGAATAGCTCTCTTGTTGCTGGGACAGAAAGGCTGGTTAAAACTGTGAACAATGTGTTAAATATAAAATAATTTCAAAATTTGTTTTGGTAGTGAGTCACAACTAAACCAAACATTTTAAAAATTGCCACAGAATAAAAAGTTGTACATATTTATTTTAAAAATTAACTTGGAAGGCAATTCTGATTTCAATCCATCCCAAAATTTCTCATTGCTAGTAATAGCATTTGTGCAACTACAGTTACAGATATTTACTTAATTTTATGGCTTCGTTGTAGAAGTCCATAAGAAAACACATGCCATAACATATTAGTTGAAACAGGATTGCAGGATAATGGAAAGATACAGTAAACTGCTGGCTTCTCTAATTAGTCTGCCAAATGTTTACGTGCTCCTCTTGTTAAGTACCAAACTGTTTCATCAGAACAAAAACACGAGACACTTTGATCTGGAAAATAAGGTAAGATGTTTCAATGGTACACTGCAGCCACAATTCATCCTACCTAACATTAATCACCTTTGTGAGGCATGTAAATTAAGGGGTTAGTCACCTCAGATTCCCTCCAACGTTGCAGGAGGACGATGGGCACTTTCTCAGGGTGGCAAGGAGACTTGGTGGCTCCACAAGAGCAGAGGGAGCCATGGTGGCTGGGCTATGATGTTGGTGCCTCAGCAGCGTGGCTGAATCTGGAGGGACCGGGTGCAGGTTCAGGAGCTACTTCATACATCCTGGTTTTCAAAGCAAACCAATGAAAGACTGTAATAGTTCTTATTCTGTCATTTGGTTTGAAGAGAGGTTTTTTGGTAGGAAACAGAAGAAAAATTTTGCTGATTCTACAAAAGCTTCTATGTCATTAGAATGGAAAATATATTTGGTCCGAATCATCCCACCTGCTTCAGCTGTCAGCACTGCGGAAGAGCTGTATTACCTATTCGTACAGGAAAAGGTGTGCCTTTGTTCTTCAGTAAATTACATTTATGACTTCAGAAATGGTCTTTAACAGGATCTGGAGGGAAGCCAAGTCAACTTGCCCTTTGGCCCAGAGACGGATCACGCAGAAGAGATGATTTTGAAGGACAAAATGAGATTAGGACACATGAACTACAAGATGAATTCAGCAAGAGGCACATAAATCCCTTAGATGGCCTTCTTTATATTCTCTGAATAAGATTGTTCTCTGTTACAGAAATGTAAACTCAGAATATATTATTGCAAACCTATGGGAACATCAACATGACAAGATAATGCAATTACATGTATCTGTAATCTTGAGCAAAACTAAAGGGAAATGGAATGTGGCTGGTATAGCACAGGGCATCAAAGGTAAGCATGCCTCTATGAATAAAAGCTTTCTAGATTCCTAGAACAAGAGACCATGGGAGACCCTGCAGGAAGAAAGCTCTGGAGGCCACTTACGGTAACCTCTAGCTCAAAGCGGAACTGTTGTCAATGCTGGATCAGCGCAACCAGAGTCTTGTCCAGTTCAGTGTTGAAGTCCTCTTGCGATGGAAATGCCACAATTGCTCTAGTTTTTGTACTGGAACAAGTCGCCCAGAGACATAACAGGTTACCCAGATGGTTATTATCTTTAAACAACTTCAAAGAGATATCTTTAACAGGGATCTAAAGACCTCACACTGTTCACCGACAATCCACTTTGGTGTTTGCTTAGTGGGCAAGGAAAAAAAGGACATCCATGAAAAAGAGAAAAGTCAGGAGCCACAGATACAGTACAATATAGCCTTGTTGCCAGGTGTTGTGAATGATGTGAAATCTTTGTCCAAAGAACAGATCAAATATAATTGAGAAGTACAGGACTCTAGAAAGACAAGTGGACCTGAAAGCAGCAAAATTATATCACTAAATGAAAGAACTGCTGGGCTGCCACTTAAGGTGGAAAGGAACTCAAATTGGCCTCATCAAGACTTATCAAGGATAACAAAAGCTAAGTAGTTATCAGTGCGGCTGGCCATTGGAGTGTAAACCAGAACCTACATATGAGGCTTTACATACAGAGCATAGGGAAGCTCAGGTGCCCCAAGACAGGATTCAAAACTATGTGTTCATAATACTATGTGTTCATAGCACTTTCAGCTAATCTACAGTGAATACAGAGATCAAGACATGTCTTACTTTGCATTCACAGACCAGAACCTGCATGTAGGTGCCTATATCTCCTCTTTACGAAGGCATTCTTCTGAAATGTGCTGATGATGGAAACGTCATTGTCTATTTAATGCAAGTTAGCTGGCCAGACCTGTAGAGGACAAAGTGGGAGATCAGGATTTAATTTCTTCCAGTCTTTAAAGAATCAAATCTTCTGCTTGTCTGAGTTGAACTGAAAGGGTGTTGGCTATCAACTGCGTAAACAGCCCTTGAAGGAGGGAGCTCTGCCCAAAGCTACTTTGTGCAGGTTGCAGAATGCATCTTTGTGGAGGTGGATGTCCAGTGCCTTTTGAACTTTCTGCTACACAGTAAAGCAATTTCAACCAAAAGAGTAGGAAGTGTTCAGGAAAACTCATCTCTCCCCCTCTAAACTATGTCACCCTTGGGAATGACATTTTCCTTGGAGAAACATTAGTTTTGACCTCTTCAGTCAGAGCGAAGTGTTGACTCTAACTTCCAAAGCAAATGGCTTAATCGCAGAACATTGTATGAAAGGTGGGTGGCAGATCCTCCTCCACTGTCTGTTCTTAAAAAGCACCCACAAAGCATTTTCCAAGGAGCCTTCTGGGTGTGCATTTGGTGCTTTTTTTGAGAATGTCTGCAGGTTTGAGCCCCCCCAGGAGACTTCAGCAGAGGAATGCCTAGCTTCTTAGGTGGGAGATAGCTATCAGGCTGCTTAAACTGTTCTGGGCATGTGCCAAAGCAGAGCCCTGGACACCCAGAAGAGCTGAAACTCAGACAGGCAGGTGCCTTCAGCAAGATTCAAATAAAGCACCTAAGCATTTATGGTGTAACTGAGGAGAATTTCATCAAAGAAAAAGTGATTTTCCTAATAATGTTTGCTCCACCAAAGTGCTCAAAATTTCCATCACAAAATTTATTTTGATGCATAAAACTATGCCACTGACACCTTGACTGAACTAAATACATATACTGCCATTTCCCTGAGTGCAACTGGAATAAACAAAACAGGTATTGCATTGCCTAAGGATTGCCAGGGATCCAAATCTTCTAGGCATTCATGTCTAACAACAGCACCAGGTTCAGCACAGGGCAGAGCTGTCACGGTTACATTAATGCAAAAACAGTGGTGTAGGAGAAGCAGTCATGGTGCTGGTGGTGGTATCCACCTTTTGCATATTAGCCTACGGCATCAACAGCCTACTCAGCCACTAGTGACCCAGGTTCACTGAATTCTAGCATTGGACTGCAAGCACAAAACCAAATAAATCCTTCCCAGCAAAGCCATGGTGTTACCTGGCAAGACTTTTATAATAAGGTAATTATTGTTTCTTTTCAGGTTGTTCCTAATTAAGTATGTTTGAAGAATTTATGGAATTTTGTCCTGTCCCAGCTGATGTCTTGCATGATCCAGTTTGGTCCACAGTTAGGTTAATTAACCTTTTCTCTTCAATAAGGGTCCCTGTTTTCTAAAAGAATAGCTCAGTCTAACTTGTCATATTCCAAATGGATGAGAACTGCACCACAGCCACCTACCCCCGTCTGTGACTAGGATGAATTTAGCCCACTTTCACTGAAAAGGGCAAACAGTGACAGCAACTGTCTGTTGGGACAAGATGATAACGAAGTGTGAATAACAAGCTTCCCTTTCACATAGATATTATGCAGATTATTCTTATTTGTTAACACCCAGAGTTACTGAGAAACTTAAACACATGCTGTTTGGCTAAGTAAACTACAAAAGAATATGGAAACCCAAAGGCACTGTAAAGAAAACAAAAAAAAAAGCCCAACCTCATTGCCAGATTGGATTCAAAATTCTGCAAGGCTGGTGAATGTAGGCTGGAGAAAACAAAAGACATTAATGCTATCTATGACACAAGAAGAAAAATAGGAAACTCAGCACAGGGTTCAAAGATGTCTGTGGAGGTGGGTGAATCACTGTTGCTCACACTTTGAAGTGAGTGAGACAAGCCTGTGCGTCATATATTGTTTCCTCTTAATCTGCAGAGAACAGGCCATCCCAAGCCATTGATGGGAGCCAAAGACTTCGAGCACAAATGAAACGTGACTGGACATGGGTTTCTCTTAGTCAAGCATCCTGGGAGCCTAGAACCGCAAGCCAGGCCCTGTCAGCAGTTGGAATACCTTTGGTTTACAGGTTAACAACCTGACGATATAAATGAACTGTGGCTGAAACTAAGCCTACGTGGGCCTAATGTAATAAGGAGCCAAGTTTCATACCGCTATAGGGCTGATACTACACCCACTGCAGTCAATGATAATCTTTCCATGAATAACAGAGGCAGTTCCTTTCATCTCTCAATGCCTGTACTTATAAAACGGGGATAACGGTACTTTCTCCTATGTTCGCAACCTCAAAAACACTTTGTGGCAAGGACTGTCTCTATCTAGGCACACCATGTGGCATTTATCACCTCTGGATTCCCCTCATCTTTGGAATTTGAAGCCAGGAAAAAAAAACATTAGGACTGGGATGACATTTCCAGCATATATGTTTGTTGTATGCCGAGTACCACAGACTTGTGTAGATCTGAAGACTTAAGCCTATGGCTAGCGTTAGAAACTCTGTAAGTGCATGCTACTGGCAGTTTTTAAACCCCTGTCTTAAAATTCTGGGGGTTTTGTTTTTTCTTCTTTGAGCTACTACAGTAGTGTAAAGCTTGTGAAGACGTCATAGCTGTTGAATATCTAAAAGTTTCACAGGAGGCTACAATTGCAAGGCTGACTCCATCAATGACGATAACTGCTAAGTTGAATAAGTTTTATATTTATGTATCTTTTTTCATACAGTGCTGCTTATGCATGTAGCTCAACATACAATAAGAACAGTCCCTAGCATGTACAGGCCATATAGCAAAATAAAACCTTGCACCATCTATATTGTACTAATCTCTATTGATAACTGAAATCGATCCTTCATTTCATCTTAAAGTTACTTAAAAGGACATATGCTTGATTTGTGGGTGGCTTTTTTTGTTTGGTTTTGGGTTTGGGGATTTTAGTGTTGTTGTTGTTTTTTCCTTTATGGGAAGCAACTGTACCTTCACTGGACTGCTATTATTCACTGTTTTAGAAAATATGCTGACAGATGTGTCAGTTTACATCCTCTGCAGAGCTTGGTTTATGTCTTTGTCTGTTTGGGTTTTTTGTTTGTTGGGCTTTGGGTTTTGTTTGTTTGAGTTTGTTTGTTTGTTTGTGTTTTCTTGTTGTTGTTGTTTCCTCTTCAAGTAAATATGTATTTACTTGTACTTATTTAATATGTATTTACTTGAACGTAAAATGCTGTAAAAGCATTTTATTTCAGTTTTGTACCAAAACCCCACACAATCAAATTCTGTGCAAACATACACACTATATGAAAGGATATTAATCTTTATTTAGACTTAAATAGACAGTCATGGCCTTTCCAGGCTGTAAGCACCTTATTAATAAATGTGATCAAGTAAAATGGTATTAACACTTGAGAAGACTCGTTCCTCAGAGTCGTGAAGTGTCCTCAGTTAGACACCCAGATCCCGCCAAACTGCTGCCTTGTTGTGGCACACCTGAAAGGTCACAGTTTAAGGAGAACAGTCGGAGGTAGCAGCCCACCAGTCCTTCATAGTCTGAAGACCCCATTCTGTCTCAAAAATCTGGCATTTCTTCTCATGGAACTTCTATTTTTAAGGCTAGAAAAATCTCTCAAAATGACAGACTCTTTCAAAACTTTTGAAAGCCAAACACTTTGTTGTTGCTCTTGGAAGAAAACAAATCCTTGGGCAACTGAGCATAGAAAATAGGGCTGAACAACCTGTTTAGAAATCCCAACCTGCCTAAACACAGCAAGTTTCAGCTTGACGAAGACTGATTGTGATGAGGATGGCCTGAAGCCCACATAACGCAGCTAACTTCCGTGTCAGTTAGGAGCTTCAATGAGCTGGGGGAGACGTTTTCATTTAAAGAGAAGGCTCCACTCAGCTATTGCAATCAGATTTAGGATTTGTTTATGCAATATAAACAAGAAAAAGAAAAAAAAAAATCTATTGAAATAACATGTGTGGCATTTTTTCAGTATTACAGACACCGTAATCTCTGAGATGTTTGTCAGGGTTTTATGGATGCCAACGTCTTCCACTGCTTACTCAGAAAGCTCTCAGATAAGGAAAATTTCCTTGAATGTCTCATGGTGGTGCTGGAAAAATGTAGAAGAAAGGACCAAATGGGACTGATTCACTACAGTGTTTTATTCCAAGTATCACATGGATATAATACTTCTGAGATCAGTTGAGGCACATGAACACAAAACTGGGTCAAAGAGGTGGTGGATTTGGCTCAAAATATCTACCAATGTTTTGAGGAAAGGGACGCTGCCTCCTACTACTTCAAAATAGCATGAAATGTTTTTTATATAAAACAGTAGTGGCTGCCAATAATTCACCAGGCTGGTTGAAAACACTTTCACATGACTGCAGGTAACCATACGCTATAAACTAGCTGAGACCTGGGAAAACACTCTAGGCAGTGGTAGACAGACAGGTAAACTTAGCCTCATGCTTTGTTTTCAGAAGTTCCAGTACGTACTGCCATAACCAGTTTTTGTTTTGTTTTGTTTTTCCCAGAGAGCCAGTCTGTAACCACAGACAAATGTTTTTCTCTGTTGAAACTCATCCTTATGGCACGACAGCCCAGCTAATTCTTGGTTATACTGTGTACGTAATAAGAGTGCTCAAACATAAAAGGGATGAAAGACCAAAGTAGTAGAAATTTTCCCTCAATTTTATTTTCCAGAAAAGCAAAATCTGGCATACCCAGATCTTTTTGTTTGTTCCCAGCATTCAAACAGTGGAAGCAAACAGCAGCCACTGATGTCAGTTGGTTTTCTAAATTTATTTAAGAAATCTTTCTTTTAGGCTTCTCCTTTGTCAGTTTTTTCCTACATGGTCTTTCTCTCATGCTCTGGATTGAACTCATTCTGTTCAATAGCCTGCAATGTACAGACCTTGTCTTCTAGTTTCTGATTCCTAGACTCTCTCATCTAGTTTCTGTTTTGTTCACCTTTTGTGACTAACCTTGTAAATCATCCCTTATCTCACTTGTGTAATTGTGCCAATAAAAAATTCAATAAAAGGAATTTTTAGAGACCTTATGTTCGTGTCCTATGACTGCATCAAAATACTTTAGTTAGTAGTTTAAGGTGAAAAAAAAATTCTTTGCCACTTACCCTAAACATTCAGCCTTGACATCTGAAAGTCAAAACTGTTCTTTCTCCATACATTTAAGCAGCTGTAAAAATTCAGCTATGCAAATCTGAGACCCGGTTCAGCAAAGCACAACTGTTTGTTTAATAATGGAAGAGGTGAGGCTGATCCAGCTCTCTATTCCATGAATAGGCTGCGCAAAGCCAGCCAGAGCCAGGGAAATCAGAAAATTATTTTCATAAGCAGCACAGGTGAGCACAACTGAAAGAAAACATATTCTTTTCATATTTATGCGTATTTTTGCCCCCACTCCATTTGATCAGGGATCCTCTCACCATGTCCCAGAGGGGCCCTGGAGCTGCCATGGTGGATGTAGCTGAGTGTCACCGACAGGATCACGCTCACACGGAGCTCTTGTTCAGCTACACAGCTGCACCAAAGGAGCTAATACTGTCGTGTTTAGTCGTACTCCAACTATCTTTACTCATGGTGAGTAATTCTTTTGAAGTCAGTCTGTCTACATGAGTGAGTAATGGCCTCAGGATCCGGCCCTTCAACTGTGTATGACGTGTTGTGTTTCAAATGCTTTCTGCGCGGTTGTTTTTAATACTGCATTGCATTTTACTTGCTGGAATTATCTTCTGAATAGCTTCTTTCCATGGATTCCATTATGTATATTCTTTTATTTATTACGTTTTCACTTTGATCTGCATGCCAATCAAGATAAGATCAATAAAGATAGAATTTTAATGAACACAAGGAACTATGCGTAGCTGCAACAGCCAGTTTTACTAGTTCTATGGGTGTGTGCATTTATTTTTACTTGTGTAATATCCAGATTGTAAGGTTGCAGTGTGTGAAGTGCTTCATATTCATTTAGTTGCTATAGAGAATAAGATATCTCTATTATCTTCATGACTATCTCATTTGATCTGGTTGATATTTTTGTTCGATTATACAGAACTAACGGCAACTGCTAAGAGAAACAAATACTCAATACAATCATGACAAAGATTAATGTCTTCCAGAGAGAATACCTAAGGAGTCTTTAAGAACAGGGACCACTAACAGGGAAATGTCTACCACCTGGGTCCAGATAGGTTATAGATGGATGTTGCCATGGTCACGATCAAAGAAGCTTGAACCTGTTAAAACCCTTTGCCTGGAGTAGAAAGGGTGGGAGACAACCAGCACTTGCTGGGTTTCTGTTTCTTCTGGTAGGAAAGAAGTGGGACAGGACAGAGAAAAGCATACGGAAAACACACAAGAAAGGACTAAGGCTTAGATGGAGACATGGAAGCTTTTTGACATATTTATTTACTGTTTGTTTTTGGTTTTTTTAATAAAAGTAATACATGGGTTACATGAACAAGGCAATCAAGACAAACTCTTGGAAAGTTGTTTCTGTACATGTGTCAAACACGGGTTATGATCAAGAGATGGTCCAAGGTCCAGCCATAGAGTTGTTAGGGGGACAGTTTCTATTCACAGTAGACAGGAGTCAGGAAAAAGAGCAGGTTCCAATTGTAAAAGAGGATTAAAAAAAAAAAAAAAAAGGAAGGAGGAGAAGTCTGTGGTGGAAAAGATCTTGCAGGATCTAAAACACAGCTCGTCCTGCAACAATGAAAGGTACTTTAAGAGATAACAACCACCAGAGCTGTGTAGGTAGATGAAATTAATCAAAATTTAAGGTTCAGACTTCATTGCCTGTAAAGCAGTAACATTAATGAAAGTGATTATTGCTTCATAATAAAAGTGGTTGTTACCAAAGAGATGAAGTTTTGACTACAGTCAAGCATGCACTTTGTGTTCCTTTTCATTTTTGTGGCAACACAGAAGTCTGAAGTCACTTATGGGTATTTGGACCATGGCACCACAAGGACAGCATATTGGACCACAAAGCAGTTCCCAGTGAGTGCACTCATAGTAGCTACTGCTGAGGCCCAAAAAAAAGAAGGAGTAACCATGGCTTGACTCGGTGCAATTCATTATGGTGGATCCATAATATTGTGGTTCAATTCATTACAGAAGAACTATAATGTTGTGGACCTATTCCACAAGTTGATTCCAGCAATGAAGTTCATACTAGTTGCCTCTCCAATGTGCATATTAAATGCAAATTAGATTTCTGTACAGCTTTGCCACTACTAACAGAATTTTGTGCTTGCATGGTGTGAACTGCTGAAAGACACAGGGAAGAGGTGCTTCCTCCCTTTTGGAGGTACCTTGCACCACTGTTGGTGGAGTGCTCTGGAAGAAACCCCAGGGCCTGGATTCAGCCTCAGTTCCTGTGTGCTGTGCAATTGCAAGAACAAACACAAGGCAAATTTGGCCCTAAACAGTCACTTTTCCAGGGCACTAAATTGCTAATATAGATGCACTGGTTAAGTACCAACCTACCCCTCTGAGTGAAATCTGGCACGAACCAAACTCATTCCTCTTCCAAATGCCAGTGACAAATGCCTGCATTGGAAGATATCTACGCCTTTCTTTAGCAGAGATTTACTACATTTTAGCAACTGGCAACGAAGATAAATCAGCATCATGTGTCCACTCAGCCCTCAGTGAAACACCAGTGGGGTATGAAGAATTGCCTCAGATGATTACTTGCCACATACTAAAAGTGTTATGATAGACAAGGTCAGACGCAGCTGCCATCCAAATGAAGAAAGCAAAAGGCAGATTCTCTTCCCTAAATTTACTCCTACCTTCCAGTACTGTCTCAGAAGCGTGAGGTCTCATAGCTCAAAGTTCATTAAATTTTAACCAGTTTAAAGAGTTCATCCGAGTGTTTTCTTGATGACATAACTAAAATGCTTCTTGAGAAAATGATAGGTCTCCAGCAACATAGGTGGATGTTGTAGCAGCCCAAGCAATTAATGCCACAGAGAAAATACTAATGTTCAGTGTCCATGAAACAGGGGAAATTTGGAAAACACATGGCTCTGCCAGAAGGATCAGGAAAAGGAGGATGGAGTACACAAATACCATTAAAGGATGAAACACAGCATGCTGTTGCCATAGTGGGGAGAGTATATTACATACATCAGCGAAGGAGCAAGGTGGTATGCCTACCTCTCAATGATGTAGGGTGTCTGGCTGTTCATGGTTTGCCTGTGCTTCATCACAGAAATTGTTTGCATTCCACTCTGAATGTGTGTATGAGAGATTTTGGTCCTAGCCTTAATCTTTTCATCAAATCCCTCATCTCCCCTGTCAAGCTCATTCTCTTTTTTTCAGAATAGGACTTTTCCTCAACATGTCTTCAGTGCAACATTGGACTTACCTGGACAGCCAGGGCTTGGTCTATGTTCTGCATTTCTGCTGAGACAGGTCTGTCACTGTATGAGGGATTCCAGGTTTTGACAACCATCCACATACCAGCAAGAGGCCTGTCTATACTGGCCATATCCTTGGAAGAAGACCACTCAGATAAGTAAGCCAGTGTAAACAGCTTCAAGCAAAGAGTACAGATCTCTCTGTATTTTGTTCACATGTGACCATAATCTTCTGTCTTGTTTCGGGGAAAGTATTACCTTGATTTGAAAGTCATGGAAGAATCTCTGTTAATTTTCAAGCAGATATGAAAATGTACAAATAATTTATTTCCTTTTACTCAGGTCTGTGGTATAACAAGGTTTGATTTAAAATCATTAGCAAAAACCTATTGATAAATTTTGGAATGAACGGCTGGATAAAAATCCATACAGTAAAAAAAAAAAGGTCTGTTGCTCATTTAAGAAGTCAGTTAATATCTTGTTTGGTCCTGATGTATCCTTTGGTATAACCTGCACAGTTAAATCACAGCACAGTATAAACACAGTTTGGATCCCAGTCTCTGCACTTGCAAGAGCCAGTCCTGCTTCATGTGCTTCAAAGAAACTTGAAGAATGAAACTGGAATATGGTGCCCTGCAGGTTGGGTAAACACATAGGACAGCCATGCAGCGTTGCAGGTTCCATCAAGGAAAGCCAGCAACAAGAAAAAGGTGTTTGCTCATTGCTACGAGGAAAATTAATGGTATATACCAGGCAAACAATTTCACCTCCCTTGCCTCAAAGGGAAAATAACCACAGGAGGTGCATCCCTGGTGTACACACACCTTCCCGGGCGAGTGGGCTGGAATAACGAGCAACTCTTCTGTGATCCCTGCAGGTGTGTGAAACTGAGCGTGAACTCTTCCCAAGAAAGAGTCAAGTTTAGGTTGGTTGCAAGGGAAATCCCTGGTAAAATCTCACTGGGCAGAGGAAACATTGCATGCGGGCTTGCTGACGGCATGGAGCCGAAAAGCGAGGCGGCGCACATACATGTCAGTCACTTGGATATGTGTGGAGTGGCTTCTCTGAGGTGACTTCATGCCTGGGAGATCTGCTGAACCACAGTGCCAGACGGCCTGCCTCGCTCATCCCCCAGGGCTGCAACATATTCTCCGCTGCAACATGCCTCTGGGAGCAGGCCTCCCTTTTCAGTCGGGCTGGGAATCCATTGCCTGTGGGCTGGGCTGCGTCTGGAGTTCCGTTCCAGAGGACCTGCAGCCACCCCAGTGGGAGGAAGGCGGGCAAAGATGTCTCGCTACTGCACAGAAGGAGAACACTAACTGTGTTTCTAGTTATCATGGGAGAAGTCTATGTCTGTGCCCTTGTGCAGCCCCAAACAAAAGTACCAGAATCCTAGCTAAACCCTAAGTTAACAAAAAAATTATTCCTATCCTGTGACTACAGAACATCCTCTGTCCACAAATCTGCAGCAAATGGTACAACACAGTGCAGCAACATTAGATTGGATATTAGGAAAAATTTATTCACAGAAGGAGTTGTGAGGCATTAGAACAGGCTGCCCAGGGAAGTGGTGGAGTCACCATCCCTGGAGGTGTTTAAAAGACGTGTAGATGAGGTTCTTTGTGACAGTGTTAGGTTAATGGTTGGACTTGATGATCTTGAGGGTCTCTTCCAACCAAAATGATTATATGATTCTATGAACATCTGAACATCTGATCCTTCATGTGCCATAAAGCAGACGGTTTATTACCTAGCTCTCCACGCAACAGAGCCTGCATTATTGTTACTATGAGCGTAACCTTGTACTCTGTCAGTGATTAATTTGTGTGTATCTCTTCTGCTAACAAATGGATCTTGCAGTGAGCACTAATGATGGGACACGACTGCTTTCACTGAAAGAAATGTGGAGTTAAGTTGAAACATTTTTCAAATTACTGTCACATTCACAACTTTTTTCTGAAGCAAAACTGTCTCTCCATTTCCTCCCTTGCAAAAATAAATGAAGGATTATGGTTTTAAGTAGAATGATAAATTCAGTTTGAAATCTGCACAGCACATTTTATTTTCAATTAATTCAAGATGATGTCTTGAATGACAACAAATTATTATCAAGATAAGAAAGTCAGTTATTCTCACAGTCTTGTCTCATTGACTATACTGAGGGCAGCAACTAAAGCACTACTTGTAGCTAAGTATATTTTCAAATGCTGAGTGCTCTGAAACAAAAAGTATTGCAAAGTGATGCAAATATGATGCCGATGAACCTCCCTAGTGCCAGTAAAAAATACTTTGAAACATGGCTTGAAAACTGAAGAACTGAAGATAAACTAAAAAGTCTTCAGAATCATGTATTCTACAACTAAATATCAGTACATACGTTAAATATAAATGTAACGGTTGTTCTAAGAGATTAAAACTTTACCCTCTGCGATTAACTATTTATAAGGAAACAGAATAAAGAGATATTTGACATCTAACAAACACCTATAACATTATAGTGAAAAACTTTGAAACGTAATTCTGATTTAGAAAAGGCTTCCTAAAGCTTCCATGTGATTATTCATGAAAATCATCAAGTACTAAGAAAACACTGATATCAGAATTACAAAATCATCTCTCTGTGGAAAAAAAACATAGGGTACCATGCTAAAATACAACACCCAAAAAACATCCTAATAATCTATTTAAAAATAGCTGTTTGATTTCAGATGTGGTTTTATGGGGTGCTGGTGAATTGAAGCAATATAGGCTGGAAATGACCTTAAGAGTTGTTGCATTGTTAGATCACCCTTACAGGCTTTTTTCTAGACCATCCTTAAAAGCCTCTAAAAAAAAGGAGATTTTCAATTCTCTCAAGTGAATCTATCTTTCTATAGCAATCTTCTTACTGTGGTATACTTTTACATTCCCTCCGCAGTCTTTGCATTTTAGACCAAATAATTCTTTTTCTATGGCTCTTCTTTTGTATGTCATGCTTTCTAAACTTCTTATCCTGCTTTTTACCTTCACCTGGAGTTTGCTTACATCCTTGTTCAAGTGCAGTGCCCGAAAGCGGGCAGAGTCTCCCAGCTGAGGCTTCATCAATGCTAAGCAGTCTCTTCCTGTCTCTTACAGACAACATCCTCGATCACATCATGCTGAATTTGTCTTGTTCACAACCACCTCGTATTGCTGACTCCTGGCTGGTTTGTGCTTCACAGTGATCTCGAAATCCTTTCCTGTTGGGCTGCTGTATCTCTCACTATTCTTCATTTTATTCGTGTGTTTGATTTTTCCTTCTGAACTGTAGTTCTTCCTCTAGCTTGGTTTAATTCTGTGGATTTCAGGCCATCCCTCCACTTTGCCCATTTGGTTTCTGAAGCGTTCTTCCAAAGCGCCTGGATAGTCACCCTGTTGGTGCCATCTGCAAATCAAGCATGTGTATGCTCCCTAGCCTGTTGTCTAGACACTCAGTGTAAACCTGAATTAGTGCTGGGACCAGGAAAAGAGCCTGCAAGGACGCCACTTGGAAAGACTTCATTATTTTGCAGTGAATCTCATGCTTACTATTTAAGAAAGATGTTTCACACTGTCCTACTTTCTGATTATTTTCTATAGACTGTGTTGAGTTACCTTACCCATGACAACACGAGAGGCAATGTCAAAGTCTCACCAAACTATTTATCTCTTGTTTCCCCACCCTTCAGCAGGCTCCTTATCCACCCAAAGAAGGAAAAGGGCACATTAAGGAAATACTTTTACATTGAATCACTCGACAGTCCTTATGTTGTACACAAAAATTGAAAGTGAAGCAATTTCTAAAATAGTTGCCTGAACTTTTCTATCAGTGACTTAATAAACTTCCCATTTTTGTTTGTTTGTTTTTTTAAAAAAAAGACACTCATACTACAGGTATGTACAAATACTTCTGATCAGAGAGTAAATGAATAAAACTTTCATTTCACTTATAAACTGTTTGCTTTGGCATTTCCCCTATAATGTGTCTGTACAAAGAGAAGGCTAGTCATGCAATATAATTATTTTCTCACCTGTTCTTGTTACAAAGTTTCCTGAAAGTGCAGTCTCTTTCTTCACTCTCTGTATGTAACCTCAAAATAGTATCTCATGGTCACAAAACCCTTATGTTGTGTAAATATCTTTTAGAGCATTTGATCTTTTTCCCTCTTCTTTCCTTCTCTTCCATTAGCAGTTTTTATTGCAGCTGCTTGAATACAAGGTAATGAAAGCTCATGTTTCTGTTTACACTAGGTTTGTATTGGTACACAGAACAAGACAGGAAACAAAAAGTCTGGGCATCATTATAGAGATTGTCATCAAACAAGCACTGTTTTCTAGTTTGTACTTTAATCAGTGTCTGGAATTACACTTCAGGACCTAGCAGTTAACGCATTAGAGGAGCCTTCTCATGGATTCCTTGCAAAATACTATTTTATTTTTGAGTGCAGTGAAAGGCAGCATATTTTAACCAGGTAAATACTTTAAATTGGATAATAACTTACACTTGTGTATAATGCATGATCAATGAGTGATTTGTGATTGCATAATGATTTCTGTTCTTCAGACGCATCTCTGCTCAGCATTACATAGGGACGAGAGGTGAATCAGACTGTTACTTGTGTACCCTAGGAGTCACAAGGACTTTTCCAGGAGAGCAATAGAAAGTGTCCAACAGTGGGAATTATGCTGTTACATGACATGGGGGACAAGGAAGATAAGAAAAGCCAATCGGAAAGTGCATCTTTCTTGCAGCTGCAAGGATCTGCATCTTTCTACATGACTGCACTAGGGAACAAAATAATGGGACAACAGCTCTCCCACAAGGCCTCCATTTCTTGCTGAATTTCCCCTGCCTAATGGCACAGGAGGCACTGGAGTCCAGTGGCTATTTCATCCACTGGTCCTGTAAGGTCTGCTGGCAGCTCTACTGTCACCCTGCACACTAGAGAAGAAGGATTTAGTAGTAGTGTCACGAGGATGGAACCAGGCTCTTCTCAGTAACAACCAATGGACAGGACAAGAGGCAATGGATACAAAGTGGAACACAGGAGGTTCCACTTAAATATGAGAAGAAACTTCTCCACAGTGAGAGTGCCAGAGCACTGGAACAGGCTGCTCAGGGAGGTTGTGGAGTCTCCTACTCTGGAGACATTCAAAACCTGCCTGGGACATATTCCTGTGTAACCTCATCTAGGTGTTCCTGCTCCAGTGAGGGGATTGGACTAGATGATCTTTTGACGTCCCTTCCAATCCCTAACATTCTGTGGTTCTGTGATTTCTCATCTCCTTCACTTCATCTGATCCATTAAACCAATTCCTGTTTTCCTGTCTGGTGGACGGTCTAGGGGATATATGGAACCTTTGGGATTCAGGCCCAAAATGTATTTTCTGCAGTTTTGTAATTATTGTTATTAAACACACTACAACCATGCTCATTTGAAAACAACTAAGTCATCTTATGTCACCAGTCCTTTGAACCAGTGTATTTGCAGCAGAAACATAATCGCCTTTTGGTATATTTATTGCAATCAACACTATTAATATCAACGTTACTAGAAGACAGTATTCCTAATTCTAAAAATAGTTTTTTAATCATCCAAGCCAGTCAGAGCCAGCCACTCATTTGTGTGCTATCCGTTGCTTACCAAGCTATTATAGCTCTCCTTGCTCATCGATTAACCTCCAGCTTACCATTAACCAACAGCTCTTTCTTAGGGAACAGTCAATGATATGACAACAGTTTTTCCGGGAAGGACAGAGATAGCTGTAAGCTGACCAGACCAAGTCAGAGCAAAATTACTATGAAGTTTAGTACAGGCTGCCTGTATATCTTGGCCAGGTAAATATTTTTGCAGTTGGCCCAAGCAGAGCCCTATCCTGTTGCAGTTAAACAACTAGCTAATTTACAGCTAGTGTGGTGATATCAACACTGGCTACATTGATACCCTGGATTGAAGTATAGATACACCATAAAAAGGAAGAGATTTGCTAGGATCATTTTCTAATAATTTTCAGTAACAGCCAACAAAGACTGTTGATCCTTATTTTTTCTTCTAACTCAGTGCATTTTTTAGTGTTTAGTAATGTGCATTAAGATTTGCATATGGCAAGGTTGAGATAGATAGATAGATAGATAGATAGATAGATAGATAGATAGACAGACAGACAGACAGACAGATAGAGGGACAGATCTGGAATGAGGAACTGTCTACCCTGTACAAAGATAAGTGGTAGGGGAAATGTTCTATTTGTATTCAATTAGTACACAAATATTACAGTTTCCATGGTGTTGGTATTTGTCAAACTACTTTCTAAAGAGAAGTTCAAACACTGAATAGTTAAAGGACTAAGATGTCATTTGAATGCTAGTTACTTCAAAAACTTAGTATGTAACAATATCCACCCAAAGCATTTACAAATTCCAAACCACCACAATTATTTTTGAAATTATAACCCCTCCCATGAAATATGTATAAACAGAACTCTCCCTGGTGAGTGCTTGAAAATCTGGCCCTTTAGCCCCAATCTTTGGTTCCTTGGTTGGTTAATTAATAGGCTTTTCCCAGAAAATAAATTTCATACAAATCTGAACAATAGACAAATTCATGGAAAACGTGAACAGCTCATAAGCAAATCATGAACAGAAGAAACAGTTGGAGTTCTTCAAACAACTTGATAGATCATAAGACCTCTTATTTTGCTCACTACTAGAAACAGTGGGGTCCTAGTATGTCTGAGTGGGAGTGTGGTAATAAACCTGTAGACAGCTAATGTAATTCTGGAGAGGAAATGAGAGTCAAGTATTGCAATAATTTAGTTTCTCTCTATTCCTGCCATTCCTGTTAAATTTAACCTGTTTCTCCTAATTTCTCATCCTACAGAAACTACACTTTGTTGAAATAAATTACCATACAAGTGGACTCTGCAATGGCTGTTCTCTAGTTACTACACGGAGGACTAATGGAATCACTGCAGAGGGAGTGAGGAACATGCTTAAGCATATTTTAAAATCCCATTGCATTGTATCTATATTTTTAGACACCTAAGTACTTATGGAAAGCTGGCTCTTTGCAGATGCATAATTTCAAGCCCATTGGTAGCTCATCTCAGTCAGAGGATACTATTCACACACTTGAAGTTACACATGTTCCTGAGTGCTTTGCAGAAAAAGGGTCTATTTTATCTGTCACATGGCAGTATCAACAGCTGGAAACTCTTTATCAAGCAGTCGGAAGGGAGGGAAATAAAACGAGAATTTAATAAATGATAGAAATGTTCCAGTGGCTGGTTTTGCATGAAAAATTCAAGCAAACTCCAAACATTTTTGGATGGAGGTCTCAAAGGCACATCAACGTCTTCTGAGCAATAAAAACCCACCCTTGCACTCACAAATTTCATTTACCCACTTGCTGGCTTCATCCTGCACTTTTGAATAAGACAAACTCTCATTAAAACTAATGGCAGTTTTGCCTGAACATGCACCTGCAGGATCGGGCTTCAGTTGCTGAAACTCACATTTACTCCCTGAAACTACCAGCAGATCAGCATGTTGATAAGCACTGAATACATTACCGCAGAAGAACATACAAAGCTGCGTTTGAACAGGTGACATTTCCTTTTCAAGGCAGACCTGTTCAAAAGTTTAGCATTAATCATTTCCAAGCAGGCATAACAGAATTATCTACTATATCTGTCAACTTTCTGCTTCTTATAAAGGTAAACGTCTTCAACCTGTAGAAAGCGATGTCAAAAACAATAAAATAGGGCCACTGATTAACTACTCGGTGCAATTCAACATCAGCATCAGAACTCGCTCCGTCAACAGTTGCTATACGTCAGCAATATATATGTGTATATATGTATACATATCTATATACTGCCTGAAGTAAGAGACCACATTTGGTTTGGTTAGCTCAGGCTCAGCTCTGCAGAGCACCATGGTCACAATTGACTTTTCACAGATGAGTGAACACACTGAGCATGCCGAACTGGACTAGCGGTTGATATCCACGTGTGCTACAGGAGAGTGCAATAGATGCACCTGTGTCCTATTTTGGAGGTCCTCCACGGGCTTTGTTTCAAGTGCTTGAACTGCTACTACATGTTGTTTGCAGCAAATAAAAAGGAAAAGCGCTTGTATACATCTAACAGTACATGCAGCACTTCAGACGCATCCACTAGCACCTACAGGGTTACCCACGCGGCTGGGAAAGGGGATTGTCCCTGTCCCCCAAGTTCATGTTTTCCTGTGGGGTGCATAGCAGGATTGTGAACTGAAAGGGAGTCTCCTGGACTCTGCAAAGTGCATTCCAGCCACAGCTGCGGCTGCACTTGGAGATTTTACCATTTGTGCAGCCCAGCTGCACTTACACTAATGAATGACACTTACATGAGACTATTCTCCAGCATCAAAGCTGGCCAACTCACAGCGTACCATGCCATTAGTATTAAACCCTCTCACTCCTCAAAACAGGGTGGCCACACTCACACGGCCACCTGGAAACAGTCCCTGGCCTCTGCTGAGCCCCTAGTCATGCCAGGGAATTGTTTCAGGGAGTGCTTGATGGCCCAGGCCAAAAGCATGTCAGCAACCACTCTGACGGCTTAAGTTCCAGTGCCCGGGCACAGTTTAATTTACTAGTGGAGGGACGGATTCAGTGCATGTGGTCTTGGGAGCAGCCTCAGGGAGCATCTCAGGCTGAATGCAGAAATATCCCCGGAGGCTAGTGATGGGACAAGTAACTCCTTGATCTGAGCAAGATTATCAACATCTGGCCTATAACTAACACCGCTGTCCAAACTGGCAATGCATTGATACAGTAATACTTAACGTTGTGGTAGCTTGCGCTGTTTTGATTAATGAGTGTGCATTTAACCAAACAGTATACATTAACTATTATTAGCAGCATACTAATTGTTAACTACACATTGCCTAGACACTCTGTTAGATAATTGCCACTCCATTAATACATTAATCAATATGCCTATAGATGAAATGACTTGAAAAACACTTATCTGTATATCAGAAATGCATTTATTAAATTATTACTCTGTGAAGAGACTGATTAAAGAATTCTGAGCATTTTAATTCCTTTCTTACTGGGATATTTTTACCAATCTGGCTGTGGATATACCATTCTACTTGTATGATCACCAAACAGCTACCACATTCCTATAACCTCAGATTTTATCATCTCTACAACTTTGCAGCACCATTTATTGAAGATTACTCATCAAGAAGCTCCCATTCCACAATAAAAATGAATTTCAGTGACAGACTAATATCTGAATAAGACCTCCTGATAACCACAAATCCAGGTTTTTTTTATTTGAAATTAGAGTCTCAGGTTTCAATCTCTATTTTTCTCCAACAAGAGGTTGAGTAAAACTGAATATGTACTTGGATACTACAGCAACAGGCACCAGTTTGAAAGCTTGAGCTAGTCTATGGATGGAGAAGGCCTGCATTTTTTGATGCAATGTTGGACATGCTGAACTCTACGATGATAAGTGACTTGGGCCAGGACTGGGAGAAGCCTTCAACGTGCAGCTTAACCAGCATGTGAGCACCTACATCCAAACCTGCTGTCTTGTACCTGCTCTCAGTACCACCACAGGTACCTCATGTCCACAAATTCACCTTGGGAAGTTCCACACACATCTAGAATTGTGCCCCAGATGTGTTTCCCCCAAACAGAGCTGAGAAGCTTGGCTCCTGCTCAAGCCTCAGATTCACTGGGATACACAACCTGAGGAACTGTAGTCCATTGGTCTTTCCTAAGACATCCTGCACACTGTCTGGATCCATCTGCCTCCATACGATAGAGTGGCTCATACCACTTACTGTAAAACATAACCAAAGGAAGAGCTGCCAACAGCTGCTTTGTATACAACAATTTAGGAGCTAGGGCATTTGCGAAGGATGGGTAATATGGAGCCTATGGTAGATTCCCATTTGGAGAGTTTCAGCTACCCATCTTCCAAGTCCCCTGGGGGTGCTCCAGCCACCACTGTGTTGAAGTTGCCAGGTAGTACGAAAAACAAACACAGGGACCTAGACAGAGAGAATGCAAGAAAAGGTATGACCCTGCAGCCATCACCAAGGAGAAGAGTCCTAGGTGTTGATCTTTGTTCCATGAGTTGTTTGTATATTTTAGCTAATGATTATTTCATGTAAACAGTCCTTGTGTGAGGGATGGGAATCTCTGGGACTGATCCAAAGCCCATTGAAGTTAATGGAAATCAAAGCCAACTGAAGTCAATAGAAAGTTTTCCACAGATTTCAGTAGGCTTTGGATCACTTTGGGAATACTTCTTGGGTGGTAAAGGCTCCATGCCAATGCACTGAAGGCATGCACCGATTGCATACTAACACACACGTTGTTGTGGCTTATTGCTGTATTGGAACCAGCCTTTGAAAACTATCATAATATCCTGAGGCAAACTAAAGAGTCAATTATTCAAAATGTTGGTCTTAAATATTTAAAGGCCCAGTCATGGGCTCCTTAGGCTTAGTTCCCACTGCCTGCGATGCGAAGTCTCTCTGAAGAGAACAGGCAGAGTCAAGCTCTGAGACTCACATTTGCAGGGTATTTTGATGCCCTTGGCACAGCCACAGCTGCAGTTTACTGCATAGATAGCCAACCTGACTTGAAACTATGCAATGTGGGTAGCAAACACAATTTAACCATATTAGCATAGCACTTAATATGGGTTAATTAGCCCTGCCAACAGGCAGAGTTCATTAGCCTGAGGAGAAAGCTGCAGGAAGATGGACTACTTCCGACTCATTTGGAGGCAGCTTTCAAAGCAGTGCTTTGTGCCATGTAGACATGTTAACTATCCTCCCATTCCAAGCATTACACAACTTCCGATTCTGCAGCACCTATTGCAATTGTGCAGTTGTCGTGGACCCATCTTCTGACTCCATGGAAGGGTCTGTCATGCAGTTGGGCATTTCAGTCACCAGAGCACACACTGAGGCTTCCCTCTGCCCAGGCAAATCATTCCCAGGTTAAACTTTGGCATGTGAAGTTTTAGCAAAGATATTTTCATTGCTTTTTTTTTTTTTCCCCCCAGGAAGGAAAAAACAAAAACAAATACAAAAAAAACCCCACCACACACACATTAAAAAACAAAACAAAACAAAAAAACCCACACATCACACTCAGTTCTCTTAGTGATTTCAGCAGTGCAAGGCTTACATTCCTGGAGACAATTTCCAGCACAAACCAGCACAGTCTCATCACTAAGACCTTGACCATGTCCATTATTCCTGCCTGCAGTGACTATTACTCTAAGGTTTGATGGGCAGCCCTTCCACACCAAGGATTCAGATTACTTTTTACAAAGACACACCTTCTATTAAAACTGTTTTCCTGGCAACTCTGCAAGTCTAATTTGCCCAATGCAATTTTAAGCTTTGTTTATTAATTTGCATGGGGTTCCAGTTAACTTGCAGTCCACTTCAGTATCCTGACTGTAATAACACCTATACTCCAGGAATAAATTAAAATGCTGTGAATGATTGTGCAACCTTTGCTTGGGATCTCCTCATGGTGACTGCCATGGTCTCAGTCCCAGAAGAAGCCAAATCTGTGAGAGACCTAAATGAGAACTGAAGTTGCTCAATGGAGAACCCCACAGGATTTTACCCATAAATGGAGATAAGATCTTTGCTCCACAGAGCTAAAGAGATGAATTAAGCACAAGCAGACAAACAGACCAGATACCTGCCATGTTTCTCAAGAGAGTTGCCACATTGAGGGCATTCATATTACCAGCTGGTGAGGTGCAAGAAAAGGGATGAGCACGGTCTGATTTGGTGTGGTCCACCTTGGTTCTAGGAGCATCTTTACGGTAATCAGTTTCATACTAAATGCCTGTCCTAGGCATGTGACAGAACTCATCTGCACCCAGTAGGTGATGCAAAGTTTATTTCTGTAAGCCACCACAGGCTGTTTTGAGGTTGCTGGCAGAATCACGCACTTGTGTAGAGTTTGGACTGCTGGAGGATAAATGGAGGATGTGATTTCCCCCTTTTGGAGGTGTCTTGCTCCCAAACTGCCAGTGGGGATCTTGCACGTGTGTGTTACAATTATAGACACAAGGCAGGTTTGCGCCTCAACAATAACTTTTCCAGAGCACTAACCAGCTAAAGCAGATAGACCCACTGAGTGCAGCAACATCTCCTAACATAGCCCACCAGAAGCTACCAAGGAGGCACTAAGCCTCTTGTAGGTTCTGTCTGTAAATTTGATTTCTTGTCATGGCAATGAAGGAGTCATCCAGTGCTATGGTGAGATCCCAATGCAAAGCCATTTATTGACTACTCCTGCTGAAATTTGTTTCATAGTCTACTCAGCCAGTTGCACTTAGAAAAATGACTTCTCAAAACAACAAAGTATTGTTCAGACTTAGAGAGGGGGTAAAGAATGAAGCTGTCCCCATAAGACTGATGTAGCTCTGTATTCAGGATGGAATTTTGTGAAAAAAATTGGGATATTTAGAACTATGAAAGCAAACAAAGGCTTCAACCAGCATTTACAGCACTTGGAATTTTTATCATTTAAAACTTTACAAGAGTCCTCAACATGTGAACATACTATGTGCTTGTTGTAGATTCATATACCCAATAGGACGAATGACTTCAAAGAAATTTACTCTGCTACTTGCTATAAAACCTTTTTAACATTATACACCTTCAGAAATGTTATGGTACCTGGTGCCAAGAGTCTGTATTTTAAAATTTCCCTGCTTCGGCCTGAGTTCTGAACCAATTAAGCTCAGAAAGCGCTTTGACATTGACTTAAAAGAGTGAAAGATCAAACAGTTATCTGATAGACTGTAACAAGATTCAGAAATAATTAGGGAGTTTTGAAGCCTATCCATACAGGGGATTTTTCTATACTTTTAAATAAGAACCGTATTCACAAATGTATTTTGGAAATACTAGTTTAAATTTAGAAGTGGGAAGGTTTAGCATTAAGGCAGATGTTTGACTTAAGTTTTTGGTCTTCTTTCATACATTTTGCACATTTTTGTTATGTCTTATTATCTAAATAAGAGAGGGGAAGCCAGGATGAAAGTTAGGTTGGAACTAATGTAAGGTTCTATGTTTTGGTTAGTCAGGGGTGGCATCTCACACACAAGTATGTTTTAATTATCCTTTTCAAATCCTTTCTTCCTGCCCCAAAAATTCAACCTGATTCATGGAAGACATCATGAGAACATCGTTTCACTGAACTGTGTGGGCTGCAGAAAGACTTTCAGTATCTCTGCAGTTACAGCTTGAGAGCCTTCAGTGAACCAGACATTGCAAATTGTTTCCAAAATTGAATTTACCAAATGAAAAATATGGGGGTGCATACACGGGTCCTAAGTCATCAATTTCTGGTGAGACTTATCATCAAATCACAGTGTTTATTACTGGTGTAACCTGTAGCTCTATACAACAAAGCAATCGCTTTTGTTACTCTCAGGCCATCAGAAAACTTGTGGAAAAGAGCAGACACAAGTTGGCTCACACTGTTACTCTAGAAAAGGCCCATTAGGTTCAACTGCTGATACGCCTCCCATACTCTCCTTAGTCTCCTAGAGCCAAGTAGCTGCTCATCCCAGTTGTGGATATGTCCATGTCACAACCTTCTGAGCAACCAGCTGCCCAGATCACGCAGGTGGTCTAAGTGTCTCTGCCCCTTGAGAACAATATGACCAGGAGGTATGGAAACACACATGTTAGGGAGAGAATATTCTGTCCATGCAGGTGTATACACATGCACACTTTACTCCTAAACAAGACGATGTTAACATTTCTTTAAAAAAATCAAGAAACTCTTGGGCACTCTTTGAGCATCTCCTGTATTCCTTACATGAGTTAAAAGTTTCTAAAGTGTCATTAGCTCTCCCAACAACACAGAATGCCTCATCTTTTCTCAAATGTGCTCTTATTCTTGTTAAATTTACATATTAGTCCTATATTTTTTTGCATTTAATTTGTTTAGTACCCAGATAACAACATAAGCCCTTTTCCTACCACTATGTACCACCACAAAACCTGGAATAAATAATAAGATGGTAGGAAAACATTGGATTGTGTTTCATGGTTTGTAAAAGACAAACTCATATGTATTATTATTGTAACAGGACAATCAAATTTATATTTTGAAGATATTTTCAGAACTCCATCACCATAGTCCCACATCACTATGTAAGAGTATCTACTCTGAGTGCTTAAAAGTGAAATTAAACCACATAACTGGTCAATATATCACATTTCACATACTAATTTTGGAAAAGTTTCAGACACATCTGCATCAAGCACATTGGTATAAAAGACTACAAGTCAGTTTTCCAGTGTTTGAAGTCACAGGAAAAAAGGGCATTGAACAGTCCACCAAAATTTGTGCTCTGTGGATGTACTGTTTAGCAGAATAATTTAAATAAACTGCATTTTATCTTTTGATAAATTCACTGACCAGTTTTTTCTTTCAGATTTGACTGGGAACCACATTCTGATGGCTAATCTTGATGACAACTCTGCTATGACCACCTAAAGGCAGGATCCAAGAAGGATCCAAGTTAACCTGACCCTATACTAAGCTTGACCCGAAAGCAATTTGGAAATCCAAATGACAGAGACACAACTCAAGCATTCATAGATAAGAGCACAAGAAATTAATGAGCAAGTAATAACATAGTTTAGAAGCTTTCATGTTTTTTTCCAAGAATAAAGTTTATGATTTTTTTAACAAAGTAAAAATTCTATTAACTACATTACCTCCTGCACTGAAGGACTGACATTTGGCGAGGGGAAAAGCATCAATAAGTAAGGCCCAGGATTCTGCAGCCAAAAGTTAAAGGCATTTTTTTTTCATTTGATTCCAGCTGTCAGACCAATTCATTATGTAGTAACCCAAACTATTTCCTTTCACATAAGGAAAGGGACCAGTAAGAAGATATGGCTTTGTGTCCCACACAGAATTTGCATAAGTAGCAGGGAAGTAGAAGACAAGGACTTTGACATTTCTTTCCTTCCCCAATAAATCATTTCAGGAGTGGGAACTCGAGTCATGTGCATGGGTGAGTCAGGTGGAGGGAAAAAAGGGGATGAGACCCAAATGCGGGAGGGCAAACCATTGCAAGATAAATGGGTCCCTACTATGAGTAATTAGGTTTTAGTGAAACCAATAAATGGAAGTACTTTCTTCAGGTGCTACCCACATTCCACAAAACCATTAAATTAATGGTTCCGTTTCAGCTTGTTAAAAAACAAAAATCGCCTCAGGTTCCCTGCATAGATAATTGTAGGCAATTCCTGACTTTTTAAAAATTCTTCAATATTCAGTGTAATCCCATGCAGTTCACTCAAAATTCCATATAATCCCTCACATATAAAAAACAGAATATACATGAGCAGAAAGCTATTCAGCTCATAGCAAGAATGGCCTATCTACCACATAGGAAGACCTACCACATAGATCTACAGAACCCACTAACTGTGTTGGCTAAAACTCCACTTACCATGCTCAGACACTTGGCTCCCACGTTCTGCCTGAAAAGACACCTAAGTTTAAGTGTCTACATCCTGGAGCTGAATCCCATCCCTTCAAATTGTCATTTAGAGCTCAGTTGTGTTGCCTGGACTCTGATCTGCAGGGATTTCCAAGGTGCCGTGAGGTATCTCATGTGACATCCAAAACATCCCAGGGCTCCTATGCCCTGGCAACCAGCCCCATGCAATTGGCCTGTCTGCCCTGATGGCACCACACATCTAGTTCTCATCAAACAGCACTAGACACCTAAGCTCAAGCACCTCACTTGAGCCCTTAGTTTGCATACATACAGCCTACATCAATAAGGCCCTCGTCTTAGCTGGAGATGTTTGAAAGGGGAAATTTCCAGCCAGATTGCATAGTCTCACTTCTTAACTGATATTGTCTCAGCTTTGGGGCCCTTGCTCAGGCAATGATTTCAAGACCACCCATTTTTTTTTTTTCCATCAAAATCCTTCAAAAAACGGTAGAAAAATTGTAGTTTGGTTTCATAAATTGTCTAAGGGCATCATTCCACTTTTTCAACCAGTGATGCAGAAGACAGTCTCCATGCACCATGTGTCTCCCCAGAGCACAGGTTGGGGCCCCGCAGCATCCCCAGGCTCCCACACTTAGGGTTCTGATGAGGAACTCATCAGCCTGGGTGGGAACGGTATCAAGGGGATTTCTGTCTCCTCCTTACTCCATGCCTTAGATTGAATTGCAGGCAACGTGATGAGAGGGAGGAAGGAACAAAAGCAGCCAGTGGTGTCCAACACATAGTTCCTGTTTTCAGACACTGAAGCATCCTGGCTTAACTCACAGGGGTTTCTGTTTCCCCTGAGTTGTCAGTGGCCCTTTAAGTAACCCAATCTGGTTTCACTGCTGTTGAGATGACGACTTTAAAATAAAAGGCTTTGTCAGATATAATCCTTCCAGTTTAAAATAGAGACAAGTTCAACAAGTTCTATATTTTGCTTCTTTAATCCATTTCCTTATGACTAGCATTTATGGGAAAGCTCTAAGCTTTTAAACTTACAACTCGCACGACTTCAAACATCATGGATGCTCGGCTGCTGCACTGAAATAAGAACTGTTACTCTGCAGCCCTTGCTGGGACTGCATACAACCCCTTACTGCAGTCTCAAAAAAACCCAAAGAAAACTATGTTTATTAAGTCAGAATAATGCATTATTTCAAACTATGCTATTCAAAATCTTACAAGTAGTCAAGGACCTGAAGTTTATTTACTTGAGAGGAAGACATAGAATTATATTAGTGGGGACCTGACTGGTTTTCTATGAATACTGATAAGTTTACTCAGCATGTTTTCCAAAGGTCTCATTATTTAAAGCCAATGGTTTATATTTATGTGTGTCCTCAGTGGCATATTCATAATTTCCCATTTAATTTGCTTACAGGTCTTGTTAAGTTTATGAATCAAAAACAAGTGTAGAGTGACAGATTTGAATTTAAACCAAACACACATACACTCCCACAAATGAGATCTAAGCAGGAATTTGGAAAATTAATATAAAAACCAGTTTTGATCCCTTTGAATGAACACATTTGCACTAACTACTGTGTTCAGAGAACAGACGCACCTTCTATTTTTTTCAGCTATCAGAGGAATAAATGAGTGGAACAATCTGCTAAGGGAGGATTCTCCACCTGACACCTCTAAATAAAAACTGGATGGCTCTTTGGAAATATATGTCCCAGCTGAACTGTTTGAAATGCTGGAGATTGGCTCATCTCTTTGTGATATTCTGTTTTCTTTAATCAGCTCCTGAGGAAGTTACTGTTGCTGTATTCCTATGCTGTATTCAAGTTAAAGGAGATGAATCAAAATAGATCAAAGTGACTGATAGATAAGTAGTCACAGCATCACATTTAAAACACCTATTTTCCTCAAACAAAATCATTCAGATCTTGTGTTGTAAATCAAGTAAGTTACATGCAATTTGCTGTTCTGGAAAGGTTGTTGTTTGTTTGTTGTTTTTTTTTTTTCCAAGATGACTCCATGGTATTTGAAGTCCTGCCTGCTCCTCCTAGACATGAGTGAACCTCATCCTTTCCATGGTCTTTAAGCAAATTTTCCTCTAGAATGCTCCTTTGTAGTTGCTTCTCTCTTGACTGTTTTTTCTTTTTGAATACTGAAACACAACAAACAGTCAACACCTTCTCTGTGTTTAAAAGATGCCTGGCTGCTGGGAGGTGTAGACATAAAGAAGCTGCTCATTGCTTTGCAGAATCAGGCCAAACTTTGTGTGCTACTTTGGGATGAACTGGGCACTCTTCAGGGAGAAAAGGCTGACGTGAATTAATCATGAATTAACCATGTAAGTTCCCAGAGAGCTGCCAAGTGCTGTCACTACTTTCATGATTGAATGAACAAGGTTAAAAGAAGTAACCAACTGATAGAGCAAATATGCTGCAGCTTCTTGCCAACACAGGGATTTCCATCATCAATGTAATTCCACTTGGAGTGCTGATACCAAGAGGAGAGGATGAGGGAGCAGGGATTCTTCAGCCTGGAGAAGAGATGGTTGCTGAGAGACCCAACAGCAGCCCCTGGTACCTACAGAGAGGCCAGCAAAGAGATGAAGCCAGGTCCTTCACAATGGTGTGTGGCAGGAAAACAAGAAGTGGTGGCTTGAAGTTGAAAAACGGGAAGGTTTAGAGAGGCTATAAAGAAAAAGAAAAAAATCACTGGGAAGATAACCACGACTTGGAAGTTTTCAAGACCCAACCATATAAAGCCCCAACAACCTGGTGTGAGTCTGTGTCTCACCCTGCCTTGGGCAGGAGGTAGCATAAGAGACCTCCTGAGGTCTCTTCCTGACTAAATGATTCTGTGATTCTGTGTTTTTTAAGAGCACATGTTTCCAGGTTGTATGCATATATGAGTACAGTATATGAGCTACAGACATATGAATCTTTGTCTGAAATCACTGCACTGATTATTATAGGGCAGAGAGGAAGACCTTGTATTTTCGTACAGGCAACATGAGGACAGAAGAAAGCTATATTCACAACATCTATGTGTACTATTTTAGCCGTGTAACACAGGTGCAATTTAAAATACCTGAAGTGAGGAGCTTGTGATTTTAATATAATCTTGGCAAAGAAGGGTGCCTCCGGAAGGTGATCAGAGCATCTATTTTGGATTCATACAGCTAGGGTCAATGCCTACTCAGTCTTCAGGTTGTGGATGTCATCGATTTGGGTTTATATATGGATATAGATATATTTATCTTACTCCTTTCACACAACTTGTAACTATATATGGACACTTATTTTGATCAGCAACTGGTGCTGAGATGTAATATGTTTCTGTTGGTTGTTATATTTTCAGCTGTATCAGAGAGATGTGAGTAATATGTTTATTTTGTATGTCAGTAATTTGTAGTTTGCATTCCATGGTACTTTCTACACGTTATTAGATTTCCCTTTTTTACCCTAGATGCTTTGTAGAATGGCCTGTTGAGAAATTAGGACAAAGATACTTTTAAAAATAATTTTAAAAACAACCTTTACATGCACAGATAGCTTTAGAAAGTAACTGGTATGTGCACACATTTGTTTAACCCCCTAATGTAAATACATACATTCTGAAATGTATTTTGGGCCCCTAAGAAGCTAAGAACAGCTCTCAAGATCACATGACAAGCAAAACATTTGTTAATCAGAAAAATTACAGCCTATTCATACATACTGTTTGATTATTTCCACTCTGACCTCAAAGATCCCATTGTTGATTGAACTAGTTATAGTAACTTCTGTTTATTTTTACAACTAGCTATTATGAGTGCAAACTGTCCTTATCTCCAAGTGATTGATAGGCACATTAAGAAGCTGTTCAACAGGTTGCTAGGTTTGAAGAAATGCTTAAATCATGATTAGTTTTTCCTTATCAGCCAAGAGTGGGAGCTAAGCTCAGATAAATACATGGTGACGAAAATTGAATTTTCAACGTCAAGTGCTCTCTCACTGTTTTCTGATTGCTATCGTTAAGCAGAGGTGCTACAGCTTCCTTTCAGTTTTATTTAAGGAGCATTTGCGCTTTCTTAGCAAACTCACTTGTCATGTTTGTGTGCTTAGGAGAGCTAAAAATCTTGTTCAATGATAACTTTCATTAGGGCCTCTGTACACCTTTAGTGAGTGCAGAACTGTGAGTTATATAAATACATATTAATATATTTTTCTATCAAAAATTTGACCAATTAGCTTTCACAGGTGAACATTTTTAAGTGTGGAGATGTTAGACTCATTCAAATTCTCACACGGGGATTTATAGCTTTATTTGTGCTATTCAGAATAGTGTTTCTATCAGCTCAGGCCAGCTGTGCAACCTGGGGACAAAAAAACAGAAAGGCAACTATAGAAAGTATAACTCCCTGTTTTTATTAATGTAGTGAAGTCTCCTGTATTAATAGCCTGCAGATAACTCATACATTTTGGGTACATTTCTAAGTTTATTCTCCAGCCCTGGTTACTCCGGGTAACATTCAGTGTGATTTGGTAGAGTTTGTGAAGTCAGCATATGGGAAGATGTACAACTTCAATGACTAGAAAATAAAAAGAAACTCAGCTCATGAGTTCTTGTTTTTGGGAAAGGGACCTGGAAAATTCAAAGTCAGCTCCCTCAAAGAAGGGCTGTTTTAACATGTTTGTCAAAATGCATTCTGCTCAGTTTCTGGTCCTTGAACTGTATTTGTAAATAAAGTCACAAAGCGTGAACTGACAACCATGTTGCAGGAGATTTTCTGCATGCAAGGTTTGCCAAAGCAGAATATTTCCTTCTCCAGTTTTAAACCACAACTACTGCAAACAAACCTTCGACACAACTAAAGGGCAGATGAGAGCAGGGACAGAGAACTAAAGTGAAGATATCAATCTAAAAGCTATAAATGTTTCTGTTGTTTTCTCTCAACGTCCTGCAAAAGGTGAAAGGGCTGAGCTTTCACTCCAGTTTACACTCAGAGAATGTGAAAGGGGGAACTAGCTCTGAAGCTACGAGATGCTCCTTCATGCCATCAAATGCTTTACATTTAAAAAAAAAGAGATACAAAATCCAAAGGTAATGTTTTTGCATCCAAGGTGATGAGGGTCTTGGGTAGGACTGTGTGAAGCAGCCCGGCAGCAAAGACTTCATGGGATGCACGCACACCAGCTATGCCTCTCTGCTTTCCCTGCAGTGCTCAGGGCACACAGACCAGGTAAGACAATGAACATCAAGCCTGGCTGAGAAAGGACACATTTTTCTGTACTCACTACCTTGCAGTTAAAGCACGTGCTCAGGATTTGAGAGGCTGCTTCCATCCCTTTGTGTGCCTGAGGAGGTGGAGGGAGGATGCACATCTTACACCTTCTCCTGGACATCCCTGCAATTAGCCAGGGATACCCGAGGTATGTGGCTGAGCTGATTGAACCTTCCCTCAGAAATGGTCCCATGTTGAACAGAGTAAATAAATATCCACTGAGCCAGGGAGAGAAAGATAAACAGAAACAAAAGAAACCATAGTGCTACTGCAAGCAAGGGCTGCCAAGCAGAAGGCAGAATGCTGAATGCCCCAAAAGGTCCTGCATCAGCAAATCTATCATAAAAAAAACAGTGACAAACTCATTAGAAGTCACGATCACCTCCAGTTATCACAGAACCAGTTTCCAGGCTTCCCAGATTTCCCCATGGGGACATATAGCAACAGTATGCAGAAACCCTTGCTGTGTGTCAAGCACCATCCACTAAGTCACCATAGAGATGCTGCACCGCTAAACTAACATGTACACCAAGGTCAGAGATGTGTCTGTGTGTGTGTGGCCTGTAAGGCTCACACAATGCTGGTATTTTGGAGGGCAGCCCCCTACCTCTGACTTTCCAGCCCCAATGGCTGGGTGTCCCTATGCAGGTGGCTGACCGTAAGTGGCCCTGAAGTGCAGCCTGCACCCAGGCTTGCACTCACATCTCCAGCTTCTCAGCAAGGTGCCTCAACTATCCTGCCATTTAACCAGTAAAAAACAAATTATGTTAACAAACTTCCAGATTATCATCCCCTAAGTGTTGTGTGTTTATCTTATGCTTCTCCTTGTTTACAAACGTCAAGTCAAGCATATGCGGGATTGCAGGATCAAGGCAACGCTGGATTCTCCCACTGTGACCTCAGTTTGCAATTTCTTCCAGCGGTAGAAGTGAATTAAAGCTCTCTGTTACACAGTCTGTGCACTTTCCAACCCTCTATGTGGCAGAAGAGAAATATTTTCACCTCTAGATTGTAAAAGCCTTTTCTACGCTGTCAGTCTGCCCACCTTAGAGATGTACTACCTTAAAGGAAGGAAGCTTCATAGGGAAATCACGGATGCAAAATCTGCCTTAAGGAAATAAGTGGGTGGCAGCATGTAATTAAAAGAAGAAACCCTCCAGAAAATACTTGCTACAGACAGAACCAGTCTTTGCAGGAGACAGCCGTGGCAAAATCCAAACCGTAATCTAATTTCTGTGGTATGCGCATCTGAAAATAAATAAACAAAAGCACTCTTAAGAATACCTCTCCCATTCAAGTCAGACTAGAACCTGATACAGCCTTGGAACAAAGAGACTGTGAATTGCTTGGTTTTGATATGGCAGCTCTAGCTGAAAGTCCCAGCTCTTCTTGGCCATACTAGCCAAAGGAGTATGAAGGATTTGCTGGTGTTAGATTTAAGCTGACTTGGATGTGGTATATGACCTGGGGTGTTTCATGGTGTTTTGTGTCAGTCAGCTGGTAGACTTCAATAGCTCCATCAACTTTTATACACACATCAAAGGACCCAAGGAACCACCAAGAGAAAACAAAGTGTAAGAAGCATGAATGCAAGGAGCTAGAGGAGAGATGCTCTGGGAAAAGAGAAAATACAGAAATGGGAATGAGAGGAGTTCACAAATCAAATGAGACAGCAGTTGACTTCCAGCAAACATCAACCGTTTGGCAGGTCCTTGAGAGGGGTCTATGTGTGAAGTCCCTCTGAGCTCCTGGGTCTAGGTGTACACTCCGGCCACATCTTGACTCCAGAGAGGGGTAAAACACAGGTGCACAGCACTCCCAGGTGCTCAGGTAACCCCAAGTGTACCCCAGCAGAGCTCAGTGTGAGTGACCACAGCCTGAGACTGCAACTGTCCCCCAGCAGCCAGAGCTGAACTGCTGAGAACCAGACCCCACTGACCTTACTGAATGCACAGCTAGTGATCCTGAGGGTTCTGCCCTCAAGCTGGCCCAGACGAGACCAACTTCTAAAGAACTCTTTCAAATATGTCCTTAATATGGGAAGCTGAGCGCTCCTCATGAGCACCCTGGCCCACAGAGCGATCTTGCACTGAGAGGAAAAGCATTTTGTGTCCTAAGTTCACAGAAATACACCCTACCAGACAGTCGTGTCTTTGAGTGTAGCCTGAACCTGGCTAGGAGTAAGATAAGCAGTGGTCGTTCTTGGATTAATAGCAGCAGTGGTGCAGCCACAGATCCAGTGGGCAGCTCAGAAACAAGCAGGAGGACATGAAAATCTCTCCCTGAAACAGCGAAAGATCAGAGCACAGAATGGTACAAGTCCCACCAAGTGCTGCCCTTCTGAAATCTCCAGGCACTGCTTTATCCAGCCTGTTCTTTGCATTCTGTCTTCTTCTCACACTCATTTAGAGCCTTTGAGAGCACGAATGCAGGTGTTTCACAGCTGAGGTAGGATTGCTTATAAGCTAACAAAATGTAACAATATGGCCTGAAATTTTATGGGTGCAGGGATTATCCTGCAGGAATTTCTTTTTATTCCTGTGCTATTTCTGAAATTATTTTTGGCCACTTTGCCATGCAAAGGAATTCTTGAGCTTTTCGGTTAAGCAGCCCTGGATTCCCGCATTTTCTAGCCAGTCCTCAGAAGTCCAGCAATGATGGCCAAACCTGATTCTGTGCCTTTCCCTGCCCCTATGAAAACCTACACAAATTCAGAAAATTGAAAAATTTGAAAATTTGAGGTTTGCACCTCCTCAGAGATTTGTCTGAGCAGGTGTTTTAGCCTGCTCAGGCTAAAATCCTGTGGAGTCACTGAATATGCTTGAGTTTCTCACAAGTTCCTACACGTGACTGTGCTTTCCCAGGCACAGAATGCAAGTCTGGGCAATTATCTGCTTCTAGATCACTTGTGCAGGACTCTGGTTTCACTGCATGTATAAAACCAAGTTCTTCGCTCATGCTCTGGTCAACATTATATCCAAGGGCTTTGGCATCAGACCTTTCATGACCAGGTTATGAGATCCTTTACAGACCAGAGGTGGAAGCATGACCCAAGTACTCAATGTCCCTAAAAAGCAACTGAGCTAAAGGAAAGCAGACATTCTTAGTGACTTAGTGGCTGATAGCAATGGTTAGGAGCAGAAAGGGATCATGTACAAGAACCAAGAGCAAGAAACATTTCTCTCCTGTGTCCTCCAGGAGATTGCTGCTGGCAGCGAGGCAGCAGGAAGAGGAATCAGAGATGTGGTTTGAAGGGCAAGATGATAAAAGTCAGGTCAGAAGGTAAGAATGGGATCGAGAAGTTTTGTGAGATGGTCCCAAAGCAGGGAACGGAAACCTAGACTGTGTGGGTGTGGAGATGGGGAGCGGTGACTGAGTATGGAAAATTGGACTGGGACTTGGGACTAGAGAGCCAGCTAGCTGAGAAACAGCAGCTGCATCTGTACGTACTTGCTCTGCAGCATATCTTAGGGACCTCATTTCCTGGTCTTCTGAATTCTTGGGCTTGTTGGGACATGCTGCAGCTCCCATCCAACACACATGTCCAGGTTTCCATCCCAGCATGAAGCTGGGATATGACTAAGCACACATCCAGACATGGGAACTGGGAAGCACTCTTGGGTCCAAAGGTGTGAACACAGACAGCAAGCCTAGATAAGCAGCTTGAGAAAGAGGAAGATAATGACTATATGACCATGGTTTGCTAAAGGATATGAGCAGTTTGGGCATGAGGGATGACCAGGTACGGTGTGAAAAGACAATGAGATGAAGTGTTAGAACTGGAGGACTCTTGAGGAAAAACTTTGGGAATGGGAAGTAGGCCTGGGGAGAACGAGGGGGCAGAATGGACATGGTGCAGCAGCACAGACAGACTATGGGTTGGGCTTTGGGGCAGACCGCCTGACAAGGCCAAGAGTTTGGAGTTGTGTGACCAGCCTGGGTCATAGCAAGTCCTGGCAGAGGGCTGGGACAGGCTATGCAGGGAATCAGACATTAGGCAAGAGGCTTGATGCAAGTGGTGCCTACTTCTGACATTATCCACTGCCTGTTTAATCCTGTTGGTTTTGTCTGACTTGTGACAGACAATCAAATCTACGATGCACCCTGGCCAGTAAAAAGATACTTGACATGCGTGGTGACCTGCCTGGTTGTGGTACTTGCAAGTAGAACTTCCTTGATAAATTATTGTATGCTGTTGCATCCATCTTAATTATGATTATTTGGGTCAGGAAGCCTGTTTCATTTCTAGTCTTAGATTGAAATACTGAATATGGATTCTCTCACTTCTTTGTTACATATCAAAAACCTAGGTCAAGCCTTTACAGATTTTTCTGTTCATCTGAAGGCAGTCTCTTGCACTTTTCTTAGATTGCTTTCTTGGTCCTCACTTTAAAACACTTACCTTTATTATAACACTTTAAGGCTCATTCTCCTAACCACTTAAACCAAAATCCTACTAGTCCTAAGAGCTTGTTTTAACACTGATAATAGAAACTGGAAATAGATTTTCCCAGAAACATTACGCTGAAAGCCTCAGCTTTTTTTGTGGGGTCACATCCTTATATGCGGCAGTCACCCTGCATACTTTGTCTCAGACAAGCTTTTCAATAAAATTGCAATGTAAATAACCTACCTCTGGACTTTGTTCCACTGCACTTTTTCCCAGGTGCTTTAGAGAGTCTATCTATGTGCTTCACAAGTTTCACTCAGGCTAGCATCCAGTTGGCGTTTTTTGCATTTGTAACTCAAAAAAAATATATTGTTTCCCAGGAAGATGTTTGCCAGGCCCCTTTTAGCAGTGGCAATAAGTAGTTTATGACCAGTTTCAACCAGAAAAGATTCCAATAAAGCATTTTTACCTCTCATGGCCTGAGACCAAGTCTTCCTTCTCTGAGTTCTATAAGCACCCATGACACATGATCCACGGTATTGCTACTTGGCAGGTCTCCAACCAGCCAGGCCAGTTTTGCTGTGGCTTGTTAGCTGCTGGTGGAACAACTCAGTCTTGGGTTTCCCTTATGTGAGGGGACTGGGGTACCAGCGTGGTAGGAGGGAGCACGGGGAATGCAGTGGGCTTGATGTGACAGTGAAGAAGAGGCCGAGTCTCTCTCATGCTGTCTTGGAAGAAGAGATGACTTTTCTGGTAGCAGAGTGGTGAGATGACCTTGGTTAGGGTGGACATCCCACCACACAACCAGCCAGACTGTGCCTAGGGCCTCTATGACCACAGCTCTGACTGGGAGGAGAAAGGAAGGAGGAAAAGGCAGGTCATGAATGATCGAGATAATCTGGTGCTAGGACAGGGAGATATTGGGGGAACATGAGGGAAAGAGGGGGATTCAGAGCAAGGGAGATGAGTTGATGGGATTTTAGGTCACTGGGGAGGTGAAGAGAGATCCATCAGGACTAAAGACAGGTTGGTTGAAGGCCCAGGAGACCTGTGATTCTCAGTCACTTCAGCGCTGAAGGATGGATGGTTCTGAGAGCCCAGTTTTCAGCTAGATAAACAAGCTTACACCTCTAGATTGCTATTTTTTTCTTTCATTTAGGTTGGGTTTGGTTTTTGTTTTTTTGGTTGGTTTGTTTTTATTTCAAAGATTGCAACCTTGTCTGCAAGTATAGTCATGCTGTTGGAAGAGGCCTGAGCCAGTCCTGTCACAGAGATGTCTGCAGACAACTTAATTTTGCATTTTAAATCATAACATATAGATTTTGGATGTCTACCATAACAGTCATTGACTTCTGAATTAGTTACCTTACACAGATCCAGTTTTCCCTCCATACAGTCTTCCTTTCCAAGGAGTCCTTGTACCCTTCCTTTTCTACCTGGGCAAGGCTACTAGGGGTGTCATGGTGGTGGTGACCTCAACAGTGGAATAATGTAAAACGTCTTGTGGACCTCTGAGTGCTTGGGAAAGTAGCCCTCCCACAAAGCTTTCATGCAAAATCTGACTACCACCATCCTTATTCCTAATAAGCAAAAGGACCACATTTTTTGAGGCTGATTGCAAAGGTAACTTTAGAAGTAAGGCAGTACTAGCAAGCTGGCCATCTTAACCATTGTCCATGACTAGGCACCTAAGGTACCTTGAAATCCCAATTTTAAATCTTAACCTAGATCTAGGAAATCGTTTACAGATAATTACAAGGGTTAGTATTTGCCTCAGAATCCAGACCCACAGGTTCTGCTTTCAACCGGGCCACAGCCACTGTGTCTTTCAATCAAGGTAGCTCTTAATGCTTTTATTTCCTCAGCTAGGATATTGCAGAAGTTACTTCACTAACTTTGAAACTTGCAGATTAACAGTTTCACAGAGGATTCCACTTGAGTACTGTTAAAATGCTTTTCCTATGTTCTCTTAAAACAATAGGCATCTCAGTCTAATGCAAATATTGGTAAAATTATTCCAATCATTTACAAGTATGGCTTCAGGCAAGCATATTCACACAGATGCCTGCTAAGATGAAATGCAAGCAACCTGGGATGCCAAAGGTCTCTGTGGCAATTTCTCATTTAAAAGGGCCGTTACAAGCACTTGGGGGTGGGCAGACAGGCAGAGGAACGGCAGAAAACACTGCAAGGGAAGGTGAGAAGCCACAGGCAGACCTGTCCTTCAGGGAAGACTTTCAAAGGAGGGAAAAGAGAAAGTGGAAAATGAGAGGGCATCAAGGCAGTAGAAGGGGTGACCAATTTGTCAGCCCCATCAAGAACGAAGGGAAGGGTTTGCGTGTACCTGTGAGATGAGAAAGTGTTGAACAAGCAGATTTAGGAGGAAGAACAAAAACTGGGAAAACGTGGACATTGCTGGAAAAGACGGCTTTATCATAGTGTCTTTCTCTACCATTTTGACTACTGAGTCTGTCTGTGACTCCTCGTGTTATTCTTATTTCAAGGTTTGTCAGTAAATGAGCAATGGTGCTGCTTGATGGGGCTCTTAAAGGATTGACAATCCCTAGCATCCTCTGATGGATGTGTCTTGTCAAAGTCAGCCTGGCTGAGTGCTAGTCAATGGAAAGGTACCACTATGGCCACACTCAGGTATTAGAATGATGTTTTCATTCATAAAGGAGCCAGGAAAGGGTTTTTTTCAGCTCTCACCTGTCCAATGGTTTATGGATTCCCAAGGTCAGGAGCAATAAAATATTAACATCTAATCTGTCATATCACCAATGAAAACTATAATCTGGTCCATGACCTCACGTGAATACCAGGTTGTTAACTAAAGAAAGGAATCAAATCTTCCTATAATAAATACTCCAGACGGTGACAGGTAAAACTCAGGTCATATGTCTCCTTTGAAGTTTTAATGGCCACTCCAGTTTTATGATAAAGCCACTCACCTTATGTTTGTAGTAATTTTGCAAAGCCTGAAGCGGCTCTAGTCATCTTTGGTGCACAGTTCCCAAGGACAAAGCTCTCATAAAACTGCAAGCTTCAAAGGGATTAGACCTCTTCTTTTCTCTCCTTCTCTCTCCCCCTTTTTTTTTTAAGAAAGATAAAAAAAAAAAAGGAACATTTCTGAACATTTTTTCTCCTATTTTCTACATAGCTCCCTGAGGAACCTCCAGTTGAGTCCTCCAACTATACTTCTTCCTCAAGCTCTGTCGCTCACTAAAATAAAATAAAATGAAAGGAAAGAAAATGTCTTTTCCCTTTTCTTAATATTATAATAGGGCAATTTTCTGGGTCATTTCTGTTTTTTGTCTTTCTTCTATTGTCAATTCTGAGTAATTTGAAGCAAGTCAATAGAGCCTGTGTATTCGCATATTTCTCAGGCTTTAAGAAGGACCACATGCAGCAGAACTGCTCCCCTGAATGCCATTTCTGCTTGTTTGTTTGTTTGTTTGCTTCCCCCTCTTTTAAAGTCAGGGGGAAGCTGAGCTGAATCTGTCAAAGCTTGGACTCCAAAGCTGATGTCCATCTTGGTATATGAAATAGTGCCAGGGAGCGTTCCCAGGCCCTGGAAGGCAATTGTCTGTGCTGTTTAATTGTTAGCACAGGGCCTGGCACAGCTGAGCTGTGGCCAACATTCCCAAACAATTCCCAGTAAGGGGCCAAGAGCTGGCATAGGCCAGGGCTGCGCTCAACAGGCAGTTTGTGAAGGGCACAGAATTATAGAATTATAGAATGGTAGAATCATTTCAGTTGGAAGAGACCCTTAGGATCATCAAGTCCAACCATAACCCAACTCTAGCACTAAACCATGTCACTAAGAACCTCATCTGAATGTCTTTTAAACACCTCCAGGGATGGTGACTCCACCACTTCCCTGGGCAGCCTGTTCCAATGCCTGACAGTCCTTTCCATGAAGAATTTTTTCCTAATATCCACTCTAAACCTCCCCTGGTGCAACTTGAGGCCATTTCCTCTTGTGCTATCACTTGCTACTTGGGAGAAGAGACCAACACCCTCCATGCTACAACCTCCTTTCAGGTAATTGTAGACAGCGATAAGGTCTCCCCTCAGCCTCCTTTTCTCCAGGCTGAACAGCCCCAGTTCCCCCAGCCACTCTTCATCACACTTGTGCTCCAGGCCCCTCATCAGCTTCATCACCCTCCTCTGCACTCTCTCTAGTATTTCAATGTCTGTCTTATGATGAGGGGCCTAAAACCAAACACAAGATCCAAGGTGGGGCCTCACCAGCACCAGGTATAGTGGCAAAATCACTTCTCTAGTCCTGGTGGCCACACTATTCCTGGTGCAAGCCAGAGGGGAGAAAAGGCCAGTAGTATGGATGTGTCCATCTCCACCAGCCTCAGCACCAGGGAATGGTCCCAACCACGCTTAATTTACTAGTACAGACACAGCCATGATTGCTAGAACTTAATGCTTGTACAACTACATCGTTGCGAGGAGAAAGCTGCTTATTCCAGGTTCCTGGCATAAACACATATATATGCTTGCACACTGAGTCTATGCATTGCCTTGGATCCAAGACTGATTTCTTTTCATTAATTGCTAAGGGTGTTTTTTTCAGATGTTTATGCTTAAATGCCAAGGATAAGACACTTGGGGGATAAAAACAAACAAACAAACAAACAAACAAACACATTTGTCCATTTTGTTAATACCACAGTGTCAATAACAACTAAAAGTCTGAGAAGGACCAGATGGGAGCTTCTTGCACTTGCTCTGAGCACTTTAAAATGATTCAAATCAGGTGTCTGTCCAGGCATGGGTCAAACCATCCCAAACCACAGTTGTGTAAATAGCGTGCAGTTGAGTCTTATTTAGTTCTATCAGCATATACGCCAGCCCCAGGTGTTTCTCCTGGCATGGTGAGGTGCACTGACCCCATGCACCTTATGGCAGTGGTGGCTGGTGGCATCTGCATGAAAACAATACTTGCCTGGAACTAAGTTGAAGCCTGGTCAGATAGTCATCCTCCTTTCAGCCACCAGACCTCAGCTAACACCCACTGCTGGGATGAAGTCAGGAACACTGAGAAGAAACAGCAGTTGGTGCCTCTAAGGGACCACCACAAAACAACAATGCCAGCCACAAGCAAACGAAGGAACATCTACCAGCTAAATCATGTAAATACACAAAATAATCTCACAAAAAAAAGATGATAAAAAAGGAATATGTGGGTCCCCTGAGCCTAATTTTTCTGCAGATGGTGCATGTCAGAAATAGCTGGTATTCAGAACTGTCTTTTCAGGGTATGCTTCTTTAAGGTTACTGAAAAGTTCCTTTATTCAAGAAATTAGCTTAAATGTCCTAAGGCACAGTATGTACTCTGAAAATACTCACATTTCATTTGATTGCTGTTGTTAATGTTTCAGAAATGAAGTAAGTTTTCCCCTGGGGACATTTAGCCTGGCTTACCCATTTGTCTGAGCTTCTTCAAAGGAGGAATGATTCTCAGCTCTAGCCTGATAACAGCACAGGAGAAAAACCAAACGCAGTGTTATAAAAACAGAGATTTATTAATTTTGGGGGTGGAGGGGAAGCCACAGGTAAATTTAGTAATAGCATACAAATATTTGTATAAGAAAACTGCTGCTATTTCATTATGTAGCTGGGAACACTGAGAACAAAAAAACAAGCCAAACCAATTTAAGCTTCAAGCATATCTGAACACATTCCTACTTCTTTTTCTTACCAGCTCTTCGTGAATTTGGGTATTCAATTTGAGTATCACAGATGGGCTGATGGGAAAGGTTTTGACCATGTAAGGTTCTTACTGATAATTTGCTACAGAGCAAATGGTGTTGATTTTGCAAGAATTTTTCCATCTTCCACAATAGAAATCTCACAAATTCTGCTCTTGGGATATCACTGTATTTGAACAAAACTGGAAAATAAACCTCTTCTGGGGGTCAAATCTGGACCTGGCCCCACGAGAGGCTGCAGATTAAAAGACTGGAATCCAGAAATGTGTTGTGAAAACTCCCTGAGAGCAATACGCTCAGACTTCAGGTCTTCTTTTGTGCCATACTTAAATACAGCACTTTTTCAAAATTAAATCCTATTTTACTGTATCATTTCAATCAGCCATGGAGGTTCTCAGTGAAACCTGAAGTATACAAGGTGCCTGGAGTCACCTATGTCGTGGTGGTGGTGCACACCTGGTGCCAGCTCTGCACCATCACTAGCAAGGGAGAAGGCTGCTCCTACAGAGCCAGACCTCGAGCACGGCTCTGGTGCCAACGCAGCCTGCAGAAACACATTTCTTGAGCCTCCTCCAGTGATGTGAGTTATTGAAGCTGAACATTGCTGCTTCTCACTGAAGCAAAACATCAGGTTTGATCCCCCTAAAAGGGATTTAGCACCTAAGGTGGGGTGTAACGTAAGCACATAAAGCAGAAAACCTTCATTCTGCTAATGTTTAACCCTAAAGGTTAAACTCTGTATGCTGATAAATTTATGAGTTTAAAACGCCTAACCATCTTAGAGCTGTGCTTGTGTAGATATGCAGCAGAGCCTCAGGCTTTATGCTGTTAGGGACTTAGGTCATGCTCATCCCTGATCAGGAGCCAGAAATTAGGTTACTGCCCTGTCTAAATACTCTAGGGGACCTTAATGTCAAAGGTACTCTTCTGGTTCACCTTCTGCATATGTACAGGATGAGGGTTCTCACAAGCTGATGCTGCTTTTCCTTTTTAATACACAGCCTTGAAGGAATTTGGTGGTGTTTCCCTCTCTGATAGACTAACCTATGAAGCAGACAATCTTCTTGTGGCCAGCAGATGCGGTACCCACTCCTCCAGGGCCTGAGAAAGCTGAAAGCCAACATCCTCAGCTTCCCAGAAGACCCACCAGGCCAAGGGCTATTCAGAGGCAGAGAGAGGGCTCAGCGTGTTGGCTTTCATCCTCCTTGAGGCCAGGCCAGCGAGCAGCAGAGAGTGCGGGATTCCTGGGACTGGAAATAGAGTCTGCAACCTCGCAGTGTGGGTACTGACCTGGGAGACCAGGACTCTGGTCCCTCTGAGGGTGCCTATGTCCTTTTTTTGGTCTAGTGATCCACCCCAATGGGTTGGAAATAATGACAAACCACAATAACAATAGCCAGCTAAACAAAACAAGTATAAACAGAAACAACAACTGAGGCTGGGAAGAGAAAAGGCCTTGGGGGATATTATTTAGAAGAGACTTTGATTTCCCAGGCAGAGAAGATGGCAAATCAGCCAATGTGACTCTTCGGTTCTTGAGAAACAGGCAAACCACATTTTCCTAAAGCTGCTTGTAGCTGAAGCTGTTGAACTGACTCTACTACAGTAAAAAAGGAGTTCAGGCAGGAAAATGGGGAATGTCAGCACAAAAAGCAAGGCTGGAAACCCCATGACTCCACACTGAACAGCTGAAGGTTTCTGAGTCGCTGCCTCAGATGTGTAAGAATCCCCCTTGGCATCAACATCCCTTTGCTCAGTCCCACAGGGAGAAGAAGGTTCTAATCAGCTTCCCGAGCCCACGTGGAGAAACCATCACACTGGGTGCAAAAGTCATTATGCATCTACTAATAGCATGCCCTATATGTTGACACAAGCGACGTGCATAAAGAAATAAAAGGAAGGTTGGCTCAGTTATATAGGGAGACTGGCAGAAAGCAAACAAGCTGTGCTGTTATTCTTGATGCCACGAATTAAAACCTGAGTAAGGTGAGACACATGTCCCATCTGGGAACAGCATTGCAGGATGCTACTGCTGCCACCTGCACAGGTTTTCCTGCAAAAATAACACGTAATTTTAGCTTGCTTAGCTTAAGAGTTACTCTCTTTTTCTGAGCAAGTTCTGCAATGTAACTGCCCTTCCCTCTCCCCACAGCTCGCTCTCTCTCTCAAATTTAGAAGACTTCAAAATAAAGAAATAACCTACTCCTTGAAAACACAAATTAACTGTTGCATTTCTTCCTCAGTACAGTACACGTAGCAGGGAAAACAGACATTTAAATTTCTCCAGCTATTGGGAAACTTGGTGTGGAAACACAGGAGTGCCCCTTTTCTCCTCCCTCGTCCGTTCCTCAGCTAACCTGGGAGCTCGCTGCCGTGACACGTCGTGAAAAGCAAGTATTTGCCAGGATTCAGAACTGAACTGAATATGCAAATGAACACGTGTGTGCGTACACGCGCGCCAATAGATATTTGCATACATATTTATATAAACAGTAACTATTTTTAAAAAGCACAATAACAACATCAAAGAAATCTCAGGAACTGCAGCACTCTTTGTTTGCCATAGACGGGCCTTTGTTCACTGTAGATAGACTGGACTCTGCTGGGTCTGCCATGGGTTTCTCCAGTGGCCCATGTCAGCTCAAATCCCAAACCCCAGCCAAGCAGCATTGGTGAGGGGGCTGTATACACAGCAGATGACAACAACAAACTAATGGTTAGTGGTAGAGGAGAAGAGGAATAAGTAAACACAAGCGAAGTACGCGAGTCGCTTTATTATAAGTATATCCATGGGGCTGCTTCTGCTACCTACAGCAGCCAATAAATTCCCTCTGTCCTAGTACACTCCAAGCGCCAGGATGCATTATTCAGCACATGAGTAATTCACCGCGTTCTTTTAGATAATAGTCAGTTGTTGAGCCGGACTCTTGTTCATAAAGGTCAACAGCAACATCATTATTGTGGTTGCAGGGCACGGCAGAACCTTGTGGCACCTTACTGGCCAGATTAAAACAAGGATCCATGCAAGGATCCCATGTAATGAAAGCCACAGGGTTCCCATGTGGGCATAGAGGCACTTCTGTGGAATATCAGACCCTAAACTCACATTGAAAATCACAGGAAGGAACTCAGCACCCAGTCAAGGGGACGACTAGGTGTTCACATGGCCACCAGAAAAGCCAGTTGGCCAACTGGAGTTTCCCTCTTTGTCTGGAATGATAATTTGGGTGCTGAAGGATAATAGCAGCGTTGAATTTGAGGGTAGCCTCAGTACCTTGGGGGGCTCTGCACCAACTGCTTTAAACAAACCATGGAGGGGTTAGAGTGACACTTCTTCTTGCAGGTTTTCAGATCAGCCGTGCTGTTGAACTACTGTCTAAGTACCATGTGTTGTGGATATAGGGCTTACCAGGGAAGAAAATTCCTCTGCCTTTGGTTTTGTAATGTATTCTGGTGCACGGGTCTGCTGTGCCTGTCTCTGTTTGTATTAGGTTAAATGCTCCTGAAGTAGATGGGCATAATTATGGCTTTGGTTCAAGATTAGTATGAAGCCATTAAGCTGGTTTATGCAACCAGGCAGCTGAGCAACAGAAACATCTAAAACAAGTGTGAGGCAACACTGGAGACTGAAACCGTGCAATTGTTGTGAAAAGGCATGAGAAACGCAGAAGCGAGCGCTGCCTTCATCTGTGGACCGGAGACAAAACACAAGATGAGAGAAGATTCGCTGCGGAAGACTGGAAAGAGCTATCAAACCCACCGCAGGTCCAGCCCCAAATCAGCCGTGAGTTACATGGGCTGAGCGGAACAGGGAGGTTTGCAGCTCCGAACGCCCCACGCCGCCGTTGTTATTCCTTTCAACCTGCACTCAGGAAAACAAGCGTGATTACCCAATCCATTGCCAGCTTCCCCTCCGAGCAGAGACGCTACGAAGAAATTCAGGTGTTTTTCTAATGGCTGGGTCAAAACACGGTAACGCCACAGCAAAGCTGCTGCGACTTATCGCTCCCTGTTCTCCAAAACATTGCTCGTGTTTGCTGTTGGGCGGTGTTGGGTGAGACACAGGCAGATTTTCTCCATAGTTAACCAGGTCTTCATTGACTTTGTTAATGCTATCCTAGGTATTTTTAAAAGGAGGGATTAGTGGACATGTGGGAGAGACTAATTAAGAAAGTCAATCTAAGGAAAATCAAAGTTAGGTTGTAAGGAAAGAACAAGGAAATTCGGTTAAGGATTTAGGAGCCAGAGTTTAAAAGACAACAACCAAATTTTGAATAAACTGATAGTTAACTAAATTGGATTATTATAATCTGGAATAGTAAATGAAATTTAAACTGAATCTTTTATTGGTTTTCAGAACAATTTCTTTAAAAAAGCTCAGTGTGCCTGTTTTCTTTATGCTCAGAGGAACGGCTGAGAAGACAGATGTAACTCAGATCTGAACATACACATTGACTTGAATTTTTCAGCTGGACCACACTTCCATCTTCCAAGGGAAAAATACTGAAAAGGAGATGTTGCTTTTGGGGGGCATTATATAGAGCTGCCACAGGACCATCCTGTCTTTCTAGGGCATGAAAGGAACTTTTGATGGAGAAAGTTCTTTTGGGCAACGCTGTAGATGAGTGTGAAATAGGTTTTACCCATTTTGAAAGTGGGCGAGAATTCGTATACTTCTTCTCTGCACCCAATGGGTACCTTTAATTCACAATCGTGCTACTGTTGAAGGACTTTTACAACTATTTTCAGGCTACTGTGCACTCCCTTGAAAATTCTGATGGCAGAAAAGCACCATAAAGTACTTATCCCTTCACATTTATTATTTTCACCAGGGCAGGACACGGAAGTGCCAGGTACTTTCCAAAGAGACAATCCCCGCTATGACGAACATTCTTAGCTCAATATTGCTAGGATTTCCAGCTCCCAGCGCAAAAACACAGAACTTTCATTGTCAAGAGCTAGAGAGCACATGCACGCACACACACACATTAGGCACTTTGTTTTATTTTGCAAAAAAAAAAGGAGTCTTTATATATAAACCATTTCATTCTCTCTCAAAACATTCTACAACTATACAGCTGTTTGCTCCGTCAGTTGCATAGGAAATACCACAATACAAAAATAAGGTAGGGGGAGGCAAAAGAAGCAAAACAGCAACCACTTTATGCATGTGTTTCCACGTATAAACATTTGAAGCCTTACAAAATTATTTACATCGTTTGTCAACTATTTACATTAAGAGCAACATTTCTAACTATAACAAACAAAACTATAATTTATCAAGTATATGTAAAATTGTCTTAAAAAAAAAAAAGAGTCTATCATATACCACAAATAAATAAAGACAAACAACAGTTTTAACAACGCTAGGTTTTCCTGCAAGACCCTTTTTTGGTATTTTGATTGTCGATTTTAGCCTTTGGTTGACAGCTTAATATTACGGCTTGTGAAGTGCAGACACTTACTATGTTTGTTTGGCTTCTTCCTGTTGTCTGGCCAAATCCTACACGGTCTAACCTCATCTTTGGCCCTTCCTCTACTATTCCGAGGCTGAACACTGTGGATCAAAGTCATTGTAAGCATAACAGGGCATCACTTCATTGACTTCAGTGCAGTTTCAGCTACTTATGTCAGCAGTAAATTTTCCCCTGCCTGTGTCTATCTGAGCAGTGGATTAACTAAACTGCACTGTAATTTTGAACAAAATTACTGTATCCTTTACCTTCTAGTAAATTACACACAATATCCACATGAAACTAGATCATACTGGTGCTGACCCAGCTTAACATGTCTGTATATGAAAATTGCATCCTAAATCCTTCTTTTTAAAGTGATACTAAGTTTAGCTTATAGTAAGAGGTTTAACATTCTGTGTCCTTTGTAACTATCCCCGTCATTTAAGCTTCCAACATTGACTTTACAGTTCATTCTAAATGCTTTTGCACTTTTGAGCAACTTGGAAACAAATTCCTGCTTTGAATACTCAGTGCGCACCGTTTGAGTCAACAGGTCCAAAACGTCTGAATGCTTAGCTCACTTTTGTTAAGAAAAATCACACTAAGTTGGTACTGTTTTGAGAGGTATTTAAATAACGTTTTTTGTAAATGTGCCGCGTTATCAAATGTAAAACAACTGTTTTTTTCAGATGATTCTTAGAAAACTTTTGTATTAAACCTAAAAAGCTGATTTGCATATTTACAAAATCTTTGTCGTAGCAAACACGCAACATACAGAACAAAATGTTTTGTTCTATGGCTGTTTATGAATTTTTCTATGTATTTTATCTGCACAGAATGACTTAACATTTAAAAAAAAAAAACAAAAAACAAAAAACAAGAGCACTAAATATGTCCAGTAAAAACCTGACAGATTACCATTCATGGCTTTTCCACTGCGTTCATTCATCTGCAGCCTCTCTTTAATTTGTTTACTAAACATTGTCACAATAATGACAGTGCTTTGGTCAAAACACCGCAAGAGAAAAAAAAATGTATAAAGCTGCAATGTGTCAAGACATAATACTTGTAAAGAGATGAAACCTGCTGACTAAAGCCATATACATCATGAGAGCAAACAAACGACCGAACGCTCTGGTATTGAGATACAGTGTCTTCCCTTTTTTGTTTTTTTTCTGCATAAATATACAAAATATACATTTCCAGTTTCTTTTGAGATTTCTTTCAAACAGATAACCCATACTCAAAAATTAAACTCATTTCAGTTGTATGTCGAGAGTCAATAGGAAATTGCATAGATACAAAACAGCCTCGACGACCAGTCCGGCATTTTTTTGGGGTGTTTGTTTGTTTTTTAGTTCTGATGCCTCTTCATGTGGAGAGCCAGGTGGTCGGAGCGGGAGAAGCTGCGGTTGCAGACGGCGCACTGGAAGGGCTTTGCCCCCGTGTGCTTCCTGTAGTGGCGCGTCAATTCGTCCGAGCGAGCGAATCTCCAGTCGCAGCCTTCCCACGTGCACTTGTACGGCTTCTCACCTGGAACACGAGCAGAGAAACGAGACCGTCAGCTGCTGCTCCTCCAGAGAAAACCGATGTGATAACCCATTTGATGTGATAGCCCGTTGAACAGCACTGCTGTTCCAGTTAAAGAAGAAATACATGATGAAACAGGAGTTGATGGCTCCTAATCAGTCACAGCTCCAAACTAACAGCCCATTTGGAATATTGTGTCCAGTTCTGGGCCCCTCAGTTCCAGAAGGACAGGGAACTGCTGGAGAGAGTCCAGCGTAGGGCAACAAAGATGATTAAGGGAGTGGAGCATCTCCCTTATGAAGAAAGGCTGAGGGAGCTGGGTCTCTTTAGTTTGGAGAAGAGGAGACTGAGGGGTGACCTTATTAATGTTTATAAATATATAAAGGGTGAGTGCCATGAGGATGGAGCCAGGCTCTTCTCGGTGGCAAACAATGATAGGACAAGGGGTAATGGGATCAAGCTGGAACACAAGAGGTTCCACTTAAATTTGAGAAAAAACTTCTTCTCAGTGAGGGTGCCAGAGCACTGGAACAGGCTGCCCAGGGGGGTTGTGGAGTCTCCTTCTCTGGAGACATTCAAAACCCGCCTGGACATGTTCCTGTGCGACCTCATCTAGGTGTTCCTGCTCCAGCAGGGGATTGGACTAGATGATCTTTTGAGGTCCCTTCCAATCCCAAACATACTGTGATACTGTGATTTGTTTTTTCAGCGAATTTTGCTCCGAATCTGCGATTTAATACCTCGGAAAAAAAAGCAAGAAACTTCCAAACATACAACTTGGAGACAGCTCCGGTACAAAAATGCACAGAGGTAAAAAAAACCTGCGTGAGACTGAAATATGCTCCCTTACACTCAATGGGAGAGGGAGTAGGAAAAAAAAGCAGTCTCGTCACAATCTGTCCTAGTTTGGAACTTACACTTGCACCTTTTAAAAATGCATAAATTAAGTTACACAGAGCTTTTTTTTTAAGAGGTCTGAAATGGGAAGGAAGATTTCTATAAAGATTCTTTGTAGCATGCAGATCTCTGTTCAAGGGCTTCTGATGTGTGAAGAAAGGAACACAGTGTCTTACAAACACAAGGAGGACAGTATTTTCTAAAATGTCAAGGGCAATATAAACTTGCGGTATCCTGGTTTGGCCCAGCTATATATAGGAGAAAGCACCTAAAAGATCAAAGCACCCGCTTTCAGGATTCAGTGTCTACAATCAGGTGCTTAAATAGTTGCATTGCAGCGGTAGCAAGTGCTTGCTGTCTCCATTAGTCCATACTGATGCAGGGGGGCACAGCATCTCTGAAAACAACTTTGAAGTATCCAGCCAGTCTTGAATACACCGGCCCAAGCACCCCAAATATTTGCATTCATCCATTTTAGAACTATAAACAGAGTGTTTTAAGTGTGCCTATGATTTATAGATTTGCTGTTTGAAATGGGAGAAACGTGAAGCCACGAAGCCAAGATGACTTCTGTGTGAAACCAGAACTTTAGGCATGTACATACACCTGCTCGGGAGCTGGTATGGACATGATGTCACCATATAAGCAAGCTTTGTATAAATATGAGGTTAAGATTACCCTTTTATAGGCTTTTGGTTGACACTGGTTGACAAAAACACCTTTCAGTTGAGAGTTGATTGCTATCTATGTTCTTTACATTAATGTGACCCATTTGGCAAAAAGAGAAAGAAAACCGAGTTTTATGAAAGCACTCATCAGTAGCTTCATCTGGAGCAAAATCAAACCAAAGCTGAGCTTTCCAACACATCTGACAGACTTTCTCCCTCTCCATTTGTCTCAGACCTTTACCCTCGCAGTCTCGACCCTGTAGCACTGTGGGGTGACTCCTGCTTCTCCCTGTTTTCCCATCTCGCAAGCACGCGGAAGAAGGACAGAAGCCAGTATCCTGCAATCAGACTCTTTGTTCTGCACCAGCTACGCAGAGAACACCATTAGAGAAACTCAAAAACATTACTTCAGAGATGCTAATTTATCATTCAGATGAAACTATGAAACTGGTTTCGCCTGCGAGTTTCTACTGCTTCTTCTGATCAACTAACAAGTAACTTTCTGTCTACTCCTAAGAGCAGAATGAGCCCTTTGCTCACAATGGGGACCTGACTTCACGTTGGCAGTGCAGTCACAACCAGAGCCAGACCTCTACAGAGAAAACCCTGCCAACCAGCCACCTGTTTGCATGAATGGTGACCAGGATTTATTGAAATCCCAGTGAAAACATATCATCTCTTAAGAAAAACAAACCTAGAGCCCGGCATCACCTCTCATGGAGTTCAAAAATATTTGGTGGATGGCGAATCAGAGCACAAATTATTACAAATTTCTATCACAACTAAATTTACTCTGCCTGATACTGATGGAAGACTGGAATGACCTACTATATAGGACTCTTTCATGCAACATGTTCTATACGTTAAAATACAGATTTAATTCAAAAACAGTGTGTAAACCTTTTCTAACACCCAAGAAGCCAGTTGAGATAACACATTTGGACTTCACGGCAGAATGACAGGAAAGGTCTCTATTCAGCAAGGGATCTTTTGCAGTATATACATCATCTTTAATTTATTTAAACTGGGTTATTAATGGCTTTGCTGATCCATAGGCATAGCACCAGGGAGATCTTCCATGAACACCTTCTGTTAAAACACAGGTCCATATGTGGAGGTTGCACAAAAGCATTGTTTCTGTATTTGAAGCACCTTAACACAAAGTCAGTGTATTTCTTTCTTTTCCTCCTTTATCTTCCCTCCTCCCCCATACTAGCCTCAAACTCTTCTTCAAAAAACTCCACTTAAAACTGTCACATTATACTTGATGCTAAACTCCAAATCTTGTCATCCTCCCACTCCAGCTGCCAGAGAGAACGTATATATGGTCAGGCCTCTGCATACTCCAAACACGTGCTTATCCATTTTACAGAATTACACAGGGAAGGAGAGAAATGGTAAAGAGGTCAGGGAAAAAGCACTTGCTGCACAGAAGCCTAGGAGCAATCCAGACCACACCAGACTGGAATGAGGACCAGGAGATTAAAATCAGAGTTTCCAAAGTTGGCGTCAAGGAGGTACTAAAGTATGTGACACTTCACCGTGTGTCACACTACTGGAAAAGCAGTCTCAAAGCTGTCCCATGTAGGTGGTACCTGACCCTGTCCGAGTGCAAACAAAACCGCTGCCCCGCTGTTAACACTTTTTCCTAACCTGTGAGCAGCATCATCAGGTGAGATGAAGGCTCCTGGCACACAAACCACCAGTGGTCAGGGCAGAGGTGAACCCTGTGCCTTGCCGGGTGCCACGACTTCCATGTCAACACTAAGTACAATGGTTGGACCCTCATCAAACTCGCTGAGGACCCAGCTTCCCAGAGACACTATCAAGAAACTCACCCCATTGTCACGGTCACTGCACCACCTGCCACAGCCACCAATCCTCCCAGGTGATGGCACTGAGGAGCACTTGAGGGAACTGGGGCTGGAGAGAAGGAGGCTGAGGGAAGACCTTATGGCTGCCTACAACTACCTGAAAGGAGGTTGTAGCATGGAGGGTTTTGGTCTCTTCTTCCAAGTAGAAAGTGATGGGATGAGAGGAAATGGCCTCAAGTTGTGCCAAGGGAGGTTTAGATTGGTATTAGGAAAAAATGCTTCACAAAAGGGTTACGAGGCATTGGAACAGGCTGCCCAGGGCAGTTGGTAGAGTCACCATCCCGGAGGTGTTTAAAAGGCACTTAGGTGAGGTTCTCAGTGACACGGTTTAGTGCTAGAGTTGGGTTATGGTTGGACTTGATGATCCTGAGGGTCTCTTCCAACTGAAATGATTCTACGATTCTATAATTCTGTGCCCTTCACAGACTGCCTGTTGAGTGCAGCCCTGGCCTATGCCAGCTAACTTGATGATCCTGAGGGTCTCTTCCAACTGATTCTATGATTGCCGGGGGGAAAGGCCGGGCAGGGGCAGGCAGAACAAGCAGTATTGCTCCCCTCACACCCCAAGTGCTGCCGACCCCGGCGGCACTGAGCAGAGCCCAGAGGATGCGCGGGGGGGAAAGCGCCTTACACAGACTGCTCTAACAGCATCGCTTTTATGTACTGGAAATCGAAGCCAGAATGCCGCTTTTAACCCCTGCTTCGGCCAACAGCGAGAGCTGGAAAATGTATTTTTAGAGCCAGTGGAGAGGCCTGGATTATTTTGAATAAATCCTAGGAGTAAAATACTGAATATCTATGTTTGTAACGCTAGTTTCCGTTGGAAAGTTCTATTTAAGAACTGAATCAATTTCAAATGTTTTCCTTTTGGGCAAGGAGGAAGGGGGGCAAGAAAAAGAAGGTGGAGATTATTTTCACTCCTTTAAAGAGAGCAGAAGAACAACTAGCTGGTAGTATTTTCTCTCTCTCAACCTATACACATGTTTTTTGTCATTTAGTAGAAGTAAGAATTTGGTTCAAGTTCCTGTGGCAAGGGAAAACAAGCCTCACGTTACATATTTTCTGAAGTGATTTTACTTCTTTGCTAAACTGGCTTTAAAGCACAGAGAAATCCGGGGTTGAAGATTTATTTTTTAAAAAAGCAGGTATACACAACAAGGGACACTGAACCCTTTATACGCTGTTTTCATTGGCTACATAGTAATGTAAGATTTGTTTACATTAATGATTGTGTGAAATACAGTAGCTGTAAAGTTTCAGAAATATTTGGTTTTCCTCCAGCAATTTAAGGCTTCTATAGAGTGTTAAACCAAGAATGCCACTGGTCATCAAATACGAAGGCAGTACGGCTGGGTTACTGGAACACGATCACGGTATCAAACAGATATTTCACTGTAAAAGCAAGAAAACAGCTAACTCCTCCACTTCAGGGGAGCTTCCACGGGATTTGTTAGAATGTCAACACTGTTCAACTAAAACACCATGGAGGAAGCTGGTACCGATTTCCAGCCAAATAGCACACTCCAACCCTTTCTTCCCAAGCCAGAAATATTATACACAGCACTTCTGGGAAACAGAACTGCTTTCCTTTAAATTATACTTCAACAGGATAGGGATTTCATAAGTTTAATTGGATTTCTGCATAACCTCCTTCCAGTATCACTGACTTTAAAATATTTTGCTAGGCTTATACATCATAAAATATATTTTTAAGTTCTTGAGCTGTTAATGTGTATCCATTCTCCAGCTAAAATACACGAGAAACAGACTTGTAGTTGAGCGCAGAAATTTTAAGCCCTAATGTTTAGTTTGGAAGCTCTTTTACAGAAAGCATCCAGCTAGAGATAAGGGAGTTTAACCTGAAAGGGGACTATTTTGCTTGCAATGTGTCTGTCTGTTTAAAAAAAAATAAATATTTATGATGCTGTGAGATCACAAGGATATCAAAAAGATGTCTGGATATCCAAACATAACATGCTAACCTCACCAGCCACTTCAGCAGCTAAACTACCCCAACGCAGATCCCCAGGTTCGGGATCTTTGCCGATACCACAAGAGAATGGTCCGGACCGGTGAGGCACATCACGTTGGCTCTTCTCCCTTTAATTTATCTTCTTGGGATTTAGATGTTTCAAAACAGACTGATTGCTTTCCTAATGTTAATTCTAGCCACTGGCAGTGACTGTGGTGGCCACGCTCATTCGGGTCACAGTGCCATCAGTGGGGTGGGGTGGGGGGGTGACGCTCATTTTGAACACACCCTCTATCTCCAACATACTCAAGAAACTGTTTCTGTTTAAAATCCTGTTTGGAAAACAAACCACTGAAAACCTCCATTAGTGGTAAGTTTCCCCATTAAGAACAAAACACACTCCTTACTTCACCAAAGAGTTGTGCGACTCTATTTCTGCAATTCCCTGCTAGGATGGCTTTGTTGAAACGTAAAGCTGCAAACAGCAAGGGCTGGATTTTTCAAACCTAAGGTTAGGTAACTCTGTTGGTATGCAGAAACCCAAATACAGGTATTACACCAGCCAACGCCTGCAACTTCTCTTATTTCCTATCACAAATTTCTGTCAAGAGCAGTGACTTTGCAGCTTCCTTGAGGAAGAAACAGCAGCACGCTTCTCAAAGACTCCAAAAAGACAACACCCATATAAAGACATTCCCCCCACCACCATTATTTCCATCATTCTAATATTGCTTGTGTTTATTACGGAATTCTATCTAGTGGCAAGTGTTCGGCCTTAAAAATTATTCGACTAGGCGTGACAAAAGGGTGGTAGACAAGCAGAGGTTTCTGCACCATAACTGCAACAGTTGTGTAAATAACCTGTATTATGTCCAGTTTTGAAGAAGGTTATTATAAAGATTTACGTTGTCTTAAAGTTTTCTGGTGCATTTGTTTTCAAATTTTTCACATCTTAATATCAGTTGTCTGTATCAGCTGGCTATAGCCTCAATTTTTTAGAAAAAAATGAGAAACATTTTTAAACGTGTTAAAGCCTCTGCCTAGTATAGTCATGGCTAGGGGGTGACCATTAAGTACCACTTCACAAACAAAACAGCGCTTTAAGGAATCCTGTAACAGAGATTGGTGGTGCTTCGTAAGTCAAATCACTGATAAATCAAGCAGTATTTGATCTCTAACAAGAGCGAGGAAAAAAAAAAAAAGATAAATGACTGGGAAGCAAAGGGGACAGTCAAAAGAGTTGTGCATCATTCACTTTTTGACTGCAGAAGGCATTATCTTCTCAGAGCTCCCACCGGTGCTTGAAGCACTCTTGTTTTGCTAAGTGTTGTCTTAGGCAGTTCAAGGATTACTGGGGAATCTTGACCGGCCTGTGCAACGGTTTATTTTCTTTCTGGCGTAACATTCTGTCTTAACAGAGGTGGTCTCTCCTCAAGGAGATATGCAAACAAAGTGGAAAGGTTTTTTGTGGGTTTTTTTAAGTAGGTTTATAAGAAACCCATGCCATCTGGGGTGCATGGCTGTGTCTACAAGTCCTGTGCTGAAGAACACATTTCCTCATCTACGCCTGTGGTGCAAGAACAGCTTTTTAGCGCTCACACCAGTAACATTGGCTCTTGTACAGTCAGATAAGAGGTTCTCTTAAAATGGAATTTATTTAACACCTGCTATAGACTTCCAGATTTCCATCTACTGTATGCACACACACATTAAAAAAAAAAAAAAAAAGAAGAATGAAAGCAATAAAAGCAATACATTAAAGCTATTTTAACTCAAAGCGAAGCACTGTGCACTTGCCAAAAATCAAAGGTTTTAATATGTCCTTAATCAGAGTTGTTAGAGATCACTGAATATAAATAATGCAGCCTGACAGGACAGGAATGTTGCTACCAAGATACTCAGACTAAACTAGGACATTACTTAAATGTTTCTAATCTTTCACCAATGGGAGGTGCAGGTCATCTAACAAACAACAAACAACACTCTACCCTGGAACCAGGAGTCAATCGTCCCAGTCAAGCTCGGAAATTAATTACAATAAGGAATGTCTAATCAAATAATGGAAAGTTTTAATCACTGGCAATTGCTGTGAATCTTGGGACTATATTAGCCTATGTAGGGCGGTCTCAAAATGAACTATATTTAAAGCTGGTCTCTTAGGTCAACAGTTTCCTTATCAGGAATCAAATATCCTGGAACTGAAGTTTAATCCTCTCAGGGAGCAATTGACAGAAACAACAGGTTTTTTAAGCTTTCATGCTTAGAGGGACTTTCTAGGCTTTTAATCAAAAGGAAAATATTAGGCTTTTCTTTCCAATATCTAAAATCTAACAGGAGTACACCTCACCTGACACCTTGGAATTTAATTCCTGCTTCATAAATACTACATGCTGGACACTGATGTGAATGACAAGTAATACTTAATTAAAGTGTAGGTTTATGCTGCTAAGATTTCACCCTCTTCTGAGCAACACATTCAGACATGTCTCATTTGGCTTATGACTGCAGATGCAAGAACCAGATCAATTAATCCCAAGGTCTGCGATCATTCACAAAGTGTTTGAAAAAAAAAATGCATTATTTTCCCCGAAACTGTGGTTTGCACAGGAAAGTAATGTACTTCCATTTCTCACACAGGCAACTAATGGATTTAGCAGAATTCATAAATAAAAGATACCAACATATTCTCCAGTAGTGTCTAGCAACACTTAACTTTAATGCACTTTGTCAACAGTTTTATTTAGCTCTCCTCCATTATTCTTCCGTATTGTCTCTATCAATAATGGCATTTACTGACACCTCCTTAAAGTATAATCTGTGCGACTGACTCATCTAACAGGTTAAAGCAGCAGAATCCGCACAGAAATATTACTTAATTGCTATTTTCATGATGCAAAGATTTTTCCAGGATGAGGTTGGCTAAGTACAGGGAACGCTGCAACCATGAGCAACGCAAAGTGTTTTGGAGCCTCTGCTCCCCATTTGTACACCAGGAGTGAAATCCCTCACCTAAGTCCCAGGATGATTTGAGTCAATACATGTTTTCTCAAGGTGCTTTTATTGTTTTTTTTTTTTTCCCCAGCAGGAGCCCAGTCACCACTTTTCTTCCCTTCAGAACAACACGCATCAAGAATTCCTGGGCAATTCTATATGGTACCACCTCTAACAAGTGCCCACATACAGCTACGGTAAAGTCAGGGTGCCAAGTCCTATGGACTCCTGAAGTCTATTCACACAACTGGTTCTAATTCTGAGTTACCATCAGAGCCTAATTCTGGATCTACTGAGGCAGAGATCTAAAATAAAATAAAACGTTTAACACCTTGAGGAACCATGCAAGCCAGCAGCTGTCCCATGCCTTTGAAATAACTAGGGGCAGTGGAGGTATTTTGAGTGCATCTCATTTAGAGAAATGCCATTTCTCTTGAGTTATCTCGGCTTCCACTTCCCATCACCAAATACAAACTAGATCTATAGATAGAGACGAAATAGTTCAGCAGCTAATGCTACAAACTATTAATGGCAAGCCCACCATGTGACCAGAGAACATGCCTGTACAAAGACTCTGTATACAGAAAACCAACGTGCAGCTGGAAAATGTCCTCAATGTGCGTGTCTTGGTGTGTTCAAAACAATGACAGATTTTCCTCTTAAAACTGTACACAATTCTCAAGTGCCCAGCTGTTCACAGAAATAATAATAATAATTTAAAAATACAAATAAATGAAAAACCAACAGCCAGCAGTCAGTGGCTCTTCTGCAGCATTACAGGTAGGGTATTCCAGGTGCCTGCATAGCAAAGGCTCAACTTCCACAGCCCAAATCTTTAACATATTAAAAAAAAAAATCTAACAGGATAAGTCATAGAACCGCTGTTTCTAAAGGATTACTTGATATATATGTATATACTCAGGTGCCAGAGAGGGAGCCGAATGAAATTTATCTACAACATGCAAGTAACTGCTTTTCACTGTCATTTGGCACATTTTTCAGGTTGGACGTATAGCTGCGATGCCAGAGCCTCGCGGTGGTTTTACTGCTGGGCAGCCTGCGAGGAACACGTAACCCCCTCCACCATTAGGTACCCGAGTTGCACAATGCCGGTTATGAAACGAAACTTGTTCCATGACTAACAGGTAAAATTATTTTAAAAGAAAAAAAATCCCTGCTTCTAAAGGTCAAAAATTCCAATCTGTTTTGAGAGATGTTCCAGCAGGTATTTTACCATACTGAATACTGTGTTACCTGTTCCTGGAACAACTAATATCAACTTAAGATAACACAGGGAAGTGTTTTAACACCTTAAAACGCACCAGACATCTGCTCCAGAACTGCACAGAGAAGGATATAAAATGTCCCGTATCTTTGTAACATTTGAATCTTTGCTCATGTTCAATTTTGGGTTTATCAGTTTATCAACAACTAACATTTACTTCATGATTTAAATGCTAAAGCATTACCTAAAGAAAAACGTGTGCCTGCTTCGGCAACTGGCACAAATACATTAACCTTGCTTAGCTCTTTAAGAGAATAATCAACAGCAAAGTCCAGTGTAATTACATTAAATCAGAATAACCATACCAGCTTATACCAGCTGACTTGGTGTAAGTAAACACCTTGGGAACACCTAAGAAGAAAAATGTAAGGGATTTTCCCTTTTTTTCCACCTTCCCCTCCCCCCTTTTTTTTCCCATTTCCTATAGTTTTATTTAAATGTAATGTATAAAGTCTGCCAGTGCGTTCATATCTGAATTGGAAAACAGACTACAGCCTACATTCCACCTATCAAAAAATAACTTTTCCCTTAGGTCTGTTCTCAAAGAGCGTCTATTAAACCCAGTGAAAGCCTATCAGAAGAGAAAGGCTGCTAAATAAATACTGTGAAAAAGCCGAGATTTTCCAATACAAAAGGCAAACCATAAGGTTTGTCTTGACTTTTAATGGCAGACAAACTTTGCTGCAGGCTCTTTTATTTTAAGATGACAGATTGCTGAGAAGGGCGGGACCGGTTTGGATGAGAGAGAGACTGCAGCCAATTTTAAAAGGTATTGTTAAGAAACTAAGAATAAGGAGAAAACAACTTCAGTGGTCCATGATTACTAAAGAACGGGTTTAGCCAGATAAACAGGTCTGCTATCCCTGAAGGGACTTGAAAGAATATCACACACAACTTTATTTAAACAGGTTATGTGACACTTGCTTTAGGCTTTGAAGGTATAAGCTTCACAAAAGTCTCTTTTTTCTAAAAAAAAAAAATAAAATAAAATTAAACAATAAAAAAAATCAAAGCTTAATAGTGCTGTATGAATTCACAGTTCTGGGGGATGGGATGCACAGTAACACCACCCAAATTTAGCCCTCGGCATCGAGCCCTTCGGAGATCAGTAGCGAGACTCCCCTGCGCTCCTGGGGGAGCCGTACAACTTCACAGGTTTCCCAGTGTTTGCGCCCATTCACTTTAACATTCGTTTATTCGATTTACAGTACTGAATAAGTACTGTAAATAAGAGATCTTGGTCCTATTACAGGTTTCAGCCACACGTTAAGGCAGAGATCAGAATCGGTGCTGGAAATCTTCGAGCATTAAGTGAATATTCGAGAGAGTTAAACTAATGCAAACTCTGAAATAAAGCAGGTAACAGGATACGGACTCACATTCTTGCATGTAATGCACGCTTTAGACAGTTTATCCCTTCATTCACCTCCCCAGAAGACCCTTTGTATTACAGACCTGCTTAAGTTCACTAGATTTTTATCTAAAACAACATTCTTGTTTCCAGGAATACATCAGCTCCTCTGACCTTTGCACATTTATCCACATTTCTAAGGTCAAATATCTATAGATAAAAAAGTGAAGGCAACAATAAACATTAGTGACCCTAAGCAATACATATTAGCGATGTGGTATGTATTTCTAGGCACACAAGTATTAACTTTATAAACCCTACAGTCATTACTACGCAAGGTACAAAAAAATATTTAAATGGATTTAAAAAAGGAAAAGTGTGCTGAGCCCTGAGTAGCTACAAAACTGAGTCTGGCTTTCAAATGCTGACTATGTAATGTTCATTTTCAGACTTAAGCTTTGCTTTTATCTCTCTTCTTAGTTATTGTATAATAGGAAGCGAGATATTTAAAACTGGTATGTAGTTGCTGGCTAAAGTGCATAAGTGGAAATTGCACTCTTAAATTTACAGGTTATTTATTAAAGAGCAACGGGATTATACTATCTGACATTATTCACATTTATAGCCTAATGAAAATATTCCTTTCTTACTAAGCTTACTGCTAATGAGTGATTATATAGATACCAAAAATATTTTTAACAGTGTTCTTGTTTAGTCTCTTATTACTGCAAAGCAATAATTTTTGTACAGTTGCTCTTAATTTTTACTGTGACTGCAACACAGATAACTCTTTCATTTATCAAAACAAAATTTCCATAGCAACATTTAGCCTGGAGATACTCAATTTCTTTACAATAATCCAGCGATCCATTCAAAATAGCTGCTGAATAGAAGGCCTTGTTTCCATAGAGATACTGAAACATTTTGTTAGATCATAGTTCACGCTAAGTTTTGTTTTGACTTTAAACTCAGGTGAAAGCCCATTACTTGAATGGCACAGCCACAGCACTTCAATAAGCGAGTTGCTTGTACTGCGACTCGTGTTTATCCCTAAACCGAGGTCCCGACACAGAAGAGCTGAGGTTCCTACTCAATTTTAAAAGCAAAAGCCACAGCCCTCTCACTTGATTTCTTTGTAAAATCAGTCACGTGCTTGTCACTGATTTTGCACAAGCAGTTCGTTACTAAGATCTCAGCAAAGAACCGTCCTAAATAGTTTAGGGCACGCTGTGTTTTCCTCCCCATGTCCCTCTCTCCTCCTTCCCCCGCCTTGGGCAGGTAAATGCCCACGGCAGTTCCACCTCCCAAGCGCCGTCCTCCACACCCACGCACAACCAACATTGTCCCCAGCTCTGCTCCACATGGGCCCACGGACAGGGACGGTCCCTGCGGCTGCAGGCGGTTTGACTGAACCACAGAAAAAACAAGTATCATCCATAGACATTTTTCGTTTCCTCCGTTTTAATGTCTTTCGCCAACAAAAAAAATTGAAATTGTATTTTTTTTTTTTAATAAATATGTAGAACCACTTATCTTAAAAAATTTTTAAAATGCATGCAATGGTAAGGACGGAGCAAATGGAAAAATCTTGGGAGTTTTCATTATGTTTCTGAAAAATTCTAAGATGGAATAATTGTAAAAGGTCAAAGAGAAAGCCCAAACCAGAAAATTCTGTCTATTTAGATAAATCTTGAAAACTATAATGCTTACTGATCTTAATTCATTATTCAAAGGAAGAAGTCCTTTTTTTTTTTAACACTTTACAGCATTTTAGATTGAAAAGTTTCCACCTGTTCTATTCTTAGCTACTTTGAGCTCTGTATTATAAAAGGTTTAACAAAACTGCATTAGGAACAAAAGCAATTTTTCTTCTCATTGACCGAAGCGTAAACTTTTTTTTAACTGAACGGTAAGCCTAAACCCATCCCACTGTACAGAAAAAAAACAAGGAGAAGATGGCAGATCGAACAGCCTTTCTTAGAAAATGGGTAAGCCATGAGTGAACAGGAGACAGTGAGAGTGCGTACATACCTGTGTGAGTTCTCAGGTGCGCTTTTAAGTGAGAAGACTTTGTATAAACTTTCGTGCAGCCTAGAACAAAACAAAAAAGCAGAAAGGCATTTCAGTAGGGACAACAGGAACGCTCCACGTTACGTTTAAACTTCCTCAGTGTTGGGGTACTATCTGGAAACATTTAACTCTACTACTTTCTGGCACCATCATCATTTAGAAGTAAAATTTAATACAGAAAGCTCCTAGGGATACATTGCTTTACATAGAGAAGAGGAAAATGTGTATGTTTCTGGCAGACTTACTACCTTGTAACGTAGTATGGTAGACCAATAGCTGCTACAATCTACTCGCAGTAACACCTGCTCAGAGGGGGAATTTATTTTTTTAAATTTCCCAGAGGATCTGACCAAGCCAGACTCAGTTTCATAGTTACTCAGGACTCAGCACAACTCTTCCACTAACCATTTATCACATGGCACAGCAAATGGGTGACACACTGCTGAGAGATAGGTCGGTAAAGGCAGAGATCAGCCTTGAGCAGCAGCTTCTCCCCGTGCTCGGATGGGTGCGAGCGCCTTGTGTCCAGGATCACGTACTACATGGAGGCATGTCCCCTTCAGCATACAAGAACGGGAGGTAGGAAGGGAATCCATCCACGGACAATTTTCAGAGGTTTTAATGGATTTATGCGAGCAGCTGAATCCCAGGTTCAGAACAGGGACGATAAGGCTGTGGCCTTGGCTACCGGGAGCTCAAGTGATTGTTTCAGCGCCAGGGGACTCCAACAGAGCTGTACAGAGTTGGACAAACTGAGCTTCTGCTCCATTGTGGGCAATGGAAAAGTGAGACCAGGAGCTGTACAGTCACACCGAGCTACACCAGAGAAAGACATAATTTTTTATCTGTTTGTTTTGTCCTATGTAGTTTTGCATTTTTTGTTTTTTTTCTATGTAGTTTCGTAGCATGGTAAAATGAGCTCAGGTATTTAAGAGAATTACAAATTACATGAACAAACAGGTATATATTATTTAAAGAATGTGAAAGTGTGACACACAAAATAAAACAATAGAGAAATTTTACTTTGACAAGAAATTATTTGGTCCTCCCTAGGTGTAGACTACAGCTAAAGAAAACCACTTATAGCTCATCCATGATTATTCACATTTTTATTGCAAGAGCTGGGATATTCCAGCACAGATCGCTTACCAGGATAGTCACAGTAGTGGATACGTCTTTTCTCCAAATCTGGGTTACTTCTCCTGTTGTATCTGACTGGTTGGATGTTCTGGGGGGTTATGGGCAAAGTCGCTGGTAAATTCGGATTGTGAATTGCCAGCTTGGAAGCAATAGTCGCGGCGTATGATGGAGGAGGGGTTAAATTCTGTAGCATCTCTGCTTGTCTGTCTGGACTTCCTGGCTCTGAGCTTGGGGGTGAAGGAGGGAAGTAAGTGGCCTGCTGCTGCAGAAACTGGTTTGGCATGGGGTAGGTGCAGGGGGGGATGCCCTGGAACTGTTTCATCGCAGTCTGTGGGACAGCCGGGGAAAGCGTGTTGAGGCCCGCCATGGCTGATGGCATGGAGACATTGCTAAGGGAGTCCATCACGGCTGCCTGAGTGGTTGCGTTGGGCATCTCTAAATCCGGTGAGCTCAAGAGCTGATACAACTGGCCTTGCTGGGGCGTGACGGAAAGATGAACGTCTGGAGTAGGAAGCTCCTGCTTGATAAAAATGTTGTTCACATCGGGAGTTTGGTGGGAGCTGAAGATGCTGGTGAATTCGGGGAGGGCCTGAGTGGGGGCAGGGGCAGGGGCAGTGGTTTCGCTCTGGTGACTGAAGATGGTGACCGGCTCTGTCTTGATGTGGGTTACACAGGGCCGCTGAGATTTGTACAGGCCAGTTCTCAGGTGGCTGATGTCAGGGAGGAAGACGTTCATGTTGATGCTGTAAGGCAACCCTTCGCTGTCAGTGAAAAACTGGTCTACAACCGAGGCACTGTCTCTTCTGTACTTCTTGTGTTCGGGGATGACTGGGACGGGCGGGAGCTGAGGTGCCAGGTATTTCTCCATTTCACATCTCGTCTACAAAAAGAGAACAGACCATAATCCACGTGATTTCTTACCAACTAAGATGACGGCACGAAAATTGCGTGAGGCTTTGCAAATAAAAGACAATACTGTTCAGCCAGCCACAAACTACCGACGGAGGAAGTTATAATCACTCATGCTAATGAAAACTTGTCTTTTATAATCGGCGCGCTAATCAACATCATCAAGGACAAGGAGATAAAGTTATGGCAAAAGTTGTTCACGCAGAGCGAGCATTAAGATCGAACTGATGTTTCAGCGTACGACAAATTTTTCGTCTTTTATGCCTACAAGACAGCGCAAGGCGTAAAACTGACAGGCGCTGTGCCTAATCTGCAGATCTCCTGCTCTGGAATTCACTGCTCCAGCAGGGTCACTGCCTATCTGTTTCACCCGCTTCTCTTTGAAATGCTAACTTTAAAAGCCACATCCTCAGCTGGCTATTTGAATGCTAATACTTCAAATAATGTTTATTATATATATATATATTCTCTACTTCTAGGATTTTTCATTCTTAAAAGAAAGGTATTTGATTAGAAACACGACACCAGAGTGTAAAATTATAAATAATACCGAATAAAAACAAGGCGGGCTGACTGCATCAGAATCCTCTTTGTGTAAAGTGTCTCCGAGGCTACACTTAAAAAAAAAAAAAAAATCTATGTGTATAATTGGCTAATAGCGTGATAAACATGTCCCTAGCCATGCCTCGGTCCTAGGAGAGCTCTTTAATTACTTGGAAATCATTCTCTTAGCGTAGTGGTGTGAGGGAATCCGTGGGTGGCTGGAGCCCGATCCATTACTGGTACAGTCATCGGCAAAACATCCATCACGCACTCCCCAGTGGGCAAATGCTACATTCCCCCCTGCCCTGTCAAGACTGCGCTCATACCAGACCCGTTTAGCACCCCGCAAGAGAAAGCAGCTGACAAACAAGCGACTCTGCCCGAAAGTGCAGTTTGGGACCTTTCTTCAAAGACCCCCGGTAAACACCACAAACAAACAAGAGCCGCCTTCCCGTCCCTTTGATCTGAATCTGCCCCGACATGCCGGGCTACTTTTTCCAGCTCTTGTTTACGAGCCGAGGGGCACGCTCGCTTTGAAGACGGGAGTTATTTACTCGTTGGGGAACACACCAACGAAACGCGGCGCCCGACGCTCCCCTGCCCGGCACCGGGGGCTCCCCAGGACCTCCCGTCCCACCGCCCCCGGGCAGCCCCCGCGCAGGGGGTGGCCGGTGCCTCACCGGGGACCGGAGCCGCTTCCCGAGCGAACACCGTCCGCGGGCTGAAGCCCGACTGCGGTCGGCGCCTCCCGCTTTCAGCTCCTCCAGCTGTTTGCCCGTGGATCCGCTCCCAAAGAGCCTCCCAGGACAGGCAGAAAGTCCCGGGAAGTCCCCTCGCCCGGTGCGCCGTGTCTCCCCCCACCCCTCCCCCCGAACATGACTCCCTGCGTGGGCGAGGAGGACAGGCGGCCGCGCTAATTCTGCCGCCGGGCAAGTGCAAAAGCAGCAGCTGTAGCTTTCAACACACCCGCGGGGGCAGCCCTGCTCCCCCCCCGAGCCCCGCCGCCCCGGGACGGCCCGTCAGCCGCCGGAGCCCGCGCCCCGCCTCAGCCCGGCCGCGCCCCGGGCCGCTTCACCGCGCTCCGCTGGCGGGAAAGCGGGAGCCCCGGCGCCCTGCCGCTCCCCGGCCCTCCGCACAGGCGGGCTGGGCGGACAGATGGGCTGGGGGCCGCGCCGCCGCACACACGCACGCCCCGCCGCCGCCTCAGCCCCGCTGCCCTCGCCCCGCAGCGCGGCCCCACCCAGTCCCGCCCGCCCGCTCCTCAGCGGCCGCTCCTCGCCGCGGGAGAGGGGCGATGGCCGGCGGGGTGTGAAAGGGGTGGCCGCTGCCTACCTGCACCATCTCCTCCGCCGGCAGAGTCGCGGCGCCGCCGCCTCCGCCGCCTCCCCCCGGGTGCTGCTGCTGCTGCTGCTGAGGCGGCGGCGGCTGCTGCTGCTTCAGGTCCTCCCCGGGGAAGATCGCTGCGTCCCTGGCGCCCAGCACCGGCTTGAGCTGCGCGAACACCGGCTCCTCGGGCTGCTGCACGGGACCCAGGCGGGCGCTCATGGTCAGCACCCTGGTGGCCATGAGGCAGGCTGGCGGCGGCTGAGGCGCGGACGGGCTGCCCGCCCCGGCGTAGGAAGACTGGCCCGCGGGCGGCTCCGGGCGGTGGCTACTCGTGCGCTCACTCCCCAGGAGCCCCAGCCCGAGAGCGCATCCACCACCGTGTCGTCAGTGCCTCCGCCTGTACCTGGCCACGGGTATCTACCCGGTGACACACGCCCGCCTCTTTTTCACCCTACTCCACCCCCGGCCCCCCTCAACACACCCCACCCAGCCCGGCGAAGGGGGCCGGCCCTGCGGGTCGCCCTGCCTACGGGCAGCGCGGACGGCTCCTCCCCGCGGTGTGCCCGGCGCAGGGCAGCGCGCCGGCGGCTGCGGGGGTGCCTGGGTGCCGATCTGGGTCCCGCTCGGGCCGTAACACGGGGTCAGCAGCTGGGTTGCCCGAGACACAGCGCCCCGGGGAGAGGTGCCCGGCGGAGGGGCCGGTGGCCGCAGGCGTGCCGCCCGGAGCGGACAGGGGTGCGATGTGCGGGCAGGGGACTCCGTGCGGGCAGGGACTCCGTGCGGGCAGGGGACTCCGTGCGGGCAGGGTTGTGATGAGCAGGCAGGGTTGTGATGAGCAGGCAGGGTTGTGATGAGCAGGCAGCGGCTCTGCGGGCTGGGGCGGCCGGCGCGGTGCTCGGACGAGGGTTTTCAACAAGTGCGGCGGTCTGCCGACACCCCCCCAAACCCCTTCCGTGCTTTAGTATTATTGATAGTCTTTTAACGAAGCGCTGCTAATGTAGGCATTTTAAAATAACCGTCTTTCCCACCTTTCATCTTCAAAAGGGTTTTAAAGGCAGTCATTCAAATTTATTATTTTTTGTCCCGAAGGCAACTCGTCCCCGAAACCTGCTGCTAATAAATTTCAGTGCCGCAATGTATATCACCATGTGCTGTGAAAATGCTGTCAGAGAAATAGAGGAGAAAGAACAAGGGGAGAGGAAAAGAGAGAGCGACAATCGTCTCTCCTCTCTTTCTCTCCAGATGAGGCAAGTTTCTGTTTACTTGTTTTGAGGTGTGGTTTCGATGCAAAGCGTATTTCCCCGTAGACACAGGACGATGAGCTAAGCTCCCGCGCACTGAAGGAGGAGGAGGAGGAGGAGGGACACCGTCCTTTAGTGCAACACCAAAGGGCTCACGTCCTTTGGGAAAAGTACAGCACGTAGGGGAGACTTGGAAAAAAAGCAAACTTTCCACCTTTTCTGCCAGCCCCGTGCTCCCAGTTTGCAGGGAGAGAGTCTGTGAATATGTTGTGAATTCATTGTGAATCCATGGAAATGTTGGCATCCTCACCGTCCCTGCGTTTATCCCCTGTCATACACAGACATGGCTCTTTTTTAAACGATTAAAAAAAGCACTTTTCTGGTCCACCCGGCACTCCTCCCCTTTGCCTTCCAGTCCACGGCGAGTGGGATGTCTCAGAGCCTGCATGCAGAAAGCTAATTACAGAACCAGGAAAGAGTTCAGCATAACATTTCTTTACACAAACTGTCTGTTTAGCAATATGTAGCCGCTTGATGCTTGTTATTACTAACACAGATCCGGCTACTCCCGTCAGCACAGCATTTAAAGTCATGCAGGCTCATTTCCATCCAACGCTAACACGTATTCATGTAACATGCGGCTTCAGTGTCCTTTTCCAAAGACTCATTCCTGGCATGTCTTTCCCCATTCTAGCCTAGGAAGAGGTGTTTTAACCAATAGATTTTAAAATCATGTTTTGTTTATGTGTGAACGCCCTTCAAATAACTCTAGTTCAGGATTAGGCTTCAAACTATGTTTTCTGAATGCCCTTCATGTACTCTGTTTTAACCCAGTTAGGCTCTGAACTGCGTTTTTGACCCTCTGAAATTACAAGTTTGGTATGAACTGCTCTGTAACAGCTTTAAAAATGCAAAACTAGTAATACTGCACTATGCTGTCTGGAACTTAATTCGACTGTAATTCTGCTAGAAGACCAGGCACAGAACAGGGCTGGGCAGCATCTGATGTAGCACATATCCTAGTAACTTTCAGACATTTATGTAAATTGTATGGCTGTAGTAACTGAAATGTTTCTGAGACTTGCATAGTTGAATTATACATTTTACCTCCATCTGATTAAATTAATGATAAACAGATAATTTCAAAGTTTTTTTTTGTTTGTTTTGCTTTGTTTTAGATATGTACATTTATAATGGGCCTGCTCTGGCAAACGCTTTGGTGGGTTGATTAGGACGGTATTGCTGAGTAAACCTGTGTATACTTATAACGTTTTCAGAAGGAGCTCTGAATGTGTTTTAATTTTTTAAAAAAGGATGTAATTACGTCTGTACTGCGGGTAAACAAACCCAATCCCATCACCATGTTTTTGTGCTAATGACGGGCTCACTCCTACAGCCTTTTGTCAACCAACCGTCAATGGAAGATTACTAAAGACCATATAATTTTTAAAAGGTTTTATTTTAGCATTTCTGCTGTCACTAAGGATTAAACAGGCAAGTCAGATCCACTCTTGTTCCTGCTCAGCTTCGCTGTTTATCTGACCTATACAGTGCAGCATTGTTTAGCTTCTAGATAGTCTAAATGAATGCTTAGATTCAGAAAAAAAAAATGCTAACCTGTTTTAAGAACATCCATTGTTATTAGATTTTATACTTCTTTGAACAAATAATTTTTACTTACTAATTTCAGGTCAGTTGTAAACTGCGAATTAGCATCAGCTCCTAAATTAAATTGAAATGAGAGTTTGTTCAGAAATAATAATCAGAAAAAAAAATGCAAGTTTACAGTTATAATAATTTTGGAACATTTCTGTTTTGTCACTGATTTTGCAGATGGAGTTATAAGTGAGTTTACACCTTAGCAGACAAATTTGCAGCAGAATAGCGAGTAAGCTCTTTTAAACCCAGCACAGTTCTGTTCGTGTGAGACAGACATTCGGCAGAAGCGTTTGGGAGTTATGGTGAGTGATCGTTCCTCTGTAATACAGTTCCCTGAGCATCTTTACAAAATGACAGCTCAAGGTCTTAAATTACTGTCCTGCAGAGGAAAAAAAGGAGAAATAAAATGTTGAGTGGTAAGCAGCTGGAGCTGGGCATGTGAAAGATTCCCTCCAGCGTCTTTGGTCACCGGTGAGAGAAGCGCAACGCTCTGCGCTCGAAAGAGCATTACCAGGTTCGGCGAAAAAGGGTTAAACTTTCTGAAACCATGTAAATGCTGCAGGTTCTGAGCGGGCAAGGCTCCAGGATTTCTGAATGAATGTAGACTCAATTACTTTGAACTCCCTTGTTCTGCGCATTCCTCTTCGCTTAGTAGTGTTGGACCCATTAGGGGAGACAGGAGAAAACAAGAACAAATGTCGGGTCCCCGGCGGTCGGTCGGGAGCTTGGCGGGGAGGGGGCTTGGGAGCAGAGAAGCTCAGGATGGGTGGGAGCGGGGACGGGGTGGATGGAGATGGGCTCCCGGCTTTCCTAACTCATGGGCTTCGCCAGACATACCTCTGAGGGAAGGTACATGTGTTTTGCTGTCCTGGTGGGGAGGAGAAGGGCTGCAGTTGGTGGGGAGCTGTATGTGTGTTGTTTGGAGGGGCCAGGGAGGGTTGGGAAGATGTGGATGAGGTGAGGGAGGCCTGAGGACCTCAGCTGAACTGAGCCAGACTTGAAGCCATAGGATGATGTCTGACAATAATTTCAGGAGCTTTTAGCACATTCAGAGGCCTGTTCTGAGTTAGCAAATACCCACCTCATTTTTTCCTGTAAACTTAACTAGAGAAGTGGAAATAAATTTTCTTGCAAAATCAGTAGCTGTCTGTACTTTCGACCACCCATTGGACTCTATCTCCCCATGGGAAGAAATGTTTTTTTGTTCTTACTTTCGACTTTCAAAAGAGAGCCAATATGACCCTTTCACCTGAAGAAAGTAATTATTTTTCCTTTTCTGACTTTCCATTGCAAACAGGATCGCACTACCCACGAGGTACCATCTTAACTCATGACAGGCTTTGCAAATGCCACTTGCGCTATATAATACAGCACCACCACAACGAGGAATGTAGCGGGGTGACTTTCTGTTAAAGCAAATGTGGAAAATCATGAAACGATAGTCTATTGCTGCGTCCCTTTATCTGCTGCCGTTTCAGGACAAGCTTACAGAGGTATTCCCTTTGCTTATGCAAAGGCAAGCCCGGCTCCCGTTTTTCATTTAACTTTACCAAAAATACTTTGATAGACCCTGTGGAGAAAAGGATATTCTTCCTGAAATAACACATGGCACTCCCTAATTAGCTCAGCCTGGCATTTAGAGTAAAAATACACTTCATCTTGATTTCTTTCCCCTCATAACACGTCAATAGTCGTCCAGTTCCACCTTCCCGCTCTGGTGTGCAGAGTCTTACAATCAGGAAAATACCTCCAGTTCCCCTTGGACAAGGCTTTGTTGTGAAGCACGTACAGAAAGCGAGTTGTTTTATTTTTGCTAACCCCTCAGTATACCCTAAGAGAGTTGTGTAAAAACTTCCCATTCCCAGTGGAGCCCCTCAGCATGTTTTTGCCATGCAGCTGGAAGTGAAGAGCGTACCTTTCTGAACAAGCTTGGTGTTTTTCGTTACTGGAATTGAACTGGCACATCATGTCAGGTAGAAACATTCTCAACAGACTGACTCCAGCATCAGAGAACTGGATTTCACATTTTTTTTAGAAAATAAAGATATAAAAATAGCAAACAAGCCAACTCCTCTATTCCACAGGCCAAGGGAGAGCCACCATTCCAAAGCTTTGTACACACTTTATATTTATAAAATGAGTGGTGTACTCAAGCTTCTCTTTTGCACGGTTAAAATGAGGCAAAACTTTTAAAGTTACGTTTGAAGTTTGCTGAAATTACTAAAAGCACCCAGATGCAATTGTAGTTGTGGTTTGTTTTTATCCTTTAGCTAAACATATTTTTCCTCCACTGCAAGATGAATAAGTTAGAATAGCAGTGAAGGTTTGTGACAACCAAATGAAGGTATGTAAACTTACCCACAAATAACCTTTGAAAAAAAAAATGCAGCAACAGGTAAAGATCCTACCATGTCTGCATTTTCTGTGTTTTGACCTGAGTCAGTCTGCACTGTATAAAGCCTAATTACAGATTAATTATGTAAATCTGTCTATGCAGAGATCTGTTCGAGTATTTTCGCTCCAGTTTAACTTGAGCATGTGTGTATACACTGGCATGCATCAGTCTGATTTGCTATTTATCAAGGCCAGTGCTGACTTGGTGGAACAGATGCTTCTAGATGGAAACTTCAACTGCTCATTACTTGAATTCTTGGATTAAGAATCATCAACCTGTCTGGAGGAAACAAGACCATCTTACTCAGTAGCTGAACCCAAGCTTTACTTGGATTTTAAGGATTCTTAATAACTTTAGGTAACAGTGTCATATTTATCGGTTTGAGGTACGTATTTCAGTATTCTCAGATCACCTGAGAAGAGGAAGTACAGAAAAACTTTTATTGTTTCCAGCCCCATTTTTTGACCTCTATAAGTTTAATGCATATCTGAACTGGAGGCTGTTTATTACAACAGGCCTTTTGGAGAACAACAGGTCACTGACTCAGCTTTAGGAGACGAGTGTTTCCTGTAGTTTCATCCCTTGTCATACAGCCGCTCAGCTCTGACTTGTTGCACGGTAGGGCCAGAAACTACCACAGCATGCTCCTTAAGCACGTCATTTAATTATTTATGTACTACTAGCGCAGATGGAAATCTTGAAAAAGGGGTAATTACATGAGATTAATTAAAAAGGCTACTTTGAAAATAACATCCAGGATTTTTAGGAGGGCAGTTTGCCTGTTGCTTGAAGTTTGATGGGAACCCCCACCACTCTTTTCTTCTGCCTCCCCCGTGCAATACGGAGTCTGCCCGCTTTATAAAAGCAAATGCTGTTTGGCAACATTTGTTAGTGCTGGGTGGTCCTACGCTGATGTTTAACTGCTTGAATACATGAGACAAACTCACATTCTTTGCTACTAAAGAAAGCGTTTTTGGCTCCACAGTGTTTACGCCGAAAATTTGTTAACAAACACGAACTGTAGAACTGCCGTACTTGCATGTTCTGGCTGAAGTCTCCTGATCAGAGAAATAACGTGGAGTGGTTTGGGTTTTGTGAAATGCTGGTCCGCCAGCTGGGGAAGTGGAGCCTTTGAAGGCTTGGACGTAGTAGAGGGGATGTTCTGGCTGGACGGGCTAGGAGGGCATTAAAGCGGTGACACGCTACTTGTTTAACAGTCCCAAGGAGCATAATGAAGTAGGGCAGCGAATACTCATTTGGAACTAAATCCTGACGTCGAAAGCAAAAATAATTAAGGGATGTGGTCAGAAAAAAGAAAAAATCCTTCACCTCTTATGCTGTGTGCTTTCAAGCAGGGGAAGAAAGGATAAGCTGCTTAATCAGCTGCCTACAGCGTGCAGAAGGAAGATCTGGGTGGCTTTTGAGCAGAATATCTGCTGTGTGATATCTCACACAGACCTCTCGCTGCAGACCCCCAGAGACCACTTCGGCTCTCCAGAGATGCTCATGACCCTGTGTGGCCATGTCCCTCATGGTACCTGAACTGCCTTATTCAGAGCAAGGATAGGAACCTAAATTTCAGTGGGTCACGTAGCTGTACCCTTAGCGGTGCAGCAGCAGAGCTCATGCTACTGGTGCTAATGTCTTCACAATTTCTAAAATTACGCAGTAGTCTCTGTACCCAAACAGTCTTGCATCCAGCACAGCAGAAATCCGCACTAGACACGGTTATAACTATTAGATCTGACAACGGGTCAAAAAAAAGGGAAGCTTTTGGTAGACATCCCAAAATGATTATTTAATTGTACCGTTTGTAATCGGCAGAAAGGACTGGAACAAAAAGCTGTTGACTTGGTGATTTAAAAAGGCTAATTTGACAAAGCTGAAATAAATAGTAGGCTTAAGTAGTGACCAGTGAGTAATTAGGCAGAGCATGAGTGATGTGAGTGTGGTCCTCAAAGTCTACAATCCCACAGAAGCTGGTCAAAACAAAACACCCCTTCCTCTTTCCTTCTGCCTCTTTAGAGGGCATTTGGTAAAGCAGTTATAATTATAGATACTCAACAGCTGGGAAAAGAACTAGTAACAGCAAATATAATTTTGACAGCAGTGATTGTGGAAAAATAATATGGAGGAAGAGAGATGCCTAAGAAGTCAATGACCCCACATTGAAAAGAACATCTAAAACCAGTCCATGCTATGTATTAAGAACCCTACCAATTGTCTGGTTTTAGCTAAAACACATAGAACTGTTGATAAGCAAGGAGAAAAACATGCTAAATATTCCTGTGCTCTAGTAGAGTAGATAATGTATTTGTATCATATGATAATGACAAAATATTTTCCATTTCAACAGTAATTCAAGAGCATATTAAAACAGCTACTATTAATGGTCTTAGATGAGTATGTCTGGATAACTTCACACCAAGAATTTTAAAAGAGCTGGTCAGTGAGCTCTCAGGATTAATATTCAGTAATTGTTAGGATATTAGACACGTTCCAGAAGACTGTTAGGAAAGCTAGAGTTAGAACCAATACTAAAAGAAAATGTAAATTAAATAATTTGGGTAATTATAAATTTGTATTGTGACATTAATTTGAGCAGCTTAATGTTAATAATAAATGTGGGGATTTATTAAAATAGAAAGATAATATAATTTATGCCACTCGGCATATGCTTATGAACAAGTCCTTGTTGAACTCCCTTTGAATGAAGATTGTCACAAAAGATAAGAGAGTTTATGCAAAACACATTTTTGTGAAGGATATCACTTGATTGAGCTCAACATTTTTGACTAAAATTCCTAATTGGCAAGTCTCAGCTTTTTTCAAATGGAATATTGCCAAGTTGGTGTATAAGGTCTTACGGGGCTTGTTTTTTAACAACAAGCTATTTATTTTTTTTTAAAGAAAACATAATAATTTATTAATTTTATTCAGGAGATTAAGTGTGAGGGAGAAATAAATACTGAAGATGGGAAATCTGTCTACTGAAACAAAAAATCCCTAGATTCCTTGCTATGTTGGATGCTTCAAGACTATACATCTTCCAGTATAGATATATATGAAGACATAAAAATGTTCTGGGCTTAATAATGGCTAGTTAGCTCAAGACGATTCCTCAGATGCCTGAGAAGGATGTAAATCTCATATGCCTAAATGGGTGAACCTCATGCAGAGCTGTTACACTGTCACTGGTGAGGATGTTTTACTGAAATCCTCAATCTTTTTGAGCATCCACAGTTCAAGAGTGGGTGAAATCCACTCTCACATGCTCGGCTGTTGGGTCTGCACCCACTTGTGTCTACTGAAATAGTCTGTCTATAGCTGATGAGGAGGGGCGGGCCTCCAGACAGAGGCAGACCCTGCGTGCCTCTGAAGGCCTTAATTCTGTATTGACCATGCAGTAAACTGAGGAGCTCATTTTAGGAATGCAGGTTTCACTCTTTCCTATCTATGTTCCCCCCCCCCTTTTTTTTTTAATTAAAAATAAAAAAGCTTCTCTAATGAGTTTCAACTTTTTGCCAATAGGCTTGCTTTTCTTAGTTACCCCTTGAAGAGTCCTAGTAGTTCATGAGCAGAAGCTCACAGACTGATGGACGCTGCTTTTCAAGGACTTCACACTTAAAACAAGTTCAATATAGATGACTAAACAGAGCAGGAGCTATAAGAATGGATTCTTTGAGCTATCAGATCAAGATCTGTCAAGGTTGGAGGCTAGATGGCTGGAATTAATCCTACACAATTTCAATCTAGGTCAGTTGCCCAAAGTGAGGTTGCTTGAGTATCACTAGTTTTGTTCCAATGGATCTTTTTTGCTAGTATTTGAGAATCACTCTGAAGCAGCTTACAGAGCACCAATGGCAAGCCCACCATAGCTCAGGGATTCCTGATTTAAGTAAGCTGGTATTGTGGGGGTTTTTTGCTTCATTTTTGCTGTTGTGTTCCACAGTTTCACAAACTGTTCAGAGGACACAGCGCATCTCAAAGAAGCACAAAGAATTAGGTAGTATCTCGTGTCTATCTAAACAGTATGCCCCTGGGGGGGTGGAAAGAAATAAAAGGGAGGGGAAAGAGAAAAAAAAAAACAACCCCAAACAACCAAAAAAACACATCAAGAAAAAGAAAACAAAAACCAAAACTAAAAAACAAAAACAAAACCCAAGGCCCCCACAAAACCCAAAACAAACCGCAAACAGACAAACCAAAACCAAAACCCAAACCAGTAGGAAGGAACCAGCCCTTCTGCCATCAGGAACAGCTGCAGCAGCAGCAAAAGGAGGATTTTCAGTCAGAGGATACTGAAATTACGACAGGGTTCTCTCTTGCTTAATGGTAAGGGTAATAACTCAGATGACCATGACATTCTTCAACATATCTTAGTGGCTTGATTGACAGATTTTGGAAAAAAAAGAGGAAGTTTAGGAATGAGCAAGTAATTTCAAAAACTGACAAGAGCAAGTACTGACTTTCCATGCATCAGTCTCAAGAGTAAGTGAGGTTTTACTTCCACTGAAGACACATTAAACATTGTTCAACAGTGAGCTGAATAACTGGATGTCTCTTATCAGGAAGGATAACAGCAAAGTAGAGATTACAAAACCCCACCTCAGGCTGCAGGAGAAGGGTGAGTCAGGAGTTTGAAAGTTGCTTCCCATTAAAGTTTCAGAAGGTGTACTTGATTTTTCATCCCAATCACACCACAGAAGAGGAATGTGATGAGAATATTTAAAAGCCTGATCTTAGTCAAAACTCCAGGAATCACAGAATGTATTCAGACTCACCAGTGAAGCTAAAAACTCACCAGAACATCTCCTGTATGTAGAGGCCATCACAAAGGTCTTAGTTGACCGATACAGAAGATGAATGAACCAAATGCTACCAGCCTCAGAGACTCTGGACCTCCACTACGAGAAACCTGATCACCCTTGATAAAATGTGGCTGCACAGGAGTCCTATCTCCTGTTCCCCTGGGGGCTTGCAGAGCTGGAGACAATATCCATCTTGCTGGATGGGGAAATTATGTATTTCTAATCATGTACTGTAATAAAAAGGCACAACTGCATCCCCCTTCATGGTTTCTCTTTGCCTCACGGTGATCTCCTCCCATCAGGGAAGCAGCTGCCTCCACACAGTTTGTCTAGTTGCATTTACTTAGGTAAGGTATGGTCAGAAAACGAGCAATTTACCAACACAGGAACAGTCTGGAAATAAGATGATATGGGAAAAATGACAGTGGCTATCAGTGATGACTTGTGTCTATTTGCAATAGGGCTTTAGAACTGACATTTATGTATCTAAATGCATGTGCACAGAAATGTCCCTCTTCTCAAATAAGTAACATAAGTAAGATGTCCATTAAAAAAAGAGTCAATCAAATGTCACAGAAAGTGAACTGTCTGATGACATAGGACCATATTACAGATCTCACCTTAGCTTAGGAAACTATTTTATTCCCCTGAGCTGGAAATGCATTCGATTTCAAAGTCTTTTAGAATGTGTTTAATTTCAGTTCTCTGACATCTATTTAGTAGATTATGTTAAATAATATACAACATAGTTAAACCATTAATTAAAACAATGTTGCTTTTTTTCCTCATTATTTTCTGCCTTTCTTAAAATATTTAGAGCCTGATCAACAGAAGTAAATATTTTTTTCAGTGAGAAAAACATGAAATACTTTGTTAACATATTGGCACTTGCAGCTTAAAGTGTTACATTATTTTTTACAAATCATGCTGTAAAAAAATAGCAACACAATATGCAGCAAAATATTCAATCTAGCTCTTCCTACACTTATTGTAAGGATATTAATTTATTCAGGTAATGAAAGATATTATTTTCCAAAAAGATAAAGTTAAATTGCAATCATCTGTTAAAACCAGCTTAGCCATTTTCCACTTGTAATACACTAATAATTTTTTTAAAGTTCACCTTTTCATAATTTTTGAAAATGCTTTCTGAAATATTAGAAATGAAAATAAACAAGTAAAAATAAATGTTTACTTTCAGAACAAGAGACCAGATTAAAAAAACCTTCCTCCATCTTAAGGATATATTTTGTTTGTTTGGTTTTGTTTTGTTTCACTAGAGATGCTCCAGATAAGAATATTTACATGCAGAACGTTCACATTTGACCCATAAGTATTCTTGCTGCTGGATGACTTAATGAAAGCCTGGTCAATGTCTGTTGTGTTATGGTATGAAAAACTGCAGTTCATGAACATATAGCCCATTTCAAATGCATTTACCTGACCGGTTCGTAAGATGCTTAGTTAAGCTATGGAAGCTGCTTACGCATGAACGCGTAACTGATGTGGCAAGTTGGATGAGGCAAGACTTAAACAACACATCTTAATTCATGTGCCGCTTGAAAGATATAAGTAAGATAAAGGAGAGGAAAAGTTGATTAAATCTTTCAACAGAACGAGGCTTCTTTCTCTCTAGATTGCATATTGATAACTTTGTAGAGTAACAAAATACGAAGTGTTTTTTTAGTGATTAGAAAAATCTTGCTTCTGTGCTATTCAAGAGTAAGGCCTAATGATTCACAAATCTGGCACACAGTATTGGGTACAAATTGCCATAAATTACTACGTAACTGCATGTAATCTGCGGAAAAAAAAAAAAACAAAATCCGTATTTTATTGCGCTGGAGAAACAAACTAATATTAAAACATATGTTTTGGCCCGACTGTGAAAAAAATCACATCTTGTTCTACACGTTTTAAAGTGTTTCACCACACAGCACTACATTTTCCCAGATTTTAAGTCTTATATTCAGATACGACTTCACTGAAAAGAGAAGAAAGGAAAAGTGGAGGGACAAAGAGGAGGTGAACTCTTTTCCTTTGCTCCACTGCCAGATCCTGTGAGTAGAGCAGGCTGCAATTGCACAGACTCTTTTGTTGATACCACATCTGCATCCATCCCTTTTATTTTAAATCTTACATTAAAATAGTGAAGTTCACCTCTGGGATAATTATTAATCACAGTGGGTTAAACCAGCTTGTTCCACTATGTTCTATCAGCAGAAGCATTTTGCAATGACCCATTGCAGCACTTCCAATCCAGGTGACGCTATTTATAGTATGAAGCAGTGGCAATAAGCTTTCACGGTATCTAATTTAAGAAGAACAAAAAAAGCTCTATGTTCTTTATCCCAAGGACATTGTGGTACCATTAAACTAGTCTCATGTCAGTGTTTCTTTCAAATATATCACACAGTGTGATGAAATGCCTGTTTCCGTCTCCTCTGAATGCAGGAGTGAAAACTGCTCACAGAAAGCTCAGCAACAGCCAAAGAAGTTGCAGCTTCACACTGAATTATGCAACGTAAGGAATTCCTCTCTCTACAAATACTTTGTTAAACATTAATGTATTATATTTTTATATTGCCACCCTCCATCAAATGCTATGGCCCCATAATTTGCTTTATTGGATTATACCTACTCTCGCTGGCAACCCGAAACTGAAAAGTAAGAGCTAACCTTTGCAAAGTTAAGTGTTGAAGTAGTCGTGGTATCTACACTCTCCAAGATTTGTCTAAGGTTGCTCATTATTTTATGAAGTTAGGTGCTTAGGAATGGGATAAATAAAAACTAGAAAATGGATATTTTTAAAGCAGACATCGGAAAACTAAGAAGGAAGAGGCATATATGAAATTCAGTACCCTGTCAGTACTGAGGAGCTTTATGGAGTCTGTAGGAGGTGCTTCAAGCTGACAGACTGGAAGCTCTGAATTTCATCCTAGCTGTTCTCTTTCCAAAGGTGAAGGTCGCTCCTTTCTTCAGAAATGCTGCCATCATCATCTTCCCTAAAGTTAACTTTGGTGAACACTCAAGGGAGATGATCAGATTCAATGTTATTCACCACCTGAGGAACACGGTAACATACCCAGTTCCCTATGGAAGCATCATAATGACTACAGAGCACTGTAGCCTTGCCAGTTCCGTTCAGACCAGGTCCCAGTTTCTGGTCCAATAAATGCATGTTCAGGATGATGCTCGTTCTTATTACCAAACCCAACAATTGGTATTTCACACAGAGTGGAGCACTGTCAGTACCATCATCTCTCCCTGTAGAAATGGGACATGGCATTGCCGGGACTAGGACCAGTATAGGTGGTCACTGAGAACGCTGGTCAGTCTGTACTTTTGGTACTTCCATAGCTCAGTGGCACCAAAGCAGAGTTTTAAGAACCTTACTGCTACATCTTTATGTTTTCAGAAATCAGATAGAAGCAATAAGTAAAAAGAACACAGAAAATCTCCTACGTGAAAGAATAACAAAACACACAGCTGAGAAGGTGGATCAGGTATTCCTGTCTCCAGAAACATCCAGTGAATCTGAAAACTTGCATATTAAAGATATTGTATATTTTAATGAAAACTAGGGCTGTCATTCAAATCACTGACTGTGGTGCTGTCTGCTGTTGGCTCTTGGGGAGTTTGCACCTTTCTGTCATGAACCTGGCGATTCTTGGGGACAGGAGAGTAGATCAGACAAGCCCATGAAAATGATGCAGTATACAGCAGCCTTTATATTTTTTAAATATAATTAATTTCAAGATACTTCGTTGGCATTTCAATCATAATCAAAAGCACCTTAAGCATGGATGTTCACAGAAAAAGATATTTTACTTTGTATTAAAAATAAATATGATTAAACCCAAATAATTTAACTTATATTTATGTTTAAAATGTGTATTTATATATAGTATTTCAGTCTATAACTACAGAAGAATAATAGTAAATCATTAAAGTTCTTGATGTTACTGCAGCTGGAAATGTAAGAACTTTATGTACCGTTTATTTCTTTGCAATTTCACAGAGTTTAATGGATTGAAAATACTCTGTGCTTGTCTTTAAGTCATTCAGCTATCTCAGAATTACCACCATGGTGTAAAACTATTTCACAAACGTTTCAGCCTGTACGGATTAGAAACAGCATGTCAGAACGAAAACCCGCTATATTTTGTAGGATCGTGTGTTGGGTTTTCGTCGACATGAGCTCTTGTCTGCTCACTGAGGTTTCCCCAGGGCACGTTTCGGACCGTCCCGCTGTGCAGGACACCCCAGCTGTGCACCCAGATTAGCCCGCGGAGGTTTCGCGGGGTTGAGAAAGAAAGGTAAGTGCCCTCCTGCTGCTTGTAAACACTGTTATTGTTCTCCGCTCCCTGCTGAATGGAACAAATGCAATTCTGCTAAGTTAATTACTGCAATAATGAAAGAAATGACACAAAATGACGAGGAATGTGCTAATTCAGTAAGACTCAAGTCATTGATGTGTTAGTCCCTTTACTGCTCGTTGTTACTTCCAGGCACGTACTCCTGTACTCATAAATACTGAGTGGATTTGGGGGACTTAGTATTTGAGTAATAAGTTAATAAAATAAAGATTAATGTGTAAGAAGTGGTGCCTAATGATCTCTTAGGAGAGCTCTGGTCAGTACCTGGGACCTGAACACAGATCATCTGTGATGAAGTATCTGAAAAAAAGGACTGAGGATATTTCCTTCCCAATGTCCAGGAATGAAAACTCACTGGAATTTTATTTTCATGCTAAATCAATTTAACTCCTGAGAAGGAAAAGGTGGCAAGTGAATAGACTGCACCAAAATATTGTATTTTTTTTACGCTTACGCTCGTATCACAGAGGAGGTGAGTGATATTGATTTTTGTGTGAACGCCTTACAGGCAGCTTCAGGTGACAACCTGTGAATCTCTTTACAGGGCTCCACTGGCAGTGGGAGCTCTGTGCTTGGAAACCAGAGGCCAGTGAAACGCAGAGTGACAGGTCTCCTGTGTGTGTGGCGCTACACCAGTGGTGGGGTTTGGGCACAGAAATGACCCTCTCTCAAGGTCTCGGAGAGAACTTGGTGGGAATATGTCCAGCTCTTTATAGAAAAGGGCCACAGCACTTAGGTAACGATCCTGTTTTAAAATCCACATATAAATTCTAGATGACAACTCCATAATAGAAGTCAAGCACTGCCCTGACAGGCTCCACCTTTTAATAATACACAAATAAACAAATTCTTCTAAAGAGCTGAATAAGAAAGCAAAAGAGAAAGTCTTGCATGCTGCAATACTTATGTCTAAAATCATGATAAAATCTAGTGCTGGGAATTGCTAACAATTTCAGCTACAACACTGAATAATATAAGTAATGCTGCTTCTATTTAACCAAAAGGAAAAATGAAAAGACTTTCATTGAAATGCAGTCATAAATTCCATCCATGAGACTTTTCCTGCAATTAACTTACATTTACTGATCCACTACTCCTTAAAAGAAGCATTAACACAAAGACTTCAATTATTCGTGGTCAAACAAAGTTGATTCTATTGCTTCAATCAAAGCGGCATTCTCTCTTACAGCGGTTATTTCTGTAGTATCTTCAAAAAGGGCACATAGTCTATGAAAACATGTAAGTTTCTGAGTAAAAGCTGTTTCCATGATCAATCGTAACTTTTTTTTTTTCATCTCATACTTCTGTCTTTTTCTGCTTTCATGGGGATGAAACTTTCTGGGGCTTTTTATACCCTTCATCCTTTAAAGTGTAAGCTGGTATTTATTGCTATGGAAAACTTACGAAGAAAGAAACCCAGCGAACTCTTCAAAATGAACTCTGTGGAACAAAGTCGGTGGTTCCTGTGCTGTCAGCAGAGGGCTTAAAGAGCTGCCGAGGGTCTCATGTCCATGAGCCGTACCTGCTTCTCTGGCTGCTAAAAGTTCCTGCAATACCCGCCACTCCGTGATTCCCAAGTGCTGCCCATTCCCGCCTGCGATGCCGCCCCCCAAGAGTTCGCACCTTGTCCTGCTGCTGGTGGCTGCCCAGCTTCGGTCTGACATACCCGCACTGGAACTGCCTTAATTAAGCGACAGAAGTATGCGTTTTAAAGGTCAAGAGTTCCCAATCAATCCCAGGAATTTAAGAAGGGGATAATATTGCCCAAAGACACTAAGCAAAACTTGATCTTCTGGAGATACTTGTTTCATTTGCAAAGGTCGAGAATGAATGCAGATTCTCCATATTCTTTGGTATAAGAAAATAACATGGATGCATTCCTTTGGCTCTGTAAATCTGGCACGTGTTCTATTAAATGTAATGTTAACAGGGAGATAAATTCTTTCCTCAGTGGATCTCCCTAATGGGAGCAACCCTGAGAGATGACAGGCAGCTACAGACTCAAACTGCTGTGCATAATTCTGTTTGCAAATAAACATGCAACAGATCGACAACTGATTGAGGCATATACACAATAACATAAAGATTTCTTTAAAAAGTCTTTTTTTCTAGGAAGTCATGCTCTCTGAGTCATGTCTTCCAAAGACACAGAAGTTGATGAATACACACCAGGAGCAAAAGAATTTGATTGAACCATCTTGCAGATGTCAGAGGTTTAGCAGAGTTGGTGTTCCTTTCTTTTGCTGGAACTGGATATCATACACAAGGATAAATGAAACAGAAAATAACAGCTAAAGTGTAAGAGGCAGCAAATTGTATCCCAGGGATACTGACAAATATTCAGACAACTAATATTTGGATTTAAAGTTGTTCCTCTTTTGTAAGGTTTCACCACTGTTTTGTAAAAGAAGTCTTGAAGGGGAAGAAGACTACAAATGCCAATAAGATACCATTTCTTTGCCTAGGAAATATTCTTTGCCAAGGAAATATTCAGAAACCATGATGCCAGCAAAGTGTGACCACAGAATTCAGCAACAAGCCTTAAAAGTTTAAGTCCTTATTAAAAAAAACAATTTCACGTTTTCAATTTTTTCCTCAAACAAAGTTTGATACTTTATAGCTTTGTTGCTTCTAGCAAGAGACAGAAAGGTGAGAAAGCAATTAATACTCTTAGAAAAAAAACCCTAACCTGCTGTAAACCAATTCTCTTTCCTTCTTTCCTTTTCAGCTCATATACTTATGAAACTTATCACTTAAGTAACACCAACCTAATGGACCAAGAAACAACAGTGCATAGAGATTTTTCTCTCTTTGCTCCCTTTTGTTTGAAAAAGAGGAACTGAGGATGATTATGTGGGTTGGGCATTTAAGTCACAAGTTGCTTACATGCATGACTCCCCTTAGAAATTTCTCTCTGCTTCATTATTTTTGACTCATGCATCGTTGACACAAGGTCTACTACAGTGGGAAACTGCAAAGATCGTTTCATGAAGAAGAATTTTGGCATAATTTATTTGACAACTACGTTTGTGGGAAATAACATCAGTAAAAATGATGTACAGGTAATGCAACTCAACCTTTTCATTACTTAGAGAGCAAAAAGGTTCATTAATTTTTGCTGTAAGGCATTTCGCATTTGAGTAATTATTTAAGTGACATTTTAGCTTTCACATGAAAAGCTTAGAAGGTGTCCTCCTAGATAATTAATTACAGCCTTAGAGTTTAGTGAGGAGACACAGGAAAAATACAAAGTCTTCAACTGGAAAAAAAAAATACATACCGAGTAGATCTACACATGGACTGCATGAATTACAAGAATTTACCAACAGCATTATCAGTATATGTTCACAAATTACTTTTACTTTTGCAAATTTAAAGATGGACCTTGTTAGTAATTTTCTAAAAAAAACCCCTTTGCCAGAATACATCTCTTTGTCATGTGAAGAACTGTTTAAATAGCAATAAAATTTCACCACAAATCAGCCTGATTTTCTGTCAGCCTTCCCAGAAAATCACACTGCCTGGAGGACACAGAAGTTTACAATGTACAATTCATTCTGGAAGCATCAGAATGTTCTTGTGTGTTGTATTTCCACAGAAGAATTAAACACTTTGTGTCTTTTGGATGCTAAGAAATAAATGAATATCACTATCTTACATTAGTATATTTAGCAATATTGCCATAGAGTAATTTAGGTTGGACAGAGATTCTGAAAATCACTCATCTAGTCCATCTCAAAGTCAGGTCCAATTATACCAGGTTGCTCAGGACTTGGTCCAGTTAAGTTCTGAATATCTAGAAGGATGAAGATTCTACCACCTCTCTGGACAACCTCTTTCAATATTTTACCACCCTCACAGTAAAAACATTTTTCGTAATAGCTGAATTTTCTAGTGGTCTGTCCTGTGTCCAGTGTCTCCTACTCTATTTCTGTGCACCTCAGAGAGGAGGTTGCCTTTGTACCATCCCATTAGGTAGCTGGAGACTGCAATAAGTTTCCTCCTAACCCCTCTGTTCTTAACAAGTCCAGTTCTTTCTGCCTCTCCTTCTACATCAGGTGCTCCAGCCCCTGGTCATCTTGGGGAATCTCTTCAGGACTCACGTCAATATGTCAATGTCTGTCTTGAACCAGCCCAAAACTGGATGCAACACTCCAGATGTGGTCTCCCATGCACCAAATAAAAGACAAGGATCTCTTCCCTCCATCTGCTGGCCATCCTGTTGTTGATACCAGCCAGGATGGGTGGCGTATTGCTGAATCACGTTCCATTTGTCGTCCACTAGACCTTGAGGTCTGTTTCTGCCAAGCTGCTTTCCAGCCAGTACTGGCATATGGGGTCTCTTCCTTCTAGATGTGGGGCTACAGTTGCTTTTGTTTAACTTCATGAGGCTCTTGTTGAACCAATTTCCAGCCAGTTGAGGTCCCTCCGAGACCCTGCCCTCCAGTGTACAGCCTACTCCCCCAAATTTAGTGTTGCCTGTGAACTTGTCGAGGTACGTTACTCTTCGCTTGTTGCCAGTTGGACGTCACATTGCTGATCACATTTCCTCGAGCTTGGTGTGTCAGCCAATTTTCCACCCACCTTATAGTCCGCATCTCACCAATTTGTCTACAAGGATACTAGAGGAGAACAAATTGTGAATCATTGAGATTCCAACTAGTATCTTGCCTAAAATAGCTCACAGTCCTTCTAGATAATACAGTGTACTAATTATTGGGTGATAAAAGATAAACAGGACAGTCAGGGAAGTTAAACTAGGGACTGTGAATCATATAAAATGTCTATCACAAATTACAAAATTAGTATTTGCATATAGGAGCTGTTTCCCATGAAAGACATGTTAATGATTCTATTCACATAAAAATTCAAGTTAGATAAAACCATAGACTTCAGGAAACCAAAGTTTATTCAGGAATGTCTGTACAGATAGATTTCTGAGCCCAAAGGTTTCTGTATTTTTTCCCCCGTGAACACCAGTTAGTCTAATAAAAGATATTAACTCTGTCTATGCACTTTGGCCTTCCTCACACAATGATAATTTTAATCCTGTGACATGCAATTGCTAGCCTTATAACCTCATTCTCTCAGAATTAAAAAGAGAATAAAAATAAAGAAATAAAGAAACTGAAGCTTACCTGGAACAGAGAAAGTACTGCTGTGCTTCAAAATGCTGTTTGGAAAATAAATAAAAGTGAATCTACGAATCATAAGCTTGAAATAGTTCAATATTATATAGTAAAAAAATACTGTTCATGTCCAGGTAGGAACAGCAAATCAGTTGAAGAGTTATTATCATGGAAAAATGAGGTAAGAAAAAAGAGCTTTGTCTTAAATGAAATCTGAGCAGTATTTTCAGTACACAGTCACTTAAACAATATTGTATATATTTATGTGACATACAGAAATGTACCATATGCAGTGAAAAGTGCTTTAAAATATTGGAGAGCTTTTCTATATTCTAAGTAGACGGTGGAGTGGAATAAATAAACGGACTGTGTTCTTGGAAGACGTGGCTTATTTTCATACAATGAAATATGGCACGTTACCCATTTCACCATTACATGCTACAGTATTCACACATCATGGTTTGATTTTCATTATTACACTGATGTAACTACGCAAGAGCAAGTGTATATAGCCCATTAAGTATCCGTGCTGATAATTAAGATGTATTTTATTGCTTCTTTAGAATAGTTTTAATGCCTGTTTGGTAGAACAAGTGATATGAAACAACAAACTATACAAATCAAGGCTGATAAGAAATGAACTTTTTTTTCCACCTGACGCGAAATTCCTTCATAGAAAGTAGGACATAGTCTAATGCCAACTGATGTATATTTTTGAAATTTCCATGAGCCAGAAAAGTTGCAAGGAATGTGGCATGAAACACAGGATCCAAGAAAAACAATATAAAAAGCTGAAACATGCATGAATTTGAACACTCTGAATAACACGCCCTTTAACTGCCCAGATTATAAATGTGTACAATATGCTGGTGTTTATTTATATTTTAAAATTCAAATATATGTTAGTAAAATCGTTGCATGCATTATTTCCACATATTTTATTCACATGACAGGTCTAAAAATTATTTTATGAAGCATAAGACCGTTTGATAGATATAAAAGACCAATTAAAAATAAAACAGTTGTTTGCTTTTACGATAAAAAGGGCATCATCATGGTGAAAATAACTTTCTTCAAAGAAAAGCTCCCCAAAGAATTATTTTGAATAATTTTGGAAAAATTTTGGAGAAATGCTACGGTGAAGTTTTCTTCTGTAGTTTCTTGTACCATACGGGTGCCTCTTTATTTGTCTGTAAAATAAATAACGTTTTAATTGTGAGACAGTGAAAGTCAGAAGAAAAACACGCAATCTACAGTGTCTGTTTCCTTCCTATATAGTTCACAGTGATAATTGAATTATTTGCTTAAATGTAAATAAATTAAAAACAATTTAAGGTTATTATTACTACATATCTGTATTAAAACCTCCCTATTTCTAGGTTATAAAAAGCAGATTATACAGTAAGAAGTAAATGATTTGTTTTAACATATCTATCACAATGAAAACATGCATCAGCTGTGCTGTAAATAGATTTCATTTGAAATAGCATCATCTGTCTTTTCTATTTGAGAACAAGATGGAACTTAGAAAAGAGATCTTAGGTGTGCCATATTGACCAACACTTTATGCAGAAATATAGTTCTTAAAAATATATAATTAAAAATAAAATAATTCTGCAGTTTTCTGACAGCGTAGAGAGTATTTGAATCACAAATAATTCTCTGTGAGGAGCTTAGCCTTGCCTTCATAGTCCTATGGGCTACTGCTACACAGTCAGGATTTCATAACATTTTTGTGGCAAATTCAGTGGCTGCTTGTATAGAGAAATAAAACTAAAGAAGTGGAGGTGGAACAAGGTAAGGACTATTCTGCTTCAGGGTTGGGTATAACCTCTTGCATTAGTGGGCACTGTATCTTTTGTCTGTCGTCCCTAAACTTGTCGGTTTCTAGTTCTGTTTTCTCTCTGCTCTCTATTCATTCTTTCCTCCAAGACAAAATAACCATTCAATTTAAAATTTGACTTTATTCAGCTGGCCTTATGGTGGGGGTCCTCATCACAATCTCCATCTTTTTCTCATTTAAAGATTTCAGTTACAAAAATAAATCTGCTCTATTTGTTCAAGCTTTTAAGATTCTAGAAATTGAGCTAAACTGGCAGGATTTTCGCAGGACTACTAACTTCTTTCCCCATATAAGCAGAAAGTCTGCCATCTGCCTATTTTCGATCCCCTACTCCAAAGTCTGAAAAGATTAGAACTTCTCAAAGAGAAATTGGTCACAATTTCTAAATGTAAAAACATTATTTTTTCTAGATTCCTACACCATTTCTGTATCCGCAAGAAAGACAGGACAGATTAAACACTGAAACCCTGGATCGTCTACACAACCTAATTATTAGCTCACATATTTGCTCTGGTTTGGATCACTGAATAGCTCTGTCACAGACCAAGTTTGGACAGTATGAGAAAAGACTATGGGTGAGATAACCCTGAGTATGCCCGTGTTTAGTCTCATAACACTATCCAAGCAAATTTTGAACCCCTAAAATCTCCAAAAGCCCTCACATCACATCTAAGAGTTGCGACCATTTCCTATGTTTTGTATTATAAAAAGAGCATCTGATGTCCTGCAATACAAACTTCATATTGTTTAAGACACTGAATTTTAAAGTCTTCATCAGGAAAAAAAATAGTGTGGCAACAAGCACTCTATTCTAGGGAATAGTAGCCTCAAGAAGTCATGATTTAGTTTGTGACTCAGCATTGCAACTTTGCTCTCTTAAATTTATCATTTCAGACATAGTCATAGTCAGAAACTTCTAAACCATTTTAATGAAGCTTTCAAACACTAGAGGCACTAAATCTGAAGCAGGCCACTTGAAATGTTTAAATCCAAGCATTTAGTTTCTAAAGGAATAAACGAGGGTTTTATAATATCAGGCATCCTTAGTAACAGAAGTGATATCAATACTGGGCATGTATTTTTTAATATCTGTTTAGATGTACACACATTAATATACATGTATACATGAATATAATATACATAAATATACCTCTTTCCTCACTCCTGCTCCTAAATATATATATGCACACAATCAACCCACACATGATCAGGGTAGATTTAAAATTGTACACAGAGTCTGTGGATTCCTTCAGCTATTAAAATATTGCTCACCACTCTTAATATTGCAATAGCATAATGTCATTTAAAAAAAATCTAGTTTGCTGTGAATTTAAGATGCAGAAACTACCAAATAGCTACGTAACATCATAAACTGTAACTTGTCTTCTCAAGATTGACCATTCCCATAGAGAGATGCAAGTATTCAGCTAAATTAATTATACATTCCCTTGAAGTATGAACCACATTTTTCTTTTTAAAAAGTGAGAATTATCAAAAAAAGCTTATGGCACTTAGTCTTAGCATGGTACTTACAAATAATGTTGGCTTAGGAGTAAATACATTTTCTTCCTCAGGTTCCAGCAGCAGTTTCACTGAAGGGTTTGATCTGTTTTTTGCTGTTGCGCTTTTTACATCAATATGAGACAGAGGTAAATTTTGTTCATAGCGTTTACCATGTAGACTAATTAGAATCTGTTTCATTGTGGCTAGTTCCTATAAAACCACAAAAGAACAATGCTAAGTTATTCAGTAAAATTACATTTGAACCTATTAAATATTTATTTGTTAATAATAGATTTACGTTCAAACTAAATGTGTAAGTGGATCAGTAAATCTAACAAGCATGAATATATGCTTGCCATAATTAATTAGATTACTAATTGGACACTAGTAAAAGTAAGAAAGGCACATAGGATTTATACAACTCAAATTTTGTATTGCTTAAAGGCTGTAAAAGAGAACATTTACTGTGTAATAAGGAACCCACTATCTCTTTTAACTTAAGCTGCCATTTAATTTAAAAGAATACTTCTCAATTTATTTTGTCAGGCTGAGGGAGTTTACAGATCTAATTTCAATGACCACGACAAATTGTACTGTTGAGCACTAGGTCTTGCACGGAAATCTTACAAATACATTACTAGAAATATGTATGTCTTTATATATAGATCAGAAAAAAAAAAAAAAAAAACAATGAAAAACTTATGAGGACCTACAGTAAAAATGGGATCAAAGTGGAAAAGAAAAGGAAACTTCAAACATGGGAAAAGAAAAACAAAAACATAAAGAAATGCAAACTTTTTTTGGCTATTCTAATAATTTGCTTTGTAAAAAATTTGGATTAATTAAAAAGAAACCTTTTCTTACTACGTAGCTGAACAACACCGATTACTCAAAATTACAGTAAAGTGAGAAAGAACATAATATTTTGTGACTTTAACTGGACATCTTCTGTTCTCATCTTGCATCACCATGTGCCAAACATTCTCTCCCCGCACATAAAATGGGTGTAATCACTATAAGTTACAGAATTTAAAGTATTATTTAGTAGTATTATTTATTGCATTATTATTATTTAGAGCATTCATTATTACAGCACTAGAATGGCATTGTCAGTAGAAAAGCCTTTGAAAGTAAGTTTTAAGACAATCTTACATTTTTTAAACTATTAATATTTTTGTTTGCTTGCTTTTTACAAATGTTGCCATCTTCAATAAGCAATACTGTTAATGTATTAGCATTCTATATATATAACATTCTATCTTATCTCTCAACCAGAACAGGGTAACTCATATTTATAGCTGAATGACAAACATTTGTCGTATCTTACCTATTTCTTAATACTTGCCAGAAAATTACATTGATGCACGTTCTATTTTCATTGCATTATTAGTACCGAGTTCAAAAAACCCGTCAGCCTTCTAAAACATTCCTGCCATACACATTCTCTCTGTCCACTGCTGCCTTTAATACGAAATTTAAAGTCAAAACAATCATGTTGTTGCCTTTAAACTGTCCCGGACTAACTCGGTTATATGAATGGATGTTACACACCACAGACCAGCTTTATTGAGTGTACAAATTGTTCTTGTATCTCAGTCATTTAATATTAACTATTTGCATAATTCAGCCATGTGCGGTGGCATGTTGAAACAGCATGACTGCGGAGCAGCTGTTTGAAAGGACTGCATAGCTGGTGCCAACATGTTTTTCAAAGTTGTAAACTCTGCAAAGATGTTGCCAAAGCGACACATAGACAGAATTTCTTGATGAAAATAACTCCAGCAAGTATACAGCAAGTAAATACACCATCACAGGAGATTACAGTGTACCTAAGCGACGTTTTTGACAAGCGGTGTTCCTCTACTTAAGCTGCGTTTTTCTGTGGACCAAATAGCTTCACATTTGAACAAGGCAAAAGCCCAAAACTGGCACGCAGATTTATTTCAGAAACAGAGCTGAAACCTGTATGTGTCGGGTCAAATTCTCTTGTGTCAAGATCCACTGGGCAGCCTAAGGTCTTCTCTGCTCTGCAGAATCCGTCCTGTACTTGACAGCCCTGTCTGTTTCCAGACTTGGAACAGGCTCTGGAGCGGCAGCTCTCACACGAGCTTCCCCTGTGACAGGAGAATTCTCCAATGTGAAGCTACGGGAAGGAATGTCAGGGAGTGGGGATGACAAATTAGCCCACAATGAATAAAATACTTTGGCATCACAGCCAAATTTATCACGAGAATTTAGCGAAGTTGCTTTAATATTTGTTCTAAGATCCTTCCACATTTAGTGAGAAAGACCTTAACAAACTTGGCAAAATAGCACAGGAAACACTGAATCCAATCAAATCATTGGTATGCGTACTGCTAAACAAGAAAAGAAAATTAGCCCAGCATGTTTGCAAAAGATGTGCTGTTTTCAACCAAGGAAATACTGAAAACTTCTGTCTTGAACTGCAATACTTTTACCCATCTCTTTAGTTTCCTCTGCTCCTGAACACGATTTTAATTCTTTGCTTTTCTTTTAAAGTCTAAACAAAGAGTTATTAGTACTGCTTGCTACTGTTAGCATGCTACCATGAGTCAATAATACTTTCCAATCCTAAAAACTGGCAAGTTGGTCTAGAAAGCTAGGAAGGAAAAAACAGCTCTGGAGCTTGTGCTTGAAGAAATACATGAACTTGTGCCAGTGTGAACAGGACCTTGAGAAAAAAAGGGAATGTAGGTGTGGGGTTCAAAATACATGGGAAGAATCTTTTGTGCGGAAGGACATGTATTAGTTTCAGGATAAGCTAAGGAAAGGAAGGTGTGAAATGAATTATTAAAACTTGTATATACTTCTACTGTGTCACATCCAGAGTCTTGTGTCCAGGCAGAGCTGTGCAAACTGTTTACTGAGAGTATTGACTTTGGTTACTCAGTGCATTGTAGAAACAGTTTTGGTAAAGCTCTGCATGTCCCAGTTTCTCCGTGGAGGTATTTGGTCCTGGCCATGCTGGCTCCTGGACGTATAAGCAAGTTGTGCTGTGCAAGCCACGTCACTCTGTAGAGGCTTCCAGGTCTGAGGGCTTTGGCTTTGGAAAGCCACACAGCAATCCTTCTTGGGAGGACTATGAGTACTAACACCTCTGACGGGATTCACCCGGCTCCTTTCTGTGCTGGTTTTGCAGCTTTGGTCCCGAACTTTGGGCACACAAGCACCCGCTCCTCGCTTACACAACATTCTGTGGGGACGTGGCAGTGCAGATACACGGAAAACAACACAGTTAGCAAGAACAGGTGGGTTAAGATGAAACAAGGAAAAAATTAAAGTATGCAGCTGGCACAAAAACACTGTTTACGTATAATGAGTCTCACCCATATAAACAAGTATGAGGGCTATACTGTATTATTAAATGTTTTGAAAGTCTGTCTACAGAAACCTGGTGAATTTTTGTTAAGGATGCTAGCCTGCTCTGCCTACCAGCACAAAGGCCAAAAAACAAGGTAATGAGCCGTGTGACACATTACCTAGGATTTAATTCAAGCTTATAACACCTGCATTTATGTGTCTAAACTTAAGTATCTACACATGAGCTAGGAATCTAATTTTCCATTACAGGCAGTGTACATTGGAAAGTCATTCAACTCATCCAGAAGTGTGTTGGCTGAATGGTGTTGGAACAAAGCTGCCCATATTGATTGGGCTGCTGTTGACTATAAAGCGAAGTTAGATGCTTACCTCGCTGCAGCCACCTCCATTTAGGTATCAAAATCTAGTGGTCATAAGCTGAATCCATTTCTCACCTCACCATCCTTATAATTTACTTTTCTCAGCCCTCTACTTCACCTAAACCAACTTTCATCCTGAACAGCCAATGTGCAATCCCCTCACACACATATCTGAAGTACTGAATTGCTGTGTTAATAAGAACTGCATTTTTAGAACAGGCATTCACACCACAGATCGTGTAAGCTTTCCTAAGCATACATAGATTCATACACTAGAACAATCTAACATCCTGTATTGCACTTACTTATGGACATTAATTCACATTTAATGAAGATTACTTGAACTATAAAGGACTCATTGAAACCTTTGTATACATGACCAGAAATTAGTCAGAATTCAAAATGATGAATGGACTGAGAACAATGCGAGTGAGGTAGCAGGAGGTGAGGTAACATGTATCGCACAGTAAACAGTATCAGAAGAACTTATTTGCTTATTTCCATTTACGTTTGGTACTGTGATGTCCAACAACCTTAGTTAAAAATAGCAAAAGCAATTTTGTGTGCCAATACACAAACAGGGAGATATTTAAGTACTGAGAAGGGAGAGGTGCCAATCTTTTCCATGATGTTAATTAATTAAAGTGTTTTCTGTTTGGGGATTTTTCCCTAATTCTGCCTTGTTAATTTATTAGGTTGAATGCTTTCAGTGCTGTTGTTGTGGAACTCTCATAGTCTGCAAAAACTGTATATCATATTAAAATAATCAAGTTTTAAAACAGTGTTAAAGGAACCAAACCAAAGAAGTCTTAATCATTTTAGAAGGTAAAGTAAAAAAAGGCAAAATAGTTGGATGCTATCTGCTCATATTACTCATATTTCAGAAGAAGATTCTTATGACTATCTTTGAGCTTGAAGCAAGTAAAAATAAGTTATATTTTATTTAAAATTGCTTTTACCTGTTTATTATGGAAAATTGAAATAGTTCATAGAAAAATGGAGACTGAAGATCCTTCTTAGAAGGATAAAATTTGATTCCTTCAACTAGCAATGCAACTAGAAGATAGAAATGAGCAAATGCAAAAATAAGGCGAATAGCAATATGAAATATAAATGTACTTTGAGTTATAGACACTACAAAGGGATCTCTAGTAACATTGTTTTTGTTGTCCTGGATACATGCTCAAACATACATGTACCAGAAAAGCATCTCACATTTTCTTAATTCTGTACTACAAAAATTCCAAAATAGTAAAATATTAAACATTATACTGAAATAAAAACTTAGATAATCACAACAAAATGAAAAATAATTGCCTGATATGGGAAATGACTGAGGCATAAAAGGGAATGGTGTTTTATCAAGTAAATAATTGATGAAGTATACAAAAAATAGCCTACAATAAGCACAATAGATACTTTATGAAGAAAGCTATTCTGTTTCTTTTCAGTGGATTTTCAACAAGTATGATGACTTTTCTCTTTACTCTCTCTGTCATGTAGTTATAATCAAAGCAAGAAAAATCCTCTCTGTGCACTCAAGAGGTTTCAAAGGCACATAACATCATAAATGTGTGTATATAATTATAATAAATACATAAATTTATATAAGCAGTTAAAATGATATATATTTATATATCATGCTCTGGAAGCAGATGCAAAATAAGCCTCAAGAAAAAGCAACTGGCTTACAGGAATCAATTACATAAATGTCAGTTCTTATGTTCTTATGTGAGGGATGTCGTGCACCTTCAGATAATCTCCATACGATGATCTTAAAAAGAAACTTTACATAGATCAAACTGTACAGTTGGAAGTTCTCAGTAGGAAGAGACACCTGCCTTTCTGGACTGAAGAGAATTCATTCTGGTGGTAAATGTAATGTTTTTTTCATATCACTAAAATAATCACAGAAGCAGCCAATGGGTGTTAAGTCCATCTGGCTTGTTCCTCACACAGTGAAGCCCAGGGTTACTGCACTCAGATAAATATCCTCTAAAGAAAAAGTGACCCTAACAATAGCACGTACAGTTAACTGAAGCTTTACCTTGACAAATGGTATTCTACTTTTAGCTTTCCATACGGAATTTATGATTGCAACTTCACCTTGGATTAGAACTCCATTTTGAAGCACAGAACTTGTATTGTGGAAGCTGAACAAGAAATCTCTGTCCTAGAAAATGTATCAGGTTCTGGCAGAATCAAAGAATTTTGATGACAAGTGTTCCCAGAGAAGAAAACTGCATACTTTCCCAGTAAAAGAATGGAAACACAGAAAAGGTGCTAAATATTATGATCTTTACACAAGAAAACCAATTTCACTGACAAAACCAGAGAAATCAGCTGAAGGTGAGATAAAAACAGAGGTTTTCCTACCTCAAAGATGCTGATCGAAACTTAAGTTGTCTCAGAATTTTTGAGTCAGGCACTAAGATGACGATTTTAGATGTATGTCCCCACCTCCAATCTGTACAGTCTTCTGTACTGTTAAGAGTAAAGCGTGTATGTTCAGGACCTCCTTTGGAAAGCTTTTATTCCTCACTTTAGCTGCCATATGGTCCAAATGTGGTTAAATTATAACCGAAAATAAAAATATGTATCCAGTCTGGAGAAACTTGAGAGATCACAGCACTGTCTTTAGGTTCAAGAAAAGCTGACTCTACATCCCCCTTTGCATAAAGGGGACTTGGACAAAAAATTGCTTCATGAGGGACTTAGGACATTACACCTTGAGTCCAGAGACTGGACTCTTCTCAACATGGGAGTCAAATAGCAGGTTTGAGTTCAGCAGCCTGGTGACTATTCTGGCTGTATTCACTTCTAAAATAACAACAACAATAAAAAACAATAGTTATGGTAGAACATACAAGTGAGGGAAGACAGCCGTACTGGGATGAAAGACATGTTGGTGCTAAGTCAATGCAATGTGTCTTCACATGCACATCCTCCCATTTAGGCAGCTATTGTAGTCATCAAAAAACAAGTCAGCACAGGGAAAAGCAGAGTTCACAAAATGAGGTTATGGGTATGTTAAAGAATACTGATTTGAGAAACCTAACCCAGCATTTAAGAATGCTGTATCCATGTAGTAGTGTTTTGTAAAGAGCACATTTCAGAAATGTTTTCTCAGTCTCTTGAGAATTAAAAGTTTGTGTTCAATATACAAACGTTCTTGAGAAAATTCAGAAAAAAAAGAATATACTTCCTATAATTCTCTCTTAAGAGAAAGTGATCTCAATCTAGAAAAGGGTAGGGCAGGGTGGTTCAGAAGGAACAATCTTCACTGTTGTCTATCTCACAGTGTTCAGTAGGGTCAAGCTTGATGGGCATATAAGGTGATGGTAGAGAAAATACTAAGGCTATTTTCTGCTATGAAGTCTGTGTGTTTTCTTACCCTCCTCCCAGGCAAGCTCAGGAAGTGTGGGCTGGATGAATGTACGGTGAGATGGATCATGAACTGGATGGATGGCAGAGCTCAGACAGTTGTAATCAACAGTGCAGAGACTGGTTGGAGGCCTCTAGTTAGTGAGGTTCCTCAGGGGTCAGTACTGAGTCCAGTCCTGTTCAACCTGTTCGTCAAGGACCTGGATGAAGAGACTGAGTGCACCCTCAGCAAGTTTGCAGATGATACCAAACTGGGAGGAAGGGCTGACACAACAGGAGGTGAGGCGTGGACAGTCTGGAGGACTGGGCAGAGAAGATCCTGATGAAGTTCAACAAGGGCAAGTGTAGGGTCCTGCACCTGGGCAGGAATAACCCCAGGCACTGGTACAGGTTAGGGGAGGACCTGCTGGAACGCAGCTTTGCAGAGAAGGACTTGGGAGTTCTGGTTGACAACAGGTTGACCATGAGTCAACAAAGTGCCCTTGTGGCCAAGAAGGCCAATGGTATCCTGGGATGCATTAGGAAAAATGTGACCAGCAGGCTGAGGGAGGTTCTTCTCCCCTTCTGCTCTGCCCTGGTGAGGCCAGATCTAGAGTACTGTGTTTAAGAAGGACAAGGAATTACTGGAGGGGATCCAGCAGTGGGCTACGAAGATGATTAGGGGCCTAGAGCATCTTTCTTATGAGGAGAAACTGAGAGAGCTGGGTCTGTTCAGCTTGGAGAAGAGAAGGCTGAGAGAGGATCTTATCAATGTTTATAAATATCTCAAGGGTGGATGTCAAGAGGATGGGACCAGACTCCTTTCAGTGGTGCACAACGACAGGATGAGGGGCAATGGGCACAGACTGAAGCACAGGATGTTCCATCTGGATATGAGGAGAAACTTCTTTACTTTGAGGGTGCCAGAGCACTGGAACAGGCTGCCCAGAGAGGCTGTGGAGTCTCCTTCTCTGGAGACATTCAAAACCCACCTGGACACATTCCTGTGCGATCTGCTCTGGGTGAACCTGCTTTAGCAGGTGGGTTTGACTAGATGATCTCTCTTAGATTCCTACTGCGACTTTCTGTGAAAATAAAGGTGTGTTAAAAATAAAGTTGTATCATTTAACAGCTGATACTAAGATGGAGAGGGATCTTTGTGAGAACTTAGGTTGCAGTCCAGTTTTGGAACACGTGACCCTGATAGTTGGTTGGACTTCCTAATATCAACCTTTAGATATCTCCAGTAATAATATTTAATCTGAGAGAAAATAGCTTGTCTGACTCCTCTATATACCTGTTGGTGACAAATTTATAAGTTAGAATTAGTTTGCTGATTTTAGATGAGGATTTAGTAAATCACACTATGAGAGTACCTTTTTTGTTTTTTAACTGACTGCAAATCCCTAGATGATTTTCAGATGTAGACATCTACAGTACAGATTTTTAAAATCCGTCGAGATCCATCTCTGCTACTTTGTCACTTGACAAACAACTACTCGGATCATCTTTACACTGATAACTCTTCAATATCATTGGAATTCACCAGTTAAAATGGAGATAAACAAACGGAGCCTTTTGTACAGATTGCTGGCATAGAACATCAAGTCACTGACATATTTCTGGAGAACAACAGACCAGAGGACTGAAATAGAAACTGGTTCCACCTTTCAACACATGCAATGACTTGCACACAGCACTTTGAAGAAAAAGTTTACGTATGGTACTCTAACTTTGGAGTGCACTTAAAGAAATGAGACATATATGTGTCATTATCAAGGAATGAGAGTCTTGAGCAGAAGTAGTACCTGGAATGTCTTCTCTTTAGAAGTACTGACAATTCACACAAAGAATTATTTTAGAACTGTTCTTCACAGGTTTTATTTCTGCCAAACAGCTAGAAACACACAGCAGAAGGGCTAAAGCCTATAACCTCGAATGAATAATTTGTCTCCCTTTTTTTTGCTGAAAATGGAAAAAGACCAACACTATTAGCACAGAATTTACAATGCTGGATGTTAATATTAACGATGACAAAGTGTGAAAAGATAGAAAGACACTACAGAGGCTCAGTTTTAATGTGAAAGCAAAATGAAGCAAATAGTAAGTCAGTCCATTCCACTATTTATGACTGCGGATGGACAGGACGCAGTGGCACAAAGGGTGCAAATTCAGCTTCAATGCTCTGGGCTTGTGCCTATCAGGAGCAGAACCTACCCGCACTACAGAGCTCAAAGAAGATTTTAACAACCACCTATGCAATTAAGAAAATATCACAAGTCATGGTTCAATCCCTCATGTAAAGCAGAGTGTATTTGACATAGTTGCATCCTCTATTGCAGCTGCACTGACAATATGAGAAGTCAGCAAGAATCCTGGTGTGAGATTTGCACATATGGTCATCTTAGGCACATGAATATACACTGTAAAGCTGGAAACTAGAAGACAGCATGAAATGTCCTGATCAAACAAACGAACCTGATAACGGGGTGGTGGAAAGATGCCAGATCATATGCAGGATGTTGAGAGCTCCTCTGCACTACACTTAATTCAGGAGTTCTCTATATCCCAATGCTTATAAAAAATTAAAATGAGCTGACTGTGACTATACGGATCTACAAATGACTTCCAGTTTCATAAGGTGAATCCATCAGAGCTGTGGCAACAATAAAATGGCCCAGTCTTTGCAATGAACAGCATCTGTCTAGATACATAAAAATCTCTGCCTATTTCAGCTGTATCTTACATTTGTTCTTAACAGTTCAATCTTTCTAAGTTCTTAAGTAAAACAGAAAATAATTTGTTTAACAATTCACAACTTGCATGACAAATTCTGAAAGTTGTTTTCACTTTTTGTACTAAAGACCAGAAATATATTTGCAATTATAACTAGGACTAAATCTCCTAATTCTTTTTAATCCGAGCCATTGTGACATCCATTTACTCAAATTCAAGTTTAATAAAAACTATGCCTTCTTGAGTAAGTTCTGCTTACAGGAAAAGAATGCTAAAACTGCTAATATGCCAAAACATCCTTACTTGCCTAAATTATTATGTAGAAGTTCCTGCACTTTCTGAGAGGGTAACATTTTAGTTTGATTCTCCCTATCTTTGGTATTTCTTACAGATGATTTAAATTCACTTTCCACTTGGTAATATTCAAATGCTGCCATAAAGTGAACAAAAGTAAAATTTTTACATGGGTGGATGAGCAGCAGAATGTGATGGAAACATTCATAGCCAATACAGAAAAAATTAATATAGCAGAACATCGGTTCAATGTTCTGAAAATATGAACAATTTTAGATTGTTCAACAACAAACAATTTCTTGTTTAAATGTTTATCATTTTAACTGATTTCAGCTCTCTTAAAACCAAATAATTTAAAATACACGTGCCAATTCCACCCTGTAATCCATAAAGAAGTTGCATTTTGCCTATGCAGCTTCCTACTTTTGAAAGCAAAAGATGTATTTATGTTTGATTTATATTAACTGACATAACGAAACCCTGTGTTATTACCATGTTTTCTAAGACTCTAAAAAAAAAAAAGGAAAAAACTGCTGAGTAGAAATCACCATTTAGTACATAATTGTTTAGTGTGCAGCATTGCAAATGGGAAGATAATTCTTTATTGAATATATACAAATATATATGAATACTAGTAAGACATTCTGAGTAACACAGTTCCAATAAAAGAATGAATGTACCCAGCTGTTAAGCCCTTCCTCTTCCTAAATTCAGTATTATTTGGAATTCAAGTTTTATTAAAGCTTGGCAGCAACAAAATAGATAACAAAAATGAGAAATACTGCTTAGGAACATATTTTTCCTTGTAAAAAATGAGCCAGAAACTTCTCTACACTCCTTTAGCAATGTAAATGTCACTTTGTTTCTCCAAGCTTTAAGCTGAGAATAGCTCCAGGGCTTACTTGTGATGCAGAAATGTCCCTGTAATCTACTTAGAAAACATGCAGAACATTAATAGAAACTAGAATCTTGGAACATAAACGTAGCATAAGAAAAATGATAATTACTCTGTGGCTTAACATTTAAAAAGAGAGCTATGCATTGTACATCAGCATTTTTTTTATATAGAACAAGTTGCAGCACATAGATGTGGAGGAAGTCATTCGCTTTAGAAACACAAATAATTTTGACATTATCATGTACAATCTTTTACACAGAAAAGAGGGGAGAGAGGCAGAGCTAGAGATTGTTTGAAGGCACCTGTTACCAATCACTTCTTTTCAGTCGTGTCTTCCCAACCCCTGCAGTTACCCCTTCCTTCCCCTCTTCCCCCAACAAAGCACTGTTCTCCTTTTATCCACTAAGCGTCCATCCCCGATTAAACACGTACTGCCCTTCCCCTTATGACTCCAAAGCTTTTTATGAGCCTCTGAACTTCTCTCTACCTCTGTTTTTTGCAGATGGCAGCTGTTGCTACTCTCCAGGTTCCTAAATCCTACACACTGGCTTTTTGTCCTGGGTTACTTCTAGCCAGTCTTCTTCAGCATAACTTAATTACAGCTAAGGACAGTATTAGCCATACTTTAAAGCATGACTAATAATGCAATGATGAAAACTCATCTGGAATCCTCAAGGTCGTTGCTGAGATGGAATGAATGTGTGGGCGTAGAGAATTTAGCAGTGAGGGGTATTCCCCACGTGGAATACAAAAGTAAGATAAAACACAAGAATATAGGAATATCTGGTCAAAGTGAGGTAAAGCAGATACTTCAGGAGACCTTGCTTCTCCTCAAAAGAGGAAAAGAAGAATAAAAGCACCTGTTTTTTCTTTCATTTCTGTAGGCCAAATAATGGCATAATTATTAAGAAGTAACGGGGTTTTGTGCAGGTTACTGAGTGAGATGAATATGTTGAAACACAGAGACTACTAGATTCTCAGACACTGGAAACACTGAAATTCTGCAGCAATGACATGGCCTAACAGGACTGTTCCTCCTGCTTGATAATAAGGAATTACTCCAATCTTACACACACTTGGAAAAAGCATTTGGCAACCATTTACTAAAAAAAAAAAACAACAAAACAAACAAAAAACCCCCAAGCAACCAAAAATCCCAAACAAACAAAACACCAAAACAAACAACAAGAAGTTAATTTTCTACATTTTAAAGATAATGAAATAAGTACTTTCTGTTCTTAACCTCACCTTCCCCTGTCATTTGTTCTTTTTCTCTATTCTTATTACCTATGGAATGCTGCTTTATGTTTATCTCCTTTTCTTGCACCCCATCAGATCCTCTGTTTGCCTGGACAAAATAAGCCAGACTTCTATTCTCATTCACATAAGAGATCCAGCCTGCTGTTATTTTATAATATATCTATATTAAAAAATTCCATTCTACATTTCAACTAAAAAAGTCATTAGATTTCATTTTTGAGAGACTCACGGGACTTTGGAAAGTGGCCTTTTTCGGGAGATGTGGATTAAAAAATGAATATAAATGTAAATTTTTAGAACAATACAAAGTGAAAACGTAATTTGTCTGTGAAACTACTTTCAAATTACAATCAGTTCTGCATAAGAAGATGAATTAGAGAAAGGAATTAATTTCTATCTGGTTAGGACAACTAAACACTAAGGAGATTTTCTTTTCAGGCTTTTGAACCGAAACATGTAAGGAAAGAAGAGCGGCTGTGATTAAGATACTGCATTAGGACACATGAACTCTTAACCTCTACCACGAACTCTGAGAAGTTTTGGGCAAACCATAATTTCTTTCATTGTGGTTTTTACTTCTGCAAAACAGGGACAGTGATACTTTTCTGCTTTAATTTGTGAAGACAATATCCGTGAGGTGTTCAGTTACTGTGGTGAAGGTCAGAGAAATATTCAATTACTAAACAAGGTTATTTTGACATAGTTAAGAAACCATGAAAACCTGGAAAGGGGGAAGAGATACATGGTAGTAAAATAAAAACATTAGCTTTACTCATAAGAGGTGTTATACATCACATTTAGAAAGCTTCTGAGCTGCCAACTGGAAAATAAGTTCGACATTAACAGTCACTTAGGCAATTAGCATTTTAATATTAAACTTGTAGACTATTCTCAGCAAGAATTTTATACTTTCATATGTTTTAGAAAGAACAGGAGCTTGCAATGGCTAACTTAAAAAAAATTTAAGTCAGTCTAGTTGAAGATTCGTATCAATTCAGCTACACATATTTAGACAGATGTAGCACTCACTTCAGTTAGAGTGACACAACAATTTACTGACATAAGCTGTCTGGATTTAAGTAAACAAATAGCAATCGAACCCCATGTGTCTGTATCCATTTAACTGATCAATATCAAATATGTTTATTTAAACTACTACTGTATGTCTTCTACTTTGTCCCACAGCAGACAGCCAGAGCCTGGTTTCTGGTTGCCAGCGTCACTTGAAGAGCTTTGGCACAGTGACACGTGAACGTGTCAATAAGGCAGGTGACTAGTGCAGCAGGTTGACATTCTATCACTTGTATGCACAGCTGCTCATGTACCGCAAGCACACAGATGTGTAACGGAGATAAAATATCAGCAGGTTTTCATATCTTTTTAAGCAGTGTATAACATTCATGTGCTGATAACTAATCATGTCTGCATAAACAATTGTGTTGTAGGAAATTAATGAGTGTTATAAACAGCCTTCATTTACACCACTTATGTAATAAATTTCACCCTTTTATTTCTTACTACATTAGTTTCACAGTATTAGTTTCACCTTTATAGATTAAAATTTACTGTATTGCCAGACTGCACCGCACACAGGTGATTTCAAGCTGTTAAAAAAAAAAAGGGTAGTGCAAATTAACTCCCTTATATTCACATAAACTGATATTTATGATGATCTTATGCGCTTAGAGGAATACTTGTTTAAAGCCTTCTATTGGTGTCTCTTACACCACTGGCTCATTTTCATCTCTTTTCATGTCTCTGAGAATATTTCTATTTAAAACATAAAAAGAACACTTCCATTTGTTATACCTGCTCTGTTTTTGTTTTCCCCCAAAACCAATGGATTATGAACTCCACATTAGGAACATAAACAACAGTTTGTTAATTTTCAAGATTTGACAAGTCTTTTTCTGCTCTCTGTACTTTGAATCAGAAAAGCTAAAATAAATAGATTTAATTGTGCACATCATTGGTTTTCTTTAGTATGATACAGCTGCATCTCAAATATCTGAAGAAATAGTACAATGCCATACATCAAAGCATAGCAAATTTATAACCTCTTAAACATAACCTCAGAAAATGATTACTAAAACTTCTTGCCAAACATCTGAGTGCTGACAGACTGCCCTTCCAAGTTCTCATCTGAAGTCTGCAAGCCAATGGATAAAGTCTAAAATTGCACTTCTGATGTTCCAAAATACTAACAACTGCATCAAGCATGAAAGGCAATGGAAATGCCGAGATCACAGAGCTCATGGTAAATGTTTCTTTTAGTCAAAGGCTGACTGTTGGAAGAGAAGGCAAAAAACCCCTCAAACCAACAGATAAAAAAGAATCATGGATCAAGAGCTTCAGCTAAAAAGATTCAGCAGATTCATTCCACTTTAGCACTTAACAGAGAACTACACTCTGGTGTCTTTAAGCTATAGATTCCTGTTATATGCACAGAAGGATACCGTTTAGATGCAGATAAAAGATGGCACAGAAGCTTGGTGTGTTGTACTCTACAGTTGTGAACACAAAACACCCCCTTTTTCACAGGCAAATAATATTGACATACAAATATTTTTACTTGCTCTTTTCCTTGCTGGACCCTTTCCAAAGGTGATTCAAACTGCTAACCTAACAGATAGCAATCCACTTTTTTTTTTTTAAATTTTGTTTGTTTGTTTTGTCTGTCAGGTTAGGTTTCTGTTTAGTGATCTGAATGGTTCCAGTGCAGCATTAGAGATGTGCCAGAGCTGGTGCAAGTGGAGGAGGGAGGAGGAGGATCAGGAGCAAAGATGTAAGACAGTGTTATAACTATTGGGTCAAATTCATCTTGATTTATGCCTTGAAGGAACATCCTTCTTACTCGTGCTCCTCTGTCTATACAAAGACACTAGGACAATGAGGATCCAAATTTGGGGGTAAGTGGTGAAGTTAAGAGTGGGAAGAATCAAGACTACAAGTCTTTTTCGTGTGTGTGTGGTTTGATTATTCACAATAAAAGACAGAGGGTCAAAAGTGTAAAGTTCAGCTGACAAAAAAGAGAACACAGACTACAAATAATAATGCAAAAAAAAAAAATCTAGATTTGAAATACCCTTTTAAAAAAACCCCAACAACAACACTGTTTACTAGATGGTTATTAACTGGAGACCCCATTGTTCCTCTAAACAATGTGTTATGCTTTTCTGATGGATCTGGAAAAACCATTAAAAACTCTGTTGGTTATCTTGACAAAACATGTAAGATTTCTTAGTCTGAAATCAGCTGAAACATCTGGCTGTACTAACTGCACTGGCCAGCATGCATTGAGGGGTTTACAAATGGCATCACGATACTGAGCACCCCAGTTCCTCCTGGTAGCTCTGTGAAGGCTCCATTATGAACCTCTAAGAACAAAACCTCACCGTGATCCTGGATACTGGTCCTTCACGACAATGTCATTGAACTCCCTTTCAAAGAGTGAAGTTTGCATTTATCCACATGAAGAACGTAAGAAATTTTACTGTACCAGTTGATTTGCAATGATCTAAATGAGAATCAAGACTTAAGTGTGTTCCACATTCATTTACAAATTCAGGAAAAAAAAAAAGAAATAGGTCGCGAAACAATTAAGAATATAGTCTAAAAAAAAGGCAAAAGCTTCAATTTTTCTCCTTCATGGGTGGACTCCACCTTTTAAGAATGTGTATAGTCAAATGACCATTTTTCACTTGAATTTCCCACAGCAAAATATAATAATAATCATCAAATTAGCTGTCTACATAATTTAAAATAATGAGCTATTTTATCACATTAATATCTAGTGTCATTTTTTTTCCTGTAATAAAAGTGCTCACATAAGAGCCCTCTATAAATTCTTCTAAGATTCATAGTTGAATATTTAACTTTTTCTTCCATAATTAAAATACATAAAAGGGGAAGTAAGATTAAGCATGGATGTAAGTTCTTTATTTAAAAAGTGGATAAAATGCTATAATTACCTCCAAAGCAAGCATTATGAATCCAGCTGATATCACAAGGAGATAAAAATAAAAACCCCAACCCCTGGAACTCTAACATTTCATTAAAATGTGTTAACTAGAGTCTGAGACCACACAGGCTGGAATACCTTAAGTCAAAACTGTGTACTTATTGAAACATGTTGCTGTAAGACGGCATTAACATTGTTTTGGCTTTTTGCTTGTACTTGTAACATACCTAAACTTCATTTTATGGGAACTATGAGTATCTTGGGTTTATCTGCTCAAGAATTCTAATGTTTTTACTTGCAAACATGAGGGCAACAAGGTAATTCCTAACAAGACATGACAGTTAAATATGTGCGATGATTAAACAAGACTGATAGCAATCATATAACATGATAGCAGGTACAGAACACAGAAACCCATAATTCATATTTTTCAAATTGCCTAAATCTGTATTTGCAGATTGCATGTTACTTCTGTTTAAAAACACATACCTTGTCTAAATGAAGTTGTCTTTAGTAACCCAAGATTTGAAAATTTGGATTGTTATTTTCTATTGGCAGGGATAGTTACTGTGAAATTGTGATGTTACTGCATATTTAACTGTTTTATTAATATGGCAAAAAAGTTCAGTTGAATACTAACTCACTGTAAACTAAGTTGTGCTATCCTGTACAAAGATTAATTACATGAGATAATTGCCTTTTAGGGAAATTGATAAACTGTAATACTACTGGAAGAGGTCTGCATAAAAAGTAAAAAATGAAAGGCTGCATTAGGAACAAAAAGGAATTTAAAAAGTTAAATGTACACACGCACACATACAAAAAAACGCAACTTGTTATTTTCACACATTTTCCTAACACAACTGCAGCTTATTTTTGTGTTTCTTAGGGTTTTTTTGTGCATTGTACTAGCGTTTCATAATTTTCTTCCCCCAAGCAACCAACTTCTAATGTTTCTTTTTCGGTATTTATATCCTTTTCTGCATAGGTGACTTGAAAACACATTACCACTATTACGTAAAACAATATGACTAATGTGGCTTATTTTTAACAGATATTAAAAAGAAATGTCAAAACCGTAATAATTTTGGGAATACTTGGTCAATTTCTTAACATCCAAGGTATGAGGAACATTCAAGAAGAAGTGTGGTTCAGACGTAAGCATTTGCTTTCTTTTCTCTCAAGCCTGCCTCGCTCAGCCTCGCTTGCATTGTTTGCCACAGTCGGAACATTTTAAGTGGAGAAATGACACGAAGAACCAAACTGCTGCATATCAGGAACAGTTTGTGAGGGTACTTATTGGGGCTAATATTGTTGGGATGTAACCACGTCGCATAGCTCTGAGGTATAAATCGTACAATTTCCTTACAAAACATTGTTAAATTTTTCCTTTATCACATTCTACTGATTTTCATCAGGTGCAATGCGTGTTGGTTGACATGACGCTACTAAAACTAGTCACCCATGTGTAACTACTTTGAGAGCATAACTACTTGGCAGCAGCACTACTTGGGAGAGAAGGAGTAGAAACAGGACATTTTGAAATAAATTAATTTCAAATTAGCCTGCCAAGGGCCTATCATATTGAAATTCAGAAATTTCACTACATGTTTATACAATTAAGTCATGTTTCCTCAGAGTATTTGTCATATCATTAATATAATGCTATGATGATTCATCAATACAGTTTACAAAATATCTAGAAATGTTTTAAATGTTTCCTGCTACATTAAGATGAGTGGGTTTCATATAAACAAAAAAATCACCAAAAAACAAAAGGAAAAAGCAAACCCAAATATAACCCAAACTGAACATTAGTTTTTGTCTCAGTCTTGAACTTGAAATTTCAACATATGATGTGGGTACAGACATCAGAAATAAGAGCTATGGAATGTTTACTTCTGATGCACCTACAGATGGTTCTGCCAGGTCAATGACACCTGCAGTTTGGGGAAGCATGTTCATTTACTCTCTTCTGTAATTAGACTATTTTCATCTCCATGCATGGAACTTCACAAGCACTACTATCACAAAAACTGTTCTAGGAGGAAATTGCACCAGACAAACATGCAGCACAATTCAGCACAGAAAGTAAACACATTTGAGATCTGCACTCGGGGAACAGAATTAACACAGTTTTCACTTAAGCTGAGGCTCACTTTGACTCAGCTGTTAGGGAAATTGGTTTGGTTTGTTCTAACAAAAAATGGGTTTGTAACTGGTCAGCAGAGACAAACTGTTTGGGACCAGACATGAGTTTTGGTTTACTGATCCAAGAAAGGAATTTGGGGAAAGAGCAAGGAAAGGAGATGGAGGAGGTACACGGACAGTCAGTTTTCTATTGAAATAATGGTATTAGAATGAGTGATAATGCAACCCCAGGATAATTTAAGGGAGTTGGAGATTCCTTGAGAGGAATCTCCCCAACTTCTCTCTTCCCAGTCAGAGAATTGAAAGGATATTTTCAGAGAACTATTGATATAATGACTCTGTAATGATCTTTCTGAACAGGTAACTGGCTATTTCCTCACATTTATAATTTTAAACTCATTAATGTTGGGTTTTCTCTGAAAATCCTTGCCAAATCATTCAGCAAATCTGCAAGATCATTTAACAGCTGCTCATGGTCAGCTTTTGATTTCATATCTTCAGCAAACTTTCCATATTACTGTTCACCCTTTTTTCAGATCATTTGTGTATGAGACTCCTTTGGTAAACTTAATGTATTTTTGTCCTTCGTTTCAGACATTTAGTCTGCAGAAATATTTTCTCTCATACTCCACGACATGTTAGTCTCTTGAGATTGTTTGGAGAAAAATCTTGAAAAAGGCCTTTTAGGAATCCCCATATAGAGCATATATGTCTAAAGGGCAAGATTTTGCATACTTTTAGATCTAAGAATGTACTCCAGTATCACCCTGACTCCTTGCTTTGATGAATCTCAGGTTAAGTACATAAAGAAATACCATGATTCTTGTCTAGATGAAACCTGTGTGACTACCATCCTGTTTCCTCTCCCCAAATCCTATTTTGGAGTTGAAAAGAAACTCAGATGTGCAAGCTGGAAATGAATTGTGCAACGGTTTGTCCAGGTTTTTTGTCTTGGTGGTGGTGGAGCAGCAACTGATCATGTGGCACACTCGGTACATGCAAGCCTTGCAGATTACGTGCATCAATTTCATCGCTTTTATCTACATACTTGTTAAATGCTTGCGAATGCCAAGCACTTTGCAAGGCACGTCTGTTGCGTGCGCATAAGAAAAGAAAGGACAGTGAGACCAAGTCATTAGAGAGAATTTAGCAACTGAGAGCACAACTGAGAGCCTCCTGATTGTCTGACAGACACTAGCACTTGTGTTTCTGAAAATGACACAGACAAAAAACCCCAACAAATCAAACTAAACCATTTTTTCCCCCCATGGTTTAAGGCTGAGGAGAGAAAAAACATACTTATGGTAGTAATGCTAAAACAGGAAGATTACCTCACGGTGATTTAGAAGTTTCTCCAAATCTGCTGCCATTTGATTCTTGACCCGCAGCAAAGCTGTCTTTTCTTTATTTAAAAGACTGGTAGAAAGAGGATAGGAAATACAGTAATAGCAACAGATAATCTCTTTTAATCTTGTATTCTGGCTGAAACACGAATTTTCTAAAGCTAAATACCAGCAACAATGAAAATCTGCTCAAGTAATTGTATCAAATGATCCTTCTCTATGTTCAAGCGCTGCAATTTTATGAAGGGGCCTGAACGTACCGATATATAAAAAAATCTTATTTTAGTCAAACAGAAATACTATTGAAAATCTTCATAAAATATGTGGGTTTTGTTTGGTTGGTTTTTGTTCTCTGAAGAATTATTTAAATTTAAATTATCAGAATCTTCTATTATTATGCCTTGGTTTCTTCCAGGCAAAATGAGATCATTTTATAAGCAAAGTTTCCTTGTATCTACACTTACATATCAAAATGCAGATTTCTTTGTTGCATGCATCACTAGTAGCAGAAAACACTGTTCTCTCAGTATCACCGCTTTTTGTACGACTGTATTTAGCATTTTGAAAATAACTAATACAAAGAAGAACAACATCCAGCTCTCCTTTTTAGCTGTGTAGTTTCTGCAGAAACTGTAAATTTATTTTTGCTATTTTTTATTTCATATTCCAGGGCAATGCATGGGATTAAGTTTGTCCTGGGAACCAAGTATGAAAACTGTTTTAGCACAAAGGCATGCTTTTATAGTACAATGTCAAGTTTAATTTTAATTGTTCATTGTTTTCTTATAGAATATGAACCTCTGAAATGTTTAGCATACACATTCTGATTCCATGCAGCAATTCTAATATAATTAAACATATTTTCATATTTAGCCCCAACATCAGCTTCCAACAATAAACTTCAGACTAATGCATGCATAACGCCAGTGTATAATCTAGTTTGTTAAAACAGCCGCAGCGATTTTCTTGGAAGACTAATGTTATATTTGCCATTAGCATGACTTATCTAAATAGGACGTACAATATAAATCATAACATAGATCAACAACTATGCAAAAAACAATTCTGCATAGGGTGTGCAAATATGTAATACTGAATACAGGACAGGAGTTCAAAAGCAAATGTATTGAAATTTTATAAATGGAATGGAGCAATTACATATGTTGCAAACACAAATTATTTCATATTCCCAGTATTTAATGCAGAAATGATCAACAAAATAAATCAAACTTTTCTTTAATTGGCTGTGTATCATCCGCTTGTTTCAAGTAAGCAACTTCATCCTTTGCCCCAGAGATTTTCTGGCAGTTCCTGCAATCTCCGTACTGTAAATTATGACTGTCAGTTCCTTCTAGGCATTCATTAATTCTCAGAAAAATTGTATGCTTTGGCTAAACTGCCTAGTTGTCTGAGTTATTTAAAAGGAAAGTATTAACATTTATGAAAAACTACAAAGATATTTTTATATTTTCAAGAGCTTTATTTTTAATCATGATGAAAATGTTCTACTATTTTTTTCCTGGGTTCATGTGTTTTAACTTACTGATATGTCAGTTTTTCTTGTATTTCTGTACTTCCTAACAACATAAACCAATCCTTTTAGAGAATGACTCACGAACTTATTACAGAAGCAATAATAAAAGTTCCTTAAATAGTGCACTGAATAAGCATAAACATCAGTGTTCACGACTAAACCAGACATTCATGTTCAAGGTTCAGTTTAATCTACAGAACAGAACCTATTATACTAGTTATATCTTCTGAAACAATATGTCATGACTGATCCATGCTGAGCAGTTCTTATTTTCTTTGTTTATGGCCAAATACAGGAATTAGACTGCTACATCACTCAGTAGCACTTGATGTGTTTTCTGCCATACATATGAATACAGAATTACCAAAGCACATGCAGACTTCAGATTTAGTAGTTTTGCAATAGTTGTGGGGTTTTTTTCCATTGTGGACAGAAGGAAATAATTCATATACTTCTGAAAGTATAGTGCAAAAGAGACATATATACATTTAACAGAGCGAGAAAGCAGTTACCAAACACAATAGTAACAAATTCACACCTGTAATGGCCAAGTAAAGCAGAAATATCTTCAGAAGTTCAATTTTGGGAAGAAGACTGACCATTTCAGTTCATTAATGAAACTGTGCTGAATGGGCATGTTGGATATCAGCAGTAAAGGAAGTTCTAGCCTTAAACTACCTTACACTTCCATCAAACAGTAGTTTAACCTAATCCACTCTTAATTGGCAGGGTAACAAATAAGAGACAGCCTTACAGCTTGTTTCAGCTCACTTGAATGCAAACTGTTGCTGAAACAACATCCTTTCCTAAACACATTCTGGTAACCTGCTCTTTGTGCTGGTACTAGAAAATTTGTGACCACATAAGTAGGTCACTTCCCTAACCTGATGGAAGCGGGATTCTTTTTAAAGGTTGTTTTTTCATGTGGATCACCAAAACAAGTTGATTTACCATGTACAGTGGAAACCCACAGCTGAAGGCAAGGATGAGACTGCTCCATTTGGTGACGGAGAGCCTTAACTGCCTTACTGTGCTTCTGAAACCACAATCTAGGAGTCCAGACAAACCAGCTTCTAACAACCGAGCTCAAGGTTTATAACTTTCATCTGAAGAGATGAGATCTCCATGACCATCCTTAACTATACTTTCAAGTTTTCATGATATAGAGGTGTATTAAAGTACTAGAGGAAACACTAAAAGAAATGTTCCAATGACTTGTTCCAGTGTGAAAACATGTGAACACTCAGGAGAAACGGACTGTGTTGAAGTGATCTAAAATGCCTGGAGTTATTTAAGAGCACAAACGGCTGTTTTCACACTGCAGGACAAATGTTGCTCCACAGTCCTGGTCACTGATTGCTCCATCCTGAGCGTTGCGATGCGTCATATAACTGTGGCCCCAGAAATCCAGGTTGGAGAAGGAACTGTAAAGCAGTGCAGCATCTGCTTTTTTCTGTTTGCCTGGGTTTCCAGAAGAAACCAAATGTCTGGGAGGAGATTCAGTTTCATTCCATCATGCTTTCAAAACCTAGCCAGGTATGAATCCAGGTACCAGGAATGCAGGACTTACCATGGAATACACTTGTCATATACATTCCCATTGCTCACAGCAACCACCGGCTTGTTCTGTTTCGCTTTACTCAAGATCTAAAGCCAAGGCAGCTTGGATATTGTAAATAAGACATTTATAGGTGACTTGATTTTTCTGGGGAGTGGAAACTAACATTTCCTAGTCTCAAGATTTTGAAAACCTTCTGAATTTGGGTAATTAAGCCATCTTTTAAATCTCTGGTCTAAATATACTAGATACTATCATGTTCAGAAGCTTGTATTATTAGATATTCTGGATAATATGCTTTTGCTGGACACACTAAATAGGCACAGTTTTATATATTACTGTTTTTTATTATTACTTCTGTTCAGTTTGAAAAAAATAGGTTTCTTTTTCAGTGAACTGTGTACCACAAATACTACAAGAAAAAGGGATTGTGCCTCTCTGTTTATTTCACATTACAGTGTGATGAAGTTGAAAACTGAAGCCCAATCTTCTGCTAATTTTTGCATTTCATGTTCTTATACGAATATTACCATCAAAAAATCAAACACAGAAATAGTTTTTGTGAAGGTTTTGTACTGAATATATAATATATATAAAACATCAACTGAATATATCATATAGGCATATGGTGCAGTTATCCCTTCTCTGCAAACTACAGATTAATAGCTCAGAGCAGCGCAGACAGCTGATTTTTAAAGTCTAAGTCAAATTTTCTTTTTAAGTCATGTAGTTATAAAGAGAGGTACAAAAAATTCTGCAAATAAAAGTTATTTAGAAGAGAAAATACACAAAAAATTTGCAATTTCACATTGTGTGGTTAAATAACCACAAATCAGACTTTTAGAGGCATTTAAGAGATTGCTTAGTGATTTTAATTGGACTGATTCAGGTAGCTTAAAACCTCATGTGTGTAGTGACCAAATTAAAAAGAAATTACTTTTTTTAAATAGTAAAAAGAGAAAAAAAAAGAACACCGAAAAACCCAACTTTTAAAAAGTTGTAATACACTTCAGAAAATGTTCATTTGTAGGAAAAAAAAAATGTTTCTAATGTTTCTACAAATTTTGTTTGGAGCATTTCTCCGGTAAACTGCAGTAGCATTGGAACAGATGATGCATATCTCACAGAACGCTAATGTTCTCATAAAAACCTCACTGCCCATTCTGTGATGGGAAAACCTCAGTTAACACTGTATGCTGAGCTTTATAATGTTTGGATGGCAATTAGAGAACCCAAAATGTTTAGGTAAGGAACATTTCAGTACATAGCTTCTTAGTGAGCAAAATCCTTGTACTGCTTCTAGATTTGCCGCACAGTTAGGCTTTTGAGGAGTGCTTTTGGGTCAGGGAACCACTTTTAAAACCAGCCATTGGTACTGAGAAATTTGAGTAACTGCATTGAAAATAAATACCCTCTCTTTATGAATGAAGGCTTGTTTAATGTCTCCAGTTATTTATAAATGTAGGTGTTTTTAGCAAAAAATTATGTACTAAAACAACAATTACTTCACTACACACATAAGAATGAAATTCAGAGATTTGTTTTCCCACAGCGTGACATAGTCACAAGGCATTTCTTTTCAAAAGGAGTGCTAAATGTGATGTTTTAATTTCTGGTTAAAAAACTGTATGCTAGAGAGATTTCTTTATAGCAGGAAGGAGTCATCCTCATCCCCTGCTCTTATTAACCATTGCTATTTGCTTTTATTAATGAGAGTGCTATGTAGACTAACGTAAATGAGAGGTTACTTAACAGAATATTTTGAGATATGTGGACCACCTATAAATTCACGCTGCAGATGCGCTGTCACTCAAGTCCAAAGGTTTTGTGTAGGAAGCGTATCTGCAGGTGCATGGCTCAGTGCACAAGCACACATGTTGTTTTGCTCCCAGGGCCACCTTGGGTCTCTCCATGGCCAAGTGCCAGCACAGCCCATGGCCTGCCTGGGTTCTAAGAGGGTGGGAAGGAGAGTGGTAGCGGACATCCCTAAACAACCTCTCTTTTTATGTTTGAGTGATAACACACTTGTGCCTTCACACTTGAACCTAAGCAGTAATGTCACACACCTGTAATAACCTGGAGATGGGTCCCAAAGTCATTGATGCAAATAACTAACAGCAATGATGGCTGCTCAGCTAAGCATCTACCCCAACCACAACGGCTCTTGTAGTTCTTAGTGAAGGTATGGCTGAAGATCCACAGAGCTGGGTGAAAGGCACACTTCTCAGAAAGCCACCAAAGTATCTCCAGCTCTGGTGGAATACACTACTTTAAGGCCTTCATTAGTCTGGTACCTATTTTGACTATTCATCTCCTTTCAAGGAGAGGTTGGATGGGGCTTTAAGCAACCTAATCTAGTAGAAGATGTCCTTACCCATGGCAGGGCGGATGGAACTAGATGATCTTTAAAGGTCTCTTCCAACCCAAACCATTCTGTGATTCTATGTTGCAGTTTGACAGCTACTGACGTAAGCAACCTTGAGTACTATTTGCATAGTTCTTCCAAGTGAGGAAGGCATTTTGATACAAAGGGCCTGAAAGATGGCCTTAGCTCCAGAGCAGGGGCACCAAACTAATTTTCACTGGGGGCCACATCAGCCTCTCGGTTGCCTTCCAAGGGCCAAATGTCATTTTAGGACTGTATAAATCTAGTAGTATTTACATTTAGTTTGATGCCCCTGCTCTAGAGGTGTGATGCTTAAGGATGAAGGCATAAGCTGCTCTGGTTAAAGTAAACTCTGAAGACCACGTTGGAAGGAAACTTATATGGGTCTCTAGGACTTCTCAAGAGTATTATATCAAAATGATCTGCCTGAATCTGTCCCACTCCTCTTGTGGAAATAACTGCTGTCAGAAATGACACTCACAGAATGATGCAGTGTGGGGAATTCTGAACATGTCTGTTGCCTGTCAAGGAACTGCATTATAAGTGACTTTAGGTCATTTTGCAAAAAATCAGTAGAAATATGGCACAAGAACACCCACGGCCCTAACTAAAGAGGTTGCTGTCGTAGACAGTCTTCCTCACAGTTGCCTTCCTCTTGTGATGATTTCATCAAGACTATTTCATCACAGAGTCAAAACCACATCCAACAGCAACCAACAGACTTCTCAATAGACAAGGAAATACACAGCACTGCAGGTTGCTGCAAAACATTCATAAGGTTGCAATAAAGTACAGACTCATCATCCTGGGAAATCTGCTAGAACCTAACCACCCAAGGAGCATGTTCTAAAAAGATTATTGGCCGTCATCACTGTGCATAGAAGCCAATTAAGTCTAAAAAATTAAATTCACTTGCAAATTAGTCCTTGCTGATCCCTCCACACTCAAGTGAAGTGAGAGGTGATAGAAAACACTGGCACTGATAACACAGGTGTGACTTCTCTACTTAGGGAGTCCATGATTTACATAACGGAGAACCATCTCTCTTGATGAGTAGATGAGATAAAAACACAAGGCAAAAAGAACACTTCTGAATCATAGATTCTGCACACTAAACACGAAGGAAGGCAAAGCATGATCAAGCACAGGGTAGCTGTGAGGATAAAATGAAGTATTCAGTCTTGATTGGGAGGGTGCAGGCATATCAACACTATGGTGATTTGTTTACAATCTGGTACTCAAATATGAGATTTTTTTGAATAGTATTTTTGAATAGTATTTTTAAAGGTCTGTCTGAAAACAAGAAATTGAACATTGTTTTTCCATTAGCTGGTACTTGTGAAATTGATTTTTAGAAAAAAAACTAAGGTATGTATTGTATGTAAAATTAAAAAAATTATAATATACTTTGTGTAACTGTAGTATAAATTAAACCTCAAAGAGGCTACTACTGCAGAACTGCAGTATTAACTATTAATTATAGGTAATGGTTGAAAAAAACATTTCCTTTTGAAATAACTTTACAAATATTAACTTTTTCCCTCAGAGCTAAGATACAGAGAAACCAGGCTTCATAAACCATGTTTAGTGTTTTCACTACCACTTTTCTAATAGCACCAACATCATCTGCAGAATTCAGGGCTCTCCTTGAGGAGCATTAATTCTCTGAACTCATCCTCTCAAAAATATTCCACACACAAATCAACAAAATACTGTTTACCAAACTGAGAAAGAAGGATAGGAATAGTGGTCTAAATCTTTTGATCCAGAAGAGCTTCACTCGTCATATATTTGGTAGGGATTATCACTAATTTATTTAAATCCCATTCTGATTCAGTTCTGGAATAGCTGGGAGCTAGACTGGTCCACAAAGTAATCTGAAATCACCTAAAGGATATTTTAATTTAAAACTGTCATCAGCAGATTCCAAAAGGCTATCCTCATGACAAAAGACTGCGGGAATGTAATGGGGTTCTCTGATGAGAAATCCCTTCCTCTAACCTTCCTCTCACTTACGGTAAAGCAAAGGAGCAACATTATCAATTTTATACGAGATTATATTTTCTCTTGTGCCCCAGGGAATATCAGCTAACAGTTTAGGACGTTTGATTTGAATGTGGAGTTATGAATACCAAAATTAGGGTCTAGTGATATGTACCAGAAGCCCTAAGACATTAGAGTTTCACTGGCCTATGAAACCACCGCAAAGCTGAGGCAAAGTTGTGATAATTGAATAATGATTATTTTTAGTACACAAGGAGCGTTGGAAACTACAGGAAAAAAACCTTCTTACCAAAACATTTGATGTGCAAAGTAGGTGTTACTTTTTTTGCGACTAAACCATTAAGGATAAAAATATTTTTTTTGTCAGACCACACTTTTATTTACAGAAACACGGACTAGTGGTGAGCACACCCCAGCTCACCACAGGACAGTACTGCTGGTATGTTTACCATGAATGCTCGCACTGTGGTGTGGATCCATTTTCTTCCTTAACCTCAGGCACTTTGAAGATGCCAAAAATTCCCTTTATATTTAATGGAGAGTAACAGGCATCTCTAGCAAATGACTCACTCCATCCAAAATCTGAATTGCTTTTTGGAGATGCCACTTCCTCTGTGAACTACTAAGGAAAGCTGACATGACTAAGTTCCTAATTTAGGTGCCTTAATTCATAGGCTAAATTTAGGAAGAATATCTGGGCATACAGATTATTTGTAATGACCCATAAAAACTCAAGAGGATCAATGCTAATAATGCATTTAAAATTATTACATATTTTAAAAGCATGAAACATACACTTTCAGAAATGACCTCACCTATTATATTTACTCCCTTTTTTCCTAGCTCTTCAGAGACTTTTGAACTGCTATGTGAATAACGGAAGATGTTTTTGTGTTCCTGTAATTGGAAAATTTAATTTGCTAGTGATCAATTATTTGATGATTTTTTTCACAATTGGCAAGTAAGATCCTGCATATATAGAGAACATTGTGATTTTTTGTGTCCTGGAAAAATTTGTAATATGTAATTTATAATACAATTTAGAAGTTTTTCTTTTATTAAGTCCAGGAAAATATTAAAAGCACTTGATTCTGTAATTAAAAAAAAGTATCTATTCTTACTGAATCAAAGTTCAGCCCAGTGAAAGATATCTTGTCAGGAAGTATGAAATAATATTTCCGCTTATTTATAAATGTATTGATTTATGTATATATTCATCCAGATAAAAAGCATTTTTAGGTATTCCTCAAGGCATGACAAATACTATCCCAAACCACCAAATCACTCTGAATAGATACATCGCTAATAGAGTATGCAGCATAAAGTATTTAGCTGTGCTGAGTCCTTATTTTTCTATTTTCATTGCTTCAGCAGATTTGTCAGAAAAAAACTGTGTTTTTCATATAATTACTTCATAATACAATCACATTAATGCTTCATAATTGTTACCGTATGTGCTTCCTAAACCAAGATACCACATAAACGCTCAGTATTTAAAATGCTAATTCTTCTGTAGTGCAGTGGGACGCAGCTATTGACTTCCCTGAAAATCAAGGGTCAGATTATTTCATAACAGTTTACTTGGCAACCACATGTTAAACATAGTCTATACAGCTACATGACAGTGGTAAATTGCTCAGTGGTCAGAGAATTCTGACAGCTGGATATAACAGCAAATCAGAGTCTCCACTAGAGGAAGTCTGCTCGAGTTATGCCCAAAATACCCTTTGCTGGTGTACTAGTCTATTATTTTTCTCTGACTTTATTTCTTTATTTTTACTTTGGTACATCTGGTGTGTCATTCTTTCCTATCACTCTTCTGAACATCCCTCTACTTCATGAGAGCTGTTCTCAACTCCAAACTCACTTTAAACTTGACTGATGTTGCTGCTTTTCCAAACCTAAAGCGACTTTTTTGACAGTGTGTGAGAAATCACAGGTGCCAGAGTTCCAGCATAACGACTGGACTTAGTCAATGAGGGAGTGTCAACATCTCCTACTTCATAGCAAATAACATAATTGTTTTCTAATGATAAACACAGAAGTGATTTTACTTTCAGTTTAAAATAAAGAAACAGTGATTTTAATTACCTGACATCTTTTTCAAGTTGTGTAATGTGTTCCTTCTGTTGACTTATTTGAGAATCTCTCTGTTGCACAATTTCAATGAGGTATTTGTATGGCTGTTGTACTTGACTCAACAAAGAATTTGCTCTGTCGAGCTGCCAAAAGAAGAATTATTTCTACTGTAAACTTGATAATTTATAAAGCACAATTATTTGATGATTAGTAAATTAGTATTGGATATTATTGATTATTACCCATTGCATAATAATATAAAACCCAAACCTGTTATTTCACAAAACAAAACAAAACACAACTCAAATTACTATCTAGCACATTATCCTCTCATTTTTCTGTTCCAATTATATGATATTTTCACTGCAATCATGCTACCACTCTCTACATTTCCCTAACCTGCATTTTCAAGTGTTTTCATGTAACAGCTTCTGTTGATGAAAAAAAATAGTATAGACAAGGCATCTGTTTGTTCACCTTATTGATCACAAGTGAATTTTTAAAAACAGCATAGTATTAGAATAGAATTTTCACCTTGGAAACTTAATCTAAATGAAAACACAGTAATAATGGAAGAAAAGTCCCCTTTCCTCCAATCAATTACTGTGTATGAGCAGTGAAATCCAAGGGGATGTTCACAAGAGTATTATAAAATAAGTGTCATACCCATAAGTAGGAAACAAACCTTTCTAGCCCTATTCCCTGAACAAATTAGGATCACTAGGTCTAAAAAGCTTGCATGATATGCCTTGCATCTTGAGCAACGTAACAAGATAATGCACTAAAATACGTACAGAATTAAGATCACATATCAAGACTTAGCAGTTTCAGCAGCTGGTGTACACATAAGTCAAGAACTAGACTTTAAAAAATAAATTAAAATATTTTAAAAGTTTAGATACAAACAGGTCTAATGGAATTAATTTAATGGAAAATGGTTAAGCTTTCCAACTAGTTTATAAAATTTCTTGATAGATTAAACAATCTGCATTTGCCAAATTCGACTCAGGAGACAGTTTTCTTATGTTGTTCCAAAAAAGCAGAGGAAAAAAAACCAACAAAACAACCAACCAACCAACCAACCCCTTCCTATACAACTAGCCCATTTAAATAATATTTCAGGACTTTCCTAAAATCAGATTTCCCTCCTATTCACAATTTTCAAAACATGAGAATGTATTTCCTTTTTTATCTGATGCCACTATATTTTTATTGAAGTTTTACTTTTGCCCCCTATACTGTATCAAATGTGCAAAGAACTTATAATGGTTCACATTTATGAAAAAACAGTTTGCTTGCTCACCTTACTGACCTTACTAAAAGGGGAGTTAACTCCATGCTTTAAAAAGTGAAAGGAGAGACAATAACATTTCACTTCTTCTAATTAATGCAAATCCTTCAGTATTATTTAAATACATTAGTTCCTTCAAGAAACACTTATTCTAGTTCACAGAGAAATTCCAAGTTTATTGTAGAGAAGTAAAGAGAACCATCTTCTTGAAGAAACTCATTATCTTCAATAAATGGATAAGCAATTTTAAAAGCTATTATATTTTCTAAGAGTAGAAGTTATCAAAAAAAGACCTCTTTGAAGAAGACAATAGAGAGTCTTCACATGACATACTAGTAAATCCAAGACATGGAGTAGTTATCTCTAGGATGGTCTAAAACTTGCAGTATAAAACCTTGAGGCTGCCATTATAGGAGAACATTAATCGAACTGATCTTGTTTGGAATCCTGTTCTTGATAGCCTACAAACTTTCAAAGGATGCTGTCACCACACTGTGAAGCTCCTCATTGTTCTCACTGATAAGAATTGAAGTACTTTAGTGGGACAAGCGAGGTGTTGTAAGCTTGGTTTGATGCTGCTAAGTCATCTGTTGTTAACTTGCTAATTTTACCAGCTAAAAGCATGTTGCTGTTCTGGAGAAAGGCTGTACCATCCCTCTCCATGGTGGTGCTTTGCTGCTCATTTGATTCCATAAAATTAAAAGAAGCTGTCATTAAATTTTAATCAATTAAGCATTAAATGCATTTAATGGCTCAATTTTACTAACATACACAAATGTATATAAATTAAGCATTATCCTTGAGAAAAAGCACTATCTTTTTGTAAGCAACTTTGATTTCTTTCTTCCTTCAAGTACAAGATTTACTTAAGTATTTCTGCATCATTCTTTTAAAAGACAAATTGGAGACCTTGTAATTAGGCATTTATTATTTACCCCTCAAGGGACATCTCTATCAAGCTGAAGGATTTCATCATTGATATATATTCTCTTTCAGAGCAAGATGAAAACCTGCTTTTGGTAAAAGTGTTTCAATCAAGGCATACGAAAAGCACAAATACAATGTTATGATGAATGCTTGAAAAAGCCATTTAGCATCAAGCCAAATGTATTGGCTTAGCAAAATTCTTTATTTAGGGGATTGCTTTTACTATATACTGACTCAGTATTTGATTTTTAAGCCTCCCACAGACCATGTTAGCCTTCTAGACGCAAGGGACTGTCTATCCATCAGTTCCAGCACTGTTCTTCAAAACCTCTGCAAAGTGAATTCATTCCAAAATTTAGATTGGGCACTAAATGTAGTAATTGCAGATCACTACTTTGCAGAAGCTGATACATAGCCTTCCACTTACTGAAACTGAGAGTAACACAAAGCGAGCTGCAGAGGCAATAAACTAATCTATAATCAGCTGAGGATCTTTCTTGTAACAGGTCATTAGAATTCTTTTATTCTGTTCATCCTAGACACTGTCAACAAACCTTCTGTAGTATGAAATAAGTCTCAATACCTTCTTCGACATTGCAGATCACTGCTATACAAAACAACAGAAAGAGGACTTTAAAGGAAAATTGTTTTCTAATGCTGTATCACAGACCTGAAAATAGATAGGATCCTGCAAAGTCTGACAAACTACAATGGGACTGACTGAAACCCAACAAGTTGCTTTCAACATCTGGGCTTTTCTACTGGGTTTCAACTTTCAAGCAGGCACATTATATCAGACTTCCACCAAATGAATGAAATTATGCAGAAGTCAATATTTTGTCCTTGGTAATGCTTGACTTTCCCAGAAGATCAATATGATTCCTTTCTATAAAGCTCTACAGCAATTAGTTGAAGACAGTCTAAAAAATAATCTTAGAAAGAGCATCACTTGTAGTTATTGGAATATTTTTCTTTTCCTCCCTCCTTTAAGAGGTATTTTTTTAAAGTTGTACCATAAATACTGCAGTGAAATCCCAGTATTTAATCAAAATTCAAAAGAAAAGTTTGTCCAATCACTTTGGCATCAGCTTTCAATTCATCCTCTTTTAATCTAGGTGACTGAGCAAACTGTCAGCCAAAAGAATAATAATAAAAATAATAAAAAATAATAAAAAGAATAATAATAAAAAGAATAATACCTGAACATGCTGTAGTCAACAGGATCACTATTTTGCCCTTAAAAAAATATACATATATATACATATATATATAAAATTAAGAAAGACCATAGTTTGGAATAAAAACCTATCCTAGCTCAGGGGATGCAGTAAAGACAGCAAAGAGAAGTTGAAGAATTTTAACTATATAAAGAAAGATAACAGATAGTAATCAGTATAACATACAACATCCAGAAAATTTACAAAAGAAGCTACAACTTCAAGTAGAAATTCGATACCAGCAGGCATAAAACTCTTAGAATTAAAAAACATGGGAGTGAATAAATCCTAGAAATAGTACAGCCTGCTATGGCAGAGATACGGTAAAACTGCATTAATGCTGAGGAAAATACAGTCGTTTTCAATAAAATCTTCTGCCCTCTGTTTGAGAAGAAGTCAGATGATGAGTTTGTACAACAAGAGAAAGATGAACTATCTTCCAGTCCATTAGTAACAATTGTAAAGTCTTTGTGCGCATATTGAAGGATGGTAAGCAGCATTGCTTCAGTAATTGATAGCAAGCTAAATGGCCTATAATCATATGCAAAACTAAAAAGAAGAGGAAGAAAGAAATCTGATTAAGCATTCAGACCTGAGTGCCAGACATGAGTTTAATAGAAAGCAGATCTTAAAAGATTTTACTTAACCTTATGAATTTGATGTTAATAGGCTTAGTAGCTGTGCATTAGCTATCTGCAAGACATTAATTTAACTTAGTACTGGATGACATTCTGATTTAAACTATACAATTATATGACAAAAGATCAAGAAAAGGCTACATGACATTTCATGAGAGAATAAAAATGAGGTGAAGATGTTTCAGTGGAATTTTGCAGGAATTGGGACTAAGGTCACTGGTACTGAATCTTCTATCAGCAATCTAGAAGCAAATATTAAACCACTGTGGGTAGGAAGAAATGTATTGAAGTGGAAATCAGACAGATTTAAGTAGGAAATATAGCATAGATTTTAACTATCATGAAAGAATAGTGATAGAGAAAATTACCAATGATAACACTGTATTCACAAATATCTTGAAAGATATGTTAGTCAAATACAAATTACTAGGATATATCTAAGAAGAATTCCTAATAATTTATAGCAATGGTTAAAGGAAACTTTACAAAAACTTTACTATTCATTTATCTTCCAGTGAAATAATATATACAAAATAATATAAAATACATAAAATTAATGTATTTTTAAATTTATAGAAAATGCAAATATTTGCATTGTGAAGTACATTGGTGTAGTTATACTACATTATAATTGCCATGGTTTTAAACAAATCAAACTGTTAACCACCTTCCTGAACCAATCAGCCTAGAAATTCTATATGGAGACAATATCTAATAGCAAATCCAGAAGTTCTTTGGTTCCTAAGAGAAACTTAGAAAATAATCTTAAAAATATTTCCAAAAATTAGTTCGCCCTAATTCTGGGAGATTTTAAGCTGAGTTCTCTTTAGTGTTTGTTCTCTGTGTCAATGTAATAAGTCATTTCAAGTATTATATACAGAATTTTAAAATATCATGAAACTAAACTAATTGTAACAAAGTAAAAAAAAAATGTTCAAAAAAGCAGCTTATGTTAAACATTCCCTAGATTTGTATATTCAAAAGACTCAAGAACTGAACAATGTGGAAAAGGACTTAAAGAAATATCTTCAAAAGTGATTTAAGAGAAGAGCTGTGTAAAAAGTAATGAGGTATTCATTGAACAATTAAGTATCAAACAGAACAAACTAGTTTGGCTAGCTGGTCTCCTCTTCAGAAATCAGAACATTGTCTGTCTGGTTTACATTCTTGTTTAGCCTGTAAAGTAATCCCTCTTTTGATCTTCATTTCAAAATACAATATAAACTTCTTTGAAAAAGTTTAACATAGAGTTTTGGCTAATTATGAGGCCATTTTTTGACATCAAATAGATAATAAACACTCTTTAGAAAATATTTCATTTTATGAACAGCTGTTCTGCAATGTTTATAGTCTCTACAGATTTGATTTTTTATGTAGCAGTAATTTACCTCTTGTGAAATCTGTGTTACTTGTTCCTTCTGATGTTCCAGATCTTTTACAAGCAACGAGTTTTGCTTTTCTAGCTGCAGTAACCTCCTTGCCAAGTGAACACTGTTCCAGTAAAAAGAAAGATCAAGTTGAGTTTTTTTCCAAAATATGCACATTTATACCTCAGAACTTGATCGCCTTAATTTTTCACCAATGTTTAAATACTAATATCTAAATTACATGGTGAAACGTGCAGAACGGTCAGTTAGAAGAACAATGAAAATATTACAAAATTTAGCAGCACTGAAATAGCATTCCCACAGTTATGCCATTGTAATATTTTACAAAGTAATTACCTATAGAATTCTTACAATACTACACAATTGCAGTAATCATGCCAAAATGTTTAATTATGAGTATTTACTTTTTAGCAACTTCAGGTAATAATGTAAATGGCTTCCCTTCGCATAATTTTTAAAAAATGCATATTAATTTATATTTTGTAGTGGAACACTGAAAAATGTGGTATTTTATCGTTTTCAAAACAGAGGCACCATTGTTTTGTCTGACAATTAATATGCTAAATAATTAATGTTCTTGTCACTCAAAAATAAACAAACCAAACCAAACCAACTCTTCAGCAGATCCATAAATTAACTTAGAAGAGAAAGGATTACTGAGTTACTTAAACACCCCAGTTAAAAAATTAGATCCTCAATCTCTTGCATGTTTCTTGTTCCAAGTCAAAAGAGTTTATCATCAATTCAGCAGCGTAGTTCGATAGGCAGCAATGCAAAGATTCAGTACTTAATTGCAGAGCCTAATTCCAGACATCTAACCTGGTCTTTCAAGCTGTTCTTAATCACCTCATCCTATTCCATACAGTCTGTAGAGCCTGACTGTATTTCACCACAATGGACTCCAGGATGGTGAACTGAAATGTACTCTAAACTCCATTGACGGTATTGATTAGAACTGAATTGGTTATAATGAGACATTAGAGGTCAAGTCTCTGTAAGTCTCCAAATAACGGTCAGCAAAGTGTCATCCAGTTCTTCTAAGCTCAGAAAGTGTCTTCCAAGCACATGTGAAGTCCTGGTTTATTCATTTTCAGATTCACCATTCAAAGGTGACTTATTATGTAAATAATAACTGACTCTAATAAGGTGGGGGAAAAGAAGGATCTAAGCTGAAACTGAGAAAAGTTCCCAAACTATTGACAGAGGAGGAAGGAACTGAAGTTTTAGGAAATGATGCCTCCTGAAACAGACATACAAGAGTATTTCTGATCCCCCCCATCCTTTTTTAATCTTGAATTTTATGCAATATAAAAGAAATCTTACAAGTAAACAATCCAAAGAGGCTAAAAAACATGGAAGAGCAAACTAGGCCATGCCAAAGTTAGGTACCACATAAAATCTTTATGATATTTGTCAGCAATATGTAAATCAGTGCACAACAGGTCTCATCTAATTGACAATCATATCAACAACACTTTCTTGAAAAACAAAGGACAGAAGAAGTAATATGTGGCCCATAAATCTTTGTTGCAACATGAGCAGACCATCATTTGCCTGTAATTCTCACTAGTAACTTTTGATGTTAAAAAATCTTTGTCATGGAGAAGGTCATGGAGGCTAAGAGGACAAAACCAACTAAACTAACAGTTATCTGTGACAAAATATTGACTTCCAGCTCCTGAATAATAGAAATGTACACTGTAAAGCTATGGTTACATGTTTAGATGTGTTTTTCTACTCTTTCTGTGTGTCCACCAATGATGGTGGAGGTTCTCATTTTTGTAGAAGAGAGCATGGTCACAATCTACCAATACACAAACTATGCAGTTGACTTTCCTGCATTTGAGAGAATTGTAGGCACACTCGAAATGCAAGGAATGAGTCTGATTCTGGGAGAACCACCTTCTCTCCTCTGCCAAAAAAAAAATCGCATTGCTCTGACCTGATATTGTGAAGGACATAGAATCTCTATCCATATTTAAAATCAAAACTTAGCTGTACAAGCTGTTGAACAACTGGATTTGCTGTCAGCAGGGTGTTGGACCCTGCTGACCTCCAATTGTTCCTTCCAACCTAAATCATCCCACAGCTCCTTTATAAAAATCTGAGGTTATGTTTTCTTTTAATACTACCTATACCCATTTCGAACAACAGCAAAATATTTTTGCTGTAGTTGCTGTTTAAAAAGAGTATAAATAAATCTTCATTCCCTATACTTCACAGAGGGTTGTAGCCTTTATGCTCACAATGAGCCATTCAAATGTCACTATTATTTCTTAAAGAAAGTGTGCAATATAAATTTATTATTTAAAAGTTACTGTGATCTAGAAGTAAGTTATTCAGCCTACACATAATTTTTATCTATTGATCAAACAGTACCAGAGCAAACTGAATAAATATAACTGGAATCAAATGCTGTATTTACAAAGATGAAATAGTGATGCTTGAAACCTTGGCCTTCTTAATTTCCTGACAGATGCATTTTTGTTACAATTACATACAATCATTTTTAGGGTATTAAAACTTATTTTGTATTATATAAATGTAAACAATATAACTAGTCTGTTTTTACAGATGTTTAGTTTTATACAATTAAAATTAATCTTTCTGAAAGACAAGGACCTAGAAAAATATGTATATGCTCATTTACATGCATCAACCACACCATCAGGTCCTAGTCTTCATTCTGTTCCTGTATACTAAAGTCATTAAAAAAATTCTTAATGTTAATCAAACTGGCTGGATTCTAAGACAAAACATAATGCATGTATCTTTATTTCAAACAGGTAAATTCAGGAGGCACTTTTTTACCTTTGCTTTAGTCGCCTTTTAGCTGTTGTAGGAACATTAGCACCATACCCATATGAGAAGAGAACCCTTTCAGCTTCAACTTCATTTTCCACTGCAAAAAATTCCAGAAAAGTACTGTTGAAGAACATAATTACAGTGAAAGAACTTATAAACTTGTAAGAAATTCTATTTATAATGATGCACGAATGTTTTTCTACAAGATGAATTTTCAGTTGGTACAACATTCTGGACTTCAGTAGAACAATTTTGTTCAGAATTAGCATTAATATAGTGCCATACATTAATTTCTCACAACACTGGCAGGCTTTTCACTTTTTATTTTTCTGATTAACATTATGGAATATGAAAGTAAAGGAAGAGAGTTTGGTGTCCTTGAATATTCGTATTATCGGTATAGTCACAAAATACATGTTAATAGTGTAAGTTTAATTCAGTAGTACAGGGTTAGGTTGCTTAGGGTTTTTTTCCTAAAGAATTCATTTTCTGTGTGTACATGAGACAAAGATAAAATTAGGGAGTGCTTAAGCCAACTGGACATAAACAAGTCCATGGGACCAGAAGGGACACATCTGAGGTTGCTGATGGAGATGACATCACTGTGAGGCTGCTCACTGTCTGTGAAAGACTGTGGTGATGAGAAATTTCGGATAACATGAGGAAAACAAATGCCACACTCAGCCTCAGAGAAGGGTAAGAAGGAGATTCTGGAGAATGACAAACCAGTCAGCCTCACATCAGTCTCTGGGAAAGTTATAAAGCAAATCCCCCTCAAAGCTACTCCCAAGCATGGACAAAGAGGTGGTTGAGAATATCTAGCAAAAACAATTGATGGTTGACTAACTTGGCAACCTTCTGAGGTGCAGTGACTGGTGGTGTTGGTAAGAAGCAGCAGTGGAAGTTGGACACCTCAACCAGTGTAAAGACAAAGACTTTGACAGAGCCTCTCATACTATCCTCAAAGCCAAACTGGCAAGATATAGAATTCATAAATGGACACTGGGTGCATGGAAAATTAGAGGGACCCTTGGGCTCAATTAGCGGTCATCAGTCATACAAAGTGCGATGGATAGTCATTTACTATTGGCATGTCTTAGGAGTGAATACTTTTCAACATCTTTACTAACAATGCAGTTGATGGGATATTGTGCACCACCAGCAAATTTCAGGAAGACAGCAACCAGATTGGGATGGGATGGCAGCACAGGAGACTGGGGGCAGGGCTGCTATTTAGAGGGATATCAACAGGCTGGAAAAATGGGTTGACAAGAACCTCAAATTTTAGCAAAGCAAATGCCGAGTCCTACATCTGTTCTAGATTATCAAGCCGAAGTAATGTCTGTGTCAGTGTGTGCTTCTTGTCTTCTTTTATGACTTTCCAGGCCCTTCACCTGACTTCGTGGCATAAAATATACATTTTGCAAGTTAATGGACACTTATTAATGACAATTTTTTACACTACTAAGCAAAAAAGTACCACTGTGAGGACACAGACAGGTTCATCCTTTTTCTTAAAAAGATACTAACCAATGGAAGCAAGAAAATCAGACAACTAGCCTACAACAAAAATATCCCAAAGTGAACATTTTACTCTGAAAAGGAAGAATAGACAGATAGCCAAGAAGGTTTACTATTGTTATTCATGTGGAAACCAGTCAGATGCTGTAAGGAGTGGCTACATAAATTCTTGATAGTTTCCTGAATATGCTGTTGTTTCAATATTAATGAAGTGAGGCATAATGATGAGGGAATAACAGTCACAATTCAGTGATTTCTTCCACATGCACATTCTCCAAAGGAAAAATTAAAAAGCTCATAAGAATATATGACAAAAGCCACCTCACATGTGCAAATACACAGTTTATTAAAAAATCCAGAGAACTCAAACCCCACCAGCACCTCCAAATATTGTAAAAAAACAGAGGCTTCATAACTCAAGGAGAAGAAAAAAATATTCCATGGTATTGAAATGTAAAGAAGTGACCACAGGACTGAAAAGTAAAATCTTATTGCCATCAAAGTCCATCGAAAATTCTAATTGTCTTCCACACAATGCTTCAGCCGAAACGATAATTTATGAAAGATAGACTGGAGTATTTCCAGAACACATTAAATTTGAAAAATAATCATATGTCTTTTAACTATTCTTCTACCTTTAGCTATTTATGACACTTAATAATAGTAAGAAAAATCAAAGTTATTAAATAAAAAGTATATTAAAATAATATTGAACTCTAACTCCCTTTTTTCTCTAGCAAAATCAGAAAATGAAGTAATTATATTTTAACAGAACAGGCCATTTGGAAACATTTTTTAAGTCATATTCCGTAGCACAGAATATAAATTGTAAATGACATAAATACTTAAGATGAAGTTAAGAAATATTTAGTTCTGTATAAAACTTTACTGCCATCACAAGATAGATAAGAAAATCTAAATCAGTGTAAACAAAACCCAGCATTCTGAACTCTTTCTTCTCCTTCGAAAAAACAGAAGGTAAGGTCCAAAAATTCTGTATTAATACGTAATTACTCCTTAGGCAAGTTTATGTATATACACTTCAAAAAACACGTAACCAATTAAAACATAAGCATATATTTAGCAAACACGCTTATGGTCAGACTGGAACCTTTGGGTAGTCATGTCATTCTAACAAGTACAAGCTGCAGTGTATAAAATTAAAGAAGTATGTACAGTCTAATTTCTAAAGTTATACCCACATCACTGCATCCTAGTAATACATCCTTTGCTCTACATTACTGTTTATATACAAAACTTATGCAACAATATTCTACCTGGAAAACATTACTTATAAATGGTGATTATTTTGTGGAGGAGCAAAGAAAGAAAGAAGGACAAGATGATATATGAATTAGTTTGAAATCTTAAAATGTCCTACTCTGTTTACACACAGGCTAAAAGACTTGAAGATTAGAGTCTTAGTTTCAAATTAGAAATTACTTGCTTTATGGATTCATTTAGGCTGAGAATCAAATCAATAGAGATTTCACAGAAATTTTGCTGTGTTTGAGAACAGATATTGTTGTTTTTGCCAACCAGAGTCAAAACTTTTCAAGAGTAATCAGGCTTGAATTTAATCCAGGATTTAGTTCTTGGAACAGAGAGATCTCCAATAAGCAACTGCTTAATGTCTAATTAATATTAATTTAACGCAATAAAAAGGTTTTTTTTCCCCAGTACATTCAAAAATTCACATTAATCACTTTACTGTATTATGAAACATAATTGTCTGTCAACAAAGAGGGTTTCTTGATATTCAAAATATACTTAAATAACAGGAGAATCCTAAAAAAACATATCTAATGATAATGGGTAATGAATCTAATGATAATTCCTTAATGAATAAGGAAAAGAGAAATCAGTGAAAAGGAAACACTGAGATGATTTTTAATATCCCAATGTCTAAATTCATGTTTATTTGATGCATATTTACAAATACATTTAGAAACTGATCATTAATATTTTCTGTCAAAATTATTACTGGATCTTAACTGTCAGGCATAAGGAGGGAGAATCACAGGCACTGTAATACGTTCCAAGTGCCATGAGAATCAAGACACCTTGCCATAACAGTATCACAGTATCACAGTATGTTTGGGATTGGAAGGGACCTCAAAAGATCATCTAGTCCAATCCCCCTGCTGGAGCAGGAACACCTAGGTGAGGTCGCACAGGAACATGTCCAGGCGGGTTTTGAATGTCTCCAGAGAAGGAGACTCCACCACTTCCCTGGGCAGCCTGTTCCAGTGCTCTGTCACCCTTACTGAGAAGAAGTTTCTTCTCAAATTTAAGTGGAACCTCTTGTGTTCCAGCTTGATCCCATTACCCCTTGTCCTATTATTGTTTGCCACCGAGAAGAGCCTGGCTCCATCCCCATGGCACTCACCCTTTATATATTTATAAACATTAACACCTAGAGATACGATATAATTTGTGACAGAACTTACTTTCTGCTGTCTGCAATATTATCTCATCAAGCTCTTTTTCAAGTTTTTCGTAAGTATCTAGCCTTGCTTGGATCTCAGAATTCTGTGTTTGAAGTTCAATAATGCGTGTTTCACTAGAAGACTGAAGACTATAAAATTCCTTAGTAAGCACCTGTAAGAATGAATAATGGAAATATCAGGAATTCAGCATTACAGCTACTTATGAAAGATGCAAAATATAATACATGTAAAACGCTTTGTGGTATGATACTAAATATTGGATGTAATTTCTGCACAGGAAAGACTAAAATACTCTAAAAAGTGGTTATTTTTTCAACTATGTTATCTTGCACAGATTACCCTCTCAGGTCACATCGCTTATGCCTACCTCGTAAGGCCTTAGTAATTCTAAGAATATATCTCTGAAAAAGCCAAAAGAATTTTAAAGGTTAGGAAAAGCAAGGTAACAGATAAACTTAATATACAGCAGTCGAAACAGTGTAAATGCATTTATTTTCATTGCCTTAGCTGGATTCAGATTTCGGTTATCAATTTAAAAAAACAAAGTTCCTTCACAGGATGGTAAGTCCTCTGATATCAAAGTTTGGTATTTAAGATACAGCAGATTTTTATTATTTAGTAATTACTGAAAAGTAACACGCCATTAACATTCAGGACTAATGTAAATACTTAATCCACTAAGCTCAAACAAAAGAATACATATTCAAAAGTTATGAAGGTCTGTATAAGAACTAAAGCTTGATATAATGCTTGAAAACAGAAAACAACACTGACAATATAAATATTATAAAACCAACTGGAATAAGAAAGTCCTTGGTAAGTAGTAACCTACATGTTTCACAGAAAAAACCAAACACACACACACACACACCAAAAGAGGTAAAGTAATAACCAAGTAGTACTGTAGCAAAATTTAATACTAACTTCCCAAATAAAAAACTCAAATATTCAGGATGACAATGGAATATAGAACTTGAGATACAGAAATATATGTATAGTGTATACAGCAGTAAACTAGATTCACTGTCAAAAACACTAAAGCGTGCATGAAGGTTAAAGAAACAAGCCAATTGAATATAAAGAAAGTGGTCTAGTGTCACAGAACAATAAATGTATAGGTTAAAATTTGGCAATGTATAAACCGTCTGTTTCCTAGCTTTAGCATGCATAAGAAGAAAAACTATTCTATGCTAAAATCCAAATAAAAACAAGAGTTGGTTCACAAAGCAGTTGTAGCTGAGCCACAAGATACTAGTGACTATGCTATTAATTAAGATCAATATCCTAAAAGAAGGGTAAGAAAAAAACCCTTAAGACCTCAATGCTATATATAAGAAAGTAAATTTAAAAAAATGAGAATTCAGTCAAAATGAACAAAAGTAAGAGATTCAGACATCAAATATTTGAATTCTGCAAGAGCATTTCTTAATGAAAAAGGACTGGTTTCAAAGCCTCTCTCTAAGAGAAAAGGAAGTGCCAAAATTCTTAGTAGAACTGAATGCCAAATATTCAAGATGTTATTCAGATCAAATAAATATCCACAAAGAAAACAGAAAAATAACTCAAATTTAACTATCATCTTCTTGAAGTTTAGACATGTCTGTGCCAATTAATAATCTGTTTGGCAACCTCAAAGGCCAGCAAAACTGTCACTCTCAGTGCTCGTGACAACAACCAACCTCATCAGCCAGGATCTGAATGTCCCAATACAAGACAAAAACAAGAAATTACATTTTATCTAAAACTCTCTAATTCTGTTTTTACTCTATAGTTCTTTTTCATAATCACCCCAGGCAGGTTCAGGACTAGAATTGTGGAGACTTGAAGAGCAGCATCCTTCCCCAAAAAATGAAGGCTGCCATAGCTGGCACTTGGAAAAAAGTTTCTTATTCTGTCCTGTCCAGTTTGTATCCTGACATTCGTTTTAGACATATACTGCCAATCTCATTTAATTCTTACAAATTGGACTCAGTAATGATTTGGTACTAATTTCGCACAGGTGAAGAAATTTTGTTTGAAAGTAAGTTTGCTCTGCTGAATATTGGAAGGAGGGAAGTTAAACACAGAAGAGAAAAGGGCGGGGAAAGATGTTTTAGTATTTGTCTTCGTTTCTCACCATCCAAATCTATTTCCATTGGTAATAAGTGAAACTAATTTTCCCCAGGTCAAGTCTATTTTGACCATGATGGTAACTGGCAAGTGATCTCCCTATCTTTATATCAACACATGAGCTTTTTTAGCTTATTTACCACCCCTGGTCCTCTTGAGGATGGGGAATGAGAGAGTGGTGGGCATCTGGCAGCTGGCCAAGGTCAACCCACTACAACAAAATTAATAACATTAGGACTTTTCAATGCTCTATACACCATGCTCCCCTTGACTTCTTTAGCTGTAAAAATTTATCCCAAAATTGCGTATCAATAAAAACTATTTTTATTACTTAAAAATACTATTACAAATCACAGTTTTAATGATATTTAATTGACCATAGCTGTTCTGGTGTAACTCTCGTCTCTCCCTGCAACAATCACATAGACTGACATAAGCAGTTTTATGATACAAGCATATATACACCTCACGTAAATGAGGTACCATCTTCAACATCTCTCCGTGAGAGATTGTTTTGCCTTCTTCCTCTCCCCTAAGTCTTGTTTTCGATTGAACTGATCAAACTTAATAAGCTTTGTCATTAGATTTTGCTTCAGCAGAATTGGGTGGAGATACTAATTCAGCCATGTATGTTCTTTGCTATTTTTTCTCCAAGCTTTTCCATTTACATTCTAATTGAAAACCACTACGTAATGCCCCATTAAGTGTCTCTTTATATAACATACCTCCAGCTTTCTCTGATATTTCTCACATTCCATTTGGCACTGTGAAAGATTCTTAGCTGTTTCTTGTTGCATGAGTTGAATGTGTTCACTTTCAAAGGACTTTAACTTACTTTGGTGAAGAAGTTCAGCTACTTTGCTTTCTGTGCCAAGTTGCATTTGTCTATACCTCAAAGTAGAAAAGAAAAAAAAGTGTTGATGATTAAAAAATAAACAAACTTACAACCCATGCTAGTTCTGTTAATTACAGGCATAAATTTCAGAAATTATTACAGTATTTCTAAGAGTTAAATAAGTATTAGTTTGGTTATCTACGTAACAACTGTAACCTGCATTTGAAATTTCATTAGGAAAATTCAATACTATAATGACAACAAAACATGGAACACTTAGTCCATGGCTATGTATGTATGTAGCTAATGCATAATCAAATCACAATGACCTTACCATATACATTATTTTTAAAAAGTCTTAGATCAATATGAATCTCTTTCTCAGTACACAATGTGTACACAGATGTTGTCTTCTGTCTTCACCACCATGTGTTACACGTGATAGGGAGAAGTGGTATTAGACATTAGTGATACCAACGGCGCATTCCTTGGGATATTCCTTTGGGATATCGTGGCTATCAGCTACAGTGCTTTTTCCCATACCCAAAGACGTGAAGAAATACGAGACCACAACGGTGTATTAATTTCCACATTTGGAACCACAGGTCCTTCTCAAAAAGCAGAAATGAAGTATATTTTTGAGAATATCACTGTAAGGTAATTACAGGTGACAGATAAAAAACATTCCACTTAGAAGTGGACTTCACTCATTTTAGTTATATAGGCAACCTCAAATAAGAGGGGTAAAAAAATCTGCTGATAGAATACTAAAATACTGGACTGTAGAAAATGAGTGTCATATGAAGAACAGTAGAAATCTTTATGAATATCAGCATTAAATAACAAAGGAAATTCAAAGGAGATACATGCAAAGTAAATCCCAGGTTGTAAAAATGATCCTAAACACACACATAAAATGATCAACTCCTAGCTGACTGTTTTGATTCATGAGTGGTATCTTTGGTTTATACCAGATAAATCCATGAAAACTTTAGCTCAGTTTTAAATAAAGCTCAAAACCAATATTTTGGGAATTACGGTGAAAGCAATAGAGAAAATACAGAAATCGACGTGTCATTTTACAGTTGCATGCTGTTGCCTGCATACTGAATGTTGACCACTGTTCTAGTTCCTGACCTCACAAGGAATATAATAGAATGGGTAAAGCATCAGAGAAGGGTTATAGGGGTGACCTTTGACAAATGGCCACATCATGCACTTACATAGTTGCATTGTGTGGAAGAAATTACTTAAGCAAACTAAATCTCTACAGCTTGGAAAAGAGATAGTGTTTAGAAAAATGGAGAAATAAAAGAGGCCTGTAACATCTTGAGTGGCATGGAAAATGAGAATAGGAATCAATTATTCACTGTATTTTCCATTAGATAAATGAGAAGGCATCTAATAAAGCTAGCAGATGGAGAAAGGAAAACAAATAGAAGTTGTTCTTCACACATAGAAGCTGTGAAATTCCTTACCATAAGATGTTGTGGATGCTAAAAATTAACACTTACTCAAGAGGATACTGAATAAACTCTGCAGAGAAATCCTTTGACAGCTATTAAATGCAGGATTGTATTTCTCACACAGAAGTCACTTATCAACAAATTGTTCGAATGCCAGACAAAACCTTTACACTAACCCAGCATTGCTGTTATGTTAGCTGTCATTTGTCAAATAGCTGTTGCAACACAATTCCATCCTGTTTAGCACCTGATCTTTAGGTGGGATTGAGACCTTTTAACAAAAACAAGGGGATTACTTCAAATATTTTCCCTGAGGATTTCAGATGTAGGAATGTTTCTAAGGCACAAAGAGGAAGCAATTTTCACTGGAATTAACCTGAACAGAACAAACAGGTGTCACTATGATGCCCTTTATAATCACTCTGTAGACATCCGTGTATGAGTAAACAGTCCAATGCGTGAATGAGATTGTTCCCACACAGACTGTGTAAGCAGAGATTGAAAATTCTGCCTAGTGAGTGCATGAAAAGGTCGCTCTTTAAAAAAAATATATTTTTCAATAGTATGGCCTTTGTTCTCAAACAGTTATTGCACTCAAACTGCTAAATGCCAATGATCTATCTGGTTATAACTACTGCTGTCAATTTTGCTTGAGGATGCTTTTCAAATGCTGATACTTTAAGTGTTTCATCACCACTCCCTGACTGTAGGTCCTGTTTTCATTTTACCACACAAAAATAGTTTCAGCACTTTTATATTCTCCACACTTCATACATGATTGGCTGCAGACATGACACTAAATCTGCTCTGCTCTACACATTGTTTACAATCTTGGGAAGATAGTTTTGTTCCAAAATGAGTAGTTCTTCACAAAGACACATGTCATTCAGCCAACTGATGTGCAATGCAACACACAAATGAAATTTAGCTACAAGTCATACTTATTGACTTTCAACAACAAATTCATTATCTTCTGCCTTTACATAAAATAAATGGCAATGCTTTCCTGTACACAGGTTTAGACCTTAAATTAATCTGAGGTTCAACGATCTGTTCTGTGCAGAGCTTACACACTGGAAATATGCATAAAACTAGGCTATGCAGACTCCTCTGTACCCACTTACTATACCTTCCAGAGAACTTCATGGTTCTCTGATGATTTTGTAAGTCTACTCAATCAGCTGGGTGCTTCCAGAACATGCTTATCAACCCAATCATGAACAGTAACTTCAGGAAAAAAAAAAGATAATTTTTATTTTGGAAATTTGAAGTAGCTTACATGTGTATGATCTGTTTTGTACTGGTAAGGTTATGAAGAGTCAGTTTTCTTTTGACCTTACTACACTGTTGAGCTCACTAGTAACTCCTCCACTGTAGCCCCATTCATTCTTTGTCATATTTGTATTTACTTGGCCAGATAGTATCTCCGGTTTCTTGGCTACTATTTCAGCACAAGTGTGCGTGCATGTGTGTACATAGTCATGTAACAACGTCAAAATACATTCCTTAATTTGCCTAGATGGTTTCTAAGGGAAAACAAAAGAAAACAAAACCACTCTATGTCTTAACACTACTATTATGGAAAAAAAAATAAAACAGTGGAATGCGGAGGTACAGGATTTTTTTCCATCAAGAAATTTTAGCAAACTTGATGTAGTGAAAGAGCTCACAGAAGAATGTGGGTTGTGAATGAAAGGGAAATTACAGACTGAGCTAATATAAAAAAGGAAAAAAACTCACATGTAAAAATCGTCTGGAATGAGGTCTCAACTATGTTACGCCTCCGTGCCATTAGGATGACCAGTCAATAATGCCTGAAGTTTGCTAAAGCAGAGTGACACTATGGTTATCAAAAAGGTTATTTGTAGAGTAAAGCAGAAGGGAGAATATTCAGAGAGGGACTTAAACTCTGGTTTGTAAGGATGGTTTTAAGATTTTACAGTCAGAGAAGTCTGTTTTGGCAAATGGTGGATAACAATATAATAACTTTTCAAAATCTCCATACAATGAGAGTAAACTGAAAGATTTCATGGTAGTTTGTATAGTGAAGGAAGTATAGCAGCCAACTGTTTTTTGAATGGAGGAACTACAAAACAAATCCAGCATAGCATAAACTAATATTGATTTCACAGATTTCTGTCATCTATGCGCATAAAGAGAGAATCACTTAACATTTCCAACTTGTTATAAGCATCCCGTAAGTACTGAGACAGCAACTCTACTCTGTTTTTACTTAACAGAAACAAACTCTCTTTTTTACCATTGTCTATTCCATTGACAGAACCGAGAGGTACGGCAGTACTCCTCAAAAGTGTAACTGAACAATGAAGTACATTAGAAGACAATAAATTTGTAAAATTACACAGTCAGGAAGCAGCAAATTCTAGAATTAAGCTTGTTAATAGGAAAGAATGCCAAGCAAGAAAATACAAATAATACATCTTCCAAAGGAGGACCTACCAAAATTATGCAGAACATCAACCCTTTTTAATTTTGCAAACTTGATTATACCAACCCTAATGCTTTTTAGCATACATTTTAGACACTGTTTTCAAGTTTAAAAATGGAAAAAAACCCTGTAAATTGTGAAATCATCCTGACTCCACAGATGGGTGGGTTCCAGATCTAATACCTTTAGAGTAATAACAATATACTGTGCTATTTGTACAAATCTCTGTGCTTTGGTTCAGTGCCAAATTTGCAGAGAAACCTAAATTCTACAGACATTTCCTCCCTAACCTGTCCCATTGCAAACCTCCCACTTCCAGCCCCAACATGTCCCCTAATGTTCCTGCCCTCCTCCCTCTTTGTCCCAGTGCCAACCCCAGATTTCTCCTGATTTCCAATTCTATTTTCATTCTGTCTACTCAGGTCACCTGTTTTTCTTCTCACCTGTGTTCCTATACTATTCAGCTTCCATTCCTATCTTGTAGCCCTATTCTCTACCTGCTGGTTTTCTTTCTCTCTATTCCTATATCACACTCACAGTTTGTCATTCTTTGTCAAATTCTGCCCGTACTTCTTTCACCATGAGGTTTAAATCCCAGTTTAACTTCCTCATCTTTTGCAACCGAGTCCGGCTGTTAAGGCTTCCTCACTTCCAAAGAGCCCAAAGCTAAGCAAAAAAGGACAGAACAGAATTCTCCTTACTCTTCACTGTGCTACTTGGAGTTATAGAAGGAGGAACAGCAGCCTAGATGGGCCTAAATTAAATTCAGTCATGTTACAGATGGCACACACGTTGTCCATACATGCAGCAAACTGTGAGACTCCAGTTCAAACATGCACTCAAAGGATCTTGTTTTCACTGGTTCTCTTTTTTATCCTTGGTACTAAAAAATGGTTGGCTTGTTTCTGGGCAATCAAAAATTTCCCATGAATTGAGTTCACATGCTACTCACTAAGTAACTGGAAATGTAAGAACTCTGATCCTTAGTTTCAAATGCTTTCATTGCTCATCTTCTGATGCACTGAACGTAAGTCTGATGCATCATGTATCTGGCTGGTTTCATAAAGTGAAAGTCCGTTTAATATTTACTATAAAATAGGTAAGAAAATTGTCATTCTTCATTTAAATACACATTTTAATGGAGATTGTTATACTAACTTTGTAAGTATTTTCAGTCTTTTGTACCATTTATTGCTTCACTGCTGTCTATCAAATGTGCTAAATTATTTCTAATCTGAACTAAAATAACAATGCACTTAGTAACAACCAATTTAAGTACCTCCAACAAAAGAAAAAAAAAGCTCTGAGGACAATGATTAAACAGAAGATGGAGGATGCCATCTACAAATTGTTTAAACAATGAAAAAATTGTTTGTTGAAATAGTTTTCACTTCAAATTTGTTTTCCCCAAACAGTATGCTGAGAGTTTTTTTCAGCATGGTATTCCTGTTTTAGATTGTTATTAAAAAACTACAGAAACGTATAGCTCAAATGCTAAAGGGAAAACATGATTTAACATGCAAGTTCTTGCCAGATGTTACATTTGCTTCGTATCAAGTAATTAAACATACAGTACTTTTGTATGTGGTTTAGTAAAATCTGTTTGAGAAAGCTTAGAAGCTTTGATTAAAGCTGCTTGCTTCAAAGCAGATTTTTGTGTTTTGCAGCATTCTAAGCATTTGTTATGTCTTTGCCTCTGATCCTTATTCTGTCGAAACAACTTCCTTGGAGGTAACACTTCCAAACATCCAGATTCAGCAAGATAAACAGCTGGTTTACACTACCTGTAGTTTCAGGACACCTAAATCCAAAATGACCTATGCCAGAGCTGTCAAACTCATTTTCGCAGGGGGCCACATCAGCCTCCCGGTTGCCTTCAAAGGGCCGAATGTAACTTTAGGACTGTCACAACTCCTACATTTATACAGTCCTAAAATTACATTCAACACTTTGAAGACAACCGTGAGGCTGATGTGGCTGCTGGTGAAAATGAGTTTGACACCCCTGACCTATGCAATAAGTGGAGATCTTCAGTACATAGAACCCATGTATTCTTGCTACCCGAACCAGACCAATGCCCAGTGTACACTAGACTGGATGCTTGTCTCTGCAGTGTCCCATGAGAATGCGCACACTTGACATGTATTCTTGTGCCCTACACCGGAACAACAAACATGTTGGCTGTTGCACAGATCTTTTCACTAACTTGTAACATGAATGACTTGTGAAGAGACAAGTTAAAGGTGGGGTTGTAGAATATACAAATAAAAGGTACATCTTGAGGAATTACTATAAAGGTAGCTCTTTATCTTCGTGTTTATTCCACTACGACAGCCACAGTGACCTAACGATGAGTGTTCCATCTCTTTTAAGAATTAGAAAAACAAACATTATGAAAATGAGTCTGCTTTCGATGTATCTGCTAAATCATGCTGACTGGCTGGGCCTGAAATTCATCACTGTTTCCTTGTCTCTGGACTATACAATCATGCTTCCTTTATTTGACTCTTGTGAAACTTAAGATTCATTCCTGCATCAAGACCCAGCTTCAACAGTAGAGGCTGCTTCAGCTTTGCCTGGCCTGTGTTTGCGAGTTATAGTTCAGTCATGAGAATTTAATAATACACCTTCACTAGGGAGTTTTCTCTCAATCCTGGAGCTCTGATGGACATTCACCCAGCCCTGAACTTTCTGAAAGTGCGCCTTACTTTGGGGCTACTGGAAAAAAAGATGAGCAACTCCTGTCATGCTTTTTTTAAAAACGAAACAGGATGTGGTTGCTCCCCTGTGCTAATTCAATGCTGCTGACGAATGCTTAGTTTGGTCAGAGTCACTTGCCTAGTCTGTTGTTACTTGGTTTAAGTAATCAGCATCTTGATTGAGTTAACTCTTTTCTTATTCAATTCAATGAAACAAACACAAAATGTACTCAAATAATCTAACTGAACTTTATCAATGTAGTGACATTATGTCCTGGTGTTGCCTGGGATAGAGTTAATTTTCTTCCTAGTAGCTGGTATAGTGCTACATTTCGGATTTAGTATGATAAGAATGTTGGTAACACACTCATGTTTTGGTTGTTGCCAAGCAATGTTTACACCAAGTCAAGGACTTTTCAGTGAGGAGGCTGGAGATGTACAAGAAACTGAGGGGACACAGCCAGGACAGCTGACCCAAAGTTACCAAAAGGATATTGCACACCATATGACGTCCTGCTCAGTATATAAACTAGGAAAAAAGTTAGTCAGGAATCACTTCTCAGGGATGGGCTGTGCGTCAACTAGCAGGTGGTGAGCACTGCACTGTGCATCACTTGTTTTGTGTATTCTGTTATTATTATTTTTATTTCTATTTTGTCTTCCTTTGCTGTCCTATTGAACTGTCTTTATCTCAGCCCATGAGTTTTGCCTTTTTTTTCCTCAATTCTCTGCCCCATCCCACCTGGGGGCACAGGGAGGAATGAATGAGCAGCTGCGTGGTGCTTCGTTGCCAGCTGGGGTTAAACCACTACAAATTAATAACAGCATCCTTAACAAAAACAAATTATCTGAAGAAAGCAATACACATATAATAAGGAAGAGGATCTAATTCCACCATTTCCTCCACAAAAACTGTTTTTTACAGAAATTAATAGGACGACAGAGTCACCCCAGTAATTTTGAGGAGTCTAACAGCAGTTGTTTTTCTCTCTGCCTTTGCATCTTAGTCAAGATTTATATCCTTGAATTCTCTTTAGGTTTATGGGGATGAAGAATTCTAAATCTATGAAAAGCTACAAACTTGAAACGTAGACATCATCAGTATACACAATTTGTCAGAGAACACCTACCAGATCAGGCATTCCAGGTGATGTAGGGCCAAAGATATCTAGTTTGTGAATCCAAAATTGAAATTATGTCCTCACAGAATCCCTTGAATAAAATGTCAAAATAGCCCCAAAGAAAGATACAAGATTCCTCTTTTTCAAACAGGAAGGCTATGAAATGAGTTTGTTGAAGCCTAGTGAAGAGATAACAAAGGAAACAAAATTATAGAATTCCCCTAAGTACAGGACAACAATCTAAAAGGGAAGCATGGCCAAGCTAAAGGATGTAGACACCAGCAGCTCTACCTCAAGCCAAAAGAAGTCAGAAGAAACTGAACAGTTCTATTGTTTCTGGCACAGCCTCGGCACACACACAAAGCTATCTTTTGCATCTATGTGCACCAGCACATAAAATGGCAGAAGTCTCCAATCTTGAAAGAATGAGAAACATGCTGAATTGAGGTGGAATTCATATCTGGACAAGCATGATGAGATATCTCATTGCCTAAGCGACATCTTTGCTCAAACAGATAAATACTTTAATTTATTTTAATTCACTTTGAAGTGACAGATTTAAAAGGATCCCTTCTCTGCAATATGGTTTTGTCTACTGTACATATTTTAATCCAAGAGCATAAAACCTGAATTATATTTATTAAAAGCTCATTATGACTTTAGTCAAATTTTTTGTGCACACTATTCTCTATTTGATTTTCTGTGGCATCCCAAAACATTAACTTTATCAAAGCAGTATTTTTATTTCAGTTTACTTCAGTCCTTACAAAAAATGACATGTTAACGAACCTGAATTTTGTGTTAAATCAACGAAAAGGGAAGGAATAGTAGAGAGGCTTATTCCCCAGTAATGTATATTGATTGGTATAGAAAATAATTAATTTGAATTGTAACCATGAGAGGCTTTGATATGATATACAACAGACCTGAATAAAGAAAATGCCAGCAACTTCCTCACTATAAAACACTAAAAAAAGAAAAACATCAACTTTTAATATTACTCTATATTAAATTTCAAATTTGCAACATACACTTAGAATTCTCTGGCTTGATAATTTTTTCTGCTCTTCATAATTATTTTTTTAAGCTACCATACAATTTCAGTAACAAATCAACAACTTACCTCCTTAAACCAAGTATTAGCTTTTCCAGTGATATTATTACTTCATGAAAATATTATTTAATAATAGTAATAATAGTACTACTTATGTTTCTGGAATGTAATTGAAAGAAAGTGCTATTGTAGCAGATGAAACATACTGGAACAGATTTGGGGGATACAGAAAGCTACAGAAACTGTTCATTATATTTTTATTATTGCACTGTGAACACTGTTCTTCATTACTCGAGCAAACTAAGAAACTGGATTCATCAGTTACACAAAGACTCTGAAACTCTTGCTTGAATTGTATTTTCCTTGTGGATAAAACATATAAAAATGTATCTTTTAAAACTCTTCCACTAGTCACGGAAGTTATTTTTCATCAGATATTCACTTAAATTAATATAAATATTTTCAGGTCTTTCTTAAGATACTGGGTAGGGCGATTATTTCTTGCCAGGCTAATTCAGTGTTCTGGGAGCTGTCAGAGTGCCAGAATGTGCATGCTGTTCTATTTTAATTGGCTAAAATACACTTTGATGTAGCATTACTGACCTCTCGCTTACAACTGGCCCTTAGCATATCTGCATACATTCCTTTCATTGAATGTTCTAGAGCAGGAATTTTTCAAGATCGTAGGGGAAACAAATGTAAGATCAATACTTAAAGAAACTTGACATAACTTTAACTACTGAATTTGCATGAAATTCTTGAGGTAAACAATCAATCAATATTCCCAATATCCTCTCCAGGCAATAGATTTTCTTTTTCTTTAATTAATCAATCCACATCAGCGCTCTCACCATGAAAAAGAATACTGCATTCAAATATACATATGCATGTATAACTATACACACACACAAGAAACTCCTAAAAGATCATAAACTAAAGCTAGTAGGAGTTTTGACTATTATTTTTTGGAAATATCTTAAGTCACAAACTTTAAACCTCTGTAGACACTGAAACGAAGCTATTGAAAACTTCTGATATATACCTGTTGGTCAAATCTAAACCATAAATAAACAAGTGGAAGGGGATTCAAGGAAATAAACTCTCCAGATGTTCATGTTGACAAAGTTTGTTACCTTTTCTATTAAAGTACATGATTCACACTGTGAATACACTGATCTCTAAATTGCACATACTTTTGCCTCCAATCCTTTCCCTTTGCTACTTTTCCTACAAACCAGGTTGTATAAGCAGTTTACATCAGAAAATGAAAATTGGATTGCAAAGATATTTTTTAAAAAAACACAGATACCTACAAACAGAAGAAAAATGTTTGGAATGCCATATACCTCCTTAAAACAGTCAGAAATGAACATACAGATTTTTAAGTTCTTAATTCCACAAATGTAACTTGTATGTAATTAATAATATCAAAACTAAAACTCTGTAGAGTGATGATGAAAAAAGGAGCTTTTTTATGAGCAAGGAAAATATAAGAAAAGGAAATGTCATCACTGAAGCTTCCCAGAAAAGGACATGGAGGGAAATGGGAAAGCAGGGACAAATCTTTTGAGAAAGGGCTGACTGGGAGACCATCGGACAAAGCTCCTTTGGCATCTGAAAAAGTAAAGATACACGTAACTACTGTATCAGCAGAGAGACTGCTCCCCGCCTCCAATTTCACCCCTGAAAGGCTGGCAGAATAGGTCAGAAGGTTAGAGTTCAAAGTGCCATAACTTAGCAAATGATTGGTATGTCCTTTATATCACACATAACAGGTTTGATTTCCTGATAAGGAGAGTTCAAAGTACAGGCGTACCTTGCTATCTGCCGAGGATGTGTTCCTAAAAGTGCTATGGTAAGCAATGATGGACAGCAAAGCAAGATTTCCCCTAAGAATTAATGTAATGGAGGGTCTTCGTGTTTGCAGTGACTTAACAAATAAGCAACATTTCTATATGAGAGGCCAGTATATTGCTGCATAATTTTCCATTTATTCCCCAGTATGATTACCTGTTAAAAACAAGATCTCAACAATGCAAATGCAGAACAGAACTACTGAATAGTTCGGGTTGGAAGTGATTTTAGAGGGTATCCAGCATCCTGCTCTGAGCAAGGTCAGCTCTGAAATCAGACCAGGTTGCTCAAAGCTTTAGCCACTTGGGTCTTGAAAATCCCCAAGGATGGAAACTGCCCACAGTTATACTTGGCTGTAATAAAGAAGGTTTTCCTTATACCAAGTTGGAATCTCCTGTTTCAATGGATGTTCTCTCGTCCTCCCACCATGCCCTGCTGTGAAGCGCCTGGCTCCATCTTCCTGGTGACCTCTTTGTAGGCACTGGGGGTGCTGCTGTCAAGTGCCCCAGCAGCCAGACTGAATAACATCCCCCTCAGCCTCTCCTCACAGACAAGTGCTCCAGTCCTGGCCATTCTGGTGGCCCTCCACTAGATTCACTCCAGTTTATCATTATGTTACTTGTACTGGATGTCCCCAAACTGGTCATCACTCGATGTGTTGACTATTCTCCTGCAAATACAGCCCAGGATGCTGTCTGGGTACCCTGCTGGCTAATACTGAGCTTGGTGTTTAGAAAAAAAACATTTGTTCCCTTTGAAGACAAGAAGGATGATGTGTAGTCACACATAAGATAATTTGCATCTCATTAGCATTTGAAGGCTACATAAAATTTATTAAAATATTAAAAATCATGTACCAAAGACTACTATAACTGTACTTCCAGCAGACATTTTAAAAACACACGGTTATCCATCTGTCTTTCAGAACATAAAGGAACTTCCACGAAGCCTCCTGCAGGGCACCAGGCATGCTTCAGTGCAACTGGGCAGCTCAGGGAAGTTTTTCTTAGAAGAGCAAAGGATGGAAAGACATGATAACAGTAACAGCTAGCAGAGATGGGTCTTATATATGCAAAATATACTAAAATGACTGACAGACAAGCAACAGGTAGGGGAGCATTACTGGATCTGTCTTCTCTGATGTCTAAGATGTTAAATATCCTGTCCTATATGCAGTGAGAGTGACTGGAACCACTTTACCATTAACAGGAAAACAAAGGAGACAGCGTGAAGACCTCTCTTCATTTGTATGACTTAAAAAAGCTCATCAATTGCATTTCAGCCCTAGAAACAACTATCAAATAATTAAATGTTGGATACTAGCTAGTTTGTTACAAGTCTCAAGATAGGGCTGTTTAGCCTGAAAAAAAGGAGGCTGAGGGGAGACCTTATCACTGTCTACAACTACCAGAAAGGAGGTTGTAGCATGGAGGGTGTTGGTCTCTTCTCCCAAGTAGCAAGTGATAGGACAAGAGGAAATGGCCTCAAGTTGCATCAAGGGAGGTTGAGATTGGATACTAGGAAAAAATTCCTAACGGAAAGGGTTATCAAGCATTGAACAGGCTGCCCAGGGCAGCGGTGGAGTCACCATCCCCGGAGGTGTTTAAAAGGTGTTTAGATGAGGTTCTTAGGGACACGGATTAGTGCTAGAGTTAGCTTAGGTTATGGTTGGACTCAATGATCCTGAGGGTCTCTTCCAATCAAAATAATTCTATGATTCTAGGCAGATACCTGTGTGTGTCATTATCCAGAAATGAAACATATATTGCTTCTAAAAACTATTTTCTTGAACTGCACAGGTCCTTCAAATCAATCAGATACTCTTTTGAAGATACTGTAAAAACAATGAACACACTTAAACAGCATCAACAGTGTAAAAGAACATGGAAGAAACTCTTACATCCCAAAACAAAAGGAAGGAGCTACAGTACATTCTGCATGCTCTTAAAAGCTTCAAGCAGACTAATAAATGAATCCTGAACAGATATATCACCAAGCTGTTTATGACACTAATGAAACAATCTCATTTCTCTTCATTTCTAAGCAGGAAAAAAGTCCAATTAATCTAACTTTTCTATAAAGCAGCCTATCCCAGTAAATTCTTCAGTTATCAAATTATCCTACATTACCTGCAGAGGCATGTGAAAAATGAAAATACTTCAAAAATGCAGTAACTATTTTGAAAAATAATCACTTTACTCCAAGCTATCTCTACTCAAACATATTTGCTTTCACAACATACTTTTCTATATTTTATCAGTTGTCTGACAAGTTTAACAAAATTTTTATAGACAGACACAACTTTGCCATAATACAGCTCTTCTACATTTTCTACTGTTATTGATTTGAGATGAGTAGGATTATGGGAAGCCGTTAAAAAAGAGAAAAACTCCAGAGTTGAAAAGAAGAGGAGGAAGTCAGAATTCATTAATTATGGGGATACTAACATGCTTCGCAAGAAAAGTTTCAAGCATACCTTCTAAGAAGAAGCTTAGATGTGACATAACCACCACCCGATTCCTGAGAGACCACAGCAAAACACACTGCAATTTATTTTAGTGCATATAATTCTTAGACTAACCAAGTTTTCTGTTTCTCTGCTTTCTCTAATTATGTCCAGCTCTGTTCTCCCTTCCTAAGTATCTCTGTCTTAATTTTAGGTATTCTCCTCCCATTTTCTCCATTCTCTCACCATTCAAACAACTATTTCTTCAGCTTAACTATCACAGTCCCTCCAATCACCACATCTGAGAAACAGGTTTTCTTCTTCTTGTAGTGGACTTAAAAACAAACGTTTGATCCTTCAGGTCTTTTCTTCTAATGGGACTTGTAGACAAGACACTCATCCTTAAATATTCCCTGTCCCAACTGAGTACCTGGAGATGATAACCTTTTCTTTTAAACTTTTAGATCATAGAATATCAAAGTAGACAACTTTTTACTGTGGAATAGAAAGCTCCTACTACTCTGTGCGTTCAGCACTTGTATCATTTCATCCCTGTCAACATCCATTCTTTCTGCTAGGAGCCCTAGAATATGGCTCCATCTGTCATGCAGTGAATGAAGCCACTGAAGATGGAATTCTTATACTCACTGAGCAGCAGCTGGAAAGTTCCCTCTAACATAGCCGTACTGTTAATGTTAACTCCTTCGATAAAATAAAGGAACCCATTCACTGAACAGTATGTTAAAATATGGCTTCAACCCTTTGTATTCTTATGGTTTACAAGAAAGACTTCCATTGACTGGGGACTTAGATATAGATAGAAAAAGTTCCTTTCCCTTTAAAATTTGAAGAACGAACTGTTGCACTTCAGTTTGACCATGCTAGTTACCAGTTTTGTGTGAATACGCAGGTCATGACTGAAAAACAGTCTAGTTACTACTGCACTTCTGTTAACTTTACTTTGTGTGATGTGCAATTATTTTGCCTTCTTTATTACTAGAAGGTTTAAGTAGATGGAGGTGTTTAATATTTTTCTGCAGTATTTTAAACTCTATTCCACTCTGAGCTCCATTCTCAACATTCCATTCTTCCACTGTTGAAGTCTGAAACAGGTTGGAACCAGACTCCAAGCTTAATCCAAAACCACTTAGTAGGCTAATAATTGCCTTAATTCAAAATGGAGTCAGGCTTTCAGAAAACAAGAAAATCTGCTTACTGTCAGCTGTTCTTGAAGAAGCAGTGTTTATAGGCACATGACACTGAAGTACGCTTGTCTTAGCAATACTCACGGGGCACACAGTCTAATATTTTGACTGCTGTTATACAAATGGGGTGGCGTTTGGCCCATATTTTTACTTCTTCCCAATCTCAGCATTTCTGGTAACCATAAATGGACATCCAAAGGCAAGCAATAAAGAGGGTAAGCTGCAAATGTGCATATAGAAAACACATCTTAAAGAACAGTTACAGGTAAATTTGATTTCTGCTTTAGGATATCCACAATGTTAGTGGCTCCAGGCTGTATTCCCCACAAAAATGCCTTGAGTATGGGTAGGGAATCTTCAATAAGAACTACAGAATAATCATCCTGAAAGCAACATAAAGCCTAAGGGTTTCAGGAGTTAAAATATGACAGTGCAGCTCTCAGGGGTGAACTTGTACTGTGAACCATCATTGTGACACAGGCTCTAATAGATTACGATTACAAATATTAGAGCTTTCTCATCCAATGATAAAACACTGAGACATCAAGGTTCCCTAGGATCACTCTGTCACACACAATGAAGTATTTAAAAGTTTTGAGTCTATTAACATCTAATAAAGGCATGTCAGATAAACAAGTGGCGTAGAACTCCACCACAGAAGAGGGAAAGAAATTCTTGTTGCCTGCAGAACTAAAGGGCCAAACATATCAAACTACAGTATGTAATGAAGCACTAGTCGCAGGTTTTTTTTTTGTCAAAGTTTTGGACCTTGCACAAATGGTCCATTTTCCCTGTTTAAAACAGAGTAAACAAATGTGCTTCCCTCAAAAAAGGTAAGCGACCTAGACATAAAATAAGTCAAGAATCTGGCTGACTCAGCTATACGCACATTAATACTTTCTCATATCAGGCTATCCAACGCCTGCAATGAGTAGGAAATCGCTACTTCTGACAATCTAGCAGTACTCCTGATAGGGGAGGGATCTGAGGCTTAAATGACAAATCTCACCCAATTTCAAAGCAAATCTTTCAAGAATACTAGCAGTCTGCTCAAGCTCTATGCAGAAAGTCTTATTATAAGAATTTTATTAGTTATATTTCCATTAGCAGAATCCCCACTGTTACAGGGTGTTGTGGATTTACAGTACAGATGATTCTGCTAAGTAAAAGCAACATAGGAAAAACACTCAGCAGCTTTCCCAGTTAGGAAATAAAAACAAACAAACAAACAGCTTCTCAAATTAATTCCTGACTCATCCAAATTTGAAGAGAAAGATTTATACTTCCTGCTGGTATCTAAAGTAAGATGACCCATCTTGTGTTATCTACAAGCTCTTTGAAAATAGCTCTTAAACAATCACTCCCCACTTTAATTATCTTTCAACTGTGAACAAGCAATCCTATTTGCTAATGTGTTCAACACTCCCGTCAGCTGATGAACCAATTCCATTTGACCAGTGAGATCTCATTTTGACTTTTGTTAGTAAATGATATGAAAATACACGTCACCTGATCATTATTCATATTATGATACAGAACTTACAGGCAGAGGACTCTGTGAATGTTTTTTTTTCCCATTCTTAAGTTCCAGAGATATGGAAATGTAAACTGCCCTCCAGAATAAAGCTTAAGCCTTGTATCAGCAGATAACTGGAATGAAGTCCTTAGATGAGGTAAAAGTTCTCTGTCATGGAAGTGGAGATCTTAGGAACTGAAGATCAAACGCACTTAGTCAAAACAGGACCTCCATCCAGGTTTCCTGTTTTTGTTAAGGCGCTCATAGACTCATTCAGAAGAGACTCCTTCTGGAACTTTTAATAACAGTTTTTTTTTTTGTCAAAGTTTTGGACCTTGCACAAATGGTCCATTTTCCCTCTTTAAAACAGAGTAAACAAAAACTCATGAGTGTTAAATTTGAGAAAGTTACCTTCAACGAGAAAGCTACTGGTGGAGGTGACACCCCTGGAGAAGTGAAAAACAAAACCAACAGAAATCACATTATAACTCTGGGCCTCATGCTTTGTATCCTCAGCTTCGTGTTGAAAGTATGAGAATGCAGGACTGTTAATTTCAAGTGACATGCATGAATACTGATAAACAAAGGAAACTGTCCTTAGACTTGAGTGTATAAATGCACACATGGGCAGACAAATACCTAAGGGAATCAGCATTTCATTTAAAAGTTGTTACTTCTGGATTTATGCTGCTAGGATTTGTAATTCTTTTTGCCACAGCAGGTTTTCAAAAAGAGGTCTTGGCTTTCAATAATGAAGAGCATTTTCCAAGACTCCAATCAATACATAAGCACTACAGTAAGTTAGTCTTCACTTAGCTTTGTGCTGAAACTAATCACAGTATATGAGCAGACGTGTATAAAGCTAGATCAGATACATTCAAAACCATAAAGAACCGTGTATACATGGTCTTAGATATAGCAAAAAGTAACCACAGATATCATCTTGTTTGATCCACATAAACCACAGGACCTTCCCAAATTAATTCAAACAGGTCGGTAAAAGGATGGAATATCTACTGTGAGAGAAATAGTATTTTAGATACGGGTCAAATACTAAACAGGGATTATTTTGAAGTGGTCTATGGCTTAAACTGTTTGATTATTTTTTTTTTTAAACTTTCAAGGGAAATTCTCCCCTTCAAAGTAATAAGAAATACCAAGCTAATTCAGCTGTCTGTAACACCAACACTGGGAAGGATGTGGAATATTCAGCAATTTATCCTGTCTTAAAAGTCCTTCCTTAAAATCAAAGAAATTCTTCTTTATGGATTTCTGTTCCCTAGCCACAAAATATAACACAATTCAACAGAACTTGCTTGTTTATATAAAATATATCTTTTTAAAGTCAAATAAATTATTGATTATTTGCCACTTACCATCACATACATTATAATTCAATCGAAGAATAAAACTTGTTACAACTGCAGAATCACACCTTTTTCATCCATTATAGATTATTTTTTTGGTCAGTGACAAGAAATACCTTTCCTAAGTTTCCTTGCTGGACTGTAAGTAATTACTTGTAGGTTTATAAAGTTAATGACTTTGACAGATTGGAGAAATAATTGCTTCCATGCCACCTTTAGGGGTTTTATAAAAAATTCAGAACAATATCTTTCTTATTGAGGTAAAGCTATACACATGTTTAGTATTGTAGAAACCAAAATTGTCATCGCTTAAGTGGAAAAGTGTGTGCCAGGATTTTTGGTACATTTAGTGCTACACTGTTGAGTCTGTGCCATTACCTCTCTTGTGTTTCTGCAATAGTGTCTGTTAATGCTAGACATAGCATTATTATACACAACGCTATATAATTCAGTACCTCTGTCTTACTAATACTCTTACTTTACTTTTCAAATATCTACTTCATTATCTTACATTATTGCTAAAAATTACAATCAAACGCTTATGTGAATTATTCTCTGATGCACATGGAATGAATTTAAAGACTCTAGTTGATCATGTTGACATTAAAATAGGACAAATATGTTGCTTTGGCACAGTAAAGTCAAATCCAGGCCACAAAAGTTTGGATTGTGTGCAGACAACTCCCCTCTTCACCATTCCTTGGGATGCTATCATTTACACACACTTTACAATATGAAAATACAAACAACAACAACAAAATTGCAAATACATTTACTGAAAATGAAGAATACAAGAAATTAGGCACATCTGAAATTAATAAAAGCAGTGACCAGAACTATTTATTTCATTCAGATGTTGCAGATTTAATGAACTGGAACATAATACTTGACAATTTGTACAACCAACATCCATACCTCACGTACCTTTAACTCCAATTTAGATCTTAAATTCATTTTTTCTACTTTGACCTAAGTTAACTACTGTTTGAGTGTTTTCCTAAAACACTACATTACTCAGCTGCAACAGCATCTGTCATTCTTGGCTTGGAAGCAAACTCTTGTATGAATGTGAGCAATCTTTTTATGCTTCTTTAGAAATGCAGGGTATGTTCAACAACTGTACTATGGATCTATAGGAATCTAAAGCATGTGTTTAAAGGAATTCAATGCATCTCTCAGATCATGATCAAATACAGCATGCAATATGATTAATAAAACAACAACATACTGCAGTATTCGTTACTCAAGACAGAAAATAGAACCATCAACTTTGCAGGGAGGAAAGCAATTAAAATATACAGTAAAAGGAGAATTATAACTTGCATATTCATTTATTTTTATGGATTTAAAAAAGTCTATTGTTATTGCAAAAATTTTTTCAAGTTTTATACTTCAAATTATAACAACAAAAGTAACAATACTTAGTGTTCTGGTACTATTCTCCTATGAACTCTGGTTTCCACAGCTCTAACATGAACAGCACTTACCATTCCCATTCTTACATTTCTCACTGACTTAAATTAGTTTATGCAGCTTCAAAAAAAAGTGGAAGTTGGGATTTTTCAAAAGAATACCAAAAACCAAAACAAAACTAAAAAAAAATGCAAACAAAAATTAAAAAAGACACACCATTTGACACTGAAGTTACTCAAGAACAGAAAGGAAACCTTCCTACAGTACTATTTAAAATATGTTTCTTTCACTCTTTGTGATTGAGAAACCATGCTGCCATTTTTTGCCACTGAGTTTCAATAGTAAAATTGTAAAACTGTGCATATTGTATATGTTTTTTGACTGTATAAAAATACCTTTTTCCCAAGGCCTTCTAAAAGTATTATTACTTCTCTAAGTGTTATTAATTCTCAAAGTATTATTATTATTATTATTATTAGCATGCAATAAAGATTAAATTTCTGAAATAGTAGTGTAAAAAAAGACAAAAATAGCAAAAGGAAGAGGTCTTGAGCACAATCCAGTTGGTAGGGTTAGAACTCAGATTTTTGTAAAGATCAGGAAAACCATTTATATGCATTAATGTTGTATGGGCAAAACTATTCTTTCATTTGGCACAATCACATTTCAGTTACCTTTTAATTTTTTTTTCTTAGTTTAGGAGATTCTTGTCCACTATATTGCCTCAAAGGATATACAAACTTAATTTTTATTTTGGAAAATATATAATGGTTCTAATTTTCAAACAAATTTAGTTTAGTATTTCAGAAGACTTTTTTTAAATGATTCATGTACTATTTTAGTATTAATTTGGCCATAACAGAAAATAGCTCCTTTCTATTAAAGGTAATTGAATCAATACGGAATGTGCACACATGCAAGATCAACAATCTTTTTCAGTGATCGTACATTTACATATAAAAATTTATCTGACTGTGTCATTTCATAGGAATGTACTAGTACACCAATAAATGCTCTATGAGTTTGTAATATGAATCATACATTATAATTTGTACTGCTGGCATCTTGGCATCAATCTCAATATGCAAAGATTTATTTTGTAGGGTGGTAAGTGAAGTAGAAAGACAAAAGCAAGTAAGTACAAATACTGCTGAAAGTGCAAACATTTTTGAAAAATAATAAGTATTAATATTGTAAGAGAGAATTTAAGAAGTGATGCTTAAACATGTCTAATCATTTCACAAATGAGCTATAATACATAGGTAAAGTATTAAAGTGTATCAGGAAAGTGAAAGGTAAGTCTATTGTTTGAACTGTAACACAATTTATATCTACCCTCTTCCTTAGACCCAGAGTGTATTACAAAGGTATTCTTACAGATCAAACATTTTCTGTCTAATAGGACATAGACGGATGGTCCATATAACTAGTAATTAGCAAAACAAATGTTATTAAATCCTACGTGTTTCCATGAGATAAAAAAGTAACATTAGTCAACATTTTCATAGCAATTAAACCTGGTAGTTGCTAAATAAAATGTACAGAAGAGTTAAAACTTATGCAAGTACAAAAATTAGAGAAACACATGTAATTTGCTTTATGCTTTTTCATAACCAGCTAATATAGAAAAAAAAAGCCTTGAAAGGTTTGTATGAACTCATAAATGATAAAAACAAGGAACTGACGTACAAGTACTTGCACTTTTCACAAACATTGTTCAGTAATGCAAGTTCACATTGATTAATATCATACACCAGAGCTACAGTTATAATTTTTGAAACCTCCTTCATTTCCTTTTTTTTTAGCAATTCAATTTTTCTGTGCTATTGACACATCACTGAACAGGTGAAGATTTGGGCGAAAAAAAAAAGTAATCCGGGACTTAGACCAGGGCTAGAAAACTTAAGGTAGTGGCTCTTTTCATCCAGACATTTAGAAGACAGAACAGACTGAGTAAAAGGATCTAGTTTAATATTAATTACATGATATCAGGGTAACTAAACCAGTAACATGATCCAGCTATGCAAAAGACATAAAGTTCCAGGAATCACTAAGGTACATCTAGTGGAAACTATGGTATCATACAAGATAGAACAGGAAATTATCTGAAATGTTGTTCAGAATTCCGGTTATCTGTGTTGAAGGAAGGTCAAGATTAAAAGAAATGGTACTCGGATGTTCAAGAGAACAATGAATTTATCCCATGAGAAGCCAAATAAGCTACAATCTAGGAAAATAAAGTCTGACTAAGATTTAAAGAGGGCAAAAAACAACAGATATTTAGGGACTAATGCTGGCATCAGAAATCCTTGTTATAAACCAGAAGAAAATAACCTTAGAACAGAAATTAAAGCTCCATCTGAACAGAAGAACTAAAATAGCTTCCTCTAGGAATAGCAGAGATCAGACTTTAATTTATGAAAAGACAGTTACATGCAATGACAAAGGAATCAATGATCCAAAAGGCTCACTCTCAAAATTATGTTTATAAACCCCACAGGCAACTGCTTGATTGCCAATATTCACATTTGTAGGTTTCTTCGTATTTTTTTAATAATGGAAAAAAGCAATGCAAAAAGGCAACTACTCTAAAAGTTATATTTTAGTTTACGAGTTGTATTTTAATTGTGGTTTTATAATTTTTTTGAGGATTCATATAATCCGCTTTTGCAAAGAAAGTCCCCAAAATCTGTTTATTTTTCCTCTTTTGTGGCATTTTGCTGAAGTCATGCATTATATATATATATCCACATTTATTGCCAATAATTCTGGGCAAATTGACAAAACTCCCAGGTAACACCAAAACCTGTTTAAATACTTCGGGAGACTGAGAGGGAAAGGACCAAGGTCTTGAACTTCCTGGGCGAGTGCTCAAAGCACGTTACAAAAGAGGCAAACTTTGCTATTACCTCCTCTTCTAACAGTGTTCTGGAGCGAACTCAGTGCTGTTGAACGAGTTAGCCATGATCTAATACAAACAGGCCCTTCAGGGACTTGAACCAAGTTCAAGCACCTCCCTACCAGTATCAAAATAATAAGCACTTAGCTTTCCAAACCAGGAGACTTCCGAGCACGCACGGGGATCTCTACCTAGATGTGCTCCAACTTGGAATGCAGACTGATGTCAAGTGCCTCTGAGGTTAGGTGGTGCTTGAGAACAGGAGGTACTGGTTAAGACTTCAGTGGAATCTAGTCAAGGAAAATCTGCCATCAGATACCACTATGGCAACCTGCTGGAAAGCCATTATCATGTGCAAAACCTGTACTTCTCAACCATGTATTACACTGAAATATAGTTATTGTGTATTTTGTTTAATGCTGCTGTCACATTTAGACCCCAAGGGACTGAGAAACATTTTATATTATGGAAACAGTATGGTGTATTATCCAATTTTTGTCCACGTTCTCTCCCCTTTTCTCTAAAAAGACAAATGCAAGCTTGCTCTTCACGTGGGCGTGATATCTCTTCTAAGAGTTACTGTAAGATAGCTAAGATTGAAAATTTTGAAGGAGCGTGGTATCTTCCTACCTTCTGTAGTTTCATTAATCAGATCTAATCCTTTGCCTAATCACAACTGTAGACCTACATAATCTCAATGAACTTCTGTCAACCAAAATCTCTCCCAATCACAGAAGAGAGCAGAGTCCAAAAAAAAGGGAGGCAAAACAAAAGCAGCATATGAAGTATATCATACCTCATAAAAAAAACATTTGAATTTTATGACCAGCATTTGACAAATGCTTAAAGGCTTAAAGATTCCACATTAGAAAAGAACTCAGTAAGATTGATGGTAAAGCATAAAAGCTCCAAAACCCATGAATTTGTGAAAAGCCTATGTTGAACTCATTTAACTCAGAAAAGACAGGTGGAGTCACCTCACCTAGCTTCAGTTGTTTACAATGTGGGTATCTACATCTGAGCTAGTTATGTAGACTCCCTTATTAAGTAAACAGAAAGAAAGAACCCAGCACAGATATTTACATAAGACTGATGCCAGCCAGAGTAAAAACTGTACTGAAATCCATGTTGCATTTACTTACTTTTCTCAGAAATTAATGTTTGAACTCATCCAAAGTCTAACAGTATATTACATTAAAAAATGCTTTCAAAAGATCACAAAACTCTGAAAGAGTGGTATGAACAAAACCGAGATCTCTGAAAATGGGTGTTCAAAGGTTTTCAGTGTTAGAACTGGAAGATGTTCACCTTGTACTGAACAAAATGCGTATCAAGTAAGTTACCATCAATAAGATTTACAGTTTCAACCTTTGCAAATAGCTATACAGAGCTAACTGGATGGGCAGGATGGAAAAAATGGACTCTGCCACCATCCCCAACACTTTGCTTTCCACTCACTCAATACCTTCTCGCAACTGTTTTGTCTTTGCCTGGCTTACACTACTTTTCCAAAGAGAGAAAGACTGACAAGCTGCACTATATATTCTACACTCAGATGAATCCCACTTAGTAAAGTTTTCATGACTGCTACCTCTTTTGTCTCACCTCTTTTTTTAATCACATTATGCCCTTCCCCACCCCTCATCTTTTCCCCTTTCCTCTTTTGCCTGCCATCAATCTTCAGCAAGTTTCACAACAACTTAGACTTATTAATTCAAGTTTTAAGTGTTTTCCCCATCTTCTTCTCAGTCTAATAAAAAGTTAAACAAATTTTTAAGGGTGATAATTACAGTAAGAACAACTTACTGATAACGTGGTGTTGCATCGTGGACATCATACAGATGGTTAAAGTTGGAACAGGATAATCACAGACTTGCAAAGTTATCCCTACCATGCATATTCAGCTGACAAGACAAATGCTGCCAACAATTGGAAAAAATTTAGGGTGGTATTCAAATGCAGGCTGCAGAAACGTGTGTCTAAGCATAGGCATCAACATGGGAGCAAACTACCTAAGGTCTCGTTATAATAAATGTTCCAGATACCATGAAGCCAGGACAAGGTAGTAGATACATGAAATATTCTTTAAGTAACAGATAAATGAAAATAAACTTTCTCACAAATGGAACACTGGTGATTCTGAGTTGAGGTTTTTTGGTCTGGTTTTTGTTTTTCCAGTTGTTTTTTCTTTTAAATCTAAGTAGGCCTGGTCTAACTCCTCCAATTTTGTCCTTCTCCACCCCATCACTCCTAACTCCCTTTTAATCATACAAACTATTTAGTCTTTTCTAATATGTGGACTGTAAAAGTAACATTTTCAGAAACAGATTAAAGGATGGATTGGTATATACAACCTTAAACAACATCGTATTGAAACAGAAATGGCACTATATTTATTCTGAAAAAATAGTAAAATAAAACAGTATGACATTTTTCAAAATTCAGTTCATATACCTAAAGAAAGTTATTACTTGCCTGGCTAAAATACTTCATTTACAACTCTTTGCCTATAAACCTTAAAGCTTTTTCACTAAAATATTCTCCCTGTTTTACAGGATGGTTAAATCAAAACAAGTTTAAAAAAAAGATCTCTGCAAATGCTTTTAGGCTTATCACAAAGGACACTTCTGCATTCTGAAAGGTCTATTCACAGACATCATGTTAGTAAAATACTACTTGGAAGCAGTTTCTAAAACTGGATGTAACATTCATTTGCATGTATCTGCCAAGTTTTAAAATGTTTTAGAAGCTAAGCTAAAACATGTTGAAAATGACTCATTGTGGTACCAGAATATGTACTGTAGGAAATAAGAACTCATTTACAAGTGGGAGAAATACACTCACACTTCATCTGTGGGAATTCACTACACTTCCCTTCCAGTAAACATTATATTTTAAAATAATCATGGAAAATATGCTTCTTTTAACTGAAGTTTATGAAAAGATTTAGACAGCTGGCATAACAAAAGAAACTTACGAAGATAAACGTAAAAACTATCTTTAAAAATAATTCACAAATAATTCTGCCAAAAGATATCAATTTAGCAATAAAAAAAAGGTTGCAGTTACTCCAATGGATAAACTGAAACTGTTTAATACAGTTGTTCTTTATAAACAGATAACTGCTTGAGACGAAGGATAAAAGAGAGATTTCATTATTTCACAAAGTAAGAAAATGCTGGGTGAAGAGAGCCCTGACAGGCAAACAAATTACCATAAAGTAGCTCTTTTCTAACTTGTAGCATGTCAACTACTTTCTGTTCATCTGCATATTTTAATAACACAAGTACCTTGCAGCAAATGCACTACTTTAAAAAGGGTTTTTTCTTTGAAAAGAGGCATTCATCTGGCACTGAGAAAATAAAGCTGAAATGTACTCCATTTATCTCTGTGTATAGAATACTTTGAAAAAAGCCCAGAACTTTGACATAACACAGAAATTAGACCCAGATTTCACAACTTGTGACTGAGAACAGAGTGTCATAAGGGACAAATTTAAAACCAAAAAACCCAGCCCCACTAGCTTCTAAAAGTACATTGCCTGTAAAAACAAAAATGTCCTAGATTAACATGCAACAGACAGAAAAGATACAATATTTCCTCACATGGTTTTACATCTAAAAGTTTTAGAATTAAGGTATCAACTGAGGTTTCACTCCACCTCATTCTGGGCATTTCACAGGGGCATGGGATTTACATCAGTCACACAGACAGGTGACAGAGGGTGACAGAGCACTGGAACAGGCTGCCCAGAGAGGTTGTGGAGTCTCCTTCTCTGGAGACATTCAAAACCCGCCTGGACATGTACCTGTGCGACCTCACCTAGGCGTTCCTGCTCCAGCAGGGGATTGGACTAGATGATCTTTTGAGGTCCCTTCCAATTCCCAAACATACTGTGATACTGTGATACACTGTGCTTGTCCTCTACTGTTTAGAGAAACAGTCTATAGTGAGTACACTCAGAGATTCGTCATTTTGCATAACCAAAACTTTCACCCCTTCCCACAGGGTTTTGAATGGGCCAAGTTCTTCACCTCTCTACAACCCACAACAATTCTGTTGAACCCAGCAACATAGCCAAGGTTAAATGGGAGCATGTAACTTTTTGAAGCATCTTGAAATTTATAATCTAGATATTTCTGGGAAGGAAAAGGTTAAGATCAGGGAGAAATTAGAGCAAACATTAAGCAAAATTTCAAAAGGGATGAATCAGTGCACTTCTATATCTGCTTACCCATGGCAACGAACACTTTCCATGAAACAATTAGAATATCCACAAAAACAATTCCAGATGACAAGTTCCACATGAAATCTTAAACTAGATTATATACATACACATGCAATAGTATTTATGTTAAAATATCAGCCAAGAGTTGAAGCGTTTTGACAATATATCCAGTATTTAAATTTTAGAAGAGATATACAAATAGGCTTGTAAGTGCAAGTATGTACATTTACATTTTACGTGTATATTATGAAATCTAACATTTATGAAAAGACTAAAATGACTGACAGATATAAACATTTTATATAATGCCCAAGCTTCACCTCAAAGGAACCTAGAATATATTTCTAGTACACTTATTTCTAAAACTCTACTGTCCCTTAATAGAAGTTTACTTCCCTTTAAGAGAAAGTTTCTCAAGTCACGCTGTCTCTATTAATATCTATTCTATGGGTGAGATGCTGGCATAAGCTATGGCAATTTTTTTCTTCTGGAATACCTATAAGGGGCACACACACACAATCCCTGCCCTTTTCCATGCTTCATGAAAGGAGTTTGCGGCATGGTCTGTACAACAGCATCTTCAGTCATCAACATTTGTTTCCTTTCGAGCACAAAAACCTGCTAATAAACAGGACTTAAAAGAAAGGTTTGGGCAGTGTATGTTCATATGAGCAACATCTTTATGAATTCTACCTAGCAGGAAGAACTACAGAAGCCCGTTATTGCTTGTAGTAAAGCCCCCGATTTACTCTTTCATGTGCAACCCTGTTGGGTTTCTGCAGTTGCCAGGTTCTCTGTCCTTTTTGCCTCTCACCACACTCCTCCTACAAATCCTCTCACTAATCATCACCAGCTACCATCAGCAGCAGTCCAGCATATTTACTTTCATGCAGTGCTCCCCTCAGAGGCCCATCCAGAACTTGCTAAAATTCTGTTTGTAAGTAACTTTATTATGCACTGAACTTCAGTTGCACATTCATTTTGCTGGTTTCACAGAATATTCCTTACAGAGTTACCCTGATAGTCATATAAGACACAACTATGCCTTTAGATCCTTTGGCTAGAAACACAAACAGCTGTAAAAATTATCTAAATAGCTTTGTACTGAGTAAACTAAAGGACATGGCCTTCCCACTATCCAATACGTGATGCAATACTTCAGTGCTGAAGGCATGTAGTTTCAAAAAAAAATTTACTGGTGCCCCTGAATGTAAACAACACTCTGAGCCAACCTTGACAAAGTCTGGGATACATTCTTGAGGAAATCTTATCTAGCAACAAGACCATACAAAAGGGAAGTCAGCCCTCCAGCCCTGGTCTTCCCATTTTCTCCTCACTGAGGCACCAGTCACCAGACAAGACAACCTCATGGAGAGACAAAGCAACAAAGAGGCTGCCAAGGACTCACATGATTGTTCCATCACTTGTGAACGGTGGTTTCTTCAGCTGCGAGCACTACACGTAAATATCATATTATCCCTCCCTTTTGGGAAAGCTTCGGTGTGATTAATTAGGCACATTCAATGCTGGATGAATTAATGCCAAAGGCAAACAGCTCCCTGTGGCTTAGGGCCTGATAGTACCTTGGCTCAATGATGTTCACCGTTTTGGTAGTGTGTTCATGAACACAGTATGACAGTCCTTTTCATTTATTCATTTACAAACAGACTAGCTACCCTCAATTCCAGAACAACATGCTACTGTTTTCCTTATTACTTGCATGAAACAGGTACCACAAACATGCAAGTGAGCGCCAGGCTGAGAGCACCAGAGTTGGGCTTCCAGTTATAACTAGTGTCTCCTCAACACTTTGAATATGATTCTGCAGAAGACAAGCTCTGACCAAAACACAGCTCAAAGCTCACTCTCATAAATATTAGTCTTCATAACTAAAATTTCAGAGTCTCCCATGGGTTTACTGTGAGGTTCACTAGGTTACAAAGCTGTAACTTTCTTCTCAAGCCATGTAAGCACCTATTTGGACAGACTGTTCTTCAACAGTTATCACATCCAGAGGGTAATCAGAATCTAGCCACAGATTCAGAATCTAATTCCAGAAGAAAATTACAATTAAAATAAAACTTCTATGGTTTTATTAGGCTGAAATATACTACATAATATTACATAGTCATCATTTGAGTATCAAAATGTTTGTAGAGTCATACAGAAAATACAATTTTCATGCTTTGAAGAATTTGGCTTTTGAATAGGCATTATAATGTACAGTTTTGGTAGACATATGCAACTAACAATCACTGCATGCATTTACTGTCATGTTGTTATTTGTGACTTGTTTTTCTTCCATATTTTAAAAACCATGTACTTGGAGTTTCCTGTAAACAGGTTCTTTTCTCACCTGCCATCAAAATGTTAATGTTTCGGGCTACCTAAAGCTGCTAGGGGCTTCACACAGAAATTTAATCCTTAAAGCTCAGATCCTTAGAAACATTCCAGAAATAAAGATCATTTGCATAGATAACTTGATATATGTAACATTATTTTAAAATAATAAAAATAAAATCACACTAATTTCATGCTCAGATAAATGCTTTCATTTATATCTTCTTGTTGCATCCAACCTAGACTTTTCAATGGGACACAAAGCACATGCAGTAAACAGGCTGAGAAGTTTCCCAGTGTTTCATACCTTCTGTTCTATGTAGAATAGCTGTACATAATATAGCTGTATTGTATCAGATGAAAGGTCCATGTAGCCTGATAATCCTGTCTCCAGCTGTGGCCAAAAGTGTGTGTTTCAAGAAGTGCAAGAAAAACTTCTGCATAGATTGTATTTCTCCCTAATCCTCTGTCACTACTGTTCAACTATTTCTAGTTCAAGGATTTCCTGAGTAGGATGTCATTTCTCCTTGGTAAGCAATTCTAAGATTTATCACTGAGCTTTTTCAGTCTCCTTTTGAACCCATATAAACTTTTAGCACCCAAAACATCATTCGGTAATGAGTTCCAAAGGACCCCATTTGCTTATCCTGTCAGTGCTCATCATTAATGAGATGCTAAGTGCAGTGAATCACAAAAATGTGTGTATACATGAGGGATGACAACAATCATAGCAAAATCATGGGCTACAGTGGAAGTTTCTACCCAGTGATTCAAGAAATATATGAAGTCTAAGCAGCAGCAACCTTAAATGCCTCTTTGAAGGAATTTATAACTCCTTTCAAACTTGTTCTCAAAGGACACGGATATATTTTCAACCTTCCAGGCCAACAAAAAACCTACAGACTTAAAAGAGTAAAAAGTTTCTTAGGTATTCAGTATAACAGTAATCACAAAATTTTAATGCTTTGTTTTTACTAATCTTAATGTTTTAAGATTAAGGCATTTTGTCTAGCAGGAAATGAACAGGTAAAACAAGAATGTCAAGGCTAGAGGAAAATATTTATCAATATGAGGATATGTCCATATTACAACCTTCCCAAAGCACCTTTAAGAGGCTAACAGTATTTTGTGAGAATTAGTTCTTAGGAGTTGTGGCAAGAGGAAGTGAAATAAAACGATTTCTAGAGCTATAAATATAATCATCAAACATTCCTTGCACAGTAAGAGAACAAACTTCAAAGCCTGCGTTCCAGATGTAATGAAGCTCAGAAAGGTCAGCCATCAGCCTCACTTATCATTCCTACAAGTCCTGACCAATAATTCAAGACATCAAGACAGTTACAGTTATGAGGCAACTGGTTACAGGGCTTAAAGCATTCATTCTGGAAGAACGCTATCATAGCTAAGAATGCAAAATTTGGAGATCCTTATTAGGGAACAACCAAAGACAACCAGGCATGCCCTAGCAAGTGTGCAGTCTTCCTAACACTACTACTCATCTCTTTGATGAAAGCAGATAATTACATTTTCTCCTTCTGTTTATTAAAACACATTCCAGTTATAGCGCAATCTGAAGTAGGCTTTGAGATACATCAGACTTCTTTTTATGTAGAAACATCACTGAAAGACAATCGCTCATTAGAGAGCAGCTTAAAATCATCCATTAAGATGCAAACTCCAAATAAGCATATCCTCAGAAGAAAAGGGGAAAAGAGTAGGAGCACTGCTAGTCATTTCAGCAGAAATACAGCATGCACACTACAGTTTTTGTTATGGATTTCAGTACTTTTTCTACAGCTTGGAAACAAACTAAACCCAGTCACCTGGGAAATGTGCTTTTTCTCTGCTGCTTCATCATATTATTACTCATGGTCCTTTCAGTGCGTTCTTTGCATTGATTCTGAATTTCCAGGTGAGTGTCTTTCAGCAATTACCATAACATCCACCTTTTATCCTTTTAGCTGCACCTTGTACTTAACTTTCTCATCAGGAGAACACGACGAAGATAGTTCTTAGAGGAAATGTGTAGTAGTTACACTGACTAGGGCTGAAATCTGGACAAGGTCTAAAAATGATAGTGAAGGGCTCTGCTTTATTCTGATACAAATATTAAAGTTATGAAAATTACATGTACACATCATACTATACAAGTCATAAATTAATACAGCGGCAGCAAATGATTATTAAAAAAAAAAGTATTTTAGAAAACACTAAAGAAGTTAATTGCAACTGAAGATTTAAAGGGGTAGTAATTTTCAAGACCTACATAGGTCTTCAAGGGCTCACAAAACTACTGATATACAAAAGTAGAAGCCCTGTCTAGGAAGTAAAATGCCATGGCAGTAGTTTATAGATACAGTCACAGCAGCTTTGGCAAAGAAATATTTTGGTCAGAAGTTTCCAGCATGGATATTTTTAAAATTAATTATTTAAATCCTCATTTTACACAAATATTCTTGAAGAGATAATAAATCCTCATTTAAATATTAGCAATAAGTCCAGCACACAAATACATTGACTCAATAATTTTAAGATTAGAATCCTGTAATTGCAGTCAGCAACATCTGGATTATAAAAATATGTAAACAGAAGGTGCAAATTATTAATTTTAATGTTTCTATTAACAATTAATATATAAAGTAATAAATTCTAACCTAATAATGAGATTCCTGCATATGCAGCAGAGATTCTAAATGCAAAGTAGAACATTTATTTATTCAGTAAATGTATCCAATTATCTTCTAATCTAAAATGGTCCTCTAGACTTGTCTGCAATTAACAAGATATAGGGATCTTAATTTAATCTAATTTAAACACCCATTTTATAAACAGGATTGATCACCTCTTTCCATCACCTACAAGGTTTAAGACAGATGACTACAATCAGATAGCATTAATCTCACCTCCAAATGAATTCTAAAAAATACTACAGTTACGAAGAACAAGTAAAAAAAAATCAGATCATAAAGATCAATGGATAGACTAAAAGAAGTCTCCAAAATGTATATACACAAGTTTGCAACTGACTAGAAAGAAAAGCATTAAATAGGTAAACACACATATACAGATAACTTTTTGCATATTTTTTTCACCTATGAAGCATAGACAAGTGCTATCAAGAAATGTCAATGACTTTTATTCTGTTTTGCTTTTTATTTGAGAAAGGCATTTCTAAATAAAAATATTAGATATGTCTAAATGTAGATACATCTAAAAATGATTCAGATACATCTAAAGGTATTTCTATCTGTAGCAGATTTTCTATTACATCTCTAACAGTATTAAATATCTGAGCTATATACATCAATCCAGAAATGTTTAAATAATAATCCAAAATCCTTTGAAACCTTTACAGAATAAATCTAAGACTCCAAACTGTTTTTTTTTTTTTTGTAGCCATCATCCTGATTTTACTCAAGACAACTATAAAAATACCATTTTAAAATGGTCTTTCAGCATCTGGGCATATTCAAACAATAAGGAAAAAAAGTACATACTTAAAAATATCCTATTACCTCATAGACAAGAGGCAGAAATTTAAATGTCCCAAACCTGAGGTTTTTTATAAGTACTGCCGACTGCAAAGCTGAAGGAACAGTACTGCCATAATGCAATTTTCTTGAATATTCTTTTTCTGTTTACTGCATAGCTACTTTGTTTCTCTCCCTTTTTCTACATTTCTTATTTTACCATTACAAAGACGAGAAAAGAAAAATTGCCTGAGTACACCATGTGAGCAGCAATCAACTGTAAAAGAGTACAGATTTATTTTTTTTATTGTCACTAAGAAAAATAAGATTTTGTAAAAATAACACATTTCCTTTGTGTTCCCAGTAATTCTGGAATTTTTAAACCAGTTTCCTCTGTTAGAGCTGAGCTGTACAGTCCTGAAAAAAAGAAATTATACTCCTTCAGCTTTAAAGGAAGTGAACAATCAAAGGCAAGAGCTGACTGTTGTAGGCATCCCCTGAGGTGACCTTGGAGTCCACTTTGAGCAAAGGAACCATTTCAGTTTGACGTTGCACCTTATATGAAATCAGACTCTTTAATCAGTAGGAAAAAAGCAATAAGAAACCAGGATGCATTTGTTTTGTTTTTTGGGGTTGTATTGTTGGCTTGAATTTTTTTGGCAAGGAGAAGTAACAGATTAACAGTCAATAGTTTGAAAGTAATACTCTGGGAATACTGAAGAGAAGGAAAAGTTGGAACCAATTTAGTATCCACATTTTTTCACTTGTAGTAGATGACAGAGCTATTATAGAATTGCTCTCCTCATTCAACCCCGAGACACTTTCAATTGAGATAATATAGCTTCAAAATTACATAAACATTTTAGTCACATTACCAGCAGTTTAAAACAAATTGAAAATGTTTCCATTGAGCTATAATTTCTTTAGGACATCTGTGACATTAATCACAGTTTAATCCAAAATATCAAATCAGTCGAGGTGTTTTTCATTATCACAGGTAAAAGAAAAGTAGAATATCACGCAGAATTTACAGCTATATAATACCAGAGAGAGTAACAAAACTTACATCCTGACATCATAGTTACCTACTCTGAGGTTGAAATAGCAAATTCTTTCTCAATATAAATCATATTCGTTTCATGAATATTATCACTTCAGTATTTTCTTGGCATTTGTAAACAGCTGTTTACAAAAATCTATCACAAACATCACTAAGAAAAATGAAAATAACTGCATTTGACTAGAAAATTGGGTATTAGTTACACTTCTGATCACAAGATTTGCCAGGGGCTTTATTTAACTACCAGTCAGGCCAGTCAACATTCCACATACTTCTGAAGCTTTCAAACATGTTTGTTTATACAGATTATGATATCAGTGGTAACTACGATGAGTCACCTTGTTTTCACTAAAGTAGAACTAGTTGTTATAATGACCTAAATACAGAACTGGACAACACAGGTATTCCTTTTTTATCTTAGGCAGTTTCAGTGATATTAGAAAATGTATTTGTTCCACAGAACTGCCACATGTCAGTCCACAGTAAATTCAGAACTTGGGTCTTTTAAGTTAAGGCATTTATTCCATCTTATCGTGCCAGTTTGTTACTTTGCAGTTCATTTAGGCAGATGACTTGGAATGTAGAAAAAGTCACGGTCTTGCCACCTGTACCATGGTTAGAAAGGAGGTAGTTTTAAAGAGAGACACATACATCTTAAAGAAGGGAAGTATGGGTTTCCATTTTCCCAAGTTTTTTTCTCTGAAAAGGATTATCTTCTGAGGAATGATCTACTTCTTTGAACTCCAAAAAAACAGTATTAATCAACATATTAACTTATTTTAATTGAAGAAAGGAGAGTTTTACTTAACTGGAGAGCTTATAGGTAGAAAAAGCTACAGCAGGAAAGAAGCATGAGTGTAACAAACAAGGTAACAACAAATAGCATATTACTAACTTTCTTTTTTCCCCCTCTGAAGCTCTAAAATCTTCCTATGTTTCTGGTTGCAGGGCAACTTCCCTCCTCAAACAAATCAACAATATGAAAAAATGATAGATTTTATGAGTAGGAATACAGCAGAATAGAAAAATATTTTCTTCATGGTTAATGTTAAAATATGTTAAGAATTATAGAGTTGATCTTTTCATTAAAAACAAGAAAGTGTGCATATTCAAATTATTATCATACTCCAGACCTACCTTCCAGAAGAGCTTCTAGTTTGATATGAACTCCCCACATGTAATAGTAAGCTTTATCACAGTGAAAGGCAGGAGTCTCATCAGAAAGAAACACATTGTTGACTCACATTAGGATTTTATTTTAAATCAGGAGATCAGTTTTGAATGAAGTTTCCTGGTTGTCCTCACTTAGCCAGCTTTGATTTCCACACTTGAATTTGCATTGGGGAGCCATCACCTCAGAGTTCGCTAAATTAACTCACTTTGAGAATCGAAGAACACCTATGACGCACTTTAAACACCAAAAGGCATTGAGCACCCTTGGGCCCATTGAGCCCAAACTAGAATTAATCTGAACTCCAACGTCTTAAACTCAGCGTGGATATCAAGTCCTCTGACTCATTTACTCTAGAACTACCCCTATTGTTCCACTACCCCTATTGTTAGCACTGACTATTTTTTCAGTCCTTTGTGGCTATGCTGGGGGAGCAATATTGCCACTGGAATTTAGGAGTTACACATTAAAATTAAAAGCTTTAATTACTTTGTGGCTATGCTTAAGCTAACAACATTTTAACAGATTACTACTTATAATTAAAAACAATTCCAAGCAAAAACAGTTCACGCCAAGTACTTTCTTTGAGTAGATTGCTAGGTGTCACAGTTGGTTAATGAACTGACCTTTTCATTCTAGAAAAAATGAGTTGATTAAACAATGAATCAAGTCCAAAATTAAGGACACATGACAAACTTATCCTGAGTACCTTTGATTACTGTCCATAGTTTTAAATTACCTCATAACTTACCATAGCCAATATTCTAAATTTACAAAAAGTAATAACAAGGTGCTACAAGTGAGACTGCTTGTAAACAGGCAGAAAAATCAACCAGAGTTTCCTTCTCCATATGAATAGAATTGTATGTTTGTATAGACACTATTTTTTATACATGAAAGACTGAGAAGAGACAGTAGTAAAAAAAGAGGCATGTAACAAGCATAACTGTTCATGACTACGGCTCTCTATCCACACTTTACAAAAACTGTTAATTGAAGACATCATACAAGATAATTTTCTACTTGAAACTAGATTAAAAAACCCAACAGAACAGGTTTGGAGTTTGACCACTGCCAATATAAAATATGAAATCCACATTTTTGGTGAGAGATGCGTAATTATGTTTGCTTGTCTTTACAAGATTGTAGGATAAGAATCAAACTTTCACATTGTTTTGCACTGCTAACAGAAAAAAATACCACTAGAATTAAATGTGTAATTTCATTTAAAAAAAGTTTGCAATTCAGTTTATTCTTTATAAGCAGAAAGGCAAAGCAGTCATTCTTCCTACCTAAAGCTGCTTAGATATAAACACAGTTATACCTTTAGATGGTTTTTTTGCATGTTAAAAGATACTTACTGTTCTAAGAGTTGATCATATTTTCTTAAAGCATCCTTTTCAGCAATAATTGCTCTTTCTTTTTCAGCGACAGCATTATCTCTTGCTTCCCTCAAATTTCTGAAGGAAACAAAAATCATTATGTCAAGAATCTTTTAGAAAAAAAGACCGTTTTGCTTCATGAATTACTACTGACTGATCTTAAACTTCAATACCACTTTCTTGAATTCTCATAGAATGATAGAAGGGTCTGTCTATGTGCCTATTCATTACAGAGGCTTTACTTCAGATTGTTACACTTTCATATACACCAGCAAAATTTCCTGTTCTGAAATTCTAAAACCAATGATCAAATCACTTGGTTATATGTATAAATATATGAATAATTCTAGAACACTAGAACTACATGTTACTTCTGTTTTGTAGGCATTAGATAAATTCCAATAACATGGCTTGGTATTTCACTAGTAACTAGGGGAATGCTGTCTTCCTAGCTGAGATGATTCACAACTTCTATGATAGAGCAGGAGAAGATTAGCTAGCCATTAAAATCCTACTTCCACATACAACTGCTTCACTAGTTAGTCAGATATATAGGTTATTGCATATCATTGGTGTCTCCTGGCATCTATTACTGGCAGCATTTTTGATCTGCACAGAACCATAAAATAACACAAACATTTAATTGCAGTCATTCTACACTTTTTCAATTTTTTATCGAAGATTCAGTTAAGACTTGCAAACAACCTCATTATTATTTCACTGACAGAATCACAGAATGTTAGGGATTGGAAGGGACCCCAAAAGATCATCTAGTCCAATCCCCCTGACAGAGCAGGGACACCTAGATGAGGTTACAAAAGAGAACAGCATGATATGAAGAATAATATGTGTAGTATTTGTGTTAAAAATTTATATAGGTATTAATACTCCGTTAATCTGTAGTCTGCCTATAGTACAGTGTATTACAATGGTGTGCTAAGAGGAAGTACTGCTTGGATAGTGCTTATAAGCTTTACCTTAATTATTTACTGCAATACAGTAACAGTCAAATCGCAGAGCAAACAGTGGTTGTTGAAGACCAGACACCTACGTTATGACTTTTTTTGAGGATTTTACTTTATTCCTGGTTGGCTCCTGAGACTTGAACACTCACTAGCATTTGAAATATATTAGGTGATCTTAGAGACCCCTTTCAACTTCAGTTCATCCAAAAGAAATCCTGTTCACATGGTACAAATATAAGCAAAATATCGCAAATTCAAGCACACTGTGAGGCAAGCAAAAACATGGCAAGCAGCAATGACCAGGGGGTTTTACTTCAAAATCCAGTGTTTCGGCTGAACTAAACCGTTAATGTAAATGCAACCAAGCTCTTTCCACTGAAGTTGTTTCTTTCTCCCTTCCCCAGAGGAACAAACTTTTCAAATTAAAGCAAAGTGAAATTATAGTATCAGGCAAATTTTGAAGAAAAAGTCAAGATACAGAGGTAAACAGAAAATTATTAAGCCCATGTTAATGTTCTCCTAGGTCATTTTAGCCAGACTAAAGATATATAATTTTGGGGTGAAAGACCTTTCTAGACTAAGGAAATGTTACCAATGGTACTACTCTGAGTAATTAATATGAATAAGAAAATAGTTACTTATGAATAATCAGCATCAGAATTAGTTAACTGGCTATGAGAGAAAGATAAGAAAAATTTCTTTAAAAATTAAGTTACTCTTGAGAGTAGATTCCTTAAAACTGACTCATACCAAAATATAAGAACATGGCCATTAATAGTGTTAACAGCATTAACATCAAGCATATTGTCTCGACACCTAGTCTGAGAGTAGGAGTGCAATGTTGTACCCTTAAGAGTGGTGTAACAGAAGTGGGATAAAAATGAAATGGTAGGAGATACACAGCGGCTCATTCAGATAATAAACTATTTTGCTAAACTGAAGAGCCAATCAGTTGAAAATGCAATAAAAAGAAAATGGACACAAGTGAGGTACTGCTCAACCAACAAGATGACAATCACAGACATGATGTAACTTCAGTTGAAATTATTTTCAACAGAACTAGGAAACACACTAGCAACGCTGCCAGTTTTCAGGCTGTGTGACTGTAATTTTAAAAGAGGTAAAGCGCCTATCTGCTGGCTGCACATACAGGCCATACAGACCATCACACATCTAGCAAGCCTACCATACACAAGCAAAAATACCCTTCTAAAGTGGGACAGGAACACTGCCTACAGATTCACGAACAGGTAAGGGGAAAAAAAGGTGGGTTGAGGGCAGGGGAGGGGAATCAGAAGCACAAGGGTATCCATATCAACTTTTGAAATAAACCTCTTAGCAACTGCCATTATTGCACATCAGTTCACATCCCTAAACTACTCCAGAGTGCACACACTGGATTCCAGTTGGTTTGAATCAAGTTCAAAGATGTGCTCAGGGAGAGCACTTAACATGCTCAAAACTAAGAAATTGTGTTTGATCTTTGGGAACAGACTACAGCTAATCCAAAGTCAAACCTCCTGCAGACATTCATGAGCCCTGTGAATTCATTCCTGCTTACTAATGCCAAGGTAGCCAATGTTTACTACAACCAAATGAAACTGATGCCTAATAAATTAAGAATGACTTTTCATTGGTTCTGCCCCATTTGAGCTTCTTGAACTGACTCATCTAAGCATAAAATAAGTGCCAATAAATGCAAGGGAAACATCATGCCCATCAGGCTTGGCAAAGTGGTAAGGAATAAGAACAACCGAATATTAAATCAGCTTAGCTGTAATACCGTTTCGTGCTTTGAGCCTGAAGATGAAACCAGCATCTTCAGCATCTATTTTCAGTCACAGGCAGCATCTCTTCACATCACAAGTTCATTGCAAAGCACTTTGCTCACAATTTGGGGTTCCATTTGTCTCACTATTGAGAGGCACTTCAGACACTGTCTTATGGTGGAATTTTTTAGTATTTCATAGAAAGAGCATATGCTATCTTTTTTTTTCCAAAATATGAAGTAAAATCTAAGGGATTTACATTTCAGAAGTAATTATTTCAAAATGAGGAACAAAACTTCTGTAAATTGGTTCCAGATATAAATGAAATACCTATCAGTAGCTTTCTCAATGATATACAGACCCTTGTCAAACCTCCATGAACAGCGGAGGTTTAAACTCATACTTTGTAATTCCAAATAGATTTGCATACAGGAAGTTGTGTGTATGTATGTGTGTGTATATATTTTACTCACTCTTGCAAAACTACACAACGATGTAATTTTTTTTAATTAGAACCTTTCAGTTGACTGGAAGACAGACAGCAAGAGTCATGTTCTTTTTTCACTCTTCTAAGCAGCAACAAAATGACCTATTAGAGGAACAGATGCTGATGCCACAAATATCTTTTTACTACAGTCATTTCCTTCTCCACACAAGACACTTTCAGGACATCTACAATGAAGTCATGATGAATTATTAAGCACTCCTGCTATTTTAAATTAATAAAAGGGGCAAAAAACAAGCTCAAAGGGAAATCTAGTGCCAGAAATCCAAATCTTTAGATCCCTAAAGGCTTATGCATGTGCCTAACTCTGCATGTAATTCCATGGAACTGAACAAGATGACACACAGGACTGGTATCTTCTTCAAGAATCATAATGCTGTAAACAATCTCAAATTGATTTATTTTGCAAAGACTTAAGTCTTATTGGTTTCCCTCATTTTTTCTACTTTCTGCATCAATACCTGCATCAACCCCTGGTTTCCTGGCACAGTTTCAAGATCACCCATATAGCATGACAGGTAAATCAATACATTTTGTATTAATTAACACTATACACCTGAACAAACTTCAAACCACTAACGTTTATATGGAACATGAATTTTAATAATACTTTTCATTGACAATGTTAGATGTCCATCATTTAATAATGTAACACCATATATTTCCTGTACAAGTAAAATTCCATTTTAGTTTTTACACGATTCATATCAGTTTAATAATTTAACTAAAATTCTCACATTTTAATGACTTCTCAAAGAGCCAGTCAATTAAGATTGTACCTAAGCACAAAACTGTACTTGGTTGGTTTTGTCCTAATCAGGTTGTTGCCTGCATCTTATCTACCTGTTTTCACGTTCATACATCTCTTTTGAAGTGCCTCGTAGTTGCTCGATTTCTTGATTTGTTTTCAACCTTATTTGTTCCAACTCTTCATGCAGCCTCTTTTCATATTCTGTTTTATAGTGGTCTCTGTAAATAAACAAATACACAACATGGGAATTTAAAATTAATTGCGCTGGCCAAAATAACAAAACTTCAGGTACAGCTGTACAAGTACAGCAGAGCACTTCTTCATTTTAGATTTTATTTTAATTCTTACACATTTTTCTCCCAAGTTGCTTGAAATACATATTAGCCTGTGTTGTTATGCAAATTGAGTGAAAATCAGGAATAAATAATATTTAGTTGGGAATAAATAAAAGCTTTCTGCACACTGTTTTAAAGTAATTTGACACTGACCAGTCAAGCAACATTAGGCTTAACATTAGTCTAGAAATTCTTTGTCAGCCTCTACATGAGAGTTTATATTAATTAACCACATAAAAAAAAAAAAAGAATTCATTCCCCACTTTCCAAAGTCTTGTAGCTTCTTCATCACTGCGTAAGAGTTGATTAACTTACTACCTTGCAATACTGCCATGCTACTACAAGACTTTGTTGGGTGTTATTGGCACCTTATATGGGGAAAAAACATCACAAGAAACATGGAAGTTTCCATGCAGTGGAGATTTACAAGTCAAAAATCCCCAAGATTTTGGAATTAATTCTGTCAACGTGATGTATAAATTAATTTAAATGCATACTTAAGTTTTTAAGCAGCAGATATAAAAAAAATTCCAGGACAAAATAATTTCATTTCAGAGTAATATTGATATATTTTTGTAACTTCGGAAGCCCATGACAGACTGCAAGGAATTCCATGAAGAATTGATCCTACAAAACTACAAAAAAAGGTTTATGTTGTAAGTACTTAACCACTAAGGAACATTAAAATTGTATAGCATCTAGTTAATGTTCACAAATAGACAACCAGCAAGGAAGCAACTGGTAGAAATTACTGGTTTGGAAATAAAGCCATATTTAGGAAGAAATGAGCATCTAAAACTATAAAAAGTTTCAGATTTCTTCTGATTTCCAGTTGTGTGATAGCCCATAATTTTTAGAAATCAGTACCTGAGCTGGCCAAATCTCCTTCATATTAATTAAAAGCCCCAAAATGTTTAAATGTCAGAATGCTTGCTGTCCAAGTTTTCCTGTTTTCTTTTTATTGAGACACTGAATTTTAGCAGACCTTTCAAAGCAAAAGTTAATTTATCTCCTCTCCTTCCTCAATTGCATCACATGACAGCAAAATACTTCATGAAGATCTTGGATACAATGAAGAGGTTTATAATTAAAAAAAAAAAACAAAACACAAACAAAACAGAACTCACACACACAAAAAAAACCTAAAACCAAACCAAACACACACGCCCAAAAATGCCAACACTGCACTGGAATATAAGACCTCTATTAGAAACTTTGTGTTCTTTATGTATTATATGGCTCAATATGTAGAAAGAAAAGTAAGAATGCTGACGATCAGGAGCTCAGGATACAATTCTTATGTGCAGAATCAATGAGCATTACCATCTTCTCATAGCTTAGACAATAAGCTATTACCATTACTACTTGCCAAAAAGAAATTTGTCATGGCAGAAATTACACCTTCCATATGATGACAAGACTGCTAAAAGTCAGGAAAGGTCACTGAAAAAAATCAGAAGAATCTGGAAAAGTCTAGGACACCCACCATGATGTCATCAGAAAGTTCAAAGTGATGCTTATCTTTAAGATGACTAAAATAAACAAATCGTATAATAAAGGGCATATTTTGAGTATATAAATTGTCTGACCTGCCAATGCCTTTTAATAAGACCGAGTTGCTGCTGAAGCAAAGGACCATAATTGGAAGTTTTTATTCCTGACCTGCTGTTACAGGTCAAAAAGGTTTTTGCCTTGTCGTTTTGTGCTTAGGCTGCAGGCTTCAATGAGCTTCTCCTGAGGCCTACTACTCATAAGGCTTTATACTGCAAATAAACTAAATGTGATCTGAGCATCTCAATATAACTATGGATTGTATTTTAAGATTAAATATATAAAAGCAAATCTTTTGCGTTGGTCTGTGCATATAGATTGGCAAGAACTGTAGCTATGAACTGCTGCCATTCATCTTGCCACAATCTCAACCTAATTTGAAGTGTGTATTTTTTAAAATTTGGCAGGTTAATCCCTCTATTTCCTAAAGCCTGTAATTTTCTAACTACAGTACCCCAATGCCAGCAGTGCTGACAGTGACCAGAAGGTGAATTTTTCTTTATTCCTAAAAATAGATACTTGGGTTTATTTTCATCATCTTCATTCCTGAACTACAGCAACCAAAAGAGATTCAGATGTGAAACGAGCTTTACAAAACCTCAAATTCTTCAACAGGTAGCAAACAGAAGCTTATTAGCCAAGCTGATGTCACCTTCAGGTAGCACTGAGGACTGTAGAACATCCATTAATTGGTACAGTTTTCTCCTAGTCTAACTTTGTACCTCTCTAACAAATAAACAGGATTCTGTTGAGCTCTTTGTAAAAAACCTAATACTATAGATACTTGGTCGGAGAGAAGGATTGTTCAATTTACTGAATAGACAGGAATCCCCGCTATGGGATACCATCTCAGAAGATGCACACAAAGAACATATATGTGTGTGGGAAAATGTAAAGAAGGGACAGCTTCTGCAACCTTGCACATCACATTCCTGTATTTAAGCACTTTACAAAAGGATGCTATTACCCCATTTTACAAAATAAATCTTACATTAACATTTTTACATTTTACATTACATTTTTATGTTATGAAATGACTTATTCAAAGTTCATCAGCAGGTCAGAAGCAGAACTGCTGCTGCCCAAACTGCAGTTCAGTCTTACACATGCTGCTCAATACACTGTCTTCCCTGCTGTGCTACATTGGACCTACAAAAGACAGTAACACTCACTAGAGGAGAGCAGACGTTACTGAATTATTCATTACAGTTAATATCTGTCCTCTGAAAATTAGCATCATTAAGAGAGTCACCAATACCTATGACATCACGAGAGAGATCTGGTAACAGTACAGTATCCCAATGGCAGTATCGAGATCTCTAAAGGCAAAGATCAAAAGATCAAAAAAATCAGAATTTCTCTTTAGATGGTATCCAAATGCTAGGGATGGAGACCTCTGATATTCCAGAGGACAGTGAAGCAGGCTTGCACAGTATCCCAAATGGTGTAGAGACAAGCTACTAGCTTCCTATGTTCCTTGAACAGAGATAGCTCTGTAAAAGTGCCTCTACATCACTATTACAGGATAAGGATTTCACAGTGGTTTTCTAGAAACAGAATTCTAGCTACAAGAGTCACTACTTACAAGCACAGCCCCTTGTGGTTTTCTAAAACCCCATTTAAAAGCAAGTCCTAAAAATGTATTTAAAATGCAGAAGTTCCAGCTGAATATTTCAGAGATATAAAGAGGTAAAACAAAAATTAAAAAAAAGTTTAAGTGACAGCATTGAAAATAAAAATAGTATTAAAACCACTCTGATATGGGCTAGAACTCCATAGCTGATAATTTTAGTAAAGTGCTCTTCTATTTCCATTCAGATAACAATTTATCTTTTAGTTGTAATACAGGAGAGTCATATTAGCACACTTTATCTTGGTTATACATGGGCACAAGATTTATAGAAACTGTTTGCAGTTCTCGATTCAAACAGAATGAAGCAGCTGAAGAGAAGCTGAATCTACTTCATACTCTAAGATTATTAATTCAATCCACAGGTGTTTTTTTAAGGACACTACTAACCAAAAAGTGGTTTTGTGTTCCTTAATGAAGTACATACAGGCAAATATTTGGTGTAATTTTGGGATATATACTGAAATGGGTTTTTTGGCATCTAGATGTAGGGAAATAACATGAACTAGATAACCATGAATTCTGAATAAGAAAAATCTAAATGTGGTTTGAAATTTTATGACACTCTTAGTCATATGATTTAGTTTTAGGTAGTCTTATGAGGAGTAGACAGTTGGACTCAGTGCTTCTTATGGGTCCCTTCCAACTATGATTCTATGAAATTTTGTAGTATAGCATTACATGTGTAGCAAGACATGTAGCTGAGTAGCATAGTGTTTTGTGTTCAACATCCCATACATATAGCTGTACCAATTCAAATAGCATAAGTATTTGACACTGTTTACCACTGTGGATAGCATACAACAATCAATCTATTTCTCAAGGCTACATCCAGAGAATTTGCATTTGAACTCGAGATGTTAAAAGACTGATAGCTCTCATAGCTGACACAAAACATACTGTGTCCTATTTGAAACATTTGTGAAAATTAAGTACATTTTATTCTGCAATAATAATTTAGATTGTCTTTCAAATACTTCTGGTTTTAATAAAGGTTATTTGAGGTGGGGAGGTAAGATATATAACATATGCACTTTAAAGAGTTTTTATCTCCTTTGTAATTAATTACAGTTAATCCCGTAAATTTCTATATACCCCTAAGAGAACAGTTGCCATAAAGTTTCAATGCTGACATCTTCACTACTATGGTCTTATATCAAAGGTTTAACAAAAATTTTCTCATACACATTAAGACCCAACAAAAGTGTTCTATTTCTAGTTACACAAATATGGACTAGCTTTCTGAAAGTTGAAATTACTTTTAATTAAACAAGATGTGTTCAAGAAACAAAATAAAACAGTTAAATAACTTGTCTACTGATAGAACTGAACACACAATAACTTACCTGGATGCAACGTATTTTTCATACATTTCCTCCCTAGCTTTTTTGGCATCCTCTAGCTGAACCTGAAGTCTTTCAAGACGGTCTTCTTCATGTGCACAGCGAACACTAAGCTCCATGTTCTGGCGATTAAGATAATCTTTATCTTTTTGCAACAAGTTGAGGGATTGCTGTATGGTTGCCAGCTATAAAAGGCATTAAAAAGAACACTTTAACATGAACTTCAAGATAAGTTTTTAACCTATGTACACATATTTGTGATTTCATTTTAACTGTCCTCTGTGAAATCATGTGAACCAAAAAACTCTATTTATACTTCTGTTTAATGTTAGTAAATTGGTGATTTGTGCTGAAACAAAGTCTTTAATAACTTTATAATTTTATGAGTTTTCACGATTTATTTCCAGTAGTTGGCACCTGAAAAAAGAAGTAAAGTGTCCCTTAATCTACCTCATTATCTAAATAGTACTGAAGTACTGAATATTGATAGTACTGAATAGTATAATGTCAGAAATACTGATGTCAAGTCTTGGTGCCAATCTGTCATCATACTGCCTACAACATTCTCAGAAACAGAAGCGAAAAGTTTAAGGGCACTGGAGTGATCATCGCTCCATGAAGAAATAGTAAAACTGCTAGTTCTGGGGCTGAAGCATATCATGATTGCTGTGGAGAAGGTAACATTCCAGGCCAGCACCAAGGGCAAAGAGGATTACGCATGCTGTGTTTTGACTTCCATTTAGCATGATGTTGCTACACAAGGCTGAACTGACGCCAAAGTAGAAACATTAATATCTTGCGAGTCTCTGTGACAGTCTTCCCAGTCACCAGACCAGTCATCTTTATTGCTCCAAGAAGAAAGTGGTTTGGGAGAGAGTAGTGTCCATCTGTTTGAGGTGAACATTGTCAGAGAACAAACACAGAGCATAATGGTGCTGGTGCAGTGGCCCAGCTCCTTACTCATGGGAACAAAATGCAGTTTTATTACCTTAAATAATTTTGCCATTTAAGCTCCTGAGGATGTCAAATCCCAAGTTCAAAGAAAGACAAATGAATAACTTATCAGAAATATGTCACCCAAAGATATAAAGGCATCATGTACATGTTTTAGATAGAATTCAACCTTCCTGAGTGATGAAAGGACTCAAAGTTACTCAAGGGAGATACACCAGTCAAAGACATGGAACACCTAGTTAAACAGCTGAAAATCTGTGGAAAAAAAAATGCTCTTTGAGATATGCTTCTCTCCATCTGCCCACTTGCTGAGCATCACAGAGGGTGAGGTACAAATGCCTCTCCTACACTTTGTTTTACTTGAGCAAAAAAACACCACACAACTGTCCTCTCTCTTCAAGTAACAGGTTATATGTCTATCCATAATGAACACAGACATCATGGTTTACTGCATCAATACAGAAATCTAGGAGTTACTGTCCCTCCAACTGCTCCTCCCCCAGAATAAATACTGTGTAAACACTTATAATTGTATGCTCTTCCTATCCAGAACCTGTGATACCGTATCAGCATACACAAAAACCACCACAGACTTTCCAGGAGATTCAAGTAATCACACAGTTTGAAGTGGTATTTTAGTTTAAAGTAGTGCTACTTTTATCCCCTCTCAGATTAATCTAGTATAAAGTTCCTGATGAATAAACAGCCTGACAAAGCCTTCAGACTGATATACAAAAGGTGAATATAAAAGATATTTTCTAAAAGAAACTTAGTTTCTTCCCTAGTGTTTCAGAAAATCTCTATGATTACCTGTAAAATTAGGCAGTGGTAGTTACAGGCATTATTTTAGCTGTAACACTATTATACAGAGACACTAAGGAACACAATCTCCTCTGAATTCTCTCCGTTGTGATTGGTCTCCTTTACTCATCTGTCAAAGTGCTACCACACAAAGATCCTCAGTTTGATTCTTGCCTGGACCAGTACGGAAGTCAAGAACAACCTTCTCATGCAGTCCCCCTTTCATATCACATAAAAAATAAATTCAGAAATTAATTCAGAACAGCCAATCAATTATTTCTCCATTACTTTTGGTGTTTCCTGGAAAGATTTCTATACAGAAACACTGCTTAAAAATAGTCTTATTTTTGCATTGAAGTTGCACTGAGCTACAAACCATCTGAAAACTAGTCAAGGATGATATAAACTGAAACAAGTTTCTTTGTTGAGATTCAGTAAAAGCCTCTTCTCCCTCCTGAAAAGATGTTGCAAAACTACACCTACATCAGACAGAGGGAAAAATCCCTTTTTGATACCCATAATTTAGAATGGTTCCACCCTAACTATCTTACTTAAGGTAAATAATCCTGGAGGTTCCACAAAGGTCCATAGGTTCCCTATGAACAATTTAGATGCAGAAATGGTGAAAATGGATCCTGAGTAATGCACGCTTGTACTGGTACAAACCAACAAAAGTCCTATAGATCAAGGCTGATGGACTTAGAAACATTACATGTTTGTGTTTGAGTCCCTTGACTCAAAATTTGTCATACATGCTCAGTAAGGCAGTCATCACTGAACACAGTTTGTGACTCTTGCATGAATGAATTGCCGAACAGAGAAGCGGCAAGGGATATCTTTCTTGACCTGACAGGCCTATGGCTCTTGGAATCCTTCGGAGCAGAAGAAACACATTCCCCTACGCAATATTAGTGCTACCAGAATGACAATGACTGAGATCTGAGTGAAGTGACTGAGTTAAGTGGACCAGGAACTCACCAGAACCCTAACAAACATGAAAACCACTCTGTGCCTGAAGATGCATTTATTCATTTCCCTAGCAGAAAGATTTTCAAAGACTTCTGGAGACAGGTTAGAGAAAACCAGTCCATCAGCATAGTAGATAGTCCTGCCCAAAAGGGAAGCAGCACTGGAATTCCGCTTGTCAATATGCAGCATCATAGAAAGAAGAGGTCCGGAATAGCAGTCTCTCTATTCCTGACACAGAACTAACTTCTGTAAAGGTGAACTGAAGGAAAACTCAGGTAACTGAACCATTACTTTACTATAGAGTCACAAAGAAGAAAAGCTACGCATTCTACTGATGTCTAAAAAAACCCAAACACAACAAAACATAAGAGATACAGTAGCTCTGCCCTACTGTCACTATTGCTCAGAAAGAGCTAAAGCAAGTTACAACTAGTTCTGCGTCTCTCGAAAGATGAAGCATGCTCACAGCATTCAGCCTTTACTGGTAAATGTTGCCCTTGGGCCTCCCAGGTTCTGAAGAATATGGGCAGAGTTTGGAAGGCTGAAGCAAAGGAAGACTAAGCTAGAGACCTAGGAGAAGCACACAACCAATGTTAGAAAAACAGAAAAAAGAGAAAGCACACAACCAATGTTGAGGGAGATAGCCAACATTGCTGTGAGGTTGGCCAGCTGTTTGAAAGATCATAGCAAGGTGAGCAAGGCTTTTGATGACCAGAATCCACCTTCAAGGAGCATCCAGGGAACTGTGGGCTGGAAAATCTAAGTTCAGTTCCTGCAAAGACCGTGAAGCAAATCCTCCTGGAAGCCAAATCCATGCATATGGAGGAAAAGGTGACTGAAAACAACTAGCAGGGATTTACCAAAGCCAAACTGCGCCCAGCAAACCTGACAAGAATATTGTCTCTATGGACAGGGGGACAGCTGCTTATGTTATTTACTTGGACTTTTGCATGGCTTTCAGCCATCTCCCATAACACCTCTGTGGGAAAATCAACAAATATGGATTAGATAGACAAATATCAGTTGAGCAAACTGAACATGAGCCAGAAGTGTGACCTGAAAGCAAAGGCGGCCAAATGCCTGCTAGGTTGTATTAACAACAATGCACACAATAGGCTGAAGAAACTTATTATCCTGTGTTCAGTTCTTGTGAGACTCTATTTGGTGTGCCATGTCCCATTCTGAGTTCCTCGTAAGGACACACATTAACATACTGGAGCAAGACCAGAAGAGCTCTACCAAGATGGTCATGGACTGCAGCACATGATGTACAAGGGGTTGAGAAAATTTTTTTTTCAGCTTTCAGAAGAGAAATCTGGGTGGGAAAAATCTTATTGTTATCTTCACCTATCCAATTGCCACACACAGAAAGAGCCAGACTCTCAGAAGTGCCTTGGAAAAGGCAACAGAAAAAAAACTGCAACAACTCTGATTAGATTTTACAAAAACTTTTTTCACAAAGAGGGTGGACAAACAGTGGAAGAGACTCTCCAGAAAGGCTGTGGAATCTACACCCTTGGAGATATTCAAAACTTGACAAAGCACTAAGCAACATGACCTACGCTGGCTCTGCACTGCATTGAGAGGGTCTGATCAGCTGGTCTCCTGAGGACTATTCTAATAGAAATTATTCCATTACCCCACAGGTGATCCTGACAGACTTGATTAGACAAAGAATCAAATTCCTGAGGTGAAGAAACCAACAATTACTGAAATAAGAACTTTACATTTACCTCTTTTGATAAGTCATTTCTTTCTTTAGCTTGTGCTTTGTGTGACACCTCTAATATTTCATATTTTCTTCTTAGTTCTGACAATTCATGTTCAAATACATCACGTTCACTGTTAAAATAAAGTGAAACTATTAGATGCATAAAATGTAATAAACAAGATCCCTAAGCATTTGTGATTTCTCAGCATTCTTTCAGTTCATGACACCAACTTCTTCCAACTAGCCACTCATATGGCAATCAGCGATAATCTTACCTTTTTTAGTTAACACCTGCAATAGTATCTTATAATATGAAAGAATTTTCTTCATTTCTAAGTATCTAAAAATAATACTCAGTTATAATACAATGTAATCCTGAATTCCCATCCTAAACTATTCCATCCTCTTCTGATTATTCTTCTTCATGGTAACTTGGGGCTATACATTTCTCCTCTTAGCAATGAACTATGAGTATCCTTGTCCATCCTTTTCTCTTTATCAAGCTTTTGATGCTATTTCTCACGACATCCTCTTGAATCTTTTGCAAATATTGGAGTCTGATGAAAAAATAAAGCAACTTAATTCCCACCTTCCTAATCAAACAGAAAGCAATGTATACTTTTCAGTTTCTGCCTTCCCTTGTATACAGTCCCTTGGTACCTGAGGGTGTTGTACTGCTCATGTTTAAAATATACATGACATAGCTGCAAAAATTATGTTAGTGTCCTGAATAGGAGTGCTTTCCATTTGCACAAAGAAGCAGCTCTGTGTCTCCACTTTATCTGACCCTGTCAGAACAGTGAAATGAATGAGCCAGTATGAGCTTGCAGTCTGGAAAAAAGTTAACTGGTTTTATATTAAGCATAGCATAGCTTTAAAGCTGAAAAAACTTGTAGTATGCCAGAACTAAAAGATTTGACATAGCATTTTTAAAGGCAGAAATGAGCCTGGAAGTGATTAACTCCTGCAATGCTCCTAAATATCCTTATGCAGTCATGCCAACAGTGCTCTCCCCTCCCCGTCGTCTGTGCCTACTCAGATGAATACAACCTACTCTCTCAAATACAGTTTTGGCACGTTCATTCATGCCTTTTTCAACTCAAGACTATTTCAAATGTATGCTGTTAAACAGTGGGGCCATTCACATGAACATTATTACAATTCACTTATTAAAATGCAGTTGCACATGGAAACAAACCATAGCATCAACCCATCCTATTTGCAATAAGCTTCCAGGTAGATTCCAAGGTTGGTTTAGTACATACAGCTGTGAACAGGAATCCAGAAGACAAACTCTCCTTCAAATGACTTAGTGGCAAAGTCATTTGTGTCCGTAACCGTGCCTGAGTTCATTCAGCATGAACAACTAAGGAGCTGACAAGGTGTTTTCTATTAATAATCCTCATTTTTTAATCCATTCCCCCAAAAATGTGCCAAAAGCCAGATTTGTTGTACTTGCAAGCAAACTGTAAAAGCTGTTTGGGAGCTGGACTGCAACGCATATGTCAATGAGCATTTTTATAAGAAATCCACCTCCACTATTTTGCAATTGTTTATAAAAAGGGCATTCAACGTGTAGGCTAAAACTGTAACATCTGTGTTTTAAAAATGAAGACAGACACTTGAACTTCCTGCAGCTAAGCCAACTCGCTAAGGTAATCCTAAGATTCTCTAACAAGAAGTTCTCATAACAGCCCTTTCAAATTAATGGTTACAATGATATCTTAAGTTGTAAATATTAATTCCCAAGGTCCTACCCTCTTAATTCACTGTGTAGGCACCACACAGCAGAGCACAGGGCCTTTTGTTAGATCATTGCTTTTAAACTAGCAAAAAAAGAGTTCTTGTTCTAAGATGCTTGGAATCAACAGCTCCCACTTCTTCAGTTGCAATGAGACTGGAGGCTCCTTTGCAAATACACTAAATCCCTAAATAGAAAGTTTTAAAAAGATAATTCGAAGCATCAGATTTCAAAATGTTGTTTAGCTTATGACTGCAATATACTACAGAAGATAATTGAACTATTAGTGGATTGAGGTAAAGAAAAATATCTGTACTGTGCATAAGCCAAAATTCAAATTTAAAAATTCTAGTAAATCAAGGTTGAAGTTTAGAACATCCGAACTATAGAGATACTTACCATTTTACTTTATCATAGTTCTCTTGTCTGTAATCACCTTGCTGAATCATCTGCTTGGTATCAGCCAGTTCCAGTGTTAAACGCTGGCATCTCACCTCAAGCTCTGACCGATTCCTCATCTCATCTTCATAGCTCTGGAAGATAAGACATTTTGAAATTATGACAGCTACACTGATATTTACTTAAAGCAATCACTGACTAAGTTTTGTGAAGACCTCTTGTGAATATCCAAGTGGTAGTATTTTCATTTGTCTGAGTGCTTGAAATCTGGCACACATCATGAAGTAATCAGCTATACTTATATTCAACTTATTTTTATCTTATTCTAAATAGTTGGTTAATGCACTTATTTTTCCTAATGCATTTGTCCGTTAGCACAACTTCCAAGACCAGTAACACTCATCTATACAGCCAGTGGTCTACAAACCCATAGTAGGAGCACAAAAGTCACACCATATTTTCAAACAAGTTTCATTGTGAAGATACTTGCTGGTCCATTTGAAAAAGAGAAAGAGGATTGGTCATTCAGAAAGTTTGGAAACTTCTGTCATTACATAAAAAAATGCGGCCCAAATTGTATCTGGTAACTCACATCTGCTGAAACGTATCATCCAAAGCTTTGGTTGATGTATTAAAAACCAACAACCACCACCACCAACCAACCAAAAAAACCACAACAACAAAACAAAACAAAAAGGTGTTTATCAAAAAAAGGTCTATCAGTATTAATTTCCATTTTCTTTTATTTTTCATCCTCATATACTTTGAGAAACTACTATGGGAACTAGGAAAAGGGGACCACAGCAAGAGAACACACAGAAAGCGCTTGTCTTTTAAACTTTTGAAGGCAAACAGATTTCCTAATCATCATACTCTTCCCTCCCACCCCTTATGGGAATAGCAGACTTTTCTACCTTAATGCCAAATCTTGACTCCATTTCTCAGATTTTTCTACAAAGTAGGTTTTATTTTCACAAACTTAGCTTACATGCTTGTCCTAAATGCTGTACTACTTAGTAATTTCTCCACAAAAGCAACAAAAAATAATGCTCATCCACCTTTACTAGGGAAAACTGATACACAGCAAAAAGAGTTGCTTGCTAAAAATTTGAGAATATCCACTGGGAATCTAGATTTTTTTTTTGTATATTCTGCTTCTCAGCATACTGCTGAGTTCTGTTTATTTTTTTTTCTGCTATGGTTGATACATGGCAAACCTAATAATGGATGCTTGATAAACAACAACTCCATCTCGTTACACTGAATGGACATCACAATATTATTCATTGAAAGTGAATACAAAATCAAATAACTGCCTTAAGATGTGATTACAGAACTAACCATTTAGCCACTGCAAATTAAATTTATTTTGCAGTGAAGGACACTGTATGAGTGCATAATTTTTCAAAATAAATGGAAAGCTATACTTTAGAGAGTTATAAGAGAGGAAGTAATTGTGTCTAGCTAGCTTTTAATAGACAAGAAAAGTTCAAGACAACAGCATAAATGTAGTGGATGACTCCTAAATACAGCTTCCTATGAGGAATGAACACACGGATAATACTCTAGGATAGGGACGGAAAGATACAAAGAACACTCAGATCAAATTCACAAGCACCATAACTGGAAGACTGACAGAATGCCTTCTTGAAAAAACACTTAAAACGCTTGTAAGACACTATAGAAAACCTCCCTGAGCTACTAAACATACTGTAACTATTCTGTTGATAAGAATGTTTTGGTTTATATTTCAAAAATCTAGTAAATGTCATTTTCAGTGAAATCACATTAGCCCACAAACACAAAATCACAACACTGAGAAAGTTTTCATGAGCATTTTGGATGGCATATCATCAAGAACACATGATCTAAAGACACGATAGTTATTAATCTTAACATACTGGTATATATGGATTATTTTATGTTTACCCTCATTAATGGATATACATTAAGCACATTTACACTATAGGGCACTTCTGTCTTAAAACAATTAACATGCCATCATTTATCATAATGGTAAAGCCTCTATCAGATGTTTTTAAAGGCACTGCCTACAAGTTAGCTAAAGTTTCAAATATGCAACATACAGGTGCAAGTACCTCCTTACTCAGTGCAAATACAACTCATCTTGCAATAGGAAATGGTGGTAAGGGCACTTAACTTTTAAGTGCAAATTGAGATTAAGTTTGGATACAATTCCTCTGTGAATATCCTTTGCCATTCTGCTGCTAATACCATGCTGGAATTCATACACCCTTCACAGAGTGGGCTATTGAAGCTCTTACAGTATTACATACTTAGGAGCCAGAAGACAACTATCAAAAGTAGAAAATCAAATTGGTTAACCTCTGAACAAATTGGTCATGAACAGCTCTACAGCAACAATTAAGACAACTGTTAAGTATCTACAAAATTGGCTCCTTCTTATACCTGAGACTTAAACTAGGCTTTGAATTTTATTAACAAACCAGTTGTTAATGTCATGTTAATGTCATGTAACAATAGGATAACTCCAGGGAAGGGAAGTTAAATTCTACTTTTGAAAAGTGATACTAGCACATGCCTAAAGTATCAAGCTGTTAAACAGATAATTACAGGTGGTTTGTTTGATTTTGTTTGTTTTTTAAAGATTTATTATAATTCTTGAAGAAATACTAACTCTACTGCATAGGTCACTGTTTTCCAACCACTTAATCTTTTAGATGTCAAAGTTGTATTTTAATCACAGGAAGAAATGTGACAAGGCAAGCTAAGAAACAGTCTATAGGGCAACTCACAAAAAACCCTACACGGTATGCATATCTCCAGGTAGCAGATACACAAATTTCTGGATTTTTATAGCAACATATCTTAAAGACATACAATCAAGCTGCCTGTGCTTAGGAAGAATAAACCTTGCTTTTCATGTGAAGAAGTGAATTTAGTCTATAACAATGTCCATATACCCTGAAATGACTTGAAGATCTCTGTAACGGAACAGCTTTATCTTTCAATTTATCTTCAAGAGATAGCTTGGAAGTCTTGATGAACAGCTTTGTCCTGAGGGCTTTTAAAAGGATCAAGATCCAGAGTCCTTTGAAGGACATGAATGAGGTCTGGAAATAACACCAATAAATAAAAATAAACTTAAGCAAGCCCACAAACTTCAAAAAAAATTAGAGGGCAAACAGTACTTCCTCACATGGGATGTGATCGCGATGATCCTGCCAACAATGCATGGCTTTTCTTCAGCATCCTACTAATTTTTGCTACTGCAGAGAGTAGCAACTCAGGCAGATGGGGTGGTTAAAACAAAGCTGTCCTCTGTGCCTATAGAAATTGTTAACAGAGCTGTCTGAGAGACCCAGTATTAAACAATACAGGTGCTTTCTACAGAGCATGTGAATGAGTCCCTACCAACGAGCACTTCCATTTGGTTTACAAACACTGTCGACAGATGGATGTTTCAAGCAAGAAGATTCTGAACTTGCCTGATCTGCGCCATTTAAAACTCAAACTGGCAAAGAAACTAAAGATCTAATGAGAGACCCCACTCTTATGATATTAATCTTCACTGCTATCCTCCATTTGGAATGAATGGCAGCTTATTGCAGTCACAGAAATGAATACCTATTATTTCTAAATTATACCTACCTATAATATCTAAATGTCAAGTGCAAAAACTGGGTGACATACTTTTTGAACAAAGTCAGTGACACATAATGCATGGTAGGGATTATTTGATCTTTCAAAAAGCCTTTGGGGATAAGAAAATAAACAACAGAAATGCAGGGAAAAGATTAATCATCCAGTCAAGCAGAAGTAGCATGACTTCTTCACACAGTCTACAGATAAGCCTGTGGGTGAAAGTGATCCTGCTTTTAAAAAGAACAAAGAACATCTTTGAAGGATCACTTACACAAGCCAGCACTTTCTGTTCATATGCTAAGATACCTATTTGCCATAGGCAAATGTAAAGTTACTATACTACTGTGATGTGGAAACCAGTTCCCTCAAATTACTTGGATGAGGTGCTGCTACTTAGTCAAGATGATGTTTTGCTTCAATCTCTTTGTAAAGAGATTTGCATTCAAAAATACATTATTTTAATATAACTGCCCAAATGTCAGCAAGAAGTTATCAATAACTGGATGAATAACAGATCTCTGCTAGCATGTTGATAGGAAATTGGAAATCTGTAGATGGGGCACAATCTGCCACTAAAAATTATAAATAAAAATGCTGAGCTACTTTCAACATAAGGAAGCTCTGCAAGAAAGGTAAGAAAAAGTAAGAAAGAGAAGCTTTGGCATAAGTGCCTCTATTGAAAAAGAAAGTGGGGGAATAAAAACCTGTTTCTCTCTGGATCTGAGCTGACTAGAATCTTCAGTGAAATATTCTCAGATGAGAAGGATCCTTGAGACCATTGCGTCAGAGACTAGGATTAAGCCATTTGGTAGTTCTAAACAATAACTAGCACCCTATATAAGCCATAGCTCTATATCAAAAGAGGTAGAAAGACATCAGATAGTAAAGGAAACTTTCATAGATACATAAGTTTTCTCAGAGTCTTGGAAATGTTAAACTACTATACCAAGCTAAAAGTTATTGGTAGACTATTTTTCTTCGCAGCTTTTTTCCTGAACAAGGTTAATACTAAAAATAATGAAGGAAAGAAGGCACATATCTCACCTAAGACTGAGTCCTCATCTGTCCTTTCTAGAGAGAGATGTAAAGACCAAGTAACCAAAGCACTACTTGAAAGAATTTGTGTCAGGGGGCTGGAGAAGGATTCTAGAGTGCAGTCTTTAATTACAGATGTGCAAACTTCAGAAGAAATCTTGGGGAACACAGTCATTCTGGAGTAGCAAGAGCAGCCTCAATTTTACAGCATTCAGACACATCTAGTGCCAACTGATCCTTTGAGTGCAATAGATTCATTCTTTGAAGACTATAGAAATGTTCTTCCTCCAGCTGGGAAACATTATCACAGAGAAAATTGTTAGGTATGTCTTGCAAAACCTGACAGCTACTAATCCCAATTCAGAGATGAGGTCTTAGAAGAGATCTTTGTCCTACATACATCCAGCTTTGTCTTTAGGCTAACCATAGCTTTTAGATAAATCTCATACTATAAATTAGTTTCTAAGTCCCAAAGGCAACTTTACAGAAAAAAATAACTAAAGAAAGGAAGCCCTGATAAAACTGCACCAAGACCAAATTCCAGGAAAACATTGCCAAGAAACTCACAGCCAGAAGAAAAAAGCAATACTTAATCTTCTAGAGCTACAAAGAAAAGCAGAATTTCCCTCTCAGACTCTCCCAGCCTTGAGAGAAACACACAAGTAGTAAATTACATCTGTCTGAGGGAACGTTCTAACCACTTTGGAAGCAAACAACTCTGAAAATAGTACACTGATATTTAGCATGGGAACACACACATCAGAAGCTAGTTTTGTTTCTGGGAAGCTCCTGGTAATACACCACTATATCTGGACTTTCTTCTCTGTACCTCCAAAGTTGATGGTGCCAACATTATTTGTACTTGAAGTACAGAGCACTGTAAAAGAAGGACTGAAATGAGTCTGTACTGTACATTTGTTAACAGATCAGTCAGAACTGCCATAAAAGAACATCACTTTTACCACTTCCACTGCCTCCTTCCAGTCTGCTGCTGCTGCACCTAGAATCAGAGGAACTGCACTGGTCTAAACCACAGACGCAGCAATTGAGTACAGAGATCCATTGACTTAGTGGTTAGTACTGCAGAACCACTTATACTGACGATTTTAAAACCAGAAATTGGTGACAAAGATCTTTTGACACTATCTTTGTTCAGCAGATTATGTTTCAGTGTTAGAAATCAAGCTTCACACACTGTTCTCTGCTACCAGTCATCAGAAACAGCTTCCATCCCTACCAGATCTGCATTACATCTTCAGCAGGCTTTCATTAAGTGCTAACTCAGAACGGCAAGACAGTCAACAAGAGAACTTGTTATGAAGTCAAAGAGTTTTAGTGGTCTTACTCCTCAGCATACTAAGAATTAAAAGAGGAGGCTGATACATACTTCTGCCCGTTCTGAACAAACAACATATGTATTCATATACCTAGACTACAAATACAGGTGACAAACATTCGAAAGACATCTTTTCTGCCCTAATGTCAGAAATAGAAGTTTTTCTAATACAAATGAATTAACTAATTGCCTAGAGATAAAGAAAATGTGGATTTGTCAAGGCTTAGGAAATGAGTTTCTAGAAGGCTACAACTCCATTTTTACAGAACCAACCTTCTGAGCTGATACAGTTGGATGCTCATAAACTCAGTTGGCTGAGAGGCCACAATACCAGGTCACAGCACTCACTCCTGCACCAGGCCAGTTCTGTTGTGCCAACAATGAGCTTTGTTTAGTTTTTTGTTTAGTGGGTTCCCTCTCACTTCCCCCAATAAACAAACAAAAAATAGGACAGCATGTAACAACAAAAGATTTAGTGGGTCTGAATACCTACCTTTATATAACTGATACTGAGCCATATTGGTTTATCGTAATAGTGTTCAGAGAACATAACTACGCTGCTTTGCTTTCTCACAAAACAGTATATAAAGGCTTATGGGCAGAGAAAACAAAATAACCAATCTGTCTCACATTCACACTCCAAAGCAAGAATCAGTACAATTAGAGCTCATTTCCTTTGACCGAATTAAAGGACTGCAGCCATCTAGTCACAAATTAACGAAGCTGATGTTAGGCAATGGTTGTCTTATTTGATGATTTAATTTCACACTTAAATTTTCCTATATTTGGCTTAACATATTACATAAGTTTGGATTTTCCTTTAAACTTTCTCAATTCTTTGTTTGCTAGATAGACTTTCCTATGAGTTTATACCTAATTCTGTAGTATTTCTCATTATTTTATTCCTGGGTAAATGTCTGCATGTATATAACTTGCTCAAACCTAGTATGTCAGCCATGAACAACCAGAAAAAACAACAAAATCCTCCTCCCTCAAGTCATTAATAGTTAACAGAAAGATTTGGACTAAGCATGTATTTTAGATCCATTCCATATTCCACAAATAGGAAAAAAAGAAAATGTTGAAACTCATTAGGAAGAACCTTAATTATCTGCAATATTAGAAAAAAGGAATGCATATTGTAGGAAGTGGTTTATTCTCACAGAGAAAAGAAACTGTATTAACTTCAGTGATGACTGTATTTCAAATGTCTGTATTAGTTTCCTAAAGAAGTTTTAAACTCTGAATATACACTTTGTTGATGAACCATGTAGAAAATAGAAATATTGCAACCATTAGGAAAAACTTGTGCACCTTGAATACACTTATTTGAAAACTGCAAGAGATGCACAGGTTTGTCAGCTTTAGTGTACTAAGTCCATTAGAGATTCTAAAGTACCCTCATGTATTGATGATGCTCCTCTTGCCTTATTATCTGAAATGGCCTGAGGTACCTTGTTACAGTCACGCTCATCACATTACTAGGTCAAATATAATACATAAAGCATCTCATATGAGGCCACATTTCATTAAATATCCAAAGCATATAATCTCTATGCATAACAGATATGTTGAAGACTTGGGTTTGTGGGTTTTGGGTTTTTTTCTGACAATATGGAAGAACTGTAGTAAGTGATCTTATCTGAAACCTGAGAATCCTAAGGAATAATTTTTATTAACAAGTGTAAGCCTTTTTTTCCTTGTGATATGTCAATATCTGGATGTCTTCCCTGATTTTTTTTTAATGAGGTATTAATTCTCACTAATTGTCTCTCATTTTATGCATGATTATGCAAACAGAGGATAACCATTCAAAGAACAACCTCAGTTCAACACAGGCAACATTCTCGTGCTTTCTCATCAGCATCAAAAGAAAAGCACAGTCAACTTCAAACCTTGAAAAATAAATCAGTGGGAAAGGTGGATACTGCCACCATGTGGTATAAAAAAAAAAAAGAACAAAATTAGACGTTTCTATCTCAAAAAAGGGTAATGAACCAAGAAAATTGTTTCTAGCACAACTTTAATTATTGTTATCTACTATCCTGTTAAATTGCTGCAGTAAAAATTAACACAGATGTCAGTCAAACCTCAGAAGGCTGAAATCCTCCTGTAGAATTTTATTAAATTGGACCACATTAAAGTACAATGAAGGAAAATGTTCACATAAATCAAAGTTAGCAGGATCAATTTAATCTCAGTTATGACCACAGATGATGACACAAAATAATACTGAAGGACACATATGTGCAAATGTTATTGACTACTTATTCAATCAAAAGGAGAAATGAAAATAACTTGAATTTCACAAGATAATCCTGTACAATTAATATCTCTTTACACTTGATTCTTCCAGAAGTAAATTTTAAGGGAAAAAACAAGGTGGTAACTGAAGAATAAATTCAGAAGTAGTAAAATAACAGTGGTATTTAAGTGTCTGCAGCCATGACTTGGATAAATATACTCTGTGTAACTGAAACTGTCTTATCACAACCCCAGATTTATGCAGAACTATGCTAAAATAGAAATCATCCTAGCTATATACATGGTAAGAACAGTATAAATGTTTATAAATACCTTAAAAACAACATTCTCCTTATATTGTTTCAATTCCATTACTCTTTGAAAATGAAACTTAAATATATTTAGATAACTTGTTTCTCTGCTTCTGGGTTTATACATTATCTGATATCAAATTACCTTTTTCTTTAGTATAGAAAGATATAGGAAAAATAAAAGATAAGAAGTTGAAAAGCATGACAGAGAAGATGCAACTCCAAAGAACTATTAAAGAACGCATTTTAATATTATTAAAATAAAAGCTGAAGCAAATTACTACCAAGACGTAACCATCTCAAAAACTATACACTGAACCACCATTGTGTCTTCAACTACTGCTGGATGGAACTCCTGTCTCTGCTTCCCTGCCTTCAACCTTCCCTCAGAAAGCACAACAGAGCTGGTAAGAGTCTATCCTGAATGGTCTCATGAACAAATCTTGCAGGGTTGCCGTAAAGTAAAATTAGCTGTTATACAAAAATGTATACAGCATGTTTCCCCTTACCCTCCCTCCCTGCACCCTCATCCTCCCAGTACTTTTCATACACCAAAAAAGCTTTTATATCTTGTACGTGAATAATGATATGAAGAATGGGTTTCTTTGCAGTAAACATGTATTTACGGTTTCTTAATTGAGATAATTAAGGTGCACAGACCTCTGTCAGACACTTCAATTGGGATTTGTATCCACTTAGTTCTTCTGTTAGGCTCTCCTTTTTCATCTGTAGATCACTTAGCTCTTTTCTTAAGGAATGGACTACTTCATAGAATCTGATCTAAAAAACAAGATACATATTCAAAATTAAGACTAGCAAAATTGCAATCACAAAACGACAATCCCCAAACCAAATCAGCTAAATATTTTATGGCAAGAATTCACCAAATGATTTCAAGTGCATGTCAGGAACCTGGTTGTGGGTGGAAGGGGGGACTCTTAAAGCAAAGACAGTGACTTTCTTCAAACTTTGACAGCAGCAGCTAAGAAATAATCAATTTGTGTTTGATACTGAATAAAAAAAAAAAACAAAACAGGAATAAAAGTAAAGGCATACATTTCTGTTCAACTACAGCAGCTCTCAGTCAGGCCTCCCGATTAAAAAAAAAATCCAGCCGCTAATGGACCACATGATCCCACCCTCTTATTTGTAGCAGCTCTACAGCCTATTAGATTAACAATGTAAAAAGAAAAAAAAAGTCTCTACTTAGCAATAAAACAACTTAACTCGCTAACCTTTCCCAAGCCAATATACATTTTTATGGGGTGTGTAGAAGTGGAGAGAGATTAGTTTTGTTTTCTGCCATTTCAGTGTGCTGAATCTGCACCAAGAAAAATGCAAGAGCCAGCACTGGACGGGAGAACAGCACATAACCAGAAGAACCATGACACACCCCCAGTCAGCAGCAGCATGTTGCTATTCAGCTGCACCATGCAACTAAGTCTCCGAAAGAGCCTGCTCTGCTCAATTAGCACTGCAAAAAGCCTTGTAAAAGGATTTAAAAAATAAAATTTAAAAAAAAAAAATCTATTACACATGACCCTCTCTCTTCTTTCACTCCAGTCATAGGCATAGTCTCTGACAAGTGTCTCGTATCCATAAAACTTTTCCAGAACATTAATACTGAACAATAAAAATTACTACAAAACACAGTAGTTAAGAAAAAAATACAAAGAACAAAGAGGTTTTTGATATACACCCACACACACGTACACAGAGGTTATTACTCCCAGATTAAGCTGATACCTTATAATGTTTGTTTTGGGGGATGAAAAGGAAAGAATAGATAATTAAGCACTATGTTCATGCAAAAGCTACTCCATCCCCCCATCATTAATGCTTTGTTTGATATATGATTAAAGAAGAAATACAAGCAAGAAAGCACAGATCAAGTAAGCATTCAAGAGCAAACTGTACTACACTTCCATGCAGAAGGAAGACAGGTCTCTGTTTTGCTACCTGTTAATAGCAGAAGACACAAAGGTTCCAAGTATATTCCATATAATTGACAGTATACAACTCCAAAAACCACAGAAGTCATAGAAATTTGCGATGTAAACATCGGTGTAGCTTGCTTTATCCAATAAAGCAAGTGTACAAGATGACTTGAAGATCAGTATAATGGGAAGGCAGAAAAAGGAAATTTTCTAAGAAGTGGTGGGGTTTTTTGGTTTTTTGTTTTCAAGTTTTTCCAAATATTGTGCTTGTTGAAAGTTGCAGTTATTGGTTTACTCAACATGAGATCTCCACTTTTCATGCTTACCTTTAGATGCAAAACAAACATAAGCTAAATTGAGACATATGCTATAAATTTAAAGTAACTTTTCATTCAAAAGAATGCAAGCTTTCCCAAAATATAGCTGCCATTTTATTTTTTTTAAGATGGTAACGATGGAGTCTCAATTTGTTATGTTACAGTTACACATAAAATAAAAAAAAAAATTAAGGATGTTTTTTAAAACTACAGTTCAATTAAACCCAAATAAGCCGTAATTTTTAAATTTATGTTCTGAAACTTTCAAATGAAAAATTGAACCATCAGATGCTACAGTTAAAACTACAAATTGTCTTTCTGTTCTGGGAATTGAACTAACTGTGTATTATTGCCTTATTTTACTGCTTCATTAATATTTTTTTCTTGCAGTATTCTCTTCCTTCAATATTTAAGGAGTTTTTTATGTCTGTCTGTGAAATCACACTGATTTCAAGCAAACCCATTAGAAGCAAACAGTGAAGTTAGTTTTGTGGTTTCTTTCTAAGTTCTGAACCACAACAGGCTCCAACTACTTCCTTAGGAAAAACAAAACAAAACCAAAAAGCAAACAAAAACACACACCCCAAACCAAACAAAAACAAACAAAAAAAGAACACACCAACAAACTTCAGAAATGTGCATGCAAAGCGTTGAGTACAATTTTAGTCTCTTAACTACAGCTTCTGCTGACTACAGTTTTGTCTGTTCTGGATTCTTTAAGAACTTGTCTGATTACATCTGAAACGGAGCAATTAAATTTGAATCAAATACTCTTTTTCTCCCCAAAAAAGTGATTAGATTTTTTTTTTCTTAAAAAATAAGTTATACTGTCACTAATCGTAATAATTTAAAGCCTTGTGGGTTTTTTAAACCACACCTCGCTTTTCCCCTTATGTTCTTGTATTTTTCTGCGATTTCTCTAGGAAACCTAACTTACCCCATCACTTCCCAAACCACAACAACCCTAAAATAGATTAGCCAGTATCAAATCAAGATGACACGGGATACAGGTATCAAGGATAAAGGTATCTGCACAGCCTTACCAAGAAAAGATCAGTCCATGGTAATAAAAAAATGCAAATGAATGCAGCAGATGAGGGGAGGCTGTAGCAGAAGTTCAACTGTTATTTAGTTTGCTAAATAAACATTCATGTAACTCAGTAGTCAAAGCACACATTTCCTCTTGCCAAATCAACGTAGCAGAAACAAAAATTACTGTAATGGCATTTCAGAAACAACTGTATATAATAAAAATTACAAATTTATATAGACATCTATAGATTGCCTTTCTAGGCAATTTTTAAAAAACTCTTAGCATGTGCCCATCACTTTTAAAGGAAAACTAAAGATAAAAACGGATCAGTGCAGAGAAAGATTAAGTTGGCTTCTGTTAAATGAAGTTATGTGAAAGTAGTTGCATCGGTTAACTGCCTTCTTTAAAAAAGGGCAACTGAGCTCTGGTTCGCAAAATGATACAACTGGAAGATGTGGCAATTACAATTAGATCAAACTGAATTCACAGACACCATTTTTAAACAACTTGGTGAAAAATTTTTACAGGAGAGTACACAATAGGTTCGCTTTACTGAACAAATCAAGTTGATTGGGCTGTCAAGCGCAAGTTCAAATGACCTGAAGTGCTTTAAAATTTTGCACATACTCTTTCTAAAAACTCATTCTTGTAAACAGTTTAAAAAAAAAATCTAAATTTTTACATATAAGTTCAAAACAAAAAAGGCTGATTTTAAGAGAAAGATGCTTAAAACATCATTTTTCATTCATCATCATCATGAACATTAAACACTGCCTAATCTTTGCTCTAACATGTAACTATTGCACCCCTTTGTGGAAGAACAGTGAAAAGCATCTCACATTTGTTTTAATTCTAGTATTTTAAACTTGCAATAGCTCTATATAGAAAACCTGCATTTAGGCAGTTCCTGCTGTTTGTCCAGTATACGAGATTTCATACAATGTGTAAGCATTATATATACATTTACTTCTAACCTGGAGAACTGTAAGACAGTATTTTAAAAATGATAAATAGAAGTTTGGAAGAGTCTGGAAATGTCTTGCTCGAGTTTGCTGTAAGCAGAACTCCTTCTCAACAAGAATTTCACCCTAATATCAGCAGACTATACTATTAGTCTGCACACAGATCTGGACCCAGAGATTCTATCTGCCTGAGAAACACACAACTCCTCCTTAGGTAAGCAAAGCAGAAAACAGCATCAGAAAAATCTTCAACATCCTTTTCCTAGCTTTCAGAATCCAAATGGATGCATAGACAAGATACGCAAAACAGTTCTGTGGCCTCCTAGCATCTCTATCATCTGAATATCTCAAAGTAATGATAAAAAAAAAGTCACTGAGCTTAACTGATACTGCCAGGTTCACACTGATCCTGTTGCCAAAAGAAGTTGAGAGAAGCAGCATAAACAAGCATCTTACTACAGTATATCTCTAACATAAAACTAATCTGGCCAAAAAAAGGACTTATTTCAAAAGAAAAAAAGTGACATGTGAAAAGAGGAAAGGGGCTCCACAACACGTATGTAATGGAGTTTGAGTCACAGATAAAAGCAGAATTCACTGGTTGAATGCAAGAGGAAAAGAAAGGTACATTAGGGGTAGAAGGTGGCTGTTAATCACTTTTCCTGCTTCACATCTTTTTTAGAGCCCCTTTCTACTCACAAATACAATCTAAACACTCTATTTGTGCTGTGATAGCTTCACTTAAAGCAGCTAGCAAGGCTACTAACTCCTGGTATCTGAGTCATTCGGTTACAGAGTCTTTTGTATTGACTGCCAATCAACTCCTGAAGTCCTTGAGCTTCCTGCACATCAATTTCAAGTAAGCTGACATGGATTTCAGTTTGTGTTAAAAATCTGCTTTGTCAGTCATGGTGGTGCAGGAATCAACAAAAATATCTCAAATACTACTACCAAGAACAGCAGGTATTGTAGACAGTTATGGGGTAATAACCTAATAAGCCCCAAGCTAAGTGTTCTTGTTTATAACTCAGAGCCTTAAGAGTTTCCTAGTACTTTCAGAAGTCCAAGTTTTGGAACTTTTGAAAAGATGTTCCCAAGAACATCCTTTAGATAAGAATGACAAGTTTTACTGCTCTGTACTTATCTAGAGCACAATATACCATGATTTTCATCCAGCAAGAGAACTCATTCGCACAGCATTTATACCTCAACAAATGCACTAGGTTTTTTACCATAATGTATCTACAGCTTCCTTAATAACTGGCTCTATAGAGAAGTACTTTGGTGCTAGTACTTCTGTGAATTAAAGTTAATTAAGGTTAATGTGTCTAAACCCTCTTCATTCTCAGAAGTGTATCCCACAGTCTGTGAAAGTATTGTCTTTTTATTGCAAGCAGAGTACCCCTCTGCCCCTCCATCTCCCCATAAGCCAAAATTAACAAACTTCTCAAATAAAGAAATGAGTCTTCAAGTATACTTTAAGGTACAATTTATCTTCTGCATTTAGTCACATAGGAAAAGCATGGGGGATAGGTAAGGGATATTTGCAAGAGCCATGTCAATGTGTGGTTCTGGCAAACAGAGTTTCAAATTCCTATTTTCAGCCTGCAGTATCATCAATGTGTGCCCACTATTCAATTATAACACCCCATCTGCTTAACCTTCTTAAAATACTCTCTTTAAGACATCAGAGCCTGGGATTTAAAGGTTCCCCTCTTTACTGAAATCCAGTCATAACAGACTGATCCAGAAGCACATCTGCTTCTGAAGGTTCTAGTTGGGGAAGAGTAAGAATTCTAGGAGTACAGACTAACTTCTACCATGTGCACATCCCTTTAATTCTAAACAAAGCAATTTACAGCTTGTGGTGGGCTGACCCTGGCCAGCAGCCAGGCACCCATATGGCTGCTCACTCACTGCCTCCCATAGGAGCAGGACAGAGCGGAAAATGGGAAGAAAAGCAACAAAACTCTCAACAGTTTAATTAGTGAAGAAAAGAGAGAGGTGAATTTAAACAAAAAAGATCCCAAAACACACAAAGAAAATCACTGACCAATTACTCACGACCTCCCACAAGCAGACGGATGCCCAGCCACTCTCTGAGCAATAACCACCTTGGAAGCCACCCCACCACCTCATCTTTCTTCCTTTACCTCCAGTTTATGTCGCTGAGCATGATGTTAGATGGTATGGAATATGCCTTTGGCCAGCTGGGGTCAGCTGTCCAGCTGTGTCCCCTCAATCTCATGACCACGCACAGCCTGCTTGCTGGGACAAGGGTAGGCAGGGTGGAGAAAAGAGGAAGCTTTGATACTGTGTGCTGTCCAGCAACAGCAAAAACACTGGTGTGTTACCACCACCGATAACTCCAACCCATTCAGACCAGGGATATAGCTATATTTTAAAACAATACAAAACGCACTACTCACAGAAACATATTCAGGGATAGAAAGCTGATCTTCAGGAAGAGACTTAAGCTTCTCATAGCAATCATCTGTTAATTCCAAGTCTCTCAAGCTACGACGGATATCTCCAGCCCTCTCCCTTAACTGATGATTCGTTTCCTCCAGTTGCTTCTGTCTCAATAAAATAGTTTCCATTTCTTGTTTCATTAGAGCCTGATGTTTCCTTCAAGATTGATTTGAAAACAGAAGACATTATGCAGTGTGTAACTCAAGTGACAAAGCTTCACAATATCCTGGTAAGAGTGAGTTATGCTCATTTTGTAGAGGGGAAAATTTATAGAGAGATTAGGTAACTAGAACAAGAGTGTATACCACCATAGTTATACAATAATATCAGACATAGTATATATAAAAATTCAGGAACTTCATAGCCATTGACAAAACAAAGCTGAATCTGAGAAGTGACAATCTCCACATACGCTGACTTGAATTTATAAATTACTCTTAATTTACCAATTAAAAGGTTAAAAACACGAAAAAGCAGAATATATTTCCACACAAAATACAAAGAACTAGTAAATCACCAAATAAAGCAATATTAACTTCAATTTGTGTCTCGCTAAGTTTCAACAGATACATGCTTATGGCCGATTACACACACAACCCTTCATTTTCTACCCAGTGTAACAAGATCATTAAAAAACAAAACAAACAAACCAACCAACCAAAAACAACAACAAAAACTCTTGAAAACATGTTCAATTTAAGTTATTATTCAAAATTAAATAATTTCTAAATTATTTTAAAAGCAATATTACAAATATTAGCTCTGCTAGTACTACAAGGCAATGTCTGCCTGTCTTGTTGCAAAAACACGAAAGAAAATCCCAGGTCAGCAAAGCAGCCACACAAGGACATAGTCTGTACATATGCAGATAGAGTAAAAGCCTGTTAAATGGGGATGAAAAGTGAGGGTGACAGACAAGATAAGTAATGAAAAGACTGGAGAAAGTAGTTCAATCTTTTTATGCCCACTAATAACATTTTGTACATCAGTACTTTTTTTTTTTTTCCTGAGCACTGCTCAGATAACTCAAGCATGGCCAACATAAAAATATTCTACCCTTCATATGCAAATAAGCATATAGAATGAGAGACATTTTCCTGCTCTTGGTTGAAAGATTTTGCTGTAATTAATCTCAGGTCTGGCTTCATGTCCCTAAATCTGTTCCAGGCTGACTACAGAAAAAGACTTTGAATTAGTCACATCCTGTAAGCTGGTGCATATTCTACTGTAACATGAGAATATTAAGTAATGCTCTTCCTTTACAGCCTTACTACAAGTCTTAAAACATCTAATTGTAAATAATTGTAAGTAATTTGGAGAAGCCTGCTAGCCAGTCTGTTTTCAGCTATAGGTTAATTCAAAGTGTTTCAGGAAAGCAAGCAAAAAAGTAAGTTTCTGCATCATTATGAGGAACGGCTGAAGTCAGTTTGTTCAGCCTGGAGGAGACTGAGGGGAGACCTCAGCATGGTATACAGCTTCCTCACAAGAGGAGGAGGTGAGGCAGCTGCTGATCTCTCTGGCAACCAATGACAGAACCCAAGGGAATGTCAGGAAGATGTGCCAGGGGAGGTTTAGGTTGGACATTAGGAAAAGGTTCTTCCCCCAGAGGGTGGTAGAGCACTAGAACAGGCTCCCCAGGGAGGTGTCACAGCCCCAAGCCTGACAGTGTTCAAGAAGAGCCTGGACAACACCCTCAGACACACGGTGTGAAGACACACGGTGTGAACTGTGGGGTTGTCATATGCAGGGACAGGAGTTGGACTCTATGATCCTTGTGGGTCCTTTCTAACTCAGGACATTGTATGATTCTAATTGAAAGCATTTCTGACCAATAAGCAATCCTAAATGGAGGTGCTAAACATTATCTCCTTACTTTTCCCAAGTCACCAGGCTGCAGAGTTATTAAAAATGTCTTTTAAGTTGATGGAAAGTCTGCCTCCTCTACCTACTCCTTTTGTTCTTTACTGGTTTTAAGAACATTCTTACTTCAAGTTCCTATTAAATTTTGAATCCAGGTAACAATAAAACCTAAACCACAAACTTCAGCGAGTGAGAGCTTACTTTGAATTTATTTATACATAAATTGAATAAATTCCATTTTTAGAATGGAAATACTAATACAATCTGCAAAAGAAATCCTACTTCTGTAATTCATAATCATCACTTTCCATTAACTACCCATTAATCTGAATTAATATTAATAAAGTTATTAAAGATTAAGTTGTTTTATTTCCATCATACCTAGCATCTTCCTGCTGTAATGCCAGCTGACTATCCAATCGTAAAGACAACAGCTGCTTTTGATGGATTGCATCATTAAGCTTCTCTTCTAGCTCTTCAATCTAAACACAA